>NC_139899.1:18500684-20900684 GCF_905171665.1 Trachurus trachurus
TCACAAATGCACACGCTCACACACTCTGCTGTTGGCAGTCACAGGGTTTTATTTCTCCACTCATCCTTTGTGTGTGTGTGGAAAGGCAGTAAAGTTTGAGATCGTCCAGTCAGCAGCTACTGTAGAGCAGCAGCCTCTACATTACACAAGGAACTGAAAGCTCCTCTCATCCCTTCACCCCCGCTCATCATCTGTTTCCAGCGCTTGTGGTAAAAAAAAAAAAAAAAAAAAAAAAAAGAGGAAAAAAAAGGAGAGTAAAAAAAAAAAAAAAAATAAAGGCAAGGCCAAGAAATGGGATGCAATTTTAAAATGAATTAGGCCGTGAATAATTTTCAGGATGTCAAAATGTATTGGGGTGAAGGCGTTTATGTAATTGGAGCACTTGGTTCACTGGTATACAGCTTAAGAGAGGAAATTCTTTATTAGGACTGGAATGCACCGCACGCGCATGCATCCCATAATGAACACACACACACACATTCACATTAACGTGTTTACTTTGTGCATGTGTGTGTCTGCGTGTGCACACCTACACCAACACCTGAGTGATGTGGCTGAGGTACTCGGCTGTGTTGACCTCATTTACATGTCCTCATGAGGTGGTGTACTGTAAAGAAGAAGAGAGGAGACGGAAGGAGAGAAATGGGGGAGGAGAGGTAAGGAGAGAGGAGAGGGGACGAAAGAAACGAGGGGATGAGAGGAGAAGTGAGAAGAGGGGAGAGGGAGAGGGAGGAAAAGCAAAGGAAAGAAAGAAGAGGGAAGACGACGAAGAGAGGAGAGGACCAGGGAAGGAAAAGATAAGGTACAGTTATGAACGAGAGATGAAGAAAGGAGAGGAAAAAGAGAAGGAAAGGAGAAGAGATGAGAGGTAAGAGGAAGAAAGGTTGATGTGAATAGGTGATGATGGGAAGAAAAGGAGCTGGGCGCGTTAGCTAAAAACGAAAAACGAGGAAAGGCAAAAGAAAGACGGAGGGAAAGAGGAAGAAATAAGGCAGAGAAAAAAAGAGAGAAGAGGTGAAATGAAGAAAAGGTATGAACAGAGGGGAAGGAAATGCTAAAGGATGAGGGAGTGAAGGATGGAGAAATAAGGCAGAGAAAGGAGAGGAGGAGAGAAGGTATAAACGGAGGGAAGGAAACGCTTAAGGAAGAGGGAGGGAAGAATGAGGAAACAAGGCAGGGGAAGAGGAAGCGAAGGAGGGCGTTTGGGGAGGAGAAAAAGATGGGGTGCAAAAGGGTAGATGAAAGAGAGGGAAAGTTGAAAGGTAAAAGGGGCGGAGAAATGGATGAAAACTGTGGCGAAGCGAGGCAGGGATGGAGAGAGAGGGAGGGAGGGAGGGAGACTGATGGAAGAAGGGAGGGATGGAGGGAGGGAGGGAGCGAAGGGAAAGGGAGGAGGGTTGATCTCTGGGGTTTGAAGCACATTAGTATTCATGGGGAAGAGGAGGCCACAGACAGCAGAGAAACAGAGGGACCAGACTGAGAGCAGCACACCATCAACACACACACACACACATATACTGGCACTGCGCGTAAGCAACGGCTCACACATCTCTCTGCATACATGCCCACACACACACACATTGTGGATTCAGATGCTGACACACACACACACACACACACACACACACACACACACACACACACACACACACACACACACACACACACACACACACACACACACACACACACACACACACACACACACACAAAGCACGAGACAATTGCGCACCATCTTGTCTAATATCTCCGGGTTGCTCGCATTAATGTGCGAACAGGCCCCCAAAATCCTCCCTGGAGATGGTTTAGTGGTTGAGGCCTCTGAAACCGCACGCACCCCTGCTGGCCTCGGATCGAATCCCGCTTCTGAAGCGTCTCTCCTGTGTTTTCACCGCTTCACAAACCCTTTCCCTCCCCTCCCACCTACTCTTGTCAATAAAAGAAGAACATACTGGAGGGCTGGAGATGACGCCCGCCTTGCTTTGGCTTTTTCCTTTTTAAAAAAGAAGACCTTAAGCTACCGGGTTGTACCTATACAGACGCGGGGAGGAGCGAGCGGTGGAGTGCAGGTGACTCATTTCGCTGTGGGAGAGGAGAGGAGAGGAGAGGAGGGCTGGGCTGAGCTGAGCTCTGGGGAGAGGGTGGAAGACAGAAAAGATTCCTATCGTGTTGGAGGCCACTCGCAAAAAACACCACTGACGGTGGCAGGAGGAGAGCAGAGAGAGAGAGAGAGGAGGAGGAGGAAGGTGGAGGGAGAAGTGGCAACACTCTCCGGGTGTTCTATTCTTAGTGTCTCTTTCCTCAGACTTTGGGTGAACGTGCATGTGTGTGTGTGTGTGTGTGTGTGTGTGTGTGTGTGTGTGAGAGAGAGCATGTGTGGGCGGGCAGGTGGTGTACAGCTGACAGTTGATTTGCTGTGACACCAGACACACTGGCTGCCTTGGACTCCCGTGGCCTAGATATCAGAGTCTCCTGGAACCCCCTCACACTCGATTTCACACACACACACACACACACACACACACACACACACACACACACACACACACACACACACACACACACACACACACACACACACACACACACACACACACACACACACACACACACACACACACACACACACACAAACACAAACACACACACTTAATCAAATACACACGCTCATCTGTGTCACTATCTTTTCTTTCCTTTCCCTCTTTCTCTTAGACCTACATATCATTTTCTGATTGGCAAGCAGGTGGTCTCCTGAATGTTCTTAAGGGAAAGAAAGAAAGAAAGAAAAAAACAACTTTGCCCGGTTTAGATAACACCAACAGCAAAGCAGCAGGCGAGAGGAGCCGGAGAAATAAAGAAAAAGGGAGCTGGGGAAAAAAAGCAGAAGCAGAGAAATAGTGATGAGAGAGATAAATAGAGAGAAACAAGAAGGGAGGACTGATAGAGTGCAGGAAGCTGATGGAGAGAGATGGAGTGAGAGGGAAGAAAAGAGTGAGATCCCATCATGTAAACAGTCTGAAGCACCGCATAGAGATGGAGGAGGCTGTTGCCATGGCGGCAGAGGCTGCATCCTTTTGTTAAAGATGTCACTCAGGGGGAATCAGGGCTAATGAGGAAGGACTTTGCGCCTGCGTGTGCTCGCATCGCGCGCACGGGTGTTTAGTCAATGTGTATCTGAGCAACGCGGTCTGCTGGTATTCAGGAGTGTTGGTGCTTTAATGGTTTTCACTTCAGGAAATAAAAAAAAGAAAAAGAAAGAGGGGAAAGGATGACAGTGGAAGATGGAGCTTGAGAGCGGGAGAATGAGCGGGGAATTAAAAATAGAGGAGAGCTGAAGTCAAGCAGGGGTTACGCAGTCCATATAGAGAAATGTCATTGGCGAGGCAGTGAACTACAGATGAATGAGTGTGTGTGTGTGTGTGTGTGTGTGTGTGTGTGTGTGTGTGAATGAACTCCACTGAGACTTGAGCGAGTGATGGTGCGCGTGTGGTTTTGGTGTGGCGCTGTGCTGCGTAGGTGGTTTGTTTTCTGTGTGCTCCTCATCTCGCTGCAAATTAGTGAAGAATCAAAGGGAAACAGGTTTCATTTAATCCCACCCTCTCCGTCTCCCTCTCTTTCTCTCCCTCACTCCTCTCTCGTCTCTCTGTCCTCGGCAAACAGCCTTGAGCCTCCCACAGAGTGAATGCAGACATCTGCCTGCACTTTCTCTCTCTCTCTCTCTCTCTCTCTCTCTCTCTCTCTTTCTTTCTTTCTTTCTTTCTGTCTCTCCCTCTTTTCTTTCTTACCAACACACCAACACACACACACATCCACACAGAGCATTTGTTTCGCTGTCAGCACCGTCATCAAACAGTGAGAGAGGTCTTCGCGCCATTCTTCCATTCTACTCCATTTCCCCTCCCCTCACTCGTTTTTTTTCCTCTTCTACCCCCCCCCCCCCCTCCTCTTTTTTTCCCCTTCCTGATCTTCCTCTCTTCCCCTCTCTTCCTCTTGCCTTTATAGACAGGGATAAATAATTTGATCTGGAGGGTTTTGAAATTCCACCACTCTGAGAGGCGTGACGTTAATCTTTTATTATCTGCTCTCTCATTCTTCCTCTCCCTTTCTACTCCATTCCTTTTTCCTCCTTATCTCCCTAACAGACCCTCCCTCCCCTTCTCTTGCCGTCCCCCCCACCACCACCCTCACACCCCCACCCCCCCACCCCCCATCCAGCCCCGTCCTTGCAGTATTCTAATGATTCATATTTCACATCCACTGCCTTTTCATTTAGCCTGTCTACACCGCTTCAGGGACAGCTACTCACGATCTTAATTGACTGAGGAGATAGACGGGCTGGGTAGGTGGCAGAGGCAGAGCCACCATCCAACCCCCAACACCCCCCACCCCACCCCACCCCCCACACACACACTTCTTCCACCATGTGTACACAAACAAATGTATGTACGTGTGAGGATTGAAACGGAGAGAGAGACGTGCACATTCTCTCCTGCCAGCATTATCACATTTGAATAAAAAAAACAACACACACACACACACACATCAATGCGCGGGCACGGGGCATGCAGATTTGCACAGTGTGGTAATTAAGCTGTCGATTTTTCTTGGGGTCAAGGGAGTGACGCAGGAGAGCAGGAGAAGAAATGATGATGTGAAGGAAAGGATGCTCAGTTAAGGAGAAATGACTCCCTCCCTTTCTCACCTCTCTCTCTCTCCATCTCTGCCTCTCTCCTCCTCTGTCTGTCTCTGTATCCCCCCCACCACCAACACCACCCACCACCTCTCAATGCACCCTCCCACAACCCATCTCTCTGTCTGTCTGTGCCTGTCTTTGATCTCAGCCTCTGTCCCACACTGCATATTAAGATGCCCGGGCCCCTGTTTGGTATTCTGAGGCGGGCACTTGGATGCCAGTCTCCATATCCTCTCCTCGCTTCTCTCTGAAAGAGAGCAAAAACCCCTCTGTCTGTCTCAAGATGCTTATCCCGCTAAATGGGTCTGAAATAGCTGGAGAACAGGGCGGGGGAGCGGTGGTGGCGGCAGGAGGAGAAGGAGAGAGAGAGAGAGAGAGAGAGAGAGAGAGATGCATGGAGGGGGAGAGGGCGGTAGGGGGAAGTATTAGACACACCACAGACGGGTGTTGGGAGGGGAGGGGAGGGAAGAGGAGGTGGGGAAGGCAAGGAAAGCGGGGTAAGAGAGGCAGAGTGATGGGGCTGATTTTTTTTTTTTTTTTTTAGCTGAGAGGATAATTAAACGCTATTATCACAATGGGCCAGTAATACAGCCGGCTTGTACATAGAGAAGCCAGCCCTCCCATGTTTGCCTCACTAAAAGGAGGGAGGAAGGAATGACAGAGGAGGAGGAGGGGGTGGAGGAGGAGGAGGAGGAGGAGGAGGAGAGGGAAGCACAGATTAATAGGCGGAGAGGAAGAGCAAGAGAAACAGAGAGAGATGGAGGGGGAGAGAGAGGGAGAGATGGCGAAACAAGGCAAACAGAATTAGAACGGGAGAGCGAGTGGGAGAGTTTCGTGGTGGGGTGAGACGCTCAGTGTTTGGGATTAGCATGACTCCCTCACCCACTCTCTCTCTCTCTCTCTCTCCATATATCCCCTTCTTTCTTTTTCTCCCTCTCCTTCCATAAGCCCTGGGGATGGCACAGCTTTAGTTAAACTGCTCTATTAAACGGCGCCTGCTGAGAAAATCAAATTATAACTTCCTTTAATCAGCGAGTATCAGTGGCCCACACAGGAGCAGCCAGCTCTGACAGCACAGAGAGAGAGAGAGAGAGAGAGAGAGAGAGGGAAGGAGACTGTGACTGTGAGACCTGAGGGAGGCCGATATGAACCTGTCTCCCGTCTGCTTTGGTTCCCATGGCAACAAGATAGAGTGAGGGTGAATATGGGTTGTGGAATGTCTGCATCTATCGTTTCCTCTCGGTAAGCATTCATACACAAAGATAGGAGAGAGAGAGAGAGAGAGAGAGAGAGAGAGAGGGGGGAAGAGAATACACTCACTGAGTCAGTGTGTTGCTTCTGCTTGGAAGTATACACACATTCGCCGCTATTGTCGTCTACATCTGCCATCCACCTGCTGTGAAACCCAAACACTTGGTGGAAAGTAACTAAGTACATTTACTCAAATACCACACAGAAGCACCATTTTGACCTATGTGACTTCTCCTATCTTAGTGCACTCTTTTTTCCCTTTTTTTTTTACACCACATTTTAAATCGTCAAATTTAGATGTTACAATAAAAGAAACAGGTAAGATAATCAATGACAAACCATGGTTTCCAGCTGTTTACTTGGAGCCTCCTACCCCCTGTTGTGTCTAACTCTTTCTCAAAATTACCTTCATATAATAATAAGTGACAAACTGATTTCCTGCTGACAAATGTAATCACTGCCTCCATGTACACGCTCACAGGCAACCTTTTGTGTTTGAGTAAAATGAAGCGCTATACTTTTGATCTGCTCCAGAGTCACAGGGAGGTTAGTTGGGGTGGACGGAGGGCGAGTTAAAAAAGCATGGGGGCTGTAACGCCAGAGATCCAGGACTTACATCCCAAGTCCCATCTGTGGTCTGGCTTAGGCAATAAAAGCACTTTGGTTGAGGCTGGAGAAATATTGTGGTTTTGGTTTAATGTTAACTGTGTTGTGTCTTATGATTCAAGTCACTGTGGAGTTTTTCCTGCACTGAACCAAACCGTCATTTTTCCCTATAACCATAAAGCAGCGAGTACCCAAACACCTAAGCCTAACCACACCTCCTGCTCTCAGTTACATTTTATATTTCCCTTCATTAAGAACAGGCTTTTTTGCCTTTAATGGACAGCACAGTAGAGAGAGAGACAGGGAAAGGGGAGGCAGAGAGACGGGAAATGACATGCAGGAAAGGGCCGCTCGATGCGGGATTCGAACCGGGGCCTCCTGCAGTGAGGACCGTAGCCTCAAAACATGGGGCGCCTGCTCAACCAATTGAGTCAAATGACGCCACTTAAGAATACTTTTTGATTATACAAATAGAGATGTTGCATTTCAGGTTTCAGTCTAGGTATATGAGCCAGGGGCGTCACTAGGTTTTAAGGACAGGGGGGGCTTAGCCCCCAGGAGATGCACAGGACGTGAGTGAACGTAACGCGCAAGCACAAAATTTCACAAACTGCTACAAAGACTGAGAAATTGCTTTTCAACTTTTCCCCGTCATTTTGGTATGCTACATGTTAGGATTGGTGCTTGCGTGCACAGAGATTGTCTATACAGCACGCACCTCACATATATTTTTAAAAAATAAAAACCACCAAATTATTTGGGGGGGCTTAAAAATATTTTAGGGAGGCTTCATCCACCCTAAAATAGGCCTAACGACGGCACTGCTAAGAGCTATTAACAGTTCCATTAAAGAGACATTTCCCCTGTAAACTCCTCAAACTGTTTAATTAAACGAAGTGTTTGAGGCCTGGGGAGATTATATTGTAATATTTCACGAAACAGAAAATTTTTAAAAGAAATACAAATTCATGTAACAGACTTTCATTTCTTAATCATTTCAGGACCCTCAGATTTCTCCTGTCAACTTTGGTGAGGCACGACCCCCAGGTTGGGAACTACAACACATAGGTTTTTTTTTTTAATAGCCCCACTTCAAGCGGGCACAACAGTAAATTAAGCACTAATAAATGAGTCAGTGTACTTTGATGTTTTAATTCAGCTCTTAATAATTCTGTACTTGTGCTCATTCTTACCATTGGACCTCAGTTTAGTCTCTGTTATCACTGTGGGGGCCTCAGCCATACGGGCGTAATGGACTCTTGCAATCATAAATCCGTCTCGTTAGGAGGCGATCTAATCGCTCTTGCCTCTGATTAGTCATTAACAGTCCAGTTAGTGAAATGGTGAGATGCAGGTGGGTGGGCAACTGCTTAGATCTCTGGGGGTCTGCCTCGACTCGTAAATGATCGGTTAATTAACATTGTTTCGGTCCTCCGGCTTGTTTACACTCACCTGCCGAGGGGAAGAGTCAGAAAACACTGCTGCAGGGGACAGTAAACAGGAACAGGAGGGGGGAAAAGGCGACTAGGCAAGAGGGAAGAAATGAGGTGGAAGGATGTTGAAACTTAATTCACAGTATGTCAGGAATCTAACAAAGAAAGGGAGCAGGAGTGCTGGAGTAAGTGCGGAGGACAGAGAAGAATAGATTTGAAATAGAAAAGGGCCAAGTGGTAGCATCTCAGTGCATGAGCCTTCATTAGGGATCTGTGAGGCAGTGCTTGTCGCTGTTACTCATAGCAACACTGCATACCATGATAATAGGCTGACTGATGATTGGTCAGGCTGCCACACTCTGGCAAGTGACCTCACTACTGTGCGAGTGAGCTCACTGTCTCAGTATTTTGATAACCCAGTCCTGGTGTTCTTCACGGCATCGCCAACATACCTGGTAATGAACAAACACTAAAACCAGAGGCCGACACAGCTGCAGGCCAGAAAATACACAGCTCCATTACACTGACACACCACACCTCCTCGGGGGGTGGACACTGACTCTCTGTCTGTTTTGTAGTATTTTGTTAATATTCTGCATGCTCTTTTACCGTCTTTATTCATAAAACGTTGTCACGCCTACCCACCACCTCAGCCTTCCTCTCTGCGCCTACAGTGTGTCTCCCTCAGCATAAGACTGTTATCGAAGCTTTAAATAATGCAGATGGTAATATGATAAGTGAAGAGTCAATGTTGGTGTCCTGCTTAAACACACGCTCACACGTAGATGATGCATGCACGCCCACGCACGGAGGAGGCGGCAGATGAGCAAATGCATACACACACATTAAGTGAATGTAGCGCAATAAATACAATTCAGCCTCTCCAGTTGTTTTAATGTAACGTTGGGCAGAGCCTGGGTTTTTTTGTTTTGCCGTTTCCAAAGTATTCTGGGTTAGTCATGCCCGAGAGTTGCAGAGCTGGAGAGCCAGAACATCGACCTGAAGAGCTTTGCTAGTGTGCATGTCTAATGCAACCCAGTCTGGGAATACTGCCAGTCTACTGTTACTCCACCAGTGGGGTTTATCATACACACATGCACACACCCACACACTTACACACACACACATACAGATCTAGAGAGGGAGGGAGTGCATGTGTGTGTGTGTGAGAGAGAGAGAGAGAGAGAGAGACAGAGCTTTGTGGTGTGTCACTGATCTCTGCTAGCATGCACAAACATGTCCAACGTAGCCATGGCCTGCTTGTCAAAAGTCACAACTATGCAGCTCTCATCCCATGGTTGTGTGTCCCTTGTACAGTGTCATCCCACAATGCTCACTGCCGTAAAAGGCCTCTATGTAGCTGATGCTCCGCAGCCCATTTACGAAAAATGCAGAGACACTTATGGTATGTTAGCATGAAGGACAGAAAGAAAGCAAGACAGAAAGAAAGAAAGTCTCAAACAGGGCTCATGGAAATAGTATAAAATACAATAGAATAGAATAGAGTGCCTGTATTGTCATTATGTGTCAAAATACAACAACATTTTCTCTGTGGCTCAACATAGTTTATATCCAGTGACACAGTTACACAAACACACTTCTCCCAGACAAACATCCTCACACACATCAATACACAATCTATAGATCAAGTACACTGTAAGAAATGTCCGTAGAAATTACGGTAAAAAACTGTCAAATAGCAACAGTAAAATACCGTAAAATCAAAAATAGTATATCACTGTAGTAAATACACTGAATTACCGTAAATCAAGATACAGTAAATAACTTTAAATTTTACGGTCTTACTAAGTAGAAAATATGGAATTTTACTGTGAATGTTGTAAAAAGTTCGCAAAATTCACGGTAAAATACCATAATGTCACAAGCGTGTAATTACCGTAAAATTGACGGTATCATTCTGTCTGAATTACAGATTTTGCTGGTGTTTACGTTTAAATTTACGGTACACAACCATTAAATCATACCATCATTTCTATAGAAAGTAGAATGTTAAAAAGTATGGTATCAGGACAGGCTGTGGTCACGTGGGCATTGTTCGGGTCGATGTGAAGCACTTAATGCAATAGAAAAACTACATGTTGTCAAAACAGAATTAAGATAAGATTAAGATACTAGTCAAAATAACATGTAATAGCCTATATGTAACATATATTTCAGAATAAATGTGCAAAAGAGTTTAGACATAAATATATATTTTTTTTAAAATACAAACATCTCTATTGTACAAACATGTAGTCTCCATAACATACCTACACACAGTAAAAAAAAAAAGAAAGAAAAAAGGAAAAAAAGAAGAAGCTTGAGCATAGACTGTAAAAAGCTTGAGTCAGCTCTGGCTTGGGTGACCTACAGGTGACCCAGCAGTAACCATAGTAACCCATTTGTTGGGTCAACGGTTGGTTTGCTGCGCGCCACCAAGATCCGTTATTTTTGGCCGGAGCGCCGTTACAACCTGGTTACAACCAAGCTGCTCTGTTGTCAGCCAAAGACGACACAAGTAAAGTGGATTAATTTTATTTTTGATGGAAATGCCCCAGCTTCAGTCTGCAAAAAAGTCTGACTGCTTCAGCAACGAGTGTCGGTGGATCGGACTGGACTTTCTCAGGTTGGATCGATACCAACTGTCCGTGGAAAAGCTACAGATGAACTGTAAGTATTTAAAAATGAGCATGGTTTGTGTTACTTTGGCCGTTTAGCACATGAGCTAGGCTAACGCTAACGATGGCTAGGCTAACGCTAACGACCGTTATGCTAATACAGATAACGGTCTATTGTTATGCTAATAACGATAACGGTCGTTATGCTAACGCTAACGGTGGATCGTTAAGCTAATAACGCTGACTACGAGAGTAACCAGAGTTTTTGTGTTTTCTAATCAGAGTAAAGTATGTGGAAGCTAGCACATGGAGATAGACGGTCTGAAGAGGAGCCTTGCTCTCATGGAGGTGCAGAAGTTCCTAAGGGAGGCCAACATCATTACTGTTAAGGTAAAGTTATGTGTTACTGTGTTTGTGTGGAAGAGGGAAAATACACCGGCCTAAAACTGCCTTGTTCAGATATCCATGTAGCTACTTCTGTCCATTATCATTATTACTGAAGTGTTACATGAGTTCATTTTGTGTTCAACATATACTATATTTGTACAGAACCATCCCATCCTTAGTTGTACACATTTTTAACACTACAAAATCATTTTACCTTCTCCTCAGCATGGTGCAGCTGGAGAATGCAAGGCAGCCTACTTTGCAGGAATGTGGCATGGCCAGTACATCTTCAGCGTTATCAACACTCAGCTTCAGTGAGTACATTTAAATTGATAGGCTTCTGAACTGGTGCTGCCATTAGCCTAAATGTTTTTGTTTCTTCATACCTGTCAAATATTTACATGGCCACATCAATAATTATGTCTCCCATTTATGTCTACTACCCTATTATCTGGAGTTCCTTAAGGATAAATCCTCGGAACTATCCTTAAAAAAAAACATCAAAATCACTGATTTAATGTCAAATCCAAAGGATTGTGTGTTTTCAGCTGTAGCCTCCACAGTTTCTCCCTCTCAATCTATTAGATCTGCTAAATCTGTTAACTGTTTTAAGCGCCTCCTGAAATCATATTTATTGGTTGGCCTTTCTATTAGATTTTTTAAACCTACTCTTCATTCACCATTTTTTTTTTCTGTTCCAACTTCTTTTATTAATGTTTTGTTTGTTGTTGTTGTTGCTGCAGGAAGCACTTTGCAACAGTGTGCTATATAATAATAATTATCATTATCATTAACAATGTTTTCTTTGTTGTCTTTCTTTGTCTGGTTGCAGAGAGGTTCATGCCAGTCCACAGTAAACACCTGATTGAAGACTGCTGGTGAATTTTCAAGCAGGAATGATGACAACACCTGCCCAAAGTTTCTTCAACATTGTACCATGTCTGTATGAGACTCTGTCCCACCTGTCTTCAGTCAAGTCTGGACCCAATGACTCAAACACCAGTCTTGTCAAGGCTAATTAGAGGTAAGCAATGGTTTATGTCAGTGTAGCAAATGAGTAGATGCAAGCACAACTCAAACTTCACTCAATCGATCTCCCACAAATGCACGGTGCCAACAGCTTCATACAAACATACAGTAGAAAAAAAATCAGTATTACGGACAGGATTCAGGATTTTGGCTGCAATTCGACAAGGGTGAAACAAATACTGATGATCATTTAGTCCTGAAAAGTGACAGTTTCTACCTTTTACACTAATACAATAAAATAAATGAAATACTCCTGATGACCTGCAAAACTATATTCCAGAGTGCTGGTTTCATTCTATGTATAGCTCATTGGAGCTCAGTTTAACAACAGAAGGCTGAATTTATCTCTGTAGGCACCATGCTCAGGCACTGCATCAATCTAACCTTTGCTTTGTTTCTGTTTTCTTGCTGCAGAGAGGATCATGCCAGTCTACAGTGGACACCAAATGGACAATATATGAGTCTTCAAGCAGAACTGGTGACTGCTGGATGCTTTAAGTTCCAGTTTCTTGAACACCATGTATATGTTAAGAGCCCTCTTCAGCCAAGTCTGGACTCAGTGACTCATTAGTGTTGATCAACACAGGGCAAGTGGCTCCTTTTTTCATTATGTTTATTTCTTCTATCATGGACTATCCTTCTTCATATGTATGGACACACACTGTCTTTTCAAGATGTCAACACTGCCTTGTGAGTATACTGGACAAGTTCTGTTTTTCACAGAGAATGTGTATATGCAAAGAGAGGTTCTTAAAGTTTATCAATTATAGTCTGTACTTTGGTTTACAATGGGCTTAAAGGACAATTCCAGGCGAATTCAACTCGGGGGTGTATTTTCCTATCATTTTAGGTCTAGAAGAAGGAATCTGAAGATTTTCAGTTTAATCGCTCCCGTTTTGCAGTAGTTGCGTCTGTTCCCGCATCGCCACGGCAGCGATGAATGGGAGTGGATGTAAGTTCCGCTGTTTAGGCTGTTTCCAGCCCTCAAAGCTGCAAATTTTTCCCACAGACAGCGTCAGATGGCTACTCAAACATGCACCGAGAAGTTTATTTAAGCAAGCAAGCCGACATGTTTGTAAAACTAGATCTAATTCAAAGTCTCCCGGAGTCTCGCGCGAGACCCAGTTGCCGTGCTCGGTGTGTTCAGGTGCAGTAGGAAAGCTACAGTTTGTGTCATAAACACAGGAATATCAACTCTTTACTTGCTTCAAGTAAAAAAAAACTTCTCAGCGCATGTTTGAGTAGCCACCTGACGCTGTCTGTGGAAAAAAATGTACACTTGAAGCAAGTCAAGAGTTGGTATTCCTGTGTTTATGACACAAACGATAGCTCCAACTGCACCTGAATACACCAGCACTGCAACTTCGGGCTCACGCAAGACTCTGGGAGACTTTGAATTAGATCTAGTTTTACAAACATGTCGGCTTGCTTGAAGTAAATAAACTTCTCGGTGCATGTTTGAGTCTCCATCTTACGCTGTCTGTGGAAAAAAATTGCGGCTTTGAGGGATGGAAACAGCCTAAACAGCGGAACTTACATCCACTCCCATTCATTGCTGCCGTGGCGATGCGGGGACAGACGCAACTACTGCAAAACAGGAGCGATTAAACTGAAAATCTTAAGATTCCTTCTTTTAGACCTAAAATGATAGGAAAATACACCCCCGAGTTGAATTCGCCTGGAATTGTCCTTTAATTGGTTATTTCCTTAATAATTTACCATTTGCATTTTCTGACTGTAAAATCTACGCCAACAAACTGTAATTCCATTATGTGTTGTACCGTATTTTTTACGGTGAAATTCTGGCAACCACAGCTGCCAGTATTTTACCGTGAATTTTGCAATAAAATACCGTACTATATCTTACAGTTTTACCGTGTTTTTTCACTGATGGACTGTAATTAGGTTTACAGTATATCCGTTATTTTTAAAAGAATTTACCGTAAACAGGTTTATATTATAACTGTTATTTTTACAGCAAATTACCGTAAACAAATAACAGTTCTCTACTGTGAAATTTACGGTTGCCAAAACAGCATACCGTAATGTGTAATACATTGTGACCGTATTTTCTACGGTAAAATTCTGGCAACCACAGCTGCCAGTATTTTACCGTAAATTCTACGGAATTTTTTTTACAGTGTAGAGAGAAAAAAATCATTTAAGAAAATCTAGGAAGTGCACATTGGCTTAAAAAACTGACAATTTCTCACAATAGTACTGTGAGAGGTAATAGCCTTATTGCACATGTGACAACATCATTTCAATTAAACAGAATCATTGGACCTGTGGTAGAAACAGTTCTCAACACAATTACTGCACTTGTAACAGTTACAAACTAATTGGGTTCATACAGATGTAGATTTCTGTGGCGTCACACTGATTTCAGTGTGCAAACACAAGCGGAAACTTAATTGGAAATAATTGGTTGACTAATCAATTAGGTTAATCAACAGTTTAGCTTTTAATTTAGTCATTTTAAGCCAAAAATGCCCCAAATTCACTCATTGTAGCTACTAAAATGCCCGTATTTGCTGTTCTTCTTTGTCCTTTGTGGTTTCAGACTGAATATCCTTTGGTTTTAGTCCATTGGTCTGACTAAACAAGCCGTTTAAACGCATCATCTTTTGCTTTGGGGAATAGCGATGGACAATTTTCTGTTTTCTGAACTTGTGCTAACAAAATGATTAATCAAGGTACTTTTAAGTAATTAAAAATAATAGTTCATAACTCCAAATAATATAAATATTGGCCGCTAAAAAATGCAACCAAAACTTTTGAGCATGCCATTCGGTTCCCAATCTGCTGGTGCAATGGGCCTTTTCCAAGCACTCTCGCCATCTTGGAGACTGTGGGGGCCTGTTGCCAAGTGAAATTTACTGACAAAACTGCTCATACAAAAGCTTAACAGCTCAATAGATATAACACACTCAGGATTCTGCCTTTGTACATATAAACTGTTATGTGAACGGAAAACTGAGCTCTCACCCTCAATGCTTGCAAAAACATCTTCACTTTGAGAGCCTAAACCAGCTCTCACCAAGAGAGAAGCACGCACACACACACAGACACACACCGCACACACAATCAGGGCAACTAATAATGTGCGCAGTTAAACAGCAATTCATTCAATCCCCAGTTGTCCTGATTATACATTTGGGTTAGAATTGAAATGTATCTTGATTAAATATTGAGAGGGACCACTCTCACATTGCATGTCCTTAATGTTTCACTCTTCCTCTGAGGCTTGTGAGAGTCACTGTCTGAGCAGTGTGTACTGTGCATGTGAGTGTGCTGTAACTAAACATTATTCTCTTTATCAAGTGGCATCAATCTATTCCTGTCATTGGCTACACTGCTCATCAGTCAGTAGCAATTTCTTTACACACTGACCATGTGTGTGGAGATGAGAAAGGAAACCGGGTTTGAACGTCTCTCTCCAGCTCTTTGTTTTCATTTGTCATGATCGACTGAGTGCAACACTGTGACAGTCTTCCAGGAGGGTCTGTCTGAAGTTGTGTGTGCATGAACTAACCCTAGTGCGCTATTCATTCGTGCTGTTCACCCACTGCAACAGTGACAACTGTTGTGTGTCTTCTGAGGCTCTGAAAGGGACTTTGTAAAGTCTGAGAAAATAACTATTGATGATGTCATCAGCATTATTTTGGGTTGCGCATGACGGGTGCAGATTTACAACAGAAAGTTTCTCATGAGCCGGAAACATTGATTTCAAATGCCAAGCACAGAAAATGTGTCATATGCTGAAAACACAGAATTTGAAAAACATGGATCTGATGAAAATTGGTATTGGTTTGATTATGGGAATAATAGCATCCAGGGTTTCTGGAACTTGAATATCATAACCTTTGCTGGCATTGTTTGTACTGTTGTATATACAAATATTTATCTTATTACTTACATTGACTTTACAAAATTGCTCTAGTGCCCCTTTATTACTGTGTAGCTGAGAAAATGCTTCTTTTTTAAAAGGACCACACTGTCCAATACAGCTGCAGCAACACTGACAGTTTCATGGAGGGGAAAAAACATCTGGATGAAAAAATAACCAGCTGGCCAATTCAACAAAATGGCTATGTATCAGCAGTGACTATAGCAGTAAGTGGCAACTAACCATAATATGTATTATTTATTAACCAGCCAATGCTTTTCTTGATTTATTCATAAATGCTTTGATCTATATTTTCACAAGACACTGGATCTTTAGATCAGTAAATGATTTGTCTAACAGTCCAGAACCTAAAAAGAAAAATATAAATTATGAAATATAAAAGCTCAGTTGCCTGGTTATATAATAATTTTCCTTTTCAAAATGTAACTGCTGGACCTAGGATGTCCTTTTCTTCACCGAAAAGTCCATTCTTGGTATATGTGTATGTCTGCAGGGTTGCATAGGCCTATATAGTTTAGGTGAAGAAATGTTCTCCCTTCAGCCAACTGAACACAGCTTTCTTGTATCAAACTCAGCAGAAGAAAGGTCAAATATCCTATTAAAGTAACAATAAGCAAAACACAGTTTTGGAAGGAGGAGGACTTTGAAGTAGCCTATCCAGTTTCTCACAGAAAAGCTGGAACTTGGAACAAGTTGCATTTTGGGTTCAAAAAGTGTGTCCAGTGATGAACAGATTATCAAAATAGAAGCTCTAAACACTTGTAATGCTGTTTCAAGATAATTGGGCAGATACCACAGATGGATTATGGAAAAAAACATAGGCTCCTGGGCACAGACAGGCCAAAGGCCTCCAGTGATTCTTAGACTGAAAGTCATAAAGAGAAGTTTTTTTTGTCTCTTTATGGCAATTTGCCTCTTTCGTGGTTGTTTTCAGTCTCTCTGTGGTTGATAGTTCTCTGTCATCTCTGTCTCTCCACGTCTTTAAGTGTTCATATGTCTCTTTGTGAGTCATTTTGATAAATGAATGTCTCTTACAGTCTCTATATTTTGTGTCTCTATGTAGTCGCTGTGTGTCCCTCTGTAGTTGTTTGTGTCTCTGTGTAGGCTAGTTGTTCTGTGTCTCTATGTAGTTGTTTTGTGTCTGTGTAGTTGGTCTGTGTCTTTATGTAGGCTCGTTTTTTTTTTTTCGTCTCTTTGTGTTGTTTTGTTTTGGTAGTTGAACACTGTATGTTAGCCTGCTTTAAAAAAACATTAGTGGTATTGTCAATAGGTGAAAAATAATTTCCCTAGAGGGACAATAAAATGTCTAAAGTCTAGGTTTTAGCTCCTCTGTGGTCTATCTGCATGCATGAATTCATTTTTGTTTTGTTTTGTTGTTGTTTTTGCATCTATCTTGACTGTTGTGGCCCCTTTTCATCATTTTGTGTGTGTGTTTGTAGGCATTTTCCTTTTGTGGGAGTTTTACTGTGCGCCTTTGTGGATGTTGCACCTCTTATAGACCGTTTTGAATCCTTTTAAGATCATTCAGTGTTGTAGTAAGCTCTGTGACTATGTCATTCATGAAATGTCAACACTCACTTCTCACAGACGCCGTGGCCCGGGGGCCCCAGTGACCCCCTCAGACCCCTGGGTAACAGGCCTCTGTGCCCGGTAGTATTAGGCCGGTTCGGTGGTCCATCCGTGGCAGGTGCCGATGTAGCTAGCCTATATCCTGTGAGAGAACTTGCACAAGTTTGATGCTGTAGCTACTACTCCCACGTTCTTTCACGCGGGGAAGTTCGCTGTCACCAAAATAAAGGTGGGTGGATTTTGAAGCACGGCTGAGATGTGTTTTTTTAAATATAATATTCTGTGTTTACCGTGTGACACGGAGGAGGACAGCGGTGTCTCTCGGGTCGGTTGTCCGACAGTAACGTTCTCACTGGCACACAGACCTGACCTAGAATTGCTACTTAGAATTCGGGCTAAACCATCGCGCAGAAAGGGAGGGGGGGGATACGACAGGAAATCTTAACTGGGATGTAATGGAGTAGGACCACTGGAAAGCTCGGGCGAAAGGGGGGGAGACACATTTCTATTTTATAATGTTACCGTGATAATGTTGTGATTTGATAGGTGTGCGGTATATATCCGTCGTTGGAGGAAAACGGAAATTAAGCTAACATTTCAGGTGAGTGGCTCCTTTTTTTCAAATCCAGGTGGAAAGTGTCGGTACCACAGCTCGCCTCCTGGCAACGGGCACACGCGGGTCCTCCTCCCGGGGACATCTCACTCCGGTATCCGTTCTTCTCTGCCTCTGTCCCCGAAGGCTGGCTAGCAAAACCCACGTCGTGTCTGGCCTGGCAGACAGCGAAGCGAGCACCCTTTCAACCGTAAACGCCGATATTTTTTTTCTTTCCCAGCGCAACAAAAGCGGATTATTCACGATGTTTTCGGCATGGTGTAAAACCCGCGGAGAAATATTGGTTTTTACCCCATTATACTGGAGGACCGCCCGTGCTTCGTGAAAATGAAAAAAGGATACAATGCAGCGTGCATGTTTTGCATTCTTCGGGAGTACCACACCGTTGGTATTGTATCTCCTTTATTAAAAAATGTGCTTGATATGATACATAAACGCGTAGCGAGATTATAGGCCTCGGCTGCTGATTGTGTCGGCCAGCCCTATCATATGCCGAGCGATTTAATTGTTACATTGTTAACGGAGCGAGCAGAACTTGAAAATGAACGTTTGCCTAAGGAGGGCCTGAATTGTTTTATTAACACACAAAGCCCGAAAATGAATCTCATTTCTCTCTCTGTGTGTATGCGTGAGTGTGTGTGTTTTTTTGTTGTTGTGTGCTTGTGACCGACGTCGTTGTTCTCGCTCTCTCAGCCGCCGTCCAGTGCCTCCCTCTTCGGGGAAGACTTTGTTTGCGCTGGCCGAGGCTCCATGAATGCAAGTGCTGAAGTCCTCCCTTCCCCCCCCAGCTCTCTGGCGAAACAGGAACAACTTCTTTTAGGAAAAAGAAAAAAAAAAGTTCCTGGAGTTTCAAGCGCCATGGAATTACTTTGTCCGCCAAGAGTTGTCCAGTGAGGCGCTGAGATTTAAGGGGGGGCGAGTCTAGTCTCTGTAGTTGTTGAGTTGCTTTACCTTTTTTTTTTATTTGCAGACTTTTAGCTTTGTAAATGTCTATTTTAGGACGACTTCCTCGAGTAGGCCCGTTTGTAAGAAACTTGTGTGGCATTGTGCTGTGTTACCTTGGCAGGACCAGAGAAGCTAAACATGGCAAAGAATGTGTTCAGTCTTTTTAGTTGAAGCTAGTCGTGTATAACTTGAATTGAGAGTGAAATAAAAATCCACAGGTCTTGTGGTGGAGAAATTTTGTGAAGTAAAAGACATCTGATACCTGGGACTTTTTTATGAATTCACTCCCCTAATAAGTAAAATCTTATCTTGTTGTCCTTTTGTGACTTTATTTAGCAAGGGCCCTGAATAATTTATTTTTACTTCATTCAACATTTTTGCAAAGACTGCTCAGATTTATAATAACTGAGTGTAAGGCCCACAGCGTTGCATTAGCTGGATGTTACGTGATGTTGTCTTTAATCATAATTTTTAAAGAGGAAAATCTCAGCCAGCTTTTGTGCTTGGTTTCAGTTTTTCCTTTTTTAGTCCTTTTAGCTGATTCTGCTACTGGGAGCGACTTATGAGTTAGTAGGTAGGGGTTCACATTCTCATCCAAGGACAGTTTCGAAGGCATACATGCCAGTTGCTGAGATTGAACTGCAGACCTTCCTGTTACAGGACTCTGATCTCTTCAATTGCTAGGCAACACTGCTGTCTGCCATGAATGTGCATCTGTTGCATCGTCTTGAGGCAGTTTCATATTTATCTTTTTTTTCTCTATGCTCACTATTTGCGCCTTATCTCCTTTTGCATTGGTGATTTTCCAAAAAAAAAAGAAAGTCACTTTCTAGTGCCCACAGTTAATAATTAGAGAATGGGGGACGTCCTCCAGGATGCAAAGAAACAAGGAAGCCCTTGACAGAGTATCATATGTTGTCTTGTAGTCCCTTATGAGCACATTGGTTGATAACTGAAGTGTGAAGGAGTATCTGGGTTTAAAAAGGCGATTATACGCTGTGACTGTAGCCCCTAATGACCCGAGCTTTACACTGGTTGTGTGTTGTGTGCTACATGTTTGTCTTGTCAACACGAGCGACTGAGTGCTTTTTCTTGCCTGTTTGCGTGTTTGTTTCACCCAGTAAGCAAAGTTCTCTCTCTCTTGTCCAGGTGTGAATGACTTGTGGCTGTAGGTAGAGTGTCGCAAGTGGGCCAGGTTCCTGCACAGCCTCCGTGGCTGACTGGGAGGAGTCGAGTGGAGAGCAGACATCAGTGCCCAGGGGACCTGAGGCCTGGTTCTCCATATGAGGCCCTGCTGAAAGGGCAGGGGGGCTTCTGAGGTAACCCAGCTCAACGCTTCCTCCTCTTTCTTTCTTCTTTTTGATTCCACACTTTATCACCCAGTTTGTTTCATGCACACGTCCAACGAACGCACACTTGCACGTAGATACAGTTAGGTCATTGTTATTTCTTTAATTGCTTTTTCTTCTTTGTAAATATGTAGAAACGCTAACCATGTAGCATAGTGTATGAACCAATAGGCTGTCTCCTTTGTTACTACAGTATTTGTTTTTGACGTTTTTTGACATGTCTGCGTGAAATTTATGCGCCTCCATAGCGCCCTTAAAATTCCCAAAGTTAACAGTCCTATTCCTGCTACATATGATGGAAAACTCTCAGAGACTTGTACGTTTCCCAAATCCTGATTCTTTTGTTGTTCTTTTTTAAAAACCACTCACTCTAGAGTGAACTTACTGAGTTTCTGCATTCTTGGGAGTGGTGAATGAGTGAACAAAGGAGTGATTTGCAAACAGAAATTGCTTAGCAGTCAAGTATTTGTTTTTTTAGATACTCCAAACATGAAGAATGGGACACCTATATTTTCCAGATTTCCTCACAAGCATTTCATACAGTTTCACAATTTGTTACAATATCAAGCGTGGCAGTGAACACTTGTTTCTTGCTCTCAAAGAGACACTGGTGCTATAAGTTGATAACTTAACACTGCTATGATGCTACGGTATCAAGTCAAGCACAGGCTCTTCCTGTAACATCGGTCACTATCTCTTTGACATTTATCTGTAGAGGTGTCTACGTTGATAGCTG
The DNA here is from genome assembly GCF_905171665.1 of Trachurus trachurus. NCBI lineage: Eukaryota > Metazoa > Chordata > Actinopteri > Carangiformes > Carangidae > Trachurus > Trachurus trachurus. The sequence goes on from NC_139899.1 coordinate 18,521,824, forward strand.
CATTTTGATGAGAGAGGCCTTGAATTGTAGAGCTGTGACCCAGTACGACTGCTCTTGATGCTCAAGGAAATCGGCTTCAGGGAAAGGACTCTCAGAGCGGCGCTGCTGCTCTGGACTATCGGTGCAGCGATTGGTCTCGTTCTCTGATCTGCACATGCTGAGGACACAACACGGTCAGGGCGCTCTTCCTGAGAACGCAGTGCACACTGTTTATTTATCTGCTATCTAATCCGAAGCGTGTTAACCAAAAACCACAGTGAGGTGAAGGATGCAGGGAAATGGATATTGATGTAAAGCGGCAAAGGATTTATTTTCCCCTCTGTGTATTGGCCTCTCATGTTTCCGTGCATTTGTTTGCTTCATGGGTTTTCTAATTAAAACTCTCAAGGCTTGTGTTGTGTGTGACATGGAGGGATGCGTTGGAGGGGCGGTCTACCTCATCGTCTGTTCAGTGGGTGGCAGGGGGCTTCCCTCCCCACACATACAGTAGATTATTTTTCTTCTGTTGCTTGAAATGTTTATTTTTCACTCTGTAGGCTAATTTTGATCATTTTTGTAACAATTTGCGCATGAACTGACTAATTTTCCATTTACCTTGTATAGTGATTAAGACATCAATTCACAATTAATTAAGGAAATTAGTTTGTCCCCCGAACGACTCTCACAATAGTCAAGCGCCCAAAGTACAATAATTATTTAACAATCCCCAGGGAGCAGAAAAATACTACTTTGTTTTTAACGTGTTTAACCCCCCCCCCCACCCCCCCCACCCCCACCCTCCGATCTGCCGTCGTAGGTCTGTAAGACTTGTTTGGAAATACAAGTGATAATGGATTATTTCTGTTGTACAAAGTAGCCGTCATCCAATTATATCAGTATTGAGATCTTCAGCTGAATAAATAAACTTAAACTTTCCTGAATTACTGTATGTAAAATCGTGACATACATTTATTTACAAAAGTATGTCGGCTACAGTCTGTCTAATGTCTCTACAGAACATGAAAATCTATTGGTGTAAGACAAAAAAATTATAGGAAATATTAAAGTTGATAAGCTGTAAGAAATGAGACACTAGATGTGTGGCTATTGATTCATTGATACCTGCAAATATTGTACATTTTCCCCTCTAGCAGTCTTAATGGCCAGCTGTCATGTCGTCCTCGTCATTTAAAATCAGAAGTGAAATGAGTTGATGTGTTGGATCAGTATTGGTGCTGATGGTGACTGATGTGTGACTGATCCACATTTAATACTGACCACACTACAAGGTGATTTACACATATTTACACATGGCAAAAGAAAGTTAACACCACAATCAAATGAAATGGGAGATAATAATACACCAAAATATAAGACGTAGATAGATAATGGTTCAACAACAATTAGTGAATAAGGCTCTTTTGTTTAAGGAGCCCACCAGATATTAAAAATCAAAACAAGTGTTAAGTGCTTAAAATAGATGACCGGAGTCAACCATTACTGTTAACAATTGCCTATTACTCATGTTAAAGTAATTAATGCCAAAGAGATTTTCAGTAAGTATAGAACAATGGTTGTGTTCAGTTTATTGTTCGTTTGATCAATTTCTTTGTTGATTCTTATGACCATCGCTTAGAAACGTATTAAAGACAAAATAAAGATAGGAGGACATCATTAGAAAAATGAATCTCCCAGGACCAGCTCTGAGTAGTAAGTCTCTGCAGCCTATTGTGCCTTCCCAGACAGTTTGAGCTGTACACATGAATATGTTCTTCTAATAGCTGCATTTCATATCTTTTTAGTGTAGGAGGTCTTGGTCTCATATGTGTTGATCTGTGGTGGGATTGTTGCCCACACAGGATCCTCAGGGATGTGTCTGGCTGAGTCAGAATGTACCTATCAATCTGCTTTCATGTTTCTTGGCTGTGATTGACAGTTATGGCACAGACGGGCTGCTCCTCCTGCTCCGAGGGGAGGGGTCCTCGCAAACAGAGCTGCTCTCAGGTGGAACCTGGGGGCCGCCGTGACCTGCAGTCACCTCGACTATTTTTCGCTGAAAGCCTCCAGCCAGCCAGGCCGCAGTGCAGCCGAGCTAGCTGATATTAGTTAGCGTAGTTTAGTTAACACAGCACCATGACGCAATGATAACTCGCCGGCGTTTAAAGATAGTAACACACTCTTAAAGTTTTAAAGGTTTTCACAGGCGTAAACCAAAACTAAAGCACTGAGTGGTAGAGGCACTCAGGGATAATCCATATCTGTCCACCTCATTGTGGCTCGGAATTTAAACATTTATTTTTAATGTTTATTGATTTATTTTAACCACGTGATTTTTTTTTTTTTTTCCAGCGGGAAGAAAATGAGATTCCTGATATTCTCCACTTCAGTTTACCATATAACTTGGTGCATGTGACATAATTCAAAGAGCTTTGTTTTTTAATTTGAAATCAGCCTGCTAATTTTATGAGCCGGTGATAAGCATCAACCAACTGTGTCAAATTGTCATTATCAAGAGTTCTTTGACTCAAATGTCAGTGTAAATGAGAGGAAGCTTCTGGTATGTTAAAGCCTTTATGTTCTTCAGTTGAGCTTCTGATTAGTGATGGTGCGTATGTGTCAGTGCTTTGTAGAACGTCTTCTGTCATCTTTCACAGCCGTTTGTGAGAAAATTAGAAAAGCTTCACAGAGCTAAGTATTGTTTATTGGCGCTGAAATGATTCGTTGTCTGCTAATCAATTAGTCAGTCTTGATAAAGCGTTAATCACTTAAGTCAGTTTTGAGCAAAAATGCCATAACCTTCCCAGTTTAAGATAAAATGGACTCCCACAGGGGGAAATTTACATTACTACAGTAGCATCAAGATGTAGACGAGGATATGAATCAAGAGTATTGAAGAGGGGAAACAAAAGCTCATTGAAGATGTACTGCTTTTCTTTGTCTTCTGTGATGCTAAACTAAATATCTTCATGCTTTGTAATACAAGTCTAATGAAAGAGACATTTGAAGATGTCACCCTCCCTCAGGAAAGTGTAATAAGCTTCTCAACATATTTCTGGCAATCTACTGACCAAATGATTGATTACGGAAAAATAACAGCAGATGAATCAATAATGAAAATAATCATTAGCTGGTGGCTTGGCTTGTTTGTTCCTACACTACCTGCTCAATGTAATCTTTTATTCTTTTAATTAGAGGGCATTAAGATGAAATGTGAATGGAGGTGTGATTCACTCAGATATGGTTTCAGTTTCAGTTTGCACCCTTGTGAGCAGGTCTTTTGCATGACTGCATTAACGGCCCAGTGTCATTAAAAAACTGAACACTTTATTCCAGGATGGGCAGGCACTCCCATCGTTAGTCATACCATTATAAATAGACAAGCAAATTTTTATTTTCACATATTTGTAGTGCTTTGATAATGAATGAAACCACATACAAACGTCACCTGAATTGACTATTGTCCGTGTTATTGTCTGTGTTAATATTGACTTAAATTTAGATGCAAGCGACCGTTTGTTGACACTTGTGTAGGTTTATATAAAACTGTATGAGGCTGATGTGAAACTTTATTTCACACTCAGTCTCATGTAACACTGGTCTGAAAATAGGCAGGTTAGGTAGGTAAGGATTTGTTTAGGGGTTCTGAGTTTTATTGTGTTTTGTTGTGGATGGATGAAAAGAATAGATGTGTTGACAGACTAGTGTTAAAAAAAGAGCACACAAGCACATGTGTATATCGGAGAGGTTATTCAACAGGTTCCTTCCGTGCTGCTATTAGGTGCTAATGGATGTACAAGCATGTTACTTGCTGTCCTACTATAGTTTTGGTTTACAAACCACCCTAGTCCTATCAAGAGTAACATCATTAAAAAAAAGAAAATGTGACGTCCAAGACGGTGCCACACCTTGGATTTGAACTCAAGTTACCTCATCCTCTGTTGTTTTTCCCCTTCACTATGGTAATCTGAGCTGCTGCCTGTGCTCATAAACAAAATAGATCAATGCTTTTTTATTTGCACCTTGAGTCATTTGTCGTATCCATCTTGAACATAATGATAAAAACAACTATATACCTCAAATTCACAGTGTGAATTCATATGAGAGCAGCTACCTGGAGCTGTACAGCCATACTGAGGCCTGACAACAGGGTGTGTAACAACATTATCGCCTCCTCCTTCCTGAAAAGATAAGGTGTTAAGGTTAGGGAGGAAGTTCATCATGTCTCTAACATCAGGAATAATTGGCAGAACATAATTTTACATGGGGTTGCACGAGCAATACATTGTACGCTTTCAACATATCAGCCATGGGGGTAATGGTGGGGTTTGAGAAACCCAAAGAAGGCTCAGACAGAAATCCAAACAGCTCCAACTCATGGGAAGAGTAGATGCCATGAAGTAGCGCAGTTTTCAGAGCAGCTTGGACGTTATTAGAGCAGCTAAGTACTGCCGCATGTGGGTATTTCTATGTGCGATACTATGTGTGTATATTGCTCTCCGCCTGTATATTTAATTGGGCACGTCTTAGCCAGTGTGTTTAAAATTCCATGGAAATGACACACCAGTGCAAACTGGGGTAATTTAGGGACACAATCTGGCTCGTATTCTCTCCAGAGTGCTAATTTTGTTGTTTGATAGCAGAGAGGAGTCGGCACATGTATTGTATACTCTGTGAGTCTTCTGCTCTGAGTTAAATATATTTTTGTCAGTTGTTATGCCAGGTCAGTAGAGATGCCTGAGCTGTGTCACATGGTTTGACAGGTTGAGAAGCCAGTTGTTTCTGCTGCTTGATGATTTTAACGTACAAAAATATTCTTTCGGGAAGCACTCGCTCACCCCTGTCCTGCATAATGCTCTAACTGCGCTAAATTGAGGTTTTTGCACAGCGTGGGATGTGTTGACTGCCACTTGAAATGCGGTCATATGTGTTTCTGTGCTGTCTGTTATGAGATTCGGTGTCAAGACATGAATGTGACACGCGTTAGTTTTTTTTTTTTCTACTCGTGGCAAATGAGTGGTATATTGGCAAGACGGTGGCTTGCATAAAGAGCCTTTTGACCACGCCACTAACGCAAGTCTCCTTTACACTTTTACTCAGTGGTCTTCATGGCCTCTGAAGGGCCTGGCCGTTGGGATTTCCCACAATGCTTTTGGCCGCAGGGAGACGTCCTCCCAGCATGAGCAAGGGAGGAATGTGGCCCGAGTGTGGGAGCGACCGTCTGGATGGAAGGAGGGAGTCACGGACCAGAGAGCACGGTCAAGGGAAGGGAGGAAAGAAGGGGTCTGCAGAGAGGGCAGCCGAGTTTCTCTTAAGCAAATGGTGTTTCTGTTTGGTTTGTTATTTGATCCACAAATGAGAGAGACCCACTGTATGGAAAAAGCTTTGCGTATTTGCTCTCGGCGTACGCATTTACACTAGGAGTGTGTTTGTTAATATCACTGGAACTGCCGTTTATTACAGTGGACATAATTAACACAGCACGTCTGCCTTTTTAGCAGTTTTATTTTGCTTGGCCACAAAGAAGCACTGTTCCAGATGAGGTCTGTTCACAGATTCAATATTTTGGGCCTGTGGAGAACCTGCCTTAACCTACGTTCGTAAATTAATATAAAAAAACAAAAACAAAGCCCCGATCCAACAGGAATCTGAAACAATTTAGACGCAGACCAGAGGATAATTAGGACTGGATTTGAATTACGGTTCATTTGAACAGACCCAAATGGAGACCACCAACAGTTAATTGGTGGTGCAGCACGATGTGCCACCAATTAACAGGCAGCCGTAATCCAAAACAGTAGCAATATATAATTTGCTTGTGTGCTTCAGTTTTGTCGTGCATCAAAAACACATTTTGCTCTGCAGTGTGACACACACCCCATAATCACAGCTGATGGCAAATTCGCCAGAATCTATTCGTGTATCAGACGTTGTCCTGCACAGAACCTACTCGGATCAGGGGGATTATGTATAAATTGGACCCGTCCCAACTCGGGTCTACGGTCTGGTCTGTCTTATTAGTGTCTGAGTTGACCTGCTTCTTCCTCCTCCTCGTCTATCTAGGAGTGGCCACAGGTCATCTGTTTGTGGATGCAAAGTTGCACTGTTCAACAATAGAGAGCATGATTTTATGAGAAAGAAGAAATATTACTGCTTCAAGATGGCACACACTGAGCAGATGTTTGTCCTTGCTGCACTAGCAGAGGAGAATGAGACCTGTAACCTACTTGTTGTGTACTTCAAGTGGCTGAAGTGTGGGCAGTGTGAAGAGCCCAGTGTAACTAAGCCATCTGTCACAGCTGCATTATGCATACCTTAACTTGTGTTTAAAAAAAAAAAAAAAAATGAATTTAATCATGAACATCCAAATTACCGTAGGCCACACTCCAACTGTCTGTATTTAAGTGAATGTTTAGTTTCATATTTAACAGTCCAAGGTAAATGGTGTGAAATAATTGCACTGTATTTGGCACTATTGGCAGTGTATCAGGAGAGTGTGAAATGTCATGAAATACCATGAGATTTTAGGCCAAAAAAAATCTTAGCATTTGATACCGGATCTCCCCTAATTTGCACCCCATGCTCGTTGTGTCAGAGTAATAATGGCGATTTGTTACCAGTTAACCAGTCTCCTTTGTCTGCAGTGGAAAGGTATATGTGTGCGTGGTGTGTGCGTGGTGCGCGCGTGTGTAAACAAGACACACCCACTTAACCAGAGACGCAGAGACGGGGGGCAGATGGACGGAGATGGAAGCGCAGGGTGAAGTGTGTGAGACGGAGATCAGAGCAGGCTGGAGTGCTGAGTGCCAGTCCTGCTGCTGGAGCTGGCTGCCACACATGGCACCGTGCCCAGGCTACGCCAGCAGATGTGTCACTAGTGAGTCAGCTGCGTGTGTGTGTGTGTGTGTATGTGTGTGTGTCTGAGACAAGACACCCACCCATACTCTCTGTGAAGAGATCAACTTGTGTAATAACCCCCCACAATCCCCCCCCTCCCTCCCTGCCCCCCTTCCTCCTACGGGTATATCTGTATCACACCCCTTTTCCCATCCTCCTGTTTTCATTGCCTCTTCCATCATTGTGATGGACATGGCACGGCTTCTGTCACCACGATATGATATGACAAAATGTGACATTACACACATGTCGCCTCCCCAGGGATGGAGGGGCTTCGTCTGCAGACAAACGGGAAAGGGATTAATCGAGGACGGCGATTGTTGTTGGAAATGCTGGACGGAGAGACAGTGGAGGAGACGGGAGGGTCACAGTGTCAGTGAGAGGGAAAGACTAACTAACGCACATTACAGTGAACAGAAGAGAGGACCTGGGTGGAGAAGGATGGAGATATGTCGTTGCCATTGTACTTTGGGAGTAGTTCAGAGTTCGGAGAATGCGGAATGATTTAAATGTTCACTGTAAATATTTGTGCAGCTTGGTTTCAGCAGCTCAGTCATACTTGTATGAGTATCCTTCCCGGACACAGTAGATGTATTATGTCAAATGTTACGTCCGCACCGTCACAGCTCTATCTTTAGTGACACTCTGCATTCCTCGCATTCTGTGTGTGCCAAGCGAGTCTCGAGTGTTACACGCAGGGTGTGGCGTGTTGGGTTAGCGCTGGCAGGAAGTCACCTTTTGCAGGTGAGCGCGCAGATGTTTCCTCAGTCGCGGTGCTGTGGGACGTCGAACAGATTAATTTGATTGGACGGCGGTGGAGGTTTTGCTTCTAGACTTGAATGAGCTCTGTTTGCAGTTAGCCTTTGCTTCACTAGCAGTCAGGCAGGTATGTGAAGGAACAAGTTATATCAGGAAACCTGTTGTTCTCAAGGAAGTGCTGTGGTTTTGTACTTGATTCACTACAGCAGAATACATACTGGATCACATTTGCCTTTCAGTAATTAATTATCTGCTGAAATGTAGAGCTGCAAAGATTAGTTGATTAAGTAATTAATAAGCTAATCGACAGAAAATTGAACGGCTGTTTTAACAATTAACCATTACATTATGTAATTTTTTCCAAGTGAACCCTTTTCCAGCTTCTCTGATGTGAGGGTTTTCTGATTCTTTGTCATATGTGATAATAAAGATAATATTCATGGTGTTTTGAATGTTTCAAATTAAACATATGGCATGACTCCATCACCCCTCAATATTGTCTGACATTTGATAGACAACACTTAATCGATTTGAAGAGATAATTGGCAGATTAATTAATAATGACCTATTGGAAGTTTTCACTAATGGGTGAGGTTTAATAGTTGTTGGATATTTAAAACTAGCCCTTGTTAGTTAAGACTGAGGAACGTGGTGTATTAGTGATAATATGTTGGTGCTTTTTTAGGTAATTTTTACGCACCAGTCACGTTCGCGACTTTGTGTTGTGTGAGTACAACCGGTTACTAATGTTTTCTGACCTTAAGCTGAAGATGGTGCATAACTGATGCCACCCTGCTCTCTTAGTAAAGGGATTTTTATAAAACTCTGACACGCTGTCAGTCATTTTTACTCACTTTGTTTCCAGGGCTTTGATCCTCAGGCTCTCATCAAGCAAAATGTATAATTCATATCACAACAGTCAGAAGTAAACACACTGTTGTTTCCAGCTTTTGGTCCTATTAAACCTTCTTCCACGACACTGATGACAGAGTGAAAGCATTAACTTAGCTTTTTTTTTTTTAAGTATGGAATTTCATTGTGCCATTCACCCCATAATTACCACCTGTGGCTTCTTTTCAAGAAAAGTTACTTGGCTCGACTCGAGATACAAATCATTCCAGTCTTTTGAAAGCAATTTTTGAAATAGTTTTTGACTCTTGTAAGGCAACCCAGGATTTCAAATGTTAAAAATGACCTCTGTTTCAGCGCAGAATATGTGGAATAATTTGAGAGTAAAAGCGAAATTCAGACCTATCAGATTATAAAATCCTTTCACTGGGTTTCTCTTACAAAGGTCTGACTTACAATTTCATATGTGTTGATTTGATTTGAATGAATATTAGGTGCATATAAATTGGGCCCCTGTGTAAGGAGATGGAAAAGCTTTTTCTGTTTGAGAGAGCTGGCTGCAGCTTCTTCAGACTACACGCTTCCTTGCTGATGGCGCTGGGTTTCTTCTTTTTTTTTTTTCGTATATTCTTGCAGAAAACTGCAAGGAGGGGTGGAAATAATGCTTCTAATATTGCCCTAAACAAATAATGGGCTAAAGAAATTCTTGAGATGGAGGCCGAGCAGACGGAGAGCGGGTAGGGGAGCTAGAGAGCGAGAAAGTGAGAGCAATACTCCATTGTGACTGAACTGCAAAATGGGATTTGCATAAATAAGACTGAAACATCAGCAGGCCCTTTTACAGCCAACAGCACGGCTGAGATGAGGGGAGAGAGATGGTGTGTGTGTGTGTGTATATGCACTTGTGTGCCCCCCCTCAAAAAAACAACAAAAAAACCCACCTCCCTTCTTTTTAAAATAATGTCTTTGTAGCAGTGTTGTGTTAAAATTTTAATCAGGTGCACGAGGTTTTCTGGAAGGTTAAGGTTCCTTTTCTTGTTGATCCCACTCCTTACCAGTGGAGTATACCAGTACGTTACTATACTGGCATGAATCCTCCCATCTCCCCCTCAGAGGAATTTGGGTGACGTAGCTGGGAAGGGTCTACTGTCTACCCTGCACCCAGCCAGCGTACGATGACTGTTACATAAGCATGAAATGAAATGCTCCCTTTTAGTGCCACCCGCATCGGAAAAACCCAAATCTAATTGAATTGAACTATTTTCTGCCCTCTTTTCATGTGGAACCTCATATTTATATCACAGGCAAAAAGCTCAATTTCAGAGCCTCATTATACTGTTTTCCCATTAACTTGCATGCACTGCAGCTCCTCGTGTGCGCCGTGATAGACAGTTCAGCGTCTTTACTGGAGATAGAGGAAGAGAAATATCTGTGAATACCTCCGCCATGCTTTTGTTGTGTGTCTGTGTGTGTGACTGGCTGCAGCGTGCACGCTCGAAGGTGTGTATACGCCGGTGCGTTGCTTATGACAGTCATGTCAGCAAGGTACCCAATTAGTGTCTCATTAGCGTGTGATTGGAGAGAACAGGTGATTGGCAGGTCACGCAGTTAGTTTCAATGTGCGTGCACACAGCACACGTTTGTGTATGATTGGGGTTTAGGTTTAGATAACACCTCCTCGGGGAATACAAGCTAGTCGGCGCCAAAACGAGGTCGGAGGCTGGTTCTCTGACACAGAACAAAGAAAGTTCAGCAAGATGAACAGATTTTCTAAAGCTACTGCGTCTCCAGACAGTTGTTCGCTCATCTCGGTTAAGGTTCATCTTTACGTTTGTTGGACAAAAGAGCCTCTGCTCACTCCACACCTGTCAACAGCAGGCCAGAAAACTAACTTTTTAAATACACATAGACCCCCCCTCATGCTAAAGGGGTCACTGTGCTCCAGGCTTAGTGCTTTACTGATCTCTGAAAGGAGGAGGCTACACCTGAAGAATGTTTGTATCTTTCCAAAATGGACAATCATGCCCATGGTTGGGTGTGTAGAAGGTGTGTTTCTAACTAAAGTATGCACCCATCTCCTGATTTGAACAGTTGATAGGGTCTATGCCCTCTCTAATATGACAACTGACCTGGTTTCCCACCTTTGAGATCGGCCATTTGGACATCGTCAAACGTGGTCAGTAGCCTATGAGTTAACACTTTATTGGTCTTATTTGAACAAAAACAATCAAACTCTTAAGCACGTGCACACTCTGGTCGTTTGGGAGGGAGCTATACAGTAGGGCTGCCCCCAAATAGTCGACCAAGCACTGGTCGACCAAAAAATCATTAGCTGACCAAAATTTGCTTGCAGGAAAAAAACAAACGGTCTTGTCAAAATTAAGTCAAAATCAATATGACTTAAAGCAGATATCAGTGGAATGTTTTTGTTAATATAAGTCCTAAATAGTCCTATTTTCCGTCAGCAATCACTTACATGAAGTATTTCAGCCTAAACACGAGTCTCTCCGTCACTCTGCTCTGCTGTAACCCGAGGAGAAAATTTTCCTTGTGGGATACAAGTGTTATCCAATGAGGAGAGAGAACGGCATGAAGGGCTGTGTGTGCAGCCAAGGGATGCGCGTGAATGTGGTGACGTAGCACGAGGACCAATTGATGCCTGACAAGGGCGGGGGCTGCTAACTCATGGTGCGTTCAAAGAAACTCGTACTTTGTGTTTTTCCTTCCTGTGAAGTCATACCAGTTCGATCTGGTACGAGTTCACGGGTCGGAAGTTACGAGTGGCCGTTATAGGGAACTTTCACAGACAACAGGATGGTAAAAACACGAGCTACGGGTTACCTGGAACGCTACCAAGTCGTAGTTGTGACTTGAAGCTGTAACTTACGGTTTCAAAAGCCTGCCTTGAACGCAGCATTAGCCGAAACGGCCGTGAAGCTGATATCTGCTTTAACTGTATATGAAAGGCTATTGGGCTTTTAATTTGAACTTAGGGCCGCTGTCAGTTTTTTTTGTTGTGTTTTTTTTTTTTACACGGCACGGCAGGTCCATATTTATTTATTTTTTTTGGCAAAGGCGACTTTTTCTGATGTTACAGTTTGGAGACTCCGACGTGAAAGCACGTATCACTGCTGTTTTCAACGATTAGCCCCGTCCCGATCCCAAAGCACTCACCGGCGGTCAGTCTCACAGTAGTGTCATGGAACAATCCCATAGATCCATGAGCAGTCCCCGCTGCAGTCAGAGACTCGCACCGATTAGTCGACTAATCGCCATAAATAATCGGGGGCAGCCCTACTATACAGTTAGTTACAGTGATATTTTTGTTGCTATCTACATGAATATGTTCCTGATGTGTACATGCCACCTTCATCCTTACTCTTCTCAGATGTGTGTTGTCAGGAGTTTTGCCCACACTGTCCATTTTTATTCCCTCTGGCAGAAGCTTGAAGCCCTGCATGCTCTCATCCACAGTCTCCTGGTTGTGAGCTGCTCTCTGGCAGGTGTTTCCCCACTGTGACTTACACAAGCCAGCGCTTCACTTTGATGAGCAAATGATAGTCAGCAACAAAATAAGACTGCATCTCTGTGTTAAACGCTCTTTCATCTTGACCTCCCTCATACATTGTCTTCCTTCCCGTACTTCAGGGAAAACACAGACTCTTGAAACAACAGACAGGAGGGTAGCGGTCCTAACTGTTTTACTCTTAACGTCAGATCTATAGTTTGGGTATCTTCTTTGTGTTTCAGAATATACTCACGTATCATTGTGTGTTGCAGTTTCTCTGTCCAAAGTTACATATTGAAGCAAGTTGTATCACAAAATAAAACATGTCATTTCACTTAGAATCCAGTTTTTTTCCCTGGAGCAGCTCTGTTGTAATTGAATGTGCAGCCAAATCACTAGTTCAGCAATCAATAATCAGCACGCTGCAGCCACCACTGGTGACACAGAGTGTGTTTTTTATATCCAAAGGTTAGGCCAATCAGTGTAATGTGGATGCACGGGCTCCATGTGTGGAAGTCAGCTTCTGCTCGTGAGCAGTAGTGATCTGTGGCCCCCAGAGTTGTAAATCACTTCTCCCGTAGACCAGCGAGAGACATAACTGACACCCCCTCCACCCAAGCCCACCCCCCCCCCCCCCCCCCTGCAACCCTCCAAACTCTCCACCTCCCTCTCCCCAGGGGAACTCTGGAGCCAGTTACAATGTTGAGTGTTTTTGGAAGAGCTCCTAAATATTTTCAGGATGACAATGTAATCTGACTGACTGGGCCGCTCTCTCTCTCTCTCTCTCTCTCTCTCTCTCTCTCTCTCTCTCTCTCTCTCTCTCTCTCTCTCTCTCTCTCTCTCTCTCTCTCTCTCTCTTTCCCTCCCTCCCTCTCTCTCTCTCTCCCTCCCCCAAACACGATTCTCATGCAATTCTTGTGCTCACTTACCAAAAACACACAGCGGATGGTTGGTTTGGACCACAATACTACCTCCCCCCCTCTCTCTCTACCACCACACTTCTGTGTTTGCCACACTTACAAACTAATCCTGCTATTTGTGTAGTTAACATGATACCCAACGCACAATCTTTGTAGTTTCAAAGCCAATACCAACTTTGATATGTGAGAGGTTAAATACTCATTATTTTGCATAAACACGTAAAATAAACATTTTTGACAAGAATCGCATAAATCAAGACTTTTTAACAAAGAAAAATCAAGATATTTAGCAAAGTAAAAAATGTTCCAGCATGTAATGGTGGCACTGTTTCTAGCTGACCTCATATATAAATATTTTGCTGTAGATTCTTGTTACTCATTGGCAGACATATGCACGGATATCGCATGTCCGCAATAGGCTAATATTGGCGAGTTTATTGCTTCAGCTCCATCAGAGATTGAGTAGAAGTTTTCAAGGTGGCTGATGTACGTAGATTGTCAGTGTTGCCTTTCTGTGTACGCTTGAAACATAAAATGTGGTTCTTGCTGTTGGCTATTTCCTCACGCTACGCACGCACACCGATGAACAGTGTCGATGGAGATTATGCGACGAGAGAGTTTTGAGAAGTTTCCGTGAACATTTGAAAAAGTATCGGGTGTTTTTTTTCTCAGTAGATGATTTGACCAGTCGTAGCAGGAAAAGCAGGTGGTGCTATTAACATAAATAATGGCTGTCTTCTATTGAAGTGTCAAGTTTGTGTGTGCCACCTGTCAAGCCTACACTGGTAGATTGATACTAAAAACATTTTGGGTGGGTGTAGCTTTTAGTTTGCTCAGACCAGACCCAGTTCCTTTTTCAGAGTTGTTAACTGTCCCTTTTTCTCTCTTCTCTCTCTGCAGTGTGCCCAAGGGCCGTTGAAAGCCCCCTTGGGGGAGTTTCGTAAATCTACACTGAACAAGAGAAAACTCCTGGACTATTGTTATTGTTTTTACACACTTTCTCACACACACACACACACACATACACATACACACACACACACACGTACACACACGCACACACATCCACATCCACACAGACAAGGACATAGAGAGAATGTTGGAGGTCCAAGAGGAGAGGCCAGCGGCGGCAGGTACAGCAGCGACACATTTCACCAAGAAGGAGCGAGGGAAGAAAGAGCGAGAGGAGGCCAAGGACGGTCGGGGAAACCTCTCCAACATTGGGAATCCTGTTCCTGGCTCAAGGAACGTGCGCGCAAAAGCGCCGCTCACGCACACCGGCAGTCCCCACCAGCTCATCACTCCACCCTGTTCCGTAGTCCTAGGAGCTCCATCAATGCACTCCAATAGGTTAAAGAACTCCCCGTCCACCAACACACAGAGGTGAGGAGAAAACATGTTCCTGCATTATGGTGATTATGAGATAATGTGTGTGTGGTTATTTTAACAGCCTAATTGGTTGAACACTGATCTGAACGTTGGTTGAAATTGGATAATTAATCCAGACTGCCTATGAACAGCAGTGCACCATTTTTAACAGTACGCCAAGCAGAAGTTAAATTTCACCTGCGTTATGTTAAACGTATTGTTCCCATAGTACCTCACAGCGTCATCACCTGTGTTAGTGAGACTGAATCAAGTTTTTTTTTTTTTCATCCTTTACAACTCTTGTGTACTTACTACCAGCTGATGACTGAGCCACTTAATTGCACCGTTTCACATCAATAGAATATCAACAGACTTTATCGGGAGAAACAAGCTTCTGTCCAAGTATGAAACAAAGCCTGTTTCAAATAATTAAGTAACGATGAAAAATGAATAAACAGTATCTGCCAGTGTTTATTATCAGTTGGGAAGAGAGAAATATAAACACTCAAGGCTTTGTTCAAAAACAGAATGAAGTGAAACAGGTCTCGCTCGGATATCAAAAACACTGAGGCTACTTTAAAAAAAAGAAGCTTTTCTGAGTTCAGCCTAGTACAGATGCCAATTTAAGCCATATTGTGACTGATGCGATTGGTTACGGAGTCATCAGTGCATCCGTCTTTCTAGTGTTTGGTATGTTGTGAAAACTCTCATATCTTAGTAGTTGCAAGGTGCATAATGTGCTGAATTTTGAAATTTGAAAGAGCTGATCAGGAGCAAGTTTACAGAACACTCCAACCACGGCCCTTATACAGCATTTTTTTTTTTTAGTCATATTAATCCTGTGGGAGATTTTTTCATCTATTTAAATACAGTGAGAAGAAACCATTAATAATGCCAGTGGTTTGGTTGGTAGCAGAAGTATCTTACTTAACATGCATGTTTTTTAATGTAGGAGGGCAGCCATGGAAAGTTGTTACCGTGTGTGTGTGTGTACATCCTCTGTGATCAGTAGTAAAACTGAATCTTGGCAGTGTCATCAAACGGACACGAACCTCAGCGCGTTACTTTCTCACAAGACTGTTTTAGGAAGCAAGAGTTGGTTGGGTGTAATGCAGATCTAAGATCAGCGTCTCTGCTCCGTTATTTTACCTGAAAGGTCTTGATGTGCGATCCAGAGCTGTTCCAGGGTCAGGGAGTACACTGTGCTTGGAAGTTTTCCCTGCTGACTCATGGTTCTGGAGCCTCGGGAAACGGCGGTCTGGACTGCCAAAATTCAGGCTTTGCCTTCTTTCTCTACTAACCATGTTTCTGTGTGTACGTACATACAGTGTGCTAAGTTGTGGCTATGCTTTTTGGATGTGTTGGCATTTATTCCATGCTATTCCATTCTGTGTGTGTGTGTGTGTGTGTGTGTGTGTGTGTGTGTTAGGGAGGGAGAGAGAGAGAGAGACACAGAGAAAGAGATTAGGGTGTGGTAAGGGAGTTCTCTGCCAGTTGGATGTGTCCTGCTTGTCTGAACTGAGCTGCTCTCATAACTAGTAAGCAGCAGTGATTTGTTGATGGTCCGTGTCTCTGCAGCCTGTTCCTTCAGGTTTAACTGTGTGCGTTGAATTCCCAGTGCTGGTAACTGGAGCCTGTGTTCACAGACATTGATGCCAACTGTTAGATGTCATAATGATATAGTGATTAGTGGCTGCATAGAAAAAAAGAGGGCAAAAAGAACAATAATTTTCCGTCTGGCCTTCCCTCTACCACTTCTCCTGCTTACCACATTGGGTAACAAGGGTACAAGTTATAGTGGGGAGCTGGGGGATATCAGACTTCATGGATAGCCAGCTGCCTGAGTAAGTGCCCCCCCCCCCCCCCCCCCCCCCCTTCTAGTCTGGCTTGTGCCCAATTCCAGAGCATGACTACTGGGTAACCTAACTTCAAGCCCCAGGCTTTTTGCTTGATATGCCCCATTTCCTCCTTGTTGTGTGTGTTTCATTAGTGGAAACAAGGTCACAAATATGAAGGAAGACAAGACATAACATTTTGGAAGCGTGGCAGAGTAACTAAGGGAGTTTTTAGTGGAGGAAGTTATTAAAATTTCATTTGTAAAATATCAGCCGTTTAGCCCTGTTTTAATGAAATTGTTCTCCTAATGCACAATGTGAATATATTAGACACGTCAGTAATTGTCTTCTCTGTCCTTTGTCTGTCAGCCCTAAACCTAAGACGGAGGCCATGGTACGATCACCTCCTGTCATGTCCCCCTCCACTGCCGCCCAGATGGACTCTAAAATGCCCAATCAGGGGAAACCAGGGAGCACTGGCAGCCAATCACAGCCCTCACCCTGTGATCCCAAGACGCTGGGCACTAAAGGGGCTCAGAATGTGGCAGGGGGCATGGGGCTGAAGAATGGCCAGGGTCTGACCTCTGGTCCGAGCTCCAAGGTTAAAGTCAAAAGGGAGAGAAGCACCTCAGTGGAGTCATTCGAACAGCCAGAGAGCGGCACACCCACCAGTGAAGAAAAAGGTAAGAACCATTCCAGCCAAGGACTAATTATTGCCACATTGTCTGATTCCAGTTGGTAGCTGGAGTTGGAAGCTGTCCCTGTCAAGTGCGAATTTTGACATTGTGAATTTAAATTTCTTAATTAATTTAAAAATAATTCAAATGAAAGGTGAAAAGTGGCTGATCATGGTGTGTTAGTTTCTGTATAATGTTTATAATAATAGTAGTTTATAGTAATAGTATTTTGAATGAAATGCTTTGCCCTGTATGGAAAGAATAGCTACAGTACTTAAGCAATGCCATGTCTGTAGTGCTTATGTTGCACTTGTTCCTGCTTCTTAGTGGTTACACACCTACAACTTCCTGTAGAGACAGCTCTTGCCCTGATTATTGGAGGAAAAGCTCAGATAGTTCCTGGTGGTTGGTTGGTTCGAGTTGTGTTCCCTTTATGGTGTACCACTTTTTTTTTTAAAAATGGGCTGGATGTATAGTCTTGTATTTTTGTATACAGCACAAGTTGTTAGAGAAGGCAACAGTTGTCCATGTTGCAGTATATACTTTGTAGTCCCTTACTGTCACTCAGACCAAGCTCAGTGAGTGCTCTGTGTGTGTCTGTACAGACAGTAGCAGGGTGAAGAGGATGTGTGTGGCAGAGAGGAGGCAGCCGTATAGTGGAGCTGACTGGTGCTCTGGGGGAGAAAGTGACGAAGATGACAAAGGATTCTTCAGTAAGTGTGTTAACGTGTGCATCCAAGCATGTGTAGCGGTCGCTCCACTGATCAACTTGACTTATGACAGCTCCTCAGTAAAAACTCCATTGCCCATAACCCTCTGCTGGTCCTAAAGCCATGCTCTTTCCTGTTGTCTTTCCTGCAGACTGTAACTCCAGCGATGTGAAGCCCCAGGACTCGGTCACACATTCTACCTCCAATGCTGGACTCAGTCGCTCCTCTACACCCTCCCACAATACACTGGGAGGCCAGGGATCCACAACAGAACCTGCGAGTGGTCAGAAACCAGGCTCAAAACTTGTTTATGTCTTCACCACGGAGATGGCCAACAAGTAAGGACGCTGAGAGTTACCATTTGTATATTTTGAGGCTCTGGTGGAGCTGTGCCATGCTTCGATATCCACATCTTGAATGATTCATTTTTACAGTTTGTTTATTGCCACAAGTTTTAAATACTAATGTGTTCAGACAGACTAATTAATACATCATCTTGGTGTGTAGATTCTTTTTTATACCTAAGCAAAACATACACCCACAGAGAAACCCTTTGTGGAGTTGCAAGTCAAACTTAAATGGAATTACTAACAATGTCAATCGCCTGAAGTGTAACTCTGCGCCCCTGTCATCAGTGGTTGTAGTTGTCTTTGATGTTTGTTGTGGATGTTTGTGCGTATGCCACTAAGATAGTTGCCTCCCATCATGTCTCTTCCTTGCCCCGACTTTCCCAGTTATAGCCTAAATCCATTTTGCATGTCTGCCAAAGCATGTGTGTTTCTCAGCGGGAGCACACACTTGGCTTAGATTAACACTTTCCTTTGGGAATAAGAGTTCAAAGATGATGCTCAGGGAAGGTGTGTCTGTATTTGTGTGTGTGTGCGCGCGCACAATAGTTTGCCATGTCTATTGACCTTGGGATTACCTTCATGGTCCCATTTACTACTCATTCATCTGTCCCACTGTACTCACTCACTCACTCACTCACTCACTCACTCACTCACTCACTCACTCACTCACTCACTCACTCACTCACTCACTCACTCACTCACTCACTCACTCACCCACCCACCCACACTTGCACTTGTTGTGTCTGATGACTGATATCTGACTGTCTGTCTTCTTGTCCTCAGGGCAGCTGATGCAGTTCTAACTGGCCATACAGAAAATATCATTGCCTTCCACATGAAAAACATCTCCAACAGCAAGGACAAAGCTCACCTCCTCCTGGTAAAGAAACACTCAAGCTTTTTTGTATTGCACACATAAGCATACCTCGTCATCACACGAGCGTCACAAATTAATCTTATTTCTGTTCCTCTCTTTTAAAGAACAATGCAGCAAGCGCCCTCCGAAATGACTCCAAGCCTCCCCAGCAGCCCCCATCCCATGCCCAAGATCAGAGCCACCAGCCTGGATCCAAGCCGTCCTTACCTGGCATGGCAGAGCCAGCCCCACCCCAGCCTTCAAACCAAGGGAGCCAGTCGGGTGTTCTTCCACAGGAAGGGTCATCCGCTGCCGGCATGGAATCCAAAAATCTTCCTGGCAGTAGTCCCAGTAATACTACAGCTGCAGTTGACCAACCCCCTGTCACCCAACCTGAGGCAGGCCTCAACCCTCCAACAGCAGGTGAAGGAGGGCAGGGTGGAGGATCTGGTGGAGCGGGTCTGACACCTCAGCAGCAGCAACAACAGCAGCAGCTGGCCCAGGAGCTGCTGAACATGGAGGCCAACACAGAGGGTCTGTCCCAGGAACAGTTAGAGCATCGGCAGCGCTCCCTGCAGACCTTGCGAGATATCCAACGCATGCTTTTCCCTGATGACCGTGATGCCCCACCAGCCGGTCCCCAACAGCCCCATGGGGGACCTCACGACGGAGGCCCTGACGGCGCACCTCGGAGGTCTGAGCAGGGCCCCCTACAGGCTATGATGGCACAGTCACAGAGCCTTGGACCACCAGGTGGGCCAGGAGGGCCTCGTCCACAGGGTCCACCGTTTGGCCCACCCCATGGTCCCAGGGACATGCCTCCATTTCCTCAAGACGAAATGGGTCCTCATATGGGGGGTCCAGGA
Source organism: Trachurus trachurus (assembly GCF_905171665.1). Taxonomy (NCBI): domain Eukaryota; kingdom Metazoa; phylum Chordata; class Actinopteri; order Carangiformes; family Carangidae; genus Trachurus; species Trachurus trachurus. The sequence goes on from NC_139899.1 coordinate 18,541,395, forward strand.
GGCTGTGGAGACGGAGATCAGATGACCCCAGAACAGGTGGCTTGGTTGAAGTTACAACAGGAGTTTTATGAGGAGAAGAGGAAGAAACAAGAAATGCAACACCGGCCACTTCCCCCAGACATGATGATGCACCCACACGGCCCACGCGGTATGATGCGAGGACCCCCACCTCCTTACCAGATGGGCCCAGGAGAGATGTGGGGTGGGCCAGGTGGTCCACCAGATCACTATCAGGAACGCATGGCCATGGGCCCCGGCCCTGGCCCCAGAGGTATGCCACCACACATGCAGAGGATGCCTGGTTTCTCTGGAATGATGAACCCTGAAATGGAGGGACCCCCGAGGCCTGGAATGGGCTGGCCCGACGACATGCCCCCACGGATGGGAGATGCACGAGGCTTCCCTGGAGGACCCGGGGGAATGTTTGCTGGTCCAGGGGGTCGTGGTGAACGTTTCCCAAATCCTCAGTCAGTTCAAGAAGCAATGTTCCACCAAGGCATGGCTGGAGAGAAGGGCCTCCCTCCTGGGATGATGATGGACATGCAAAGGATGATGGGGCATCAGAGAGGTGGAATGGAACCTGGTAACGGCATGGGTATGTTTCCCAGAATGCCTGGCGATGGTCCTATGAGTCCATCATCTAGGCTCCAGGGAATGGGGGGCAGGGAAATGGGGCCCGAGTTTGGCATGGGTCCTGGTCCAGGGCCGGGACCTCATATGCACCCTTCCAAAATACGAGATCCTTCCATGAATATGAGTCCAGATGAGATGATGAGAATGAGAGGACCGGGAGGACCTCCAATGGAGAGCATGGGTCCACAAGGCCGGCCCATGCAGGGTCCTGTCTTCCCTGAGCAGACACAGCCAGGAGACTTTCCTATGGGGGCTGGGAGACCTTTCCCTGGGGGTCCTGGAGGAATGAGGGGTCCTCATGCTGACCAGGCCTTTGGTCCAGAGCACAGATCTACACCAACAGGGGGTAATGGCCGTATTAATCACCTCCCCCCTGGTGGTGGCCCTTCACAAGGTCAGAGGGGCCGCAAACCAGCAGATCTGAATGTCCAAGGAGGAGGGGGGAACTCTCCCAGTGTCAACCCACTGAAGTCCCCACCTCTGAGGCAAGTGCAGTCCCCAATGATGGGCTCTCCCTCGGGAAACCTTAAATCCCCTCAGACACCGTCCCAGCTGGCTGGCATGCTCACTGGTCCCACGGGCCCCAATGCCCCAACAGCTCCTCCAACTTCAGCACCAATGAAGTCCCCTCACTCCATGATGGGATCAGCAGGTGCCTCTCCTGTTCATATGAGGTCTCCTTCTCTTCCCAACCCTTCTCCTGGATGGGCGCCCTCACCAAAACCACCCATGCAGAGTCCTGGAGTACCACCTCAGGGTGGCAAGCCTCCCCTCAGTATCACCTCACCAAACATGATGGGGAATATGGAGCAAGGTACAACAAGCTTTCTTCTCTCCCCTCTTCTCTTTCCATCAGCACTCTCAGGTTTTTTGTTTTTTTCTTTTTTTTTCTCTTTTTTGTATTTTGATTTTTTTTTTTCAATGGGTTGATGTTTCATTTTCAGTTGTCAGTGAAAAATATGATATTCATCTTGATTATTGTTAATATTAGTTATAAAATACTGGACTAAATCTATCTGACTATCAATGCTTTTGAAAACAGTTCAAGAATACAAAACAGAAAATTAAATGGATGGAGGCCATTGATCATGTGCATCACTTGAGACTTAACACATCTGTATGAGGGGTGGGGTTGAGTGGGTTATGGTCCAGTGGCTCCCTCTTGTGGCCATAGGACCATAATCCAATGCAATGGGTATCACTATTGTTAAGAAGCAATTAGACTATTCACTTTGTGGCAAATTGTTTATAACCTCAGATAAGTTTTATCATCTCCTTGTAACATCATATCTTTCTTGTGGTGTTGTCTTCTAGGTGGTAATGGTCCTCCCTCAGCCCCTCCATCAGGGGCTCCATCTGGCTCCATGTCCCTCCCAGGCAACGTCCCGTCTGGCAGTCCGTATACCATACCCCCTGAGCCAACACTATCCCAGAACCCTCTCTCCATCATGATGTCACGCATGTCCAAGTTTGCGATGCCCAGCTCTACTCCACTCTACCATGATGCCATAAAGACCGTTGCCAGCTCCGATGACGACTCGCCTCCAGCTCGCTCCCCTAACCTGCCTTCAGTGAATAATAATGGTGAGATATCTGAAATGTATTTTTGTTGATGTTTAACTTGTGGTTTCAATTCCATCAAAGTTGGTCCATATTTATATTAACCATCCTTTGTTCATACAGGTATGGCAATGAACCACCAAGGCAATCCACGTATGATGGGACCAGGAAACGCAGGACCCATGCCTGCCCTCAGCCCTCTGGGTATGAATCCAATGGGATCCCAGCCCCTCTCCCATGGCATGCCTCCACAGATGCCCTCTCCTAACGCTCCTAACATGGGCCCAGGCATGATGTCTCATGGCATGATGATACCACCAAATCCCCAAGATCCTGGTATGGCAAACCCTCAAATGATGGCCCAGGGACGCATGGGTTACCCCCACCGAAGCCAGGGATACCCCCTCACCCAGTCCCCCTCCCAGCAAGGCCCCTTCTCCCCACACAACGGTCCTGGCCCTCAAGGTTTCCCTGGCCATCCCATGGGCTTCCAGGGAGAAGGTGGACCTATGGGAGGACGGATGGGGAACATGCCTCACGGGGGAGGGGGTGATGGGGGTATGTGCAAGCCCAATACTCCTGGAGGGCCAGAGTTCAACAACATGCAAGGTGGATTCAGCGATGCAGACCTTCATGAGGTGATGCGGCCGGGAGCGTCCGGCATTCCTGAGTTTGACCTGTCCAGGATAATCCCATCAGAGAAACCCAGCCAGACTCTGTCTTATTTCCCCCGAGGTGGAGGAGACAACCCTGGGGGGAAACCACCACACCCCTCTGGCTTCCCCATGCAGGGCATGATGGGTGATGGCCCACCAAGGATGGGAATGCCCATGCAGGGGATGGGGGGAATGCCAGGGGGGCCTGGCGGGGGAATGGGCCCCCAAGACATGCCGATGGGCAACCCTGGCCACAACTCGATGCGGCCACCAGGATTCATGGGCCAAGGCATGATGGGCCCCCAGCATCGGATGATGTCCCCTGGGGGTCCGGGAGGGATGATGCAGGGGAGACAAATGGCCCACCCAGGCCCTGGTGGATCACCTAACATGATGATGTCACTGCAGGGCATGGGTGGCCCCCCGCAGCAGACAATGATGATGGGGGGTCAGATGAGGCCACGTGACATGGACATGGGATTCAGTCCGGGCCCTGGAATGTTCTAATCCAACAGAAACCTTGTATCTAGAATGTTCTTGGACAAAATGCAAGGATGGAGTAAAGATCATGGCATTTAGAGAGTGTTCAGAAAACTCTGATGGACTCAAAGAAAGGAAGTATAATACGAAACAGTCATGTCCTGTGGGAACTATTCCAATGGAGACTCGGACAGGCCCAGATTGGAGTACTTTTGCCACAAGAACATTTAATTTTGACTCATGAACTTCAGAATGTATGGGATTGTTGTGCATCAATTTCGCAAAACTGTTCTTGTGTTTTTTGATTATCTGACTATAAAGATGACTTTGTTGTCAAAGAGGAATCAACCTAACTAAAAGTCAGCGTGGAGATGCTACAGTATATGTCTACTTTTTTCAAATTTAAAAAACAAATTTGTCACGAAAGTGGTATGGAACAAGAGAAAGGAATAAGAAGAATTTGTGCTTTGTGAAGACTTTAGTGGAACTCCATCTTGTCTCTCGCTCCATTGTTTTGACTGTTTCTGTACAGTATATACGTGTGAGAGTGCGTATGCGTGCTTGACAGACTATGTTTGTGTGGTATGTATGTATGTGTCTGTATGTATAGGCATTCTATCAGTGACCTCTCAACTCCTCTTACCCAACTTTCATTGGGGGAGGAATGCCCCCTAAAAATACTGTACTGTTTACCATTGGTGGGCTATTCGAATTTTAGTCTATTTTAATTTCCTTTGTAACTCCAGTGTATAACAAACCAAACTATGACCTCATTAAGATAATAGTATTATTAAAAAAGCACAAACATGGACCGTCTGCAGAAAGCGTCTTCTTTCTCTATTTTTACCATTGAGAGCAACACATTAAGTGTGAGGATCCTGGCAGCTTTGCAGCACAGTGGTAATCTCTAGTCCATTTCAACCCGTGGATGACGTTCGATTTCGTGCTCCAAAACTTTCAGGACTCAACTTTTTCGCCAGCGTGAATAATACTGCTAATACCCAGATGTGCTATGTGTGTTCTTCTTGTTCCTGTTGTGTTCCTGTTTTGTTTTGACTCTCTTGTTGACTCTGGGTAATAATCATTCCCACAGCAATAAAACCCCCAATGGTCAGCAGAATGGGACAGGAGTGGCCGAGCGCCACGGCAGGTATTATAGAACTAGAGTTAGGTAGATCTGGTAAAAAATTTAGTAAGGCAGGTGTGGTGTCCAGAGCGAGACACAAAGAAATGTAAACACGTACTGCTTACCATCCAGTTGACTTCCTCTTTTCTCTATTGTATAAGCTTGTCATGTGTTTCTCCATTGGCTTTGGTGCAGAATAGCCTACCAGGGCTGTGGTGATGGACTACAAATAAAAGATATTGTTTTGGTATATACATGTTGTCCATGTAGTGTGTGCGTGTGCGTGTGTCCATGTGGCTCTTGGGCTGTTCACGTCCAGTCGGTTATGCGGACTGGGTGCTTGTCTTTGTCATTATACACGTCAGACCAGCTTACCAACATTCAGTTAGAACAAGTCATACTAAGACGCAGCATTGCCAAGTTGACATTTTATCAGGAGGCACTTAAGTGAGAGCTATTTTCAGAGGACACCACACTTTCAAAATAGATGCGAGCTTGTTGTTGCATTTGAACTGGTCTAAACTAGCTGTTTACTTTGCTGGTAGGAATATTATAGAGCCCCTTATGTGGTGTGAACCAAAAAAAAAGAGACGTAACATTGATCAAATTATTTATTTATGCCTCAGCAATCCAAACCAAACTTAACATTTTAAACAGCAGGTCATGGGAAAAATCTGCTGATGAGGTATAATATGTGTCGTAACACACTAACACTCAGGTCTATGTAATGTGCCTGTGTTCGTGCATACTTGAGACTGTGGTCTGATACTATCATCAATCCCCACAAGAAGGCAAACCTGAACACAAATTTCCTTCCTGCAGGTTCTACATGGTTTAGACGTCCATCTACACACTAATGTACGATCCGCTCTCTCCACCCGTTTGTCAATAAACAGATACAGTACATGAAATGCTTAGTATTCCCCTGAGGAATGAAATATGACTGAATTGCATCAGCAATTACATAGAGGCTGTTATGATGCCACATTGTTCAAGTGTAAATACTTTGATGACAAAGGCTGATAACCTGTTTTTCTTGTCAACAAAGAGCAAAACCAATGTTTATCCTGCTAACAAAGGTCACCTGTTGGCAAAGCATGACTGAGTTTATTCATTTGTGCCAGACACAAAATGTTGTCTAAAAACCTTTATAACATGAACAGAAATTTCACAACTCCAGTGGCTCAATTTGCTCCTCACTACTTTTGAGTAGCGATTGCAAAACCTTGTTATGTTATTTTAGGAAAATTACAAAATTAAAATCTATGCATTTTTTAAATAGCTCTTAAATATTTTGCACAAAATTGTTGGTTTTAGTCTTTTGGTATTTGTTGACAGTAAGAGAAACGGAGTAACAGCCATCTTTAATCTTAAAACAAAACAAATTAGGCGCATCCAAAGGAAACCTATGCACTAAGCATTGCAAAATCATGATGCACATGCACTTGCCAGTGTGTCATTACCAGTGTATTAATTTAGCTGTATGGACTGAAAAGCAATGAAAAGCCTAATGTAAACTAAAGGAGGCTGTAATCCAGGACTTTCCCCCACAATGTCTGACAGTGTGAGAGTATAATGATGGATGGAGTGAAAACTAAGGACGTGAATGATGAGGAAAGAAACGGTGCACGATTGTGAGAGTGTATTGTCACTGTGTTCAGGTGTGAAGGTCTGTTGAGGGTTCAGGGCTTGGTCTTGCCCTCTGTGTTGTCACAAAGTGACTGGTAGTGTTCAAAGCTCAGTGAGTATCCTGACAGGGCCTGTTTGAACTCCTGCAGGGGGCAGTAGACTCCGCTACAGCCTGGAATCAGTTGATCCTACAGAAAGACACAAAATCCTAAGTAAATCACAAAGAACAAAAAACAGCTTCTCAAATAAACGTGGACACATTCTCATCGCCTACCTCGCCTATGTACGACACTTTGATGAAGGCTTCTTTGGTCTGCCGGTGTTGGTGCAGCTCCAGAGTGATATCGGCTGCGTACGGTGGCCATCTCATGTCAAAAATCCCCAGAGCCATCAGGCAGGGCATCAGAGAGGTGTCATGTGCCGAGTATAAAAACATCTTCCTGTTTGAGAGAGGATTTTAACAGCAGACCATATCAAGACCAAATCAATCATAATCAGGATGTGTCCAAATGGGTGTGTTTATTGTGAGGTGTCCGACCTGTTGGTCTCAGATGGTGTTTCCTGTAGCTTCTTGTCAAAGTTGGCTAACAATATGTGCAGCAGTGGTCCAACAGACATCTGCAAGTTCTCCCTGCATGGCAAAAACACAGCAAAAAAGTGGCCTGTTGAACTCTATATGAGTAAATGCTCCTTATCGACACTGATAGAGGGGTTATTGTTCTCTGAATTTACCATTTCAAAACACTCAACCCTCTGCTGACTTTGTTTAACCTGACCTCTTGCTGGGTTCGTAGATATGGCAGATCATGTCCACGGCTCTCTGCTCCACTGTACTCCTCCAGGTGTCCAGCACTGGTGGGCAGGGCAGGCCGTGTGTCTGTTAATGTGCAGAAGCGACACGGTCACAATCGGCCGTCAAGTGCTGAGGTGACGTTTCTGCACCTTCTCTTTTCCAGCGCTGTCATCATATCGAGAGACATTTTCCATTTTCCCCTTGGTTATAATTAATTTCCGTAAGGTTCTGTCGTGAACGCTGTCAATATTAAATGATTTAAACCATTTCAAATCGTGAAGTAGCTTTAATTTCTGTTTAGGTAGAATACGGCTCACGGCGCTTTAACCTGTCTGTTATTATGAATGAGTTGTAAGTGATACCAGATGGAGCACAATTAGCAAGCATGTAAGGCGTGTTTGCCGTGTTCGGCTCTGGCTGGAGAGGAAAAAAGAAAAGAAAAGAAACATTTCTTTCACTGACTGAGTTTAGTATTTGAGACTTTGACACATCTATTTTAAGATATCTTCAATTAAACACACCATGTTAACAGTCAAATCCTGCTGGATCAGCCTTTTTTTTCAACTTTATAAACTTACTGAACCCTGTCGTGCAGCTTCATCTTACATAACAAGCCGCTTGCTCTGTTGCAGCCTCAGGTGAAGCTAAGTCTTAATAATAATAATAAATCATACATATTCTGATAGCTAGTGGTGAGACCTAATAAAAGTCATACGAATCGTGAGATGGCGGTGTCACCTCTCTGGCAACCATGTCGTCCCTAATGAGGATGAAGTCGACGTGCTGGTGAGCAGCGATGCCCAGCGCGCTCTGGATGCTCTGCAGGTCTGCTGCAATGTCTGGCAGGGTGGACGACTCTGCCCAGCGGTGGCTGCACAGAACACACACAGAGTCAGCCGCGAAACACAGATTCACCATGACAACCTGTCAGGAGCATCTCAACCCTGCTTATAATTTTGCACAACACATTATTCTAGGTTGCAGTTTTGGGTGGCGGATGCATAGGACGGACGGACTGGGCCTGACTGTGTGCCCAGGATGGAAATTCACTATACGTACCTGCCAAGTAATTTGAGCAGCTTGCACCCGTGATAGTTTGGATACAGGACTTCAGATTCTGCCTCCGTTGTTAGAATATGCACGATTTCTTAAAGCAGAAACGGAAAATTGCACAAACAGATGAGATGAGAACCAGAATAGAATAAATAACATTGTACGTGGGTTTCTCCACCCTACCTCTTTGTTTTTGTTGGAAGAGCCCTGCTATCAGGCACTTGGCAGATTCAATGGTCCTCACTATGTTGGTGGAGCGCACGCTGAAAATGGAAAACAAGAGGTTATGGAAGGCAGCCAACCAAAAAGTGGGGAAGCATTTAGGCCGATATCTTTTGTCCCGCACTCGCAAGCTCAATGCATCAAATCTGCCGAGTACAGAAAAGTGTTTTGCTGCTGTGTGTCGTGGTGTGCAGCACTTACTAAACCTCCGATGGGCTAAAGGTGGGGCTGAGGAAGGGAATCTCCTCGACGTATTTCCTCCTTAGCCTCTTGCCCAGCTCATACAGCTGCTGCATGCCCACTGTGGTCAGCTGACCGGGGAACGTGCCGCCCTGCCAAACGCGACAAACAGGATCAAGTTTTACTCACACGCGTGGCTTAGCCCGACAAGACGCACACCTGCGATTGCATTGCGGGAATCCAAAGTAAATGTGTTACAAGCATGGCAGGATTCCAAACTGTGGGATTTACTTCGCAAAGCTGACTCTGGTGGAGTTAAACCTCTTTAGCAAAGCAGCTAACTCAGCACAGAAAACTGAGATTTCCATGGACACAGTGTCACAATATCTCACTAGGAAGCTCCACACACAGTTCAACTGCATTACAGAGAGAAGGTGAATGAATGAACCTGATTTAATGCCATATGTCATCTGTGTAATGAATCTTAGTGGCCACTAGAGGGGGAAAGCTAACACATTTGAAGAATGAATATGTGAGCATGGGACTTCCTGAGCCCAGAGGATGCTTCACATTTGTAAGTCGGTGAAAATCACTTGTTACAGGTCTTTTTCACAACAGTTTGGTCAAAGCAAGAAAAGCACTAGTGCAGCTACAAGGGCACTTAGCCAACATAGACCTCTGAAGACCTCTGATAAGACTCATGTCAGACGTAAGGAAAAAAATGACATCTCAGGCCTGGGTGAAAACATAACCTCCTTGGCGGCGGCAACTGATAATACTGACGACTCCCTGGTCTCAGTGAGTGTCTAAACTATTCTACACTGGCACAACTACATTGAGTGACATCAATATGCTACTCAGCCTGTGCTGTTCCTGCTGTGATGTGTCTAAATTTCAGATGTGACAATGTCCCACTGGCTTGTCAGAATTACCATAGCCAAGGGGGTTAAGTTTCACCAGTGTCTGTTTATTAGGTGTATTACACAAGAACTGAACCAATTAGCACCAAAGGAGGTGGACAGATGGGGCACAGGCCAGTTCAATTTTAGTGCTGATCCAATAAAAGGAGCAGATCCTTGGCTTTTTTTTGTTTTACATCACTTTCCTTTAATTTTATGAGTGTGGACATTTTTGAAACCTTAGGTTGGTTTACACTTGAATATTTTGTTTTAAATTTTAGAGACGGTTTGAGTTCCTTGCCGCTTTTACCTTCCCACAAAGCGCCTTACCAGCAAGCGGCTACACAAGTCTCTACACCTGAATGCGTCCCATCATCCCTTTTGCTGTCTGAATTCAACAACACAAAACACACCTACTCACAGTCAGTATGTTTTTTCGATAGCTGTCCTCTACAGGAGCAGAGGGTCTGGGGCCGCCCTGAAGATCTGTCACCACATAGTTTATGTCGGTGTGTGCTGGAGGCTTCAAGAGCGTCGGCACCCACTGGACCTTTGACGACACAAACAAGGAATCGCACAGTTATTTATTTAGAGATGTTAGGTGGCATTGCTTCTTTTAAAAAGACACAAGCATTACATTGGTTGATGAAAGGGGGGGTGGGGGGGATTTACCTCCATGACATCAGGTATTGACTTCAGTGGGGTTCGAGCACCATGTCGGAACAGAACTTGGACCAGTTTTAGTTCGTAGGGAGAATCTGGATTTGGGTCAGCAGGGGACGAACAGGAAGCTACCTCGTCTGGATTGGTCTTTTTCTGTGACCATAGCATTGAGCCGAAAGCTACGGACACTGAACCTAAGACACTGGCTTTAGACCAAAGACTCTTCATGGCAGTACTGTACAAAACAAAACAAAAAACAGGAAAAAATATTATCTTTGTGCGATTGAATCAATTATATAAATATTAGCATCAAGCAATTAAAAAGGTAATGCCTTTGCTGGTGATGTTAAGAAATGCTCAACTGAGACGGCCCAACTTTTACCCAATAGTCTTGTGAAACATCCATTCAAGCTTCCTCTGTGCTATGTAGTAAGAGACTAGTGATTACTTTCATTATCAATTCTTTATCAAATACCAAAAGACCTATTCAAATGGGGTTGCTTATGCAACCCACAGTCCAACAGTAACTCTAACACAACTCAACATTTCCAAATAAATTTTAGATTAAGTCAAATTTAAATGAGATGCCCAACTGGTGTAACTACAGATAGAAAAACAACACCTTCACAGTGCCTTGGTACAAAGTCAATAAGTGTTGAAACTATGGATCACAGAGCAAGATCTTTGGTAGTTTAGAACAAAACTGGTTAACTCTCTTATTACGAAATGCTTCGGTTTGGTGTCGGATTGAATTTAGGGGTCTATGGTTTGAAAGTCTGCGGAAAAACTACAGATAGTTCAGAAGATCTTATTCAGGGGTTGTGTTGGGTTTGGATTCCCCTGACCTAGACCAACCAAGACCATGACCAAGATCAAGATGTACATGAACGGATCTGGACTTTAGATAGAGAACATTTCCAAAGGGAAACTGTGATGGATTTGAAACCCAAGAAGAGAACAGGCTGACAAACAGCTACTCCAACAGTTTTGATGCTGCCTTTGCCAAACAGTCATGAAACCACAACTCAGTCACTGTGGTGGATAATACTAATAAGAACAAAGATCCAGTGTATTTCAAAAGTTTTTAAAAGGTCAGAGGTGCCAGGAACGGGTGCACTTGAGAGAAAATATTTTGCTGCCACAACTTTTTAAAAAAGGTCAAGTAATGGCAAGTGGGAAATCTAAAATGTATGTCTGTCCCATCACAAATTGAAACTAAATTTGGCACGATTATATTGACCCAATAACAGCATTTCTGCACAGCTCTATCTTACAAAGGACCACAACCGGACTGGGTCTTCAACTTTAACGTTATAGTTTCTTATTCAGACATTTTAGTTTTAATTTTTAGGTTGCTACAGGTGTTCTCGAGGGTGAGCAGGTAAACATCCTTTTCATACCAGTCACACAAGTCAGACCGCTTGTCAACAATTCACCATCCATTTACTGTATTTTACTTTAATTTGTCGTCTATCTGTAACTGTTAGCTCCTCATTTCCACAGCCGTTAAAAAAATACAGGTTAATCAAGTTAAACTTGACAACCAAACACAAACTCGTCGCTACCGGAAGCTCGTCTAACAAACACTCGGTCAATTTACTCTTTTAGAACCAGCTAGCTGCATCACAACATGAAAACACGAAGTTTATCCTCCGTGTCAACAGTCAACCGGGCCACATCGTTAAACTCGTGTTAGTGACTGCTAACTGGGACTTACTTTTTCCTTAGCGGGAGATGAAAATGAAGCTCCCCTGCTGGTCTTGATAAAAGACACAGTAGTGTTTTAGTTAAATAAGAAATTTCACTTGTCATTCAGCAGCGTTCACGGCGCGCTGCAACCAGCAGGCATGTCGGGAATTGTAGGCTAACAGATGCCGCTCTTCAGTAGACGTAGACGTGAGAGCTGCAGAGATAAAACTACATTTCCCTAGATTCTCGTCAAACAACCAACCGAGTTTCCGTCTTTTTTCTTATTCGTGTTAAAGATTTGCGGCGGGGGAGATGTGGCAAAGTCAGCAGCTTCCCTCTAGAGGACATACAGTTATATGCATGGACAGAGGTAAGACACACATCACCAGCTGTGAGAGCTGATTAATCGATTTCCTGATCAACACATTATTGACAGACTTTTTTTTTTTTTTTAAATAATCATTTACCCATTTGAGTGTTTCTTTGTTCAAATATGCCAAATCATTAGCTAGCCTATTAGTAGCCTAGGCCATTTGCTACGTTTTCTTATTGGTCAGATTAAAGGAGGGATTGACTGCTATTTCAAATATTTTTTTGCACTTTCTGACAAGAGATAAATTAATTAACGAGCCAGAAATCATATCCTAACTAAATGATAAATGTAATCATTACAGGCAGCTCTAAATGAATCAATAGTAACCTGAGAAGTGTATCTATTTTTTCTCTAGGCCTACTTCTTTGCCATAGTTGTAGGCTATAGACAATTCATGGGGGTAGACCTATTGTTTTTTTTTTTGTTTCTTCCTCTTTTTTTCTTTAAAAAAAAAGAAAAAGTTACAGTTAGGGGAGATGGTTGTAACAAAGGGATGGTTGTAACAGCATCACTTTCACCAATAAGGGATAACATTAGAGTTATGTGATCAATAGCATACTCACTCCCTGACATTGCATGTGAATTTGCATGGCTGTGTCAATAAGTGTGTACGTTTTACAGCCAAAAAACACTTTTTTAGGTCAAAAACTAATATTTTGGACCATACCTAAATTTTGACTATCGATACCGTTGAAGTTTGAATTAGGTAACTTGTAGAAGATGAAAGAGCAGGTTCTTAGGTAAAATATGAGTCATTTCATCAATGTTTATTTTAAACCACCATGCAGCTGGTCAAACAATGGCTGACAGGGGTGGGGACGGTTGTTACACCTTTTACCTTTGTTGTTTTATTGCTGTAAGTGTCATTAAGTGTCACCATCTTTCCTGGAATTGTATGATCTGCTTCTGACCTCCTGTTGCAACATGTTCTCACTCCCAGTGCGTCAACAGCCTGACGAACAGTCACTGTCCCTCATCGTCACATGCCTGACTCATTAGGTAGGAGGAGAGCAGGGTCGAAAGTAACATTTTTCAAATAAATGTCATTTAAAAATTACAGAAAGAGACAAGACAATAGTCATTAAGTGTCACCATCTTTCCTGGAATTGTATGATCTGCTTCTGACCTCCTGTTGCAACCCTGTTGAAGCATTCACTGAATGCTGAACATGTATGAATGGAAACCTTTCAACAGGAGGTCAGAGCTTTCTTTGTCAATGTCAATGTCAATTTATTTATATAGTACATTTCATATGGCAAGCATAAACTCAATGTGCTTCCTGATAAAAGCAAGATGCAATAGCCTACATGTGAGTACATATTAAAACAAAAAGTTAGTGCATATTAAAACAGAAGGCAATGTGTTAAGACAAACAAACAAAAAACTAATTAAAAGCTTGCGAGAACAGGTATGTTTTAAGATTATGCTTAAAGAAGATGTTGTTGGAGATGAGCGGAGTTCAATGGGCAAAGAGTTCCATAGTGTTGGACCATAATAACTGAAAGCACCTTGAGCTGATTTTGAATGTATACGTCTATATTGAGAAGAGATTTACATGAGGATCTGAGGTATCTGTCAGGTGTGTACTGGGTGAGCATGTCAGAAACATAGGGAGGGGCAGCACTGTTAAGAGATTTAAAAACAATAAGTACAATTTTAAAATCAATTCTGTATTTGACTGGGAGCCAGTGGAGAGACTTTAAAACCGGAGTGATGTGATCGTACCTGTGTGTTTTTGATATAATTCTGGCTGCAGCATTTTGAATGAGTTGAAGTTTATTACGGTAATAGTTAATCCGGGGAAAAGAGCGTTACAGTAGTCTAAGCGGCTAGAAATGAATGCGTGAACCAGTTTTTCTGAGTCTGATACAGATAAAAGTGATCTAACTTTAGAAATGTTCCGTAGACGATAAAAGGCAGTTTTGGAAATAAAAGAGATGTGTTTTTGGAAGTTAAGGTCTTCATCGAAAATCACACCTAGGTTTCTGACGTGTTCACTGGATTTCACAGAAGATGAAGACAGTAACGACGAGACCTGGTGCCTCAGTGCCTTTGGGCCCACCAACAGAATTTCTGTTTTGTCCTCATTCAATTGAAGGAAGTTATCTGTCATCCAGTGGTGGACATCACTAATGCACTGGACAAAATCCTCAAGTGGACTTAGGTGGTTTGCAGAAACAGATACATATAATTGTGTGTCATCGGCATAGGAGTGATATGACATGTTATGCTGTCGAATTATGGAACCAAGTGGGAGCATGTATAATTTTAATAATATTTCTAATGTTAGGATCCACACCACTGTCACTGTTCTTCATTTAGCCGTCAGTGATGAATTCTTTTTGTTCATACTGAACCATAGGAAGATGCTTTAGTGTTGGAACATGCACAATAAACTTACATAGATGCATGTTTTTTTGGTTTGGTCGCAGTTTTTAGTTTTTAATCTCACTGTTACAATTTACCCCAGGTTGTGTCACAACTACCCTGGTAGTGGGGTAGGTTGTAACAGTGGCACTCCTTGCATTTGACATCAAATAGTGAATTCTGTGATATACTTTGAGAAGTTTAGCCCTACCATGAACACTCTGCAAGTTAGCTGAGACAAAAAGTGTTACAACCATCCCCGGTCCCCCCATATGTAGATTAATATAATGTTTAAAAGTCACAATGTACTGATTTAGCTACTAAAGAGTATATGAAGTAGTTAGGAGTAGCAGTAGTAGTATAGTAGTAGTAGTAGTAGTAGAAATAGAAATAGCTCCTACTGGTAATAACAATCCACTAATGTGTTATATAATAGTACCCTATAAAATGTCATTCTGCATTATTAGAGTAGTTTCACATTTGTTGTTGCAGTGGATTATGCTACTTATACTCAATGTCAGTTCACATTCGATGAAGTCAATGACCCTAATACTTCTTCCATCATATAAGGGAATATACTCACCATACCATGTGTCAGTCAGTGTAAATAAATCTTATTCATGTTTATACAGGTCTGTACAGAGGATGTGAGAAATTAATGTTTGGCAAAGTTCTTTAAATAAATGAGCACAGGCAATAAGTCTAAGGCCCACCAGGGCAAATACATTACATTGTTTTTGTCCATGAATGATTTTCAAAGAGCGGAAATTTATTTTAATGAAAAGCCTCACAATGTACTACAACTCTGGCTACTGCTGCTGGTTTATCGCTGATGAAATGAGAGGAGAAAAGAACCCAATAAGAAAACAACAAGAAGAACAAAATGGCAGCATCTACCGTAGCTTCCAACTCAGTTTCAGCCTGTGAAGGATCAACTCGGATACCAGCGCTCATCTTCCTGGCAGAGCCTCTGTATTGTGTAAATACTCCACATCTTCCTCAGTCTGTCTCCAGTTGGCTGTTTGTCGTGACACCAGGCTGGAAAATGGAAGTGCTGATGGGATACTAAAATGCAAAAAAGCTTGTATCTATTTGTCTTAAATTCCACTTATAGTTGTACCTGCATTCCCATATTTACATTACTCAGACAAGTTGGTCAAATATTGACAGTGAAATCTAAGAGCAGTGACAAACTAGTTTAAGTGCCCGAATTAATCACACATCTTGAAAACAATAGAACACACTGTACAAACGATGGTTTGTTGATGATTTATTGATTTGTGATGGGTGATGACGAATAAAGGTCTGTGTGACAGAACCAACAACTGCAGTGAAAGCACTGTAGGCTGAACAAGATGGCTTTTATTTTGTACAGATTTGCAGGATAAAACTTCAAACTTCCATTTGCAATTATGTTCATTTACAAATTTCTCAACTTTTTATACGCATCTATGTATCTTTCTACAAACAGTAAGAACAGACAACAGAAATAAAATAAAGTACACTCAAAGACTTCACCTAAAATATACGTTGCATAGGGACAAGTTCAGTATTTACACAATGGCTCTAGGAGTAATACTGAAAAACATTAAGTGCAATGTTGCCACCAAGTGGCTGGATCTCCTCATAACCACCATCAAACAAGGACGTTTTCTTTTCTCTTTGAATAGGAAAAGCTTCAAACACTCATGTCAAATATACAAATAAAGTTTAACTCACACTTTTTCAGATTATCAAGTTATTATTCTTACATTTTATATTTGCTGCCTTGCAGTACTGTGCAGTGCAATCAGGTTAACAAAACAACAAGTGGCTTCTTTTAAAGTTACGACTTTACCGTGGATTTGGGGAAAAAACAAAAGATTGAAAATGCATCAGGTGTAAGTAGGTGTTTGTTTTCTTTTACACTTGATAAGGCACTTTACTTTGATTCCATGCTAATGCGCAGCAAGCTTCACAGTTTATTGTATCTATTAATCTTTGCAGTCGAGTGTTGTGCTATTTTAAGTCATAGGCTAATCTATAACTAGTTGAGTTGTTGAGATGTGTGAAATATTTCGCGTTACAATGAAGGACTGCTTTAGTCAGCTCACACCAAGCGCCATGCGTCACGTCATTCTCGTCCCTTTCCCCCAGTTGTTTTCTTTTTTGTCATTTTAAGTAAAAGATTAAATGTGCAATAGTCAGGTTATCACTCCTTTTACCCTGTTTTCATTTCAAAATTATTTTCCTTTTGCAGTTTGGTTGCCAGTTTGTCATGTGTCCACAGAGATCACATGCGTCAAGTTTACATGGTCCACTTGCAGGTGTCAGAGTATCTTTCTAATGTGGACATTTAGTCCATCTTCTATAGTCAAGTGTCAGGGCTGAATGCCAGAGTTTGCATAGTTAACATGTGCTCACGTTCTGAAATCTCCCCTCAGAAATTACACACCGTCTCATATTTGTCTCATGCCAATCTGATGTTTCTGTCCGACTCTTCGGTTCTGAAGGTCCAGCCCTCCCTCCTTCTATAGGTCATGGTCCTACACCGCCAGGTCATCTTGGCGAGCCCGGCTGCTGGTCCCGCTGGTTTTGCTCAGGCGACGTTTGTCCTTCATGTAACCGGAGTGCATCAGCGGCGATGGGGAGCAGCTATTGGGCAGCTCCGTGGGTGCCTGGTCGTATCTCATCCTCAGGAAGTCTTCCTCGTCCTCCAGGTTGTCGCAGCTGTGATGCAGCTCGGTGGCCATGTTGACCGAGTTCTGCTGCAGCGCCATCCTGGTGTTGAAGGGGTGAGAGGCCATGGAGGTCATGGGGGCCATGGAGCCCGGGGCTGCCAAGCACTGGCTGAAGTCAGGAGGTGGGGTGCAGGTGGCCGAGGGCCGCGGCGGGCTGCTGGGCTCCAGGGCCGTGGACACGGACACCGTCACTGCTCTTTGTTTGTTCTTCTTGATCATCTTTTTGCGCATATAGTGTCTGACGCTCTTCCAGCCGAGGTGGTAGAGCTCCAACACAGACAGCAGGAGGGAAACTCCAGCCACCACCAGCATGAAGATGATGAAGACATTCTTCTCTGTGGGCCGCGACATGTAGCAGTTGACCGGGTTGGGGCAGGGCCAGGCCTTGCACAAGTACAGCGCTCTAAGGAAAACCCCATAGATGAGGTATTGTATTACAATGAACGTCACTTCCATCACTGTGCGGATCAAGATACTCAGCATGTAAGTCTGCAGCAGCGCCCCTTTCAGGCGGATACGGCCGGTCCCGTCAATTCTAGATCCCACCAGCTTCACAGTCTCCTTCTGCTGCAGGTACTCCTTCTCCCCCTCCAGGTCTTCTCCACCCTCACCTCTCCCCTCCTTCTCCTCCTGCTCCATCCTCCGCCGTTTCTCCTCCCTGCGCACCGTGTGCATGGCGTGGCCCATGTAGATGAGGGATGGCGTGGAGACAAACACAATCTGCAGCACCCAGTAGCGGATGTGGGCGATGGGAAAGGCGCTGTCATAACATACATTAGTACAACCAGGTTGCTGGGTGTCACAGAGGAAATCGCTCTGCTCGTCGCCCCACGAGGACTCGGCCGCCGTGCCCAGCACCAGGATGCGGAAGATGAAGAGGATGGTGAGCCACACCTTCCCGACCGAGGTGGAGTGTTCCTGGACCTCCTCTAGGAAATTCCCCAGGAGAGTCCAGTCCGCCATCACTGCTCACAGGCCGGCGAGCGCACACCTGAGACACAAAGACTGGAAAGGGTGGAGGGAAAGGGCGGAAAGCGGGTGTAGTAGAGGTGAAAAGGTGAAGTCACTGAGGTGGAGAAAGGTGGACAGGAGCAGGAGAGGAGGGAAAAAGAGCGGGGAAAAAAGATAAATACAGACAATCAGTCATAGACAGCTGTAGGTCCTGTATATTCCTGCCGATGGAATGACCTCGGTGTGTTTGTGTGTCGCATCATACGTATAAAAATAGCTTCTCTGCCTGTGAATTGCTTGAGGACTGGACACCGTGGCATGAGAATGACCATTTTCCCATGAGGGAGAGAGACAGAGAGCAAAAAAGAGAGAGAGAAAGGGAGAGAGAATGAGAGTCAGAGAGAGAGAGGGAGGAAAAGGAAGTTTAAGAGTCATGTTAAAGTAAATAATGAGGTTGTTTTAAGAAAAAAAAAAGATATCAATATTATTTTATGTATGTTTATATTCCCTCTTGACCCACTCTAGATTATATATGAGCGAGAGACAGAGGGTATAACCTGCTGTCACAGGGTGAATCAAAGCTGGGAGACTTTGTCCTTTTAATGCTGTGACCCAGTGTGAGCTGCTGCTGTCTCCATCTCGCCTGTGGCAACGAAACCACTGGACGTCGTTCACAAACACCAGATCACCAGCTCTGATGTGCACTGCTTCTCTGCCAGGATGAAACCTTCTCACGTCCCGCTATCCCAAACCATATCAAAGTGTCAATCAGATCTCTCCATCTATCCACTCTCTGTGTGTGTGTGTCTGTGTGTGTGTGTGTACTTTGACCTTTTGACTCCAGCATTAAGCGAGAATTTGGGAAAGACCCAAACATGGCAGTGACAGGCTGGCGAGTCTCAGCTGAGAATGACCCTATAAGGCTGCTCACTAGGCAGCTTTATGAGCGCCGTAAATGACCCCCATCATCGAGGGGTTAAGAAAACCCATCAAACCCCATTGAGGAGTGACCTACGACATCTACATGCACCGTGTTGGACGTGCCCGCTTCCAGCTTTTACTAGGCAATTACACATCAAAGACAAGATGACATAAGGAAGGAGGACCGAAAGTAACAGTTTGACAGCTTTTTCCAACACGTCACCCGTCTGAAATTATTGCCCTGCTTGGCAAGGTTATAGAAAACATATACATTCCTCAATAGCTATGTGTTAAGACAAACTGTTACTTTAATGGTGTGTCAGGTAGGAAAGGATATACAATATAATCACTACAATCACAGGGAATGAAAACAGCCAAACAGGGACTTGATGTTCTCTCTTACCACCCCTCATCTCCCTCCAAGTGTAATCCATAAGCGGCTGCTTCCATTTCCCCACAACAGAGACACGTTACTTCTACTGCTTAGTCCACTGTGCAGGGCTCTGAATTTCCTGGCTGACACTGGTTATGTGTGAGAGAGAGAGAGATGGTTTAAATGACCATGACCATCTGTCTCTCCCCCCTCCCTCAGTGTCTCTATGAAGTATATATATGGCAATAAGATGGAAAATCAGAGCGTCGGGCTCTTTATCTGCAAAGCGTGGAGGGGCAGGAGGCAAAACACCCCCACGACAACACGTGGGAGAGGAAATGTTCAGACTCTCTCCACGCCCAAGGCTGATACGCCAATGCACAGCACAGGAAAGTCTGCGCTCTGACACTTGTTTTCCAGCATGCACCTAATACCCCCCTTACGTCAGACTGGTCACAGTCGGAGACCAGTTATGGATCATCAAGTTAGTGAAGCGGGTCCCGGTCCCACTGAGGGGAACTGGCTCAAAGCCTTGACTGGATAAAGCTGATGATGATCTTTACTCAAAGTAAATCACAAACAGACTGGGAGATGGGGGAGGAGGAAGGGTGAGAGTCCAGGAAAAAAACAATGGCAGGAGGTCCATGTTAAAACAGCCAGGTTTTTATCAGCTGATACGGACAACAGACTTTCCTCACAAGAGCAGATCCATGTCCCTCTGGAATAATTCAAAGTTAACCTTTGTGATAGTTTCCTGAGTGTAGTATCATGACTTAAGTACAAAAAAATCAAAGTGATCCCGATGGGAGACGGATACGGGTGCCGTCGGGTGGTTTGTTTAGTTTGAACAGTGTAAAATTACCTGTTTAAACGTAGTAGATGTAAGATATACATTTTTTTTTTGTAATATTTATAATGTGGTATGTGAGTCTGGGCACACATATAAAAAAAACAAAAAAAAAACACACACACTACTGACTGTTCATACCCAGTGGTGGGAGTGGAAGCTTTCCTTCTCGGAGTAAAGCAGACAAACTGGAATTCAGATCTGCTGAGGAAAGACATCGGTTTAGTCTCCGTCGCCTTCCCTCGACTGCCTCATCCTGTTCTCAGAGGAAGCAATCTCAAACTATGATTTCCGAAGGACAAAAGGAGCAAGGTATTAAAGGGAGTGAGAGGGAGGGAGGGTGGGGAGGAGGTCAAAGAGGGTACGTCCGAGCTGCTCCAGTCAACTTCTCTAAAAGCACCACCGCTGGCTCTTGATGATACCCGCGTGCTCCTGCTGGATCTCTGGAAGCCTGGCAATAACCAGGGATTTACTGAGATACATTGTGCCCTTTGCTGAGCCGTCTGGTTCGCCTGTAGACCATCATGGCTGTCATATCTGTTTATAATTGCTGTGGCAGAGTAAGGAAGAAGTAATGGACAATCTGGTTATGAGGTATTCAGAATGGCAAACTGCGCAAATGGAATATAATGTACCTCCGAGTTATTTCTTTTGACGTTGATCGAAGCCTGATCCCAGTATGAGTGTGTGTCCTTGTGTGTTTGTCCTCGTGTGTGTTGGTGAGTCAAAAAAAATTCCATAGAAACAAAGTCTATGATTGGTGTTGCAGAGATATTGCGATAAACTGAGTGAGAAAGTGAGACTCTGGATGGACTACAGCCAGGAGCTTCTGTCACTTCCCCACATTAGGGTCAACTCACACTTAGACTGGACTTACTGAACACTGCTGTATGCACATCTCTGGTCAGATGTGCAGGCGCTGACACTGGGCTGGTGTGGACAGTAGCCAGGCAGCTCAGAGATGCAAAGAGAGAAAGTGCAGCTATTAAAATTGCATCGGTGTGAAGTGACGGCTGCTGCTGCTGTGACCGGCTGCAGAGCAACAGGAATAAAGGCTGTGTGTTTCCTCTACCCTGTAACACAACAATAAATCCTGAAGGCCTGTTGGACCAGCCTCAGTTTTACCTTAGAGGGCAGTGACTCCAGTCTAATCACAATCGGATGAGACTGCACCTCGGGCTGGAGAAACCCCCAGTCTGAAGCTTCACAGGCTGGGTTTTCATTGCTGCATGCTGGCACATGAAGCGGTGGTTACAGATTTATACATCAAAGAATCACCGAGTGTGATTTTTAACTGTCATAACAAAGAGTTTAGTTCCCGTTGATGAGTTTAAAAACACAACTCCCCCCACCCCCCCCATCAGTTTTTCGCTTCCTTGCCCCGACACTGGCTGCTTATTCCCTCTCAGCCTGCAGTGTATCCACAGAGCAGCATCAACAGGGGGCAGGGTTGATTTAAACATTCCTTCTGTGATCTGCACCTTTCAGCACTAAACCATGTTTGACAGAGCCTGGATCCTCATCGAGGACCAGGATACACTGCCTGCCCCACGCTGTCCTCATAAACATACAGGTAATTAGATGATAGGGTTGGTATACATTTTCTTGGCCTGCTTCCCTTTAATGGCGCTTGTTTAGACTAACATCAGTGAAAGGAAAAGTATTTACATTGTGTTGTGCATTAAGTACAATTGTGTTATTATGAGATGAAGTGGGGTTTTCTACAATCTCACACCGGATCTCAACACGGCGGCTTAAAAAGCACATTACCTGACAAACTAATGTATTGTTTTCACTAGAGAGAAAAACACAGTGAGGAAACTCATTTGTTTCCTCGAAAAACCTCCACAGTATTTGACATATTCTAGAGGGAAATATTTGGCCACTGAGACCCACACTGGAGGGGCCCGAAGTTGGATTTTTAAAAATATTATAAAGAGCCAAATTTGGCCTTAAGAGCAAGGTACTACTGTAGACCATCTTTAAAAGTAGCCTACATGTTTATGTAGCTGGCTCTGGTTCAGAATTTATTTGGGGATTTTTGCTCCATTTAAGCTAATTTGAGCGCTGTGCATTGACAATAAATAATGTAATGGCAACAACAAAACACCTTAGTGCATAAAATAGGAAAAAACAAGAAAAAAATTGTACATTACTGTTAATTTAATTTGACAGTTTTAATGTTTTAATATCCTTGAAATAAGCGGTGTATATACTCTAGTAATGAAACATTCGTCACTATTTTCCATATCAAAATGTTGGAGAGACTTTCATACAGCCAAGACGGTATAATCAACCTCATCTCATCTCTAGCTATAAAACTCTTTATTGTTACTATTATCAGATTGTGTACTCTACAGTACACAATAACTAGTTCTGATTAAATGTTTAAAATGTGATGTTTTAATTACCCCTCTAAATTTTTTTTTTTTTTTAATTGCATTTGTGGCTTGATGATTGTTTATATGAATTTACGAGTTGTTTCTTGTATGCTTGTTGTTACTTAAGTGGAAAAACTATAAGTTACCACTCAAATAAATGAGCCTCTATGCCAGGACCTGTATTACAAAAATATATTTCCCAGTAAAAGTTAGTGTTGTGACAGCTCATTTTCAGTGGAACAGCCGTGGCGGAGCATGAGGAACACGTCAAACCAAACCACACAACCGCACTGTGCTCGCACGTTCATACACAAGTTTCGTCAGCCGCAGTTGAAATCAACAGACCTGCACACAAGATGCCAAACATACCCAGGCCACAGTTATTCAGCTCAGCGCTAGCTATTTTTACTCCCTCACGGATCTATGCTGTTTTATGAGGCATGATGGAGAGATTAAAAGATGGAAACAAGGCTTATTTATTCTATAATCACCATTTGTGCATTCAATATGTGTCAAGTCCAAGTCGTTGTATTTGTAGCACGACTTCTGAACTTGAACTTTAACATGTGGGGAGAGTCGAACCCAGTATGCACTGCAGGCAGCAGCTGTTTAGTTGCCGGGGTCCGGTGCACGTCACTCCCACGAGTGCCGGGATTACGATCAAGGATGAGTATGTTTAAGTTTAGCTGTATTGGTTTCGTTGGAAGGGGTGAGTTAGGGATAGTGTGACCTACAAAGTGGACCTGATGCGGGATGAGGGGGAGAAAACCTCCCACTCATGTGAGTCACCTGTTGTCAGCACTTACAGACCAGCATGGATCTAGGCTGCCATATATCAGTCACACCAGCGGAAGCCAGCGGGCCGATGTGCTGCCTGCTACCTTACATGGCTGTCTGGCTCTTCATCTGCCCACTACTGTACACAGACCCACAGCCCTGCTATGATCCATTGTTTAGCTGCATATGGCATTACATTGGAACTGTCAGAGCAGACAGCTGCAAGGTGTTCACAGAGGAAAATCCTCACTAACGCTCTCCTGATTGAAATCCCTGCATTGTTGCTGCTTTTTTATGGTGACTGATTAGATGTTTGGCGTGTTTTTATCTTTGTTATTTACTTTTTGTTTTGGTTTGTATCTTTTGGAGTTTATCTTGTTGGTTAGAGATATAAATTCTTTCTTGGCGGTGTATTGGATTAGAGACTCTGTAATCTCATCTGTGTTTTTTTGCTTGTTGTATTTTATTCCACTGGGACATAAAGTCTTTTTTTATGACTGTGCAGGGAGTTTGTTTTCACTTTAATGTTAACACTGCTCAGTGTCGATGGGTTTGCAGTGTCAAATAGAAAAACTCTAACAAAGGTTGCATAACGTACTCTATCACCTTCTCTGTTGTTATTGTTGTTATCTAAGAAACAATCGATTTATTTTTTCATGTTTTAATTATAAATCTGTTTTCTGTTACAACAGTGTATATAAACTTAGTCCAAGCCATTCATACCTCACTATACTTCACAGTATTCTTTTTTATTTCTACATCCATTTATCCCTTATTACATTTCAGAGAGAATGGTTTTGCTTTTTATCCCAGTACATTTGTAATGATGTAATCATGATCATCATTGATGATTACATCTAGTTGTTTTATTGTTAGTCAGGAAATTAAACCTGAGGTTGGAAAAAGTAAAATAGGTTAGCTCCTCTGCAGTCAGCTGTAACATTAAATCTCTCTTTCATTATAAATCATCAATACAGTATATAGTTATGTTCTACTTGCATGTAGTGCATACTATTACTTTTATAATTGCAGTACATATTTCCAGTAACACCTCTCCTGCTACTGCTTCTTTACTTTTAGTGAAGTGGAATCACAAAAACAATATTTTACTCTTGATAAGGCATTTTAACCCCATGATATTGATAACTTCAATCATAAAAGAATCAGAGTATTTCTTACATCACTGTTGAGATACTGTGCGGCTCTCATATCCTTTGTTTTACCTGTGACGCAGCACCTTTCAACAAAGAAGTATATTTTCATTCATTTTCATAGTATTTTTCGTTCATTATTAGGTTGATTTATTAACAATATTACGTATATAAAGCCATATAATATTAACAGCATTCATTTATGCTTTTTGTCAGAGCCAAAAAGAGCTTAATACATGTCACAAAAGCAGTAAACACACTTTAATGTTGTTGTTTTTTTTTTTTTTTAAATAAGTTGTTACACAATAGATGAATAATTGATTCCTACATTTTTAGTCATTTCCTTGTAGTAACAGGAAGCGATTCCTCAGAGTTTTCATTCAGTATGTACACATTGCTGGTGGCACTGTGTATTACAGTCTCCAGTGCCGCACTCTGTTTGAATGTATTTGTCCCTTATGAGAAATATGGGGAGAGAGGAGAGTGAGAGTAAGACAGACAGAGCCAGATGAAAGGAGTGAGAGCGAGCAGGGTGACAGCTGTACCTGCCCGGGACGACAGGGACGACACTAACACACACCAGGCCTCCCGCTCACATCGTCCCAGCTCTGCGTCGCTAAGTCCTATACAGTGTAGATTTGAAGTATATTGGATGCTGACAGCATTTACCCAAATGTCTGCATCCTGTCAGTATTTCACCTCGTAAGTAAGAGCTGTTTTGTGATAACCTGTTATATCTGATGTTCATTTGGTGGCTTACCTGCTGCTCTGCTTGAGGACAGCTGTCTGGACGGCTGCTGCTGCTGAAGACGTAGAGGCTCCTGGTCTGAGCCCTAAGGTCTTCCTCTGGACAAGTGGCAGGTGAAGATGAGGCTCAGTGTGATGATGGTGGGATTACCTTCTTCTTTTAAACGTCAGCAGGAGGTACCTCTCAATAACTGCGTCTGAGCTCAGTGTTAGTCCACACAGGGGGCACAAGGAGAAAAAGCAGGGGCATCACGAGAGTCCACCACCACCACCCCCCACCCCCCAGTGGCCCTCCCTTCTGTCTCTCCTCCTCCATCTCCTCCTCTTCCTCCCCCCCCCCCACCTCCCCTTTCTTCTTACATCCCTGGTGCTCTATTTTTTGCTGGGAAGTGTTCTCCAACAACAGGAGGGGAAGTGGAATTGTTTTCTTGGATCAATGGCAAGTCCGCTCTTAGTAAACTTCCACAGTGCTCGTATTTACCGAGAGCTCCTTCACATTTACAACTGTTGTGTCTGCTGTGCTCGGTGCCAGCCATGGTGAAATTCCTACAAAATGAGATTTAACACAAAGTTCACCGGATATTCAACTCAGAGACTGATTCTTTCTACAAAAAGTATACCTTTTCTTTTAATTCTAAATAGAGTAGAGTGAGTGATTGAAGTAAATACAACTAGCCTACTATGTGATTTTAACATAACTTGGAAGACACAAAATGTTTTTTAAAATGATAAGACTAAACATACTAAAACAGCAATAAATTAAAGGCTTTGGTGGAAGTAATGTACCTACCTTGTTCATGATTTATTCTCTGGTTTGACTCCGTCTCCATTCAGAGCTCCTGTTGGTCTGAAACCACTTGCTGAGGTTTGGGAAGTCACAAACAAAAGTGAAACAGATCATCGTTCTTCTCTTTCCTTCCTTCCTCCTCCTTTCCTCTCCCGCTGTGTGTGGTGTGAGTTTCAGCCCAGTATTATCTCTCAGCTCCCTCAGTCTGCCTGCAGAGATACGCTACCATTATATAATGAGAATCTTTTAGGTTTGATTCCCCCTTGCTGACGGCATTTAAACTCTGTAATTATGTGATGGAGGCACACAGATGTACTAACAAATGTGGCTGAACATCCTCATTATTGTCATTCATGCATCATATTTCCCTGTCATGTGACCTGTGTCTATGGCAATATAGCATGAAGCTACTGCCAGGAGATGGTTAGTTTAGCTTTACTCCAGCATAGACTTTTGTTTTTTCTATGCATCCCTAACCCTAACTTGGAGGTGGGTGCATTTTGTTACCCTTGGACAAAGCCAGGTCAACTGTTTCTCCATCTTCGTCTTAAGCTAACTGGATATTAGCTTTAGCATCATTTTCACAATGCTGACATTAATCAGCACATTCCCCCAAACTTCATCCAACTCATTGCTTCAGAAATGATGACTGTTCATTGTCTTAGTTTTCTCCGTTCTATATGACACGGCCTTATCTCTGATCTAAATGGCTGAATTCTCCTCCCCAACAACTGTGCCTTTGACCACCAACCAGGGAAAATGTTTTCGCATGTATAAATATAACTGGAAACTGAAGTAATAAAGATCTCATGACAAACCCTGTTAGATCTCTGGCCTGAAGCAATGCTGTAACCACATCTCTGCTGTATCCCATCCAAAATATTTGGTCTTTTTTTTTTTTAAAGTCCTTCAGGATCAGATTCAGACTTTTATTATCCCAAGTGGGAAACTTGAGTTGGAGTCAAGGTTACAGATCATAAAAACAGATGAAAACAACAACAATGGCAATTAGCAACACAGTGAAACACTAAACACAATAAAAACAACTGATACTTAAAACACAGAAAATGACAAATGACATGCAAATTCAGTTATTCAGAGACGAGCCTAAAGGATATGCTTTCTGTGAATACTGCTAAGACTGACACACTGTTCTTTCCTCTGCATCTTGAAAAAATTGCTGGTCATGGGTTTACTGTGATTTCTGTGATTTCATGGAGCATCTTACATCGCCTCAAGCCTCAGGCGTTCATTTGAAGGGATGGAAAAGCTGTTGCAAATTCCTAATTACGGAGCTTTCCTGAGTTTAAAGGCTAGCCTGACGTTTCCATTGTGCCGCTCATCAGGATGGATTTAGAAGTGGAACAACATTCACACAGAATAACAGAGAAGAAGTGATTTGTAACAAAGAAGTGATGTTCCACGACTTCACTTAATCTCATCACTTGCAGCTTCTCAGCAGTGCCAGCATGAGGTCTGGATGTGTGTGCGTGTGTGTGTGTGCTTTACAGAGAGATCAAGTCCAAACGAGGAGTCACAACAACTGCATGTGTTTATATATGTGCATCTGTGTGTGTGTACTTGAGTGTTTGATGAAAAAAGCCTGCGCTGCCATGATGCATTAGTGTAACCTTCCCGAATCCACCCAACCGGCCTGACCCCTGCCTGCTCGTGACACAAACCCATTTCAGCCCTGCCTCGCCCAAGTCCAGGGGAAGCCAGGCTTGATGGACATGTGCTCTTGAACGGCCATCACAACCTCACATACACCCCGCCTAAACCCCGGCCAGAGAAAACCGACGATAAACTGAACTTCAGAGTGGGAAAGGTTGAAAATAGAAACTCAAGGTTGTTCCGGCTGAGGCAAACGCATAAATACCATGCACAAACTGTTACTCACTTGTACATGTCAGCATGAACCTTGCCTCTAGTTACTGACAAATGTGATCCATTGCATCGGCATGTTGTTTTGCCACACACTTCCTGTCAATCAGACCCATTTACCGCACTGCTCACTGACTGGTGACATGCGGTCGTCAGTCATAAACATCCTGTGCCTCCATTCGAATCAGTCGATCCATGATATTACTATTATTACCATTTTTTCATTTACTTATTTCTTTTTCCTTTTCACATCTGTCCTCTTGTGACTTTTTCCAATTTCATATTATATTCTTGTTTGTATCTTATTATTTAACTTTGGATTGTCACTTTTCTATTTCTCTACTTTATCTCAGCCAGAAAATGTATTTATTTCCAACTGAGGACTCTGTGGATGTTCATCTAAAAATGGTCATAATTTAAACTATAATATAAAAAACAAGAAAAGTAATTTCCAGAAACAGGTAGACAGAGAGATCGACTTTATTGAAACTCAGGCAGGAATTAATAGTGTATCTGTTGGGGACTATTTTAGACTGAGGATTAGCACACAGTCTGTGCATTACAGAGTATTTACAGCAACAGAATGGTTTATATGGATTTGGCTCATATAAACTACAGTGCCCTTGCTCACTGCAAGGGACATGTCACCCATTGCACACACTGTGATTAATTTATATGGTATTAATGCTTTTCGAGCAACAGCAGAGTTTGTGGTGTGGAGAACTACATTAGGTTTTGGCTACACAGGCAATATAACTCTGATTTGTATTCATTTTATCTTTGTTTTGGTCTTTTAATTAAGTTTTTGTTTCAAATATACGAAAAATAAAGAATATATTTTCTTAATATATAATAATTTCATATATAATTTGATGATTTAACAATTGATGAATCCATTAGTTCAAGGTCTTGACCCACTATGTCTCCATGCAAGCGACATATACTGCAGAAGTGTTTACCACTTTGGCTTGTGTGTAAAAGAATATACAACAAAACTATCAATCCTCATTCTCAACTCGTCAACATTTTCACTATTAAGAGCTATATGTTATTATTAAACGTCTGCTGACAAGCTGACCCAGAGAGGAGACCACATGCATGGTCACAGACAGTAAATGATTAGCTGTGCTTTTTTCTCATTATAGGGCGACAAAGCCTTGAGCCAACAGG
This sequence comes from Trachurus trachurus, assembly GCF_905171665.1. Taxonomy (NCBI): domain Eukaryota; kingdom Metazoa; phylum Chordata; class Actinopteri; order Carangiformes; family Carangidae; genus Trachurus; species Trachurus trachurus. The sequence goes on from NC_139899.1 coordinate 18,570,427, forward strand.
TGAGGGACAGTGAAAAGCCAACATGGCAGACGGTCGGTCAGTTCTCATGTATTTTAGACTTCTGTCACTCAGGCCTCCATCTGTTTCCACCACTGTTTGTGTCTACACATATAGACGGAGGCTATTCTTACCAGCTGCACTCTGACCCCGGCTGGAATGATGCCCCAGACTGGAGGCATTGAAGATGACTAGGTTGTGAATGCCGACAGTATATGGGTCATTTGTGCGTTATTTATCATGTGTCTAATTGATGAATGTCTCCATGTTGGTTTGTTTTTTTTACTCCTATTTCCCATCAGTACCATCTGTGTGCATGTGCTTGAGAAAATGTTGTTGAAGCAAAACAATGTCAGAAATATATATATTTAAAAAAGAGCAATCAAATGTCAATTAAACATAAATAAATATATCCAGTTTAGTAACAGCATTACCAACCAAAATGTACAGGCCATAGCAAAACTGATAAAAACAGCAGCAGTGAAACCTTTGAGCAGAGAAAACTTTTGTTTTGCTGCTCATGAATTTGGCTTTTGCTAAAGTGAAAAGGAAGTGTTATTGTTTTAGTCATTTGATGCATTAAGTTAATCATACACATTGATTTACATGGCTAAAATAAGAAACCAATGGACAGGACACCTGCAGCTGCTAAACAACAGTAAACTGCAGAATAGAATTGCTGAATTGCTGTTAAACCAAATTTGAGGAATCTGTAACAGAAATAGCTATGTCTTCATGATAAAAAAAACAACAACAACTGTTCATATATTGTAGATTTTAAAGGCTCTAAAAATCTATACAGTCCTTTTCCATGGAATACACATCCCAGAAGGAAAAGCACAGGTGTAGTAAATAAACTGAAGGATGGTTGAAGTCAGGTTTAAAGACCTCAATTACCCTGTATTGCTGGGTCTGTTGTTGAAACCCCTCTATCAGTGTTTTTTATTTTAAAAGTTTTTATTGGATAACTGTCTGTTTCTTTGTGCAGTCATTAACCGATGGTTAACTTAATGAAAGCAAACAAATCTTGGGCAGTGGACCTTGTTAGTTCCTCCTCCGCCCTACTTAGAACAAGGTTATCAAGATGTGGACGGAGTTGTAGGAAACATGGACCCTTAATGTGATATTTTCTCCCCAATCACCACTGTGGAGTCACAGCATCCCACTGAGCAGCAACAGTGAGGGAGCGGCCCAACAAACACAGGAAGGGGGGAGACCCCTCAACCAAGACAACCACCTAACTCAGACATGAGGACAGACGGGTGCACTGTGTGTGTATGCGAACAGATCGACTTTGTCCAGCGAATGTGTATGTGACGGCTGAAGACAGACGAGGGGTGTATGTGTGTTCATATGCGCACCATACATCCCTGAAAACAAACAATGAATGAAAGGACGGCATTGTTCATCAGCTTCAGTAGATGTGCGACATGTAGTCAGCAGCCAAGGGCAACGAAAAGGCCATTCAGGCTTTAAATATGGCCTCTTCCTCTCTGCTGAACCTTCGTCAGGAATTATCCTAAATCAAATAAATAAAAAAGGGCAATTTTGCGGCTGATTTGAAAAATAAAATAAAATCAAAAATGGTCATATAGTGTTGTTGCAGGGGGCAAACATGTTTTTTTGCCGTGTCTTTACCACAGTAATGCTTTATGACTTCCTATTTGTCCTGGTCATTGTTAAAGTGACTCTGCTTCATTCGAGGAAACAACATTAAATCATAAATCAAGTCTCTTACCCTGTGTGAGACGTGTGAGAAACTCTTGTGTGTGTTTGGCGGTGGATAGTTGACCGTGTGTGCCGGCACTCCTATCCGTAGATAACATTGTGTTGGCGGCTGGCGGACTGTGGGGACCTGGAGGCATGAAATCATCCTGTATGGGGCCATGTGTTCCCCTGATAGAGACACAGAGGGTGCCAGCACTTCAGGCATGTCTTCCTGCCCGGAGCGATATGCACACCCTCTGTGTTCCCTCTTACACTGCATTTCTCAGCACCTTAGTCACCCCTTGTGAAACTTTATCTGAAATCTCCCTATTCTTTTCATCCTCCTGTTGTTTTGTTTCCTCCAAGGTTTATGACATTAACATTTGGCTGTTTCCCATGAGGACAAGCATTATCAACACCATCACGTAGTGAAATTTAACTTATCTAAGCACCTTGAAAACTTGCTCTCACCAACACTGGAATACAGCAGGGCTCGTAAGAGAAAGGTGTTATGATGAACACAGAGGCCATGTTTCCACCAGCCAGTGTAAAGTCATATATTAGAACATTTTGATGAGAACAGAACAGCTCAAAAAACTCACCTTCAGAGAAGTGACTTTCCTGCAATGAAATCAAAATATCTGCCATGAAAGTTTAGGCCCTCGATGTGTAATTTCTGTGATATTTCTGTGTAATAACAAATGCGCATGGCCGAGCCCAAGGCTACACTGGCTCCAGCCCTCTCAGGGCGACTGGAGCCAGGCAAAGGCCATTCGCACGGCTCAGCCTATAAGGCCACACCGGCTCCAGCCCTCTCAGGGAGACTGGAGCCAGGTGAAGGCCACACAAATGAAAGAAAAACTTCAACTTCTTCTTGCTCTAGCTATCACAACATAGCCATTTGTGGGATTCATACCAGAGTCTCCCAATCTGCAGTCACTGACATTACCACTGAGCTATCCAACTGGGTGTGTTGAGGCCTCCATAGCAAATACGTTTCACATCTATTCATTATAGGAAAGCAAGCTCATTTTCTGCAACAGCCATGACTGGGATTCAAACCCCCGGGCGACCAATCCAAAGTCTATGGTATTACCCACTGAGCTATCCAGCTGGATGTGTTGAGCCCTCCGATGTTGCCTTCTTTAGAGACAGGAGACGGTGGCGGGCTCTCCATCCACCAGCTTGGTTTCTGTCTCTTTAGACAGGTGCTTAACATGCAGAGCCATGTTGCATGACACACAACCCAAACCAAAGCCAATGAAGCCAGCCATCGGCCTAAGCAATAATAAACTCCTCTTCTGTTGAACCAGCCAAAATAAAATGGCCACATAGCACTGACTGGGATTCAAACCCAGAGCTTCCAAAATCCCAAGTCAATGGCATTAGACACTGAGCTATCCTCTTCTGACACAAATGCTCACAGGTTGGCAGCTCCTTCATATCTGTTTAGAGAGAGAGAGATGATCATGTGTCTGTCTGGTTAGCTCTGTTTACAATGTGCGACTCCTGATGTTAAGGTCGTGGGATCAATTCCTATGCTGACAGAGCAGTCAGCACCCTCCATGGCACTTTGGAGTCAATTGGAGTCGAAAATGTTGAACTATCCCTTTAAGACTCAGGAAAACTAGAAAAACTGGCTGAGAATACATTTCTCATGGACTTTTCCTAACCCTAAACACAATATTGTATCAGAGATTGTGAATACAAGAGTGATTTCATATCGATTTCCAGCCATTGTAAAGGAAATGATCCAATCGAGAACACAAATCAGTCATATGTGATGCATTCGAGCAAGGTCACGGTCAGACTGTGGGAATGCGGGTGTACCAAACAAGACACAGTCTATTAGTCTATTAGTGACTGGAATGTATTTTATTGTTTTTATTTTCTCCAGCGTCATCTCAGCTCTGACTCTCAGCTCTGCAACAATCATCGAAAACTACAGTCTCTCTCATCCAGTCACAGCACTTACATCCTCTCTCCATTAACGCCTCCCGTCTGCCCTCCACCCACCCCTTCTCCATTGTGTGCATGTCGATTCTCCTCTCCCTCCCATGGTGCCCGGCGTTACACAGAGAGGAAGCTGCCCTTCCACTTCCTTTTTCAATAGTGAGAACAATTCATGCCTAGTCTCTCACCTCCTTCTCTCCCTGTCTCTCTCTCACAGGTCCAGACTTCGTGAAGCTGCCAGGTTAGCTGGTTTCCTGATGCAGGGCCTGGTCCTTTAAAATCAAATTAATTACAGGCCTCACACTGTCTGGGACACACACATCCACTAAAACAAAAAAACAAAAAACAAAGTAGGCCTAGTTTTAGGAGAGTGTATGCAAATTAAAAGCTTCAGCAGCTATACAACATAACATTTATAATGCATCAGACCAAATTGTGTAAGGTTTTTATCCTTTTTTTGTCGACCTCCCTGGGGATGCGCACAGAATAATAAAGTGATAATTATGATAAAAATGTATATAAAAAAACATATTTTCTGATCAAAAGTTACAGAGATTGAGGTCCTTTACATAATAAAATCAATAGCATGATGAAAAACAGAATAAGCTTTAAGACACATGCACAAACAAATTGTTAAAAAATTTGAATTGAAATTTAAAATGTGTTTTTTTAAGTGATGAAGAGGAAAACTGTTTCACTCCAGGTCTTAAACACTGACTTTAGGTTCATAGAGTGTCTATAGTGTCTAAGACAGGTGTTAGGTGAGTGGTTACTGAGGCGCCTGATCTTGAGTCCTTTGTGTTTCATGCTCTTTTGTTTTTTTCTTTTTCATTACAAATAGCAAATTGAAGAACCTTCACTTTAAGTGCCTCTAGGTTTAAATGTCATCCTGGACACACCAGGCACCTCTCAACTCTTCTCTTCTGTGTGCATAAGTGTAATAACAATAATACTGCACACTATGACTTGTAGGGCTGAGTCCCAATGTTGGACATCATACCACACACAGGTGGCAGCAATACACAACCACTGAATCCCTGAGTCAACAATCTGATGTTAAATGAACAATGTGACGCTTCCCTGAAGTTTCAAAAGACAAACCTCAGATGAAAGAATGTTCAGTTAATGATTAGTGGTATTTTAGTTTGTCATTTGGTTGGGAGGTGATACTGTAGGCTACATACTGTACATTATGTACAGTATGTACAAACCCTTTGTGGCTCTTTAGAAAACCTACTTGTCAGTAAAAATGAAAATTCAATTGTAAAAGAAACAAAACAAAGAACTACTGGGTGTTGGACCTGTCATTAATTTCAAAAGGCTTCTTCTCTCATTTTTCATTAGGCCATATTGGTGCTTGACTTTATGTCTGTGAGCAGCACACTTACATTTAATGAACTCTTTATGCTCTCTAACAAACAAACAAAACAAAAAAACATCTGTAATCTGGTGCTATACTTCCTTACTATTGTGGCATTCAGGGCCGTTAGCATTGTGAACTTCTTCCCATAATAAAGAGACTGTACTAAAGAAGTTCTTGGTACGTTCTGACGTTTATGTTTCAATCGACATGTTTATTAAAGTTGACTGGTGGAACATTACAGGCATTTGATATCAACCACCCAAACATATACACAAGACAATAACTGGCCCCTTTAACACCCGGGCATCCTCACAGACACCGGAGGATGGTGTGTGCTGGGGTTGTAACAGGACATGGAAGGGGAAGCCTTAGGCACAAATGCAGGTAGTGAGTCCAAACAGTCCAATCTTCTCACCATTTAAACACACCGGTCTCTTTCGTAATCTTACCAACCATCAATCTGTATTTACCTCTCCAACAAACTGTCATACAATAGCCGGTGAAAAATATTTACAGAGGGACATAGTATAATTTTTAAGCACTACTTTTCCTTCATAATGACGCATTTTACTTTCTAAGCTCTCAAAATCTTTATGTATGTGAGTGTTTTTCAGTGCCAGTTCCTGTAGTAAAGTGCGTTTAAAAGGCCTGGTTGTACATTTCCAAGCTCTAAATGACCCTGTCCCATGAGACTGTCGTCTGTGTGAGCAGTAGAGCACATGAAGGACAGCGGGCTGGTCCAAATTCAACAAATCTGACCTCCCAAACACAATAGTCAAAGTCCAAGTCCAGCTGGGCGACAAGAACACAGCCCTGAAAAACACAATGCTATGGCCCGGGACCAGATGTGCCACATGTTGAAGGGTCTATGGGTGTGAATGCGTTCATGTAGCTTATATATGTTATGTGCCTTTGTAAACATATATTCAAACTCATTCCGTCTGCCTGGCACACGTTTCTGTCCCAGTTTCGAGATCACTGAGATCAGGTTTTTATCAGTCCCCTCACCGGTTTCCACCAAAGCAAGTGGCTGCTGCAGTGTCACCGTTGTTTACTCAGTGAAGTTTGGATGCCTTTGTTAATGACTTTAAACTCTCTCACCATTGCAGGAAAGAAATTACTGCTTGGTTCTCAGAGGAAATGAGAAGAATGTTCACACTTGAAAGTGCAGAGAGAAATGTCTGTGCACAAGTGGCTGGCTTGCAAAAACAACAAAAACTGCCAGAAAATTGCTGAAGGTTTGATGTCTAATACCTCCATTCAAAACAGAAGAAGTGGCTCTAAACAGATGACTCATGAAAAAAAAAAAAAACCTACAAAGAAAAAAGAGGCTTTGTCACTAAGGTAGTAGGTCACTAACACACAAAGAGAAATGATGAAACTCACACACACGAGCACAAATATGTACGGACTTACGTTTGCACACTACAAAAACAAGAGTATCTCTGTCTTTAAGCATAAGCCTTGTACCATTGAGGTCTTAGTGTTGTGCTATGTCATGGGACTCAGCTCTGTCCCCAGGTCATGTTCTATCAGCGAAGAGCATCGCTGATACCATCTCTCTAAACCTGCTGTGAATGCCTCCTTTCTGTGTGAAACGATGGATGACACAGTGACGCTCATGTGATTTAAAAAAGTGAGCAAGGAAAATATGGTGTTTGTTTACCAAACTAGATGAGTAATACCAACATAAAATCTCAATTTCAGCAAACACTGGTGTTCAGTCATGATCTGCGAGACGATGGAGGATTAGTTGTTGAAGAAATACGGACTGACATCATAAATGAGTTCATTCTTCTAATTCTATTCTCTTTTATGTGGCTGTGGTGGTTTATTTAATCTTTAAACTGTTTTATATTAGATATTAGAGTTTCACCTGATTGAGTGATTGAACTACAGCTACTTCTAGATGTTATACAGTTGCTGATAAAGCAAGGTTTTAAAACACAACACATTGTTAAAGATAAAACCACATTTTTGCCAACTTTTTCCACTTTGTTCCCAACTTTTTCAACTTAACACTGATCATTTTTTCCTTCTAAATATCTGTCATGGCTGCAATTCAAGACAAAAAAAAATCAATGGTTAGGGAAAATTATCATCATCATCACTTACAAACTGCAGGTAGGCTACTTCATTGAACAAGCAAGATGCTGCAGGATTTTCACACTTGAGCGATTAAACCATTGATTGGACCAAGGGCCCTAGTTTGCTGGCGCAGCGCAGGTGGCGCAAGGTAGCGCAGCCAGTCTAATGCAAGTTTCGACCAGCGCAGCCTAGCGCAAAGTCAGATTGGAAGATTTGTAGATCGCGCTGCGCTGAGATAGGCGTGGCCGCGCAGCAGGGGGAGGCGTCACAGATTCTGCTTGGTGCAGTGGAAGTTTCGTGGGAAAATGTCCCGCCGAAGTTGCGCTGAAAGCTCGCCACCTCCAACCTGGTCTAATCTCAGCGCAGCGCGGAGCGCAGCAGGTGCAGTGCAAGTTTGGCTGACTGACCTGCAGTGCACACACGTCACCAAGACCTCACAGGCAGATCTCCACAGTTCCAGACACATTTCAATGCAATAAATATCCACAATAACCACTATTTAATGCAACTAACGGAATCAACACGTGAATTTATATCTATATAGATTGTCCCGTCACATCTGACGTCAGATCAAAGCAGAGATCAAAGGCTGTGGCACGCGTAATGGAAACTCCACCTGAATTAACACAGCAGGGACGAACTGGCACTGAAAAGCAGCTGTGGATGTCCCAAAAGCAGGACTGAGGGTGGATGACTGCATGTCGCTGCCGTGTTGAGATACCACTCTGCCCTTGTGATGATCGCTTTATTTATTTATTTATTTACTTATTAATTCATTAACGCCAGCGACCGCATCAGGCAGCCGTAATGAAAAACAAAACACAAATCTTCATCTCTCTTAGTCCACCACCACTGCCTCGGTATCAGATAGTCAGTATATAGCCTACTACAGTATACTCTGCATCTCTATCACAGAAAAAAAAGAGAAAAAAAGAGACGGACAGAGAGAGAGAGAGAGAGAGAGAGAGAGAGAGAGAGAGAGAGAGAGAGAGAGCGTCCTTTACGCGGATTTCATCCGTTACGCATGGTGTTTATATTGTGATTACACCTCTCATCATCTTGCTTCACAGGGTTTGAATAAATGTGAGTTTCTTTATTAGTTTATTAGTTGTTGTTTCTTATATTGGGCAGGGGTTCTCAGTGTATCAGATCAAACCTGATTAAGGATATTTGTATTAGTAAACTCATTGTTGGTCACTCTGAGCTCGGACCTCCGGGGAAACAGCTGTTTCCTCCGGGGAGAGGTTCGGCCTCTGGCGTCGCTGTCTCCTCCGTCCATGTCCAAGTATAAAATGACAAACTTGCAGCGCGCATCGCCCGCCGCGCAGTTAAAGGTGAGGAGAGGAGCTCATTTGATTGGTGAAGATCTGACTCGGCTGTGTCAAACCCACTCCACGCCTTTCTCTCCTCCTTCTGTCTCCCTCCCGCCCTCTCTCCTCCCTCTTCGCCGTTTGCGCCGGGAGGAGGGACGAGGGGAGGGTTTACGCTGGTCTAAGTCTGACTGCGCGTCCCACCAAACTTGCGAAATGGACCTGGACCACACCCCGTTGGCGTGGCGAAGCTGCGCTGATCACAGACTTCACCTGGTCGACGAAACTAGGGCCCCAAGTGTCTAATGTTGAGTGATAACATTAATATATGTTGGGTACATTTTATCTATTATAGTTACCAATGGTGTTGAGGACGACTGCATTGTATTGACATATGTTATATTGCTATACAGTATGGTCCGGCCATAAACATGAGGGATGCATAATATTGTGACTCAGGGCCCTAGTTTGCTGGCGCAGCGCAGGTGGCGCAAGGTAGCGCAGCCGGTCTAATGCAAGTTTCGACCAGCGCAGCCGAGCGCAAAGTCAGATTGGAAGATTGGCAGATCGCGCTGCACTGAGATAGGCGTGGCGGCGCAGCAGGGGGAGGCGTCACAGATTCAGCTTGGTGCAGTGGAAGTTTCGTCCGAAAATGTCCCGCCGAGGTTGCGCTGAAAGCTCGCCACCTCCAACCAGGTCTAATCTCAGCGCAGCGCGGAGCGCAGCAGGTGCAGTGGAAGTTTGGCTGACTGACCTGCAGTGCACACACGTCACCAAGACCTCACAGGCAGATCTCCACAGTTCCAGACACATTTCAATGCAATAAATATCCACAATAACCACTATTTAATGCAACTAACGGAATCAACACGTGAATTTATATCTATATAGATTGTCCCGTCACATCTTACGTCAGATCAAAGCAGAGATCAAAGGCTGTCGGCGCGTAATGGAAACTCCACCTGAATTAACACAGCAGGGACGAACTGGCACTGAAAAGCAGCTGTGGATGTCCCAAGCAGGACTGAGGGTGGATGACTGCATGTCGCTGCCGTGTTGAGATACCACTCTGCCCTTGTGATGATCGCTGTATTTATTTATTTACTTATTAATTCATAAGCACGTGCGACCGCATCACGCGGCCGTAATGAAAAACAAAACACAAATCATCATCTCTCTTAGTCCAGCACAACAGCCTCGGTATCAGATAGTCAGTATATAGCCTACTACAGTACTCAGCATCTCTATCACAGAAAAAAAAAAGAGAAAAAAAGAGACGGACAGAGAGAGAGAGAGAGAGAGAGAGAGAGGAGGACAGAGAGAGAGAGAGAGAGAGAGAGGGAGAGAGAGAGAGCGCGTCCTTGCTGATTTCATCCACATGGTGTGTGTTTATGTTGTGATTAGTGTAGCCTACACCTCTGATCTTATACACAGGGTTTGAATAAATGTGAGTTTCTTTATTAGTTTATTAGTTGTTGTTTCTTAGATTGCGTAGGGGTTCTCAGTGTATCAGATCAATCCTGGTTAAGTATATTAGTAAACTCATTATTGGTCACTCTGAGCTCGGACCTCCGGGGAAACAGCTGTTTCCTCCGGGGAGAGGTTCGGCCTCTGGCGTCGCTGTCTCCTCCGTCCATGTCAAAGTATAAAATGACAAACTTGCAGCGCGCATCACCCGCCGCGCAGTTAAAGGTGAGGAGAGGAGCTCCTTTGATTGGTGAAGATCTGACTCGGCTGTGTCAAACCCACTCCACGCCTTTCTCTCCTCCTTCTGTCTCCCTCCCGCCCTCTCTCCTCCCTCTTCGCCGTTTGCGCCGGTGGGAGGGACGAGGGGAGGGGTTGCGCCGGTCTAAGTCTGACTGCGCGGCCCACGAATCTTGCGAAATGGACCTGGGCCACACCCCGTTGACGTGGCGAAGCTGCGCTGATCACAGACTTCACCTGGTCGACGAAACTAGGGCCCATACTGTCTATTAACACCACCATTGAAAGCAACCTCGATAAAAAATAAAAAATAGAAATAGCACATCTCATTAAGTTTTAACTGCATCTGGCTGTTATAAATGTAGTAGACTACAGTATGTGGAAGATATTTACTGGATTGCTTCAATATAAGTACATGCCATGTACTTATACTGTATGTATGGGCTCAAGGAGAAGTGTCATAGTCTAATATATTCTTACATAACAATCTCTAATATTTTCCTATATACTCGCTGCATAAACATTTGCTTTACAAAGTTAGAAGAGCAGGACTTAGATGAAAAAGAAAGTAAAAAGTGGTGATGATATTTAGCTCTGGCCTCTGCTCAGAGGATGAAAGTGAATGCAAACTTAAATGAAGGGCGAGGAATCACTTTGACTCCAGTAATCTCTGTCTTTTCTTCTGATGTTCACAACTAATATTAACTCTCATTTTCAGAAGGCTCTGAATAATGTCTCGAAGTGTCTAAGCCTCCTTTGTGTTTGTGCAAAGGCTCAAATCCGCTGGTTGTACGTCCTCTTCTGAGCGAAGGTTGCCCCCTATCAGCCTCAATAGATTATTCAAATACACTCTAAACTGTGTAATACATGAAGACTTCTGCGTCCTCTGACCTCAGCATTTTTAGCTGACAGCAAAACCTCCAGGCCTTTAAATGCTTAGCAACAAGACAAGACAAAACAAGGGGTGAGACTGCCAGTATTTTAGTTCACAATATGTTGTTTCATTTTTAAGAAGTTTTCAAACAACTTATGGCCAGGAAGATATATTTAATTATTCTACACACAGGTTATTATTATCGTGATCCCAAAAATGTATTAATCTGTTTGCGCAAGACAACATATTGAGCTTTGTGGGCTCTGCAACGAGCAGCACTTTTTTCTTCATTTATTTGTTCCATTGTTGTTTTAAATATATTATGTATTAGCACCTTCAGTGGAATTTCACTTCTCGGCAGCACTGAGAAAAACACTGGGTTAATTTGAAATGACTGAAAATAAGTTTTTGCTTGTCTAAAAACTAAAGGCGATCCTGCTTTTGTTGTTGTTGCTTCTCCAAGTCTGGAAAAAAACCCATTTAAAACCAAATTTAGCATATATAACTTTATCGTTTTCTCACTCACCTTGTATTTTTACATTTAATTCTGCTTTATTTTACAATTTGTCTTCCCTCTAACTTTTATCACCCTCTCTTCCATCTTTTTCATGTAAGTACTGTTGCTTCAGAAGACTGCATGCTTGCTCTACCAGCACTGTGGACTGTGCAGTCCTTGTTGTGTCCTGTTGCTGTCGTCCTGAGGAGACACAGTGTAGTCAGACCAGCCATGTGCTCTAACAAGGGCATGATCCCTTTATGGGGCCAAACAGGGGACCCATGAAACTATAGTCTCAGGTGGATCAAAGGGAATGGCTCCACCTCACACAGGCATCCATTATGTGTCCATTGTGGTCCATCTGTTTTGAGTAGAAGAACACACTGTTTTTCCTCAGGGAGTGGTGGGAGATGTTCATTGTGTGAGAGGCAACCATGAGGCCAAATCAAACCAACCACCTGCCAACACGTCAGAGTCACATAATGCATATTGTTAGATAAAATATATGGTATGTCTTGAATTGCATCATATTGATAAGGTTGTTACAAAAGTAAGATTTCAGTTACTTCCTGTCTTTCAAAGGCCCTGCGAGCAGGAAGCGCGTGGCACCATCGCGCCGTAGGCAGATCGCCGTACGATATGTTTGTTAGCGTGTTAGCATTCTGATTAACGGCCAGTTGGTGCCCTGCTTCGGGGGTCTAATCTGGCCTCACGCCTCACTGCACGTGCTCAATAGAGTCCGCACCCTGCATCATGACATCATGTCTTTGTGTGAAATCCCGGTGCCATTCACGGGCCCACCGTGGGGCTTAGCATGCAAGCGTCCACTATACCAACACACAGCTCTTTAAAGGGAGTCCCCTGGTCCCCCAGCTCAGTGGATACACCCTGATGCCTCCACAGAGATCTGAACATGGCTTCTATCCTTCGACACAACCATGTGCCATCCAACGCCCACAGGAGAGACAGTATTTGGGTTTTTTGTTGGGGGACATTTTTATATAAGAAGATATCATTGCTCCTGGACACATGGAGACTATAGTTTTAGCTATCCAGTCAGCTAACATACACACTGGTGCTGATCCTGGACGCAATGTCATTCAGAAAGAAACTGTAGCAAAAATGATTTGGGGACACTCTCAACAAGGCAAGATAGTGCCTCACTCTGGCTTTTGCTCTAAGATGACATCATCCACTTTAAAAAGCCGTGGGATCAGTGGCGCTCAGTTTTGAGGCCAAATCTGCCACTAACCAACAGATCAGAGAGCAGACATCAAGAGGTGGACTTTCTAGTTTACCAGCCCACTGATGTCACCTAGGACCGTGAACGCTATTGGTTGAGAGGCAGAGAGGGCGTGCCGTAATGAGATGGGCAGAGAGGAGATACATCCATATAAGGAGTGATGACTTCTATTGATGAATGATTGTTAATTTTGACCACTGATATATCTGTAACAACAATAAAAAACACAAAATTTTTCTGTGTATTTCCTTTCTGTTTATGAATTTAAATGGACACTATTTTCTAAGTTAATCAATACTTTAAAGGCCCACAATTAGTTACACAGATTCACAAACACTCAATAGATACAGAAGACCACCTTAGAAAGCAGAAAAAACCTTATAAATTGATGAATTTTCTCATTGAGATTTGAGAAAAAAGCTGAACATATTTATAGGTTCAGATAAAATATAAGAGAGCATCATATTTGAGATAACACATTTAGAAATATCAGTAATGTGAGCTTATAAACAAATTGCCATTGTTCAAATCTTTTTCACCTTGTGGCAAAACCCTGGAGCATGTAACAACCATGGAAACCTGAAAACTAACCCCAACCCTCTTTGCAAAGGGAAATGAGTTTGAAAGTATAAATAAACTGTCTGTTTCTGACTGCCATGTAATTGTTGTGTTCTTTCCTTCGATTTGGTACATTAGTGTTGTACCGGCAGAACAAGTTTTCAACAGTTTAGATAACAGGCCAACAAAAGTTTTCTTCAAATAAACTTTTCAGAGGTGCAGGAAAGGTTTGCACTGAAAGTATGAACTGTTGACTGCATAGAGAAATCACACTGGTGACACACAGCAGGTCTGTTTTTCATGATAGTGAAGTTGTGTTGTGTTTCAAGATGTTCTACATGACTGAGATTTGCAGATTTGCACTGAAGCATTTAGACATAGTTAAGCTTCTGCTTAATGTTAATAAAGCAACATTTGTTATGTCAAAATCATCAAAGTCAGTAGCTTAAAAAGTCGTCTGTCTCATTTTCCCTGTTTGACAAACAAGTCACAGCAACCAGTTAGAAATTAGTCATGGAAGTAGTGTGTAGTCACAGAGATATCTGAGCTATTTTCAGTGGCTTGTTTGATTTTCTAGGAAAAATACTTTCATGGGAAAATCTTATTGTATGTAGGTGTAAGACTACAAAAATATGACACACATATTTAGTTATTTAAAGTTTTTTTTTAAGCATCTTTCGATTAACTGTTATGAGAGAGAATTCTTAAAAAGACAGACATGTGTTAACTTAAAGACAACATTGTATTATTAAATATTTGAGGAAAAAAAGGGAAGCAAAACAGTAACAATCATTGCTTAGGGCAAGTTAATTATAGATTATTGGTATTGCTTTAACACATAATTAATAATATAAATTGTGTTACCCCCTCAGTATTCAATTTATGTTATGTTATTGATCATATTAGGATGATAATAATCATATAAATCAATTGTAAATCCATAAAATAGCTTTAAAAATAATACTGCTGTTCTTGTGTGCCTTCATATCTTAGCATGCACAAACTGTATATTCAACTGTATGTGTCAGGTGATAAACTGTGAAGAAGTGAAGAAGTGCACTTCCAGTAAAGTTCATTAATCAAAGACACACGTCACATATTTTATGGTTTGTGTTCTCTGTTGCAAAGGTTTAATTATTGATACTTGGCAAATCGATGCAAACCTTGTTTCAATAATGAGAATCTGGAGGTTTCAGAGCCTCAAACGAAACTCTCTGGCCACTGCTGTGACTTCTCTTTAAGCATCTGTGGAATGATTCAGTGATCAAAGATCGCTGCTGTGTGTTTTTCTTTCCCGAGCCAGGAAAAATTTTGACTAACGTCCCTAATAGAGACATTTCACTAGGCTATGTTCTTTCACTCTGTGGTTCACATTCTTCACATTCCTGCTAAGTGACACAGATATGATGATACACACGCACAGACAAATGAACGCACAGAGGTGGACAGAGTTATCGACCATGTGAAAACTCACGTTCAATTTATCAACCATTTTACTGAAGAATTTGCTCTGTTTACAAAGCACTGCCACAAAGTGTGACATTTTCTGTTGTCTACATCAGTGAAGGATCTGAATAGATAAAATAATAAAATAAGAAGAATTTCATCTATTCTTATTTTGTCCAGATTTGCAGATTCAAAACCTGTTTGGAGGAAAACCCATTTGCTTTTGCACTCCACATATCATCAAGAATGTACATTGTCCATGAAATGACTCAATAACACCATGAAATATCCAGGTGCACAGGTAAACTGTTTTAATTTTGCTGTTTAATTTGATCAAGTTTGTCTCAAAAACCTGGGATAAAATTAGTGTCATAATCTATTCAATGACTATTTACTATTTACTAACTCTGGTTCCACCATTACAGTAACTACAATAAATGTCTGTCAGTGATTTATTAATTTTGTCGAAGACATAAAGATCTAATTTTTATAGTGAAACTCAAAGTTGTTCAAAATGGACCTTATTTGAAAACATGGGATTGAGGATAATATTAATCTGTGGTGTCCATGCAGCCTGCTGTAGCTGTTTGGATAATACTTTAATAAAAACAATTTTTTATTTATTCAGTCATCCATAAAATAAAAAATGTGAAAAAACTGGCCATCACCTCCTCTGGTGAAAAAAAAAAAAACAGTTTCAGGGTTTGACATCAGAACGTTTAATTGTATTAATTTCTGAAACTGCTACCTTGACTGAATTGTTGCATAAACAACAATGTCCGGCGTTAATGCACGAGGACATAAACTCTCCTTCATCCCTCTGCCTGAGCTGATAGTTTGTCACTGACCTGGCTCTCTGCTCTAATGTTGGCCATGGCAGTGCCGCTGGAGGCACATCAGCTGCTGTTGTTGTTTCATCTACTGTATCTGTGCTTCTACATACAGCACACATGTGTGAGGAAGTTGCATGCATGGAGCTGGACTTGCTGTGCGTGGACCCGGTGCCCCGGCTGTACAGTGTCCATGTTGGTGTGGGAGCCTGAGGCCTGCTCCCATACATCCCTGCTCTGGCTCCGTTGATCCTATTGTCTCCTGCGTCACCACACGTCGCCCGGCAAATAAAGGCCGTCTGGCTCCAAGCTTAAATATTGCAGCAAACTAAAAACCAACCATCAGAGCCGATTCATTCACATCTGCTCAGTGGGGCGACAAGGACAGGGCTTTAGGTGGGAAAGAGGGCAGAAAAAAGTTCACTTTTCCCTGCCGGGTGCCAAGAGAACGGGACAGGACTCAACTTCGCCGGAGCCGCAGCTGTGGCAAGTTGCCCATTTGATTACATTTAACCTATATCATACCTTAGAGAGGAGGGTACTATATATTAATTATTGATCTCCCTTTATTGGTTTTTATTCGTGAGTTGTTTTGTGGAATTTGTTTTACAGCTAGTGTGAGATTTTTTGGTTTGCACTTTGTTCATGTTCAACATAGTTACTCATCTTTACACTGAGAAGCAGTCCTCACTCCAGCCAAGTCGATGTCTCGCTAAAAGTTTGAATTAAATATCGGGAAAATAGTTTTATATCTTCTTACAATGAAAACCAATTGGATTCAAAAGCCTTTGTTTCAGAGCTTAAAAAGTTTCAGCTTTTCCAGATTTTTGAACAAAAACACATGCAATAGCAAGAAATTGGAGCTAAGGTTTTTGTTTTTTTACTTTATTGCGTTTTTCTCGCCTACATTTCTTACTTTTTTGGCACTCTCTATTCCCCTCCCCCTGTCTGTCCTGCCTACCCCACCCTCCCTGTCCATCTGCACCCTCTATGTCCCTCCCTACCCCACCCTTCATTCTGCAGTGCTACGGACCGATCATGGGTGACTGGAGCTTTCTGGGTAATATTTTAGAGGAAGTTAACGAGCACTCTACGGTGATCGGCCGGGTGTGGCTCACGGTGCTCTTCATCTTCCGTATCCTCATCCTGGGCACGGCGGCGGAGTTTGTGTGGGGCGATGAGCAGTCTGACTATGTCTGCAACACGCAGCAGCCTGGATGTGAGAACGTGTGCTACGACGAGGCCTTCCCCATCTCCCACATCCGCCTGTGGGTGCTGCAGATCATCTTTGTGTCCACACCTTCTCTGGTGTACGTGGGTCACGCTGTGCACCATGTCCACATGGAGGAGAAACGTAAAGAGCGTGAGGAGGCAGAACTTAGCCGGCAGCAGGAGCTGAGCGAGGAGCGGCTCCCACTGGCGCCCGACCAGGGAAGCGTCCGCACCACAAAGGAGACCAGCACAAAAGGAAGCAAGAAGTTCCGCTTGGAGGGCACCCTGCTGAGGACCTACATCTGCCACATCATCTTCAAGACACTGTTTGAGGTGGGCTTCGTGGTGGGCCAGTACTTCCTGTACGGCTTCCGCATCCTGCCACTGTACAAATGCAGCCGCTGGCCCTGCCCCAACACGGTGGACTGCTTTGTGTCCCGACCCACGGAGAAGACCGTCTTCATCATCTTCATGTTGGCTGTGGCCTGTGTCTCGCTCTTCCTCAACTTTGTGGAGATCAGTCACCTGGGCCTGAAGAAGATTCGCTTTGTCTTTCGTAAGCCGGCTCCGGCCCCGGCCCAAGGCGAGGGGTCGGCCCCCCTGCCGTTACAGGGGAAGAGTCTGCCCCCTTTAGCTGTGCCTTCCCTGCAGAGAGCGAAGGGTTACAGGCTGCTGGAGGAGGAGAAAGCTCCCCCCGTAACTCACCTCTACCCACTGGCTGAGGTGGGCATGGAGGCTGGCAGAGGGGCCCCGCCCTTCCAGGGGCTGGAGGAGAAGGCGGAGGAGGTGCTGCCCATGGAGGACATCTCTAAGGTGTATGACGAGACTCTGCCCTCTTACGCCCAGACCACCGAGACACCGGGGGTGACATTACACGAGGAGGAGCCAGAGGTGGTGCCTCCGCCAGTGGTGGTGCAGCCGGTAGAGGTTGTGCCGCCGGCGGTGGTGATGCTGCCGGTAGAGGTGGTGCCTCCGGCGGTGGTGGTGCAGCCGTTAGAGGCCGTGCAGCCGGCAGAGGTGGAGGCTGAGAAGGTGGTGGAGGAGGAGGTGGAGGAGGAGGAGGCGGCTGTGGATGAGGATGTGGAGGTAGAGGAGGCAGTGAACAGGGAGGGGTTAACTCCAGTGGAGGCAGTGATGGAGGCAGTGATGGAGGCCGCGGATACGATAGAAGACACCAGACCGCTGAGCCGACTGAGCAAAGCCAGCAGCAGGGCCAGGTCAGACGATCTCACCGTATGAACCTGTGAGAGAGAAAGAGAGAGAGAGAGAGAGAGAGAGAGAGAGCGCATGTACACCTGCACACACAAAATGTTCAACATAAGCAAGAGCACACACACACACACCTAACTCAAAAAAAACAAAAAAAACTGAACAAAACAAAACAAAAATTGACGCACACTCTTGAACAGGCAGGTCAAAAAAAAAAACAAGTGGATGACAAACCAAATCAACAGGGATAGATTAAAACCTTGAAGACACGGGCAACAATTCTACCAAACGACAAAAAAATCTGAGTGTTTGTGATAAAAAATAAATATCATAAAAAGTAGAAGTTAAAGAGGGGAGGAGTAGGTTTTTTATTAAGCGTGTTCTTATATTTAAAAATGTGGAAAGGACACATGCAGGTGGGAAATGTTTTTACTTGATGAAAATCCATGTTCAATTTTTAGAAAACATCTTTTTCTATTGAAAGAGTTTTAATCATATACAATGGAGGATTAGACATTTTTACATGGGGTTTGAGTGGATAGGGAAAAGAGAGTTATAATATACTTGTGTGTCTGCAAATCAGTAATTTCGCTGTAGTTAGGCACTGACTTTCATTCCCATTCAGATGGCCACATTCTGCAAATGCAGCATGTGGCTGCAAACGTTGTGGGTGAGATGGCCGGTACATTTTCAGGTATCCAGCTCTTTGGGGGAAAAAGAAGAAGAAAAGTCCATTTTTTAGGTTGAGAAGAGCGTACCTTTTTTTTTTTCTTTTTTTTTTTTTTTTGCACATTCAGAGGTTTAAGACTCTGTGCAAGGCCTTTAACCCTCATAACACCTCATCTATGCATCCATTTACACAGGATTCTTTCAAGTGAAGAGAGATGTGCATGAATTTCACAGCATTTCTCTCCTTTTCATGTTTATATACCAGGTAGCACAGCCAGAGCTGAGTTAGTGAGGAAAGAAGAAAAAAAAAACACACAAACAAACAAAAAAAAAGACCACATGTTGAATGTCTTTTTCAATGTGAACCTGCATCTCTGCATTTTAGATTTGCTTATGTTTTGTAGCTTTTACGTAGAACGGTGTACTGTGATATCAGTTGTCCATGGAAGAGAGCAGGGCTCATTTTGCCCTATCAGAGAATGAACTATAGTAGCGACCTCAGGCCAAATCCTCTCTTTTCGTGCTGTACAAACAGGCGTCCGGGCGATAAAGATCATGCACCATCAGCACAAAGTATTGTTGGAGGCGAGACAATAAAAGAAACCACGCTCATCAATGAAAACAAGCATCCTTGACCTGGCTGTGAAAAAATCTTTCTACTTGATTTTATGTGACCATAGTCGGTCCTTACCCTGCGAGAAAACACCATAGTTGTGACATGCTTTCAAATTCAAAGAGAGAAACAAACAACTAGGGGCAACTCCCCCTGTACATAATGCCCTATCTCCTGTCTAATAATGTACATAATGTGCAGAACAACTGTTTTTAGTTATTTCACTGTCTAGAGGAATCACATAAGTTATAATTAAGATCACAAGATTGATTTAATCTCACAACCTCAATAATGTAAAGACAGAAAAACGCCCTTGCTGTGGTATCAAGCATCTATTGGAGTAAAGAAGATTTTTTTTCTTCGCAAATCATTGAATACAAAGTGCATTAAGCCTTAAAGTATGCCAAATCTTCCTCTCACATTCACTGGCTTTGTTTATTCAAACAGCTGCCACTGTATGATTTCCTGTGTGCCTTATCTGTAAATGTAACTTCTCAAATGTTGTAAGATTGTAGCAAGAGCTTGTATTGCTCTGGGACCTCTGTGAATTTGATGTTTTATTTGCTATTTTTTTTTAAATCTGAGTTTCATTTCTGTATGCAGCCCCTCAGCACACACACACACACACACACAGACACACACACACACACACAGACACACACACACTCACATACAGACACACAATAGGAACACATCTCTATGTAGCTCAAATATTTAAATAACAGGAATTAACATGATAGGTTAAAGAAGATACTAGTGCGTAAAGCAGCATTCTTGCAGACATGAACACACTGACACAGCACAAGCTTATGCTTATACATGTGCCTTCGTGCATGCATGCACACACAGACACACACATACATACACACCTCACAGTGTTGGTTTCGGGGGTATGATCAAATGGCTCTAGAGAAACTCTGAGAGAGAAGGCAGCTTTGACCCCTTTGTGACCCCCAGCCATCCCTTCGCCTCCCATAATCCAATGCTGTGGAATCTGAGTCAAAGAGCGCCTTCAACCAATCACCTAATAGTTGAATACATAAAAGCATTATTAAACAATGTTTCAATCAAAGCATGATGCTGGTCCTTGTGTACTTCGATATGACTGGTAATGTATGATTTTTTGTATTTTAAGAATATTGCATTGCCTGTATGTTTGTAAGAAGACAAGATTAATCTTTGGAAAGAAAACAAATCCTTTTTACTAACTTGTAGTCTTCTTTGCTGATAGATGTGTGGCAGTATCTTCTTTTGGGATGTGAACCAACGCAATAAAAAGTCACACGTGGTCTAGAAGTGTTGTGTCAGTGCTTCTCTGCAAAACACAGTTTTCCAGCCTCAACTTTCTGGCGTCTTCATCCGTGGGTGTAGTTCACAACTACAACCACCAGGAGCTCTGGCCTCTCAAAAGAGATGATGAGAGTGTTGATTATTAAGAGATCAATACCTGATCCATACACCACCAACTCATCTACTCCATGGTTACAAAGTATACTCAAACACAATTTTAAAGCACAGAGTCATTTCATTTAAATAGCGTTGCTATTTTTGAATGGGTGGGTGTGTATGGGTGTCATCAAGAGGGAGCGCTGCAAATGTGGGTAGAAAAAATATATATAAATTAAGAACTATTTACTTGTATCATCACAACTTTTAATTCAAAATACACACATAGAAATTCAAATGAAGCACATGTCAACCAAGTAATAGGTTGTAGGACCACGGGGGGTCGCTGAAATCAAACTGAGGCATCACATACCTTTCTGCCCTGTTATTATGTTTACTTTGTGAATAACAGGATGACATTTGAAAGGTTTACTTTGATGTGGGTGGAAAAGTCAGTAAAAAAAATGGCCAAAGGGAACAACCACATGCGCAGCTGTCAGACATTGTTCTTCCCAGTTTGGTGATGGTGAATTTGGGAATAACAGGCTGAAGTTCACAGGGCTTTGCTTGTTATAGTAGGTAGAGAAATCAAATGCATTAATGTGAGAGTGGTGACGATGAATGAATATTATAATGTTCCTGTCATAATGAACTCGGGAGGAACAACATCTGACAACCACCTTCCGAGATGTCAGGTGATCTGATCACAGGTGGACAGAACCAAGCTCAGGTGTGAATGGACCAAAGATGCATTCAGGAAACATTTCTAGTAGCCTACATATGTGTGTGTGTGTGTATATATATATATATATATATATATATATATATATATATATATATATATATATATATATATATATATATATATATATGTATTGCCTATTCCCAAAATACATAATAACACCTACATGTAACACACAGTTCAGAGGAGGCAGGGTCTGTCAAAGGCCTGTAACACACAATCAAACCTAATCAGACACATTTACATTTTACACAGTAAAATTCCTTAAATTGACTTAGATGAAAACAATGGGGGGAAAAAAGTGTTTACCCACAAAGAATTGGAGATGTAACCTAACCAAAGCACCACTAGGTGGCATTATTGTGTCGGTTGCAATAAATTAGACTCCTAGATCATATCGGACTGAACTAAGACTCAATTGTACACAGCTAGACACATGATGGATGGAGGAATGAGGAGGGATGGGTGGATGAGTGGTGGAACAATGGGCTTTATGCACAGCTCCACTATTTCCTGAAATAAGCCAGCTCATTTATTTCCTTTCTTGCATATGCTGTGCATAAGCCCATTGAGATACACAGGGAACCTTAAAGACACAGACACACAAAGTAAGATCTGAACCAATATGTTATTGAGTGGCTGCAATAGTTTGGTATTACTTTATATCTGATCATTTGAGATGGTTTCAGCACCTGTAAAACATTATCTTATTCTTCCTATTCTTCCTATCACTTCTTAGTAACTGGAGGAGTGGAAGGATTACAATTATACATACACAAACATATTTTATATCTATACAGCAATACATTTATCAACATAAAGATATACATATACCCAACTGACATGCAGGGTAGGCTATTTAAATAAAAGGACTGATTTGGTCCGTTTGACTTATGTAAAGTAGTGGGCTGACAAAGTGCACCAGAATGTGACCTGTGTGTGTGTGTGTGTGTGTGTGTGTGTGTGTGTGTGTGTGTGTGTGTGTGTGTGTGTGTGTGTGTGTGTGTGTGTGTGTGTGTGTGTGTGTGTGTGAAATGTCCCTCAGTTTTTTACTTAATTAATGGGGCATGACAAGTGCTTGCTAAATGCTTGCAGTCGCCAGTTTCCATGACTGACAGCAAGTTACAGCAGGTCCTACAGGTCCTGAGCTAGGTACACTACAATGTAAAAGGAAAAACCAACACCGAAAGAAAGTCTTTATTAGTCTTTGAATCTTAGGAACGTGACTGTGAGTTCACACACACTGGGGAAGTGGAACTTGCAAACAGTAACTCCACTGTGTGGCTTGCTGTGTTATGATTATTCATCCATAACTCACCTAACCAGACGGAGCAACCTTTGTAGACAATGCCACATTTTGAACCTCTGGATATAGACTAGTAGTAGTGACTTCAGAAAAGAAACGTGAGAATATGATATGGGCTGACAGGAGCTCAGTTTCACTTACTCAGTTTGCATTTTCATTCTCAGGGGACAGGGATAGATATTACCTGATACACACTGAGAATCATGTGTTGAATGTGATTTAAGGCCTCTCACACTCTGGTGGACGTGATCAAATTCAGGCAATGAATGCAATCAGAGGGGGATCTGAGTAGTGACTCAGTAGACAACTTATTCTGCAACAACGAACAACCAAACAAACAAAAAAAAAAACCCACTTCACCTACATGGCCACCACACTATGTCTTCACTTCCTGTATGGAAACAGTTAGTTATAACCTATGTAGGTGTATAGAGGTCAGGCATTTCCTTAAGATAGTTAGTACATGATAACACACATACCGTAGATGTGAGGTTAGATTTTCTTTTACAATATATAGGTATATATATATATGCCATTTTGACCATTTTGAAAGTAAAGATGTAGCTCAGAGTTGAGAAACTTGAAAGGAAGCGACCCCTGATACTCGCTACCGGTAAGTAACAGCTGGTGTTTGGGTCAGGGAAGGAGAGAAACTGCTCCTTTTCTGACACTTTTTCTGGTGTTTTTGTATTTACTTCTAAGATTTTTTCCTTCTACTTACTTTACTACTTGTGACAAATGTTATGTTACAGTCTTTATTATGTTGGGGTGTGATTCTCAGAGGAGCTATACCGTGCTCAGATAGATTCATTGAAATTAATATACTTCAGAAAAGGATCAATTGCCTTTAGAATATTTTCATTCATACTCTATTTCCTGGTTAAAATGTTGTAACCCCCCATTTAAAATTATGTTTGACATTAAAATATATCTGTTATTAGGTGCCATGGAGGGTTTTGCAAGATATTTGGACACCAACAGGATATTTGGTCTGATATGTTGCATGTTCTGGATTTTCTCACCGGCAGGTAAAGTTAATATCCATTTCTCTGACAATGAGTATGAGAAATAGGGACAGTGTGACATTTTGGGAAATACTATGCTAACTTGCTTTTTTGACTATTAACTCCAGACTGTTGTTTTTATGCTTTTTTTTTGTTCTTTTTTTGTTTTTCAGTGTTGATTTTTAAAAAAAATCTTGTTTAACTCAGAAAGAAAGCAAATATTTCCCAATATGTTAAACAGCCAAATATCAAACCATTGAACCTTTCTCTTTCACTCTCAGAGGGGACCACCGTTTCTCAGGTGGTTGGTAGCAGAGTGATCCTGCCCTGTAATTCAAATGGCTCACTCCGCCAGCTGACATGGAAAATGAATGACAGTCGCCTGATCTCCTTCAAACCACCGTCAACCCTAGCACCGAGTGGCAAAGCTAAAGAGTTGGGGATTAATATCTCCCTCTCTGGGGATGAGCTGTACGCACTGGTCATAGAGAGAGCCAACACATCTCACACAGGAAACTACAGCTGCCAGTTTACAACTTCTGAGGGAACAAAGGAACATAATTGGGAGTTGATAATTACAGGTAATGTGCCCTGAATGAAAAGATTAGACTAAACACAAGCATGTTTGGCAACAGTTACAAAGAGGAAGTCAACAGGATGTGACATAGACAAAATGGAGTGAATGTACATTTATTGAAGATGACAGAGGCATTTACAATTCTGCATACTACCTGTACAAACAGTGAACACACCTTGATAATACAGAGTAAAACCACCACCAACAGACTTATTTATCTTAGCAGCTCAGTCAACCCCTGACATTTGCATACTGTCCAACGGCAGAATCTCTGAGGGTAGTTCAGACTGTAGATTGACGGCCTTGATGACTTTACAAGAGCCTGTTCAAACTTGAAAACATCCTTAAATTTCCAGATGAAATGACCAACAGTGACCTTCATGTTGCATTGTATAACTAGGCGTTGTGGGCTACATGTAATTGCTGTGTGTATTTTGAGAAACCAAAATGCATGATAGCACCACACCCTTCATAAACCAGTCAGTGTAGCCTACACACATGTTGAATTTTACTGCATGTTGAATAAAGATACATTTCATCTAGTAAAATAACTTATGTCTTTTTTTTATTTTTTTTTATTTTATTTCCCAGTGAATGAAGGACCTGAAAACTGGAGTAAGTCAGTAATCGCTATAGCAGCTGCTGTACCATCTGCTTGTATCCTGATCTTTATAATTGCTTGGGTCATCTTGCGAAGAATCTACAATCAGCAAGCAGAGTAAGTTGCTCACAGTCATTTGTTGACATATGCCTATAGGTCATGTGGCTAATGTTGTTATAATGCAAGATTATAATATATACAAAATGTCACTTGCCTTTGCAGGAACAGCAACCAGTCTCGCACTGCAGAAATGGTAAATACAAATTATCATTATACCAACTCTGCATTTGAGAAAGCTGTGACATTCAATGCTTAATTCGTAACAGTAATTTCTTCTCCATTCTTGTTCATTCAATAGCAAGAGCAACCAGAGGACATCTACGAGAACTGCCTAGAAATTGATGTCAGACGACAACAAAGACGTCAGACACCTCAGCATTTCAAGCCCACAGCTCAATGATATTTGTGCTGAAAGGGAAGGAAGATGCCAACAGGATATGAGAACTGGAACTCTGTGGTAAATGTGTAAAAACAAAACACACACCTACCTGCCTACACATTAAAGGGAAATACTGCAAGTCCGGTCGCTTTACAGCTGTTTTGCTAACCCTCCTCAGACAGTCAGTCAGAAAATGTATTGCCATGTCAACAAGTAACAAGGAATTTGTCTTGGTTTGCTCTCTAATACATACAATACAAACACCACATGAGAAATACAGAATAACAGGGGCCAGTATAAATTACAAATTACAAAGGACAGTGCCCAGCGACATCATGTACAGTTTAGGTGCAAAGTGCAGTGCTTAGTGCGAATCAGTGTAAGTTCATGAGTCTAATATGTGCATTTGTTTTCAATAAAGCCAGCGAGAAAGCGAACGGTGGATAACGTTATTTATCATATGCGGTACGATGGGTATATTTGTTAAGTCTTATCGGACATATACAAGAGATTATACGTTATGGGGCGTGTTCGGTTGCGGTGCTACAAAGACAAGAGCTGGGACACCGGGTCGGAGACTCTCATCTTGCCGGGTTGGTTTTCAGCCAAGACGCTAGGAGGAAGGCAGAGAGCCTCCATTCTTCCTCTTAACAAGTTACAAATCATTTATATTTAACCTTCACATAGTTGTCACATAGGTCCTCTTTAAAGCTGTACAGAAAAGAAAATAGAATTTGAGCCCACTGTGGGTCCTAACATTAGTGTAATAACTCATCTACTGTATCAGACGATGTGCAAAATTCAATTTTCGAGTAAATCCGGGATACACACACACACACACACCGAGCTCGGCCTCGCCCCAAGCATTGAATATCCCGCCTGTTCGATAATGACCGATCAAATTCGTTTTCCTTACTCGGGCATTTCTGAACACCTCATTAATCATGTGTCATATAAATCTCATTTAAAGGAGCTGTTTGCAGGTTTGCTTGAGTTATTATTTTCATCACCTGGCCTCCGAAAGTCGCTAGCTTGTTAGCACCCTCGGATAACCAGAACCAGAGAGCTGCTTTCTTCCCTTCTACGTAAATGAAGTTTGATGCTGAAATCACAATGTTTCTTCTTGACTTGTAAGTAAGCAGATGTTAAAGTGAGTGTTGGTTAGTTTATGTAGTGATACTATCAAAACTGACAAATAGCTCCTTTAAAGCTGCATCTGATGTTTGCCTGAGGTTATAGTAAATGCATCATAAGACATCTAGTTTAACATATATCACTGGTCTAAGCAGAGCTCCAGTTTCTGCTCATTTCCAGTTGAATTATCAGTGATTATTGTGTTTCAAAGGAGTTTAAATTGAAAGCAACTGGACTTAGTTATTTGTCTAGGAAGACATTTCACCTCTCATCCAAGAGGCTTCATCAGTTCTTGTAGCATCTGACCAGGCTGGGACTGGTCCAACTATCTGGTGTGGAGACTCACTATTTAACCTCTTGTGTGGGCGTTCACAAGGGCTTTCAATTTAACCTCCTTTGAAATACTATAACCTGGAAAAATGAGAATATGCACCGGCTTAGTGATTATTGTGATAATAATCTAGTAGGGGAGAGGTAAATTGAGCATAGGAGCAATTTGATTCGCCACTTGTTGCTAAGAACCATAAGAAAGCATGTGACCAAATATTTAGGAGGAAAACATAATTTCATGGAGTCTGTGAAGGTAAGAACCACAGTGGTTCGACATTTATGTCCAAAAATCAAATTTTCCCTCTTGAAAGTGAATTCAGTCGATCATAAGTTTCATGAGAATTGTGTTCAGACCAAAAGATATATACAAATTAGTTTTATACATGAGCTGTGGCATCTACGAGCTACAACATGAGGTAGTAAACCGAGCATGTAGCCTACTGTTTCAGCTGTGGGGAGGAACTTAATGAGTGTATTTGTCTGTATATGTCCAAATTATTAAAGCAGGATTCTGGATGTTTATGATTACAGTACAGTCCTGAAAACATTCAAAGCTGTTTATGGTGAGCCAATATTTACATTCAAAGAGAAAGATGAGGGATTCTTCCCAGGATAAGATGTAATTGCAAACCTCACAGCAGGTTCGAGCAGTTTGTGTTCCCTAGAAACCTGGACATAACAGAACAGTTATGTTTACACTCATTCTATTTGTTTGCAGTGATGCACAACATCCTGAAATATATGAAGATATATTAGTGCGCAACAAAACTATAATTGTCTTCCTGAATATGAAAAGTGGTACATTTTACCCGACTCTCCCCTACTTTCTTGTGTGGAGGCAGACCGGAGAACAAGAGATGAATTATAGATGGGAAAATCAAACACTGCCAGCAAATATTGTTTTATGATAGCAGCCTTCAGGCCTCCAGAGAACATATTGTAGCTCTGTCAGTTGTGGTCTTAACTGTCATAAATGCCTAAAATAACCACGATCACTCAGGAAAACCACAATGTATCTGGCTGAGCTGGTGTGAAATGGGTGGTACCTGAACTCAACACACTGTCAGTTTAGGTCAATTTAGAATATGAAATGTGAACTCTCCGTTATATGACATGTTCACTCTTGTTTTTAATTAAAATCAGTACGAAAAACATTGCATGTCTTAATTTCTTTAGTTCATAAGTTGGAGACAAACAGCTGAGGTTAATGGGTTCATGTATATTCAGTAGAGCTCAGACTCTTTGTGATGATGGTTAATTCGGTATTATGCTTCCATAAAGTCGAGGGATTCAGGGGACAGATGATTACAAAACAAACAGATGAAGTCAAAATTGAGATGTACCTGTGCTTTAGTTTCACCCCAAAACAACTTATACTACACGTCCCATAATGCTCATTCTAATGTCCTTGTTACTTTCTTTGAAATCCCACAGCTTCAGGCACCCATTAAAGGTTTTTAACCACTAGCAGCACTCTGGAGCAAGAGTGGCATAAAATTATATTTATTTCACATCATAAGACTGAAACAGAGTTAAAGCCAAGTCATACTTCCTGGCATGTTGCAAGAGTTTGCATGTTTTAAGTCTGGTCTTAAGTCTTAAGACTGATTCCACGGGACTCGTCTTGTGATGACTGTTATACCGTAGTTCCCGTGGTCAAAACCAAGACTGTTTAATAAATAAAAGGATTGGACAAACCAGCCCCTGAATATCTGAAACACTGTGTGGGAAATGGTGGGAAACTATTCCAACTATTCTAATCAGTTTAACACTGCAGATTAGGTATCAAGGCTTTGTGTGAGTAGACACTGTAAATGCATAAGATATTTGAGTGCAGAGAGGTTGAGGTATTTGGGATATTTATTAAACTCAAACCAGATTAAAAAGGCAAAGAATGAAAAGATAAGCACTACAAACAACATTATAGGAGCAAATAAATAAAAGATAAATAAAATAAAATAACATAAAACATAAAATAGAAAAGAAGATAATAAAAACATGTCTTTATCCAAAAATGATAACACAAAATATCTACCAAAAATGTTATCATAATAACACATAGGACTTCAGTCATAATTTTGGATGGGTCAGCGCTGGCTTGTACTGTATGAGATGAGGTAAAGCTAGACTTATTTCTTTCTTCCTTTTCAAACCTATAAATTACAGTACAACTATAAGCATCAATCCCATATTGCCAAAACTGAGTTCAGGTGTTTTTTTTTAATGCAAATTTACATTTACATTTATTTTATAATCATACAAATTATCTGAACCCTCTTCATTTTTAATTCAAACTTCTTCAAATAGGCTGGCTTTGAATAACTAAGAGGAGGTAAGAAAAAGCCAGCTGACAAGCTTACGTTAAACATCCAAATTTACAACTTCCTCCAGGACTATTTCAAACCAACCAATAAATAGAAATACGTGAAAACCTAACCTCGTCAGATGAGGTGATGAGGCACAAATCCCTAATTTAAGACTTCAGAGTAACATATTTTAGGCTGCAATACAAAAAAATATTGTAATGTTACTTTTTTCACCAAGATGGGGAGTGTCTTTCATTTTAATAGTGGGGTGTGGGAAACAGATTTAATTTATTGTCAAATATTTTCATTTTGAATTTCTAATTTTCTCTTGATTGTTTATGTTTTGAAATTAAAGGTTGCTTGTGGAGTTTTGGATCATAATTAGTGCTTAAGTGGCACATCATGAGCTTCACTGTCAACTTTTGGGAAAAAACACTATTGGCACTTTATCTTCATCGGAAAGAGATGAATGTGATCTGGACTGTTAGAGAGTGATGGTTTTCATGTGTATATATTTAAGGAGGAATAAGAACTTATTTTTGGCTAATTCAAATGAATATGTAGGCTACTCATGGTCCACTGGCTGTTTGATCAGTGTTCCTACATAGCACTCGCTTGCTCTCTAATATAAGGGAAATAAGCTAATAATAAAATTTAGTGGGTCAGACGCTACACATTTAAAGTCAATCAGCAACAGGGGGCGCTCATGTTTGTGCACAGGACAAGAAAATGAGATATTTCAGAATCCATCTTTTTGTTTTCACCCTGGTAATGCAGCTTTATGGATTTGAGCAGCTGAACGTCTGGAGGAGCTTTAAAGGGAGAGGTGTACTATTGTATGTAACTGTAACATGTAGGTGTTGATGAAGGAGGATTGAAAGAATCAGTAATCTGCTCAAAACCCCACACCCTTAACTGACAGAACAGTACACACACAAAAAAAAAACTATACAACTGAAATGCTGGAAATTATACATCAATGGTCCCTGGAGGATAAATGACACAGCCTCCTCTGAATGTGGAGGAAGTGGAATGAAAAATTGTTTAGATATCCAAAACTGTTTTGATGTGTCATCTTGGGTAACAAACAACATCAGATTGAAATATGATCCCTGGAGGATATATCCTCACTCTAATCGTACCGTAATGTTCTTAGCTTGAAATGAATTAAACAACAGTAAGTAAGTAAGACTGAGTGTAATTATCTGCTAACAGTAGCTATACTAGCCAAAAACGTTGCTAATACATACCAGTAATAATTTAACATATCGTCTTATGATAGCAAGCAACAGTAAAGACACTGTAGTGGAACAAGACACTTCTACCTGGATGCTTCCAGCAGTATAAACCGTAACAAGACTAACTATAAAACAAATCTTCATATTATTCATATTAACCTTCAGTAACCTCAAACATGTCATACTGTAAACATCAACATGAAATACCATTCTTGCTGACTTCAGTCTGCGTTCAGTTATTCCACTGTGTAGACTAATAACATCTACAATGATGATTTTGCAGATACTGTTCTAACAAAAAATAACTACTGCAAAGATAAGGCACAAAGAAATGACCAGCAGGTGAGCGACTAAAATGAAAGAAAAGAAAAGAAAAGAAAAACAAATCTGTATTTTATACAGGAACTTTGGCAGGTTTCAGACCAGCTCAGAGGGAGGCACACTGTAATATGTTCCCATCGCCACACCTTCAGCATTCTCATAGTGCACAGGTGTTAGTGTAAGATAAGAGGGTGGGGGGGGCGGTAAGGGGGCTAAGGGTTGTCGGGGGCATCTTTTAGACACAAGTGTTCTGGTGGCATATGTTTCTGAAACAAGTCCCTGGGATTCCTCATGCCTGAGCTGTCGTTATGCTGAAGCCTGTGGTCCAGAGACTTAAACTGGACCAAATTAAAGCAATGTAACTTTTTCTTTTTTTTGTTTTGTTGTTGCCTTGTTTAGAATTCGTTTTAACTTTGTTTCATAGGTTGTCTTTTCCCTTAAGAAACAGACTTTAAAATCTGACGCAAAGGCACAAGTATCTCTCAACAGCCAATGTTGTTAACACAGAATTATCATGGATATTAAAAACAGCAAACCAATTTGTATTAGTGTTGAAATTTCTGTTTTTAGCTTATTCCTTCTTTAGTGTACTTCTATTTGCATGTGTTCACTTAGACAAGTGCAATATTATCAGACTTTCATTACATAAAATTTTGAGTAGTAAAAGCTCAATTTTTATAAATAAATTGAAACATTAAGTGATTTCTTGACCATGCACTGAGGTGTGGTGGTGGGGGGGATTTCTTGTGTGCTGCACAAAAAACATGCATGCTCTGATAAAGCTGTTGGCAGGAACACATCCAGGAATCAGCTGCCCAGAGTTTCCTTTAACCTCTCAAACACATTGGTCTGTGGGTTGCAACTGCCTCCAACACATGCTGGGCCTGACATCGGGTGAGTGGGTTTAAGGGGTTAAAGTAATACATTTGTTAAAAATAGCAACAAGTGTATAAACTGGACCTTACTGGAACTCTAACTGCAGCAAGACAAGGCACACCCAAAATGCAAATTTTAACTAACAGCCGTGGGATTTCAACTGACATACACCACATGGATTATTGCATCTGTTGCAGCATACCGTATGCAGGATAATGCCTATTTGAGGTGCAGCAGTGTAACACTCGATGATGTTGTTCCATCGATCACGTCAATCCCTAAGCAAGACAATCCAAAACACCTCATTACAAGGAGACATCATATCAAATGAGCTCCCAAAGATTTTTTAGGAGCATCAGCAGATTTGTTAAAGATCATTATAAAAAAAAAAATACAACTGACAAAAAACTGCTGAAACTTTGTCATAACCTCCAATTGTTATTTAACTCATTGAGTGCCAGCCCTTTTATAAAATGGTCAGTGCCATGTGCCAGCGTTTCGGGGCATTTTGAGTAATATTTCAAGACCCACAGAATATTTTGTACTATGACTCTGAAAACACCAAATAGCTCAAAGGAAAGAGGAGACTCTCTATTTAACTAGGGAAATATTTGTTTGTTTGTACCTTGTTCCATTCTTGATTTATCTTAAGTTGAATAGAGCCTGGTTGCACCAAAAACACCACTTTTTTTCTAGAAAGCTGAGAAAAATGCATTTTTGTGAAAGAGAGTCTCTCAAGAAAAACAGTGATTTATCCGTTTTAGTTTTGGCTTCAAAAACATGTAAGACATCTGAAAATTTCATTTCACGTGTTTTTTCATTGTACAAAAAAAACAAACAAAAAATAAACAAACAACTAAAATACAACAAGTAGGAGTCCTACTCTGCAGAGTGATACCTGCTCTCCTACTTCCCCTGTAGTTGCTTCCCCCTCACCCGCTCCTAACCCCCCCCCCCCTCCTCCCCCCTCCCTGCCCCTCTCCTACTTCTCCTCCTGCTGCATCCCCTCATCTCTGAAGTAGGGAGGGAGACGTTGTGGCGTCTTCAGCCTCTCTGCTGGACGCGGCCGCGGCAGCGACGCACCGCGCTGATCTCTCGGTTCGTCGTCACATCGGTTTCAGACAGCAACCGGTGAAACTGACTCTGCGATCCGCTTTCGCTTCGGCATTTTGGTGCTGATCATCTAGATCAGTTTAGCTTTCCTGCCTCCTCCGATCACTTGTTCCAGGCTCTGCCCGTCGTTTTTCTCTAGAAATAGAAACTTTTTCCAACTTTTTCATCTCCGTACCGATCGCACTTGCGTTCTTCTTCTTCACTTCTTGCTCTGATCTACGTTCTTCTTCGTTCTACGCATCCCAGAAGCCCCAAAATTACTGAGTGTGCGCGACAGCGCCCCGGACCGCAGAAAACTGCGTTTGACGTATGCACATCAATGGCACTCAAGCGTTGGATTTTGATTGACATATACGTCAATGGCACTCAATGAGTTAAGGGACATAATGAAATATTTATGAAATGAAAGAGCCAAATCGAAGTTCACTAAAATTAGTACGCATGCATTTCTACCTATGTTGCGGCTTCAGCAACACTCGGCGTTTCAGATTCATCTGAACATGTTCGGAGTCGGCCTTCCCGCCTCTCCGCTTCTGTGCCTTCATTTCTAAACAATAAACCATCAGTTAATATATTACAAAAAAATACATGTAATACTCAGGACAATTATAAGCAGTACCTTACCTTTGCAATTTCCTCCTGGGTAGATCAAAGTCCCAATCCTTGGATTTGTAAATGTAGCAAAATGCTGAAATACCGACGACGTTCAGGATAAACAAAATGGAAAATAGGGTCTTCCAAGCTGTGCAGGACCCTGTAAGGAGAACGCCAGAAAGAGGAATATAGTTATTGAGAAATAAATGGCTGCAGTGCCAGTATATCAAACAGTGATGCAGTCCAGTACAACAGCACTGTGATTATCCCAATTACCTGCTCATCACCAGTAGTAACTCACTGGTGCAACATCTACGGTAATGACAAAAGATTTCCCTCAAGAGTTGGAGACCAAAACAGAGTCTTGGACTTTTGTGCAATAGGTGGCTGGAGACATGCCTCCAACTCAGTGATAAAGTTGTAAGTTGATAGTTGAATAGTTTAACAAAAACAACAAAATATTAATATCTGAAAACTTGAATCTTTCAACAAAAACATCTGAAAAGCACATCACAGTAGTTGCGTCACTTTTTGTGTCATGATTCAGTCAATCGAACACACAGATACGTGATATCACTGTTATCACTGCGTCCATGGCAACATGTTTCCTTTTTGGTGAAAAGTTTATATATCTGTTCTGAAATCAGCCGAGTTGCAGTCACTGCTGAAACTCATAGTTTGTCAAACTGACAGTATGTCCATGTTTTTGACTTAGTTGCAATTTTGATTATATTTACTGAGTGCAGCTGTGAAGTTTTAAGTTTGAAATATTCATCCATTGTACAGATTACATTCTCCCAACCTCCTGGTGAGCTACTAGCCTCCACGTATTTATCCGTGGTGGCTCAGTGCCATTAAACCTCTTTAGTAGTCTACCAGGGAACAGGAAGTTTGATCTGTCTCACCTCAGTGGAAATGCTTCCCTTATCTGTCCTCACATGCACTCTGCTACAACAGCCAAAAGCGTCAGCTATAAAGAAGGTCTCTTCATACGTTTCTGGTATGTTGAAATATTGTAGTAACATGTACAAGTGCTGGTATTTACCGGCCATTTCAATGCATCTTGTCTCACGTTTCACATTATATTTGGTTAACTTCCATCAAACCATGCAGTTAGTGCCTTAGTAGGCCTTTTTTTTCATGTCCTGACAGGCCCTGAATTAGAAAATAGCCTGAGAAATAACCACGGCCGCATGACATGCAACATTTATAAGCGTTTAGTAAGCTTTGTCTAGATCCGTTGTACAGTAGACACAGCATTTTTTGTAAAATGGCTGCGTTGTGTAGCAACCGTCTCCATGGCTCTGTCAGCTGCAGGCAGAGCCATTTCTATCACTAAATGGGAGAATTCTTTAGTGATTGAGTGAATTGATCTTTCAGTGCAACCAGAACAGCACTTCTACTCCAGCAGTTAATATCCAAGCTTATCTCCTCAAACAATTAATTATTTATGGGCCTGGGTTAGAACGAAACAAACATCCATAATGGGCTGAAAACACACAAAAAGGTTATAGTAAGTGCAAAAACGTGGACAACTTTCTGAGAAACCCACAAACACATGCAGTTAGCACATCACCTGAATTGTGCAGATGGAGGTAAACACGGCCACTCCCATGTTGATTAGATGCCTCACATTTGTAGAGGCCATCCTTGCTAGCAATGTCCAGTGTTGAGCCCTGTACAGGAGCTGCAGATGATGACTGGTCAGGCCTGAAGCAGAAAAACAAGACAGTTCAGTAACCAGACTAAACTGGCAGCAACAGAGCAGAAACAAACATTGACAGGTCATTCTTTCCTCTACTCAATATCCTCGCTCTAAAACGGTCTCCTCCACACAATTTTCCAAATGGCTGCTTAGTCTGGAAAACCCCTTATCCTCCCACAGGCAGGGCTGTTCAAGTCACTGAACTTAATAATCAACAAACTTGTGTGTGGACACTACTTGTGTGTGCGGCATCAGCAATGTGAATTCCCATTCCCGCATGTTGTGCTGTTGAATCCTAACTCAACACATCACTCTGCCTCTGGATGAGCTGTGACAGTCCTGCAGTTGCTTCTACCGTCACATGAAGGCTCATAGGTTAAGACTGTTTGAACGTTCAACAATGAGGTGAGGATCACAGAAGATCTGTTTCTAATAGCAACACAAAGTTAAAAGAACCTCATGAAAGGCAACTGTTTTTTTTTTTTTTGGCAGGGGAGGATGTTAACATATTTTTAAACCATCTGCTCAGTAAGGTGGTTGATACTGAAAATGCCTGTTCCATATTGTAGTGGCTGGCAGCAGATGGCTCTGAATCATCAGCCTTTGGATTTGAATGAGTGCATTTGCAAAGACACTGGACAAGAAGGACGCCTGTTTTTATACTCTCTTTGACTCTAGGACTTGTCTTTCCCGGTACTTTCCAAAATCTACGGCAGGGGACTCCCGGCTTCCTGTTCATGACTCTCATTTATGAGTCACTTGCACCAGTTTTTATAGTTTAAAAACAACCTGGGAAAATTAAAATTACACTGAAAAATTAAAAGATGAATAACAAGATGTAATAGGTTGAATTAATGGATAAATGACAGAGGTAAGCTATGAGGGGCCATACAAGACATAATTCATTATAGCATTCTCACACACATATATTCTCCATACACATACAGTATATTCTCACCCTTACATGCATATATTCTTACTCTCACGCACATATTCTCCTGCCACACACATATATATTCTCACTCTTACACACATATATTCTCCATCCACTTTCATATATTCTCCTTCCATATATTCTCATTCTCACTCGCATTCATTCATTCTCCTTTCACGTTCATATATTCTCACTCACATACATACATATACATACTTCTCACACATACATTCTCCTTTCACATACATGTATACATGCATTTACACTTACACACGTGCATTCTTTAGTTTCACTCACATACACTCTAACTCTTACATTGATATACTGTGACGTTTACATACTGTATCTACGTATTTGCTCTCATCTTTCTTTGCTTTCACTGATAAGCTCATCCTTAAACAGGAAGTCACTCTCAAACCAGGAAATACATGTGCAAGACTTGCTCAGCTTATCCTAGTTTTGTATTTTTATGCCAATGATGATATTCAAGGTTATCCTGTTTTCTTTTTTGGTGCGGTTTACAGGAAGTACCAGCGAGGATGACATCAGCCTTTTTTTTTTAACAGTGTTAATTGAGCAACTGCAAAGCGAAGCCCCAATTATTTTGTACGTGACAGGCTGTTATGGAAACCTTTATTATCGTGAATCGCGATTATTTACCTGATAAGATTAAAGTTTTCTACTAAACATCTGTGAAAGGTTTATGCCGATCGGCAACCCGATCCCCTGTTGGCTTTCTTTCCAAACAGCGGGTGGGAGCAGCGAAAACACGATGTAGAGTTTAATTTCTATAGACTCTGAATAAGCAGCGAAACACAACGTGGAGTTGAATTAATCAGGACATTCCTCAATGGAAGGGATTTAACTGACGGCGCTCTGAAGTAGCACCGTGTGACCGGACAGATGCAGATGAATTAAGGATGGTAATGGGTCCGACGCCAACATTAAAATGTTTCACAAGACACCAGTGGCATCCTGAAGTGCCCTCCATGCTTATGTTCACCGACAAGACCTGAACATGATTCTGTTTCAGCTTCTCAGCCATTCAGAGTTACAACGAACCCTGCATAGCGCCACCTACTGTATTGGAGTATGTAAACATAAATTACCTGCCCTCCGTTTCATTCACACATACATACATTCTTCTCTTACATACATTCATACTTATGAGAGTGAAAATACATTTATAAGATAAAAATGTATTAATGTGTGAGTAAAAAGTATAAATGTGTGAGTGAAAATATGTGTAAGGAGAATATGTGTGTGTGCCCTAAGTTATTCCACCTAGCCTTTATTTGTGAATGTTAGTCAAGTCTGTGTTTATACAGGTTTTATCAGACCATGCACCAGTGGTAGTCTTTTATTACCCCAGAGGCTGCATCAACATTGGACAGTGTTTGTCTTGTCATCATAAAAAAGGTGAACTAAACCTACTCGGCCAAAATTTTAAGATAACTTGAAAAAGACACGTTGAAGAAACTATTACAACAAAGCAACATTAGAGCACATTCAAAATCATGCAAATTCATGTGGCTTCACTTTGAATGACAAAAAAGCCTTGTCTGTTTTCCAAGAAATTTCGATATTGTGACGACTGTACCTGACTGTTGACCAGGTCAATTTTGAAGGTGGGTTGGATTCAGCCACACAATCAACTGAGTTTTGGGAGGTGTAATTAACGGTTACTTCTCCAGGTGGATCTGCAAGAAACAGAGAGAGAGAATCACAGTCATTGCTGTAGCTGAGAAAGTACTGGTACTATTACAGTATCACAATAAACACAGTATTTGGATCTGCGCGATACAAGCTGATAATAAAACTATGGGCCTCTTTGTTTTAACTTGAACTTGTTAGACTCTGTTCAGCTGCTACAGAAATAACATAATTGTGCATTACAACTGATACATGTATATCCAACATCCATTCACTAAAACAGTTATTATTTACAGTTGAGCTCTCAAGGCTCCTGTTCCTCAGCACACTGAAAGGGTTTTAACAGATCAAGGTGAAGGTTACACATCACACAAGTATGTTTCCGTAACCTAGTAACAACAGATGAGTGAAACTGTATCTGTGATGCTTTCAAGGTTGATGCCTGGAGACCATGTTGATACTGTATCTGCTTCACAGCAGCTGCCAAAATGTAACTGACATTAACTGCCACACCTCTTGCGTGGCAGACCATTTCCCAGACAGGCACTGTAAATGCAGCAAACAAACTAAACCATCTTTAGACGGATCAGAAAGCCAGTTAAGACCTCCAACGACTGTACAAACAGCTGATCAGCACTGCAGTAAACACAACTGAAACCACAATTGTTGTCTGTTCCTGTTATAAGGCCTCAGAGCACAAAGATAAAGACACACCTGTCACCGCCCAGGTGCTGTTCAACTGCTAACATATTGTGCTGGAGGACATAAAAATGAATACAGCTTAAAAATGAAACACATCCAGCAAACATAAAAGTACCTTACACAAAGGCTTAGGGCTCAGTATCTGGGCCAGGACACATCTAAACAGAGCCCAGTGTTTGTTACTGTGGTTTAAAAGGTTACCTCCCAAGCATCATCTCCCTTCAGACATTTCTACATAAGTGGGTGTGAGACGTTCCTCAGAATTATTTTGGTGACAACTGTATGGGTGGGACTCACAAATCGTTGCTTGTGTGCTACTTAGCAGCGTGGGTGAGCTCTGGTATTAACACTTTCACATAAAAATCCACATTTTCCAGTTGTGTTGACATAGAACAGGAACAACCTTTCACCCAATATGAGTAAAGAAACATTACTCTGCCTAGACTGAGTTTAAATATATAAACGGGAATGAAAACAGTCCTGTTCACTATGCAGTGTGTCCTCAGCAAAGTAGTGTTACAGTTTTGCAATACTACAGTACTTGTACAATGCTGCAGTGATGACACAAAAATGATTTCATATTCATTGTGGAGCAACCCTGTCCCAACCCCGTCTCAATGTCGACATTGCAAGTGGGACAAAGGATGGTGAGGCAACATCAGAGAAGCAGCCCAAACAGGCAAATCACTCCAGCCAAGAACAAGCAGGAATCCAGAACCCAACAGGCAAAAGGTCGAATTGAAACCAAGGCCTTGTAGAAGCTTCAAGCCCAAATTAGTTTTTGGCACATCCATGACATTATATCTAGAAAATTTTGACAGAAAAAAACAAACACATGAAATGCAAATCAGACCTCGACAACATTTTGAGACTGTTTAAAATGAAATTCCAGTCTGGTTTCTACAAGTTAATCTCAATCCCGACCCTCTGACCACTGTTCAAACAGTCTTTCATACCATCTTCGTGTGTCACGTGCAATGTGACACACAACAGACATCCATTTGTAATGTTTCTGCAATGCAAAGTTGCAGAAACCGGCAAAGCTATGTCTAAGTCTTCAGCAATGCAATCTAACAACACTAAAGTATGAGGGCAATTTTTTCAACCACAATAAACACTCAAAAAACAATCAAATATCTATGGTACATGACTCAAATCCTTATGACACACCACTGAACTCATAAACTTTACAGTATAAACCGGTATAAACCGTATAAACTTTGTGTTTTTGCATGTTATCACTCACCTCAGACAGCCGAACTCTGAAACATCCTGGAAAGACATTACTAAGCTAGCGCAGAGCGCCTTCTCCCCGGCCACAGAAACAAACACTTTTTCCTTGTTGTGATGATTTCTTTACAAAAATAAACGGTGGAGCAGTGCAGTGGTAATGTCCAAAATATCTCTGACCGTTTGTTCTCTGCTGCACTTTTGGTTAATGACGTTACTTTGCTAAATTGTAAATTGTCTCATCTGTGTTTATTCTGGAACGCGCCTTATAAGGAAGGTCTGTATTCACTTGGACCATGTGACTCCCCTGATATGGTCTGTTTTGCTGCTTCAGAACAAAACCATGTGGAAAAGTAACTATTTTTATACTCACAGTGGACTTGTATGGTGACAGGCAGTGTTTTCTCTTTGGGTAGCGCCGGAGTAGTGATAACACACTGGACTTGACCACCGTTGATTTCTCTGGTAGGAACCCCCCACAGTGAGCTCACTGTGGTGGTCGTATCGTTGACATTTAGCATGGGGTCGTTTGTTGCTCTCACTTCTTCTACCAGAGAATCAGTTTTCCACGTCACCACGGCAGCAGGCTTGGACCCAGCAGCTGTGCAGGTAGCTAAGGAAACCTCTTCATCCCCCACAACAGGAACATTAGCTTCCACGTGTGTGTCCGGAGGCACTAAGGGATTATTGCACACAAATAAACATCAACATGTAAGCAAGAGGGTCAAAACAAAAACACTTCTCTCACAATCACTCACTGAAGATGTTGCAGTATACCGAGGATATTTAGATTTATCTCAGCGTGCTGATTTCCAGAAGGGAACAAAGTGAAGATGCAGGTGTAGACGCCTTCATCCAGCAATGTGACGTTAGATAACTTGAGAGATCCATCCTTCTCAGCCAAGTTTCCAGCAAATTTAAATCGATCATCTTTTCCATTGACGTACTTTGGTCCGCCTTCAGTCAGAATTGTATAAAAATTGTCATTCTTAGGTTTTCCTCTTGTCTTCCTCTGCCATGAGATCTGGGTGAGGTCCTCAGTGCCGTCGATGAGTTTGCAGGGTAAAACTGTGGTCTCTGTAATCACCACAGTCTGGTCTCCTCCTATCACCTTAGCTGTAAGAGGCATAACAACCCATCAGTCCCTTATAAGGCAAAAGCCACATGTGCATTAACTATAATTATTATTGTCTGTAGATTTTTGTTGACATTGTGGAGCCTTCCTAGCCCATTTATTTTTCATGAACTGGTAAAGTTGAGTTGAGTTGGTAATCACAAACATGACTGGTAATTTCAGCTCGACAAGGTCTTCAATGTTTTTCCTTGCTTCACAGATACAAAGGAGGGTCTGCTATTAATGGTTAATAAATGCACAACCACAACTGGAACACAGGAGGATGAACATGTACAGAAATATCTACAAGAACCATATGGCTGTAACCACCACTGAGCTCATTACCACAGTGTATTTTTTTAAATTATGTACATTTCCCGTAAACCCATTCCTTGAATTATTGCAATCAGTTAATAAGTGTAACTCTTTAAAGGTGTTCAGAAACGGCCGTTTGTCCTGTTTGTTGCGCCTCCTTCTACGAGTTTCCACGAGTTGTTGCACTAGTTTACCCGAGTAAAGAAAACAAATTTGATTGGTCGTTATCGAGCGGTGGGATATTCAATGTCTGGGGCGAGACCGAGCTCGGTGTGTGTGTGTGTGTGTGTGTGTGTGTGTGTGTGTGTGTCTCAGACGTATGATTGACGGATGATGGATCCAATATCAGTGGCTGATGAATCATGAGCAGCGTGA
The DNA here is from genome assembly GCF_905171665.1 of Trachurus trachurus. Lineage (NCBI taxonomy): Eukaryota > Metazoa > Chordata > Actinopteri > Carangiformes > Carangidae > Trachurus > Trachurus trachurus. The sequence goes on from NC_139899.1 coordinate 18,611,694, forward strand.
CGCATAATTCGTGCACCTGCGTTATCCAATGCGAAAAAAAACTACCTCACTTTCATCACGGATTTACTCGAAAATAGAATTTTACACAAAGTTTGGGCTACATGGTCTGATAGATGAGTTATTACACTAATTTTATGACCCAGAGTGGAATCAAATTCATTTTTATTTTCTGTACAGCTTTAATAGTAGGCTACTAACACCAACACAAAGCACCACTGTAACATTTTCTTTTTTTTTTCTAAACACTGTGTAAACACTGAAAATTACTATAATTACACCAACACATAAAGATACAGGTGGGTTTACTGGTATGTGAGAACAATGACTTTGTCCTAATGTTATTGTGATGCAGTAGGCCTACTACAGCTCATGGAGGAAAAATACAAGCAAACTCCCTGCCCCAGAGGTCACTGTTAAACCTATGTGTGTTATTATCCACCATGAATTATTTGCCCATCCAACATTGAGCACCTGCCCCTGACTTATGGAACAAATCATGTTATTTTGGAGTAAATTACAGTTTGGTCTATACGTGGTAACTGTTTTTACCCCCCACCTCTGTACCTCTGTAGTGTGTGCGTGCTTGTGGCATAGGCTATCCTATATAACCGCTAGCTACACAGTGTTCGAGTGGGAAAAGTATATTGTTTGTGTCTCTTAGTTACTTTCTACGGAAGCTTATTGCATTCATTCAATAAAAAAAAATACAGATCCTGTTTTTCTGAGTAATTTTTTCTGTTTTTCTGAGTAATTTTTTTTAAAATCAGTTTTTCTGAGTAATTTTTTCTGTTTTTCTGAGTAATTTTTTTTAAATCAGTTTTTCTGAGTAATTTTTTCTGTTTTTCTGAGTAATCTTTTTGGATCAGTTTTTCTGAGTAATTTTTTTCCTGTTTTTCTGAGTAATTTTTTTGGATCAGTTTTTCTGAGTAATTTTTTTCCTGTTTTTCTGAGTAATTTTTTTTGGATCAGTTTTTCTGAGTAATTTTTTCCTGTTTTTCTGAGTAATTTTTTTGGATCAGTTTTTCTGAGTAATTTTTTTCCTGTTTTTCTGAGTAATTTTTTTTGGATCAGTTTTTCTGAGTAATTATTTCTGTTTTTCTGAGTAATTTTTTTTTCCTGTTTTTCTGAGTAATTTTTTCCCCCTGTTTTTTTGAGTAATTTTTTCCCCTTGTTTTTCTGAGTAATTTTTTCCCCTTGTTTTTCTGAGTAATTTTTTCCCCCTGTTTTTTTGAGTAATTTTTTCCCCTTGTTTTTCTGAGTAATTTTTTTCCCTGTTTTTTTGAGTAATTTTTTCTCTACTTCGAAATCTCGCGATAACTACGGAAGCCTGCATTTTTTTATTATCGTTTTCTCGTGATAACGACTTATTATTTCGTTATCTCGAGATAACAAAGTCTGTTTTCTCGTGATAACGAATTAATTTATTTCGTTATCTCGAGATGACAAAGACCGTTTTCTCGTGATAATGAAATAATCATAGAATGTGTGGTTGACATGGTTGCCTAGCAACATGTTTCCCCGGTGCAATCGCTTCTGCTTACGGGGAAGTAGCAGCTGGTTAGCCGCTGTATGTTCGTAGCAGGGGGCTAATACGTATTAACTGACTCGCCGCTCTGTGTGTGTGTCGCGGTGATAATTTAACCGTGAAAAGTAGGCTACAACACACACAACATAACGTTACAGCCGCAGTGTTGTGAGTGAATCATGTCGGAACAACCAGGCTTCATGAACCCGCTTCACAGACCCCGGTGCTTGGCCGCCGCCGCCGCCGCCGCTGCTCTAGTGGCGGCCGGGCACCGGGGTCTGTGAAACACTTACTGACTCCATTCTCAGTGTATGAATGAACAGAGCTGCAGCCGCGAGCCGCTGCGCTGCTCCTAAACTTAACAACAACTTAGAAGCAGTGTTGTAGCCGAAAAGTAGGCTACAACACACACAACATAACGTTACAGCCGCAGTGTTGTGAGTGAATCATGTCGGGACAACCAGGCTTCATGAACCCGCTTCACAGACCCCGGTGCCCGGCCGCCACTAGAGCGGCGGCGGCGGCGGCCAAGCACCGGGGTCTGTGAAGCGGGTTCATGAAGCCTGGTTGTTCCGACATGATTCACTCACAACACTGCGGCTGTAACGTTATGTTGTGTGTGTTGTAGCCTACTTTTCACGGTTAAATTATCACCGCGACACACACACAGAGACAGAGCGGCGAGTCAGTTAATACGTATTAGCCCCCTGCTACGAACATACAGCGGCTAACCAGCTGCTACTTCCCCGTAAGCAGAAGCGATTGCACCGGGGAAACATGTTGCTAGGCAACCATGTCAACCACACATTCTATGATTATTTCATTATCACGAGAAAACGGTCTTTGTCATCTCGAGATAACGAAATAAATTAATTCGTTATCACGAGAAAACAGACTTTGTTATCTCGAGATAACGAAATAATAAGTCGTTATCACGAGAAAACGATAATAAAAAAATGCAGGCTTCCGTAGTTATCGCGAGATTTCGAAGTAGAGAAAAAATTACTCAAAAAAACAGGGAAAAAAATTACTCAGAAAAACAAGGGGAAAAAATTACTCAGAAAAACAAGGGGAAAAAATTACTCAGAAAAACAGGGGGAAAAAAAATTACTCAGAAAAACAGGAAAAAAAATTACTCAGAAAAACAGAATTAATTACTCAGAAAAACTGATCCAAAAAAAATTACTCAGAAAAACAGGAAAAAAATTACTCAGAAAAACTGATCCAAAAAAATTACTCAGAAAAACAGGAAAAAAATTACTCAGAAAAACTGATCCAAAAAAATTACTCAGAAAAACAGAAAAAATTACTCAGAAAAACTGATTTTAAAAAAAATTACTCAGAAAAACAGAAAAAATTACTCAGAAAAACTGATTTTAAAAAAAATTACTCAGAAAAACAGAAAAAATTACTCAGAAAAACAGGATCTGTATTTTTTTTTATTGAATGAATGCAATAAGCTTCCGTAACTTTCTCATGTTAATAATTATTAATAAAACAAGGGTTTGAACTGTGTTTTTCTCACCCTCTCAAGAAGACATCTCAGTACTGTTATTTTCTCTCTCTCTCTTTATTTTTTTTATTTTTTTGTGCACCTGCCCCTCAAATGGTTGCCTGAGGCTAATTGATGTTTTGTATCACTGAAGAATCATAGATATTGAAAAAGAGATTTAAAACATTTTACCACTTGAACAATGCATCATATTGTGCAGCAAAAATGAAAATAGGCCGAATACCCAAAACTTTATCTAACAGACAGGCTTTGCAATGGAGGCCACATGCATTAAAATGGTCATGAAACATTCGACAGTGAATGTCGTTTATCAGTAGTAGGCCTACACATTTGTCAATTGTACACTGATGCTTCGCCGGACTTCTTTTTTTTTTTTTTTTTTTTTTAACAAAAGAGCCAAGTGTCTCGTTACTCTCGCTGTGTACTTTTGCTGCAGTAGGTCCCTGCTGCGTTTTCCGACACGTCACACGACGCAAAAACACTCGTCTTAAGTGAATGAAATTCATCCTACCGTCGCTCCATCTGCTGTGGGTCAGGATGAACAACGACATCAGGAGTCTGACGAATCTGCTCGAGGAGCACGGACACAATGACCGGACGTGAAAATAGCCCCTGTGGGACCTAAAGATGCGTTCAGGGCGTCTCCGTCTATCCATTTAGCTCACTTTGCACGTGGTCCTTTAGATTACATGTTAAAAACAGCCCGAGAAGACAAAAACAGGGCTTTGATCCAGACCAACCCCGACTACCTCTGGGTCGCAATCCTCAGGCACGCGCGGCTCCTCCTCCTCCTTCTACGTCGCTTAAACGCATGGTGGATGTGTGGATGTGAATTGTTTTTATATGGAAGTTTTTCTGTGCCATCTGAGTTTGAATATGAATTTCTAAGACTGAATTTTTTTAGCATCAAAATCAGACTTTGAATTTTAAAAACCATCAAATTTCTAGCACTGAATTTTTTTTTGCCTCTTGATTTTTTTTAAAATGTTGAAATAAATTCAGTGTAAAGAAAATCAATGTCTCAAAATATTCTGTTTTTCAAAATTCGACATGTAAAAAAAAATTCAACATAAAAAAATCTGTATAAAAAAAAATCAGTTTCTAAAAAAAATTCAACATCTCAAAAAATTCAGTGTCCAAAAATTCAACTACAAAAATTCAACATCTCAAAAAATTCAGTGTCCAAAAATTCAACTACAAAAATTCAGTGTCAAAAGAGTCAACATCTGGGTCACCAGGGAGAAGCAATCGATCCCTGTCTCAATAAGGACTGCTTCTGTGTGACACAGGTCACACACAGGTAGGTCCGGTCATGGCCACAAACTCAGGCGACGGTGCTTCGGTGAGTCTGTTTACTTTATTTGCCATTTGTGTTCGTTAAATTGAGTATTAGATATTAGCCGGATTTATTTAACAATATCTACAATTAACTTTTAATGAGGTGGCGTTCGTGCTAAACTACGTTAGTAACTAGCTAACGATATGTGAGCATAGGTTGAGGCTAACTTACTTTCGGTTCTGAGGCAGCGAGTATGACGACTGACAGTAGCCTAACTTACAGTACTAAGTTACATTAAACAGTGATAGTGTTAACTGGTGACACAGGATGTTGGGGGGGGGGTAATTAGCGGCCAAGCGCGACCTGCCCGTGCGTGCGTGTGTGTCTGTATGTGCGTGTACGTGCGTGTACGATGGTGAAACGTTTTTTTTTCTGAAACACTGGGTGACAGCATATCGTGGTTGCGCTAAGGTAGTGATGGCAGCTGTTGACAAACGGCTACAAACAACAAACCAGTCTATACCCACCAGTCCTCCCATTAGCTGGACTACTCTCCTTGCTTTACCTGTATTTGGCCCAGCCTGCTCACCAGAAGCTGCATTCATCAGCTCCTCTTTGACTGAACGATCCCATTTCCCATATTTTTCCATACTCCTTACTAAAATGAAACGTAGTTAATTTCTGAGTATTTATTCCTCGGACTGGGCTCCTTAAATAACTGTTATAGGGTGACGTCAACCCCAGGCTATATGAAAACATTAACTAATGAGAAAAAATAGACGCGCAAATGGAAATTCTGGGACGCAGCTGGCCACAGTGGTCTATAACAGTTATTTAAGGAGCCCAGTCCGAGGAATAAATACGTAGTAGTAGTTTAGCACGAACGCCACCTCATTAAAAGTTAATTGTAGATATTGTTAAATAAATCCAGCTAATATCTAATACTCAATTTAACGAACACAAATGGCAAATAAAGTAAACAGACTCACCGAAGCACCGTCGCCTGAGTTTGTGGCCATGGCCGGACCGGTCTGGCCTACCCGTGTGTGACCTGTGTCACACAGAAGCAGTCCTTATTGAGACAGGGATCGATTACTTCTCCCTGGTGACCCAGATGTTGACTCTTTTGACACTGAATTTTTGTAGTTGAATTTTTGGACACTGAATTTTTTGAGATGTTGAATTTTTTTAGAAACTGATTTTTTTTTTATACAGATTTTTTTATGTTGAATTTTTTTTTACATGTCGAATTTTGAAAAACAGAATATTTTGAGACATTGATTTTCTTTACACTGAATTTATTTCAACATTTTAAAAAAATCAAGAGGCAAAAAAAAATTCAGTGCTAGAAATTTGATGGTTTTTAAAATTCAAAGTCTGATTTTGATGCTAAAAAAATTCAGTCTTAGAAATTCATATTCAAACTCAGATGGCACAGAAAAACTTCCATATTTTTAGGCCGTATGGGTCTGACAGGGTAAGAACAATACGAGGGATTTTATACAAAAAAATAATATAAAATAGCTATAAAGTAATACATATACATATATATAAAGTAATACATATATTATTCACGAACTACCCAAAACAAAAGTTGATTTGTGGGTGGATTTCACTGGAGGAAAAAAAATTGGTATCGTCTGATCTCATCCCTATAATGACAGTATATGCTACTGAAATTACATTTTCAATGTGGTTGGTTTCCAGAATCGCAGATCACAATTACGCTACGGCAAAAAAATAATAACGTTTCTAGTTCAAAAGACTAAGAAACTATAGCGGTCCACATCACATCAGTCAATTCACATAGCCATACAGGCAACACAGTGCTACTTCTGGACATTTAAGTTACCGTCAGATTTTGTCTTCAGGGCATTGTCGTTTCTGATGATTTATTGTTTTCTCCTCGTCAAACTCTTTTTTAAATCAAGTTGTACCACAAATCCCTTTTGTGCTCCTGAAAGATATGTTCATGTCTGACTTTCAAGAACCGATGAAGATACTGTAACAAATCTGTTTAGTTTATCTGAACTCAATGTGACCCATGCCTAAAAATAAAAACAGGAATTAAAGAGCACAGGAATTTTAAGTATAGGCACTGGATCAGCACAGGATAAAAAGTATGGCTTTGCAGTCAGGCACAAGTAATGCAAACCAAGGATGATTCCAGCTGACAGTTTATTGCCAAATGTGGACACCACAAATGTTAATCCAAATATTTAAAACCCAATAAGAAATAAACCAATAACAATTGTGTGTTGTGTTGGCCAGTATCATAAGATACGGTATGGCAGCATGGTTTGGCTCCGTCACAGTCCAGTGTAAGGCTCCAAAGAATGGTGACTACAGCATTGAGGATAGTGGGGAAACAGGCCCACAATCACGTCCAGTCCCTCCAGGCAATATACTATATAAAGGAACAGTTGTGAAGGAAGCAAAAAGGATCCTGAGTGACCCTTCACACGTCCTCTTAAACTTGTATTATAAGTATTTTAAACTATTTATTGCACTCTCCGCACTTTCTTTCTTTCTCTTTTCTTGGATATGTATGTATTGTGTATGCGTGTACAAAGCAGCTGTTACGACGCTTGCCCAAGACAAATTTCCCTTGCGGGACAAATAAAGTTTTTTTTTGAATAACAAAATAGTGCAAAATCCAACAAAACTTAATGCTGCTTAATGCCACAGAAACACACTGGCCCTGCTCACATAAAAGCAGCATTGTTAAAAGGATAGTTCACCCAAAATTCAAATTGCACTCATTATCTACTCACCCTCATGTGGACTAAGGGCTGGGAGAAGTTTCAGAGTTATCCGTGGCTTCTGAGTTACAGGGGGTCTCGGCGTAGCAGTGCATGTCCTAACGGTTGCAAATGGATACCACTTTTCTTTGTAGCAAAAAGACAGGCGTCAGTAATCGCACTGACGCCGGTGCAAATCGCGCAAGATTTGGACGGACCAGGAAGAGGAGCTTCCACTACAAACAAGCTTGAAATATAGACTTATTAATTTGAATTTTGGGTGAACTATCCATTTAAGGTCCTCCTCCTTAATTTACATGGTCAGTGCTTACAGTACTAACAGAGACATTACTACAAAAAAGAACAAAGTCAACCTGACTGCAACACAGCAAAAAAAAACTGCTTCACTCTTTGGAACACAAAAATCACACAATGTTAAAAGGTCATGTCTGACCCAGAAAAGACAATGTGCCAACCAAATACGTAGCCTACTGTAATGCAGTGACTGTACTTGGGGTGACCTCAACACAGAGGAATGTGACTTTTAATAAAAGAGACACTGTACCAACTTTGTAGAGGAAATGATACAGAAACACGCTGATTCTGAGGGTGCATACTATTTGGGAACAGTTCTCTAATTTTTCACATAATGAAGAAAGGCAGATTATGTAAGGGGGTAATATAAACAGAGAGGAAAACTTACTGACCTGCACATAAAAAAAATCCACAGGTGATTGTTTGTCCAAAAATGTAAAAATAGCTATTGCATGTCAGTATTGCGGCATTAAAGGCATTTCTTTGATTCTGCAGGCTTAGCTATGACACATCAAGTTTCCCTTCTGTTTCCATCAACATTCATTCAAACTTTGACCCCACCTGCTGGCTACTTAGCATACCTGCTGGCTACTTAGCATACTTACAGGTATATATAATATCAACAGATTGGGTTTGTTAAACATTGTCATTTGTTTTTCTACCTTCATAGGCTATTTTACATATTGTACTCCCCCAGCCCAACTCCTCTGCCAGGGGTTTCCCTACCACTAGACTCAGTGTAGGTGCACTGCCCAGTGTTTTGTCCATGACCCAAGCTGAATGATTGAAAATATGAAAAATAAATAATTTCCACTTGTATCCTTGAAGCGGCAACTCTATGCACTCGGCTGATTTCACACACCTTTGTATTCTAAACGTTAGCGCAATTTCTTCTATGGCTTATATTCGCAAGATTATTTTGTATCATTAGATAATTTTTCTGAGGTATTTTCATTCGATTGACTGGTATATTGGACTTTTTAAACCTCACCCATTATCCCTGCCACCATACCATCCTAGCCCTCTGAACACCCAGGGAAAACCTTATGCTTGTATAGTTGTATGGCTGTTTTTGTCTGGAATAAAAAAAAAAAACTGAAACAAAAAAATATATTGAGCACTGAGTGTAGGTTCTTCTTTTTACATTTTCTTTGCCAAAGGTCAATGATGGAGTTTCAAGCTGTAATTTTTGCTCTTGATTCTTGGATGATAAATAAACATATAGAAAACATATAGAAGGATAAAAGCTTAAGTTATAATTCTATATTTGTGCAGTGTGCCTATAAAATAGGCATTTAAATAACAATACGCTGCTGTGGGTTATTTTAGCATTAACAACATTCAACTAGATGAAAACAGTTTGCAGGGCCTCCAACAGTGGGTTAGGAGGAGGATCAGGGTTAGTGTGACAGTCAATAGTGACTGATGTGCAGTAGTATTTATACAGCCACTGGAGACTTGTATGGTGAAGGGCAGTGTTTTCTCTTTTGGCAGCGCTGGGCTGGTGATGACACATTGGACTAAACAGTTCTTAATTTCTCTGGTAGGAACCCCCAACAGTGAGCTCACTGTGGTGGTCGTACCGTTGGGATGTAGAGTGGACTCGGTCACTGTCCTCATTTGTTCCGTCAGCGTATCGGTGCGCCACTGGACCCTTGCTGGAGGCCTGGACCCAGCAGCCGTGCAGGTAGCGAGGCAAACCTCTGCATCACCCACAACAGGAGCATTACCCATCACACATGTGACTGGAGGCACTAGGAGAGTAACATACACAAATTATTAACAGGAAAGACAGATGGTGAAAACAAGACACTATATCTGTTGCACACACAAAATAAAGAGCAATTTTTTTTGGAACAAAATACCAACGCATAGCATCATACCAAGCACAGTTAGATATACTTCAGCCTTGTAATTTCCAGTGAGGGACAAAGTGAAGATGCATGAGTAGACGCCTTCATCCAGCAACGTGACATCAGATAACTGGAGGGATCCATTCTTCTCGTTCAAGTTTCCAATGAAGTTGAACCTATCATCATCTCTATTGACAGACTTTCTTTCAATTTCACAGAAAATGTCATTCTGAGGTTTTCCTCTAGTCCTCCTTTGCCATGAAATCTGGGTGAGGGTCTCAGCAGTGTCGGTGAGTTTGCAGGGTAAGACTACAGTTGCCCCTTCCACCTCGGTTAGGTATCCGCTTGTCACCTGGACAGCTGTAAGATACATGAAATCTCAATCAAAATACAGGCCTGGAGTGTTGCATGGGTATTGATTGTTGTTAGTCTCTAGTACCTCTGGTGCTCTTCAGTGTGGGGATCTAAATTTCGAGGGCTTAGAACCAAAAGGGCGTAAGTGACATTTGACAAACTTTACAGGAGAGGCAAAACAAAATTTTGACCAGACTTCAATCAACTGTATTCATTAACCTTAAACCACAACATTGCAACCACAGACATGCTTATATGAATGAGTATTTATGTAATAAACTTATGACATATTAACACAATGAACATGTTCTTAAACATTTTAAAATCAAAAAAATATGTCAAAAACGTCACATACGCCTTTTTGGCACCAAACATTTCCAAGTCTTCTAGGACATATTGGGCGTATCTGCTGAACAATGCATTGAACTGATTGAATAATTAACACTTGAATAAGTAATTAATTGTCATGTAACTCATTCATTAATTATTTTAAAAGGGTCCTATGTTCCCCGCTGTTGCTGGTCGATGGACTCTCTCTACTTATCTGGACTCTATCCATCTATCTGGCCTGTCTAGCCTCTACCTGGTCTTTTTACTGTACTAAACTTAACCAACTCCTGTCTTTATTGCCTAAACCCAACCAATGGGACAATTACACTTCTCACTCAAAGTCACAACTCAACTTCTCACTCAAAAATAGGCAAAAATCTGCAAAGTCACAACTCCACTGCAGGTATGGGACAAAAAATGGCATGTTGCCCTGGTCTTTTTGGGGAAAAGCGGGGAACATAGGACCCTTTTTCTATGAAAGGGTTCTATGTTGCCCAGTCACACACATAACAGGTACATAGGAGCTGGGGAACATAGGGATGACTCCAGTAAGGCTCTCAAGGCATGATTCTGTCTTACTGTAATCACTCTTGTGAGGGCATACATTCAAAAACAACTCTGACTCATCTTCAACTTCTTCACTATAGGATTCATCAGTTTGTTTCATAATATTCATCAAAATCTTTTCTGCCTCAGACAGTTCCATGTCTGCAGTTTTCTCAGCCATTTTCAATGCTGTTTAAGGGCAACAACTACACTTACGCCCTTCTGGCTCTGAACCAACATGTGGGTCCGATATGTATTTAGATGTATTTTTCAGGGCCAGAAGGGCGTAAGTGCACTTACGCCCTTCTGGCCCCAAACATTACTCACATTTTTGAGCATCATTGGATAGAGCTCATCAAGACCTTTCTTTTGATATATAGAACTCATTTTCGCCCAAAATGTCACTTACGCCCTTTTGGTTCTAACCCCTCGATTTTAGGTGGTCGCAGGAACTCATGCACTCATGATAAAAAGCCTTATCAGCGCTGATGAAGGCCTGTGGCCGCAATGCGTCTGCAAGTTTTTACTCTGAATGGCCATGCTGAAATAAAGGCTTTTTATCATTTGTCAACTCGGAGTGCCTCAGTTCCCGTGACCACTTATATGAAATCTCATCAGGCTATTGGAAAGCAACACGTGAAGTGCAGTGTAGGTCAGGCCTCTTTGTTTTAAGATAATTTGGTATTTAATAACTTGAACTTGTTTGACTCTGTTCAGCTGCTACAGAAATAACATAATTGTGCATTACAACTGATACATGTATATCTAACATCCATTCATTAAAACAGTCATTATTTACAGTTAAGCTCTCAAGGCTCCTGTTCCTCAGCACACTGAAAGAGTTTTAACAGATCAAGGTGAAGGTTACACATCACACAAGTATGTTTCCGTAACCTAGTAACAACAGATGAGTGAAACTGTATCTGTGATGCTTTCAAGGTTGATGCCTGGAGACCATGTTGATACTGTGTCTGCTTCACAGCACTGCCACCCACAACAAAACTGATATTTAATGACCAAGCTTTTCCCAGACAGGCACTGTAAATGCAGCTTTTCTAGTCTTTCCAATGGAAACAAACTAAACCGTCTTTAGACGGATCAGAAAGCCAGTTAAGACCTCCTCCAACTACTGTACAAACAGTTGATCAGCACTGCAGTAAACACAACTGAAACCACAATTGTTGTCTGTTCCTGGTGTAAGGCCTCAGAGCACAGAGATAAAGACACACCTGTCACCTGTCACCGCCCAGGTGCTGTTCAACTGCTAACATATTGTGCTGGAGGACATAAAAATGAATACAGCTTAAAAATTAAACACATCCAGCAAACATAAAAGTAGGCTACCTTTTTACACAAAGGCATAGAGCTCAGTATCTGGGCCAGGACACATCTAAACAGAGACTGGAGTTAAAATTATGTTAAATCTAAAGTCCAGTGTTTGTTACTGCGGTTTAAAAGGTTGACTCCCAAGCATCATCTCCCTTCACTTCAGACATTTGTACATAAGTGGGTGTGAGACATTCCTCAGCACTGAGACTCATAAAGATACAGGTGGGTTTACTGGTGGGCCTGTGGGAACAATGACTTTGTCCTAATGTTATTGTGATGCAGTAGGCCTACTACAGCTCATGGAGGAAGGATAAAAAATACAAACTCCCTGCCCCACAGGTCACACTTGTTAACCCTATGTGTGTTAATTTCATATATTTTATCCATGAATTATTTGCCCATCCAACATCGAGCACATGCCCCTGACTTATGATAGGCTAGAGAAGTGAATGAAATTCATCCTACCGTCGCTCCATCTGCTGTGGATCAGGATGAACAACGATATCAGGAGTCTGACGAGTCTGCTCGAGGAGCACGGACATAATGACCGGACGTGAAAATAGCCACTATGGGACCTAAAGATACACTCATGGCGTCTCCGTCCATTCATTTAGCTCACTTTGCACGTGGTCCTTTAGATTACATGTTAAAAACAGCCCGAGAAGACAAAAACAGGGCTTTGATCCAGACCAACCCCGACTACCTCTGGGTCGCAATTGCGGCTCCTCCTCCTACGTCGCTACTAACAGTATTGTAGCGTCCGACCGGACGTCAGAAGAATGACGAGGAGTTGATCTCACCTTTCTTTATTATTAGAAACGCAACAGTTACTGTCGGCCGCAACTACGCCAAAATAACAACAGCGCTGAGTTTGTCTCACAGGTCTCCTTCAACATGAGCTCACTCATTCACACTCCTACTAACACACACTCACTTCCTACACTCACCCCGCCCCCTTGCTCCAACTCATCCTACCCATAGACACGTTCACTGACAGTCAGAAATCACAGAACTTTAGAACACATTATAACAGTAACATTACTGCAAGGTCGCTACCGGTCGCTACACTATGAATTGTTTTTAGGCTGTATGGGTCTGACAGGGTAAGAACAATACGAGCGATTATAAATAAATAATATAAAATATGAATAGGCTATATTAAAAAGTAATCCAGTACGCTACATATGAGAACGGATTATTCACGAACTACCCAAAACTACCCCCCAAAAAAAAGTTGATTTGTGGGTGGATTTCACTGGAGGAAAAAAACAATTGGTAGCCTATATCGTCTGATCTCATCCCTATGATGACAGTAGTGAAATTACATTTTCAATCACGTTTTCAATGTGTGGATGGTTTCCAGAATCACAGATCACAATTAGGCTACGGCAAAAATTAAAAACGTTAAAAAGATATCACATTTCACACTTGCTACTTCTGGACATGTAAATTGACGTTACTGTCAGATTTTGTCTTCAGGGCATTGTTATAGGTCATGTATATTTCTGATGATTCACTGTTTTCTCCTCGTCAAACTCTTTTTTAAATTAAGTTGTAACCACAAATCCCTTTTGTGCTCCTGAAAGTTGTGGCAATATGTTTATTTATTTATTTATTTAGGACATTGCATATTAATCAACATGTCAGCCAGAGCATCAATGTAAATATGCCGGAGTTAGCATAGTTGCTAATTCACATCCGTTGTCCTAAGGCAAGTCATAACATACAATATACCAGTATACAAACAGATAAAACACAGTTTTACTTGACTTCCAAGTTTCATGAAGAACCGATGAAGACACTGTAACAAATCTGTTTAGTTTATCTGAACTCAATGTGACCCATGCCTAAAAATAAAAACAGGAATGAAAGAGCACAGGAATTTTAAGTATAGGCACTGGATCAGCACAGGATAAAAAGTATGGCTTTGCAGTCAGGCACAAGTAATGCAAACCAAGGATGATTCCAGTTGACAGTTGCCAAATGTGGACACCACAAATGTTAATCCAAATAATATTTAAAATCCAATAAGAAATAAACCAACAACAATAACAAAATAGTGCAAAATCTAACAAAACTTAATGCCAGGTTAGAAGCTATAAAAGTGCAAAAAAGAGCAAAGGGAATTTGCATACTTAACACAATCAAACTGCTGGCAGTGTGCTGTGCTGCTTAAAGCTGTACAGAAAAGAAAATTGAATTTGAGCCCACTGTGCGTCCTAACATTAGTGTAATAACTCATCTATCAGACCATGTAACCCAAACTTTGTGCAAAATTCTATTTTCGAGTAAATCCGGGATGAAAGTGTGGTAGTTTTTTTTGCATTGGATAATGCAGGCGCACAGAAACACACTGGCCCTGCTCCCAAAAAAGCAGCATTCACTATTGTTAAGGTCCTCCTCCTTAATTTACATGGTCAGTGCTTACAGTACTAACAGAGACATTACTACACAAAAGAACAAAGTCAACCTGACTGCAACACAGCAAAACAAAACTGCTTCACTCTTTGGACCACAAACATCACACAATGTTAAAAGGTCATGTCTGACCCAGAAAAGACAATGTGCCAACCAAATACTGTACGTACTGTATTGCAGTGACTGTACTTGGGGTGACCTCAACACAGAGGAATGTAACTTTTAATAAAAGAGACACTGTACCAACTCTGTAGAGGAAATGCTGCAGAAACACGCTGATTCTGAGGGTGCATACTATTTGGGAACAGTTCTCTCATTGTTCACATGACCAATTCCTCCTGAGCATATACCAAAGTCAAGGCTAAAAACAAGAGGCGATCGAGCCTTCGCGGTCGCCGCTCCTGAACTTTGGAATAACCTACCATTCTCCATCAGAACAGCTCCAAATTTAGAACATTTTAAATCTCTACTGAAAACCCACCTCTTTTAACCCCTGACTGATTGTTTTATCATTACAGTTTTATTGTATGTTTATTTTATTGTGCTTTTATTATTGTGCTTTTATCCGATGTTTAAATTGTAATTGTAATTGTTTTAATTGTAAAGCACTTTGGTTCAAGGTGCTATATAAATAAACCTGACCTTGACATAATGAAGAAAGGCAGATTTTGTAAGGGGGGAATATGTAAACAGAGATGAAAACCTACTGACCTGCACATAACAAATATAAAATATTCACAGGTGATTGTTTGTCCAAAAATGTAAAATTAGCAACTGCGTTGAGGCATTAAAGGCATTTCTTTGCTTCTGCAGGCTTAGCTATGACACATCATCGGTTTTCCCCTATGTTTCCATCAACATTCATTCAAACTTTGCCACCACCTGCTGGCTACTTAGCATACATACAGGTATATTTCTTTTAAAATATATACTATATTAAGTGTAGGTTCTTCTTTTCACATTTGCTTTGCCAAAGGTCAATGAGGAAGTTTCAAGCTGTAATTCTTGCTCTTGATTCTTGGATGATAAACATATAGAAAAACTCTGAAGGATAAAAGCATTAGTTTAGTTATAAATTCTATATTTGTGCAGTGTGCCTATAAAATAGACAACATTTACATAAAAATGCTAAAATAACCCACTGACAACATTCAACTAGATGAAAACAGTTTGCAGGGCCTCCAACAGTGGGTTAGGAGGATCAGGGTTAGTGTGACAGTGAATAGTGGCAGTAATAGTAGTATTTACTGTATACAGCCACTGGAGACTTGTATGGAGAAGGGCAGTGTTTTCTCTTTGGCCAGAGCTGGGCTGGTGATGACACAGTGGACTAAACGGTGGTTAATTTCTCTGTTAGGAACCCTCCACAGTGAGCTACTGTCAGTACGTTTACAGGACACTTGAAAAAAACAAATTATTGCCCTCATCCGACAATAACAGGAGAACTGAAGTGCATGTAAACGAGTCTGACTAATTAAAGGTGCAGTACTTGATTAAGGGTGCAGCCACACTATACCCGACTAAATCGCAGAGTGTCGTTTTACTCTCATTGAGAATACATTGGGTCGCGCCTTTGGGTATCCCAGCATGCTTAGCGCAGCGACGGCGACACCCAACGGCGCAACCCAATGTATTTTGAGCGACACGACGCTCTGCGATTTAGTCGGGCATAGTGTGGCTACACCTTAAGACACCCAGATAATGCAATTGGAAATCGATTTTCTTCAGCATGTATACGCCTTAATTGGGCTGAAACTGGACAACACACTCCACAACATAGAGACGGCACAAAGTGGAGCAGAGAAGCCGCCCGAACCCGGCCAAGTAAAGAAGAAAACAAAAACAGCGTCAGCGCCAATTCAGTGCGACCTGTGAGAGGATGTGTTTTATATATTAAAAAAAAGGAAGCCCATGGACCGTCAGTTGTATCCTGTTTTCAGCCTGAACCCGGCCCAGACCGGAGTGTCTGGTCAGGGACTGTAGTTGAGAATTTATTAAGCTTGGTTGTTTATATTAAGCTGTGCATATGAACGTAGGCCTACTGTGTGGTGGTCGTACCGTTGGGATGTAGGGTGGACTCGGTCACTGTCCTCATTTGTTCCGTCAGCGCATCGGTGCGCCACTGGACCCTTGCTGGAGGCCTGGACCCAGCAGCCTTGCAGGTAGCGAGGCAAACCTCTTCATCACCCACAACAGGAGCATTACCCATCACACATGTGACTGGAGGCACTAGGAGAATACCATACACAAAGTATTAACAGGAAAGAAAGATGGTGAAAACAAGACACTATATCTGTTGCACACACAAAATAAAGAGAGGTTTTTTTTTTTAACAAAATACCATTGCATAGCATCATACCAAGCACAGCTGGATGTACTTCAGCCTTGTAATTTCCAGTGAGGGACAAAGTGAAGATGCATGAGTAGACGCCTTCATCCAGCCACGTGACATCAGATAACTGGAGGGATCCATTCTTCTCATTCAAATTTCCAATGAAGTTAACCTATCATCAGAAAATGTCATTCTGAGGTTTTCTTCTAGTCCTCCTTTGCCATGAAATCTGGGTGAGGGTCTCAGCAGTGTCGGTGAGTTTGCAGGGTAAGACTACAGTCGCTCCTTCCACCACGGTTAGGTTTCCTCTTGTCACTGGACATCTGTAAGATACATGAAATCTCAATCAAAATACAGGCCTGGAGTGTTGCATGGGTATTGATTGTTGTTAGTCTCTAGTACCTCTGGTGCTCTTCAGTGTGGGGATCCAAATTTTAGGTGGTTGCAGGAACTGAGGCACTCAAGGGTTCAAAAATTATAAAAAGCCTTACCAGCCCTGATGAAGGCCTGTGGCCGCAATGCCTCGGCAAGTTTTTAATCTGAATGGCCATGCTGAAATAAAGGCTTTTAAAAAAATCATTTGTCAACTCTGAGTGCCTCAGTTCCTCAAGCAACACGTGAAGTGCAGTGTAGCTATCTATGGCAGCAGGGGCGTAAAACTGTAACTGATCACAAATACAGATTTTGACTGAGGCTTAAATGTATCAGCATTTTATTGTTTGGTGCTACTAGTCAGCAGAGGTGTCATTGTCTGTAGTAACGCATGTGTAAATCCTCCCTGGGCATAGGTAGGCTATGTTATGAAACAGTCTGGAGCGACACCACAAGACAGTTTCTGTTACTGCATCTTCAAAAGTTCATTTGACTTCAAAGTGGGCGTTGCAAGTGAATTAGCCTAATGTTACCAAACTCTCTTCTGCACAGCTTTAGAGGCAGACGGGTGCGTCGGAGAGGACCAGGAGGGCCAATGAAGTGCAACAGAGGGAAAACTCCCGTACACTGTTTAGAGAGGAAATAATGTTAAAATGCTCCATTCTTCTTAATCCATCCTACCGTCCCAGCAGCTCTGCATCAGAGGAGTCACGCTTTATAAATCAGGTGGAGAAACACGCATACGATGACAATGCATGAAAACCCTTGACCCCCCCCCCCCCCCCACACACACACACACACACACACACACACACACACACACACACAGACACACCACAAACTTTCATCATCCTCCTCCCTGACCGAGAGAGAGCCGAGTGATCGTTTAGCCTATTCTGTCCTACTTGTTTTGCTGTAGTAGCTATAGGTCTCAGCTGCTGTTCATGCGGTTATCGGCACCACACGACGCTAAACAAGAGTCTTTAGAAGTGAAAGGGTTTCATCCTACCGTCGGTCCATCTGCTGTGGATCAGGATGAACACCGGAGTTTGACGAATAATGACCGGGACGCCAAAACAGCCCGGAAAGACCGTTTGATCCAGACCAAATGATCATCTCTCTGAATTTGGGGTCGCAGTCTTTAGGCACGTGCGGCTCCTCCTCCTAGCCTACTTATTTCACTAAATGGGTGGATGAATGTGTAGTTGGTTGGGTCTGACGGGGTAAAATCAATAGGGCTAATGCGATCATAAAAAAACAAAACAAACAAATTGAGAAAGATTAAAAATTAGACATACACATCTTTTGATTAAAAATTACACATACACATATACATTTCATTATTGGTTGGTTAAAGGAAACTTAAACTGTTCTATTGATATATATCTAAAAGGGTAAAGGGAAAAGTATATTTTGATGCTTCAGGCATTACTGTCTTGATTTAAAAGATCCAGCTTGTAAAACTGAGAGGTACAAAAATAGTTTTATCCCAGCAGCCATCGGTCACATTAACATGGGGAAGAAACCTTGAAAGCTGTTGGTTTTCATTTGGTTTTATTGAGTTTTATTTGGTCTTATTTGATTCATTTTGATCTCTTACCTCCTCCTCCACTGTTGTCACTTTATATGTATGTCCTGTTGCACGTAGCTACTACGCTGTTTGTCTAATGTCATAAATGTGATTCACTGCAAACTAAATTTACCTGAGGCTTACCTTTGACCTTTAAAAAAAACACCAGCTCCACTCCAAAACTAGATTACTGAATACTTTATTTTTTTCTATCACTGAAGAATCACAGACATTAAAAAAGAGATTAGAATAACATATGTTACCACTTGAACAATTCATCATATTGTGCAGCAAAATGAAAATAGGTGGAGCTATGGGAATACCTGGAAGGAACACTTTGCATATCTGTCTTAACTTAAAGGTCCAGTGTGTAATAATTAGCAAGGTTTATTGGCAAAATCGGAATATAATTTACTATGAACATATTTGTATAAGTGTATAATCGCTACAGAAGAAGAGACATTCACAAAACGAATGCATTAAAAGTAAAAAATAAATAAATAAATAACAAACTCTATTGTGCCTATAAGTATTTTCTTATTTCAGTCTATGGGCCCAGTTCATTCAATGTTACTTATTATGAACTTCATAATTCTCAGCTCAGTAGAGACCATGCATTTAATTTTCAACCTGTTGAGTGTGTCTGTTGTCTGTATTCTGCACAACTTATGGGGTGAGGAGGAGCCACCTGTAGGGAGCAGAAGTAAAAACAGTAAAAACTCCAAGGAAGAAAAGGAAAACCAAGAAACTCACAGACAGGAAACAGTAGAGACTTCAGAAAAAACACAATAGAGTGAGATAGTTTAAAAGTACTTCTGACCTTTTCTCCCAAATGAACACAATACTGAACATAAGTCAGGGTCCTGCTGTCATATTGTTTCTTCTCTGGGGTGCTGGTCCAGTATTCACTGCAGAGACAGAGTTGAAACCAGTGACACACAAGCGTATTCCAGTTGTTTCAGGCATTAATATGCAAGATATAGTTAGACACTATGATGAAACATAATAATATTTTACACTGGTGCACTGTTTACAAGCAAAAGTATCCTATATAGGTAAAAGTATAGAAGTATTGTCAAATACTAGTAGAACTAAAAGTAACTTTTCATCAGAAAAGTTGTTTAACAGAGCAACAAACAAACACGGTCACACTACAATGACAAACATGGAAGGGTGGAGTCGTTATAAGGAAATGTGAAGACAAGGAACGTGGTTTGAATTTAACCCTTTAAAACCAAAGCAGGTGCCAGATTTAACTTTTGTAACAATTAAAACTTAAACATAATGAAACTTATCACTCACCTGCAGAGGCAGAGAGCTGTGGTGATGCAACAGAGGAACCCAGTTACAGTTGTCATAATGGAAAGAAGATACCACAAGTGGATGTCGATGCTTCCTGCTAAAAGTCAGATATTAACTCATTTAGCTCTGAAAAGCACTAGCCTACATCTGGTGTAGAGATGATTGGCCCTGTGTTGTTCTCTACCTACCTTCGTGTTTCTCAGACAAGGTTAAATTCCATGTAATAGTGCAGGTGCCATTTTTACCAGTTACTTGACACTTATAGAGTCCTGCGTCGTTATGCTGAGCACTAAAAATATTCAGGGTTGAAGGAAAACCAGAGTCTATTCTCACTCTATCAGATGAGAAATTCCCGCCGGTCCGATGGAGAGAAAATGAATTAGAAAAAAGAAATCTGTCTTTGGTCCAGTTGATTTGTGTTATGTTTATCAAGGGCACGTTGCAAGTCAACTTGACGGGGTCTCCTCTGGACACCAGTATGTTCCTGTGCTCATCTGGATCAAACCCAAACACAGAAGGAAACAATCAGCAAAGATAAATTAGAGCAAATACATAGAAAATACATTTAGAGGGAGAAAAATAACACGCCTCGGAGACACTGATCTCCACTGTACCTGTTAAGACATGACACACTAGCAGCAGCTGAATGTAGAGAAGAGCTGGTTGCTTTTGGCAAAGCACGATGACCTTCATGCTGGGAAAGACTAATGAAATGTCACTATCAGCCCTTAAATGTTTTGGTGTTGGTGCAGAGAAGAGGAAGTGGTTAGTTGCTGTGAAGATCAGTGCAAACAAATGCAACACCTTTCATAGATGGGGGGCATATGTCAGTCCGACTGCCCAAAAGTCCGACGGCTCATTTCTCCGACTACCCATTCTACAGTGTTAAAGCAGAAGTAAGCGGAATGTTAAATATTTTTTTAAAATATTTTCTTGATTATCAATTCATGGACTTGACTTATTTATTTAATATACATCTTTAATTATGTCTCTCACTTGCACTTTCTGTCCAATATATCTCTTGTTACTTATCAATATGAATGTGATAACTGTCGGCTCAGTAGAGACCATGCATTTAACTCTCAACTTGCTGACTGTGTCTATTTGTGAGTCATTCTGACTCTTTGGGGGGTGAGGAGGAACCACCTGTAGGGGGCAGAAGTAAAAATAGTAAAAACTCCAAGCAAGAAAAGGAAAACCAAGAAACTCACAGACAGGAAACAGTAGAGACTTCAGAAAAACACTAAAGAGTGTGATAGTTTGAGTCATTAAAGCAGAAGTAAGTGATATATTTGTGTTAATATAAGTCTTAAATAGTTATATCTTCCGACAGCAATCACTTATAGAGTGTTTGGTCTGAAACACGGGTCTGTCAGTCACTCTGCTCTGCTGTAAGCCGAGGAGAAAACTTTCCTTGTATCCTACAACCTTTACCCAATGAGGAGAGAG
The DNA here is from genome assembly GCF_905171665.1 of Trachurus trachurus. Taxonomy (NCBI): domain Eukaryota; kingdom Metazoa; phylum Chordata; class Actinopteri; order Carangiformes; family Carangidae; genus Trachurus; species Trachurus trachurus. Next base: position 18,632,922 of record NC_139899.1, read on the forward strand.
AACGGCATAAAGGGGCGGTCCTCTCTGTGTGTGCAGCCAAGGGATGCGCGTGAATTGGTGACGTAGGGACGAGGGCGGGGACTGCTAACTCCATCGGCTGGCAAGAAGCCAAAACGACCGGATCGCTTACTTCTGCTTTAAGGTTAGGTTTAGGGTAAGGTTAAGGGTTAGGGCTACTTAAGTCGGAGAAGTGGGAAGTCGGACTAATGGACGCAAAAATAAAGAAATGTATATTCGGAGAAATGGGTAGTTGGACAGACGTCATGCGCCCTTCATAGATAACATCAGTACCTATTTGTAATAGCTACAATTATTGAACTCAATTCAGAACTACAACTAAACTTCAGTATTTCTTGAATATTATCTAAAATTAATTCATAAAATGACTGAATTTTCTTAAAGCAGAAGTAAGTGATATATTTGTGTTAATATAAGTCTTAAATAGTTATATCTTCCGACAGCAATCACTTACATAGAGTGTTTGGTCTGAAACACGGGTCTGTCAGTCCCTCTGCTCTGCTCTGAGCCGAGGAGAAAACATTTATCGTATCCTACAGTTTTTATCCAATGAGGAGAGAGAACGGCATGCAGGGCTGTGTGTGCAGCCAAGGGACGCCGTGAATGTGGTGACGTAGGGACGAGGACTGTTATGGTGCGTTCAAGGAAACTCGTAACTCGTGTTTTTCCGACCTGTGAAGTCATACCAGTTCGATCTGGTACAAGTTCACGGGTCGGAAGTTACGAGTGGCCGTTATAGTGACTTTCACAGGTAAAACAGGTCGGAAAAACACGAGTGGGTTGCCTGGAACGCTACAAAGTCGTAAGTTGTGACTTGAAGCTGTAATTTACGGTTTCAAAAGCCTACCTGGAACGCAGCATTAGCGAAAACGACCGGACCACTTACTTCTGCTTTAATGAGCATAATATGTTCCACTGCATGGAAATCAAATGTATGAAAAGCTGAGGACACTTTACCCAGAGTGTGAGCTCACTGCTGAGTGTGGTTTCAGCAGGTCCAAAACTTTCTGATATGACACACACAGTTTCCAGGAGAAGTGTAAATAAAACTTTATTTGATTTTAGTCATTGAAACATAGATACATTTTGATTGAAGAAACTCTGTGCAATTCCATCACTGACCCCTAGAGGGCACAGAGCTAACAGTGAAAAGCTGTTGAGTTGAACTAACTTTATTTACATTACAGCAAACATTACACATAAAACCATTCATTACTGATCATATAAGACTTGGTAACTAATTTAAAATGTCTGTTTTTGAAATATAGAGTAATTTAACATTAATCAATGTCAACAGGGAGAAGACGTAAAGAGAAATAACACAAATAAGTTGTAGAGCAAATTTTTTACAAGACAGTTGGAAAGAAAAGTTGTGACCCAAGTTTCTGGTTCAAAGAAGTTAAAATTTAAAAATGTCCATGTGTTATTATTGAAATATTTTCTTGATTGTCATTTGATGGACTGGTCTTATTTATATAGGCTACATCTACAATTATGTCTATCACTTATATCTCTTGTTACTTATCAGTATGAATGTCATAAGTGTCGGCTCAGTAGAGACCATGCATTTAACTCTCAACTTGCTGACTGCGTCCATTTTTGAGTCATCTGTATTCTGCACAATTTAGGAGTTGAGGAGGAGCCACCTGTATGGGGCAGAAGTAAAAATAGTAAAAAAAAATCCAAGGAAAAAAAGGAAAACCAAGAAACTCACAGACAAGAAACAGACTTAAGAAAAACACTAAAGAGTTTGATAGTTTGAGTCATTACGAAGTACTTCTGACCTTTTCTCCCAAATGAACACAATACTGAACATAAGTCAGGGTCCTGCTGTCATATTGTTTCTTCTCTGGGGTCCTGGTCCAGTATTTTCTGCAGAGACAGAGTTGAAACCAGTGATGAAACAACATAGTCTGTTCTAGTTGTAAGTTGATAATGAGAAACTGTGATGAAACATTTACACTGGTACACTGTAAATACAACTATATGAGTATTGTCAAAAACAATCACAAGTCAAAGTAACTTTTTTCAGAAACTTCCTGAATGTTGTGTATCATCTTCATCTGTTTCATGATTTCTGGTCAAGATGATGGATGATCCTGTAATCCACTGGCAACAGAGGATTTACAATATGATACTTTGTTCAGTATTTTCACTGAGTGTAGAATCTACATTATTCGAGGGGTTAGAACCAAAAGGGCGTAAGTGACATTTTGGGCGAAAATGAGTTCTATATATCAAAAGAAAGGTCTTGATGAGCTCTATCCAATGATGCCAAAATGACCCATCTGAGATCAAACTGTATTGAATAAAGCAACAAAACCATAAAGACCTAACTCAAAAATGTGAGTAATGTTTGGAGCCAGAAGGGCGTAAGTGCACTTACGCCCTTCTGGCCCTGAAAAATACATCTAAATACATGTCGGACCCACATGTTGGTTCAGAGCCAGAAGGGCGTAAGTGTAGTTGTTGCCCTTAAACAGCATTGAAAATGGCTGAGAAAACTGCAGACATGGAACTGTCTGAGGCAGAAAAGATTTTGATGAATATTATGAAACAAACTGATGAATCCTATAAAGAAGTTAAAGATGAGGCAGAGTTGTTTTTGAATGTATGCCCTCACAAGAGTGATTACAATAAGACAGAATCATGCCTTGAGAGCCTTACTGGAGTCATCCCTATGTTCCCCGGCTCCTATGTACCTGTTATGTGTGTGACTGGGCAACATAGAACCCTTTCATAGAAAAAGGGTCCTATGTTCCCCGCTTTTCCCCAAAAAGACCAGGGCAACATGCCATTTTTTGTCCCATACCTGCAGTGGAGTTGTGACTTTGCAGATTTTTGCCTATTTTTGAGTGAGAAGTTGAGTTGTGACTTTGAGTGAGAAGTGTAATTGTCCCATTGGTTGGGTTTAGGCAATAAAGACAGGAGTTGGTTAAGTTTAGTACAGTAAAAAGACCAGGTAGAGGCTAGACAGGCCAGATAGATAGAGAGAGTCCAGATAAGTAGAGAGAGTCCATCGACCAGCAACAGCGGGGAACATAGGACCCTTTTAAAATAATTAATGAATGAGTTACATGACAATTAATTACTTATTCAAGTGTTAATTATTCAATCAGTTCAATGCATTGTTCAGCAGATACGCCCAATATGTCCTAGAAGACTTGGAAATGTTTGGTGCCAAAAAGGCGTATGTGACGTTTTTGACATATTTTTTTTATTTTAAAATGTTTAAGAACATGTTCATTGTGTTAATATGTCATAAGTTTATTACATAAATACTCATTCATATAAGCATGTCTGTGGTTGCAATGTTGTGGTTTAAGGTTAATGAATACAGTTGATTGAAGTGTGGTCAAAATTTTGTTTTGCCTCTCCTGTAAAGTTTGTCAAATGTCACTTACGCCCTTTTGGTTCTAAGCCCTCGTTAATAGAGCAACAAACAAACACGGTCACACTACAATGACAAACACGGAAGGGTGGAGGAAGTCGTTATAAGGAAATGTGAAGACAAGGAGCATGGTTTGAATTTAACCGTTTAAAACCAAAGCAGGTGCAAGATTGAACTTTTGTAACAATGAAAACTTAGAATGAAAATGATCACTCACCTGCAGAGACAAAGAGCTGCAGTGATGCTACAGATAAATCCAGATGCAACTGCGATCGTGTAAAGAGAGGACCAAAACTTGAAGTCGACGATTTCTGCTAAAAGTCAGATATGAATTAATTTAGGCAGCGTACAGTTGATCTCTGACACACACCATGTCTTTTGTAGAAGTGATTGACCCTGTGTTGTTCTCTACCTACCTTCATGTTTCTCAGACAAGGTTAAATTCCATGTAATAGTCCAGATGCCATTTTTACCAGTTACTTGACACCTATAGAGTCCTGTGTCGTTATGATGAGCATTAGAAATATTCAGGGTTGAAGGAAAACCAGAGTCTATTCTCACTCTGTCAGATGAGAAGTTTGAAAAAGACTTATTGAGTGAAAATGAATTAGAAAAAATAAATCTGTCTTTGGTCCAGCTGATTTGTGCTAGGTTTGTCCAGGATACATTACAAGTCAACATGACGGGGTCTCCTCTGGACACCAGTATGTTCCTGTGCTCATCTGGATCAAACCCTAACATGGAAGGAAACAGGCAACATAAAATGAAAGCCGTAAATACATTTAGAGAAACAACATGCAAGACACCAAACTCCACTTTACCTGGAAAGGCATAACACAGCAGTAGTTGAATGGAGAGCAGAGCTGCTTGGTTTCGCCTGAACATGACGACCATCAGACAAAGAGTGAGGACTAGGTGCAGAGAATAGGAAGTGGTTAGTCGCTGGTTAGTGGTTAGCTAAGCTCACATGTGTGTCACTCTTTCATGGAACCAAAAGTTACAGAAGTCATAACTATAATAATCTAATTCAAATATGTATATACATTAGAACGTAAGTGAATCTTTGTCTTTGTCAAAACCAAATGTATGAGAAGCTGAGGACACTTGAGTGTGAGCTGACTGCTGAGTGTGGTTTCAGCAGGTCCAAAACTTTCTGATATGACACACAGGTTCCAGGAGATAGAAGTGAAAATAAAACTTTATTTGATTTTAGTCATTGAAACATAGATACATTTTTATTGAAGAAACTCTGTGCAATTCCATCACTGACCCCTAGAGGGCACATACCTGCAGGGAAAAGCTGTTGAGTTGAACTAACTTTATTTACATTACAGCAATCATTGTGAGGATTTTGCGTTTTTGGAGAGCTCATAATGCCGGGCAGACAGCACAACACTCACTACAGCATATTAATGATAAAACCATTCATATTAGCCTACTGATCATATAAGACTTGGTTTGCAACTAATTTAAAATGTCTGTTTTTGAAATATCTTTAGAGTCATTTAACATTAATCAATGTCAACAGGAAGAAGACATGAAGAGAAGTAACACAAATAAATTGTAGAGCAAATTTGTACAAGACGGTTGGAAAGAAAAGTTGCGACCCAACAGATTAATAGACTCTTAAGTGGATTACTGCAACTCATATTTGAAGCATTTATCTCTCAGCCTTTATCATCGTCTGCAGGATGATATTAAATGTGACTTTATCAGGGGTGGTGCGTGGCGCAGTGGTTAAGGCGGCCGCCCCATGTAGAGGCTGCAGTCCTCAACGCAGGCATCCCACGCCGGGTGGACTTTTCCTGCATGTCATTCCCCCTCTCTCTGCCTCCCCCTTTCCTGTCTATCTCACTATGTACTGTCAAATAAAAAAATATATATATACTTTAAATGTGACTTTATCGCACAGATATTGAAAGTTTTTCCTGCAATAAAAAGCTAAAATTAAAGTAAAGCAAATAAAAGAAACACAGAAACATCAATAAAGCTTAAACTTTTCAGGATTAAATGTATTTTACAGTGATTGTATGGTCATACACCCAGCCATGTACAGTTAGCTGATATGAGGTTTCTGGTTCAAAGAAGTTAAAATTTTAAAAATGACCTAATGTTATTTTTTAAAATATTTTCTTGATTATCAATTCATGGACTTGACTTATTTATTTAATATACATCTTTAATTATGTCTCTCACTTGCACTTTCTGTCCAATATATCTCTTGTTACTTATCAATATGAATGTGATAACTGTCGGCTCAGTAGAGACCATGCATTTAACTCTCAACTTGCTGACTGTGTCTATTTGTGAGTCATTCTGCACAATTTTGGGGGGTGAGGAGGAGCCACCTGTAGGGGGCAGAAGTAAAAATTGTAAAAACTCCAAGCAAGAAAAGGAAAACCAAGAAACTCACAGACAGGAAACAGTAGAGACTTCCCCAAAACACTAAAGAGTGTGATAGTTTGAGTCATTAAGTACTTCTGACCTTTTCTCCCAAATGAACACAATAGTGAACATAAGTCAGAGTGCTGCTGTCATATTGTTTCTTCTCTGGGGTCCTGGTCCGGTATTTTCTGCAGAGACAGAGTTGAAACCAGTGACGACACAACAGAGTCTGTTCTAGTTGTTAGTTGATAATGAGAAACTGTGATGAAACATTTACACTGGTACACTGTAAGTAAAACGATATAAGTATTGTCAAAAACAGTCACAAGTCAAAGTAACGTTTTTTCAGAAAACTTCCAAAATGTTGTGTATCATCTTCATCTGTTTCATGATTTCTGGTCAAGATGATGGATGATCCTGTAATCCACTGGCAACAGAGGATTTACAATATGATACTTTGTTCAGTATTTTCACTGAGTGTAGAATCTACATTATTGTTAAACAGAGCAGCAAACAAACTCTTCACGGTCACACTACAATAACAAACACGGAAGCGTGGAGGAAGTCGTTATAAGGAAATGTGAAGACAAAGAACATGGTTTGAATTTAACCGTTTAAAACCAAAGCAGGTGCAAAATTTAACTTGTGTAACGATTAAAACTTACAATGAAAATGGTCACTCACCTGCAGAGACAAAGAGCTGCAGTGATGCTACAGAGAAATCCAGATGCAACTGTGATTGTGTAAAGATCGGACAAAAACTTGAAGTCGACAATTTCTACTAAAAGTCAGATATGAATTAATTTAGGCAGCGTACAGTTGATCTCTGACACACATCATGTCTGTTGTAGAAGTGATTGACCCTGTGTTGTTCTCTACCTACCTTCATGTTTCTCAGACAAGGTTAAATTCCATGTAATAGTCCAGGTGCCAATTCTAATAATTACTTTACACTTATAGAGTCCTGTGTCGTTATGATGAGCATTAGAAATATTCAGAGTTAAAGGAAAACCAGAGTCGATTTTCACTCTGTCAGATGAGAAATTTGAAAAAGTCTTATTGCGTGAAAATGAATAAGCAAAATTAAATCTGTCTTTGGTCCAGTATATTTGTGTTAGGTTTGTCCAGGATACGTTGCAAGTCAACATGACGGGGGCTCCTGAGGACACCAGTTTGTTCCTGTGCTCATTATGTTCAGACCCTAACATGGAAGGAAACAGACAACATAAAATAAAAGCCGTAAATATATTTAGAGAAACAACATGCAAGACACCAAACTCCACTTTACCTGCAAAGACATAACACAGTAGTAGTTGAATGGAGAGCAGAGCTGCTTGGTTTCGCCTGAACATGACGACCATCAGACAAAGAGTGAGGTGTGGTGCAGAGAAAAGGAAGTGGTTCGTCGCTGTGAAGCTAAGCTCACATGTGTCACTCTTTCATGGGACAACATGTTACAGAAATCATAAATACAATAATCTAATTCAAATTAGAATATATTAGAACAGAAGTGAATCTCAGTCTTTGTCAAAACCAAATGTATGAAAAGCTGAGGACACTTTACCCAGAGCGTGAGCTCACGGCAGAGTGTGGTTTCAGCAGTTCCAAAACTTTCCGATATGACACACACAGGTTCCAGGAGATAGAAGTGTAAATAAAACTTTATTTCACTTTAGTCTTTGAAACATAAATTCATTTTTATTGAAGAAACTCTGTGCAATTCCAACACTGACCTCTAGACGGCACAGACCTGCAGCGAAAAGCTGTTGAATTGAACTAACTTTATTCACAGTACAGCAAACATTACACATAAAACCATTCATATTACTGATCATATAAGACTTGGTAACTCATTTAAAATGTCTGTTTTTGAAATAAAGAGTCATTTAACATTAATCAATATCGAAGACGTGAAGAGAAATAACACATAAAAGTTATAGAGCAAATTTGTAAAAGACAGTTGGAAAGAAAAGTTGTGACCCAACAGATTAATAAACTCTTAAATGGATGATTGCATCTAATATTTGAAGCATTTATCTCAGCCTTTATCATTGTCTGCAGGATGATATTAAATCTGACTTTATTGCACAGATAATGAAAGTTTTGCCTGCAATAAAAAGCTAAAATGAAAGTAAAGCAAATAAAAGAAACACAGAAACATCAATAAAGCTTAAACTTTTCAGGATTAAATGTATTTTACAGTAATTTTATGGTCATACATCCAGCCATGTAAAGTTAGCTGATAGGAGGTTTCTGGCTCAAAGAAGTAAAAATTGAAAAATTACTTTATTGTGTTATTTTTGAAATATTTTCTTGATTATCAATTCATGGACTGGACTTATTTATTTATATACATCTTCAATTATATCTCTCTGTTGCACTTTCTGTCCAATGTATACTTATCAGTATGAATGTCATAACTGTCGACTCAGTAGAGACCATGCATTTAACTCTCATCTTGCTGACTGCGTCAGATTTCTTGCTGACTGCGTCCAGAGTCATCTGTATTCTGCACAACTTTGGGGGTGAGGAGGAACCACCTGTAGGGGGCAGAAGTAAAAACAGTAAAAACTCCAAGCAAGAAAAGGAAAACCAAGAAACTCACAGACAGGAAACAGTAGAGACTTCCCCAAAATACTAAAGAGTGTGATAGTTTGAGTCATTACAAAGTACTTCTGACCTTTTCTCCCAAATGAACACAATACTGAACATAAGTCAGAGTGCTGCTGTCATATTGTTTCTTCTCTGGGGTCCTGGTCCAGTATTTTCTGCAGAGACAGAGTTGAAACCAGTGATGACACAACAGAGTCTGTTCAGTTGATAATGAGAAACTGTGATGAAACATTTACTGTAAGTAAAACTATAAATATTGTCAAAAACAATCACAAGTCAAAGTAACTTTTTTCAGAAAACTTCCAAAATGTTGTGTATCATCTTCATTAGTTTCATGATTTCTGGTCAAGATGATGGATGATCCTGTAATCCACTGGCAACAGAGGATTTACAATATGATACTTTGTTCAGCATTTTCACTGAGTGTAGAATCTACATTATTGTTAAACAGAGCAACAAACAAACACGGTCACACTACAATAACGAACACGGAAGGGTGGAGGAAGTCGTTATAAGGAAATGTGAAGACAAAGAACATGGTTTGAATTTAACCATTTAAAACCAAAGCAGGTGCAAGATTTAACTTTTGTAATGATGAAAACTTATATACAATGAAAATGGTCACTCACCTGCAGAGACAAAGAGCTGCAGTGATGCTACAGAGAAATCCAGATGCAACTGTGATCATGTAAAGAGAGGACCAAGACTTGAATTTGACGATTTCTGCTAAAAGTCAGATATGAATTAATTTAGGCAGCGTACAGTTGATCTCTTGACACACACCATGTCTGGTGTAGAAGTGATTGAGCCTGTGTTGTTCTCTACCTACCTTCATGTTTCTCAGACAAGGTTAAATTCCATGTAATAGTCCAGGTGCCATTTCTACCAAATACTTTACACTTATAGAGTCCTGTGTCATTATGCTGAGCATTAAAAATATTCAGAGTTAAAGGAAAACCAGAGTCTTTTCTCACTCTGTCAGATGAGAAATTTGTAAAGGTCTTATTGAGTGAAAATAAATAAGAAAAAAGAAATCTGTCTTTAGTCCAGCTGATTTGTGTTAAGTTTGTCCAGGATACGTTGCAAGTCAACATGACGGGATCTCCTGTGGACACCAGTATGTTCCTGTGCTCATCTGGATAAAACACTAACATGGAAGGAAACAGACAACATTAAATTAAAGCTGTAAATACATTTAGAGAAACAACATGCAAGACACCAAACTCCACTTTACCTGCAAAGACATGAAACACTAGTAGTTGAATGGAGAGCAGAGCTGCTTGGTTTCGCCTGAACATGACGACCATCAGACAAAGAGTGAGGTGTTGGTGCAGAGAATAGGAAGTGGTTAGTCGCTGGTTAGCTAAGCTCACATGTGTCACTCTTTCATGGGACAACATGTTACAGAAGTCATAACTAATCTAATTCAAATTAAAATATATACATTAGAACAGAAGTGAATCTCAGTCTTTGTCAAAACCAAATCTATGAGAAGCTGAGGACACTTTACCCACAGAGTGTGAGCTCTGAGTGTGGTTTCAGCAGGTCCAAAACTTTCTGATATGACACACACAGTTTCCAGGAGATAGAAGTGTAAATAAAACTTTATTTGATTTTAGTCTTTGAAACATAATTACATTTTTATTGTATAAACTCTGTGCAATTCCATCACTGACCCATAGAGGGCACAGACCTCCAGTGAAAAGCTGTTGAGTTGAACTAACTTTATTCACACTACAGCAAACATTACACATAAAACCATTCATATTACTGATCATATAAGACTTGGCAACTAATTTAAAATGTCTGTTTTTGAAATATAGAGTCATTTAACATTAATCAATGTCAACTGGGAGAAGACGTGAGGAGAAATAACACAAAAAAGTTATAGAGCAAATTTGTACAAGACAGTTGGAAAGAAAAGTTGTGACCCAACAGATTAATAGACTCTTAAAGCAGAAGTAAGTGGTCCGGTCGTTTTCGCTAATGCTGCGTTCCAGGCAGGCTTTTGAAACCGTAAATTACAGCTTCAAGTCAAAACTTACGACTTTGTAGCGTTCCAGGCAACCCACTCGTGTTTTTCCGACCTGTTTTACCGGTGAAAGTCACTATAACGGCCACTCGTAACTTCCGACCGGTGAACTCGTACCAGATCGAACTGGTACCACTTCACGGTCAGAAAAATACGAGTTTCCTTGAACGCACCATAACAGTCCTCGTCGCTACGTCACCACATTCACGGCGTTCCTTGGCTGCACACACAGCCCTGCATGCCGTTCTCTCTCCTCATTGGATAAAAACTGTAGGATACGATAAATGTTTTCTCCTCGGCTCAGAGCAGAGCAGAGTGACTGACAGACCCGTGTTTCAGTCCAAACACTCTATGTAAGTGATTGCTGTCGGAAGATATAACTATTTAAGACTTATATTAACACAAATATATCACTCACTTCTGCTTTAAGTGGATGATTGCATTTAATATTTGAAGCATTTATCTCATCTGCAGGATGATATTAAATGTGACTTTATCGAACAGATATTAAAAGTTTTGCCTGCAATAAAAAGCTAAAATTAAAGTAACGCAAATAAAAGAAACACAGAAACATCAATAAAGCTTAAACCTTTCAGGATTAAATGTATTTTACAGTAATCACTTGCACTTTCTGTCCAATATATCTCTTGTTACTTATCAATATGAATGTCATAACTGTCGGCTCAGTAGAGACCATGCATTTAACTCTCAACTTGCTGACTGTGTCTATTTGTGAATCATTCTGCACAACTGTGGGGGTTGAGGAGGAGCCACCTGTAGGGGGCAGAAGTAAAAACAGTAAAAACTCCAAGCAAGAAAAGGAAAACCAAGAAACTCACAGACAGGAAACAGTAGAGACTTCAGAAAAACACTAAAGAGTGTGATAGTTTGAGTCATTAAGTACTTCTGACCTTTTCTCCCAAAAGAACAGAATACTGAACATAAGTCAGAGTGCTGCTGTCATATTGTTTCTTCTCTGGGGTCTTGGTCCAGTATTTTCTGCAGAGACAGAGTTGAAACTAGTGATGACACAACAGAGTCTGTTCCAGTTGTAAGTTGATAATGAGAAACTGTGATGAAACATTTACACTGATACACTGTAAGTAAAACTATATGAGTATTGTCAAAACAGTCACAAGTCAAAGTAACGTTTTTTCAGAAAACTTCCAAAATGTTGTGTATCATCTTCATCTGTTTCATGATTTCTGGTCAAGATGATGGATGATCCTGTAATCCACTGGCAACAGAGGATTTACAATATGATACTTTGTTCAGTATTTTCACTGAGTGTAGAATCTAAATTATTGTTTAACAGAGCAACAAACAAACTCTTCACGGTCACACTACAATAACAAACACGGAAGGGTGGAGGAAGTCGTTATAAGGAAATGTGAAGACAAAGAACATGGTTTGAATTTAACCGTTTAAAACCAAAGCAGGTGCAAGATTTAACTTTTGTAATGATGAAAACTTAAAATGAAAATGGTCACTCACCTGCAGAGACAAAGAGCTGCAGTGATGCTACAGAGAAATCCAGATGCAACTGTGATCGTGTAAAGAGGCAACCAAAACTTGAAGTCGACGATTTCTGCTAAAAGTCAGATATGAATTAATTTAGGCAGCGTACAGTTGATCTCTTGACACACACCATGTCTGGTGTAGAAGTGATTGACCCTGTGTTGTTCTCTACCTACCTTCATGTTTCTCAGACAAGGTTAAATTCCATGTAGCAGTCCAGGGGCCATTTCTACTAAATACATTACAACTATAGAGTCCTGTGTCATTATGATGAGCATTAAAAATATTCAGGGTTGAAGGAAAACCAGAGTCTATTCTCACTCTGTCAGATGAGAAATTTGTAAAGGTCTTATTGAGTGAAAATAAATAAGAAAAAAGAAATCTGTCTTTGGTCCAGCTGATTTGTGCTAGGTTTGTCCAGGATACGTTGCAAGTCAACATGACGGGATCTCCTGTGGACACCAGTATGTTCCTGTGCTCATCTGGATAAAACACTAACATGGAAGGAAACAGACAACATTAAATTAAAGCTGTAAATACATTTAGAGAAACAACATGCAAGACACCAAACTCCACTTTACCTGCAAAGGCATAACACACTAGTAGTTGAATGGAGAGCAGAGCTGCTTGGTTTTGCCTGAACATGACGACCATCAGACAAAGAGTGAGGTGTTGGTGCAGAGAATAGGAAGTGGTTAGTCGCTGGTTAGCTAAGCTCGCGTGTGTCACTCTTTCATGGGACAACATGTTACAGAAATCATAAATACAACAATTTAATTTAAATGAGAATATGTATAGGCTATACATTAGAACAGAAGTGAATCTCAGTCTTTATCAAAACCAAATGTATGAGAAGCTGAGGACACTCTATGTTCAGAGTGTGAGCTCACTCCTGAGTGTGGTTTCAGCAGGTCCAAAACTTTCTGATATGACACACACAGTTTCCAGGAGATAGAAGTGAAAATAAAACACACTCAGCAGGTCCAAAGTTTTCTGATAAAAACACAGCCACCTGGTTGAATTAGTGAAAATAAAACTTTATTTGACTTCAGTGTTTGAAACATAAATGTATTTTCATTGAAGAATCTCTGTGTAATTCCATCACTGACCTCTAGAGGGCACAGACCTCCAGTGAAAACCTGCTGAGCTGAACTCACATCATTCACATTACAGCAGAAATAGGCTTGATGCACAGCTCCACTACTTCCTGAACTTAAACAAGCTCCTTAAACCATTGTTGAGACTACTGAGGTCAGAGTCAGATACACCTGGATTAGTCAGTTTGTCCAATAATGTAAGACAGGAAATAAAGGAGCTGGTTTAAGTTCAGGAAGTAGTGGAGCTGTGCATAAAGCCTGTTGTGAGGAACTTTACTTTGAGACCTCATAATGCAGGGGAGACAACATTCAGGACAGCATGACAAAACCGTTTTAGTGAAGGCACTGTTTTTATAGTTGTAATGCTACATAAGTCAGAGGTATCTTTCATTCAAACGGCTCATCAGCTCAGTTGGTACCGTAGATTGAATTGAGTCTTTCCACATACTGACTCCTCTTCTTCTTTTCTCTTCTGATGTCTGTTTCAGTCTGTGGTTGATGAACAGCCATCTACAGAGAGATAAAGTGAAAGTAAAGGTCAGTGACTGCTCAGAGAAAGAAAAGAAGAGCATATAAACACGAGTGTGAGGATGTCAAAGTTCCTCTGACCTGTCTTTCTGACTCAAGGTGAAACTGGTTCTGGACCGGGTCCTGATCCAGAGTCCTAGTCCTGCGTTTTCTGCAGAGATCAAGCCGAGATGCATGATGGGAACTAATATTATGTTGTTAATGCAGTTCATACATCTGACAATGTAGGAAGCATGTGAACACAGAAAGCGAAACTGTTGTAGTAACAATCAGCTCAGCTAAAATGTGCTGATTAATCATATTTCAATTCATTTTAATGGCATTTCCAGCAGAGAGACCAAAGGCTGTGTAGTTGACACCAGTGTGCTGAGCTGCAGCTTCATTCTGTTACTGTAATTGTAAAATAAATATTCATTCGTGCTAATCAGGAAACAACACATGCTGATCTTTTACTGTAGGAAACCATTATCAGTGTGTTTGCCTATTTTCTTGATGTCACAGACTAAAGTAATCAGTTAACCTAAAAGTAGTTGGAAGGTCAGTCAGTGATGTGAAAATATTCATCTGGAACAAAGAGAAAACTGATGCACCAATACAAACAAATCATGAAAAATTAATGAAATAACAATAATGTGCCATTTTAGCCTTTGCAAAGACATTGTTGAATTATTTTTCTATGTCAGTAAGAGACAGCTGGGGGCCGGGCTGGGAGTATTATGTTTACAGTTTCTAAATATTCAAAGTTCAAGTTTACTGCACCACCATGGTATTGTTTAAAAATACTCTTCCTGTTGTAGAAGAGATTGCTGTAACTTGAATATTTGGTGGACACATTCAACTTCAAGTTAGTAGGCCTATTTATTTTTCAAACTCTATAACAGTAACCCATATCATTTGTGTAAGGGCAGCTATACTGAGGCATGTGCCTTGTAATTGCAGTAAACGGGTTTGAATTTTCCACCAGCTCATGCTGACTGACAGCTGCAGTGTATTTGCTGGCAGAAACTACATTTCCGCATTAGTCCGTTGCCGCTCGTTGTATCAATTGTCATCAACTTTCTGGTAAATATGCTTAAAAAACTGTACAGTTAAAACCAGACATCCATCTTATGTCTGTGTTCACAGTGTGGCCGTAGAAGCCACAAGCTCATGTAACCAGAGTGTAGCAACTACATTAGCTGTAGCAGTCACAGTCAGAGACATAACCAGAACTTCAGTTCCTGTGTACTCTGTGTAACCAGAGACCATAAGAACTCTAAAAATGTTCCAAGCAATTGTTTTTTTTCCATACACTGTTAGATTGTATTCCTATTTTAAGATGAATTATTTCATGTGTCCTATAGTCTAATGTTAAATGCAGTTTCAAGGTGCACTCCAGACTGCCATGTCATGGTGGAGGAAGGATGGTTCCTTTCAAAGGCAGATTCCTAGTACTGACAACGTCTCTGCATCAGAACAGAAAAAACTGTACTTGTTGATAGTCACAAATCTGGAGGTAAAAAGGTGTGACTCACCTGCAGAGGCAGACAGCTGAAGTGATGCCACACAGGAGCAATCCAGTTACAGTTGTGAGTGCGTAGAGATACCACAAGTGTGAGCCGTGGAATTCTGGAAATAGTAAGATATGAATAAATTGAGGTTGTGTGCAGTTTGAGCTCTGACGTGGTGCAGAAGTGATTGACCCTGTGTTGTTCTCTACCTACCTTCAGGTTTCTTAGACAAGGTTAAATTCCATGTAATAGTCCAGGTACCGTTGTTACCAGTTACTTGACACCTATAGAGTCCTATGTCGTTATGATGAGCATTAAAAATATTCAGGGTTGAAGGAAAACCAGAGTCTATTCTCACTCTGTCACATGAGAAATTTGAAGAAGTCTTATTAAGTGAAAATGAATAAGAAAAAAGAAATCTGTCTTTGCTCCAGTTGATTTGTGTTAGGTTTATCAAGGGCACGTTGCAAGTCAACCTGACGGGGGCTCCTGTGGACACCAGTAAGTTCCTGTGCTCATCTGGATCAAACCCTAACATGGAAGGAAACAATCAGTCAACGTAAAATGAAAGCTGTAAATACATTAAATAAAAAACAACATGCAAGACACCAAACTCCACTTTACCTGCAAAGACATAACACAGTAGTAGTTGAATGGAGAGCAGAGCTGCTTGGTTTCGCCTGAACATGACGACCATCAGACAAAGAGTGAGGACTAGGTGCAGAGAATAGGAAGTGGTTAGTCGCTGGTTAGCTAAGCTCACATGTGTGTCACTCTTTCATGGAACCAAATGTTCCATGAAAGTCATAACTACAATAATCTAATTCAAATTCAAATATGTATATACATTAGAACAGACATGAATCTCAGTCTTTATTAAAACCAAATGTATGAGAAGCTGAGGACACTTTACCCAGAGTGTGAGTGAACTGCTGAGTGTGGTTTCAGCAGGTCCAAAATTTTCTGATACTTATGAAGAACACAGTCACCCACAGTTGAATTAGTGAAAATAAAACTTTATTTGACTTGAGTGTTTGAAACAATAATTAGTTTTTCTTGAATAAACTATATGTAATTCCACCACTGACCACTAGAGGGCACAGAGCTGAACTAACATCATTCACATTACAGCAGAAATTCTGAGGAATTTGCATTGGTGGAGAGCTCATAATGCAGGAGAGACAGCTCAACATTCAGCAGAACATATTAATGACAAAACCGTTGTACCTTGAACCAGTGTATGTGTGAGGTTTATATAGAAGACAAGACAAAAACTCAGTAAAGGCACTGTTTTCATAGTTGTAAATGCTACATAAGTCAGAGGTATCTGTGGACCAGTCGTCCTCACTTGAATTGACTGGTTTGCCTCATTATTACATTTTCATTCAAACGGCTCATCAGCTCAGTTGGTACCATAGATTGAATTGAGTCTTTCCACATACTGACTCCTCCTCTTCTTATCTCTTCTGATGTCTGTTTCAGTCTGCCGTTGATAAACAGCCACCTACAGAGAGATAAAGTGAAAGTAAAGGTCAGTGACTGCTCAGAGAAAGAAAAGAAGAGCATATAAACGTGAGTGTGAGGATGTCAAAGTTCCTCTGACCTGTCTTCCTGACTCAAGGTGAAACTGGTTCTGGACCGGGTCCTGATGAGTCCTAGTCCTGCGTTTTCTGCAGAGATCAAGCCGAGATGCATGATGGGAACTAATATTATGCTGTGAATACACTTCATATATCTGACAAAGGAGAAAGCATGTGAACACAGAACACAAAACTGTTGTGGTTTTCAAGCAGAGAGACAAAGGCTGTAGTTCATGACAATGTGTTGAATTGCTGCTTCCCTCTGTTAATTGTAAAATAAATTTTGATTGGTGTTGATTAGAAAAAAACTGATCAAAAAGCCGATCATTTACTGTTGGAAGCTGTAATCGGTGTTTTTGACTCCTGAATGTCACAGACTAAATAAACCAGGTAACCTGGACGTTATCAGAAGATCAGTCAGTGATGTGAAAATAATCATCTGCTGCAACAGATTGTTAAAAAAAAAGGCACAAAGAGAGAACGGTTACAGGAAATACACCATTGTCTATCACAACATTATACGAACAAATTATGGAAAATTAACCAAATAAGAATTATGTGTCTTAAGTGAATCATCTTTTGCAAAGACACCATTGACATTTTTTTTATTTTTTTTATTTTATGATCTAATTGGGTTAGGGTTAGGGTTAGGGCTTTTTCTAAGTTTATGCGTGACAGTCAGGGCTCAAGGTATTATGTTTTCAGTTTGTCCCATGTCCACACTTACTGTATGTATGTCCTGTTTTTATGAAAACAGTATCTCGGTAACACTGATCTGATTGAATTTTATGTAATGTATGTTATTTTATGTAACACATTTTGGCCATAACCCACAAATTCAAACGTTAAGTTGAAGAGCTTGTGACCAGACTCTCTGCAACTTGACTGTTTGATGGCGACATCCAACTGTGAGTTAGTATTTGTTTTTAAAACTCTGTAACAATGATCCATGTCATTTGTAAAGGTAGTTTATAAGCTCATTGCATCAATTGTCATCAATCTTCCACTAAATATACTTGAAAAACTGTACTGTCAAAACCAGACATCCATCCATTTTCTGTGTATTTCACTACAGTGTGGCCATTGAAGAAGCTCATACATGTAACATGATTGTAGCTTTATGTGTTGGCTCTATAGCAGTCACAGCCAGACCTTCAGTTCCTGTGTACTCTGTCTACCAGAGACAATAAAAACTCTTTTCATACACTGTCCAACTGTATTCCTATTTAAAGGTGAATTATTTTGTGTGTAACCCTTTTTCCTATAGTCTAGTGTTAAATGCCATATCAAGGTGTACTTCAGACTGTTATGGTGGAGAAATGATGATTCATTTCAAGGGCAGATAAAGGGGAAAAAAGTACTTGTTGATAGTTACAAATCTGGAAATGAAAAGATGTCACTCACCTGTAGAGGCAGACAGCTGAAGTGATACCACACAGGAGCAATCCAGTTACAGTTGTGAGTGCGTATAGTAGATACCATATGTTGAAGTTGATGATATTAGCTAAAAGTCAGATACAAATTAGTTCAAGTGTGCAGTTAAACTCTGAATGCACTTTGTCTGGTGTAGAAGTGATTGACCCTGTGTTGTTCTCTACCTACCTTCATGTTTCTCAGTCAAGGTTAAATTCCATGTAGCAGTCCAGCTGCCATTTCTACCAAATACTTTACATTTATAGAGTCCTGTGTTGTTATGCTGAGCATTAGAAATATTCAGAGTTAAAGGAAAACCAGAGTCTATTCTCACTCTGTCAGATGAGAAATTTGAAAAAGTCTTATTGAGTGAAAATGTCTTAGAAAAAAGAAATCTGTCTTTGGTCCAGGTGATTTGTGTTAGGTTCGTCCAGGATACATTGCAAGTCAACCTGACGGGGTCTCCTCTGGACACCAGTTTGTTCCTGTGCTCATTGTGTTCAGACCCTGACATGGAAGGAAACAGACAACATAAATTGAAAGCTGTAAATACATTTAGAGAAACAACATGCAAGACACCAAACTCCACTTTACCTGCAAAGACATGAAACACTAGTAGTTGAATGGAGAGCAGAGCTGCTTGGTTTCGCCTGAACATGACGACCATCAGACAGAAAGAGAGATGAAACTTCACCATCAGCCCCTGAATGTTTTTGTGTGGGAGGCACAGAGAAAAGGAAGTGGTTAGTTGCTCTTAACCTAACTCTATAACGAAGATGTCTCACGCCTTTCATGGAAAATAATGTTATGTTGTGGCCATAAATGCACTTATTTCAGAATATATTTAAGAAAATCTAATCAGAATACTAAGAATTCAAGCTCAGTGTTAGTTTTTTTGTTTGTTTGTTTGTTTTGAAAACATGCTGTGATCACATGGTATCTAAAATGAGCTGACACGCGCTACAGGAAAACCTCATCTGCATGAGGCTGAGGACATTTGAACACAATGTGACCGTACTGCTGTGGTTTTGGAGCACAGTGGAATCTGTCT
Organism: Trachurus trachurus; assembly: GCF_905171665.1. NCBI lineage: Eukaryota > Metazoa > Chordata > Actinopteri > Carangiformes > Carangidae > Trachurus > Trachurus trachurus. Next base: position 18,652,038 of record NC_139899.1, read on the forward strand.
GATGCTCATAAGAAACACCATAACCAGGTTTCAAATACCTATGTTGTGGTACCGGGGTAAATTCAAGTGTTTCCTATGAAACGTTGACAGGTTTTCCTTTGAGATAGTTCTGTGTCATTACAATGCTGTGACACTTTGACAGTTACCTTCACCACTGCAGCCTTACAATGTGAAGACACTCTCACTATATCATTTTATGCTGTTCTGTATGGTAGCATATTTATACTTTAAATCTGTTCTTTCTATTGAGTAATTCTGGAATAAGTAAAAAATAAAAAAAATCTTAACTTGACTTCAATCTTTGAAATATGAATCATTGTGACTGAAGAGACTGTGTCTTTTCCACCACAGCCCTCTAGAGGGCACAGACCTCCAGTGAAAACCTGTTGAGTTGAATTAACTTTATTGACATTACAGCAAACATTGTGAGACTTGGTGAGTTCATAATGTAGGACAGACAGCACAACATACCACTAAAACATATTAATGATATAACCATTGCATATAAAAAAAAAGAAATATTAATATTAAAATTTATGAACATAAAATATAGGTTAAAATAATGTTCCTTATATGAAACCCTTGCTGTTTGAATATGTTCTTATTGTAATTGCTTTTTTTAAATCATTATTTCACTGTAGTTTAAGGGGAGAATGTGCAGCCATGGCTTTGACTGTTGTGTCACTCTTGTAACATTTAAAAAACATCATTTGTTAATTTGAATGACGTGTCAGTTCAGTAGTAACCATAGATTGCATTGAGTCTCTCCACGTACTGGCTCCTCCTCTTGTTATTTCTCATCATGTGTGTTTCAGCCTGCGGTTGATGAACACCCACCTACAGTACAGAGAGAAAAGGTGAAACCAAAGGTCAGGCATTTGCAGAAGAAGAAAGAAATGCATACTAGGAACATGACAGTGTGAAGAGGACGAAGTTCCTCTGACCTCTTCTCCTGACTCGAGATGAAACTGGTCTCGATCCCGTGTCCCAGTCCTGCATTTTCTGCAGAGATATCATATGACTAATTTTACATTTAATTTTCACAATGCTTAAAACAATTTTATATATTTTGCTTAAGACCCTTGTTTCACTCAATCTAAATCCTTTGCCAAAAATTATGCTAGAATCCCATTTAAATCCCATTTAAGAGGTTTTAACACCAAACTCATACTGGAAAATAATCACAATGCATAGGTTTTTGGGTTGACATAAAAACAAAATACAAAAACAGACAATGTGACCCCAGCGATGATGTCTGTCCACTCTCTAGGGTTCAGAGGTCCATTGCTGCCTTTTTAAAGACATGCTTTTTACTTTGCCAGTGTCACAACAGATAATTGTAACTTCTGGCAATGCTGGCAAAGATATAATTCTACGGGGCAGTGTTTGGCTCAGTTGGTAGAGCAACCGCCCCATGTGTTAAGGCTATTAGTCCTCAGGCGGTCCTGGTTCAAATCCCGCATCGAGCGGCCCTATCCTGCGTGTCATTCCCCCTCTCTCTGCTTCCCATTTCCTGTCTCCCTCTCAACTCTCCTGTCCATTAAAGGCGAAAAAGCCCCAAAAAGAAGAAAAAAAAGATATAATTCTACAATGGAGTTACAAAAAACTGGATTTGTTCATACTTACAGATCTGGAAGTTAGACAGTGTGACTCACCTGCAGAGGCAGACAGCTGAAGTGATACCACATAGGAGCAATCCAGTGGCAGTTGTGAGTGCGTATAGTAGATGTTGAAGTTGATGATATTAGCTAAAAGTCAGATATGAATTATTAGGCAGCGTACAGTTGATCTCTGACACACACTATGGTGTAGAAGTGATTGACCCTGTGTTGTTCTCTACCTACCTTCAGGTTTCTCAGACAAGGTTAAATTCCATGTAGAAGTCCTGGTGCCATCTCTACCATTTACAGTACACTTATAGAGTCCTGTGTCATTATGATGAGCATTAGAAATATTCAGAGTTGAAGGAAAACCAGAGTCTATTTTCACTCTGTCAGATGAGAAATTTGAAGAAGTCTTATTGAGTGAAAATGAATAAGAAAAAAGAAATCTGTCTTTGGTCCAGCTGATTTGTGTTAGGTTTGCCCATGGTATGTTGCAAGCGAACATGACGTGACCTCCTCTGGACACCAGTAGGTTCCTACTATGCTCATGTGACTGAGGCTCTAAGATAGAAGGGAAAAATCAGTCAATATAAAATGAAAAGTGACATTTGCTAAAATTAATAAGACTTCACTGTACCTGCAAAGTTGTGACAGATGAGTAGCAGTTGAATGGGAAGAAGAGCTGCTTGGTTTCGGTGAAACATGTTGACCAACAGAGGAATAATGGAACTGAAAAAAAAAGGAAGTGCTTAGTTCCTGTTTAGCATGTCTCACAGATGCCACTTAATTACTGACTTGTCAATACAATCATATTACCAATCTTTTTATTTTTTCAACAGTCATCTATATTAATTCTTCTATAAACTGCACATATGAAATGTGAAGAGTGCAACGCCTCTGCTTTAGGCCCATCATAGTTTACCCGCAGTGTGAGTATCTCTGGCGCTGACTGACACCAAAGAGTTTCTCAGTTTCCCACAAGCGTTTCTCACCTTGCTGCATGTGTTATGGCAGTGAAAACCGTCTGCAACTATATTTCTCTTCATTTCTCAGTGCACACAATAATTGCTCAACTGTTAGAGTGATTGTAATTCAAGGTTTGACGCATGTGTACAGACCATAACTTTCCACACTTTAATTGTGAGTAGTCTAATGTAGCTTTTTTTCTGTTTGAAATGTAACCATTTAAAGAACCAACGTATCATGCAACGCCTACTTCTCTGTTTTGATAACAAGACATGATGAAATCTGCTAAAATTGGAAAACATGGGTCACTAGTCTAAAATTCTCAGAACTCTTCTTTTATTCTAATTTTCTTTTCAGTCCTCAGTCCTGAAGGCTTGGTCCTGTTTTGCTGCAGAGGTGTGACTAAAACAACACAGCTGAACTCACATTTTGTCAGGGTTACATTTTTTTTTCTGACGCACTCAGGTGTCAGTGTTAGAATGTGGTGACAACACCACAGCATGAATTCATGCACCCAACATGCCTTGTATCAACAGTCCTGGCTGCTGATGGTGGTGTAATGGTGTAGAGGCTATGGGCCCCTTGATACCCTACCAGTGATTGTGGTTTGAGTTCCACACCTTCAAACTGAGTATCATTGCTGACCCTGATTTCCCAGTATCATTTCAAAATTGGTTTCATAAACATGACAGTGTCTTCAATGAACAGCCTCCTTAGCAGGGTATCTTTGGGATGTGGTGGTGCAGCAGATTGTTAAAGAGAAGGTGAATCTACCAAATCTGGAAAAAAGAGAGAGAAATTCAGTCCTGTTGACATGGACCAAAATCTCAAACAACAATGTCCAACAGTTTTCTGACATATTTTATGCTTCTGTGCTAGTGACGTGGATGCTATAATCTAAGTCATGCCATGAGATAATTACTTTAAATATGGTAATGAAATGATTGTAACTTTTGGGTCAAAAACTAGAAAGGGTCTAATATTGAGAGGAATCCTAAAATAAAAAACTGAACATTTGTCAGAAATGAGATCCTCTCATTAAGGGGTTAATAATGTGACAAACAAAGATCTGCATTGGTCTTGCTAGTGCACCGGGTGCTGGAGCAAAGTGAGAGATGCTAACCAAGTGGCCTGAGCATGCTAATCAACAAATGTGCTCTCATAAGTGACTTGTTTTAAATGTCAAGACCTGAAAGTCTGTAGGTTCCCCAATTCATCTGATCGTAACACATCATCTGTGCTGACATGCTGAGACACAACATCTATATTCATACAGAGATAAATAGATAAAGTGCAACACAACACAAGATAACTCATTTCCTTAATTTCCAATTACAGACACACTGACTGACTAACTGACTGAAATCTCAAGGGGAACAGGAAGAGGAACTCACACTTTACAAAGGTGTCAAAACAAAATGGCAACAACAAATTGACACTAGAGTTCAGGCAGATACATAACTGTAACATGTGTTCTCCAGCTTCTATCAGCTTTGGCCTTTTATGCCATTCATTTTGATCAGCGATCACATTATGTTCTGCCAGGATGTGCTGAGCAGGTTTTACATTTACCAGTGTTGATTGTGCATGGGGAGTGGGTATAGTGGGCAATGTGTATAAAGGGTAAAAACTGAGTGAGTGGTGAGGCTGTGCTCTAATTGTGTTGTACACCAGCAGAGGCTGCTGCAGTCGACTTGTTCATGCTTCCAACTGCTCCTTGCATCAGGGAGGCATGAAAAGACATTGTGTTTGATTGCCTTGCACTGGTTAAGAAGCATAGACACATTAAGCACACAAAAATGTCTATTGTTGAAGGTGCCCTGCAGTAACTCTTACGTAATACATCCCAGGTTTGTTATAATTCAAAATGCATGCATTTATATTGTTAATTGTACCTATCTTATAACCAGTCAGGATTCTCCTATAAGAGAAAACTGGACCTCAAATGGACATCACTGCAGGGTTGTTGAACTGAATTAGTTTTGGTACACATGTACCTAATAAACTGGCAATAGGGTGTTTTCTTCCACTGCCACTGTTTTGGTCTGTTTATTCCAAAAAATGACCCTTTAAATGGTGGGCTGTATTATAAATTGTTATCATGCAAGCCTCTCTCTCTCTCCTCTCTCTTTCTTAATGCAGGGCTCACAGCCCATAATTTGATACTGGAGGTCGACAATAGAAGACTGGAGCTGCCAGAAGGAGAAAAAAACAAAAAAAACAAGCTTCAAGCTTCCTCGATTTATCACCACACATGCATGTTTGGACACACGCCTGCTCCCACTTTGTATGACTTGTTGAACATAAATTGCTGTTATCTGTGTGTGTGTGTGTGTGTGTGTGTGTGTGTGTGTGTGTGTGTGTGTGTGTGTGTGTGTGTGTGTGTGTGTGTGTGTGTGTGTGTGTGTGTGTGTGTGTGTGTGTCTGCAGCAGCTGTGACATTTTCTTTTCTTTTTGTGTCCAAATGCCAGGTTAATGAATGAGGTCTTTGGTAATGGTACTGTAGTCAGCAGCCGCCCTCGGCCATATTCACTAGAGACTGAGTGAGAAGTGGCTGGTCTAACAAGCAAGAAAAGAGAACATTGCTCTTCACCAACAACATGTGGATCCTTCCAGCCTCATCTCATTTGACTCCATTATGGACAGAAAAACCATGACATGATGAGCACTGATAAAAAGTTTTGACTGCACCCCAAAGTACACAGTAGCACAGTCCTAATCATATTAATAGATTCATTTCACAGATACATGCACTTACTACAGGAAGCCTCAAGCCTCAACTTTAAACCACACAGTTTCATACCTAGGCCTACTTTCTGTACCTTTTCACGTCCATACAGAACTGAGAAAGGAGAAAACATTTTGCATCGAGGCACTATGAGCTCTCGAGGTGTAAATATATTCATGTTCACACACACACACATGCAGTCTTTGCCTGTTCAGACCTGGTATTGACACACTTCTGAATGATCAGATGAAAAGTGGTCTGTTCTAAGTATATGTGTTCACACCTGGTTTTAAAATGTTCCTCTGCATGGCGTCTCCCTTGACCGCTTGTGGTCAGATCTCATTTCCTCTCCTCATATGCAACTACATCTTGTTGCTTTTCTGCAATCAACAGACTTGTCTATTGTGTGTTTGAGAGTGAGACTAATGTGAGAGAGCGACACTGAGCGAGGGGGAGGGTTTGAGCGAAAATTATGTGTTGTGTGCTGCTCCTACAATGAAATAAATGTTTATCCATTTGAGACTTTAAAACATTTTCAGTTCCTAATTACGCTATGGCAGGATGATGTCAGTAATGTAGGCGGTTCTCAAATGTGGTCAGGACACGAGTTCACACTGTCAAGGGAACTTGGACACGTGGTTCAGACCGCCTCAGAATGTGGTCTGAGAGATCAGATCTCAAATTAGTCCTGAGTGCATCTTTGGTGTGTTCAAACCTGTACCTAGTGCTGTCTGACTCTCATAGCTGCAAGATTTAAAGAGACAACATTGACTTACATTCATTAAACCTAAGATTAACCTTAAAACATGTCATCATTTTACAATTTGATGATTTTCATTATGGTGTAATCTATTTCCACAAACACAATTTGGGGACTTTGGCTCCCATAAAGAGGGTCCCCAAAAAGTCCCCGCATAGTCCCCATACACACACACACACACACAAAGATTTTTCTCACTTCAGAGGACATTAAATTGACCTATAACACCTTAATTTTCTAGAAACTAATGTCACTTATCTTATTATATACATGTATGTAACTTTGACCTAACCTTAAAACATGTTTTCTTAATAAAATGAAATCATTTATAATATGAAGACCTAAATCTTTGTCACATGCTTTGGGGACTTTGGTACCTTAACAGAAAATGAAGGCCAGATTTTGTGTTTATGTAAAAAAAAAAAGAAAAATGTAGGTCCTGACAACATAAGTAATACCTCGACCAAACAGAGAGAGAGAAAGAGAGAGCGAGAGAGAGGGAGAAACCATGCTTAAATCATACCACAGCAGGCCTTAGAGAAAAACATGATAGAAAAACTATGATTAAAGAAAGCTCCAAGAGCAAAAGAAAGAAGCTAATTGAATGTGTATGCTATGTTTGAGTGTGTGCGTGTGTGTGCGCGCGCGTGTGTGTGCAAGAGGGATTCTGTGTGACCGTGGCTCGTCTGACCCTTTCAGGCATTGATGGATGTTTGTGAATATTTGAGATGCCTCTCAGAAAGCCCCTGGCAGAACACAGGGAGACATCAGAGGAGCTAATACCTCTGTTCTCCATCCTGAATACTGCATGGTTCGCTCGCATACGTGCGCGCACAGTGCATGAATTTAAATCAGTGGTTTTTACACTGATGTCTCGGAGAGGGAGCATGTATTGTTTGTTGGACGTTGCAGCAAGAAGCGAGATTAAACAGTTTGTCTGATTAAGTATTCATCTTCTCCCAGCTGCCTGCAGAACATGGTGAAAGCCAGTCGACTGTAAATGTGTGCTCTTTTCTGAGTCAGGGTTTAATATTTCACACATATGTGAGTGTGTGTTTGTGTGCACATGAGCACAGGCAACAAATAAGAAGAAATCTAAACAGGTAGATGATTGGATCAACTACAATCAGCCTTTACATTGTGACTTGTTCATAATAGAATAAGCAAAAGGTTCCATTAATATTGATACATATAAAAGAGCATTGTGTAAGTCGATGCTGTTTTCGTGTCTTTCAGAGACAGTTTACTGACAACTAATTTCCTCTGACAAATAATTTGAGGCCACGCTGCACGCTGAGTTGCACCGTGGTTGAACTATTCTCGCCTCTAACCATGTGCTCTGAGCCTCCGACCACAGCCATGACCAACTGTAATCATGCCACATTTGCTCCAAGCGGAAATTGCATCGAAAGGGAGGAGGCTGGAGGACAAACAAAGAAACTCAGCACTGTGCACCCATAAGATTGCCAGACATGATCAAAATAGATGCAGCAGAGCAAGAAATATTATATTATTTTATATTGCACACATAATTATTCTTTGTCAAAACCTGGAACCTGCAGTACTCGCACATTGTGAAGGTTCTTGTAGCTCCTTTCTGCAGCAACAAAAGGCAACTGGTATAGGAATAGCGCTCCCTATGACCTGTAAAGAGACTTTGATTTAATCATCAATGCGCCCCTTTAATTATTGACATTTTGCATTATAGCATATTATGTAATTTGTTGGAGTTCAGACATTTAACCTGGAAAGTTAAGGATAGCGGTTTAGTTCAATCATCACACCACAGTGCTAAATTAAGTTTGTCTCGGTTTCCCGGTGTCACAGTTGACGATTTGTTTTGTAACTCCCACAGGGAAACACAGAAAAAGAAAGTAGAAAAAAAAACACTTTTCCTCTCCTTTCATACAACTTCCTCTGTGCCAGCCAACCATGGTGCCAAACAAAGGTTGAGTCAGACAATATGGAAAAATTATCCATCAGCAGTAAAATGCATGAGGCAATCTAAAGAGCATGAAATGATCTGTTTCAAACAAAAAAAGCTGCTGTTTCTTCATGTTTTTCACTGCTTGTTATGAGACGCCACCGAGAAACACGAGAACACACTCTCAAATAACGCACCCTCGACAAAGAATAATCACAGCATCTATTTAACAGGTAGATTTCCTCAGAGGGGATAAAGTAATATATAATTGATGGCTTGCAGTGGGAAAAAAATCTTTCATCTTCCTCTTTCTATTCAAAATTCAGCGCGCTGCGGTGTTCAGTGCCTTGGACCGTCCTTCTTAATCACTCTTTAATTACTCCTCGCTGGAGCATGCACACCAGTGGTGGTTTGTAATCCTGAAACACTGAAATCATAAGAACCTTTGAACATTAATCTTTCACCACATGGGTAAAAAATAAAAGTCCTTCTGCACAGAGCTACTGTGGATATACTGTAGGTCTGAAGGACACGAGAAGAAAGGGACATTGAATAATGTAGCTTGAATTGCCTTGAGGGTCAGTGATGTGATAGACTATCACATGGACATCATAAGAATAAGATGCATGACAGAGGGTACAACCAAAATGTGTACATGACAAATCTGTTCCTTTGTTTTTTACTGTCGGTCAGCACAAACAAAAACACATGTTTTATACATTAAAACAGTAATACCAATCCAAGGAAGCTTTTCAAGTGGAACCTCAGGTGTATTTTTATATCCTGGCTTCAGATATTTGTTGCAGAATTTGACCAGAGGTTTAAATTTGTAATCAAGGTTTCACTTGCTGAATTTGTGGAAAGAAAAACACATTTTAACATTGGTAAATCTGTTGTTATCTTCAGAAACATAGAAGCGATGTGAATATGAAATCATACTGGCGAAGAAGAAGAATCTTGTCAGTAAAAATTGGTGCAACATGCACAGTACAAACAACACTAAATGTGAGTCCATTGTGAATGATGCTTATGAATCCAACACAGTTATTTTGTTGAATTTTGGTTATAAAGGACTTTCTGTAATGTTGGTTGCTGTTGCAGCTCTGTGAATAGGGATAAACAGGATCAGACATGTAAATGTGGATCCATTCATGAGCCACGTTATATTATTATTTATTTGAGTTAAATCACCATTTGAATGAAACAGAGGTACATTGTAACTGGATTTAATTAAATTGGTGCTCTTAGATTAAAGACACTTTAATCTAAAATGACTAACAATTGCATCATAATTCCCAGATGAGAGCATATATTTATTAGCTTAATAAGAATTTCAACTCAATTTCCAAGTAGTTTTAAGTGTTGTCAAAGAGAAGCAAACGGATTGTAGGTGTTTCTTTTTTTGGGGGGAACTTGTTGCAAACAATTTCACTTCACACAACAATATTATTTATGTGACCCTTTTAGGTGGTTTTGAAGTTCTTCTGCCCCCTAGTGGCCAAAATACAACACAGTAAAGGTTCAACTAGCCTTTGATTTCAGGCAGCACTGATTGAAGTAGCTGGTTAAACCAACTTCACTAGTGGTTATTTTAACTACAGAAAAATAAATATTATAAGAATTGTTGCTGTATCATTTGGTTCATTAACCTGTTATTATTGTCATAAATAGGCTACAATGGATCTTTTTCTTTTTTTTCGAAGAAAATATGGAAAGGACTTGTTGTTGTAAACACTAAAACACACACCAAAAAAAAAACGAAAAAAAAAGAATAGAAAAACAGTTAGTGATAGATAATATATATTTATTTTTCGAGAGACAATTGTTACACACACACTTTCCTCGGTTCCACCTCCTCCTCTACTCTCCCGTAAACGTCCTCGGCGGAGTCCAGACGTTTTCATTGGCTGCGGCGGAGAGAGAGGAAAAGAAGGAGGAGGAGAAGAGGAAAGAGGAGGAGGAGGAGGAGGAGGAGAGGCCGACGGACTGGCAAAGAATTCCTCAGCGCTCCCCCAAATTTCTTGAAATCACGGACCTCCGGCTCGACTCCGACAAACACCGAGACCAGCTCCCTCCCTCCCTCCGAGCTCATTTTCGACCGGAGCAGCTTCTTCTCCTCTCAAAGAAAAAAACGGTAACGTACAACAATGGAAAGTAGGATTATTTCCCCCCTCTTTAACACAAGTTTCTCAACCCCCAATCAAAGGAACTGCTGTGTAAATACGGACGGAGGGTTGCTCTGTCTCTCTTCTGCTAAACATTACTTTCTCCCTCTCTCCTTTTCTTTTGTGTCCAGATGTTGCGAAGTGTAGCTGTGCTGCTGCTGCTTTCCGCGGCTCTCTGCAACGCCGAGGTAAGTTTTTGTTTCATTTTTTTTTTAACTCTGAAACTTAACATAATTTTCGTTATGAGGTTTTTGAAACTGGCACCAAACGTTACCTCACAAAGCCGGAGTCCCGTTAACACACAGCAGCTTTTGTTCCCAAAGCTACAGCAGCTGAGAACATCTGGAGCCAGTCAGTCTATTATCAGACACGGTGCTGTGGTGAAAACCAGCCATTTCCAATATCCCTGTGCTCAGTCTGTTATAATTATCCTATTTATCTGCTTAAGGGAGATTCAATTAAGCTGCTTATTGTTGAGACTCTTCCCAATTAAGAGCTTCATTATGGAAGCAGTTCATTTTGGCATCCTCATTTCTTAAAAACCACGTAGCACATACAAGACAGTTGAATGTGTATATATGACATCAAACACTAACATCTTTGCATCCAGCTGGACCACACACAAACACTAACACAAATACAGGTCCACTCCTGTTCATCTCAGTTTATCTTTGGTGGAGTTGTGAAGTTTACAGCACGACAAAAAGCTGCCGCAAGAGTGACACTTTAGTGACAGGCAGCTGTGAAAAGAAAATACAGGAGGGGAGGGAGGGGTGGGGGGCAAAGTGTTTGTGTCATCAATATTGAAGAAGGAATCATCAGGTGACAAAACGCCCTCCGGCCAACCGGCAGCTGCTCTAATGGTGTACGAAACAGTGTGTTTGGGTGGTCAGTCAGGGAACATGTGTGTGTGTGTCTGCGCGCTCAGGGGTGGCGAGTGTGCTCAAGGGTTGAGAGAATACTCACCTTATGGGTCTCACACCAGCGCGCTAAGTAGCCTAGCCTCTGAGTAAACACAGAGATAATGTGCTGTTAGTGTATCTTGGGTTTCACACAAGAGCGACCAAAAAAAACAGAATAAATCAAGCTCCAGCACAGGAACAATTCAGTTCATGTTGAGAAATGTTTTTCCAAGACTCAGATGAGAAGATAGACTGAGCTTAGTTTAGCATTAGGGGCTGGAAATAGAAGGTTCAAATTAACAATAGAGACATCAGAGTGGCATGTGTTGCCTCATCTAGCCCCTGGTTAGAAAAAGGGATGACGTGTATCTCCTCAAACGTGAAACTGCTCCTTTAAGAGACAGAAACACACATAAAACACAGCAGGTGGTGTTTGATGGTCTCAACCTCACTGGACACAGCTGTTGAACACCTGGCTTTGTGTTGACTCCTCTGTTGACCTGCACAACACTTACAGACAGAGGAAATCAACACCGAACCGTCTTCCTTTTGCATTTTTTTCCTCTTGAGTAGTTGTAATTAGAGGAAAGATTTTTTTTTTCCTTTTTTCTTTTTCAAATGCTTATTGCCACGGCAGCCATGGTCTATCTTTACAGCCCCGTGCAGACGACCATTAGAGTCTGATCTGCCACTACATCACTCGCTTGCAGCCTGGCATGCAAGCTCATCCCCAGCTGACCTCCTTCTACTTGTTTTTTTACTTTTGTCGGCTGGTAAATGTGCTGTTGTGTGTGTAGGTCTTCATGGGATTTGCAGCTGTAATGCGTGAGCAATGCCATGGCGAGGGCAGAGCACACAGCTGAGAGTGTTGAACGTTACCCATGAAGTTAATAGGAAGGTATTAGAAAGGCATCTATTCTCCGAAGGTAATTACCCTGATAATATATGGCCTGTTGACTGGCCGTGGGAAGGGCCTGAGCTGGCATACCACTGTGCTGTCAGAAGGAGGTCAACAAGTTGGAGCAAAACCCCCTCGCAAGGAGTGGATCCGGTGAGGCATCAGGGTTGTGTTTAGGCGACTGGATGTGTTAAAGTGTGACTGTATACACAACATAAAAGAGGTCGATGAAAACAGGATTCTTTGCGTGTGACTCGATGTTTTTTTGTTTCCTGTTTTCCATGAGTGTTAGGCTATTAAAATCTGGACCCTAACTCCTGATTTATTATGAAGGAGAATGTCTGCGTGCCTCCTGAGGTGAGAAATTGCAGCGTTTGAAGATAAGCAGCTCAGAGATGTAGCGTGGCGAGGGGGGAAGTGGATGGTGGAGAGGGGGGGAGTTGCTGAGGTCGAGGCTCCATGTGGAAAACTCTTGTGTTCACGCATGCAGGCGGCCTGGAGGGAGCGTGATATGCATCTTGTTGAATAAAATGTTGATGTTTTTTGTTTTTTTTCTTTTTCTCAAACGCACCGGAAGCTTGATATGCAAAGGAGGTCGAGATGCAGGCGTAGTGAAAGTCATAGGAGTTTGCATCCTCGGGGGACATGTGCACACACACACACACTTGCATATAAACAGGGAGAGAGAAGAGTGTTTATTCCTGTGTTTTTATGGCGTGCAGTGTTTATAGTGCATCATCCGCGGCGACCGGGGGTGGAACGACACCGCGGTTAGTTCTACTATCTGCAGACGTCAAGAGGAGGCCACCAGGGCAACCAGGCCCTGCACCCTCTTTACTCAGCCAGCAATAATAGTGGGAGAGGATAAAGAAGAAGATGAGGACGATTCCCTCGTCGAGACCTTGGATCTGGAGCACGGGCTCTGATTGAGCCACAGCCACTCTGGCTCCCCCACATCCATATTGCCATGTTGATGCCTGTTCTCTCTCACTCAATGTGGGCTAAAAATATCTGCCCAGGTGGAGGGAACATGAGCATGAAGGGACGCTGTGTCCTCTGTCTGTATCAGCCTGCTCTAATTACTGTGGCTCAACATCCAGTCATGGATCCTGCGCACGTATTGTAGAGGGAGGTGAAACAGAGTGATGTAAAACAGAGAGGAGATGGAGCCACAGTCATGCAGTTACAGCAGGGGGGGGGGGGACTCGGGGTTTAGGTAAGACTTGGCTGTGTAGTGAGGGGGTAGAGAGAAAAAGGAGAAAGAGGAGGAGGTGGTGGTGGGGGGGGGGGGGGGGTGTACTGTGTTTCATGTCCCTGCAGTGTGTTTTCTTCACTCTTGGCTTGGCTTAAAAGGAGTCCTCATTTAGCTTACCAGCTGTACTGGTATCTTATCATTAACGGCACTCTGCACTTGAAGGCACCACACATAAATTAACTACACACTCACACAGAGAAAATGACAAAGAGCAGCACTAAAGTCTACTCACAGATAACATAGTAACATGCACAGTAGTAGTTAGCAGGTTAACATCATATAGGCGCTTAGATGAGTTCACTCAGGAAGAGGACACCTGCTGATAGTTGGTTATAAAGGTCCACTCTTCCTTCTTGTTTCCCTCTAGTCTGCTTCACTGTCAGAGGCTTCACCTCAACACAAAGGTGACTTTACTTTAGTCCACAGTGACCCGGACGTGTCACTGAGTTTTGTGATAAAGTAAACTGATAAGAAAACTTTATACCAGCCGTTTACTTCCACCAGAGATCATCCTTTGTCCAGCTGCCTGTGGAGGGGAGGATGCACCTGGAGATCAGGTCCAGCAGTGAAACGCTCTTTGTTTTGGAAGTTTAAAAAAAAAGGAGGGGGGGGGGGATTCCTGTGAGATGAGTAACTGGCAACATCTGAGCTCTGATTGGTCATTAAAAAGGAGTTAATTTACAGTTTTAAGTTGTTTTCAATCAGCGATGTTGTGGCTGAAAATTAATTGATCAGTCAGTTGACAGAAAAATTATCTGCAGTTTTTTCTTTTTTTCTTTTCACGCTCCAGTGCCAAACACGTGCTTGTTTTTGTTTGTCCTTGTGGACGCTGAACGGTGAGCCTGTGTGTTGTTCCCCGTGAAAAACATCAGCCATTGTGTGTCTGAGTTCAGCAGTGGTCACGACTCGCATTAGGAAAAACAAGTTAAACGCACGTCCTCAACTTGACTCCGTTTAATTTGATGAACATCGAGCGAAACAGCCACAACTGCTTCGCCGTTAAACAAGATGAATTCCTGACCTTTAGGAGCGGTAATAAAACAATCTAAGTGTAAAGGTCAACTTACTAACAATGCTATACTTTCAGCTACATATTAAAGTCTTCATTAAGCAAATGTCACTGTGCGACTGTGATTATTCTAGTAATCAAGGATGAGCAGTTTTTGGGTACAATAGACACTGAATTTCAGATATGTGTTTTCAAATATCAATAAATCCTTTTGTTTTTAAATCTCAAAAAATATTTAAAAAGTTGACTTTATAATCTCCCACTACCAGAATGCTTGTTCTAGCTGAACAAAAAAAATATTGAATTCAGTGTCATACATGACAAAGGAAAGCAAACCTAATTCAAGATGGATGATTCACTGACTAATCTTCCCGGCTCTAATTGAATCCTGACTAGTTTCGGTTTCTCTGTGAACTGCGAGGAAAAAATATAAAAATGATGTCGTTTTCCAGTCAGAGCTTATTAGACCTGGTCTGTGTCCCAGAGGAAGGTGTGTGGGTGTATCATCACAGTCCTGTCTGAGGCGATATACACAGACAAAATGTGCTTGTTCGCGGTTGGAGCAGATTTCAAGTGGCTGCAGGTCTTAATCACATCCCGTAGACTGTTCGTTGGCCCTTTCCTTCTACAAACATGCTCTTAGCCATTAGCCCCAATACTGGCCTCAGAGAGGGAACAGAGAGGAGGGCAGGGAATACACTCATTCCCCTGGCCTGAGCTTAGCATGGGCTCTCCTCCCACCCTCTTTCCCTCCCTTTCTCTTCCTCCCTCCTTTCCTCTCTGGCAGTGGAAATATGCCCAGAACAGATCAGGGGTGGGAGACAGGGGGAGAGCAAAAAAAAAAGTGAGACAGTTATAGCAAAGGGAATACGAGTGGTGGCAAACGGCAAGGTTATTGGGTTAAGAAATGGAGAGATACATGGAAGTTGAAGAAGGTGACAACATGTGCACTTTATATAGGGAAGGACAGGAAGAGAGGGAATGTAGAACAGAAAACTGGATGGATGGAGGAGGGACGAATCTTCCATGCAATTGATGTGGGCTAGGTGACAAGGGACAGTTATGTCCCAGCAGTGTCACCACAGGGTGAACAGTGGAGGGGAGGTCTGGGGGGGGGGGCCTGCATAGCATTTTATGTTCTCTGGTGACGTTTTAACTGCTAGCAGATGTGGCTCTGCTCAGCCCATGACTTGTTTCCTGCTTTTCTTTCAGCCTCTCTCTCTCTCATACTTTCTCTGCGTTTTCCTCTCTCACTTTCTCCCTCTTCCGTCCTTTCTGTCCTTCTGGTTTCCCCTCCTCCTCGTCGCCTGTTTCAGGGTGTAGTTGCCATATTTCAGCTCTTGAACGACGGGGGCCGGTGGGTGTAAAACAAGAGGCTGCGGACCGGGGGTGACATCATCCCGTCCGTTGGTGCATTCCTTTTACAGTGAATAAGAAACAGGGAGAAGAATGGCGAACAGGCAGATCAGCGTACACTGGTCATTACCCAAGGTCCTTTGTTTCCTGACGGTTTAATCTCAGACTTGGCCCCCACTGAGAGTGTTCGAGACCACCCGGAGAGCTTTTACAAAGCGCAAGTAACTTTTTATAAAACACTCAAATTAGTCTTGCACTGGTCTCATTACTCCAAGGACATCCTGCCAGTTCCACTGTCAACTCGCTGTCACATAAATCCATGAAACACTAACCAGGCGTTTCATCTCGGAGGAAACATGTCGGTAGATTGTGTCATTTCGGGGGCTGAATGTGTGTTTTTCTGCGGAGAACTTTACTGTATGTCTGATGTCTCAAGAGGCAGTCGTCGAGCACGGAGGAAATTAAAGTGAACCTGATTTGGTATGTATGAAGATACAGTCAAACAGATTCAGGAGGAAGAAAAGGCTCGAGAGTTTGAGAATGGAGGGACTTGAATTATTGAGGGCAAACGCTACAGCTTTCTGTAATGACTCAAAATCTGAGCCGACGACTGTCTGTGATGTTTCTCCCCTGTGCGCTGGATTTAGCCACAAGCTCACATTAATTCCATAAAGGAAGAAACTGGATTATAGTTAAGTTATAGTGTGTTGGAATAAGAGTGGTTCTCGTTTCTCTCTGGCATGTGCTCCACATCCCTTCTGCCGAGGCCTGGTTAGAGAGGAGAAGTGAGAGACAGGCGAGGGAGATGAGCTGTTCACTCAGCGTTGTCCTCGCCCTCTCTTCGCTCCTGGCTTGGATCCACATCTCATGATCGTGAAGAGTGTCAGACAATCTAGAGTTGGAGCGACAACACGGCGGAGAAGGAAGCAAAAAGGGGAAAAAAACGAGAATTGCTTGGGGAAGGGTGGAGAAGAGAGCACAGGGGCACCTCTCTGACCTAGATACTGAGGAGATTTTGGCTCAAGACAAGCTCTGTCGAACCCCAGCTGAGGCGCAACATGGCTGAGGAATGCACCCCCTCCCTCCCCCAAATCCGACCTCCTCATTCCCCTGATTCCTGTCTCTTCACTTTTTGTTTAGCTTCCATTATTTTACCCCGCTGTCATTAAAACACGCTTGTGAAACACTAGGTTGCACCTTAAGGTTGTGAGGGCAAGTTGCCGTGCTGTGCGCGCATTTGTGTGTCCATCTGTCAGCCTGAGGGTGGAGAGTTGTGGAGCTGTAGAGTCATTGTAGGGGGAGGAAAACAATCTCAGTGCTGTTCTGTTTTTAGTGGTATGGTATGATTTTACACTGAATGTGACTATGTATGTGTAATATGTATGTATGTAATGTAAAACATAAATGTTCCTCTTAGTAGAAGTAGATATTAGGCAACAGCAAGCAGCTTATCTTAGCATAAGCACTGGAAACAGTTAGCCTGGCTTTGTCTAAAGCAGGGGTTTTCCATTAGTGGTCCTCAGCCTCCTGGTGGTACATGAACACATTGCACGTGGGCCCCATACATTCAATAGTGTTATTTTACAGTGTGGATCACACACTTCATGTCTTATTTACCGTGAATAATCTGATTCATGCAAATGTATGCCAGTCCAGTCCATCCTTGGCTGCACTTTGCTGTTGTTGGTATGCATGTACTGACCAACATCTAAGAACAGGTACTACTTGATCTTACAGATGGCAAGTTAAAGTGTCCTTCCACTCACAGTGGTGGTCCTTCTAAAGCAACAAACCCCTCCTCCCAAGGTATAAAACTATTATACAGACCAAATGCTAAACATATATTTTAATGTTAACATCCCAACAGCTGTAAGGAAAATCCACTATTGAGTATTTTCACTCTGTTTAAAGTATAAAATTGCAGTTGAAGTTGTGACTGACAAGTGAAAAATCTCTAAATGGAGACACATTGATGCCTTCAGGCCGCAGGTGGGAGCTTTGATGCTTGCCTCGTCTCGGCTGCTTCATCTGCTCTTGCTAACATCATCTTTATAACTCCCTAATAAGTTCTGAAATATAATTTCTTTGATGAATAACAGTGAGTTTTCTGGGTGTGCGCTGCCAAAGCTTTCATAATATGCTTTTTGTTGTTCTCAATGCAAAAGTCATTATTTGGCAGTGTTTTTCTAGTCATAACAAATTAAAACACCATTAACAGCTCTCAGTCGAATCATTATTGTTTTATTCAGATTTATTGGATTTTGCTGTGACGAATCTGAGGAAGAAGCATCTTTGAGATTAAAACTCAGAGCCTTTTTTCTTGGGTGGCATAAATTGTAAATGTACACTAGCACAAAGAATGGATGGAAACATCATTACTTCCATCTCCTTTCACCCTCCTGGGATATATTATAATATTTCAACTTGACAAATATCACAATATTTTATTCATGGAAACACACAGCAGCCTTACTGTACCTTAGGGGGGAAGAAAAAAATGTTCAGTCAAATGTCTGTCACTTTTACAGTGAGGTGCTAGACACATCTAATAAAGCAGACACCACAACCTATAAATACTGACTTACTGAAGCCTATCACCTTAAGTGTTTCATAGAAATGTCAAAGCAGCTCAACCTGGGCCGCCTCTCACCTTTTTCGAATGCGGCACAATTAAGCAACACCGGAAAATACAGCCTCCACACACTGAGCACAATGCTGAATCAACACCTCCTTACCACAGACTGAAGAAAAGCTCAATATGAGAAGGATTTGCTGCAGGGTTCTCGTATTGGATCGCGTGAAATGAACGCTCGTTTTGCTAGATAAGCTAATCAGGCTGATTAAAGTGGTTGTGACTGCTACAGAAATTCATATTGCCTTAAAACTCATTAGCGAAAAAAGGTTAAATTCAGTGTTTAAATGCACTTAAGCGGCTTCCAATCCGTGTTTTCTATGCTAATGAGGGGCATGATGCATTGTGCGAATGGCTATAAAATGACATGCACAGCAAAGAGAAGCATCGATTGGTCTGCAAGATCGATGGAGTGTCTCCAGGATGGACTCACACACACATGCACAAAACACAAAACATGCACATGTAAGCAGACAGGCCCCATTAGTCAACCTGCTTTGTGTGTGTGTGAGAGAGAGAGAGAGCCAGAGAGCGAGAGAGAAAGACAGACAGAGGGAGAGTAATGGCACAGAGGTCCGGAAACACACTCAATAGGTGTTCTAATGTGTTTTTTTATGAAGTGTTACTGTAGTGTGTGGTCAGATGCTTTTTGCTGTTTTATAAAATGAAGCAAGAACAGGATTTAGTCTGCCTCAGCAGCATAGAAGCTATTCAACATGTGGCAGGGGAGAAATCGACTTGCACACACAGCTCCTCTTCACCGTTCACCTGTTTCTCACTTCCAGTAATGATCAGTACCCCCCCACCCCCACCCCCCGTTACGTTCCTCCTCTCACTCATCTCGACTTCCACCTGGCTCTGCAAAGCTGCATGGTCTCGGTTCACCAGCGCATCTCTTGCAGCGCAGCCGTAAAAGGGCATGGCACTGAGAATAAGACGACAAGACAGACGGAGAGAATTACAGCAGAGCAGAAATTAAAGGACACCAGACTTGAATCATAAAGGCACCAGGCAGAAATACACAGACATTGTAGAATGATGCACTGTTGCGAGGAAAAATAACTCAAGTCTTTAAACCTGTAAATAATTTGAAACTTCTGAGAAAAATGATTGAAATTGGAAGAAAAAAATGGGGAAAAGAGCCAGAGTTGAGGAAAATGAGCTGTGAAAATGTGTGTATATACAATCAGTAATATAGCTGGAGGCGGCGTTTGGTATAAAAGGCTCTGTTTAATCTGTGTGGATTCACCAGTCACTTATCAGAACTGTGGCTTCAGTGAGCGAAGCAAAATAAAGCTGAATTTCTCGGCTGCAACGAGGAGCTGACGCCATTCATGCAAGACACCCGCTATGATTGCGTTTGTTTTTGTTTGTGCTGCTGAGGTTGCACATTTTTTCGCCCCTTCAACATCTGCCACTGTTGGTGACTGATGATTGAAGACTAGTAGTGTTTCTCCACACATGTGTATACTCTTCTCAGTCAGGGCTACCTAGACAGGTCCTGGTATAGTTTCGAAAGCAAGACTTTTACCTGAAGCGAAGCTAACCCGCTGCTGACCTCAGCTTCCTGTTTAGCATACACAGAGCTGAGGATAGTATTGATCCTGTCATCTGAGTCTCACAAAGGAAACCTCTCAAAATGTCAAAGAGCTTTTATTTTATTACTGTTTGTTTTCATCTTACGCTATAAGATAAATCCAGCAGAGTGAGGCACGGATACATATGATCCAAAACCACGATGATGTCACATACGTACATAAGAATACGTAAGAAAAACAAGCTTTCTATATATTGTGTCTACAGTAGCCTATATGTTATTATGAAGCATGACCAAAAAACATCTTAATGTTCACAGTGATGGTGCATGTAGTGGTGCGTGTCTGCCCACTCACGTTCATGGTAACAATAAAGGCCCCAGGCTAAACACAGACAGATATGATTTATGACCACATAAGGTGGATGGGCTGCTGCTGCAATATTTAGCTCAACGTCTTCACAGCATCTCCAGGGTGTCGGTTGGGTCACGTTACAGTGGCTCTCTCCATTGTTTTCTATAGCCTGTGTCAATCATAAAATCTCACACAACACACTCTGCTGTGATCTCATTACGGGACTCTGCTCCTTGGTTTGCCTCTTATGATTGACACATCTGTGATCCTGCCACAACAGGAGCCTGTACACGCTCTCACCATAGCAACAATCCACTTGAAACAGATAGATAGGACGAAAAAAAAAAGAGGGGAGGGGGCTCTGTATTCATTAGCTAAATGTCAGGGATCCTCTGCTGGTTCTAGTCAAAGAGAGATGGACAGACAGAGCTCTTCCACTGCACCATATCCATGTGAGGAGTCCATTCATTATTCATGTTCCCATTGGAGGTTTTTCTACAGGTTTCAGTCGCCCTCCAGCCCATGTGTGTCTAACAAACTGAATTGTCCAACATGCTCGAGGCCATAGGAATAGCTTTGAAGATTTTCCATGACCTCAACTTTGCAATCCAGTGTGTGTGCATGTGTGTGTGTATCTTAGACTCATGCATAGAAATGAACTGGACCCTACAATCCCTCTCCTCTTGCCAGTTTTAAGTTAAAGCTGCTACACTGAGATGCTTGCATGTGACTGCCCTCCCCATCCCCTCTCCATCCATCCATCCATCCATCTTGTTACATTCTCTTATAAGTGAGCTTATGAGAGTTCAGTCACGAGAATCCACCTTCATTTTAACCTACATACCAGACTCGGCGCTCACACACACACACAGGCAGAGGCCTGGAAGCCAACTCACGTGCAGTCCGACACAGAGGGCCAACTTTCTGTCTCGCTCTAACAGGAAACAGTGACTTAGGGAGGAGGAGGGGAGTCTGGAGAAACAGGGAGGAGAAAAGATTTCTCAGAGCATGGGAATGAACCCAGAGGAAAACACAGCTCAGACTCCAGATGTGGAAACACCCTGTACACACACACACACACACACACACACACATATACAGATGCAAGCTCAAATACACACAAACAAAAACACACAGATGGAGAAAGGAGGAGGTAATGAGGGTCATAAAACAGCTCTCTGAGCTCCGCTTGGCGTTTTGTGATTGGTTGGATTTCAGTTCCAGTGGACTCATTCTTTTTTTTTCTTTTTTTTGGCAAGTCCACTGTTGATCTTCCACAACAAACAAAGCAAAGATAAAGTGGCACAGGCATGGAAATGTAAACAAGAGAAAATGAGGTTGATTAAACAAACTAAAGAAGAAAGTGTAATTAAGACAGAGACACTAGACATGAAAGGACTGAAGATTTTTTAAATGTGAGATGTAATTTAGAAAGGGGCAATTATACAACGAGAGAATACTGTTTTTATCCTTAAAGTTTTTCTCCTCGGCAGCTTTGTCTCGTTAAAATGAAAAAGAAAAAAAAAACCTCGGCTCCACTATTTCAGTTCTTTTCAAAGTGGAGTGTGGTCAGCTGTCACTTCTAGAGCTGAGGCTGGTCGTCGTTGACATGGCAACCACCGGCAAACATGAGTGGATCTCCAGAGACCACGATAGAAAACACCAGACAGAGCAGGTAATAAAAAGCAGGGATATTTAGAGAGCACAGTCTTCTACAGTGGTTGTTTTAATAATAAATATGTTCAGATTTTTTTTTTTTTTTTTTTAAATCTACCACATACAGATAGTGATAGTCAATCTCACTGACTAGGAAACTGCATTTGTAATTATTGGAGCGTATTTGAGTTCTGCCCCCTCTATTTGAATAAGGGTGAGATGTGCAAAATTACAAGTGAGTAAGAATCATCACCACAGAGTTATTTATCATGGTGCTGGCTGTTGTGAAAATTCATGGTGTAGCACCACCCGGAGGTGAAAAGCCATTAAAGTTAGTGACGATCAGATATAAATTAGTTTGAGGTGAAAACGGTGTATTTTTCTTCAATAAAGGTGTATATCTGTGTAGGAACAGTGTTTATGGATGTGTTAGACAATGAAAGTGTTCAGGAATTATGAATAAAAACATTATTTCTTCTGAACAACTACCAAATCCTTCGCTAGTCGTCATACATTCTCTCTAAAGGATGATTTCTTTGAAATGCTGAAATACTTAAAAAACTCTTGCTGCCCAAACAAACACACAAAGACATCCAAACCAATAACCTCTTTTCGGAGTTAAATCCAGTGAGCTTTCAATTTGTATATCATCAAAGGAGAGAGTCTATAGTGTCTGTGCAGTGAGGAGGAAACTCTTTCTGCCTCTTTGTGTCGGTGACGGATTAAATCTGATTACACGTGGTTTTATGTGTGAGTGTGATTCGAAAAACCTGATGCAAGTTTGTGAATTGGTTTGTCTTACAGTAGTTGTGAAATGTGGTGTGTTTCAAACGGGCCTGTTATTAGTGCAACAGTGCCGCCCTGTGTGTGAAGTCAGTACATAGCAGTGGGCATTTCTAAAGCAGCGTCTGTGTGTTTTCTTTTCTTTCAGGAGCTGCAGAGCAAAAGTAAAGTGTGTGCCAATGTGTTCTGTGGAGCTGGCCGGGAGTGTGCCGTCACTGAGAAGGGGGAGCCCAGCTGTCTGTGTATAGAGGTGAGTACCAGGTGCACAGAGGACATAGTAAACCTCCTAGGGTTTTTTTTTTTTTTAATCTTATTGTTTTTAAATCAAAGTTTTTATAATTTCCCCTAGTAGTCACTTAATTCTCCTCTATCTCCCTTTTTCTCTCTCTGTCCAGGCCTGCAAGCCCCACAAGAGGTCAGTGTGTGGCAGCAATGGAAAGACCTACAGGAACCACTGTGAGCTCCACAGAGATGCCTGTCTGACTGGTTTGAAGATCCAGGTGGTCCATGATGGACACTGCCAAGGTAACAGCACCAGCACACAGAAGCACACAGCAACCTCACAACACAAGATAAATCTGTTGACAACACTTCCTCAACTCAATGAATGACTTAGTATCACACAATCTTCATCAGCAAATTAAACTTTATTGAGCTTTTATAGCTCATTTATCTTGCTAATAATATAATCAGATGATACGTTTCCAAGGCCACTCTTACAATCCCAGTAGATTACACCTTTAAGTGTGGTTAAGATGGTAATAATTTTATCATTAATGTTTAAAATAAAATGTTATCAAGGGCACTAAATAGTTCTGAAAGACGTAGATACTTTGTCGAGAATCTGCCAAATCTGGGCAGGGTGCAGGCCTCCTCCAGAAACCACATTCCTGTATTTTTACATGGATATTTTTTTTTTTTAAGTATATTTTTTTGACTTTTTTGCCTTTATTTGATAGTGATGACAGTAGAGATAGACAGGAAATGGGGAGGCAGAGAGAGGGGGAATGACACGCAGGAAAGGTCTGCCCGACGCGGGATTCGAACCGGGGACGCCTGCGGCGAGGACTGTAGCCTCTACATGGGGCGGCCGCTATACCCACTGCGCCACGCACCGCCCCCTTACATGGATATTTTAAACATGGCATGAGAGCCGTTTCCATGTGTATGCTGTTCAATTTATCCAGGCAGAGGTTGAAAATATTCTTTACCCTTTTATGGGCCCCTCTTCTATGTTTACGTCTTTTTTTATTGTGAGTCGGAAGTGGGCAGTAAAATAGTGTGATTCACTGAAGAAGCCACACAGACCCCAGTGTTGAATTGGTGTGTTATGTGGCTGTGTGGGTTATTGTTTTCTCAACTCTGATACCAGACCACATCCCACCTCTCGCTACCACTTTTTTTTTATTTTTTTTTTTTACTTTAATTCAGTTCTTTTTTGTATGTAACATAAAAGCATGACACTTGACCTGTGATGACTGAATTGTTTCTGGTATTAGAAACAAATAATGTTTAAATGCCACTGACCAAGAAACTATATTTACAGTATATTTCTCAAAGGTCAATAAGGTCAGCAGTGACATCACATCAGGGCCAAAGTATCAGAACCACACATCTCTATTCTCTATTTTATGTTATAAAGCATACATTTAATGCAGTTTGGAAGCTTTTATATTTTAGTCACATTTTGTTATGGCTTGGGTTATTTCAGCTTTTGCCAAAAACAAAACAGCAGATATTTTGTGTGTAATCTCCCAGCATCTCTCTGCTTTCAACTCTACTGGCTCTGAGCCATAACACACTCATTACAAGTGTTACACTGAGATTCTCACTAACTCTCATTTGTAAAAGGTGGAGAGGCAAGAAAAACTAAACTTTTTTTCCTCCTTTAAGTAGGATGACGTGTGTCTCACCTGACAATGCTCCAAGTGCTGATAGTAAAATTGAAGTCATATCTTAACTAGCCCATATTCATGGAACTGATATGTGAGGTGACCGGGTTGATAGGTAGCCATATAAGGCCAATCACATGTCGCTGCAAGGCTGCTTTTTTGACTCACACACACACTGGCCTGGACTTATCTATTAACACATCTAATATTAAACTCTTACCTAGACTGAACTTGTTCACACCTGTTGCACCCTTTATGTCCCCGCTGGGCTGAACATTGATCAGTGCTGTGGCAGAAAAGGTAGCCGAGGATAGTTATCTCAGACTGTCATCTTTTCAGACCTTTGGCCATGTGCTCAGACTCTGCCAAGTTTAGCTCCATTAATCTGAATCAAGTCAACATTGCTCAATTGATTTTGTTTAAATGTTGTGATCTTCCCTCTCTCTCTTTTTTTTTAAATAACCTTCAGAGAAGAAAACAGAGCAGGCCGCTGCCAGCCCAGGTGAGTTTGTGTATTTTTGTGCATGCATGCATTTATGACATATGAAACTATATTCTTATACTGTTACCAATTTAAGTGAGATAACACAAAGCTCCAAATAGTTCAGTTGAATAGTTTTTATCGGTGATGAGATTAATCAGGTCAATTCAGGGTTATTTTTTTTATTTGGTTCATAGTGCACACATGGGTTAAATCAATATCTTGTCTATTAAGACTTGGCTGCTATGTCTGCAATATCTATAATTTATGGTCTAATAGAAGGAGCGTAATCAACGTAATAATACTGATGTAATGCACAGGAGGACAGGGGTCAGTGCTGGAATTGCTTGCAAGATAGATTTTTCTTTCCATTGGATTATTCATTAATGCTCTTGACCTATGGAAATGTCCCCATCCCTGCAGTGGTATGTTATGCTGCTGACCGCAATGAGCTGAGGAGCCGTGTGATCCAGTGGCTGCAGACTGAGGTTGTCCCAGACGGCTGGTTTGCCAAGGGATCCAACTTCTCCGACATCCTGCATAGATACTTCAAGGTGGGTAGTTTTTCTGCAGAAACAAAAAGGATCCTGGTCTCTTTTAGTGCATCATTGCTCCAAATACTCTGTTTTTTCTAATGTGGGCCTTCATATAAAGATGAAAACCTGCTTTACAGATTACATTTTTCATGTAGTCTAACACCTTTTTTCTGCTTTAGTCAAATTTTAAAATGTTACAAAACCAGTGCAGGCTGTAATTAGAGTCAGTACTTGGGGTGCTCATGTCAAATTGAAATCACTTATCAGGACTACAGGGGTGATTGTCATGGCAACCAATGTGCTCCTACATATTTGTGTGGAAGTGACTGCTGGAATTTGCTGGCAGCATGGACTGACCTCTCCATAAGAAACTAAATGATTTATCTCAGAGAAACATTTGCAGAGCACCTGACACCAAGTGATTGAAATAAATGACCCATTGTTTGTGTATTGTGTAGTGTAATTGCATTAGTGTAAAAGCTCATAATCTCCCTGTTCATGTTTCTGCAGTCTTATGACAATGGTGACTCTCAGCTGGACTCCTCGGAGCTCCTCAAGTTCATCCAGCACAACGACTCAGTGGTGGAGATGCAGTCCTACGCAGACCAGGAGAGCAACAAGCTGCTCAGGTTGGTGTGTTTGTTTTGGATTTGCATTCTTACACAATTGTGCACAAGTGCAGCATGCTGAAAAAAACTGCTATTATTTGCCTGTTTTGTTTTGTTTTGTTTTGTCGGTATATACCTTTCCCTCCCACTATGTGAACGTTTTCTTCCATGGTTATGTTTGTACATACAAACCCTTATCTGTGTCCTGCGGTGCTATTTTAAGGCACACAGTGTAAGTCATTGAACCCTATCTGGGCCAGTGCAAACTTTACTGAAGGCCTCCTGTGGGAAGTCAACACAGGCATAAACACCTGTGCTCTCGAAAAATGGGACACTCTAAAATAAAAGATCATTTCTATAATTCTCACTGACTGTACAGAGCAGATATTCATTCTGTCCTTGCATGGCGTATGTGTATGTGCTTCGCAGGAGCCTGTGTGTCGATGCCCTCATTGAGCTTTCTGATGAGAACGCTGACTGGAAACTGAGCTTCAATGAGTTCCTCAACTGCCTGAAACCTGGCTTCAATCCACCAGAGAAGAGTGAGTTTAAACTGATTTTTCGCTTACTTTGTCATAATGCAGCACACCGCCAGTGGATATAAAATATGGATGCACTGACATAAGCCAAGTTGGACAGCTCTGGCAGTCAGTGAACTGCGGGTATGAGCCTCAAATCATCTGAATAGTTTGAGACACAGTCACAGTTTTTGCGGTCGCCACTTCAGTGTGCTCAGTCATCTGATGCTGACATATCTGGGATAAAGTTCACCGGATACAGGGGAATTGCTCCATTGCAGAAAAAACTGGTATAAACCACGGAGCTCTGCCCCCTGGAGCTTCACTAGATCCAAGGACACACGCACAAGCACAAATTTGGCTGACCTACTAGGGATTTTTTTTTTTTTTTTTCCTAATTTGGGTCGAGTGCTCTTTTACTATTCCTTAATTTGTTTTGTAGAAATCATGATTTGTAACTAATCCTGGAGGTTTTAAGAGAATGATGGACACATTCAACGATTTGGAAAAATACTCCCTCCAACACATGTGCTTCGCAGAAGTGTTGGAGGATTTAACTTTTTTTTTTTTATCAAAGCCAAAACTAGTCTGCAAGCAAGAACATGTTACTTTAAAAAGAAGATACCCGGTAAATGGAGTGGGTGACACGGTGGCACTGTGGGTAGCACTGATACCTCTTACCACTAAGGTTCTGGGATTGAGTCCCAGTCCTGAGGCCTTTCTGGGTGGAATCTGCATGTTCTCCCTGTACCAGTTCTCTCCCGGTTCTCCAGTTTCCTCCCACAGTCCACAGACATGCGCAGTAGGTGGATTGGTGAGTCTTGCTAGTAGGTGTGAATGTGAGGGTGTGTACGTTGTTCGTCTCTGTGTGTCAGCCCTGTGTTAGACTGGCACTGACCTGTCTAGGATGTACCCCACCCTCGCCCTGTGTCAGCTGGGATTGCCTCCAGCCCCCCACCCCCCCTCCCCTTCGTGACCCTGCACAGATAAGCGGTATAGACAATGGATGGGTGGATGGGCGGATGAATGGATGTGATGTGGCATTTAGAAATGCTGACAAACCAGGCAGGGTCATGGAACTTGATATAATTAACACTTCTTCTCTTATCATTCTGCTACAGTCTGTTATCTGTTATCTAGGCTGAGTAATTTGTTGTGTGTTTCGTCAGAATGTGCCCTGGAGGATGAGACATACGAGGACGGAGCAGAGACTCAGGTGGAGTGTAACCGCTGTGTCTGTGCATGTGGCAACTGGGTCTGCACGGCAATGACCTGCACTGGTGAGATAAAATACTGGAGAAGATCTTTATTCCTCTTTATACTTTAATCAACTCACACCTCACTGCCATTTTTGTCTAATTTTGTTATCTGTCCAGACAAAATGGCAGCCGTGGATGAGTCAGCAGATGCTGGGGCAGAGATGACGGAGGAGGAGTGGAACCTCCGCGTGGCTGAGCTCAACAAGCACCAGGTACGTCTTTGTAATGTGGAATTTTTTTTTTTTATTATTATGTTATCGGCCATATTAAAACTGAAATAATTAGAGCAGCTCCCCAAGGAAAAGCCTTTTCCCTACAGAAAAGAACAAATGACCTGGCCATCGTTAGAGGCTCCATCACTGCCCACTGCTCATAGGATTCCACTTGAATATAAGGCCCATAAAATATCAATGACAGGAGCCATGACCCGTGTGTCTGCTATTAGATTCCTGGAGGATATAACCTTGATTACTTGCAATATGTTTCTAGACAAAGAGCGTTTCAACCAAACTGCTCAGCCATCACAATAAAATTCACAGAGGAGCCACTAAGTGTAAATTTTTATGTGACTGTTTACTGCAGCTCAGTGAGCCAGGGAATCAGCCACTTTATGACTCCTGGCATGAAAAGTGAAACAACAAATCAAAAGCTGAGGAATAAAGAGATGTTTTCTCTAAATTATATCCATAAAAGTGGATGGCCATGGATATGAAATAGAAGGGTATTAGAAGAAGAAGAAAAAAAAGAGCCAGACGTGTATCAACATTTATTGCTCATGGTTTTGTAGAAGAGTGGGGTTTTTCAGCTGAAGATTTTGTGTGGATGATTCAGAATCATCACCTTATATAGACTGTCCCTAAGGGTGAATATAAAGTAACCTTCCATAATTTCAAAGGAAAATACGCCATGTGAAAAAAGTTGCATGGATCCTTTTGTGGCTCCAGGGTGAGCGGCACAAAGTCTGGTGAATTGATTCAAGTGATGTCATTAGAGTCAGTGTCAGCTGATGCTTAACACTATAGGTCAGGTCACTATAAGTCTTTTTTTTTATCTCTATTTGGGGCTAGCAGTGTGTCGCAAACAAATCCTGCATTAGCAGCTACGAATATAACACACCAGAACCAGACAGAAATGCTGGTGGTTGAGTTTCACTGAGGACAATGTACTGTAAGACCCAGATTTTGACAAGGAAGATGGATGCATTGACTAAAAAAACTAATATCTCTAGTTGTGCTACATACGTTTTCATACTGTGCATGATTAAATTCCAAAAAATTCCATTATCACATAGCCTGTTATAGGGTAGAACCATTAAATGCCCCAAAAGACTTGGTATAACTAAAATACCACCATTAAGAAACAAAAGAAATGACCAAGGAGCCCCGAGGAATAATGAAATACTTTCAATTCCAAAATTTACCGTCAGACGATGACCAGTCTTAAATGAAGGATGCATCGTCCGGGACACTGGTGCTTGAACTGGGACAATACACATTTGTCTTTGTGATGCAGTGGATTGTCAGGCTAGACAGTCGCTGCAGTCCTAGAAGCTCTCCAGACTGTCAACACAATGCTGCAGTCTCCGCTCTCGCACAATAGTTGTACAGTCTCTCCAGGCAAACAATGGAAACAGCAACCACTCACACAGAACCATTGCTACAGGCTCTTCTGAAGGTCTTGAACCTCCCCAGACAATAAAGATGTACAACCTCTCTAATTATCTAATACCATTCTAGAGCCTCTGTAGACAAGGAACAGAGCTCCAGAACCTCATAAAAATGAAGTTCTAGAACCTCTGTGTGACACCTGACCAGAAAATGAACGCAATTCTAGAATGTCTACATTCAGCGTGAGAAGTATGAGTGGATGCTTGTTATGTGTGTGTGTACATGAGGTTGACAAGGTAGAACTAGAGCTCTGGCTTGAGGCCATGGCTGAGTCAGCAAGGTCATGTACTCTGTCCTCCAGAAGGGCAGCTTATGATGCCACTGTAAACAATGCAGCTCTGTGGGTGCAAGTTTAATGTGATCAGCCCTGGAGACCTTGCTTTAGCGTACAATGTTGCTTTTGATGGATCACAAAAAAAAAATGTAGGTGCTTACGCAAGTGTGCACCCACATCATTGTTCATTCAGTATGTTCAAAGACACATTGGATCTAATTTTTCTCGCCTTTTCAATCACAGGAAACAGTTGAGAAGATGAAGGCCAGCACAAAGGAGGCCTAAATAAGGACACAACGAAGAAGAGGAGGCACGCCATCACCCTTCTTCTACACTTGATTTACCTTGCGGCCGTGTGTTGTTGTTAAACTGACTTTTTCATGTTTCTCTGCTATGTTAATTATTATACTTTTTTTTTTATATTGTTTCAGTGTTTGTGTTGATATTTGTTAGATTCAGGGGCTATCAAAGAGTATCATAGGATTCCCTTGTGTTCAGTACTGTCATGTTTGATTGTATTACTGTGCCCCTACACTAGCCCTGGGGCTATTTTTACTACAATCTTTATATTTTTACAGTTATTCTTAAACAAACTGTCAAGTTGTCACTGTTTTTGGAATGTGGAAGTCACTGTTTGAGAAGGTAGTGAGGTTAGGAACCGAACCTGGAGAGTCCACCTGTTGAAAGCAGGAAGCTGCTGGAGTACGGAGGAAGCTGAACACTTTGTCACCCGGTGCAGCATGTTTCTCAACACCCTCAAAGGTTTTATGGTCATGGGGTGGTTGAAGAAGCTGGGATAAGAGGGTAAAGCAATTAGTGATTTTGATTTCGTTGCCATTTTAACTGCTACAGTAGGCTACTACTTGACCAATGCACTTCTTCTTTCTCTCTAGCTTTTCCTAGGCTTTAGTTTATCACAGGCCTGAAATTTGTTTGTATCTTAGTGCTAAAGTAATCATTCTTTCTGCAAAAGCGTTTGCTTCTATGTACAGTATGTTATTGGCTTGAAATTGAGTTGAAATTCATCCTGTTACCATGTTATGCTCAGACAAGTCTCTCTGGTACTTTACTGGTCAATTTTTTTTCTATGTGTCGTACATTTCTGATCCTCCTTTCAGGGTTGAAGCAGCACAACTGGAACCTGGTGAGACCTGTTCTGAATATAGCATGGTGAAATCTAAAACCAAAGTCTTGATGACGTGTTTGAATGATGTACAAAATTCTCCAGGTAAAACATTACTCTGGACCCAGCAACAACACTATACCTGTGCTTTCAAAATCACTATAACAGCAGGACTAGCCTCACTGTCAACTAAAGTAGCTTAGACGCATCAATATCTGGGTGCATATAAAGCGCTTGTCTGCGTGTATGTGTGTGTGTGTGTGTGTGTGTGTGCATGATTGAACGCGTGCTGTTAAAGTGTGATGCTGAGAGTAGTTTGGTTTGTTAAATGTGTTTATTGGTTGAAATCCTTTGTCTAAATTGGGAGATTTGTCAATAAAAATCAGTGCCTTAGACCTGCAAACAGTACCTTTGCCTGCACAAAGGCTATCATGCCACTTGGCATAGCAAGAGTGAGTGTGCTTTGCTGAGGTTTAGCAGTAAACTAGTGCTTTGTGACTCTATCCCCGATAAATGGCTGTGTGAAAGTTGCATTACTAGGTTTCAAGCTAAACCTTTATATTCCACTAAAGGTGCAGAGACTGTAAGGAACATATGTATGCCAATAAAGCCCATACAACACCACGATACAGTTTTCTCACTTTGTTTGTGTTTGGGAGTTTGTGTGCTTGGAGAACAATAGATAATTGTCTTTCTTAGATGATCTTGGTCTGAATTATAAAGCATTTTATGAAGCTATTTGTATTGTTACTGTAAGCTCTCAGCTCAGCTGAACAGTGTCACCTGGCTGTACCCAGGCCTATTTTAATAAGACAGCTCATTTCCTCTCTTTTACCTTTAACTGTGAAGCAGCTTATACTTCACACTAATAGACTACTTAATCTAAATGATATAGCCTACTTTTAAACAGCTCATTACAAGTTATATCTTCTAGTTTTTACTGACGTTTTATTCCCTGTTATTTCTCTCATGTCTGTTATTTTGTAATTCAATTTTTTCTTTTTACTTTTGAGTGAATTACTTTAATTTCTAAATTATTGTGTAAAACGCAGGCTAATTATTGTTTGGAAAAGTGCTACATAAATCTTGCTGAAGGACCAGTGGCATAATGTACTCCAGGCTTATCAAAAAAGCAACACTAATGTTTAATTTAGCCGAGACTACATTGTCCATGTCATATATTAACAGTCATATATTATGTTCTGGGCATATGTCATATCTTGATTCTAATATTTCAATCTCCACATTAAGTTCCTGGAAACATAACAGGAGGTTATAATTTAGTAACAGGAACAGAACAAAGTTGTCCAGTATCATGAATAGGTCTGAATAGAGTAGAAGGAACGCAATTATCCTGTACCTCTTTCTCATTCTGTGCACATCCAAGTCAGCAGAGTATTGCATAATGTAACAGAAGAGGGGGGTTGCATAATGGCATATGGAAGTGAGCAGCTGGCATTATGAATCACCGGTCATGATTATCGCGTCGTTGTAATAGATTAAAACTTAATCAAAGAAACTACACCCAACAACGTGGTAATGTGTAGCTATAAATTGTGAATAAATTCGACAATAAACTTGCTACAAATCTAATAATTAGAAAGCCTCTAGTATGACAGACTCGGGAGGTAGCCAATCAATGAACTCGGTGGGCGGGGCTTGTTGCCGCAACTGGCCAATCACTAAAGATGGAGGCCAATATTTCCCTCTAAGAAGGGCTACTTGGAAGGGTTGAACTGCACTGTAGTTACGTGTAGCAACCGAAGCTAGTCGTAGTACTAAATTAGTGACCTAGTTTTTTTTTTTTCCTCAGTAGACATGCTGTTAAATGTTTTGGACCGGTGCAAGGAAAAATTTCCGTTCGCCACATCGAAGACAGACAAGTCTTGGAGCTAACTCGCGGTTTACGAGGACGTGCAGCCCACACTACAACAAACTTCTGTAAGGACTTTGTTCACAGTTTTAAATTAACGCTTAAAATCGCTAAAAATGGAGAACCACGAAGAAGCGGCGGCGGCGGCGGTAGGCGACGGCGTGCTCGACTTCTCACGCTTGAGTTTGAACACTTTTAACATTGACAGTATCAGCGGCGAGAGGAAGAGGGACACCAGGCAGCTCTACTTGAATTACAACCGGCTAGCCTCGCTGCCCTCGACGGTCGGTGTTTTCTGCAACCTCGAGTTTTTGGACATCAGCAACAACGCACTGACGGCCATCTGCGAGGGCATTACCAGGCTCACCAGGCTGAAAACACTGGTAGCCAAGAACAACCGCCTGAATGAGTTGTCGCTGCCTAAAGAGTTCGGCTCTTTGCAGCTGGAAGTGCTAAACTTCAGTGGGAATCGGTTTGAGGAGATCCCACTTCAGTGCACGAAACTGCTGCGTCTCCAGTCACTCTCAATCGGTGGAAACAGACTGAAAAGCATACCAGCAGAAATAGAAAATCTAACCAGGTATGTAACACGCCGACCTGTATTGATTAGCTGCTCACATCAATAGACGTCAGAATAAGTCATGACACAATCTTTGACGTCCCACAACCACAGTGAGTGTCTATATGGAGATGAGGCAGCTAGTTAATGCCTCTATGTTTATTTAAATTTAGTTTAATTTAAAGGCAAACCTTGTGTGTCTCATCTGTGGTTCTTCTTGTCAGTCGCTGGAACGTCGTCAAGGAACTCGAGTGTCGTTGCCATGGTTACCCATTGTTACGTTTGCCTTTATCACAGCAAAGATACTCTAACCTTCTTTGATCACAGAGCGAGACTGATAATCATTTGATCTGCTCGAGTTATTTTTCACGCGGTTATCAACACAATCATCAACCATTTTGATAAACAATTTCTCATTGGTAATTTAATTAAATTAATTAATTAATTAATTAATTATTCCTAGTCCAATTTACCCGATTGTGAATATTTTTAATTTTTTTTTGTTTTTTTGTAATAGGCTTTATGCACAGCTCCACTACTTCCTGAACCTAAACAAGCTCCTTTATTTCCTGTCTACTGGACAAACTGATTAATCCAGGTGTGTCTGACTCTGACCTCAGTAGTCACAATGGTCAGACACACCTGGATTAGTCAGTTTGTCCAATAATGTTAGACAGGAAATGAAGGAGCTTGTATAAGTTCAGGAAGTAGTGGAGCTGTGCATAAAGCCTATAGTAAGTTGAAAAGAGTTAAGAGCTTAACAATTAGGCTAGACATAAGAGAAAACACTCAACTTTGCTGCTTGGTCATTTCTCAAGGAACACTGTCAAATATTCAGTTCAATATGCTGCTTTTGACAAATATCACAGTGTCACTTTTTTGTTGTTGTTGTTGTTGATATTTTGCTAATAAGTCATCAGTAATAGATTAAATTCTGAAAATTGTCTCTGACCTACTGAACTGAATATCTTTGGTTTTGGACTGTTAGCCTGCTTCACAAATCTGTGGGTATTGTTAATGGGTATAATGTGTGACCTTTCTATACTGATATGTCTAATGTGACTGGACTTATGTTTTAAATGTTGTTGAGTTGTGTACAACATTATCCCAAATGTTTTCCATCACTTTTAAAACCGATTTAAATCAGGGTAAAGGTTTCATTTGATCACCTGTTAATGACTCTTTGAGTACAATGTTGTTGTTTTTTCTGACGGAAGCAGTCAAAAGTTTTATCTTTAACAACATGTTTTTATTGAATGTAGGATCTTGGAAGTCTTCCAAAGAAACCAAGTGAGCAAAGCAGCCTGGCATCCAGCCTCTCCAAAACTGTTAATGTTGTAGAATCAAATAAACACATATTTAGTAGTAGAGCTACATAAATGAACTTTGGTGCAGTTTGAGCCAATGGGAGTACCGGTTCTGAGCGTGCACTCATTCAGTGTTATCTACAAGAAACGTATAACAACACACCAACAGTAAGGTCATCTTGACATTTAAAATGTTTGTCCTGGCCTTGATTTGAGGGTGTTAGCTTTTATCTGTTGTATTCACTGTTTGCATCCTGATCTGCTTTGACTCTTCACCCACTTCTGTGAGTCAGAGGACCTAACCTACCTGGCAATAATATTTTATTTAACTATTTACAAAATCCACACGTGGCCACATGTAGGCTATTGGGAAATTGTGGACAGGTTGGTGGTGTGACTTCTCGTAATGCTCATTCCCTGTCAGTTTATCTGGTAAACATAATGATTCATAGCGTGAGCGGGACAATAATACACTTAAACTGTTCCAGTAACCTTCCGGGAGTGGTTTTGGCAATAAACAAACTCACGTATTTCACGGCAGGAATGCAGAATGGCCTACATTAGCATGACTAAACAGGCTAGAAAACAAAGACATTAATGTCTTGTGCATTTAACAGCAGCAGCCAGATTAAAGCTTTCAGATGATCAATGATTGAAGATATTGGCAGAAAAAGGAGATCAGCCATATACTGAGTTAAACAGTAGCAGGTCACACTGACACTTGACATGCCAACGGTCACACACCCAGCCCTCCTCATTTGATTACACACTCGAACACACAAGTGTGGCTCATCAGGTATTAATGTGAGTAAGCTTAGAATTGATTTGCTGGAAAACCTACATTATTGCTACTTGGAGCTGGTCAGCTAATGGGAAACAATATTATAACACAAGCAGTAAGTTAATCAATTTGGAAGAGTATTCATCCACTCTCATATCATTAATTTGGCCAGGAACACACGCTTGCTGCCTCGTCTGGTACCCTACAGAATATTTTGATTTTCATTTCAGCAGCCATTGTAACAGGTTAGAGCACAACTCGCAGCTTTAGTTTTCACCTATTTATCAAACAAGTTCTCGGCGTTGGCATTGTGTAGGCAGAATATGTCTATACCAGCCTATCACACTTTGACCCAACAGTTCCTCCCCCATTCCTCTTCCCAGAACAGTTTAGGACATATCAAGCTGTGTGTTGACTGAGTCAACAGCATTTTACAAGTTTTGCCACAAATGCTCAAATAGACTGAGGTCTGGAGTCTAATTTTGCCACTACAGGGGGATGTTTATCTAAAGACTAAGCTTAGTCATCTTAAAAAAAAAAACAGGTTATAGAGATAAAACTTGATGCTGTTGAGCTCTCTCTTCCTCTTGTTTTCCTTGTGCCATGCTGTAATGTGTATTGACTTAGTGTAACTAAGTGTATTGTCATTGGATGGATTACACTCATTCATCATCTTTTCTTCTGTTTCAGTATGGCAGTTTACATCTCACAGTTATAATGATTGAATTAATAACAGGTGAATTACATGTAGCTGCTTCACTTTCAGAGTTCTGTCGTTCATTATGCTGAATCATTGTCATGCCGTCATGGCTTAATGGGCCATTT
Source organism: Trachurus trachurus (assembly GCF_905171665.1). NCBI lineage: Eukaryota > Metazoa > Chordata > Actinopteri > Carangiformes > Carangidae > Trachurus > Trachurus trachurus. The sequence goes on from NC_139899.1 coordinate 18,688,268, forward strand.
AAATAGAACAGGGATACTAATGCTATTATCATGTGCTGCTGTGATACACCCATGTCATTTTGATACATGGCTAAGTTTTTCATTTTCAAGAGTTTATCTCCAAGAGATACCGCACAGCCAACCTGGCGTTTATAAATGGCTACGATACTGGTAGTATTATGAAAATGATTAGATTGGTGTATTGTCCTTGGTATAACGCATCAGCAACTGGTCTTAATCTCTAGTGGCTGATTTGTGTCACAGTAGCAGTGAGGGCAGTTGGTGAACCCTGAATGTCTCCATTCCCACCACAGAGGGGCTTGCTCAGTGCTCAGCCACCAAGGACAGCATAATGGCTTCCTGTCTCGCAGTCGCTGTGTCATCAGTTCCAGCAGGCAGATGGCCTGACGGCTTACTTTCGCTGACCAGCCATCCATGGCTCTCTCCCTGTCTCTCTGGTTCTCTCCCTATTACCCTCCTGTGTACTCCATGCCTCCATTAACCTCCCAGCTTCATTTTGTCTTAATCGGAGGAACATGAACATAACAGTTTTGCTGTAAAATTCAAAGCACATCTTCACATAAATAATCTATAGTGTGATCTAAAACGACATAGTGACAAAGATGCAGTGACATATTGCTCTAAGCACAACAGGACCTGCTGCCCTGCTCCCTCAGTTGTCTCGTGGCCTGTGCCAGCAGCCTTCCTGACCACTGATCTGTTCGTTCAATATCCAGCATGTCCTTGTCTTCTAATGTAACACTAAGCATCACCCTCTTCCTCTCTCTCCATTTGTCTTTGTCCATTAGCTGAACAAAGTGCTAAATTGGAGCGAGTAGGGAATAGTTCATCGATTACAGATGCTGTCGTTCTGACTCATTAAAAAAACATACAAAATGTCAAAATGAGTTGGGAAATATACTTGAGCAGTCGTTACTCCAGGGTAGATGATGGCCCATCTAAGTAGTCTGTCTGTGGGAAAAGCTCATCTAGTAGATCTGAAAATGCATTTGATGTGTTGTCCTTGTACTATGTCTTGTGAGTGGTTGTACAATGAATAGTGAGGGATCGGGATTTTGAATAATTGAAGAAAATTTATATTTTAGCTTGAAACACCCGTACCATAAGAATACGTGTGAATCTTGTGTTGTTATTCTAGCCATGATGCTTGTTAACATTGAGATGACCCAGGAGTAGTAGTTATTGCTGCTGCTAGTTATTATGATATAGAAAAGAATCATAATGGATTTTTTTTATGATTATAGCAGTTCAGTTGGATAGGGTGATTTCAGCGTTTCATTTTCCCCTGAAATAAATATAAAAATTATGGCAGCTTGTTTTTTGTTTGGTCTTGTACCAAACAAAAAGATTGAGAAATTGATTTGCAGGCTGCCGCTGAGTCATTTCCATAGCATCACAATGTCTCATTTGTGGTACACTGTAATACATTTTACATTCATGAAAAAATGTATCTCTTATAATTTAGATATTTCTCAAAATGTGATCATGTTTGAATCAGAATTCTCTTAATCAACAGCCCTAGTTCCTGCTACAGATGGTTTCTCCAGGACCACAGTTTCCCATGATTTCTCTCTCTGTCACACACACGCACACACACACAAGGTGAAAACAATAAACAATACCAACCCCATAGTCACAGTAAGAGCTGAAAAATGTGAGATAATTCTGGACATCTTATAGTTCACCCCTGCCTTTTGTCTTTTTGGATGTTTTGTGTGTGTGTGTGTGTGTGTGTGGACACAGAAACACAAGCACAACCAGAACCTCATGAACTCTGAAGCCATGCATCTTTAGCTCCCCCTTGTGGTTTGAATTAAGTTTTAACTTGGAGTCACTAGGCTTTTTTTTTTGTCCAGAACAAATTCCCTTTTTATCTCTTCATTTTTCTTCTCAACCCTTTGACATAGAAACACATCCACCAAAATATTGGCAGTACAGCAGACATAGCCCAGTTACAAACTGCAGATGTTGATGTTTTATCTCCACACACGCTTGAATAACAGCTGCAACTTGATGGGAGATTATGAAGGACTTGCCAAATTGTCAACAGTAAGCCAAAAATAAATGTTTGCCAGTCTGTCTTGCAGCTCCTTGTGTACATTACAATAAGCTATCAGGGTTTCAGCTTCTGTTTTAGCTTCTTTGCCAAACCAGAAGTAGGTAGGTGAAGTTCTGCCAAAAAGTTAATGTTGACACAGCTCCCACCTTCCTGAGTCAGCGCTACCATAAACCAACACATTCTGCAAATGTGTGTGAAAACTATTGAGCCAACAGAAAAGTTAAAATACCAAAACATACAGCAAAAGTGTATGAAAATCACTCTTAAATTGCACGTTTGTGTTGATTTAGAATAAACCCTTTCTCTCTCTTCTTTGTCAGTCTGGAACTGTTGTATCTGGGTGGAAACCTCATCACGGCCATCCCTCCTGAAGTGGCTAACCTGCCCTACCTCAGCTACCTGGTCCTCTGCGACAACCGCATCCAAAGTGTCCCCCCACAGCTCACCAGGTAACCACCACAGCCACCGACTGACTGTCTCCAGTCACTAGGTCAACAGTCAGGTTGTGTAAAAGCTGGATTATAAAAGTTCATCTCTGTCTCCTCCGCCAGGCTCTACTCGCTGCGATCTTTAAGTCTCCACAACAACCTGCTCACTTACCTGCCGAGGGAGATCCTCAGCCTGGTGCACCTGCAGGAGCTCAGTCTCCGTGGCAACCCACTGGTGGTGCGCTTTGTCAAGGAGATGATCTACGACCCCCCCTCACTGCTAGAGCTGGCAGGACGTACAGTCAAGAGCCGAAATATCCCCTACTCCCCTTGTGACCTGCCCTCGAATCTGCTGCATTACTTGGAGCTGGCCAGCAAGTGCCCCAACCCCAAGTGTGCCGGTAAGACCATGTGTAAATCACGTTGAGTGGTTTTAATGTACGAGTTTTATCTTTTGACTTCTTGTGGGAGTCCTGGGGCCTCATGTATCAATACTTGCGTGGATTTCATACTGAAACATGGCGTACGCCAAAATCCAGAAACTGTCGTACGCACAAAGAAAATCTGATGTATCAAAGTGTGCGTACTCATGGATCCAAGCACTTTTCCTTTGTACATCCCAATCAACGTGGATTTGAGCGCACATGCCGAAGTGGTAATCTCCTCCCTGTCCACGCCCCCATTTAAATATGCAAATCAATGTAAATAAGGCCTGCACCAAAGATTCCCTTCTCTTTACGGTCAGAAAACACCATGAAAAACTGTGAGGAACAGCAATTTAACCAAATTTGAGTGGAAGGTGCTCCTCGATAAAGTTGAGCCGTGTAAACATCTTTTTTTTTTTTTTTTTTTGCCGTCCTCCGGCACCATCACAAAGGGGGTGGGAGAGTGTGTGTGTTATATAAAGGTGAATGTGAGGCGGAGGACCGCTGTCATCCCAAATGAAAGCAGACAATGTACTCTAATTAAATTATGTGAAATGGATTTACAATTTTATTTGCCTTCTTTTATACACAGATCGCGTAGTAAATAAATGCAGAAGTGCGCCAGGGAGGCTGATAAAGACACATGCCCAACTTTACGCATGTGTTTATTGACATTAAGTAGGCTACTTCACACAGTCTGTGTAGTTTAACCAGCAAAAAGAAAGTCACTGACAGCGTGATATTTCGGCAGACATGCTCAATGTGCATCGGGGCGGGGGGTTACATAGGACAATTAAACAAATACATTTACTTTGCGCACATACAGTCCCAGGCTGTAATCTGTACCCAGCTATGCTGAATGAATGAATCGTGCGCTGAACCAGCCACCTCGCCACAATGTTTGTTAATATGTGATGCATTTACGCATCACATATGATCTGTACATTTATAGTATAAAATGCTTCCTGTTCACAGTGTGGTCAGCACCTGAATGGAGGCGATGGCTCCCCGACGTGTCGCGCTCTCAGGCCGGTTGCAGCGCACTGCGCTCAGTTCCAAGAGAATTGCCCTCGGAGTCATCATGTGCAAAAAAAAAAAAAAAACCTCCGGGACTCGTGTGCACTTCGCACTGCAGCATCTGCAATATCTTAAGACTAAAGCTGATGCTATTTTCTGCACCACTTTGCGCATGCTTTTCTATCCACCTATCTAATTGCAACATGTGGATGGGTTAGTTGTTCATAAATGTGTCTCTGATGTGCACATTACTCTGAGGACTAATTGTTTTCACATTATTAACAGTTTCCCAGCTTCACCTCTAAGTGTCGCCAAAGGAACAACAGCAGTAGAAACGTGCGTACGCCAGCTATGGAGTTGGCGTGGGCCACCGCACTTTTCCACGGTCATTTCACTTTTGATACATCTGAACGTTGGCGTGGAAAATGACGTACGCCACTTTTTTGTGCGTACGCAACATTGATACATGAGGCCCCTGGTCCCTGGGACTGGGAACCACTGTGATGGTTTATCCTGTTCTTGTCTTGCCCCTTCCTGTTTCCTGCTTGTTTCTATAGTCTGACTGACATCTGAGTTCATGACAACATTTCGATGTATAAACAATGTTAAATAATGTTGATGTATATGCACAAAACACCACCCTACCACTTGAACCTGGCTTGATTTTTCACTCTCGACTTCTCTCCAGGCGTCTACTTTGACTCATGCGTGCGCCAGATTAAGTTTGTGGACTTCTGTGGGAAGTACCGGCTGCCCCTCATGCACTACCTGTGCTCTCCCGAGTGCACCTCCCCCTGCAGCTCCAACCCCCAGAGCGACGCCGAGTCGGAAGACGAGATCAGCGTGCCCGCTGACCGCCTGCAGAGGGTGCTTCTGGGATAGTATGACTCAAAAGGAGAAGCTCTGACCCTCTTCCCAAGCCCAGCCTCTTCAGTCCATCACTGTGTTTAGCATTTATACAGACATGAACCTGGCTGTCAGACTTTTCATCACATGAACGCACTACTCACACACATACATGAGACTATTTCATGAAGCCGCTTAAACACACAACATGTGAGAGAGTGGTCCTAACTACTGTGGCCCTGAAAACATGTTAAATCCGTTGTATTGATTTTTATTTCACAAAGAAATCACTTCCCTCTCACATCATATGTTGCTCAGTATAATGTGTGAAGGAAGTGTTTCCCTCATGACTCCATCAAAGTGCCGGTCTCATGGTGGAGCAAAGGAGGGCAGTAAAACTCTAGTTTGGACTGTGAACACTAAAGGAGCAGCAGGAATCTTTTTCCGTTCCAGAAAAGCATTTTTTATCTTAAGTACCAAACCTGGTGCTCTTTTTTGGACCTGCAGCACATTATTCTGTATTTTCAGAAAGTTTGGATATGGACAAAGTGTGTTTTGTTTTGTTTTGTTTTTTAGTCCAACTACTGGAAACGCACAACAATCTTTTCATTTCTACTTCTTTGAACCAAGTGAGCATCAAAGTCGCTATGCAAAGCAAGAAAAAAAAAAGAGCGTGGCTTTTCTGAAGCATGTCAACAGAAACAGTGCTAGTTGTACACTATAGTGCTCTCAACTGAGTGAGTACAATGTGTAAGGTGACCTTATTTACTCTGTGTGGTGTGGTTAGTTCTGACCCACACAATATTTAAAGATCAAGGTTTATCCATTTTCAACCATGGTGCTGAAGTTGTTTTGTTTTTTTACCATGATGGCCTTGAAAAGCCTTAAACTTTTGCCATGATGGCATAGTTTTTCACAAATTAACCCAGAATGAGGGTTTCTATGTGTTTGTGGAAGAATGCTTGTCCAGGCTCCCTCACAGGAAGTGGATGTGGGGTGGACCAGGGAAAACCATTCACGGTGTTAGCTCAGAAACAATGGGTATTCAGCAACACACACAGTGGCAGCCTTCATGTTTATGTTCACAACTGTCGGTTTTCACTGGGCATAAACATATAGATATGTGTGTGTGTGAGACAGGAGCCTATAGTCAGAGTTATTTTTGACAGGAATTAAACGGAGAAGACGGCGTTTCTGTTCCCGGTTACATCACTGCTTCGTCTTTCAGCTTGTGTGGAAGGCTGGGAGGTTTCACAGCCTCCCAGATGGTTTGTGACCATTAGTGAGGAGGAAAAATAACTTCCTCACATTAGAGCTTTAGTGTTTAGAAAACAGAAGAATGCTCCCCTATGTTACAGTAGCTTCTACATGCGAGCGTTTAAGTGCCTTACTAATGATGGCTTCTGACACAGTGAAACAAGAGTATGAAGAAATGTGATATATGCACCCTGAAATGTGACAAGATTAACATTCTGGATTATGAAGTCCTTTGTAAATGGGTTTTCTACTCATCATCTTAACCACAATAAAGAGAAGAAATAACCTTTTATAACAAATGAACTGCTTTTATACAAATCCCTTTTCAAATGTTAAACACATATTTAAATGACCTGCAGAATAGATGGCACTTCAAACTGAAAATATATTGATATATATTAATTATGTATGTACTTTTACCCCATTCAGATAATGTATGTAGACTGTACAGTATATAACATTAATAAAGACTGATTGTAATATCTCTAAAATGTTGGTATTATGTAATTTGATTGAAGCTACATAATCATTTTTCTCTTTTATCATTTAAGCAGTTTATTTATGTACACACAGCCAATATATTGTGCATATATCATATTAATATTAATATATGCATATGATATGCATTCATGTGTTTGTTTTTCAAGTTTTTTGGATTTGCTGGTCAAAGGCCAAAGTCACTGACCTCACAAAACACATTTTAGCCATTACTAAAGCATAAACACATTAATCATGACAGAAAAGAGAAGAAAAAAACGTATCCCTAAAATTGTACAGTTTTTTAAATGATTGTCAGGTCACTTGCAATACCTTTTCTGTACACCAGTGGGCCCCAGCTTACAGGTTGGGAAGCACTCCTCTAGATCCAACATGCTGCTGCCATCTAGATGTGCAAGAGGCCACCATGTTTTAAAATGTGTAGCTTCTTTGCAGCAACATATACATTTAAACAATTGTCTATACTTTAATGGCAACGACTTTGTGTTTTGTCAGGATCAAGACCAAGTATGTGAACACATACAAGGAATTTGACTGTTTTGTTTCTCTCAAACTGACACATTCATACGGTCTAATCAAAAACAAGTCATTTCTGTTCATTTATATCACGGATTGATTAACTTCCTCCACATCTTCTCTGTATGGGAAATGAGACATGGCTGCAAGGCGCAACTTGACTGGTCAACAGAGGTGGCCAACCGTGAGGCTGTAATTCAAATTTTTTTCTGTGCACAGAAGACTGCACAATAACTACTGGAGAGTTTCAAGTGTGTGTTTTTGTGTGTGTGTTTACCCGAAGCAATTCAACCATTTTGTAGTTTGAATGTGTCCAGGTTTCATTTGCATATGAAGGTGACTTCATTTGGGAGACTGAATGCCGAGAGACCTTTTCTGCAACCCAGAGCGGAGAGAGATGCCAGGGTGAGTGCATTCTGCCTCAGACAATCTGCTAATCCTCTAACGTCACCTGCCAAGAGCCACTATTTAGTTTCTCTTCTCTCGTCTCTTTTCACACTCTCTGTTCCTATCTCATTCAGCCTCATTCAGTTTCTTTCAGCCCGGCTGGCAAGAACGATGCTTTGAGTTTCACATATTCTGTTTGTTTTGAATGGTCTTTGACCAAGTCACAGCTGGGTTCCTGTGTTTTTGCAGTGTCTCCTCTCTTTCTTCGCTCTCCCTCAAACATGCACACACTCTGCCCTTCTAGCAACAGCAGGCACCTAGGAAACACTGCAGCACATGGTGTGTGTGTGTGTGTGTGTATTATGAAGATTGTGTAGATTATGTTACACCTAAGGCTGAGCATGCATGCGCACACCAAGTGCTTTATTAGACAAGAGGATGCTGTCACAAATGCAACCTGAGATGCAACTCTGATGCAACAGTGATGAACTGGAAGAAATGAGTTGGGACTGGCAGATGAGGACCGAAGCTGTCGTCAGCGCTCAGGAGTCAAATCATTCAGTTGAGGTTTTCAGTCTGAGTCTTTAGGGCCTTTGAGATCAGGATTTGAACATGGATTGATCTCAAGGAAGGAAGATGGTGTGTCTGATTTAATTACCGGTATCTGCGACTGTAGGTAAGATAAATGCACCTCTGTGTTGCTCATAGTTTTCATTTTTTGTCATATCTGAATTTTGAATCCATGCAAAATGTGGTGGTTGGTTTGCTGAATTTCATGCGGGTGCCAGCCTCTGAGCCTTCACAGTAACTGTTAACAATACATACAGTGTCCCAGCCGATCAGTGGATCAAAGAGCAAAGTGCTTTGACATAAGGGTTTTTTGATACTCTAAGCCTCTTATCACCCTCAGTCAGAGACATACCAGCCCAAATCACCTCACACAGTATGGCCAGTGTGCAGTAACATGCATGCCAGACCTCACACATGACAAGTTCCACATTTACACTCGGTTGAGCCGTTGCGTACGACAGCCACACACTCGCAACAATCAGACCTTGTCTTTGCACTGCTAATCCCACACGGAGAAAGTCTGGTTGGAGGCCACAGCAGGAGAGGAGGTGGGGATGGAGGTGAGGTGGTTACAGGGGGGGAAGTAAGGAGATGGTGGGCGAATAATCATCCAGCAGTCCAGTAACCATGTTTGATAACTGAGCAAATGCTGAGCAGAATATTGAAAGCAACCGTAGTGTTATTTTGTAATAGCATCAAATGATCGTAAAACATCCGTGTTACTGCTGAATTCCTCCAAAAGACAAACATTTTCTGCCTGGGTAAAGTGAGCTGAGTGGTTGATGCAGTTATTTTGTTGATAATTTTTTTCCTGTTTATTTTGAAAAACATTTTAATTTCCCCCAAATTCACTGTAGTTGTGACTGAATAAGTTATTAAGACTGTTTTGCAAAATTAAAGATTGGCTGATTTTAGACAGAGACGTTTAACACCTTACCCCCAGGCTAGCCCATGTCTAAAACCATGGTAATTAATAATCAGTGACACCTGCACAGACCCGTCGCACCAGACAGGGAAACATGGTTAGAATTTGTGGTTTGTTAACATAGTTACTGAGAGAACAATGTGAGGGCAGAGACTATTTATTGTTTCACTTTGTTGCTTAATTTCCCATGTAAAACTTTCTTTTAACTGTTCAATTGTTCTTAGAGATGAACATTTTCTGCCTGGATAAACTGAGCTGGGCGGTTAGTTACAGTTCCCCTGTTGAATTGTTAGAAGGGTTAGGGAAAATTTGTCTTGATTAACCCAGAACTCATTTTAGTTGTGCACAGTCTGGCTTATAGTCAAGAGCTAAACAGCTTTGTGCAACAGATGAATGAAGACGACATCCTTCTGAGGTCACTGACCTCCATCTCCTCAGGAGCGTTGCTAGGGATAGGAAGATGTGGGCTAAAAACTATAGGAAAACAGAAAGTTTTTGGGATCTTGGGTTATTTTTTTACCCCTTCAAACTCATTTTGAAAGTTCTGTAAAAGGCCAACAACCTTAACTTGCTGCTTGAGCTCCAGAAAATGCTACATAGACAGTTTTTGGTCGAACTAGTGTTGAAAGCTCTGTAAAAACACTGTGTGGGGGTCTGAGCAGTGAAAGCCCTGGAAAAACAGCAGGAAGTTCATGTTTTTTTTCTCAAGTTACTGTTGAAAAACAGAGAGTAGCCTTTGAATTAGTCTTTTAAAAAGCTACATAAGAATCAGAATTGCACCCGTTATAGTGTCAGCTATATCTAGATATATACTGTTCCATCACCATGAAGTCTTTAAAACTAAAACTTATTCATGGAGTAGTCTTTCACATTATTTGGCAGTTATTGTATCATCGGTTGCTAAAGTGGAAAATCACTTTTGAAGATAAAGAGTGAGGAGGCTGATACTCCGCTCCTACATTTATCATAATCACTGCCTTCAGGAGAAACACCATGACTGGAGCCCGCTGGGAAGCTTTGATCCAGCGCTGCTAATCCAGGTCCATGGCAACACTGCAGGAGGAGCTGCAGCGTTCCAGAGAGGGATTTGTCTCTGGGTATGCTAGTGGGCAAACCTGGGCATGTCGCAGGGGAGCGTCCAGGCTCTGGCAAGGACAGTGTTGGGCTGGAAGCGGGGTTGGAGATGCAGAACAATGCTTTTCCATCCCATACAGTCTCAAATGGTGGGCACTCTCTGGCACTGTGGTCAGATGTTGAGTCACAGCTGCAGATGCCTCCATGTGCAGGAAACGCTGGTGCTGCCTGACGGGAGTAGCTCAACAGGAAATTGTGTGTCGCTGGCTCGAACACTTTACTTGTTTTTTATTTGGATTGGTTGAGTTCCAGCTGATATGTGTGCACAATATGATAGGCCATAAAAAAGACACCTGCGTTCTGGTAATTATAACATCTCGATGTTCGAACTGATCCCTGGCAACCTCAGTTGAAAGACTCGTGTCCTGTGTCACTCAGTTCACCCTCACAGGCAGCTTCTCCTCTTTAACTCCTGCTTTACAAATAATAGCCTCGTGCACCCAGATGAAATATTCAAGCTCTCAGCAACCTGAGCCTTGGTGCAGTCCACCTGCCGCTGATGGAGTTTATCTTGAACCTGATCATGAAAGAAACCTGAGAGCAAGTGCCACGCTTTGGATGTAACAGTGTAACAGTCCTTCAATACTGTAGCTTTGCTGACGTGGTGTCATATAACCTCAACACACAGACGGAAATGTACCATGTCTGTGCCCCTGAGCTCTTCATGTTTGATATGCTTACAGATTAGTATTTATTGCTCTTTGACCTTATAACATGATTATTATAGAGTTTCTCTAAGTAAAAGATGTTATCAGTTAACAGAGATGGTTACCATAAGACCCTATTATCACTAATAAACACGTCATGGCTTTTTCCTTTGCAATTTAAGAAAACAATCTTTTTGGCTTTTGGGGCATTAAGCTACTTTTTTATTTTTTTATCCCTTCCCAGTATCTCAGACATGTTTTGTTTAATGTGATAAAACAAACTGGCATTGTGCTGGTTTCACCTGGTCCCTCCTCTTTCCCTCTGGGACAATGAAGCTGAAGTTGAAAATGAGACACTTTCCTGTTTTTGAAATGTATCCAACAGTGTTTTTGATTATCTCATGATTTTGTGTTTTTTAGCCCAGGGAGAAACTACAGCAGCACAAACGTCTTAATGAGCATATAAACACCATCTTAATTTGGTAGAAAATGGAAAATTGGTGAACATCCAAAGAAAACAGTGTGTGATTATGACTGAGTGGGTTACGGGGATGGTGATGAGTACACTGAATGAATATCCACATAGTCCCTTCTTTATTAAACTCTCCCTATGTCTCTGTTCACCCACATACATCTGTCAGCGGCGGTGACACTCCCTCATCAGGAATGACCCGGTGTGTAGACTCACACTGTAAATCTCTGTGACGTCTTAATAACACCTTCATGCTTCTTATGGCTGGCGGAACAAATGCAGAAATATCTCTGCTGGCTCTGCTGCACTCAGAGAGAAACTGCTTTTGTCCTCTGATGAGATTTACCAGCCTACAGAACTATTGTGCTTCTCTCTCTCTCTCAGCCCTGTGGTGGAGTGGAGGTCTGCTTTTGAAAAAACAAAATATGATGACATGATATTCTTTTTCTGTTTCTCTTTCCATTAGAGCACAAAAAAGTGCTGTTTTTCAGAGTATTTGTTGCGCCGCCCTGTCCCATATGCCACCCAGTCCCCTGGGGGCCTCTGCCACACCATGCACCCACTACTGTCACAGCCCTCATGCACTACATGGGTCACATCACACTCTGAAACCCATTTGTGGAGCAGTTGGAGCTGGAAAGCTTACAAGAGAGAGGGAGAGAGAGAAATAGAGGGGGAGAGGGAGAGAGAGAGAGAACACACACACACACACACACACACACACCCCTTCCCTGACACACACTCACACACGCCCCCCTCCCTCCTCCCTCCACGCACAGATGAAAACTCAGGCAGTCTGTGGTGAACTTCTATCTGAGTGACAGGATCTTCTCGGCTGACACTTTGATGGACAGATCAATGTGTGGAATTCATTCCAAGTAGCACACGTGCAGCTATGGGAACTACTTTGCAGCTATGTTAGATAGCACATTATTATTCAGCAATTTGCTTCCTGCTGACATCAAAACGTCCGCGAGTGTTGTGCGATGGAGTCTGGAGCGGGACGAGGCGATGGGATCCACCGTGCGCTCCGGAGACCGAGGTTTGCTCTTTCAAACTTTTCTCTTGCGAGTTCCTCCTTTGATTTGGTTTCATTTTTTTTCATAATAATTTCTTCACGAGTAGTCGTGTTGATTTTTAATTGTTGATATTTTACCGTGCGGTGATTGCAATCGCACGGATTCAGCTTTGGAGTGAGCACATGCTCTTTTTCCTCAATACAATTTTGATAAGCCCGTTACCTGTGGAAATCATGCAACATGTGACATAATCCAGATCTGTATTTGAATGCTCCGCAGCATAGTCTAAAAATAAAATAGGTACTCCGATCTGCCAATATTGATTGGTGATTCTAGTCGATTAAACCAATAATGTTATTTTTCTCGTGTTTGGATTGGTTCGCGCCTCCTCCCCTGAGACCAATCTACCTTTGGGTGAACTTCATGTATATAGGTGGTTGATCAGTTTCTCCAAAACCTGGTAGTGAAATGGACATGCGCCAGGCCTGAGGCGGGATTTCATTGCCAGTAAATTGCATTCTAACTCAGCTTAAAGAATAAACCTTAAACGGATTATACCGACTGAGGAGGAATGTTTCAATATTGCCCCCTGATCTGGTCTTTACATGTGGCAGCGCCCATGGTTTCCCCACTCTAATCTTAAAAGGGAAACAAGAGAGATTGACAGAACAATAAAAAGGTTTAACTCTGTCTTTTTGTTAAAAGTTTAACCGCACAGCACATGCACAACTCAGTTCTGTCTGAGCCCAGAGGCCTGAAGGAAAAGGTTTTGATATTCCTGATTGTTCCATTGAAGAAAAGTTGTAAACTGAAAGTTTAACTACTCACAGGTTTGTCCCGCCCTACATTTAGACAGCCAAGGCCGCAGGTAGCTCAGGTATTACTTGTGGTTACCCTTCAGGACTTAAGAAGAAAGAAGACACTCCTCATGACTATTCTGAACTGTCAAAACATGTCCATAAAACCTCATGCAGCCTGGGGACGGCCCGCTTGCGCTCGTTGCTTACACACTGACCAACATGCTAGATGTCGGCCGACCTTTGCTGACCTCTGCAGGGTGGCGGGTTTTTCTCCCAAGCTGAAATCTACCGAGGCAGGACTTTTGAAAAACTGGAGGAAATGCCTCTCTCTGCCGGCTTTTCCTGCGGGAAGCTACAGAGCTGTGATCTATAATTGGAAAATGACGAAAGGACATGGACAGGAACTCCAGACACTTCCCAGAAATGTTGCCTGGAGGGCTTCATTGTTCTGTTAACACCATTAATCTGTGGAAATAGGTCACTTTGGATTTCACTTAAAGCAGAAGTAAGCGGAATATTTGTGTTAATATAAGTCTTAAATAGTTATATCTTCCGACAGCAATCACTTATATAGAGTGTTTGGTCTGAAACACGGGTCTGTCAGTCACTCTGCTCTGCTGTAAGCTGAGGAGAAAACTTTCCTTGTATCCTACAACCTTTATCCAATGAGGAGAGAGAACGGCATGAAGGGGCGGTCCTCTCTGTGTGTGCAGCCAAGGGATGCGCGTGAATGTGGTGACGTAGGGACGAGGGCGGGGACTGCTAACTCCATCGGCTGACAAGAAGTTAGCCAAAACGACCGGATTGCTTACTTCTGCTTTAATCAGTTAGACCTACAGGACGTTTCATGTCACTTTTGAGAGGGATTTCTATTGCGTATTTCCTCCTCTGATCACAGTTATTCCGCAATTGTTTTTTTGATGGATCCCATAATGAACCCCTCAGGTTGTCTTAGTCATTTTACAGACAATGATGAGACATGATATCAAATAAACACTCAGCTGTCTGCCAATTTGTATCAATAAAAGTGATCTGCTGTTGACACAACAACATGTTTCTGAGTCATTGCAGCGTTTAGTCTGATCAGACTCTTCGGTCTGTACTAGTTACAGCTCACAGTATCAGGTGATACCATGCCGCATAATTAAATCTGCAACATGTCGGTGCAGCGTGGTTATCCTCATAAAAATACCTGTGGCAACAGTGACAAACAGTAGCGTGATGATACTTCCCAAACTTTACATCTTCAGTCACCGATGCCTTAAATATCCCTGGTTGATTGCAGATCGCATGGTCTTCTGTGAAACTATCAATTATAGCCCCGGTATATTTCAATTTGAGAGTTTTTTGTATTTATTTTTTACTGTAGTCTCACTCCATCTTGTGCACAGATGTGTGTCACAGCAAAGTGTTGGCTGGGTCACCTCTGTGATGATGACGCGTGATACTGTGGAAACTGATGACAAACAGAAACACACCAGTTTTCTGTCACACAGACCAGGTCCATGCTTGTTTCGTGTTGGGAAATGATTAACTTTGTTACTACGCTTTCATTCTTTATTTCAATCTTATTGTCTGTTAGGTTTATTTATGCCAACTCTGATCTTTTTCCTTGTTGGCTTAATAAAGTCTAAAGTGGCTACTGTATGTGCCCTCCCAGGAGTTTCTGTGAGAGCACCACACTGTGGTGGCTACGAGTCTTACAGAAGCTCACTGAATCACAAACCTGGAAATAGAAGCAGGGCTTACAGTAAAATGTGTGTTCCTGATCCCCAGTGCTTTCTGTTTTGCACTTCAGTGGGTGCTACTATATTTATAGACTGGTGCAGTGAAAGTGTTACAACTCAACAAGGGAGAAAGGATGTTATAGGTTTATACTCTCAACTGTATTTACAAAGAATTATGCATTTCATTTTCATAGGTCATCACACCCATCATATCTTTTTTTTGTCATTGTTGTCCACAGGATGTGTGTGTAAAAGTGGACGGACTGGGGCCAATCATGGAGCCTGAGCTGAACTGCAGCTCCCACTGTGATTCCCCACTTTGCTTCATCCACTCAGGGGTCGACAGGCAGGAAGGCCTCGGCATTCTGCAGAGGCTATGCTGCCTCAGCACGGTAATCTCTCTCCCTCTGTTCCCTGTGCACATGCAACTTAACGTGTTTTGAGTGGTGAATTTCAGCAATTCCTCTTTAATAACACCTAAAGCACCCCATAAAAATGAAAAGCAACATAAGAAACATGCTGGAAGTGATAACCCACCTGTCGAACGGCAGGCATCCGGAAGGACGGGTGAAGCTATGTTTAGTATCGTCGCGGTCACCGGTGCCTTTAAGAGAAGGGTGAGTAGGGATCAGCAACATGATGCCAGGCCAGCACTAGACAGTGTAATGTGACTTTCCAAATAGAAACTAAAGTGGCCGAGACACAGTGTCAGGCAACACAAACACTTTGCTCTCCGTGTTGCACCACATAGAAAAGAGGTGAGTTATCTCTTTGATTTCCTTCATGCTTTGTGATGTTAATTTATGCATGCATCAGTCTCACAGTGTAGATATCATCTTCACCCAAAGGGAGGGGAACAGCGAGCTGTGCTGTGTTTGCTTTGTTATGTTAATGGATTAAGTGACAAGATAGCATTTCAGTGCCCTGTTATATTTCATTTTAATGTCCAAATAATCCGTCGTTATTATTGTGTGTTTAACTCGGCTGACATGAGAACTGTCAGATAGAAAGAGAAGTCCTTTGATGCAGTGTAACACTATACGTTTGTTACTATTCGTGGACGCAGACAGCTCACCAGGCGCAACTGTTTCTAGCACTAATAGTACAGAGGAAAGAAAAAAAATGCACGGGGGGAGGAACTGAGCCAACTTATTCCCTAAAATCGCACCTGCTTTGCTTTTCTTTCTGGATGTGTTCCCAGATATGGCTACAGCTGGCGGTGTGCTGTCTAAGGAGCAGCTCCTTTGCCCCATCTGTCTGGATTTGCTCAACTTGCCTGTCTCAACTCCTTGTGGGCACAACTTCTGCAGGGACTGCATACAGGGATACTGGCAGAGCGCTGGTCTGTCGCAGTGTCCCATGTGCAAGCAGAGGTTCTACAGGAGGCCCGAGCTCAAAGTTAACACTTTCATTTCAGAGGTGGCCTCTCAGTTCAAGAAGCTGCTGGAGAAGGAAGACAGAATCACAGACGTCAGTGCTGCGGACCATTATTCAGGTCACGAGGGAGAAGTTTCATGCGATGTGTGCGTTGGAAAAAGAGTCAAGGCTCTTAAATCCTGCTTGGACTGTTTGGCCTCCTTCTGTCAGACTCACCTGGAGCCACATCAGGTCCTAGACACCTTCAAGAAACACCGCCTGATCGATCCCACGATGAACATGCAGGACAGAGTGTGTAAGAAGCACGAGAAACTCCTAGACCTGTTCTGTGACACTGACCAGACATTCCTGTGCCAGAGCTGCATCCAGAGAGACCACACGGCTCATCGCACCGTTCCCATAGAGGACAAGAGCAGAGACAGGAGAGCTGAGATTGGAAGGATAAACGAAGAGGTGGAAAAAATGATTCAGGGTCGACTGCAGAAGATCACAGAAATCAATCAAACTGTAGAGCTGAGCAGAGGGAACACGGAAAGAGAGATGGAGGAGAGTTCGCTTGTCTTCACCAAACTGCTCCACATCATCCAGAGAGGCCAAGCCGAGGTGGCGGAGGCGATCGGAACGAGGCAGAGGCAGGTGGAGAGCAGGGCGGGTAGACTCATCCTGGAGCTGGAACAGGAGATGGAGGAGCTGAGGCAGAGGAGCACAGCACTGGAGCAGCTCTCACGCACTGACGACGACCTTTACCTTCTCCAGAACTTCAACGCTTTCTCCACGCTGCCAGCCACCAAGGACTGGTCGGACACTCATCTGGAAAGCGCCGTGTATGTGGGCACGGTGAGGAGAGCTGTCAGGAGAGCGCTGTGTCAGCTGGAGGAGATCGTAAAGGCCGAGACGACGAGGCTGTGTGAGAGCGAACTGCAGAGAGCTCAGCTGTGTGCGGTGGAAATAACTCTGGACCCTGATACGGCTCATCCCAAACTGGTGCTGTCTGAAAACAGGAAGCAGGTCCATCACAGTGACGTCGCCCAGAACCTCCCAAACAGCCTAAAGAGATTTTACCCCGGCGTTAGCATTTTGGGAAAAGAGGGTTTCTCCTCCGGCAGGTTCTACTACGAGGTCCAGGTGGAAGGGAAGACGGAGTGGGACATTGGAGTCGGGCTTGAGTCCGTCAACAGAAAAGGAGGCAACGTGCTAAACCCTGAAACCGGCTACTGGACCCTGGGGATGAGAAAGAACAAAAGCTACTGGGCGCTCAGCACCACTCCTGTATGTGTTCCCCTGGTGGAGAAGCCACAGAGAGTCGGGGTGTACATGGATCTAGAGTGGGGGCAGGTTTCTTTTTACAACGTGGACTCTGCCTCTCATATTTACTCATTCACTGGATACGCATTTGATGAAAAGCTCTTCCCCTACTTTAACCCTCGGCGTAATCACGGCGGCACCAACTCTACACCTCTGATCATCTCACCTGTCAAGGCTTGAACGCTCTCCAATTAGAGAGACTCCAGCATGATGTTTGTTGCTGTTTGACTTAATAAAGTTTTGTTTACTCAGATGCATCTTGTGTAGTTTTTTCTTTTATTTTCCTTTAGTTTAGACTAGAGCATTGGTTCTTTTTTTTTCAGAGAATTTTTATTATTATTATTATTGGTTTTTTTCTGCTTTTGTTCTTTTTGAGAATTTTACCACTTTTTTTGTATTAAATCTTTAACTTTTAATTTTTTTAACCACTTCTTCCTACAAATGTTTTAATGTTTTTGGAGAAATTGTACCACTTTTTTCCAGAAATTTCTCTATAAAACTTCCAAAAATTCACACCATTGGCCCTAATTTGAATGTACAAAAAAAGTAACATTATTCAGTCTCAGAACAAATATTTGTGTATTTCTGGTGTTTGCTTGAAAATTTTGTCCAATGGGGGTCCGTGGTCTAATTTGTGTCAATTTAGGGGTCCTTGATGTAAAAAATGTTCAGAACCACTGGACTAGAGGACGTACACACAATAATCCAACAATGTAGGTGTGGATCTGCATGGCTTCAAATGTGATTTTAAAGGGTATGCATGCGCATGTGCATGTGTGTGTGTGCAGATGGCAGTGGAGCTCCCGAGGCGGCCCCTCTCCCTGGTGCTGAGTGCTGTGGTGTGGACGCTGCTTTCCTGTGGCATCCTGCTGGCGTTCTGCTTCCTCCTCTTCACCCTGCGCTTCAAAAACAACAGGTATTGTGCAAGATAAAATACACGCTGTGTGTGTAAACACAAAGATGCATTTACTGAACCGATGCACCTGTTCTCTCCTCAGAATAGTGAAGATGTCGAGTCCAAATCTGAACGTCCTGACTCTCCTCGGAAGCCTCCTCACTTATTGCAGCGGCTTCTTATTTGCCGTTGATGAAGGAACACACTCACAAGCTGGGCCGTCCACTGCTGTGCTACAGGTAAGAGCCTGCTTCACTATCGGTGCTCCATCATATCCTTGGATAAATCATTGTTGGATAATCATCATCATGCAGTGTTTTCTCTCACAGGCTCGAATGTGGACCCTTTGTATCGGCAGTACGCTGGTGTTTGGCCCGATTTTGGGGAAGACATGGCGACTGTACAGAGTGTTCACCCAACGAGTTCCTGACAAGAGAGTGGTAGGCAAAGTCCAGGACCTTGTACCATGTGTAGTTTTGTTCTCCCTGTCACTTCAGGGTGCTCTAATTGGAATAATAATTATATTAGACAACGTATTATTATTTTTTATCAGTTAAATTGTTATTTCACCCCTTTTAGAAGGTATTTTGATGTGTTTGATAGTGGCTATTACTGTCTAGAAGCAATATGGTCAAAACTGCTGTATACATGTAGATGAAATGAGCTTGTTTTTGATGCGATCTGTGACTCTTTGACTCAGATCATCCGAGACATCCAGCTGATGGGCATGGTGGCTTTGTTGATCCTGGTGGACATGCTGCTTCTCACCACCTGGAACCTCACAGACCCCGTCAGGTGTTCACGATCTGTCAGAGCTGTTGTCAAGGTGAGACTTTAATGGTGACTTTTTGAAGCTGTGAAGTGCCGATTATAACATATAAAGATAATCGCTGACTGCTTTATTGCTCATTGTTAGCAAATTATACTATCACTTGATTAGTATGAAATTGCAGGTTTCCTCCACCTTAATGTTAATTATTTTATACACATATTGGTGACATTGTGAAATATTTTCACATATGATCTCAATAACTATGTGTTTTTTCTGATGTAGGTGGTGGACAGAGACATTTCCTACTCTTTGTCTCGGTTGGACTCGTGTTCTTCACTTTACCCAGATCTGTGGGCTATCATTATTGCTGTCCAGAAGGTAAGTAGGCTATTCTCATTTCTAAAGTCAGGTTACACAGCATTTAATAATCAATTCATGCAGTATTACTGACTCAAAGTCACAGGTTTCTCCATATTACTCATGTACTTAGATATTGTTGAATGACCTCATCAGGATTAGTCAATATGTGCGACATGAAGAGCAACACCAACACGTAGACTCAAATCTCTGGCATCACATGACACTAATGTCTGAAAGGAAAATGGATGAAGTGTATGTTTTTGAACCACTGTAATTGTTTAAGGCCTTACATATTGAGGGAACTTTTTTTTAAAGAAACAGTAAAGGAAAGAATTGAATTCATTAAATCAACTGGGAGAATACAAACGAATGTATTTCAACGTGTCCCTTTGTGCTTTGTCTTCCCTCTGTCCCTGTGTCTCTCTGAAGGGCTCTCTTCTCCTCTACGGCACCTACCTGGCTGGGTTGACCAGCAACGTCAGCCACCCTCCAGTCAACCAGTCTCCCACCATCATAACAGCCGTTACTTTGGTCACCCTCTCCTCTGCTGTGGTCGTCCCTGTGTCCATGTTCCTGCCGGCCTGGCCCAACCTGTTCTACAGCACCGTGGCAGGAGCCATCTTTGTCTGCACACTGGCTACTAACTGTATGCTGTTTGTGCCTCAGGTTAGCAGGAAATATCAGAGGATACACATGTAAGATGCATGAATCTTACATAAAAAAACAACAACATTTATTTATTTATGCAGTGCAAAAAAAAAGTATCTCTAGTCTTAGACATTCACACATACACATCTGATATTTCCTTGTTTCTGACTGACGCAGCGTTGCTCAAGCACAAACCACTAAAGAGGATTTTTTGTTCATGCAGAACTGACAGTCAATCATACGACACTATCGGGAAAGCAGCAGTAAACATAGACAGCCAATCAGACAGGCAGTGACTTTAGATAGACAGACATATGACAAACAGATGAGTGATACATACGTGGATGACTTTCTGTTTCTGTTTTGACAAAACTATTGAATTCCATGAGAAACTTTGATTCCCACACCTTTCCTTTTCCGTGTGTGTGAGTTTACGGTGTCTGTCAGTGGAGTGTGACTCACACACACGGTGTTTATGAGTCAAAATTACGTAGGCTGCTGCGAACAGGTTTATGACTCCAAGTGTCTGGCACTGGGTTTAGGTTATGATAAAAGAATGCAGCTCCAGTGGAAATAAAGAGGATATCTGCGCCGTTAATAACATGGTCAAACACACCTGGTCAAAGTGTCCCCTGTCAAATCATCCTGGTTATTATGCTGATAATTTATGTATTGTAGCTGACGGTTGGTGTAACGGCTGTAACTCCTTCTGTGCCGTGCAGCTGACCCAGTGGCGGCAATTTGAAGAGGATCAGAACAACCCGGGTCAGATGGCCAAGTACTTCAGCAGCCCCAGTAAGAGCCAGGCGTCTGTTTACAGTCAGGACGAGATATTCTACCTGCTGGGGGAGAACAACTCCATGAAAAAACTCCTCACTGAGGTAGGCTACTGCATCTCTGTAACAACGCTATCTGTCATTTGATAACAAAGTCTAATAGGGCATTAGGTAGAATTTGTGTGAGCGTCTCTGATGAGCCTGTGTAGAATTATCTGATGATGCAACTGCAGATTTTCTTTAGTTACTCTTATCTGTAACATTATTCCTGGTGGCTCCTGGAGCAGAGTTATAAATAATGAATGTCCTTTTAGCCATAGTTGTGGGGTGGTCAGTGGCAAAGTGGATGTTAATGTGTTGGCCACTTGTTAAATTTTTGTCCTGACTGACTGAAATATCTCATCTCACCAATCACTATGATTTTTCTTTCTCTTTTTTTTTATGTTTTGGGGATGGAAAAATCCCATAGACTTTGATGATCCCCCCGACTTTTCCTCTAGTGCCACCTGTGGGTCAACATTTGAATTTTTCCAAAACCTATGAACAAATCATCATCAGTATCAACAACAGCTGTTCTTTGTGCCGGTGTTAGCATGCTAACATGCTAGATCAAGATGCTGAACATGATCAATATGAGACCTCTCTAACATCAAAACATTAGCATTGTCAGTGTTATTTATGACAATGTTAGAGTTAGAGTTTAGTTCAAAGAGAGATGTGCCTAAACACAACCTCACAGAGCTCTAAGTCTTTTACTTTTACTTTCCGTTGTCTGCCAACATTGATTTTCACCCAATACAAAACCTTCATCTTTTTTAGCATAGGCATTAAACTGACTATTGTTGATCATTCATTTAGACACAAAGTCATTTTTAAGGACAACAGAGGAAAATGGTCAAAAACAGTCAAAACTTTACTTTGCCATTTATCTAACTTTAAACCCTCCACAGCCGTGACATTTTGGAAACTTTGTTCACAGGAACATTCTTCTATCAGCATTTTCCCTCTCTCATCTCAAAATACTATTTTTGTGTTTGTCATTGCAATTTGCAGAAAAATGCTGTGATTGACAGTCTGCAGGAGCAGGTGAACAACGCCAAGGATAAACTTCTGCGACTCATGTCGGCCAGCCAGCCCTGTGGGGACCAGGACATGGATTCCTCCGCCACCAACCTCAACTCCTCCTCCACTCAGACCACAGAGCTTCAGTCGGATGGCCCCTCTTCCTCTTCTCTACCTCAGAGAGACACTAAAGCTCAACTCTCACCCCTCCACCTCACTGCTGCTGCCTTTACAC
This sequence comes from Trachurus trachurus, assembly GCF_905171665.1. Lineage (NCBI taxonomy): Eukaryota > Metazoa > Chordata > Actinopteri > Carangiformes > Carangidae > Trachurus > Trachurus trachurus. The sequence goes on from NC_139899.1 coordinate 18,710,425, forward strand.
CGTCTTCAGAGCTTCCCACTGCTCCGAACGCCTCAAACCGTGTTACTGCTTCCTCCCCTCTCCTGGATGATGTGGTTAAAAATCTAAAGTATGCAGACACAGCCGAGTCCAGGACCACGGAGGATCTCAAACAGCCTCTTCCGTCCACTGGGTTCCTCAGGACACCAGAGGAGACTGTTGACTTTGTCACTTCCCTACAATGCCATAGAGGGTTGAAACCCTTTCAGGTTGACGCCTTGGGCAGTGACGGCGGCCTAACGTCTCCTCTGGGAGGAAATGCCAGGCCGACTGGTTTTGTCAGCAGTGAGCAGCTGCAGGAGATCCTCCAGGAGCTGAGCTTGGACGCAGTCATGGAAGGAGCACTTCGATCTCCTGGTCAAATAGCCAGGACGTCCTCTCAGTTAAAATGTACAGAAGCGTCTTTGCTGTCCCCTATCTCCCTACGGATGCCACACTCCCCCTACCCTCCCGTTGTCTTCCGTTACCCCAGCATCTCCCCCTACGCGATGAGGAAACGGCGCCCGCCCTTCAACTCAGCTAGAAGAGGTTTGACTCCCTGCGACTACAAGGCTTGTGGGAAGATAAGGGAAAACTGTCTGCAACAAACTGACAATCCGCACGATAGGGTGACGGTGGATGGCAGCCTCCTCCAGGTTAACAACGGTGACCTCGAGCCAGAAGAAGAAGAGGAGGTGGAGGAGGAGGAAGCAGAAAGGCAGGGAGTGATAGGAAAACGCCGGAGGTGTGTTTCAAGGTCCCACAGATGTTCGGCGTTGCACCGCGAGGAACAGGATCGCACAGCTCAACCCGACCTAGAGGCAGGTGGTGATAAAGAGCGACGCCACAGACACTTCAGAGACTCCTGTGGCTACTGGGACTCAGACTCCAGCAGCTCGACAGACTACTGTTACTACCACCGTCCATACTGTGACTCCTGCCTGCAGCGGGGCTCGCTCCTGTCCTCCACCTCCTCCTCCTCCTCAGACTCCTCCGACAGCGAGTACGAAGGCTACGCTGGCCTCTACCGCCCCCCACGCCCCGTGGTATTCAAAGACGACCTCAAACCCACCTTTGTATGAACACAAAGTTACTGCACTTTACAGGTTCATCCATCTTCACCACTTGAATTCATATCTTAATATTAGCTTTGCCTATAGACGAATTTCAGTGTGCATGGAGCTAATGTGCATCTGTTATGGGAGATACTTTGACTGTAGCTTTCAATAAGGATGTGTTGTGCATTCGATATGAAGAGAGGGCTGATATCCTTGAATCTTGCATTGTCGGACGGAGGCTATTAGATTTGTGAGATCTTTCAAAGCTCAAAAGCACACAATGCTGTTTACTTTTTATTATTACTTATGGCCTTATTTGTACATTTCTACTGTCAGATGAAAACCCCCTTACATTCCAAACACGTCTGAGTCTGACATTTAGTGTAAAAAAAACAAAACAAAAAAGCCCAGAAAGCAAAATTAAAAGGTTTTTCACATGAACAGTTGAAATTTGCACTATACTATGCAGACGCTATATTTATTTTGATATTTATTAGTAGATGTTTTGGTAGATTGGACTCATTTTTGTCTCCTTTTTACTGCTGTCTATTGTACTATTGTCATATACGCTACTTAAAATGTTGCTACGCCATCTTATTGCATTGTCTGCATTTTGTTGTTTGAGTTTTGTTATAATTTTCAAATGACCTCCTATATTGTGGACAAACAACACTCTGTATTTGCCATTACATGCCTCCCATCTCGAGCTGGTTAATGAAACACCACGCCCACTGGTGGAAACAGATCACTGCTCTGACTTTCATTCACTTAATTGTTTTCTCAGTATTTTTTGTGCTTATTCATTCAGAGCATTTAATACGTGAAGGTCACAGTTATCAGAAGTATATGTCTTGCGTGTGTGTGTGTGTGTGTGTGTGTGAGAGAGAGAGAGAGAGAGAGAGAGAGAGAATGAGATAATATTGTGCTGATCTTTGATTTTTGAGTCATTTTTTCTTATAAGTCTTATTTTTCAAAAGAGAAAAAAAACTCTACACCACTTCATTTTGCATCTTCTCTGGTTTTCCACCACATATATAAAGGGGGCCACCTCAGCACCAACAGCCAAACAACAACCGTATAAAACAGCTTGATGCAGGCCTGGATTAGCCTGTAAGGGCCTCATGGGGGGTTAGAAAGGAATAGGAAACAGGAATAATCCCCTGCCCCAGGTTTGCTATGCGTCAGTTTGTACTAAATTTACAGTATGTCAGCATAATATCAATGGAAATATTAAAAGCAGGTTTTGCCACTCTCCTTTTACAAGACAGGACCTCATGTTTGGCTCATGTTTAAGTGGTGGTGCATATAGTAATACCATACAAATTTGTAATTGACCAAATTACCTCAGAGTCATTGCCCCACAGACAGTCTGAGATTTAATTGTTGCTAAATGCAATAATAAACTTGACCTTTGTTTACCTGTATTACATCACAGGATTATAATATTTCCCATGCATGTTATGTGACTTTAATCAAGACCAGAAACACTTCCTTAAGACAGATGCAGGAGCTTTTTTGTGATATCTCTGTAACACAGACAAAAACAGAACAGTGCCCCCACCACTGTATTATTTTAAATTTCTCTTTCCCGACTTGCTGTTCTCCTTCTCATCCCCTCCCACTATCTCCTCTCAGTATTTTTTTTTCTCTTCTTCTAATGGGAAAATGTGTGTTTGCCGGGGGAGGTGTTGCTATGAAGGGAAAACAGCGTGTTGCGTTACTTCTGCTCAGCTGCCTGTGTTTTTTTGAGACGCGGCTGCTCTCTGTTCTGCATTGAAGGGCAGTCTGGGAGAAATTCCCTTTGATATTGAGCATAACAGATTATAAATAAACCACACAAAAGACAGACTACCAGCATCATTCTGCAGAAGGAGAGACTTTCCTGCCAAGATGAGATGACTGAGATTAAGATGAGGAGACCTGGCATATTGCTAAATTGTTGAATAAAGTAGATGTGGATAACACATATTTATACTTAAAATAACACAATAGTTCATAGTTATCAACCATATGAAAAATAGATAGAGATTAGTTTAAATAGACATCACTTGACCTCACTCTGATTACATGTTATAGGTAGTCAGAAAAGCATTAAGTAGCTATTTCTAATAAGTTGTAACTAAAGGTTTTATTAATATTAATAAGTAATCTATTAGTGCTTTATTATTAAGTATAAAGCAATTAAGAATTCCTTCTTTTTTTGAGGGGGGGGGGGGGGGGGGGGTCCAAATTGACAAAAAAAGGGGGAAAAAAAGGAATGGCTGGTATCAGAGGTTTTATTTGTCATTTGTACACACACAGACACAATGGGTAAAATATAAAAATGTATAAATACAGCCTATGCATTAATATTCACTAATTTTGTGAAAAGGCCATAGATCATTTGGAAGAAAAATTATTAGTATTACTCATATTTCATAACTTGAGGACACAAACATTGATCTTAATAATTTTCATTCATTTTTGTTTAGTATTAATTCAGGTTCAGGGTTGAAGGTAGCTTAATAAATTAATAAATAGCTTCACAAAAAAACAAATGAATTGTCAAGTTAAACAACGTGAAATCTGATCATTAAGGAATTAATTACCTGTGAAATGATCTATAAAGGTTTGTTTTAATGGGGATAAGCCACTCACATACATAATTATGATTTATTGTTAATTAAAAAATAGTCGAGGAGAGACAGAGAGGGTTAGCTTTTGTAACTAACATAGCAACAGTGCTGCATGACCACCGGTGCTCTGTGACAGCTGGGTCCATTTGAACTGACAGTCTGGTTTCGCGACGCCATTGGTCGCCGAGGTCATCAATCATGGCAGCAGACCCACCCATTGTCCCTGTCGCGGCACGGGGAAAATCCTTTGAAGTCACGAGGGCGGTGCCAAGCAAATTATGCCATGTGGTGCTCGAGAGCGACGCTCTCATTGGACCCGCGACGCAGGGTTAACGCCCATTTCTGAAGGATACCCGCTGTGATTGGCCAACGCGGCCACCCCAGATTCACCGTTTGCGCGTTCGCAGTTTTCCTATTCTCCGACGCGGTTTACGTCACCGGCGTGAACCTCCTCCCACGACGGCGGAGCGTTCCCTGTAACCCTTTACGCAAACGGCGTAGCTAATGTACGCAGCGACAAAGACAGCGAGCCCGAAACCTATGGGGAAGGAATAAAAAAAGAAATTCGGTATCGTCGCACTCTGTGTCAAAGACCATCATTTTCTGAAGAGCTCGCTGCCCCCGGGGCCTCGGCAACGACACCGAAATTTGACGGCGACGAGGGCGGATCGAGACTCACCGTAAACCCATTGAATCCGCTGAAGACTGTGGCAACTGGCAGATTTTCCGTTGGACGGTCTGTAGGCTAGGGTATAGCGAGGGAGCCGCCATGGCAGTCGGATCATTGAGCCTCCACATCGGGATATGAGGAGGAGCTGCATGTGTCCCGAATCGTCAAGAAAACGTCTCATTTACCCGCGATCCGCATCGGATCAGCTCTCCTAACATCTGAACTCACCTTCGCTGAAATTTGTGAAATTGATTTCGCTTCCAGAAAGAAATTGCAGTTGGTTTTAATCGAGGGGTGGGGGGGCCACAGGCAGGGAGAGGCCAGATTCATGACTATTTTAGTCGGAGACGTGTGTTCAGAGGCCCGCTGAGAGAGAAAACCTGGAATAATACTGAAGAAAAATGATGCTCTGATCGACCGCTGCTGGGAAAAGAAAGGGTAGTTTATTTGGTGACACGAACTGAAGTGTGAAGGATCGTGGGATAAAAAAAAAGCAAAAGGGGGGATCTCTCGCTGCCCTGTCCTCCCTCTCTCTATCTCTGTGTGTGAAATACAGTTGATATTCTTTTTTTTTTTTTTTTTTTTTCTACTGGCATCCTCTTTGGATGAGAAGGGTCGGCGAATCGATCAGTCCTGCCGTTTAAGCAAGTCACAGTCTCCCGAGTCGAGAGAATCAAAAGGGATCGGATCATGTCGGGTCGGCCCAGGACCACATCCTTCGCGGAGAGCTGCAAACCAGTGCCGCAGCCCTCTGCTTTCGGCAGCATGAAAGTCAGCAGTAAGTACACCACTGTAATCCTAGAGTAGCCCACCTTTCCTCTGCATGCACCAGGCCCACTGTAAGGGGTTGTATAACCCTCTACTCTCTAAAAACGTGTCAAGTGAGTATGACGTTAGCTCCGGATAGCCTAGCCCTGCCATATATCTGTGTCACTGACTGAGATTGGCCGGTGCTGAGTGGCACACACACTTACACGCACGCACACACACACACCGCTGCGCTCTGATGCGCCGCCCCGGGGCCGGTCAGCCTGCTCCGGGTTAGCAGGCCGCACCGGGCTGAGCCGGACCGGATGAAGGTGGTTGGCACCGGCCCAGGTCATACACCAAGTCTCCCCGTTTTTTTTTTATTATAATTTTTTTATGTATTTATACCGCAGATCGCTATCTGATCGTTGTTGCATTTGAATAGCAGAGCACACACCTCATAGCGGTGTGGCTGGCTACACAGCGCCAGCCATATGCGTAAAAGGGTTAAAAAAAAGAAAAAAGAAAAACCATAGGACCGGTCTATTACGCAACTGTCAGGGCGGAAGGTGCGCCCATAGTTGAAACTGACGTGATCCCGGAGAAGGGTTGGTTCACTTGCTGCTTGATTCTGGTGTCGAAACCAGACGTCGCGGCGGCTGGAGGCTGAAAGCTGGAGGCTGGAGGCTGGAGGAGGTTGGGAGTGTGACACTGTGCATGAGGTGGCACCGTGTAGACTGGCTGCAGAGCCATGGAGCCATGCCACCGACCTACCGGCCAGGCCTGCCCACCTCTCTACACTGTTGATCCACGCACAAATCTCCTTTAATTTCTGCCTCACGTGATCTTTGTCTGGCATGTCACACTCATTCACCATGCAGTGTTTTTTTTTTTATTAAATATAATGTCAGATTTCTCAATATTACTGCATTTTATCTCCGTGTGTGTGTGTGTTTCCTAGATTGCAGATAGATACTGCAAGTGACACTAATCAAATAGAGCTTGATCTCTCTCTGATATGGTGCAATGAGACTAGACATAATCAAGAGGTGTATCCTCAACAAGTTCACACATTATGGTTGCATGAACAAATTCAGCCTCATTAGACTCATCAAGCTGATCATTTTTTAACTGTAACATCATCATTAATGACTAATATCTGCCCTGGCTGCAAATACCCCACTACCTAGTTACACCCATTTTCTTATCTTGGATGCAGACACACATTTGGATGTATGTGTGTGTGTGTGAGTGTGTGAGGAAAAAGTGAGGCCGTTAAGGAATGTTGGTGCTGCTTCGGGGCTCTGATGTGATCATGATGTGTGTTAGTGGGGTGAGGCCTGAGGCTGAGGCTGAGGCTCTCTTCTGGGCCTTGGCACTGAAAACCACTTAGGGCACACACACACACACACGCACAGAGAGAGAGAGAGAGAGTGAGTGAGTGAGAGAGAGAGAGAGTAGCACTTCCAACTCCCATCCCCAGCCCAATACCTCTCTTGCCCCAGATATGGGTGTTGAAGCTTTGGTTTGTTCCTGTCAGTGTAGATCGTTCATGGTCATGTTGCTGTTTAAAGGAAAAATTCCTATTTGCTTACGATAAAAAAATGTTGTGCAGGCCAATAAGTCGACTAAATGTAAGAAATGTTGGACTGGGAGACTTTGGCCTAATTGTTTCAGAGACATAAGCCACTGAATTAGCAGTAAATGCGAGGCTGACCTTGTGGTCTTAAGCATTGCACGCGCTTTTACACCAGTGTTTCGCTGACATATCGCAAACCTGCAAATATTTTTCTCCAGGAGACTCATCTGGTAAGTCACTGCCTCATTATCAGTCATTACAGCCTGAACCGAACTGATTAACTAAACAATTAACTGGGTGTTAAACTATCTGATTTGTACAAGCAGGTGGTGTCCAGTCCCATAGGGAAAAACCAGAGAATTTGATTGCTCAGTCGGTCCTCCTCTGTGGTAAAAACACCAACATGAAGCATCTCACGCAATCATCTCTTCAGTTATATTTTACATAGGAAGCAAAGAGAGATTGTTACAACAGGTGAGAAGTTGGTGACATTCAAGAAAATGTGAACGTTTGAAGGAAAAGTCTGCTCATTTTCACTCCAGCTTTGGTTGCCTACTTTCTGCTGTCATGACTGCAGTTTGTGCTCAAAAAGATGCTACACTGGGGCAACAGACCCTGGTGGGCTCCTGGCTATTTATACCATTCATCTTCATATGGTTTGAAAAAATAGGTCCAATTTAAAAAAAAAAAAAAAAAAAAAAAAAAAGAAAGAAATCTAACTAAACACAACAATATTTGTGCTGTTCATGGCTTTGGCATTGCCAAGAAATCAATGGGTTCGGCCAGAGAAGGACTATAATTGGATACTTCATGGGCCAAAAAAACACAAGGGGACCAGAACAACTTTGCTTGGTGAGCAGCTCTCATGGTGCGACACCGTCAGGTTATCCAGTTAGCTCTTAACACATTCCAAGAGTGAAGTGGGTAAGTCACATACTTCAACACAATCCATTGTAATCATAAGGAGTGGGACAAAAAGGCACTTGTTGAAATAATCAGATCTGGATCTCTGATCTGGTGTCAAGCTGATGAACAGGACTCGGGAGTCGGGAATATGTTTGATATCTGCCGTCCTGTCTGGCGCAGATCCTCTGGGCTGGTGGATGTACATAATAGAAGCAATTACACACTGTAACGTAGAACTGGGTGAGGCCCCGCCATGACATATCAATTAGAAAATACAAGACTAGATAATGGCTTTGCCTATTGAAGCATTGTGATTTACAATTTAAATATTTCCAGGTCTTTAAAGGTCGAATCACTGTTAAATACAGTTTGTGGACTTGAATTGTAGTTTGTTTCCTTCACCTCTTTGTAATTAGTCATATACTTACTTTTTTAATGCATCACCCCGCCTTAAGCCTGGTTTATACTTCTGCGTCGACTCAAAACTGTAACTACACCGGTGCCTCGGCGCCTTTGTGCGCCTTTGGAAGTTCTGCGTCGAGGAAATGTGTTGCTTTGCCAATCACCGCTGTTACATTTCATTTGCGAAACTTTGTTTATCTTCCTTCTTCGTTCTTCCAGGCACAGTGAACCGAAGTGAAAAGAATATTTTTGGAGTTGATGATGATGATGTGGTATAGCATTTAGGAGAAACCAGGAAAGCTAAATGCTGGAAATGACGTCTGACTGGACCAATCACAGCCCTTTGTTGTTAGAATTTTTTTGGAGGTGGTGTACGTCTAGTGACGACGTAGGGGTTCGCAGTGCCGCAAAGGGCTCCGCGAGGGTACGCTGTCGAATTGACGCAGAAGCATAAACCAGGCTTAAGTTGAATCTAATTTAAACACTATTCCTACTCACTCTCATTATCACTAACTATGTACTAAAAATACACGGTAACAAGTAAAAAAAAAAGTGAGTGAAAAATATCCATGAGAAGAACATGACATCTTCAGTTTGACCAGTAATCTAAAGATGAAGGAAATCAGGAAATCTCCGCATCTGAGAAACTAGAATCTGCACATTTTTGGACGAATAATTGAAACTATCAGTCATTGAAAAACAAATTTGACAATCGGCTGATTTCATTTCGACTTCATTCTAGATTAGGGATTGCTGCTGTTGTTAAAATAATGTGTTTCCTTGTCAAAATCAAATCTAATGACAATACGCGCAAATGTTCACACTCTTATTTGGACTCTTCCTGTTTCAATCTAAAATAAGACAGTTTCTCAGAAGGTCGTGACCTGCAGAAACAGCTGTGTCATAATTGTACTTTAGACTGATTTTATATAACAACACATTGGTATCTACCTGAACTAGTTTTTTTTTCCACCTCTTTTTCTCTTGCATGTCACCAAGTGTTAACTTGACCTCAACCATCCCAACACACATACACACCGTGACACACACTTTGCACTATGTGTGTGTGTGTGTGTGTGTGTGTGTGCGTGAATAACTTGGCTGATGATCTCAAGCAGCTGTAGCCAGTGTGCATGATCCTGGAGAGAATACTCCTACCCCTCCTACACAGGCAGACGGAAACACACACACATGCATATACATACATACATTCGCACACCCACACGAGCGCTCTTAGGTTTTGTTTTTTGGGGTGAGGCAGCTGGCCAAGAACAATAAGCGGCTTGTTTAGCATTTCAAAGCTGCAGCTCTCTCTTTCTCTCTCCCCCTCTTTTCTCCCCTTTCCTTTCTGTCCCTTTCTCACATTTTAGCAAGTGATGATGGGAACAAAATGAACTAATTACAGTCTTTGATTCCAAATGAAACAAAACAGGACTTGCAGATAGGAGAGGAACAATCCAAATCAGTCAGGATTTAAAAAAAGAGAGCTGAATTTTGAGGAGGGGGAAATAAAAGAGACACGATGAGCAGATGATCGGTCTCGGCTCAGTTGACTGGGTGTAGTTGGCGCTGGCTCTGCAGGCTGCACACCACTTTGATATCTAAAACAACAACGATGTCTACACCCACATAACGTCTGGTCAGAAACGCACCGACACCTTGACATTTCCGCGTTAAACGCCGCTCGGCCAAAACTCGCTTCTGATTCAGCAGCGACATTCCTGTGACGAGATGTTCCAGCAATGTGGTGAATTATCTCATCAGCCTTGCAGCAGCGGTGGAACATTGTGTGTGTATTTGTGTGTGTGTGTGTGTGTACCTGCACACTAACACAATGCATGCATGTTTGCTGCTGGTACGCACTGTTTAGTTGTTGAGGAATGTAGCAAGTGTCTTCACACATTCTCCGCAAATGTGACTTTGACCTGCAGTCCACAGTCACAATGTACCAAGGGACATTAAGATTTTGTACATTTCGTATTTTGGAGTCCTGTGAACCACGTGAAACACAGTAACACTAACCCAAACCAAAAGTGAGACAGTGCTTTTGACAGCTTTAAAGGGATACGGCAACATTTTTTTTTTTTTTTTTTACGTGTCTTGCCTCATTCCAGAGTCCATGACAAGCAGATAGACACCATCCTTTCGACTGTGCGTGCAGTAACAAGGTAGAGCCCGTATCGCCCGTAATTAGCTTAGCTCAAACGCTGGAAGTGTATAGGTAATGTTAGCCTGCCTCCACCTAAAGTCATCAGAGACACTCTTCAGCAACTCTAAATGGAAACCGGCGGGCCGATCTTCGTCTCAGAGCTGACAAAACTCTCCGGTAAGGCATCTTGAGCGGTCAAATGCCGGTAACGGGACGAGATCGGTCAAAACGGAGGGTTCAAGCAACAACGGTTTATTTTGGTTCAAGCTAGCTACATCGAGGGTAGGTTAGCTTCCTATTTCAAAGTAAAAGTACTTCTGTATGTAAAGAGTAAAGGGGTGTGTTATTTTGTGAAAGTAACCAGAAGTGCGTTGGTCACAACGGCTAGCTTGAGTAGCGCCGAATTCGTCCGAACAAAATTGTAAACAGCTGGTATTTAGACAAATTAACGACACACTGCTGATCTAAACGGCTACTTTCTCGCCTAAAAATGTTCGAAATGTCGATAAAGTGATATATTTACAGAGTTTAGAGCTAAAATGAAATCAGCTTCTGACTGCTGATTTCGGCTCGGGTAGGAGGCAGGCTAACACTACCTACGCACTCCCAACGTTTGAGCTAAGCTAATTACGGGCAATACGGGCTCTATCTCCCTTGTTACTGAACGTACAGTCGAAAGGATGGTGTCTATCTGCTTGTCATGGACTCAGGAGTGAGGCAAGACACGAAAGAAAATGTTGGCGTATCCCTTTAAGTGATTAAAGCGGTTTGTAACATTAAAGTCATTAGCCTCGGTGTTTGATCACTGTGTCTGTGGTAGTATAATTCTATGCAATATACATCTATGCATGTGTTTGGCAGTGTATTTGTTTGCCCGTGTCAGCGAGGAATGAACATATGGATGGTTTGGCAGTCACTCATTCTGTGACATTTGCTTGTAGTGATGCAAACGAGCGGTGTGAAAAATCTGCCTCGTCTTGAAGTAAATACATGAATAATGTTAGAGCTACAACCTGCTAGTACGGAAGAGGATTAGGGCCATATGTGATGCTTTTTTCTTGTTGCTGACTTTAATTTGGAGTGCTCATTGTAGCGAGTAATTCAAGTCAACTCTGGCAACAACAGTGTCTTTGTTTATGTGAGACGCATAGATATACATCAACACCAGAGGGGAAACACGTACTTAGTGGGTTCATGTACTTCTGGTTACAAATGAAATGAGTGTCTGTCTAACTGTGGAAGGACAAATACTTGAATAATATACAACAGTGTTGACAGAAACTGTTTCCTCAGTTATCTTGTTGACTACCTGCTTCAAGGCATTATTATCTGGGCATACCTCTTGAACATGCTCTATTGAATGATTAAGCTGTAATCTATTGGTCAGGAAGTGAATAACAAAAGATTTATGAGCCCAAATACGGGTTAGTGAGATTTTGAGCTTGTGAAACGATGCTTAGAAATAGTTTGAAAGCCTGCGATTGAACAGCGTTTGACCCCTCGAGGACCTATAAAGAGAATGCTGCAGAAATACAAGTTTGTGAAGGCGTGGGAAATATTTGTAGCCAGGTGTGGAGAAAATTGGATAATGTTTAAATAGAATTTCCTAAGTTACAGACACAAAGCGAAATAAGAGACACTCTTGCGAAACATGTGAGTACAGATTCACTGCAGAAAACTGAGCATTCTCACGTACAGTAGGACCTTTTCAGAAAAATACAGTGTCACACTGAGAATATCCAGAACATTTCAGATTCAGAGCTTTTATACTCCCAAAGAGGGACATTTGTTTAGCAGTGATCGTAAGAATGCACAAAGACAATAAAAACACATGAAAAATAAGATACACAGAAGTAGGAGAGTAAAGAACACAAAAAAACATAAAACTATAAAACCACCAAACTTGAGTTAACAAACAATGAAAACATTTTCATAAAATGCAACACGTGAAAAGTGCGCTCTAAAAGCTCAACATTTTATTTAAGCTCACATAAACATAATGACAGTAAAATAGATGTATAATAGACGGATAAAAAAAACTAAAAACTTGTCATGCTAGCTGTACACTAAAAAGTAAAAGAGTATATTGCACTTAATGGATAATAAATGAAGGTATCACAGCAGCAGAGCTACGCAGTATGGTCCAAGTCACAGCATCTTAAACAGCCTGAAACAAAATCAAGCTCATGCTCAATCTTGTTTAGAGCTGCAACTAAAGTCATTAACATCATCACAAGCCTACTTTTGTCCAGACCAAAACCCCAAAGACGTTCAGTTTACAAAGCTATAAAATGGTGTAAAACTAGCATATCCAATCAAATTACCCCAATTAAAAAGGCAATCCATTTGTTGAGCGACTAATCAACTAATAATTGGAGTGTTCCTCTTGTTTACTCATATGTGGATCATCAGAGGTGAAACCGGTAACGTGTCCTGTTTAACTGCCCCAACACTGGTGATGCTTTGGCCTCATTGTGTGTGCACACGTTCACCGTGTTGAGTCGTGGCCTGAACTAGCCCGGTGACCTAAATTAGATATTGATGCCTCTGGCGAAGAGTTCCAGCAGCTGTCTGGCTTTGTTGTAGCCGAGTAACATTTATCATGCTAGTTATATCGCTGTTGGCAGGCTGATTGACAAAGTAGCCGTGGAAACGCTGCAGGTGCATGTTAGCGAGGTTGGTTGGGGAATCACTTATTGTAGCGGGGCATTTTATTTCACGTGTGAAGATGATCCTTCACAACAAGTCAGTGGTGGTGACTGGGACGAGTCTCTGTCTGCTTGAAAAAACTGACAGATTACAGAGATGATTTTTTACAGATTTAACAGATTAGTTTGTGAAGGGTTCTGCTTCACACACAGGCAAACACACACTTCCAAATGCAAAAAAAAAAAAAAAAAAAAGCAATTTCCAATTACATCGTCATTCCTTGCTTGCACCAGTGTAATATCACACTGTGAGTGGCTTTTGTGCGTATTTGACTGTGCACAGACTTTTCTCACGGTTTGAGGAAGTGCAGAGGCGTCATACAAATGGCCCTGCTGGAATATGTAGGCAGACTCACATTTCTCCGTCTCTCTCTCTCTCTCTTACAAAGTCTATTTCTGTCGTGTCAGAATTCGTCCTCGGTTTGTCTTTCTAGACTCAGTCCTGGAGAGTGAGGACCTGTTGGTCTCTCTGACCCCCGCCAGCCCCCACCACAACTCATTCTTTGATCCTAATCACATCCTCAATGATTGGACCACTCACACACACAACACAAACAAACAGGAACAAACACACGTAAAAAAAAAAAAAAGAAGAAAAAAGGACTTGTGTGTGGATTGGCAGAAGTCAGCAGGAGTTGGTCACTTCCACCTCTTATTGGATAAGACCTTTTAGCCTGCCCGTGTCCTCTGTGTGGAGGTGGTCTGCCCTCACAGCGTGCCGCACGACATGTCTATTCAATAACAGCGTGCCATGATTATCAAGCACCACTAATCCATTCATCAGCATGATTTTCTTCCCTCTATGAGCTGCTGACAAATGTCTCGACAGCATCTGTCTCACCAGCTCACCTAAAATTAGACAAATTTAACATGGATGATTTGATTTTTTTTTTTTTTTTTTTTTTAAGTGCGTGGGTGTGGGTTTTGGCTCCTGTGCAACTTTTTCCTGCTGCAGTTTGTGTGAAAGAGAAGAGACATAATAATCTGATTTAGAGAGTCTGCAGCTTTCATGTTGGGGATTTGTTGTATATACAGTTGTGTGGAAGTTTAGGGGTTATTTAAGAGGCAGCACTCATCAATACAACATACAGCTGTGCGTGGCTGTCCCTTCACTGCCAGCAAATGTGAACTTTAGCCTTTGATACTACTATGGATTATATCTGTGTGTGTGTGTGTGGAGGGAGATAGGGAGGGGGGCAGTGCGAGGCAGAAGCAGGAGAACCCATTTAAACAGGAAAAAGCCTCCATGTCATGATCTCAAGGGAGCAGAGCCAGCGCCTGACTGAGTGCAGAGGAAGGTATAAAGAGGAGAAGGGGCATGCAAAAGCAAATTCCCATCTATAGTGCATTAGCATCCCGAGCAATACAGAGTCTTGGTAGCTTACGTCGATTCACTGATAGCAATCCTGTGAATCACAAAGGTCCAGTGAGGACGGACAACGGAAGCTACTGCCGACTGTACACCTATGCAAATCTGTCGGATCATTGATTTCTATAAAAGCACCACCGATCTTTAGTGTCAAACAGGAAATGCAAAGGAATCAAGTTTCTACATCTGTTGAAATAATCATTTTCTTTGTGATCATGACAGACATATTTCACGGTGGTTTTCAAAAGGGATGCCCCAGTCTGGTTTCTTTTTGATTTTTTTATCTCTTTGCTGCAGACACTGATACGGATCATCTAAAGGTGAGATCAGCTGGCGTGTGGCTGATGCTTATCATTTTTGGCACGCACTGTAGACGACACGTCAGTCTCTTACTGTAAAAAGTTCCACACGACTGACATGTTGTTTTGTTTTGCGTTGGACAAGGTTGGAGGCTGGACTACACCACACAGCGCCTCTCTCAGCCGTAGGTGATCTGTTTAAAGCGATCGCATCGGTGACACATTGCTGCCAACCTGTCGATGACACGTTTTTCGTCAATAAGCCGTGTTTGTTTGTGTGGACTTTTGTGAGTTTGAATTTTCAGTTTCAGCTCAGTCAGTCAGTTGGGAGCTGATCACAGCTGTCGACGTGTAAGAAGTACTGCTGGATCCAGCGGGGTTGGCTCCATCGAAAGAAGGACATCATGTTGTCCCATTTCTCCACGGCACAGAAAACTGAAAGTTATTCAAACCTGAAACCTGTCTTAGATGTCCCAGTGTGACTCTGATGTGGTGACGAGAAAGTCAAGATGTTGTAAATCTGCAAAAACACTCCTCTCCTCTAAGCATCTGCCCTTTTTTTCCCTTTGTATCTCTCTAATCTTTTAGGGGACAAAGATGGAAGCAAGGTAACAACAGTTGTGGCCACTCCGGGCCAAGGCCCCGACCGGCCACAGGAGGTCAGCTACACGGACACTAAGGTTATCGGCAACGGCTCCTTCGGCGTTGTCTACCAGGCTAAGCTGTGCGACTCCGGGGAGCTGGTGGCCATCAAGAAGGTCCTGCAAGACAAGAGGTTTAAGGTAAAAGAAGCACACGCACACTAGTATCTTCAAGCTTGCACAACTTTCTCATTTGTCTATAACTGAAAAGAAGCAATGCTAATCATGCACACAAACATGTTATCCTCTCAGGTTATCCCTGTCTATTTTATAAAACGACAACAAAATAATAAGTTGCAGCGATTATATATGTTTGACTAACAGTGAAAGAGGCATGAATGAGGTCTTCCACAAAAACAATTGGATCAGAAGCTGCGAAAAATGACAAAAGTGTTTAGCTATTGACACATCGCTTGCCTTAATGTGTATATCTTCTAGCAGGAAGTGTATAGTGTGTGTCGGGGATAGAGAGGGGAGGGGCTTTTCTCCCACAAACAACCTCGAACCCATTGACTCCAAGTCATGTGTCAGGTTTAGCTCAATCGCCACCGAGGAAATGTCATATTTCCTTCCAAGCAAAAGCCTCGGCCGGAATCCTCCTGCCGTGCTTTGAATAGACTGACGGATAGATCGACAGATTGACTGACGGCTTGTTGTTCCTCGGCCGGGGCGACATTGTCTCCTCTCCCTGGGTCGTGGGGGGTGGGGCGGGGGGCTTTTTTCACAGCTCACAGATAAAAGAGCTGAGGCGGCCGGGCCTGCAGGACAGCTGTTTAGACTCTCATTACGTTTTCTAGGCTTAAGAGTGAGGGGTGCACCAACATGATCGGGGCTTAGGTGAAACCAGATATGTGGATCTCAGCCAATTTAGGACAAGTGTCAAAATGATGACTGATATTTCGGGCATAGAAACATTTATTAGGCACAGCTAACTTAAACTAATGTGGTGTAATACAACAGCCACGCATTAACAAAACACCAACTAACATCACATAACCACAAACGACGGACTCCAGTTTTCACAGTTGATTAGATATGTCAATTTTCTATTGATTGATCAGTGCACTGTTTTCTTCCACCCATGTGCCATTACATTCACGTGCAAGCTCTGACAAACAACTCTGTACATAGTTCAATCTGTAAAAAAAACAACCTTAAACGGCATCTAAATATTAACTGTAAAAATTGTTTATCATTAACGCGGTATATTTTTTATATTTTGAATATGGGGCTATATGATTCTTTTCATTTTTATAATGTTTGCCATGTGTGAAATTATTCTAATGTACAATATTAGGGCCTTTCAGATGTGCGCACCTAACACTCCAGTAACTGTAGCATTCGTAAAGAAACAGATACCTCTTGAGGACTGAGAACTGAGTCAGTTTTTTTTATGAGGAAACTTTCAAGGAATAATCGTCTATAGGAAAAAAAGAAAGGCAAGAACAAAGTGTTTTCAGTGAATGTAATGCCCAGGGTTACACTGCTCTCTCCTGTACGCTCCACACATCAGTTTGTTCTGAGCTAATGCCACACGTGCCCTGGCTTTTACAGAACAAAGCTCACACACACACACACACACACACACACACACACACACACACACACACACACACACACACACACACACACACACACACACACACATAAGAGCACAGTCCAGATGATGCAATGCAATGTGTGACTGTAATGTTTTCCACATGTGCGCTCGAAAAAACCTAGGAGGCCGACACAAACCCGTCCCACACAGGATTTCAGCCCATTCAAACATCTTGTAATTACGACGAGGGGAAGACGTTTGTGAGGCGGCACATCAGAGCAAAAGGGGTTTCGCAGTTTGGGAAGTAGGCTGCTTGTTGCTGAGGGTTACATGTGAGGATCAATAACCACTCTCATGACTGCATGCTAAATGTCAAGCATTAGCCAGTTAGCTTAGCTTAGCACAAAGAAGGCAAACATTGGGCAACAGGTACTGTAGCCTGACTTTGTCCCAATATAACAAAGTCCACCTACGAGCGCCATTGTTTCATATTATATACTTATTAAAATATCCTTATGGAAAGAAGCATTTCATAAGTAAAGTTAATCAATTCAGGTAAAGAATGTAAACTAGTTCCATCAGTGGATTATATTGATTTCTGTTTGCTGCGTTATTTGACGTCCATTCAGGAGAATCAGGGTGCGTTGGCAACAGATGACGAGCAGAGCTTCACACTGTGAGATCCACTGAAGTTTAGTCGCATGTGTTTGCTCGTACCCCCCCCACCCCTCCCCCCCACACACACACACACACACACACACTCCTCTTTTATTTTTTTGCTCTGGGACTGCTGTGCTCGACAACCGGTTCAGCCAAATACTTGTGCAGCGCCGTGCCCCGGGCTTAACCTTTCAGAGGTTCAGCAGCGTCGTCCTCTCCTCTTTCAGCTGCTGCTGCTAGTCCTTTCTTCGCCACCCAAAAATCAGACAAGATAAATGATGTCACTCTACGGTGTGGGAGCACGCCATCTGTCATAAAATACACACTTTTTGGCAGCGACACACTACGCACATGCTTGTTTTACCTCAGTTGTGACAACCGCACGCAGACATGATCCCCTAGCTCCTTCCCCAAACCTTAACCAGCCCTCTGAAGTTGAGGAGAGAGGACCGGCCCAAATGTCCTTAACAGACCAAAAGCTGTCTGTCTGACATATGTACAAACACACACACATACACACACACACACACTGTGACTCTGCATGCAGGCCGCGGTGAAGTCATATCCTGCTCTTCCTGTTAGCCCTCCGTCTCGTCTGTGGTTAGCACATGCTAGCAGGTGGCATGTTTAAACAGCTCGGCGGCCAGCTGAAGATCACACGTTGTTGTTTCTTGCGGTGCTCAGTTTCCTTTTCAAAAGGCGGCTCTCTACCTCCGCTTCAAAAGCCTCTCCTCCACACTTCTGTGTTTTTTTTTCTGTCTGATTTGATTGGTTTGCTCATCTGTGAAGCCGTGCTCGTACAACACGTGTGAATGCTTTATTTTACATCTCCGACACACAAACATGATGATGATGTGAATAGGCTCTGTGTTCGGGTGTAGCTGATGGATGGGTGAGACGGTCTTGGTGGGCTTATGCTTATGCTCTGCTCCTGGTGCATTCTGGGATGGGTCCTTCTCCTCTCCCATCTGAGGGATCACATATCAGCCTATTGGAAAATGGATGCTTGCATTAGTAACCAACACTCACTCACACAGAGCGATCACATGTCTGGTAGCTGCTCTTATGCAACACAACAACATTTTTCTGTATTCTCCTTACTGTCAACAAAGGATCAATTAATTAATTTAACTACCAGGTATTTCTTGTGTAGTCCAAACCTCTTATAAATGATCACTCCTCAGATTAATGCTAACCTTAGCAGTATGGCCCCACCATTAGATTGTATTATAATGGGGGCGCTGTGTGGTGCAGTGGGTTGAGCAGGCCCCCCATATGCAGAGGCTACTGTCCTCTCTGCCTCCCCATTTCCTGTCTCTCTCAACTATACTGTCAAATAAAAGCAAAAAAATCCACAAAAAATATACTTTAAAAAAGATTTTATCATAATACTGAAGTCACAATATGATGTTATTGTGATTTTAAACATTTTGTGATGTAATATTCGTGATACATTGGAATGTATTATCTTTTTATAACCGCAAATCAACTCTAATAAGATAATGTCTCACATAAATCATTTTTATTCTTGACATTGACCAATAGCAAGCTGCATTAACAGGGGCCGTCTTATCAAGGTAGCTTATTAGCTCTGTCTAGACAGCAGAGTGTCGGCCAGCTCAGAGAGACGGAGAGATGCTCAGAAAGTTCTTGTAATCAGCTAGTTAGTTAGCCGTTAGCTCGTGTTGTCTTGAGCAGCAGAAGCCTGTAGCATGAATCTTTTCTCGGGTGTGCACTGGGCTTCACGCGCTGTTTGTTTGTGAATTTTGGGGGGATTTATTGACAATATGAAGAATATAGCCGTGAAGTCAGTCTTCTCATATATAAACTGTTGCTTTTGTAGAACAGTAAAACATTTTGTATTTGTGTGGGTGGGTGGCGGCGTGCGATCGCTCTGTGCTGTTAATCTTTTCTGGAGACTGGGATGTGGAGTCGTCTGGCAGCAGCACACATCAGCAGAATAAAGTGCTCAGGTGTAGCGGCCGGGCGGCGCTTCTTCTAGCCAGCCTGCAACTCAGCCACTCTCTCTCTCTCTCTGTCTCTCTCTCTCTCTCTGTCTCTCTCTCTCTCTCTCTCTCTCTCTCTCTCTCTGTCTCTCTCTCTCTCTCTCTCTCTCTCTCTCTCTCTCTCTCTCTCTCTCTCTCTCTCTCTCTCTCTCTCTCTTTTTCCATCTGTCTCCCTGTGTCTCTGCTCGCTGCTCTGCTGACACACTGGAGGATGACAGGTCAGCAGGAACGACTGCAGTATAACTGGAGCTGGGCAGGGCTTTACTGAACAGCCTGTCTCGCCCCTCCTCCTCCATATGGTACCACCTTTCTCACGCACAACACACACACACACACACACACACACACACACACACACACACACACACACACACACACACACACACACACACACACACACACACACACACAGAAAGAGAGAGAGAGAGCAAAACACAATCTCAGACACCAAGCCACTGCACGAAGACGAGGGCGTTGCCTTGCAGTGTACGATGGTTCGATGGCTGGTTTGTGACCCACGTGCTATGATGTCACTTTAGTATGTGAGGTGTGTGTGTGTGTGTGTGTGTGTGTGTAGTGTGAAAATGCAGAGGGATATGGTTGGAGCCACATGCATTTGCCTGTAAGTGAATTAGGCCATATGAGAAGGAGTGGGGGGGGGGGTGGGGGATTTTCTGCTGCTGCTGAGATGATGAGGTCGTCGTTAGTGGTCAGACGTCTCACTCCTCTCCAAAAAAAGAACGACAGGGGCTTAAATCCACATCAAGTGGCAGAAAATGGCTGCGTGCCAGCCAGCGTGGTGCAGACCCACATAATGAGGCATCTCATTAGTCACCCCATCAGTAAGTCAGCTGCTGGCTTCACACAGCTTCTCACTGTTTTGACAACCACATTCAGACAGGTCAGGTAGTCGGCCTGTCAGCTCGTCAGTCACGCACGTAGCTACTGTGAACTCTCTGAAAAATAAAAACAGGGTCAGTGGTTAAATTCACTGGTTTTATCTTAGCAAATATTAATATTTGCTTGGATTATTTGTCTTTTAATTTAAAGTAAAGTGACTATCTGTGGGTTTTAGACTGATTAATTTTAGAAGATGTTTGTTTTAGGCGTGATGGTAATGAGTCATTTCATTATTGTTTCATCTGCTGATTATTTTCTTGACAAGATGTTGGATTAATAAACAGAGAATGGATAAAATATCTCTTAAATGTCTCATTTCCTTATCATGATAAAGGTGAATCTGTAAAATGATCCTCAAATTAATCATCAATGAAAAAATATTTGTACAACTGTGTCCCTCTCACCCAAAACAAAAACCAGGATTTGTATTTTCCGACACCCATGTATTTGATTTGACTCTTAGTTGTATACATATTTGACTAAATATATATATAAACATAGACATAGGTATGTACGATGTATATAGAGAAGTATTTCAGTATTCATTGATGTACAAGCTGAAAATATCATAAAAAAGCACAACTGACCGGTCTCCCAGAGTTATAAATTTGCCGCCCTTCACACATTATCATGTAAACTTTGGAGTCAGTGGGTTAGTCGGTCACTCGCCCAGCTGTTTTCTGGCTCGTCACTCAGTCATGTGTTTTCAGTCAGCTCATGAATCAGCCCTTTTTTTTTTACATTGAGGTCCCATGCGAACACATTTTAACCAGTTTGGGGCTGACGACGTGCGTGCTGTTGGGTTTTAGGCCAACAGTGAAGCATAAGGTCACGCGGTGACTGTGGATCATCACCTGCTTTGTGGTCAGCTAGTTAACAGCACATCCTGCGACGGTCTCACCCAGAAAAAATCCACAGCACACACATACACAGTCAATGTGGAAACATTGGTCTGCCAGCTTATTAGTTAGCAAAGCTACCACATGGTTCACCTGTTTGCCTGGCAGCGTGTTAGCTCAGTATCCAGTCTGTCAACCAGGCAATCAGTCAGTGAGCTAGTGTGAGTCAGTAGAAATATACACACCTTATTTTCTAACTATGCGTGGGCTTTAAGCTGATTACCTTCTGGTTATGTTCCTTATATAAAATTCTGAGTTCCTGCATGTAAACAGCACGGTGTTCACAGAAACCCACGGAGCAGAAACACCGCCCCAAAACTGAATATATTAGTTTGAATATTGTGCTCATAGTTATTTCCATTCATGCAAATTTGACTTGACAAACTCACATCCCGATTAAAACCTGAGTAGCTGTAATGAATCACATTTTCAGAATATCAATACGCATGTCTTTGCGCTCCATATGGGTGCTCTGTGCTGCTATTGTGACCATGCCAGTGCGCAGGACAAAGCCTTTGCTCTGTCGACGCAAACTGCACATGACTTCCACAACAAAAGTGAAATTGTGATGTAAATTGTGATGTAATGAAACCCCCCCCCCCCCCAACTCTGCCACCGACAGACTTTTTTATTACTTTCGCTGCTTTGTTGCGCTTCCTCCTATGACCATCCTCCCAATTCAGCCTCTAAAGTGGAGTCCACACTCTCCAAATGTTACACAAGCACTTTAGATCAAGTCAACACAAAGCGCCATGATAAAGAGGGGGAGGGAAGGAGAATGGAGAAGGGGGGGCAGGGGGCTATAATGGAGCTGTTGAAGCTTTATGTAATGCTCCAAGTCCTGCCCACCCTTGAGAAAAGTCCATATGTGCAACCATTTTCTGCATGGACACACTGTGTATGAATATAGATGGAGCGCTCTATCAGGTTTCAGTGCTTATGTTTTATTCCAATGGCCCTGTGAATAACTGTGGCTCATCGCACTATAGGACCAAGATTTATCAGACCAGTTTTTATTTTTCAGTACATGTATTTTCACATATTTATCTCAGAGCTATTTGTCTTTTTTTCTGTTGCTATTGGTGCCGTTGATGGGAACAGGCAACATGCCACACAGTACATAATTGTGTCGTCACGTTTCATCCCCTGGGATCCAGCCTTCCAGCGAAAGGAATGAAAGTCCATTTTTCTATTTATTTAAGTCCACATTCTTGAGATAGTACACGTCCAGTTTTCTTTTCTTCAAATCCCGATTCCCAACAAACTGGCCCATTGCCTTGTGACGGCCACCTGACTGATGACACGATGACTGAAGCAGCAAATATGTTTTCCGACGCGGTGATATAAGGTGTTTTTTTTCCAGCTGCGTTCAATATTACAGCCATTTACTCCTCAACGTCCAGATTCTCCTTTTGTAGCTTCAACTAAACCTTTCCCTCATTGTTCCCTGGTTCCAGAACGAAAGCTATCAAAGTCCAGACTCGCTGTAAGAATCATGAGCATGACCAATGTCTAAAATGTGAGATGTTAACCCCATCCTTCATGTTTTTTTGTCTCATTCAGAACCGTGAGCTGCAGATCATGAGGAAGTTGGACCACTGCAACATAGTCCGCCTGCGCTACTTCTTCTACTCCAGTGGAGACAAGGTCAGTTGGGTTCAGTGTTCTTCTTCTTGTCCTGCATCTTGGTATGTTGAAGGCATTTGAACTCTGTTCTTCATTCACTCTCTTAAATCTCTCTCTTTAAATGTGCTGAATTATTAAAAGCAAAGCCGAGGGTCCTCATCGGGATTGGTGATGTAATAACTGCCACTCTGGACCCAGTGGACATGACATATAACTCATAACCTGGAAAGAAATGAAAGTAATGGTCATGTAGTATCGGACTGAGCCATGAGTTTATTTATGTACATGGTTTAAAAAAAAAAAGTATTTTTATACCCATGTCTTTATTCAAACCCAGATTGAATATACCGGTACAATTGCATCAAAGTCCGGGCACCTCGTCCAGCTCGCTGTGGAAATACGCTCAAGGACGAGTGACATGAATATCTAAGTCATACATTCATAGTTTCCTGTAGCTGTTTTCCACCATTCACTTTAGATGGGTTACCTCCTCTTTTAGATTGGGCATGCCTGTGAGATTTCTCAGCATGTTCCTGTGCTATAAATTTGTCGAGCCTCGGGACTTGAAACTGTCAGACCACACCCATTGCTGATGTTGCCGCTGTATTAGTTTTGGAAACTTTGCCCTTTAAGTAACTTGGTGGCTTTTTAGACCTACAGAGACCTCATTATGTGATTTGTTCTGCACAAGAAGTGTAGAGGAGATTGATGTCCTATTAGCGTTTCTATTCCTTAAATAGCTAAATAAGTAACATTAATTGCCTTAAAAAAAAGGGGGGAAAAGAGCGTTACCGTCTCTGCTCGCTCCGCCTGGGAGCTCCTCTTTTTAGTATTAGTGTTTTTTCATCTTGAGGAACGGCTTATAGTTCCCTGAGCTTAGCCTGTGTTTAAATGATTGAGCCCTTGGCTTCAGTGAGAGGAGTGAAGTAATTAAGCTTCCTCTCATGGTTATTATGCTATCTAACAAACTAGGAAATGTTGGCTTTTTATTTTTTTATTTACTATTACACTTCAACCACAGTTGGTCTTTTGTTTTACAGGGAATTTTCTGCCTATTTTAGTTGTTTTTTTTAATGTTTCCTGTGTTGCCCTCCGAGCCAGTCAGCTGCACCGTCTCCCATCATATGTCTGCCTCTTGGCCCGTTCGGTGTGTAATAAATACATTAGTACATTGTGGCACGTCCTGACAGGGAAGTCCCTCTCTCTCTCTCTCTCTCTCTCGCTCTGCCTTTCTGCCCCGTCTCCTGGACGTCCCCTGGAGACTACAAGCCTGGACTATGTCATTCAGCTGGCTGACAAGCGGGCACACATGCTGCTGCCGGGACCATACCCATGACGCCGCAGCCAGGAATGCTTCCCTGTTGCACACCTACTGAGGCCAAGGAAAGCTGCCGGGGGGGGGGGGGGGTTATAGGGGAGAGGTGACGGTGAGGGACGGGTCTGAGGAGAGAGGACGGAGAGATGGCCAGGCGGCAGGCGCGGGGAATTTATTTGCCAGACTAGAGGGTGTCAGTTAATTATAGACTCACCCAAGCCCTCCCCCTCCACGCTGTAAGCCCCGCCCCAACCCCACCCCCTCCTTGCGTCATGCCACGAGCCCACGTACCTCTGGGAATCACGACTGCTTCTTGGTATACTGACACACTGACAGCGGTGTGAATGACCTTACTCCTCCACCAACGACACTTTTGCGACGGCTATTTTGATAAGCCACCGCTTTTCATTCGTACGTCCGATAGCTTTCACCTTTACGCTCTTCAAATTCCCCTTCTCCTCTGACCCTTTTTCCTTTCCCCCCTCGCCGTATGACTCCAGGCTAATTATGGAGACTGGCACCATGTTGTTGGTATGGGGATTTACCACCCGTAGAGCTCAGAGAGAGGAAAAGCAAGGGGGGGGCGGCGTTTGTGAAGTAGGCAAAAGGTAATGTCACCTGGGATAGGATGGTGGACGGATGGATCGTTGTAGACATGTTGATGGATGATAGATGACAGTCGGTTTAAAAAAAGGACTGGGCGACAGAGGACACAGGATATCAGATGGTGTCCTGATGTGTGCGTTAACGCTGGGTGCAGCTGCGAGACAGCGCCCAGCTACTGCAACTGTAGCCGTCAGCATGTGCACAGGTAGTCTTATGCAACCGCTGGCATGTGGTGCGCTTGACACACACGGTGTGCTTTTTGCTTTTACCCTTTAACCACTTGTATAATACTGTTCAAACAGGAGGCCACCGGTCCAAACAGCGTGGGCAGGTCAGCAAATAGCAGGTCGACTTTTACCTCTTCAAAATATGTAGTCGCACCGGAGGAGAGTGCACGGACGGAAGACACTCGGCTGACGCACAGCCGACCTCCGCTGTTCCTCAAGATCACGTCTCTGCGCTGTAACTTCTCTCATATATTTTATGTCACACAACACTGTCGGCAGCAGATTTAAGTCATCAGCTTGTTTTTTTCTTTTGCATTTATTTTATGAAAATGACATTACAATTCATACAATTGATAAAACAGTGGAGGCATAAGAGGATGAGCCTTTTTCTACAGAGTGCAATCCCATCAAGTTTCCATAATGATCATACTTCAATTTGATTTAATACAGCTTTATTCATGGATTTACAGTGTGAAAGCGAATTATAAAAAAAAAATATATATATATTTCAAGATTTGAAGATTGTTTTTTTGTTTTTTTTTACAAAATACTCTAAACGTCTCAGATTAATCAAATTCTGTGTAACTACGTAAATGACACACAGTAACCTTTGAGAGCTTTTATTGTCTCTGGAGGACAGGTGTCCACTTTGTCCACTTGGTAAAATGAGCCTCGAGTGAGGGGAGGAAGTGTCTGCGCTGTTTGTTTTTTTTTTGTGCTGATGACTCTTCACCACAGTTTTCTCAAGTAACTGGTGTCCTTATAGACCTCCTGAAGAATAAGCTCCTTTCTTTAGCCATTGATAAATATATTTTTTAATATTTTCATTTTTTTTTTCTGTAGTGAGCTCTCACATTTCAGCTGGATTAGCAACAGGCCAGATACCCTCATGGCCTCTGCTTCTCTGCGTGGCAATTACTTTGTGGTAATTCAATTTATTGCAAATTATAAAATTAAATTATAATGGCCCGCCAGTTTTTTTTTTCCCCCCCTAATCTTGAGGCTCCGTCTCACAATCTGTGCTCAGTTTCCGACTAGTCTTAAATCCTTAATTATTTTCAACGATGCTGTGCTTACATGGTGTGGATATTGTTGAGTCACTGGCAATAATGCAGAGTAATGTACTATTTGGAAGTTTGTTGCACAAAATGACTTAATGCACAGAGGGTGGGAGGGTAAAATGGGTCCAGAGCTCATCCCACCCCTAGAGGAAATATATTCCTCTATCTAAATATATATATGTACATCTGTTACAGAATCAATCAATCCCTGTCTTTCACACAGCGGTACATGCGTGGTGATTGTTGTTGATAGATAGCTGAGCCAGTTGTTCATGTGCAAGCCATCTCCTCAGCAAATTAGAGGCTGAATTATTTAGCCGGGGGTGAGCGAGGAGCCAATCAGAGGCGAGCTCCACTAACCGTCTGGGAACAAGCCAAGGAAGTGGCTTTGTAGTGAGGCAGGAAGTGAGTCATCGCTGTTGCTAGGCTAAATATAGCTTCAGTGGCGCTAGCAGGAGGCGTAGCCGGCTCTGTAGCCGTCACAAATGTTATCAATGGGAGTTTTACCGGGTGAAGGAGGAATGGGTGCACACACGCGCACAGACACACACACACGCAGACAGACTCATACACACATAGAGGGAAGATAGAGAGACATTGAGAAGGAGTGTTATGGGCTGAGGCTGCCGCCAGCGACAGATGAGTGTGTAAATTGCTGTTTAGAAAATGCTGCTCTTTGTCACCAGTATCTGCAGCACTGTGTGTGTGTGTGTGTGTGTGTGTGTGTGTGTGTGTGTGTGTGTGTGTGTGTGTGTGTGTGTGTGTGTGTGTGTGTGTGTGTGTGTGTGTGTGTGTGTGTGTGTGTGTGTGTGTGACTGTCTGCGAGACCTCCCCGCTCCTCTTTTTCATATGCATCTAATCATCTGAGGGTGAGCGGGAGAGAGCAGTCACTACAAAGCCGGGCATTGAGCTGACAGAAGTCTACCACACCACACAGTCTGTCTGGTGCTCTCTCATTGTGCTCCTCGGACCTGCAGGGGAGCCGGCTCTGTTCCCGCCGCCTATAAGCTGCACGTCGGGCAGTCCGTTAACCCCGCTAACAGATAGGGAGGGGGGGGGGCGAGAAGCCGAAAGGATATACAGACACAGATTCACTGACCAAATAGAAAAGGAAATTGACTTAATTCATTTCATTTGGCAGCCTGAGTTTGTTATCAAGACGCTGTGTGTCTCACAGGTGTGTTATTTTGTTGGTCGGACACTGGTCAGCGGCCGTTTACACAATCACACACACGTACAAGGTGTTCACTTCCTCACTGGTTCAATTCAGCTCCTCTTGTGATATCGTCACAGAGATTTAGTGTCCATTAAACACATTATGTTCTCAGATATGTTCCCTTGCAGCCAGAATATAAGTCTGAATTAACAGTGTGGCTGTGTAATAACTCTGGTGGGTAATGGTGCCGGATTTTCCTAAAGGGCCACAGTCGCTGCCTCAGCTGGGGATAGCAGATGTACCTGCTATGCAGCACAAAGTAAAGTACAGTTTATCACAGTGTTACAGGGACCTAGACACTATATTACCAGGTGAGACAACAAGCAGGTGGGCTGCTATGATAAGCGTTAAAGTAAGTAAGGCCTGTGCTTTTTAATGGTAAATCTTTTTGAGTAATTTCAAAAAGGCAAATTTCAGACTTTTCTGTGTACCAACAAATCCCATTTGAAAAAGAACAAAATCGCCAGATAATCTGTCCTGAGAATAAGTATTTCCTGTGCAGCCAAAGCCTGATATAACTCATTCTTTTGTGCCATTGAGCTCCATTGTTGCCCAAAAGCTTTTTTGCAAACGCATAATTGAGCCGCTCTGTTACACTGGCTGATATGTTCTGTCACCATGACCAACGTTGGCATTGTAAGTTTATTTGGGGTCGGTCATGCACCACCCTGACCGTAGATGTAAATGTAGATCGTTCCGCTGCTGAAAATAGTCCCTAATACATTTACACTTCACTTCTGTTCGACTGAAACCTTCAGTGAGCTTTTAAAAAACAGAAACGAGTTACATTGTGTCTAATTAAAGAAT
This sequence comes from Trachurus trachurus, assembly GCF_905171665.1. Taxonomy (NCBI): domain Eukaryota; kingdom Metazoa; phylum Chordata; class Actinopteri; order Carangiformes; family Carangidae; genus Trachurus; species Trachurus trachurus. Next base: position 18,738,428 of record NC_139899.1, read on the forward strand.
CGTTGTTTTCATGGGAACCAGTGGTTTTGGTGTAGTGTGTCACAGCCAGAGTAAGGAAGTTGGAGAGGATTGGTGGTTTTTTAGATCGACTAAAAACTCCTGTGGTTGTATAGTCAGTGTGCGTCGATGGTAGCTGACGTGTAAATCCCATCATCACCCAACCCTTGTGATGTGTCATCAGACGGCTCTGCTGTTCCTCTCCTCACCAGACTCTTTATCAAGCACCGGCAGGGCAAAGTGTGAATGCATGAGTAGGTTTATGTGAGTAATTCCCTATAAGGCTGATCGTTAAGGTGTGTTGAATCTAAAAATATTTCCCAACTGCTGCAGCATGTCGGTACGAGCCACGAGTGCAAATTTTGCAGTTGTGACTTCTAAGGCTGGAAACAATGGCTTCACAAGAAACACCCGATGACTCAGTGCTGGCTAACTCCGGTCAGAATCAAAGGAAAAAGGAAGTCCCTAGAAGATTTTGGGTGGAGAGGCCTCCAATACAGCATCCTCTCAGGGTCAGAGTGTGTACAACTCCCCCCCCCGCCCCTCCGACACACTGGCCTCGTCCAACCAGGAAGCGAGGAAATGATATCATTGTCTGCCGCCGCTGTAGGGAGCGCAGGCGGTTATGACGCAGGCATGTGTGTTTCCTGCCCCTGGGGGGGGAAGAGTCCTGCACAATGGAGCCCCAGTTTAAATGGTGGAAAGGACACGGCAGGGGGGCGAATGTCCCACAGTGAGACGCTGAGATGAGTTCTGTGAAAGAGAGCGTCAGTGGCAGTGATGAGCTGGAAAACAGCGTCTTTCATCAAGGGAAGCTCCTTGAATGTCATTCTTATTTTACTAATTTTTTGGGAGTTTTATTGTTGGAAATTGCAGAGATTTTATAGTCTGAATATATTGTAAATGCTTGGCTTTGTTGAAAATTATACATTTTGTTTACTATTTTCCTGATTTGTGTTTGTGCACGATGAGTAACCTCCATTTCCGTGTTTGTGCTTCTCTCCGACAGAAAGATGAAGTGTATCTGAATCTGGTCCTGGACTACGTTCCTGAGACTGTCTACAGAGTGGCCAGACACTACAGCCGAGCCAAACAGACCCTGCCCATGGTCTATGTCAAGGTAAATATATATTTATACATATATGGTGGCAAGATGTAGAACACAGTTTGTATTCTGCGTCTTATTAGCATCAATGTTGTCTAGGCATGAAAACATCTGGATACGCCCTATGTATCACCCATTTTTGAAAATGTATGTCAGTATAGTATTTGTATTAAAGTAATAATCTGACACTACTCCTGTAAGGATCTGTAACATTAATGTAGACAGTTGTGTAGTAATTCTGGGTTTTTAGCCGTCAGGGTGTGGGATGTATTTAAACGTGTGGGTTGTGATTATCATCCAATTCTTCTCAGTGTGTTACCTGAGCTCACACATAGGAAATCTATAGTGAGTTTACCTGCTCAGATACCCGTGCATGCATGTCCACAGTACTTTTTGAATCAACTGTGAACATATTTAAATCTCAGATGTGCTCACACATAAAACACACTCACACAACACACACACACACACACACACACACACTCCTCATCCCACGTCCTTAAAATCCACAGAGATTCCAGTGGGACGTTTTTTCAGCTTTTGTTTGCTAAAAGCATACACTGAACTAGTTTGGCCTGAATCCCTGTTCAACGCCTGCAGCTGCTGAATAAGTGATTTAAGTTATAAGCAATTTGAAATGTAAAATATACATCTTACAGAGTTGTCCTCTGTTGACACATTTTAATTGCAATTCAGCTCACCTTATTTCACCACGATAATCCACTCAGAGTCAACACTGGCTGCTGGGTACATGAGCGGGTATTGACTTCTGTGGGCACAATTTTTCAGTTTAATTAACTTGGAAAAAATAACAACATTTTTTCACTTTCACACAAATTTCTGGCGAGCCGTCAATCAAGATGCGCCACCTCAGATATTTTTATATGCTGCATTTTATTTGAACTCTTTATATTCGAGAAAGTGAAAGTATAGAATACAGTTGTTGAAGATTGTGTGGTGTTTTTAATCATAATCATAGTGAAAAAAATATTTTTATCAGTAATTTTTCTTTATCATTTACTAGACATTTCAAGTGACCCCATTTGAATTCCAGGCGACCCCACGTGGGGCCCCGACCCCAAGGTTGAAAAACACTGCTCTAAAAGATAAATGTATGTAAATATCACTTCTAAAACATATGGAGTAAAGAGTAACGTCGTTACCTGCATTTGCCTCCAGTTTGATTTCTCCCTCTCAGTTTTTTCAACCTGCATGTGACGCCCACAGATCAGAGGTTTTCTCTGGCTGTGACAGATATGTGAAATAAATGTGAGAATAATTTGCGAAAAAAAAATTCATTACACATTTCACATAGTCCCTTCAGTCTAATTGACTTTCCTACCTCAATGGAATAATAACAATAATTTAAAACACACACACACCTACAGTCAATCAGTCCCACACACTGAATGAAGCACTCCCGTTTACCTTTGTAACTACACACCAGTATGAATATTCATTAGCGCTGCAAATGTAGGATGAGAGGACCTCGCTCATCTTGGCTCACCGTACACAAAGAAGCAATTTCTGTCATCTGGCAAGAATATAATGACCTTACTATTTAAAATTCTCTGTTGTTTAGAAGATGCAAATGAAAGGTGAACATGGTTTGCATAAAGGATCAGTTTGTGTGTACAACATGCACCATCCACTACAGTCACCGCTCTCTGATTGGATGTGCGAGAAGAAAGAGGGCCACACAGTTTCAGACGTGTGTTTTTATTTTATCTACAACAAGACTGAGGAGTTTGAAAAGGCAGCGTTTGACTCTACAGTCCAAACACTCTGCTGAGAAAACGTTATGTTCTTGACGGGACTAAAATCGATTCTCGAGCGATTTGTTTCCAGACTAAAACCCTGTAATGAAAGTTGAGCTTGCTGTCGGTGTAATCATAACCTGTGTCTGTGTGTGCAGTTGTACATGTACCAGCTGTTCAGGAGCCTGGCCTACATCCATTCGTTCGGGATCTGCCATCGGGACATCAAACCCCAGAACCTGCTGCTGGATCCAGAGACCGCTGTGCTCAAGCTCTGCGACTTTGGCAGGTGAGACGCAGGCGTGCACATTGTGTCAAGTTTAGTCAACTGTGGCCTGGTTGTTTCGATGGCATGTGAAGGAACAGGGGAAAAAAAGCTTATTCGCTTTCTTGCATTTGATAAGAAGACCCATACCACTCTTACATTTGTATAGTAAACACCAAGCTATGACAAGGCCAAGAAATCATTTGATGCAAAGTTTTCTGTAGTAGCTTTTTTTTCAGTGATATTTACAAGTAGTAGCTGGTAGTTTCAGGTTTTATACTAAAGCTAAGCTAAACTATTTACCATACAGACATGAGGATCAATCGGAGACATATTTCCCAAAATGTTGAACTTTTTCTCTGCACACCCCGCTCTTTATTAGATAAAACATGTCTAATGTTGTTGCAGACCTGATTTGTCATGATGGTTTCAGACAGTGTGAATTCTTGACAACAGATAATTAATTAAACTAAGTCATCCTGACACAGTCACCTAGAGTCAGTGCAGCAGTATTAACACCAATGGAAGCTTCTCTTAAGATTTATGTTTCCTAGTTTCTTTTGGCCAAAGTGCAGCAGAGTATGATGATGATGGTGATGGTGGTGATGGTGATGATGATGACGATGACGTGCTTTGATTCTGTGTGCAGTGCCAAGCAGCTGGTCCGTGGAGAGCCAAACGTGTCCTACATCTGCTCTCGCTACTATCGAGCCCCTGAGCTCATCTTTGGTGCCACTGACTACACCTCCAGCATAGGTAGGCCGACCGCCACTGACCGCCGCTGTCACACTCAGCAGTGAACCCTTGAGCCTCTTAACTGAACCTACACACACACACACACAAATGATTGTATCTCATGTTGCGTTATGTTATTTACGTGGTTGTAACACAGGATAGTTTCAGTCAGACTGTGCATCAGTTTGATAGAGGATAATAAGAGCGGTGCATTATCGTCACGCCCGCCCCTCTTTAGTTTGATTCTTCGTCTTTTTTTTTCCTCTTGGTGACCCGCCTTTTTTTTTTCTCTCTCCTCCTTTTAGATGTGTGGTCAGCCGGCTGCGTACTGGCAGAGCTGTTGCTAGGGCAACCAATCTTCCCTGGTGACAGTGGAGTGGATCAGCTGGTTGAAATTATTAAGGTAACCACTGGGGTAAACCCTCGGGGTGTAAAAGCAGTCTTAAGCTACGCTGAAGGCTAATGTTAAATGTTCTGTGTCCCCCCCCCCCCCATCTGTCTGTCCCGCTCTGTCCCACTCTGTCTCCCTCTTTGTCCAGGTCCTCGGCACCCCGACCCGAGAGCAGATCCGTGAGATGAACCCCAACTATACCGAGTTCAAATTCCCCCAGATCAAGGCACACCCTTGGACTAAGGTGAGTCAACAGGTACAGGAGCCCTTTTACTTTTCTAAGATCCACCACCACTGCATATTTCCATTTCCATGCTTCATCATCCAACATACCTGCACGCCACTCCGCAGTCCATCCAACACCATCACCTCCATCCAGCACAACTGCATTCGGACTCATATACCTTGAGTTTTTTTTAGTTTTTTTTTTAGACGATAATAAAAAAAGACTAATAGAAAGAGGGGATGTGCAGTTTACAGTTGGGGCTTAAAATTTGGATATTTTCATCTTCTCTTTTCTTTGAAAGAGTCCAAAATTATAAAAACCTGTCAAAATGCTACAGCAACAGTGTTTTTGAAACCTTTTCAAGTCCTGTTGGCTAAACTGAATATGCACATTCATCAAGCTGCGTCAAGCAACTCCCTTCTCCCTTTGTTCTTAGCAACTTGTTGCACAAAGGTTTCACCCATGAAAAATATTTCTGAGCAACGTCTCAGAAATGTCAGTCAGTCATGTCACCGAACTCTCCTTCAGTCTGCGAATGACAAACTTAATGACAAACAAAGTTACTGTTGACTAATACCAGCCCATACCAACACACTATGAGCAACATTAACAACATGTCTACGGGATAGAAGTTGCATAATCTGTCTGTACGACTGATTTAATGACTCAGAAACAAGACTAAGTGGCTGATAAAACAGTGTAAAAAAATACAGGTTTTATTCCCTGTTGACGCACGGGCACTTGGATTGTGAGCTCAGGATTACTGAAGCTTCCTCTGAGTTTTCAAGTAAGAATTACGACTTCAGGGGATGTTTCTGATGACGCAGCGCGACCGGGAACTCGAAAAATCCAACTTCGAGTTGTAATGGAAGGCACCATTAGCTCTCCACTGCATTGCTCTCATCGCAAGTTTGAAAACCTCAGCTCTTCCATTAGATAAGAGTTATCCAGTAAACTGGCTGCATCAGGCCCACAGTGTCTGCTGTGTTCAGTTTAGCACTTCACTCCGTTTGTTTACATCACAGCTTAATCGAGCTATGCTCAAAATTTGATTTTGGCGTCTAATCGGACTTCTGTCTTTGTCCCAGTTTACATGCAACTGAGAAAATCAAATAACTGACAGGAACGTGTCCTCCTCAACACCAGGTGGCGATTATGCGTTGTTTCAGTGGGTTAATACGACCCCTTTTCCGGTTGACCTATTAGCCAGGCGGCAGAACAACAGCAAGATGGTTAACTGTACAGCTTTGTTCATCTTGTACGTAATGTGCCCATTAATTATGGTGCAGATAAGGTGCACGCCATCTCTCGTGGTCATGGTGATTTTGAGAGGCAGACAAGAACGGCGTAATGCTACAACAATAGCTTCTGCGACCGGCTTTCTTGGATGTTTTTGTTCCGGGGTCTTACACCAGCACGGGGGTGTGGAGCATGCGCACATGCGTTGTCCAGTTAAACTCTGATTTAGGCGTACAGTATACATGCCGGAGAAAGTCGAATTCCAATCGCATTATCTGAGTGTCTTAATCGTTGGAGTCGGAGAACTCCATATTAGTCGGACTAACGCGTTCACAGGCACTCAGTTATCCATTTATAGTCGGACTAAGGCAATAATTCGGTTTTCTCAAGTGTCATGTAAACATACTGAGTGCTGCAATGATCAAATCCATTCATAGATAGATGGATTTATTTGTCCTTTACAGGAAAATTGTTTTCACCATTCCATACACAAAGCCTCGAGAAGTGCAGACAGTCAGGAAAAAGGACCACAGGAGTGTGTCCTTGACCATATTACATACATTTACATGCATTCCCACATTTCATACACCCACAAATTCAAATTCATTCATCCACAGCCCATCATACATACAGCTACATGTGACTGACCCTCATAAAATCATTTGGATTAACATGATCAGTGTGTGTGTGTGTGTTTGTGTGTGTAGTGCGTGTATGTACAGTATGTGTGTGTGTGTGTGTGTGTGTGTGTGTGTGTGTCTGACAGCGCTGTGGAACAGACTCGGTCGACTCACTCGGCGTCTCGTCTCTTGTTGTGTTCAGGTGTTCCGGCCGCGTACGCCTCCGGAAGCCATCGCTCTGTGCTCCCGCCTGCTGGAGTACACGCCCACAGCCCGCCTCACCCCGCTAGAGGCCTGTGCACACTCCTTCTTCGACGAGCTGCGCGACCCCAACGTCAAACTGCCCAACGGGAGAGAGAAGCCCTCCCTCTTCAACTTCACCACCCAGGGTACGCATACACACTCACACACACAAGTGTCACTCACAATAGTGTAATTTTTTGCTATTTAAATATGACTGAACAATAATTCAAAAGCAGAGGATGGTGTTGGCTCAGATGTCTCTCTTTTTATTTTTTTTTACTGCAGTTTAGGTGGAATAATGATTGACAGGTTCAATTTATATCCAAAACTTTGCCGTTGTTTACCTGCAACTGTCCACTCTTTTTTTTTTTATTATTATAACAAAATAAAACTCTGTGGGAAAGAGTGAACAGTGCTCTCTCAAAAGATAAAGATGTACAAGTCAGAAATCATCCTCATTGAACACTAAATGACTGAGTTTCCTTCCTGAGTGAATACTGTAGGTGTTGACATTTTGCGTGATTACCAGCTTGTACCTGCCCGTTACTATCCTACCAGTTATTTGTGTGTCTCTTATCCAGGAGTCATAGGTAGCTTTGTGAAAAGACATAACACATAACAACAACATATATAGTCATAATTAATTCTTTCTCTTTCAGAGTTATCCAGTAATCCCTCTTTGGCCTCCATACTCATCCCTGCCCACGCTCGCAGCCAGGCCACCGCCTCCACCCCAACCAACGCCTCTGCCACCACAGGTTAGAGCTACACTTCCCCCGATGGTCAATACATTTCACTATGGAGTTGAGTAAAATTTTAACTTTGGCTTGATCTTGATGTATTTTATCATCACAGTAAAAAGCACCAAGTGAACTTATCTGACATTTCAGTCCCTCCAGAAAACCGTGATTATGCGATCGCATAATTCATCATGATTCATCCGCATATTTATTCATCAACGTTTTGTAAGTTTGAGCCTTGTGTTTATTAAGGTCTGAAATAAAACAAGATGAGAACTTAATTATTCCCAGCACTTTCTGTGGTGAAGTATGCTTGCTTATCATAGGAAGTCAAGGAAGTCCCACAATATCTGCAAATTCCCGCAATTTCATCGCATAAAATTGCATAAATATCCTGCATATTCCATCACATTTTTTAAGAAAACGTGCCACATAATCAAGGACTTTTGCCTGCAACAATCACAAAAAAACTCTACATTTTTCTGGAAGGACTGACATTTCTTCTGAACACACAGAGCCTTATTGTGTCTCCAAAAAAAATAAAAATAAAAATCTCACCTCCTCCTCCTCTTCCTCTCCACAGACGGTAGCAGCACAGAGCGAGGTCCCACCACCACTACCGCCTCTGCCTCGGCCTCCAACTCCACCTCCTGAGCCCACAGACCCTCCCCCCCCCCCCCCCCCCCCCCCAGCCCCGGTCTCAGCCCCAGCCCACGGCCTCTCCATTGCCCCGGCTCGGGGGTGAGCTCTGCTCTGCTCAGCTCTGCTCTGCCCTGCTCTCCTCTCCCCAACGGGCAGCGGAGCGACGCTGACGCAGTCCGGGTTCAACAGCTAGACAACAGCCCTACGCGACCATGACCACAAACCAAGCGTCCCCCCTGATCTGCCTCTTTTATCCCCCCGACCGGTCCCCTCCCCCCTCTCCTCCTCCTCCTCCTCCAGCTGTTTGAACTGTACTCCATCCTCCATCGAATACGTCTCTCCGTGCTCTTTCAATGGGGAAACACTGCGCAGGGCCAAAGGTGTTGTCGACTGTACTATTGATAAAAGTACACTGTACATGTATACACAATGCTAGCCTGCTAATGTTTGTAAGAGGACAATCTGTAGAAAAAAGTCCTAAGCTGTTTCCCCCTTGCCCCCCCCCCCCCCCCCTCTATCTCCAGTTGTCCTCCCTCCCCTGCATCGTTCCATTTTTCTGCATCCTCATCCGCTGTCCCTTGGCCCCGCCCACCTCCCCCCGTCCCCCCTCGGCCCCTCCCCCCTTGGTTCCTTCTGTAGTGCATGGCCCGAGTATGGTTAGGATCACCTGGGGGTTGCCGCCCTCTCACTTCTCACCTCCACTTCCGCAGACAAGGCATGAGGCTCACGCACGCGTATACACACAGACACACACACACATACATACTCTCTCTCACACACACGCCCACACACACACACACCCCTCACACACACACACACACACACACACACACACGGATGCATGACGATACTGATGTATGTGGAAAGAAGCAGTCCACTTGCGGGGATAATATTTGGACAGGTTGTTTTTTTTGTTTTGTTTTTCTTTGCCCGGGGTTGTTTTTAAATGGTTAGCAAGCTGTTTTACTCGACCTTGTTTTAAATTTTTGTTTTGTACTCCAGGGCAGATTTTTTTTTTTTTTTTTTTTTTTTGGATTGCCATGTGCGATGGATGTGACATGTATCTTGGTCCTGTGTGCTTGTATAATATATACATACAATACAAAAACAAACATGCATACATACACAGTTTATATATTACTTTTCCTTATGTATAAAAAGTATATATAGATATATGTATATTAACTACAATGGTTCAGAAATCATTTATGGTGAGCTCATATCTGGCAGAGCAGCGGCAATATTTGCTGCTGCCTAAAGACAATAGACTTAGATATGGTGGTGTTTTTCTTTTGTTTCGTTTTTGTTTCGTCTTTTGTTTGTTGCTGGAGTGTGGTTAGATTCCAGCAGTCACTTCCCTGTTCACCTGTGTCGTCTGTATTAAGGCTGTAGATGGATTTAGAGCACCGCTCTATTCCCCGTCTGTGTACCGACTCTGTCTGTAACAGTGTTTCTGTGACAGTGCAGCGTCCTAGACAAACATCTTCCTCTCCGTCTTTTTGTCTCCGTGAAACGACTCGAGATGTTTTTTCTGAACACTCTTTTCTTTTCCTCGACTCTTTTTGAGAAGCCTCTCGGCGGTCGGTCGTTGGCTCCCCACTGACTTCCTCTTGTGTTGTGACCACTGACTGAAGTGTTAGCCTATAGCGTTCTCTCTCTCTCTCTCCTTCTCTCGCTCTCTCTCTCTCTCTCTCTCTCTCTCCCCCTCTCCTCCACCTGCCGCACATAGAACCACTCGGTACAGTCTGTCGACGCGTCTTATTTACAGAGAATACTCACTACATTTTAAAGAAAAGAAAAGAAAAGAAAAAAAAAGCTGAATTTGTATATACAGTATAAATGCTCCTCACCAAAATTCTGACTTGTATGACTTGTATGTTGTTTTTTATGTTGGTATGTTGATTTTTTTTTTTTTTTTTTTTCCATGTTGTGTTCAAGGTATGTATATATGCAGACCCATGTACTGTTTATGAGCAAAAACAAAGATGACAAAGGGTAGGGAAAGAAATTAAAAAAACAAAAAAAAGATGAAAAAAAAACAAACAAAAAAACAGAATCAGGGCAAAACTGATGTTTATGGATATTGTAGATGATGATAATGATCAGCTTTATCCAGCCATATGTTCAATCTTACCTGTACAGTACAGTAGATGACAGCTGTATTATTGTAACAAGAACTAGTCATGTATAGTGTAACTATAGTTTGGAGTGCCTTTGCTTTCATACACCTTCGCCTTGCCCCCTCCCCTCCTCACCCAGCCCACGCCATCACCCACCTACCCACTCACCCACCTCCGCTTACCCCGATATTGTGACTCTCCCTTTGGTGCTGTTGAATGTCCTGCTATCCTGAAATGCACACACACAAACACACATGCACACACTCTTCCACTTGATTTTCAACCCCCTCCTCCCTCCACTTGCACCTCTTTCCTTTTTTTTTTTTTTCATTGCACACTTAATGTAATATACAGACATTGTTAATTGTAAGGATATTTTTCCTTAACTGAAGATAAAAAAGTAGACAAGTGTTTATTTTAATAGATGTTTTATCTTGGACACACAAATGCACGCACAAACATGTTATACCACAGTCCTGGCACGGATGGACCGGACGGACGGACGAACCCGGGCATGAAGTGGGTTGGTGGGGGAGGGCGGGTGGGTTGGTTGGTGGGAGTGGTGGTGTGGATGGCAGCAGGGGTTTAAAAAAAAAATTAAAAAACAAAAACAAAACAGGCCTCATATACTGTATATATACAATACAGTACAGTTTCTGTATTACTCACAGTGTTGGTTCTGTTACCAAAGCCAAACTATGATGTAGTTGTGATGAGCCATCCTCAGAGGCAATAATGTATTCTGACTCTCTCTACTTCTTCTTCTGGATATTTTGTTGTTTCTCTGTCCTCTTGCTTGTTTCTCCTCCCGCTCTGCATATTTAGGGGAGGAATTCAGTAGCACCTAAAGGGGTCGAGTCATGTAGCCTTTCTCCTGTCTCTTGCTTGCTGTAATTTTGCATTCATGAACGTGTTGCAACCCTCCACCACAAAGTCTGACCACTTCACCCTACCCCTGACTCCAGTTCAATAAAAACACCACAAAAGTTACCAAAAAAGAAGACAAGCGCATATACGTACTAGTATATCATTAGTATACAAGCATGTATACTGGTTGAAAATGCTAACTGGGTTTAACTGGGGTTAAAGAAAAGAAGAAAAATCATAGAAAATACTACAAAAAACATCCTGTATAACAGTACTACTACTTGAATGCCTCCATTTGTGACTGAAATTTTTATTTCATTTGTTTTTTTGTTTTTTGTTTTGTTTTGTTTTTTTCTTTTGTTCTGTGAAGGTATGCTAAATGTGCGCCTCTGTAAATACTCCCTCTGCGTGCTCTGAGGAATAGTTCCCTGGTACTGTAATTTGCATTAAATAAAGAGTAGGATAGCCTGGAAATGATAAAGCTCTTTGTCTGCTACATCTTCTTTTAGCGAGTGTGGTTTTGTCTCTTTATAAAAAAGTTAACTTTGTAAAACAAACATCCTGTCAGGGCCAGTGTCCTTTGAAGCCACTCAGCACAGTTTTCACAATGATGTAATTTTGCTCTATCGAATGTTCACATTTGTTCACAGCCTCTGACACGTATCAACTGTTATTGATACTAGTTCTGTGCAATACACACTATATACTGGTATAGTCTGTCTCTTATAGACTTATGTTTTACTTTCATAAAGTTGTGTTCAACATCTTCATAGAAAGTCTCTTAGTCCTTATTTTAGGACTGTTCTCAAAAGATTTTACACATATTACTAGACCAATCTTTACATTGGCACAAACAGACCAGTATCTTATTTAAAGGAGACATATTATGCCCCTTTTCCACAAATTAAAATAGTTCCCAGGTGTCTTTAAGACATGTCTCTGACATGCTGTGGTCAAAATCCCCCAAGGATCAAACACCACAGCTCTTTTCATCCGCTCAAAACAGCCCTGTTCAGAACAGCTGGTTTCAGTGTCTGTCCCTTTAAATGCAAATTAACCACTGCTTTCCCACTGCTAACCCCTTCTACTGGTACCAGGTAGTGATGGTATTATGCAAATTCAAATACTAGTTACATCACTGGAAGGTCTCTGAAAAGAGCCTTCAAAAAGTGATATTTCCATATTATGTCCTCTTTAATGGGTCATTTTTTTGTATCAGTGTGACCACATGGGGGCACTGTTTTCCTTGCTTAACACCCTGGCAGCACTGACATCCACTTTACTTTAAAAAGCACTTTTATTTAAAATACGTATTTTGGTTTAAATGACTAAAACACAGAAGTAAACACAACCTGAGGTAGAAAATGTAAAAAAAAAAAAAAAAAAGTCATTTATTTATATATAATTAGTGTATGTTTAGTGTAAATTGAACAAGTAGCAAAAATGACAAATTCACCACAATCCAACAGCGCTGTAACCTCACTTGTGGTTTCTTTGACCTTCAGGTTGTGTGGACAGAGGACAGTTGACATTCACAATCATCTGCTCAGGATCATTCTCATTCAAATCTTAAGGCTGCCATAATTGTACAACATGATACTTTTCTTTAAAATTGAGGAGCATAAAATAATAATAATAATGATGTTACAGAGCTTGTTTTCCGTTTGGGGTGTCCATCATTAAATAGCAGCAGTTTAGCCAGAGTGCTTGAGTTGTCCATGTACGGTATGGCGTCTGTGTCAGACGTCATTACAGGGGTTTTTACTGACCACCTCCAGTATGAGGGGAGAGATGTCGTCAGGCTGGATGTCCTGGATCTGCAGAACCTGCTTGCTGTATTCCTCAGTCATTGTTCTCATCTCTGTCAGACAGGCCAACACTTTGGGGTACAGCAAACTATGGTAACGGAGGAAACAACAGGAACAGGCAGGTCAGTGTGTGAGGTTTGATGCTGTACTGAACTGAACTGAACTGAACTGAACTGAACTGAACTGACTTGAGAGTGGCATGTGGTATTTCACTCACTGTTTTTCTGGGCCTGTTCTCTTGCAGTCAATCCAGCTTTTGAGTGTCAGTGCCAAGTTTTCATGAAGCTCGTCAATCACACTGTTTTGCTGCACACCTGGACGATCTGATAGGTCGAATAACATATAGTATACTTAATAACAAATCTCGACTAATCCAGAGAAACCTTGACCCTGAGGACGCCTGAAAATCCATTTTCACGCTCAGCCGGACATAAACACAAACTGTTTCTGGGGTTTAAATATTTACGTGGTTCATAAATCATTGATTTAGAAAGGACTGGGATGAACTGATGCTGCTACCTGGAGAAAACAGGGACATGGCTTGCATAAGAACATACTCTTCCTCCTGCAGGCCCAGTTTGCGTAGTGTGTGGTGGAATTTGAACAGAGGCTCCACTAAGAGCGGCTGGAAGCCCGCTACAAGACACAAGGAGAGCAGAGGTCAGTTACAGGACATCAAGGCTTTTATTGTGACATTTGGAATGAGACTGAATTAATAACTACTGAGAAAAACATTTCTGGCATGACTGTACTTGTACAGACGGAAGTAAAACTGTGGATTTATACATTGTTCTAAATTACCATTACACCCATTACAGGTACATGTAGACCATATACACACATAACAGTCTGTAGCCACAACTATTATGTGAACACAGGTTTTTTTTAATGATATTTACACAGGTCTTCAACATTGAATGCCAAAGTGTTAAACTAAATGTTACATAAGACTGAATTCCTGCACTCTAAGTTTATTCCTGCACCACTGAATTGATTAGAGACACGATGCTTTGATCACGGACATTTCATTAAATTAAAAAAAAGAAAGATTTTCTTTTAGAGATGTCATCCTGTGATGTTCTTAAACGATAACATCTTAATTTTTATGGAGATGAAAAAGTAGGTGGTGCTAAGCTGTGGTACATAAGATGTCCTGATACTGCATAATATGTAATAGTTGTTTTCACGCCTTGCTTTTTCTTTTTTTCACCAACGTAGACACATGGACCATTAAACTATTCCCTATCACCTGATTGATCACCTATTCACTATATATCTTGTAGACTTATAGCAGTGTCACAGACGAAAGCAGAGAGCACCAGGCTTGAAGACAATGACTGCATTTAGTTTGATCTTCAGAAACGCAGCGAACAACACCAGTCTGACAACATTCTGGCAAATGTTCCTGCAGGAGTCATGTTACCTGTGAGGACTTGTGACGGTAAGAGGTGCAAGAGAAGTGCACGCAAGCGATATAGCTCACAACTAAAATGATATAGTTCTATAAAAACCTGTCCAGAGCATGACATTTTGCTTTTATGTCAGTGTTTGGAAACTACACATTTAACCTACTGTAAGTGGTGCAAGGCAAAAGGCAACTCACACAACAAGTGAGACGAGAAACGCCTCCTCGTCTGCTCAAAAAACTTTCTTTTTGACAAAGATTGCGCTGCCGTTAAAATGTCAATGTGCAGGCGTTGTTTTCCTTCTGCTCCCTCCATACAGTATGAGCTACATCTGTAAATCAGAGGAGTTTGACATGTTTTCTGTAGATTGCTTTCACATACTAGACAATGGTAGACAGAAATGCTAGACAATACATACATTACATAGTATACTTTAGTGTTGTTGCAACATTAGATCAAGTCTCTACTGTTACCCAGTCTCATCCATTCAGCTTTTTTCATTTCAACCCACACCAGATAAACATGACCGAAAGTATTTTGTAATGATTAGATCTGATTATAATTACTGTTGTCTGACTTGCGTGTAAAAGGTTACCACAATCACTGTAACTCCTGTGGTGGAAAATCTTACTTTGAGTGTTTTTGTAACCTGTCTTTTTAATGCAATGGGAAACATTTTAAGTATTATATGTACAGTATGCGCATATATAACCTGATATCAACACAGTTAGAGCTGAACTGTCCTTGGCTGTGATAAAGTAGTAGTTTACAACTTCAAATCCTTCCTTAAACAATGGATCAAATAGCTATGTATCAGTGTACCAAATGTAAACTGCCTTCCCAGCAGTGAACATAAGTAACTCCCTCAGAAGAAGAAAAACTACAGAGAGGACAAGGCTAAGGTCAATGTCAGACTTGCAGCGGAAACATTTCTCGAAACACAACCCTTAATGAAGGCTACGCCAAGTGGCCAAAGAACCAATCAACACAGTCTTCAATATAAACTGTCTGTTATAAATATTTTCGAATTAGCAAAGACTATCATGTAGATCTATCCAGGGTTTTTCTTTTTGTTTAACAATAGTGTAGCCTACGCACTCATGTTGTCCGTCCCTCTGAACATAAAGACATGTCTGTGCTCAGTCTCACCTCGTACAGCATCATCTATGCAGTATGTAATATGGCCGCATTCCCAGATGCTTGTTTTCTGATTGAACACCATGTTGAAGCGGATCTGCATGATCTCAAACGTGGCGCCTTTCAAAAGAGCAATTTGGTCCCCAATGGTTAGAGACCTGAGCAGATGACAGAGATTAGACACATGGAGAGACACACCTGCTCAGACTAATCTGAAAGAATATGCAGAGTCAAACTTTTACCTGAAGTCCTTTAGACTTTTGGAGAAACTAATGATGTCCTGGATCATATACGTGGTGAGGTCAGCCACATGCGGGAGAGCGGTGAAAACGTTTATTTTTCTGACCTCTTCTCCTTCTTGGTTCTCTTGTTTTTCAAAGGAACCACAGACACTGGAGGAGGAGGAGGAGGAGGAGAGGGAGTTGGCACATGAGGATGCTCTGGGGTCTGTGGCAGATCTACTAGTTTTAGTGCAGATGTCTGTAGGGCAGCTGGTCTGGGGGTTTAAGGGCTCCTCTGTAGGCTGGTTGTACTCACTCACAGAGAGGATGATTCTGTCCATGGGCTACAAACACAAACACAAACAGTCAATCAGACAAATTAAGACAATGAGGATGAAACTCAAAGATGCCTCCAGTCATTTACACACCCTAAAACCACTGAAGCTGGAAAATGCTGAGTCAAACGTCGTGCGGTGGCCTCTGAGGAGCTCCTCGACGGTCTCCTCCTGCTTGGATGACAGCTGTGTCGGACTCGGGGCATCCTGCGTCTTTCTCTTCTTGATTCGGATCCTCCTCTCCAACACCTCCTTCTCAGACATGACCACTTCAGGGACACAAAAATATGTGAGCAGAGATTACTGATCAACACCTAGATTTATATATTTAAATTAGTCCTGCAACACACAGTACATTTGAAATTGAAATTACACATATATTTATGTCAGATTATGCTGGAATATTATAGCAAAACTTGTGGTTATTAGCAAACTCTTTTTACCTAATACAAATAATAGGATACTACTATTACACTATGTGCAAGAATATTAGTAGTATGTAGTACTAACTGAATAATGTGCACCACACAACATCACATGCTTTCTTTCAATACAGTATAAAATCACAAATGAACATTTCTCCTCATTTATTGTGTCTCGGTGCTACTTACTTTCTTTCTTCATGCCTATTTCCTGGCATTTACGGAAGCGGCAGGCCTGGCACGCCCGGCGGTTGTTTTTGGTTATGCTGCATTTATTCAGGAATGGACAGCGGAGCGGCGTTGACCTCTTTATGGCGCGTCTGAATTTATTTAAGAATCCACTTTAGTAACAGCTCACAAACATCAATCTGAAGTTAGCGTGTTACTTTGGGCCAGTCATGCACGACGAGCCAGCGAGTTACTGAGGGGGAAATTGAGAATGATGAACGGAAAAAACTAAAAACACAGAGTGGAACATGTTCACCCACAGTGGGTGATAACATCACACTGGCACCTGTTTTTGTTACAGACAGGTAATGTTGCCTGACCGCACACAGCTGCATCTGGATAAGTGATCAAACAAGAAATCTGTTGGTTTATAATTAAATACTGTAGCTGATACAGTAACAGTGCATTTAAAGCCCAATGGTTCTGGTTCAGTGTCATCAGGGTATTTAAGCAGAAGCAGCAGTTCTTTTCACGTTTTCACCAAAAAGACAATGTTAGCAGCTATGTGATAAACACAGTGGAGCATAAGACATAAGACATAGCCTACAGTAAGAGGTTTTATTGATCCGTGGGAAATCCACTTGTAACAGTAGGAAACCGTATAGGATACATAAAGAAGTAAGGAATAAAAAATATAAAGAATTTACTATGTACAAAAATATATATAAAAACTGTTATGTACAAAAATATTGAGCTGTTTCTGAGGTGTATTAGCTAATATATGAGAAGCTCTGAGCATGCACTATTTTGCTGTTTTGCAGCAGAAGAGGGGAAATGGTTTTGTTGTTTATTTGACTCTATTCTGAAAATTGCACCTTTTGCTTCTAAGAATCAAAGCTTCTGAAAATCTGACTACAGACTGCAAATTTGCACACAAGACAACTCTCAAATGTATTGTACATTCTGAATTATTAGGTAAAAAGCTGAGATTTCTCAGAAAGCTGAGAACTCATGCTGAGATGTGCTTTCGTTGTGAAACGGTGACAGGAAGACATGGTCACAGGAGGAAGAAAGAGACAAAATATCAGATGTTAAATCAGCAATCTGCAGCCTGCATCAGTCTTGACATTGACTGTAGATTCAAGCCGACATGCATATCAACAGTAAATTAAACAGAGATAAGAAATAAGAAGTATTTCTTCTCTCACATTTTCTCTCTGTCACAGACGTTACTGCTGATTCTCGAGAGGTCGAGTGATAACAATCTCACCTGAAGAAACCCTTGCAGCCTTCGCATGTCAGGGCATTGAAGTGGTAACCTTTGGCCAGATCTCCACACACACCGCAGGCCCTGGGCTCCTCATCATCAGACGACTTGTCCTCCTCATCCTCTACATCCGATTCATCCTCTTCAGTTTGTCCTGCGAGCTCCTCGCAGACAGCCTCCACTTCAGCTGCCTCCTCCTTGCTCATTTTCACCTACAGTAAATGGATGATTAGATGATTTAAGCATCACTGACTTCTTACCAAATTATTTCAAGTGCAGTTCTGGGTCTAGAAGAAGTGTCAGGGTTTGTGGAAAGCGCAGACAACTGCAATTGGAAATGACACTGTGAGATTAAACTTTCAGCTTCAGTTCCAGGTTTCAGTTGTATTGTTTTGTGTGAATATTGCATAAGACACTTGATCTGAGCTGTGAGGTGCTTAACTTTAAATACATTTAATTTTTTTTGTTGCTGATTCCTTTTTCTCCTACCATATCCTTGAATAAAAGTGCAGTCATGGATATGAATAAAGGCTTAGTGGAGTAATTGAAATCTATTAGGCTAAAAGCCAACATGGCTTTGATTTGAACTGTTTCAGACATTAAGGCAATAAAGTTTTTGAATGCAACTTAAGTTGGACACCTGACAAACTAAAGTTTTGTGTAGAAAAATACGAAACGTTAGTCTGCAGACAGTCAGAATTAACCTGCTGTGATTTATGACGTGACATGATCACAAAGTGCTGCAGTTTGGAAAACGTCGATTCACAAATGTGTAAAATCTGTTTTTGTCGATATGCTTTCCACTGTGCAGCAAACTGACATTTCTAATTGCCTAACTTGAAAAGGGGTTTTAAAAAAGTATGAGGCTCTCTTCTGCCTTTGTATAAACACCTGCTTTACCTGGTTAAAGGTCGGGTCTGATCAAACCATGATCGAGATCATTCAACTCACTGATTTGTTGATTCCAGATGTCCAAACAGCTGTATGTAGCTATGTAGTCCACTTGGCGCCACTCCACAGCTGTTAATCAGCTGTTAATGTTTTGGATCCACTTACAGACAGTTAAGAGGGGAGAAGGAGTAATACCGCAAGAGCTCTTCCTGCTCTTTGGGACGTGCTGCTGGATCCCGGGCTGGCTGCTACACGCTCTGCCCACGACAGGGGCGGGGTCAGAGGTCCAGCACCGCCCGTGTATAATCTGTCACCTTGGCACCGCCCGTGACCAACAAACAACCCCCCTACCCAGCGATGACGTCGGCGGTGCGTCTGAGGTCACACACGGGGTTACGTAGTGATTGTGGTTTGTTGTGCACACGCGTGGAGTTTACGGAAACGCTGAAAGCCTCATGTTATCTACCACAACGACAAACGGTGAGATTTAGATTTATTATGCCAACTTGATGGGACTTGAGAACCACTTAGTTAATCTTTGCCTGTGAGACGTTTAATGCATGTTTAGTGTTCAAAACACCACAGACTGTTTTCTAAAAAAACAACAACTAAAAACTGAGCATCACAACTCATGCAGACTAAAGTTTATTGCAGGATATTGACATACAGAATGTCACTGCAGGGCACTGGGTCAATGCCAGGATAGGAGCTGTGTAATGAGGGAACAAACTTTACATTTAAGACCAAATATAGAAGAAACAACAAATACAGACTGCAGTACACATATTTATATATTTTTGTCTTCATTCAGTTTGATGGTGTTGCGGCTCTGGCTCCACTTAGCTGTGCATCTGGAGGGTTTGGCTGGAGGCTCTCGGAGGTCGACTGTGAGGCCTCTGGGGCACTGGAAAGGATCCCAGGTTGTTCTGCAGTCCCGTGAATGATACTGTGAGCTGCCTGCAGGTGTCTATGCTGCATTGTGTGCACTGGCAGAGAGAAATCATGAGGTTAATCAAGTGAGTATTACTTCCCTTTTGTTTATTTGGAACTCTTTCATACTTTGCATATAATTTGTAACATTTTTAATTACCATCATCTTAGTGTTTGACAACATTTGTGATGGTGCTGCAGTTGCATTGTATGTTTGGAAATAGAAAAATCTCCCAAACCTCTCTGCCTGAAGCGGATCTTCTCAACCTCTGGGATAAGGAAGCTGTACACCAGCTCTGACACGATCTCCTCCGACTGAAGATCATTCCGGCTAATCACACAAACATACAAATTACTTTTTAATTCTTATTCTTTTGGTTTGAACATACGAGGCATGAGCAGACACATTGAGGTGTCTGTTACCTTTCCTCCATGGCGTAAGCAATGTCATTGACCTCCTTCGCTCTCTTGTGGATCTCTTCTCTGGCCTGCCGGTCAGCAATCTGCTCCACAGTCCCCAAAATGATGTCCTCTAAATACAAGTCCACAGTGTCCTGGTGGATCTGCACCACCTGCGACACGATGTTAAGGACGTGCGCGTGCATTAATATATGTTGACCACTTGCAAACATGTTATTCTAATAATTTCATAACATATATGTGTACTTGTCTAAAGATCTCATCTTCTTCTCTGCGTCTGCGCTCCTCCACCTGTCTCCTTCCACTCTCCTCAGCCTCTCGGAGGCGACGGTCTCTCTCAGCCAGTATTGTAAAGGCGTGGATCCTGCGCTCTTCCTGGAGACGAATTAGCTCCTTCGACAGGTGGTCAAACAGGTGTTCAAGCTCTACACCTACCGCTCTCGCCTGAGAAGCTTCCTCCTGAGAGGTCTGGGAGAGAGGAGAGATTGTAAGATCGTGAGAATGTGTAATGTTTGTAAAAGTAATTTGGATATGAATGCGTTTGTGCGTTTCACCTTGTTTCTGTCATTGTTTCTCTGTTTCTTCAGGTTGATTATGAGCCCTTTCTCATCTTTCTGCAGCTCCTGCTCCTCCTTCTGCAAGGCATGGACGGTCCTCAGTTCCTGGATGAGCTCCAGATAGTTCTCCTTGCCCTTAAACATCTGTACAACAACACAGACAGAGGTGAATACACAATGTGAGACACATTTAAACATTTCTGGATGGATACTGAATCAGGTAAATACACACAACAAGACAAACATGCATATGCATCAAGACATGTCCAGACCTCACACTGGATACTTCTTCCTCTCAGTAGTTTCTGCAAGGTGATGACTGCAAGCTCCGTCTCCTCATCCCCCTAAAGGGACACATGTAAACAAATGATCAAATCCCATCTCTGATACGTATAGGATGAGTTGAGGACATGGTCAGTTGTACTTCGAGACATTAGCTGACCTCTGGTGGCTCCTCCACTCTGGGAGTGACAGGACGGGGAACAGGCTTCTCCTTCCTGACAAGAAAACGCAGGGTCTCCTCTTTCACTCGTTCCTCCCTGAGCGCCTGTGGAACCACAAATTAACAAAGAGCTTTGCAAAAAACTGCAATTAATAAATCCAAACTAAACTATACCATTAGAAAAACAAGCAATGAAAAAATGGCTATTTGTTTAAATGGCGTGTGTCATAAGAAGATCCAGAGTTTGCCTGCCTGAGATCTGCAGGTTATTCCAAAGCTGAGTAGCCTGAACAGAAAAGGCCCCGGCACCTTTAGAAGGGAGTTGCGTGTATCTAGAACTTGAGGGATATGCCTAATGAAAGTATTTCTTTCTGCTTTACCTTGTATTTCTTCAGCAGTGCTACAGCTCTCCTTGAAGGAGGTTCGGTCATATCCGTGATGGTGTTGGGTTTGGATTTATTCACCCGCGGCTTGACCACTGGGGCAGAGAGTCCTGCCGTTAGATCTGTCAGACCTGTGAGTAACACATGGCTAAAAGTTATCTAAACGATAAAGGATTACAAGGGTCTTGAGGAAACTACATGGTAAATTCTGTTTGTCCATTAGTGTTTAGAGTCAGACCTTCATATGTGTCCAAGTAGTAGGTTTTTAACTCATTGAAGCAGGCACTCTTGAAGAACGCACTCTTGTGGCTCCGAGGTGTATATTTGTGAGAATGTGAGTAGGTTTTAGCCCAGTCATGTTGCTCTAGCTTCCCCGTCTCATTTCTCCACTTTGCTTCCAGTTTTCTCAGTGCTACAAACAAAATGAGAAGAGATTGATGAGAGGGTGAGAGGAAGCCTTGAATAATACAGTTGAATTCTTATTGTTTTGTTTTGATTTTATATACAGAGGGAGAATTTATTTTACATCGGTTGTAGTCATTGTGGATCTTGTGCAGCTTGGTCTCCCTCTTTTTTTCGTGATTAGAATATGTTTGGTTTAGTCTGTCGTTGGTGAATTCTCTCTGGGCCTCATCTCTCTGCCTCAGAAGGTCTTTCAGCACAGTAAGACGGGTGTCCTGCAACCTGGCCACAACCCAAAAAGACAAATCATTGCAGAAGAGTAGGTTTTCTACAGTAGAGACAGCAGGTTGAGCAAGATTATTTGATAAATCAAAAAATACAAATGTCCCATACTATGTCTCTTGGCTCTACTTCATTACAATCTTCTTCAAATCCATGTGTCAGCTTGTATTCAAGCTTTCAGTAACTAATTCTTTTGCCACTTGGGGGCAGTGGAAACAAGGTATGAACACAGGAAGACAGAGTGTACAATGAGAGAATGATACTAATGAGTGTGGTGACTGGTGAGGTGAGAGTGAACCAAAACACAAAGATAACAGCTGCAAAAACCAAAACACTGAGGTGGAATACGCTAAAAGTTTAAGTAATCCCAGCTGTGAATAACTGCAGTATCTTCTGACACCTGCTACACATGTTTGAGCACTTTAAAGGCTGCTTGTGGTGGCAGCTGGTATGTTATACCACATGTAGTAGTATTACGTACATATTAAAGATGCTAAACAAAATTTTCAGCAGGTTGTGTTTTTTTTCTTCACAACTTATGTCTTCTCAAATCAGGGTGGCATTACACTACCACTCACTCACTTCTGGATTTCTCCTTCTCTGAAAGCCCATTCTTTGGCCTCCATCTCCTCCATCATACGCCTCCTCTTGTCAAGCTGACTCAGGTCATTCAGTGGAGGAAGGCCGGCCTCCCAAGCTCGCTTAGCACGTGCCCGCTGTATCATCTCAACTTCTGCCAGGCCTGCAGGCAGACCATGACCTGAGGGGAAGTCATCACAGCGTTTAGATGTAAATGAAGGTACAGACTGATGAGTTGAGACAATCACAAGACACGCACAACGTCCTCCAAATAATTAAAGAAGGAGGCACTGGTGGATGTTGCAAAGCATATGTAGTAATATTTTGAGCATAATAGAGGCCAAAGTCACGGTTTTAAAGTTCTGCCCCCATTACTTCACTGTTTAACTGCAGTAATTGCGCAGCTTAGTGTAACGGATGTGCACTCACTCCACCCATAAAAAAAGACATCCTAACCAACTTGCCAAGCGGTTGTCAACCTCTTGGCGAAGAGGTTAGCATCGTCGCCTCCGGTGCGGGAGGTCGTGGGATCGAACCTCACCTAGGGCAGGCCGTGAGAAACACAACGCAGAGGGCCAGATCGACATCGGCTACACTAGCAGGAGGAGAGCTAGGTCCTGGCTGCACATATTTTTCTCGGGTCTTTTTCTAGAGTAGCACTTGGGGACCGAGAGCTGTAAAGCATTATTTAGAAAATTACCGGAATTATCCTTTAAAACTAGGTTCTGGTCCACAAAGAAGAATGAAACAAAAATAGAAAAAGATGTCTGCACGATAGAATCTGCTCCTGAATGTTCATCAGTCTGATGAAGGGCCTGGGTTATGTGCGGTAGTACACTATTTAACACTAGTACAAAGCTGGACATTTATCAAGGTAATTACAGAGTAATAACTATATTCTATAGCGTCTATAAGCGGTTATAATTACCCCAAGTCAAAGCTGCCAGCTGCAGGAGCTCTGAAGGAGTTGTCCCAGGTTCTATCACATATTCAGGGCTATATGGATCCGTCTGTGTTTCACTCTCCCTGTAGTCCGTCTGGACCGCCACAGTGACGTGGGTGGGCTGTTGTTCAGCATTTTTCACACCAGTTGTTTCAAAATCTTCTCTGAAGGTGACAAATAGAAGGGTGTATTCTCACCCAGTTAAAAATGTTCAACATAAATAACTGAGGAATAAATTAATGTGAGGAGCCTGTTGAACTTACCCCGGCAGAGCAAAAATCACATCTGGAGGAACCTGGTGTCCAAAGGGAATTAGAGGGCTAAAGTAAACAGAACGGGAATCCCTATTAGAGACTGTCAATATTTACAGTAAATATAAAAGCAGCATGGGGACTGTCTCTTATAAACTGTCATAGTATCAGGCATAGGTAACTTTATGACTGTATTGCACCATAATCACAACTTCACAGTGATGGCTGGCTAATCAAACCGTTTAAAATATTTGCAGCGATCAACTCCAGTCACATGGCACTCCGCCCTTTTAGGAATAACCCTGTTAAGAAGATAATTAAGAAACATAGATAAATATGCCATATCAGACAGTTCATACAGATTTTTAAAAAATCATTAAGAAACTGTTACTGCTCTTTTAAAATAGTGTATTTTTGTGTCACCCAGCCAGCTGCTGCAGTGCCTCTCTGCGCTGCTCCGTGTGGCCTCGCCAGAGACGATCAATAGTTGGTGGCACTGGGTCTCTAGTGTCCAGCTGAACAGTATACCGTGGGTAGTGGGGAAGGCAACTGAACATAGACCCAAACTCAGGCACTTTTTGCTAATTAGGAAAGAAGTACTGTCAGTCACTGCATTTCAGCCCCTTTTTTTTGCTGTCATGTTTAAACACTATGAATTTGGAAACAGAATTAGCTAATCTGGCCATAGTATCCTTCAGGGAACATTTTGTACCTAGTGATAGAGAGGTAAAGAAGTTTGTTAATTAGTGTTAAATAGAATATAACTGTAACTAAAGCCTATTCAATACAACATGACACTCTATGTTGTTATTATCAGTTAGCTTAGGAGCTATGAGTTACTGAGTTAAAATGACTACTGGCATTGATGTAGTAGGTTTGTACTAATTGAGTTAGCCTATACAGTGTCATGCAAAAGTTTGGACACCCCTGTTCGAAATCTCTGTTAACAGTTCAGCAAGTGGGGATGTGCAAGGGCATAAAGTTAAACATAAATCACTCGTTTGCAATATTTTGAGCAATATCAGTGTATTATTTTAGTTTTCTACAGTTTAAGAGTGAAAAAGGGAAACAAAGCAGCACCCTGCAAAAGAATGGGAAACCCAGGAGACTTGAGCTCTCAGATAACTTTTGACCAAGGTATCAGACAAGCTTTTTACTATTGCCAGGCTGTGATAGTTTCCAAAGGGGGTGATACTAGGTACTAACTATGCAAACGTTTGCTGCAGGCCCTTTTCCTTTCTGTCATTTTGAAAATGTAGCTAAAAGATGGAAAATAAAATATATTGTTTAAAATGTGTCATGTATAACTTTATGTCTTTTGGATATAATTTCATCTTCACATTAACAGAAATTTTCACCAGGGGTGCCCAAAATTGTGCATGCCACTAGGCTAGTGTGTTGTTGGGACTTGAGGTGATCTAAAACCAGTTGAGGACGTAATAACAGGACAAATATTTAACTTTTGGAAAGAAGTAGACGCAACTTACGAGTCGGTCCCTGGGCGGATAGGCTTTAAAGGTGGCTTTGGCATGGTCCACCTCTGATGACACGGTGTAAACTGGATCTGTTGGCGACAGACCAGCCGGTCAGTTGGTGTCAACCAAGTGAGATACAGTTAACGCATTTTCAGTTGGCAAGTTAGCTAGCGATAAGTAATGTTCACTCACCGTACAAGTAGTCATAAACTCGTTCTTGCCTGAAAAATTTATTATCGCACGTTTTCTTCGTGTGGGTGACGGATAGGCTCATTTTCGTAGTATAATTAGAGACCTTTTCTAACCCGTTTCTGTCACAGCCGACTGATCTCTGCTGTCCTTGTAACCATGGAGACGGTAAACTTGCCTAATGAGAGTGGGAGGTGTTGTCTCGAGGTTATTTTTCTGCCTGCTCTGTCTCTAATGTTTGTTTCAATTTGACACACGCCAAGTGATGATGAGCAGCGGCGTTAGGAATTATGTATGGTTTGTTAAAAAAAAAAAAAAAAGTAAAAGAAATCAAAGATATGTTACTTGACACACAAAGGGCCACAGGGAGAGATCAACTACAACTCCCAGGGAGCATTTCGATAACAGCATCCAATCACCTACTCAGGCACGGTAATGGTTAGAGATAATTACTAGAAGCTCAAATGCAAGGTTTATTGAAACTTGACAATACTTTCATCTGTTATAATATGTCTGTTTTCAGTTGTAGGTCAGAGTTACATGAATTTGATCCACGTGGCATAATGTTGTCCCCAACGGTGATGACGAGGCGGCCTGAACTTCGTGCTCCAGACTGTGCCACGGTTGCAGAGGCTCATGGGTATCGTAGTATTAAATGTCACTCACACACACCCACACACACCAACCTTGCTCATGAACGTTCTCATGAACACAAGCTTATTAGAAATAATAACCATAACTGAAATGTATAATAGCTTTTGTCTGCAACGCTCCTATCTTCTAATTTTAAGAAAAAAGGGGGAAAAATCCTAAACTTATGGTGATGTAGCCTAGTAGTAGTACTATTTTATTAAACTGCAACCAAATAGATAAGTGAATAAAAATTAAAAAAAAACATGAAAGAAATTTAATTTTAATTTATTTACACTGGCAGGATATACCAACATTTTAGCTAAAGTACCTTGAAACATTCAACAACTAGACGTACAAAATAAATTCTGAAATGTGTAGTTTTGCACCTAAAACCAATGTGCCAAATATTATTTTCTCTTATCTGCCGATTATTCCCATTACTTTTGATGAAGAAATTATGTTTTTTTCTTTATTCTTGTAAGCACATTTTTGTGTAGCTTGGATGATTTTGACATAAACAGGAAGTTGGTGCTATCAAGGGGAAACTGACACGCACACATTAACAGACACACACCCTCACATAGGCCTACATGCTTGTATCTCTATCTTTGTGAGGACATTCGCTGACACAATGCATTACCCCACACTCAACCGTTGTCTCTAAATGGAAGTAATACTAAATACCTAACCACTAAACTCTCCCTATATTGAACTGAATCTCAATCTCACACCTAGTCTTAACTGTCAAACAACTCTCTGAGCAGGTGTCAGATGGTACTAACAGCCACTGAAAATGTCCTTGCTCCCATTGTTTAAATCTTTATAGCTCTCATAAGTATAGCCAAACACATCTAGGCTACATATGAATGCGTCACAGAGAGTTTCCTCCTTTTTATCTTGCCAAGCCTAACACGTAGGCTACTATATTTGAGGACTGCTGACCAAAGCAACATTAGCCTACTTCACAAGGTGGAAGGTTTTGCGATTGTGGAAGAACTATTTCCTTCGTGCAAAGTGTGCCAGCTCACAGTCAGCTGATCTGCTGCCCCTATGTTAACCAAACGCTGTCTAATATTAGTAAAAGGAGAACAGCCTTGTGCCTGCTTATAGATTATTGCAGATATTACTTCCTCACACTTGTGAGGGCCAGTGTTGTTTTTGAAATCCTTTGCTGTGGAAGATTTTTTGAGCTGGAGCAAATAAATCAGGTTGTTCAACCACAGTTGTTTTTTTTTGCTCTGTATCTGCATTAACCGTTTTTCTGTTACTTTGTACTGATAGTGGGAGTATGAATGTAGTTTATCTGCCCGTTGTGGTTTGTAATGAGACAGCTAATATCAAGATGTCTGGTTGCTGGATGAACTAATACACCGCAAACCTCCTTCGAGACCTTGCAGATCATAACCACATATGAGGCATAGCAACCAACTGACAGCTAATCACAGATTTGCAACTTGGGGATGGTGTCGCCAGCACCCACTATAACATTTCTAAAACTGCATACTTAAGCAATTCTGCACTGTGTAACCCTTAATCAGCAAAGGATCTTACACCAGCCCAGCCCACAAAGACCAGCCTGAAACAAATTGAGCGTGCTCAGCATGATATGCAAATGACAAATCCTGTTAGACACACTTACAAGAAAATCATTCAAGCATTATTATTAGGGCCCGAGCGGCGACTGCTGTCGCCCAGCGAAAGCCCTATTGTTTCTGCTTTGTTTATTATTATTAGGCCCGAGCGGCGAGTAGCACTCGCCGGAGGGACTATTGAAATCGCGTTGTTTTTTATTATTAGGCCCGAGCGGCGAGTAGCACTCGCCGGAGGGACTATTGAAATCGTACTGTTTATTATTCTTATTATTATTATTATTCCGTCGCCTTCATGCCCCAATTTGGCCCCTTTCCCGACTTCGAAAATGCGCCAACTTTTGCCCGGACGTCCGGCCTGATCCGAAATTCGACATTTTTGGGTGGTCGCACATGGGCGGCGCTAAATTACCGAATAGCGCCCCCTACAAACCCGTGTCAATGGCATCGCCATTCGTCTTACTTTGTCGTACACACACAAAATTCGGTACACATATGTATTATACCCAGATATACAAAAAATCCTCTTGACCTCATGACCTCAACCCAACAGGAAGTCGGCCATTTTGGTTTTGATTTTTCCCGCCTAAACTTAACTCCTCCCACAGAATTTGCCCGATCAAGTTCAAATTAGGTACGCAACATCGTCAGACCTAGCTGAGCTTATCATGTGCTCCGTGAGTCCGTAGGTCAAAGGGCGTGGCTGCCAGCGCTCAATACACTATGGCGTGCTCGCCATGTACATACGAGTGGCTCTCACGCCCACATACTTCATCCAATCAACTTCAAACTTGCTGGACATGATGATGGCTCCGCCCTGAACGTCCCGATATATTAACTTCCCACGTAACTCATAGCGCCCCCCGGTGGTAGCAGGAAGTGCCATTTTTTGCATCAACATTGTCCGATTTCCACGAAACTTCACATGTGTGATGAGGGGCTGACCCTGAACACACCTGCACGCATCTCATTACTGCCCCTAGTGGACGAACCTTTAACTGCTCATAACTCCCTCATGCTTTGTCCGATTTCCACGAAACTTCACATGTGTGATCAGGGGCTGACCCTGAACACACCTGCACGCATCTCATTACTGCCCCTAGTGGACGAACCTTTAACTGCTCATAACTCCCTCATGCTTTGTCCGATTTCCACGAAACTTCACATGTGTAATCAGGGGCTGACCCTGAACACACCTGCACGCAACTCATTACTGCCCCTAGTGGACGAACCTTTAACTGCTCATAACTCCCTCATGCTTTGTCCGATTTCCACGAAACTTCACATGTGTGATGAGGGGCTGACCCTGAACGCACCTGCACGCATCCCATTACTGCCCCCTGGTGGACGAACCTTTAACTGCTCATAACTCCCTCATGCTTTGTCCGATTCACTCCAAACTTCACACGAGTGATGAGGGGCGGCCCCTGAACGCACCAGACCACATGCGGTGACTGCCCCCTGGTGGATGAACGAAACATTGCATTTTTGGCCTCCTTCCAGGTTTTTTCTCCATTTCTGCTCCGCGCCACAGCGTGCCTCAGGCCCCGCGGTGGCATGGGCAGCGAGGGCCGCCATCGCCGCTTGCGGCTTTAATTATTCTTATTATTCCGTCACCTAAATGCCCCAATTTGGCCCCTTTCCCGACTTCGAAAATGCGTGAACTTTTGCCCGGACGTCCGGCCTGATCCGAAATTCGATATATGTGGCGGTCGCACATGTCCGACGCGACATGGCGAAATAGCGCCCCCTACAAATTTTAAAAAGTCCCATAGACAATTTTGCTTACTTTGGCGTAGACCAACAAAATTCGGTACACATATGTACCATACCCAGATATACAAAAAAGCCTCTTAATGTCATGGTGAAATGTCAACAGGAAGTCGGCCATTTTGGTTTTGATTTTTCCCGCCTAAGACTAACTCCTCCCACAGCGTTCGCCCGATCAAGTTGAAATTAGGTACACCACATCTCCAGACCTAGCTGAGCTTATCTTGTGCTCCGTGAGTCCGTAGGTCAAAGGGCGTGGCTTCCAGCGCTCAATTAACTTTGGCGTGCTCGCCATGTAATACGATTGGCTCTCACGCCCACATACTTCATCCAATCAACTTCAAACTTGCTGGACATGATGATGGCTTCGCCCTGAACGTCCCCATATATTAACTTCCCACGTAACTCATAGCGCCCCCCGGTGGTAACAGGAAGTGAACTAAAATTCATTAAAAATACATAGTTGACCCCATCAACTTCATTCCACTTCTAAAACATGCAGAACCAGTTGGTGAAGCTACATTATGAAGACTGTGAAGCTACGAGTAATGGCGTCCCTGTGGGGGCGTGGCTACCATCAATTCCTCGCCATGAAAATACGTTTGGCTTTTTGATGGCTTTAATGAACTCGTATCATCATGAAAATTGATACACAGGTCCAGGGTGGAGACCTCTTCCATCTGATAGGGGTGTCGCTCATGTGGCCCCCTAGTGGAAACCGGAAGTGCCATTTTTTGCATCAACATTGTCCGATTTCCACGAAACTTCACATGTGTGATGAGGGGCTAACCCTGAACACACCTGCACGCATCCCATTACTGCCCCCTAGTGGACGGACCTTTAACTGCTCATAACTCCCTCATGCTTTGTCCGATTTCCACGAAACTTCACATGTGTGATGAGGGGCTGACCCTGAACACACCTGCACGCATCCCATTACTGCCCCCTAGTGGACGAACCTTTAACAGCTCATAACTCCCTCATGCTTTGTCCGATTCACTCCAAACTTCACATGTGTGATGAGGGGCTGACCCTGAACACACCTGCACGCATCCCATTACTGCCCCCTAGTGGACGAACCTTTAACAGCTCATAACTCCCTCATGCTTTGTCCGATTCACTCCAAACTTCACACGAGTGATGAGGGGCGGCCCCTGAACGCACCAGACCACATGCGGTGACTGCCCCCTGGTGGATGAACGAAACATTGCATTTTTGGCCTCCTTCCAGGTTTTTTCTCCATTTCTGCTCCGCGCCACAGCGTGCCTCAGGCCCCGCGGTCGCATGGGCAGCGAGGGCCGCCATCGCCGCTTGCGGCTTTAATTATTATTATTATTATTATATTCTCCCTAAAATCGCATTTTTGGGGGCTTCAACATGCCCCAAAACGCGTATATTTTGGCATGCACATCAGGACTCGCGAAAAATTTGATATTTTAAAGTCGTTGGAAATGGGCGTGGCCAAATGCCTCTATAGCGCCCCCTACAAAATTTCAAAACATCAGCCCCTCCTTTGCGTTTCACCTACATGCTTGAAATTTGGTGGGCTTATAGAACATGGCAAGACGGACAAAAAAGCCTCTTAATGTCATGGTGAAATCACAACAGGAAGTCGGCCATTTTGATTTGAACTTTTGACCTGTTTGATCTAACTTCTCCTACAGATTTTGTCCGATTGACTTCAAATTGGCTAGAGACCATCGAATTGCCACTCTGATCAAAAGTTGTGCTCCGCAGGTCTCTAGGTCAAAGGGCGTGGCTTCTGTGGCCTTGAGGATTTTGGCGACTTTTCGTTTCCTCGCCATTTCACCTTCGAACAGCTCTCACGGCCACATACTTTATCCGATCAACTTCAAACTTGCTGGACATGATGATGGCTCCGCCCTGAACGTCCCCATATATTAATTTCCTACGTCACTCATAGCGCCCCCCGGTGGTAACAGGAAGTGGCCAGGTTTTACCTTAACGTGTACTGATGCCACATAGTTGACCCCATCAACTCCATTCCACTTCTACAACATGCAGACTAAAGTGGTGAAGCTACATTATGAACGCTGTGAAGCTAAGAGTAATGGCGTCCGTGTGGCGACGCGGCGACCATTCCTCGCCATGAAAATACGTTTGCCCTTTTGATGGCTTTAATGAACTCGTATCAACATGAAAATTGGTACACAGGTCCAGGGTCACGACCTCAACGTCTCCATATGCTCATAGGCGATCTCACTCATGTTGCCCCCTAGTGGAAACAGGAAGTGGCATATTTTACATCAACATTGTCCGATTTCCACGAAACTTCACATGTGTGATGAGGGACTGACCCTGAACACACCTGCACGCATCCCATTACTGCCCCCTAGTGGACGAACCTTTAACTGCTCATAACTCCCTCATGCTTTGTCCGATTCACTCCAAACTTCACATGTGTGATGAGGGGCTGACCCTGAACACACCTGCACGCATCTCATTACTGCCCCTAGTGGATGAACCATTAACTGCTCATAACTCCCTCATGCTTTGTCCGATTCACTCCAAACTTCACATGTGTGATGAGGGACTGACCCTGAACAAACCTGCACGCATCCCATTACTGCCCCCTAGTGGACGAACCTTTAACTGCTCATAACTCCCTCATGCTTTGTCCGATTCACTCCAAACTTCACATGTGTGATGAGGGACTGACCCTGAACACACCTGCACGCATCCCATTACTGCCCCCTAGTGGACGAACCTTTAACTGCTCATAACTCCCTCATGCTTTGTCCGATTCACTCCAAACTTCACATGTGTGATGAGGGACTGACCCTGAACACACCTGCACGCATCCCATTACTGCCCCCTAGTGGACGAACCTTTAACTGCTCATAACTCCCTCATGCTTTGTCCGATTCACTCCAAACTTCACATGTGTGATGAGGGACTGACCCTGAACACACCTGCACGCATCCCATTACTGCCCCCTAGTGGACGAACCTTTAACTGCTCATAACTCCCTCATGCTTTGTCCGATTCACTCCAAACTTCACACGAGTGATGAGGGGCCGCCCATGAACGCACCACACCACATGCGGTGACTGCCCCCTGGTGGATGAACGAAACATTGCGTTTTTGGCCTCCTTCCGGGGTTTTTTCTCCATTTCTGCTCCGCGCCACAGCCCCGGCGTGCCTCAGGCCCCGCGGTGGCATGGGCGAGCGAGGGCCCGCCATCGCCGCTTGCGGCTTTAATTATTATTATTATTATTATTATTATTATTATTATTATTATTATTATTATTAGTATTAGTATTAGTATTAGTATTATTATTATTGTGTCTTACAAAGATATTCCTAATTGTTTACTTGATTTATACCAATAGGCCTAAAGATATAATATGCATACGCAATATATGTCTTAGTATCATGCAACAAAACCACAAACTACAGCTCTCCGAATGTCCATTAAGTTTCAGTTTAAAAAAACCCAAAAAATAAGCTTTATAACATTTAAGGGGGAAGAATTTACCTCATGACTGTTGTTTGATGAATTTTCTTATGTGAATACGACACAAAAACAGACAGTGAATGTGTTCTTGACACAAGAATGGAGTTTATGGTTCTGGTAAAAGCATGACGTTACTATGTGAACAGTTTATACCTACTTAAAAATGTCACTTAGCTTCAAGTGTTCATACTGCACTTGAGTGTGTTTGTGTGACTGATAGGAAAGGAAACTGGTGTCTTGACTTATCAGATGACATCCTGTGTGGGAGCAAAAATGCACATGTTTGAGTGGAAAGCGGTTTGGAGAGGGGGAAGAGTTAAAAATGAAGGAGGAATTAGTTAGTCACATGTCCTATGCGTTTACTTCTTCTGACGCATGCAAGGATTTTCAGTTCAGTGATGTGTGGATAGGAGGAGAATTGACTTTACTCAAACCCTGAGCTTATGGGCATACAGAGAGAAAGTGAAATCAGTCACACAGGGAGGTTATATAGCATTGGAGCATAAGACAAACCACACAAGACGCTTTGCCTTTACTCCACCTAGAAGCTCAGCGCAGAAGACCAGACCTGATGCTTCTCTAACTCGTGTGAAAAGCCTCGAAGCAGAAGCTTAACAGTGGAACGTAAATACAACTGGAGATGATGATGTGGATTTATGCCGTGATGATGTTCTTGGTGACTGAATCAAGGAGCGAGGAGCCAGGTTTGAATATTTACATTTACGCAGATATATACGCTTTAATTATTGATGCCTTTTAGCCTCGATCAGACACAGGTTTTACATGTAAACATGGCTTTTTAGGGATCTACAGTACATACCCTCCGTTGAGATGACTGTGTAAGTCGTTGTCTTCACTTCTTGACTGATACACAATGTCCATGGTCAGAATAACTTTAAACATGTTGTCTCAGTATAGGGCACATTGCTGTTACCTGCAGTTTTTGAGCTGAATATCAGGCGTTATAATCTAATCAATCACTGTGTAACCTGCAGCCTACATATTGGTTATTTTTGACCAGTGATTAACTGTAACTGTATGTGGCTAAGTGGGTGATTGAGATTTGTGTAACATTGTGGTGTTGTGAGTCACAGTGAAGAGGCTGACAAAGGGGGGGAGATGTTCCATAGCAGATATGAAGCAGATGTGTGAAAAAATACTGTCTGTCACCCATATATTTTTTTAGTAGCACGGTATCCCACCTCCTGCTGCTGTAGTGGAAATTGTGATTTCCCAGACCAGGGTTACATGATGCAGCTTTTTTTTTTCCACTGAGGGTATCTACAGGTGAAGAGCTTTCTGATTGAGTGTTGCGGTTTTTTATCATCCCACCACAC
This sequence comes from Trachurus trachurus, assembly GCF_905171665.1. Classification (NCBI taxonomy): domain Eukaryota; kingdom Metazoa; phylum Chordata; class Actinopteri; order Carangiformes; family Carangidae; genus Trachurus; species Trachurus trachurus. The sequence continues at coordinate 18,772,690 of NC_139899.1, forward strand.
ACACTCAGCTGTATAGTAGACATAAACACACCAGAGACCCCCATGACACCACACAGTAAACATCCGTCTGTGACAGCTGAATTTTCCTACTCGTGTCTTTGTAATAGCTATAGTGATGTCATGAACGTGTTCTGCTTTACAAGAGTGATAAATGTACAACATTAGGACAATGGCCCTCTGTCTGTTCGGTAAATGTAGGTTTTATTTTCAGAGGTTTCACCAACCCAGTCATTTTTTTTTTGTTGTTCTACAAAAACCCACATTTTTTCTAGAACAGGAAATAGGCTAGTGCAGCTTTTTCACCGCTGTTTGTCATTCAGCCGTGCTGCAGATTGTTCCTTTTAATCACTTTTAATTCACCGCACAGCACAGCTTACTAACTAACCACTTAAACTAAATGACGATTAACAGAAAAACCACCATGATTGTTTCTTTGCTCATCAACTGCTGCTTTCTGACTGACAATAAATCACACTATTTTACTAACTTTTTCCACAAATGCACTGTCATCTCTTTCAGGAAATAATCAATTCACCTTAAAGAACTGCACCACTAATGGTAAACATTGTTTCTATTTTTTTTTTTTTAATCTCCACCTGTTTTGCATCACTAACAAAATGAACATGAAGTGAGTTGAGTCAAGGAAGTTGAACGTGGCAATACGCACGGTTTTTCGTCAATTTCATTATTAATTCTTATTTCAAACATTAATATTTCTTGTAGTTGAAATAATTGAAAGATTGAGAAAAATATTTTAGGCAAGATACTTCTGTAGTGGAAATACTAATAAAGTAATTCATATTCATATATGCAATGATTATTTTTTGGTTGATTTGGAGCATTAACAGGATATACCAAACTACTACTTTGAAAGAAATTGTGCAGATTTGGTACAGAAAACCCTGAACCACGTTAGCCTTACATTGTTGTTCTTGGTAATAATTTATTTATGTATATTTTATTTGATCACAATTAGTTTTCAGTACATTTGGGATGAAACTGAAACATCTTTATTTTAGACTTATCATATGTTTGTACTATGCGCTGCAGTTTAAAATCATATTGTTAATGTTAGTTTGTTTCATTGTATTTACATTTTTAGTCTTTGGATATCTATGTACCATAGAGACATTTTTTTTCTTTACATTTTATTCACATCACAATGTGAAAAAAAATTACACAACTATATTCCTTTTTTCAGATACCAGAAATGCAGCTTTCAACCTGGGAAGTGATATTCACCTGACTTGCAGTGATAAGACATGGAATGAGTCGCTATTCATTATTTGGACAATCAAGCTGAAGCATAAAGAGTGCAGAATAGCCTTTAGTATTAATGGCGAAGCCTCAGAAGACTCCTGCGACGATGGCAAGTCACTGCGAAACACGTCCACGTCTCAGTCTTACCTGCACATCCCAAACTTCTCTGCTAAAGATGTGGGCGTCTACCAATGTGAGCAGACTTACAGAGGAGGATTGGAAACATATAGGATCAAGGTGGCTATCACAGGTAGGACTGGATTTACATGTATGTTTCAACTCACAGGGAGATGTATAATTAATCAGTCAGGGCAACCTCTGAACCGTGTCAGTTTCCTGAAATCATTCAAAAAAGAAGAGAACAGCTAATTCTGTTTTTTTCCACTTGCATATATGACGGTTTCAGATTTAGCAATGTCTTCCACTGACTGTCCCCCTTCACATGATGGGCGTTAATTAAAATTCATTTGTGCTCGGAAAGTCCTTGAGTACACATTTGGAAAACCGCATTTCGAGACGCAATGCCCGCATTACTGCACTACAGCTTTTATCTGGAAATATTTGATACTGAATCAATGGTCGGTGAAATTCTAAAAAAGTAAAACTTGTTAAAACACCTTTATCTGCAATTTAAAGTATTAAAAGTACAAATACAATTTGTGTGACTTAGTTGAATATTTAGAGAAGTGAACTCTAGAGTATTTGGAAAAAAGCTTATTCTTCCCATTTTTGTTTTCCCAGTTCCTCCCACTCCATCAGCCCGACTAGAGGATAGAGACAACACCATGGTTGCCGTGTGCAAAGCTGAAAGAGGGAAACCTGCTGCCAACATCAGCTGGAGTCATCCGGGAAATGAATCAGCATATGTGACAGAAGATTCAGATGGATTTATAACAGTAGAGAGTCATCTGAAGCTCACAGAGGACACGGATAAAGAGAACCTGACCTGTATCATTAGCCACCTGTTCTGGAAAGAGTCGAAGACTCTGAAGCCAATACTCGAACAACTCAAACAAACAAACACAGGTCAGTCTCCAAGAGAAAGTTTACACTGCCCGGCCTCTACATTAAGACAATGAAAACTTGTTGTATTTTCAATTATTTCCCATAGCTTTATGGTTTGAGTCAAACAATACACTGGTTAGCTGGAACATTTTAACCTAGTTACCTGTTTTATTGTAAGTAATCAGTGTAAGTTTAGGTTTATTGTAACTGACTAGTTTTTTTTTATTCTTTAGATCCAAATAGATGTCATAAGTAGATGCAGTGTTGATGTCCATTAGATTACACCTAAACCTTTAATCTTCTCTGTCCCTGTGCAGCAACAGTTCTTTTGTGGATGATCCCAGTTGTCGTGGTAGTCACTGCATTTTTGGTAGGAATTGCAGTTTTTGCACAAAAGAAACTACTAATGTTGAGGTAAGTTTCATTTCGTGGAAAATTAATGGCAGGATGCTTTTTCATTGTTCAGTCACTGAGCTGGTTTGTGTGTCTTCTTTTTGCCAGGCGATGCCAGCAGTCTGATGGTTCACAGTCCAAAGCTCCACCGGTGGGAACTTTTTCTGCAACTTCCTCTGTGTTTTAAAGCTCACTGCAAGTTGTTACATTCATGACACCTGTCGTTTCTTGTTTTTGTTTTGTTTTTTCAGATAGAGGATGTGGAGGAGGTAGAGCCGTATGCCAGCTATGTTCAACGTGTGAACTCCATCTATAACTGAGCTGCACATTTGGTCACAGTGGACACACTTACACGCTCGTATGTCTTTTTGAGAAACCGAAGGCTGTGAAACCGAGAAGTGGTAAGATAGTAGAGAGGAGTGAGATGATGTCTGATAGAGAGGAAAGCCTTTCGGTTCAGTCCTAAAAAACACTCGATTGATGGAACAGGGGATTTTCAGAGTGTCACCCACTGGCGCCCATGCACAGTGAATGCAGCCCACTATACTCTCTGTGTGTGGGTCAGGGGGATCATTAATGACTACAAATGCAAGTACTGAATCGGAAAGAGTGCCATCTTTCGATAGCTGCAGCAGGCCTGCTCTACAGAACTACAGACTGCACACTGTCTACAGGCTTTCAATGTTGCTGATGGAATGCATGGGCTGTTTTATGTGCCTTAAAATGTGCCAACCACGTGCAATTCAGTGACACACTTGCTTTAAGATAATGCAGATAATAGAATGTAAAGTTTTCCTATTACGTCTTAATATAAAATTATGTATTTACCTACTTCATTAAAAAAGAATCATTCAACAATTTTCAGGTTTGGTCTACAGTATTAATAAACTCTAGAAACAGCACACATAAGACCATGTCAACAAGTACAAGGTGTAAGACTGAATTTGAATTTTCCATTGCTGAAAATGTATCAAAAGTTCCATACAGCTGTTAGTTGTTTACAATATGTTGTTTTTAACATTTAAAAAGATAAAATAACTGGATTTCACATTTTATCGTAGACATACTGCAAAAAACGTATCTAAATAAAAGGAAGATTATTGGTGTACTGGACTATGGAACTGGAACTGGAACTGGAGTAAAGTAAAGACTCTTCTGCCATCTGCTGGTGGTTTTGATCATAGTCATGGTCATGGTGGTCATGGTCATGGACCTTACCACAGTCTGTACTGTGCCGCCTGAATAATGTTTAGGATGAACATCCATTGGCTACAGTATAGTGCTTACTCTTTTGAAGGTCATAAGCCTATTTATGCAGATCAAGGGCTGCATGTATAGTAATTTGTCTTATCCTTATTAATGTCATTGTACAGAAAAATAGGTATCTGTCAATCTTTACATATAATTATTATATCTATCAGAATGAATTGCTGTGAGTACAATATTAATATTAATATTTTCCACAAGGAAGGCAATGCAATAGAATTAATAACAAAAATGGTTAATTTAATCAGCAATAAGGATGAATAACACCACACTGAAACAAAAAATTTACAGACAGTTACTGTATTCCACTCCACCTCTTTCCAATATACCCAGTCAAACATATAAATAAGGCCGTAGTTAGATACATTTTTACACACAAATGAGTTCATACACATGTACATACATAACATAAAACATGCATCTTCTCAAACTTTAAATCTGTATTTGTAGTATGCAGATGATTAACCGTGTGTGAATTTTAGAAAGATTACATTCTTCTATCATGAATATGATGACATAACAATGGCACAAATTTCACACCACATTTATGATATAGCCTTCATTGTAGCCTACAAGTGTGGGCCCGTAACCTATTTGTAAAGCCTGGCTGGTGCAGCTGAACAGTAACAAGTGGTGCAACACGTTGACTCGGTTTCAACGAAACTAAACCACAGATACAGATCAAACTTTTATCTGCAGCAGAAAATAGTAAGAGGCAGCAGTAACTTGTATTACCCCACATGACTGCAAAGTCACTGGGCCTCTTCAGTTCCACTTTTACTGGAAGCACATACACCCAGTGAAAGAGCAATATATGTTTCATGTTTCAATTTGAACTACTTTGTTTCCTTTTAGATACCTTGAATGATTTTTAAAAGTCTTAAATCTTAGGTCACTGATGTCTCAATGTAAATAGCAACAGAAAAAAAGTTTTCTTTAAACATTTTTGCAGTTAATGTGCTAATATCACTGTCCTGCAGGATCCCAGGCACAACATAAATATGCCACACAATATAATTTCTCATATCTTAGATATCATTTTGGTGTTTATCTGTGTAGTAAAGCTAGCACATGTATACTGTCTACATCAATATTGTTGCCATATTTTTCTAAACACAAAATTGACATTTCAAAGTCACATTAAAAATCAAATCACATGGTGGCTTTAAGATATCACTTAATCATAGTGTAACAAGTAGTGCTATGCAAGACATTACTGGATTGGCTGGTGGGGACTGTGGAGGTGGTGTCAGATGAACTGATTACACCTTTTTTTTAAGGTTCAGTTTTCTCTTGAATTTCTGCTTCCAGGGAAGGCTGAAGAGTTTCACATTTTCCAAAGGTTGATTTTCTTCTGTAAAGATCACATGTGATGGAGGGTTTTCTTTTGGCGCAGGCCTGAAGTCCCTTTAGAAGTTCTTTTTAGGTTGATGTTTCCACAGCCAGCTGCTGTTGACTGGAGATTCTTGTTTTTTTCCTCAGTTTTTCATTAAAGATGAAGTTTTGAACAGTTCATCTGCTGACAAGATATTGCACACTTTTTTCCTGATATCAGCTGCTAGTCCTGCATCTCGCAATAATCCGATTAAACTGTTTGTTTGTTTTTTATCCCATTAGCACATAATCATCTGCACATTCATCCTTAGATGAGCTGTCAGATTCATGTTCCACTTGAAGTGCAGCTGGCACATTAACTGTGGCGTAGTCACAGTCATGGTCCGCTTGAGCTGTGTTTGTTCTGAATCCTTTAGCAGTAGTGTGGTCAATAGAGGCGTATGTAACGTCCTCAGTAGGCTGCCATGAGACAAAGCACAAAGTGAGAAGATTATTCTACACATATATGTCACAAATAACTTGTTCCGTTTTATACAGTGCTACTGCAACCCGCGCACAATTTGATGTGGTTAGTGGCTATGACTTCCTGTAGATGAAAGAAACAGCCTTGACATTTCTTTTACAGCATGCTAGGCCTCACTGATGAACCCAGTATGCAAATCGAATGAGGTAGCACCTCTGACAGAGCCATCATAAAGAAACATTAGCATACCCAAAGCTGCAACTGATAACTGTGACTATTTGTGTCCCTGTCCCACAAAAATAGACAGACCTACCTTATCTGCCGTGCCTTTATCAGTTGCAGAGTTCCCTGAAAGAGAAAACGCCTAATTACAAATGCACAAAATACAGGATGTCTTCTAAATTCTTCAAACACTGTAAGAAACATAGCTTTACCTTTACTTTTCTTCTTTATCCTGCCAATGACACACATTATAATGATGAGACACCAGATCAACATAACATTAGACAGACTAATAAAAATCTAAAAGTGTGGCCTGAATTTATTTCATCTTAACTCCAGTTAAACTGGTAATTGAGACTTTCACATCATAACATGCCATTAAACTGTAAGCTGCATTTCAAACATGTAGCTTTTGCCCCACAGCAGTGTTTCCTTGACAGCTTAACAGATGACAGTGTATGTTGGAACAGGAAACACTTGTGCGTATGTCTGCAAGCCACATCTGTCTATGACCAACTGTCTATATTAGTGACTACCAGCAAACGATGTGGTATTTTGGTCCCCATCTTAGATTATTTTTAAAACAAAAACTTGTGGGACATAGCAAAGCTTATTCTGAATGTTATTGAGGAACATGTTGCCTAAAACTAGTTTTGTAAAGGAACCACTATTTCCTTGATGAAGCAAATGCAGTAGCTGTTTGCCACAGGACCAACCACCAGCTGTTTTTTTTAAAGTGACCCTATCCTTCTTGTATTGCTTCTTTTTAAATGCTCTTTCCCGTGTTTTCGGCTAATTTAATCAGTGTCATTCTGAAGCCATTTGAGTGAAGCTTTAGAATCTAATTATCATATGCTGAAATACGACTTTGTATTATCTGAGAGTGGCCTAGTTGTGCTGTGCTGGTCTGAGGATGGTCACTTACCCTGATGTGCAGTTTCCCATGATGAAGCGACAGACTCTGGACGTTGTCACTGTATTCGTCAGCAGGTGGCAGGTACCGGTGCCCGGCTGCTTTAGGACAAGTGTAAGTCTAGTACACTATATCAACCATATGCACACAGGTCACAGTAGAGTGTCAGTGTATTTGTGTGTGAGAGAGAGAGAGAGAGAGAAAGAGAGAAGAGACTGCGATAGTGATTTCCTGTGTGATGCTTACTAGTGCAACACACACACGCACAACACACACACCCACTCACAAATGCAAATGCATGTACAGTATGCTTGTTGTTTGTTGTTGTGGTTATTAACCTCAAATATATCAGTTAATGTGAATCAAGAGTATACATACATTGGGAGACCATTTTTAAAAAATACTTTCCTTTGGTACATATTGCAGGGGGTAAGAAGATCAAGGTGTGGAGAGCTAAATGGTCGCTACAGTGCTTTTGTTGCAGACAGTCAGTACAGTATTATCTTATTTGCATGATGCTGCAAATTTATTTGATGAGCAATATGAGGAAGTCACTGACCTTTTCACTTTCAGTGGAAAGTCCAGTTTACTGTACAGACCTCATCTTTGTTAAGAGTGAAAAATGCACTGCAATAAAATATGGTTTATTTCACAAGGATGTAAAGCATTCTGGGTGGGTGTGAAATCATCAACTCTCCATAAGGAAACTGTGCTGACATTCATGAGTTTGTGTCACCTGTTGAATATCATTGTTTAGAATCAGATAGGAGATATTTTACAGCTTTACTTGTATGATATAACCATGTATTCATAGATGGCTTTTAGTTACACACTGGAGGGCGCTGTTGGAAAAGGCTGGGTGTGATTCACACACAACAGGATATGGTCTCTGTCAGACTTCTGTGGAAAGATGACTGTCATTTTACACCATCTGCTGGTTGTCTTGATGAAAATAAGAATAGGTGTATGCAATGTAGTACTTGATAGCTGCAGTCGAGTGAGAATACACAGCGTGATGCATTTGATCTGAGTTTACTGTGAGGAAAACATGTAATTGTCAAATATATATATTCATATATTCTTTTTTTTAAGCAGGGCTGTGCTGAACACTTTTTCTCCTGGTCTCAGTAGCTGCTTGTCATTGCACTCTGGCAGACTTGTGCTACAGATGTTTACACAGATTGGATAAGAGAAGCAGGCAGGCGTCTTATTATTTTATAAAGATGATGAGAACATTCAGGCAGTCTCCAGGGCACACTGCTGACTAATGTAAGCTGTTTACGAGACCGCATGTAGCCTCTATAAGGTGGAAATACTTTAATTTAATTCCATGTATAATGGATTTAGTCCCTTTTCCATAACTCATGGTAATGACATGCACCTACATGTATGGTCATGGTTTGATTTTGAAGACACGATATTCCCGCTGGGCTTCATGTTCACTTGAGCCACTTCAGGACAAACCTGGCTGTGTCGTTTTCTGAAATGGTGAACTTTCACGCATTTCAATGGTGATCCCAGGGCCTACTTGACCTGGAAAACAATGTATCTCTGTTTTTGGTTTATCTATGAATTACACAGGTGATACACGTAGTGCACATTTTCACACTTGCAGATCGGAAACAGTTGTTACGTGGCATATATAAACATGCAGGATGGTCGTAGAACGTCTGTGGGAGGACAGGAAGTGGTGAACCTGCATGTCACAAGTGAAGCGAGCCCCGAGAAGCTTCATTTTATGGTTATACTTGTGAACAAGCAGGTCATGAACAAGTTGAGCCTAATGGTTAAACTGCCATGCACCTATCTGATGATATCTACTTTATTCGTCTCCATCCATGGACGAGGTACAGGTAAGCCTGAACACACTTTTCCTCTGGTGATATAACAGCTGGAGGGACATTTTGAGGAGACTAGAGTTATGAATTGGTCAAAAGAAAATGCAATAATATTACAGTGTAATTATGTAATATAGTTATATAACAAGAAATACACATACTGAATATGTACTGTAAGTACAAGTTAAAACAAAAGCTAAGAAAATCAAGGGGTAACAACAAATAAAATGATGTGAATACTTCCATGGTGTAATGATAACACTGCCAGGCCATGACAGGGAAATGTGAAAACCTACAACAATTGGCGGGACTTGAGAATTATGAAATTGTTGTGATTATGTTTTTTAAATGATGATGGCGAAACATTAAGGAGCTGTAACGCTGTTTTGGGATCAAAAGTTGGATCCATCTGATGAGCACAACTTATGTAAGAGAAGAACAAAGATTTGAAGCTTTGAAGTCGTGTTGTGTCTTTAAATCAGCCAAACACCCGCACTTAACTGAGGCTTATAGGACACTGAGTGCAACGAATAAACTGAGCTGATCAGACATTGGACATGTGACAAGTCAATTTCCTTTTAGCTTTTAGGTAAAGTTAAAGGATGTTATTTTCTGTTGACAATACTGTGATTATGGCAACACATACTGAGGCTACAAGTTAGTTGTGAGTACATAATAGACTAATCTGGCTCTTATGTCATATCTATTTTTCTAAATCTAATAATTTGATTTGTACTAAAAAGTTCAAAAGTGCTAAGAGGGTCATTTAGTGCTAGATCTAAATGTATTCTTATTCTCTTTACTTCCGTCCTTCGTGAGTATTTCACTGGCACTTTGTGTGTTCACTGTGTAAAGTTCCAGTGAAATTCTGCATAGTATGACAATAAACAACAGGGACATAAAATTATATGAATTTGTATTTCTCTGATATTTACTTTTCAGAATGTATGTAACAGAGACAGTTTTCCATTATCACATCAGTTCCACATGAGTTCCTTATCAGAATAAAGGTGTTTGATCCAAGGAGAATGACACAAGACAACATTTGAGTTCCATCTTGTTATTTCAGACTTAGTCCCATCATGTGAAGTTGACCTGATGATCCGCAGAGGCACATTGATGAAGACTGCCCCGTGGAAACCTGTGACAGTCAGCTGCCCTGTCAAACACTGTGGAAAATCACTTAACGTCACCTGGTGTAAACTGCTCGACGACGGAAACTGTGAACGGATCAATGAAGGGGAGAATGTAGAAGTAAGACAGAAGGACAGCCGTGCTGAAGCTGAACTGATCATCTCACTTTTAACATTTAAAAACATTTCCCTTGATGACGGAGGCCTGTACAGGTGCAAGTTAAGTGGAGGCATACAACACAGCCATTTCATCAACATCTCAGTATCAGGTAAGTAGTTTATTGTGACAAAGTATATATTTATGTATGTCAAGTATGTATTTGAAGTGTTAAGTCTTTATATTTATGTTTGTCAAGTATGTATTTGAAGTGTTAAGTCTTGCTGTCTCTCATTCAGACATGTACCAAGGGGAGGAAATTATTTATCACAGTGACACCATTAAGAGTAAGAACCTTTATTTGCCAGACTGTGTATACATGTATTAGAATCAATACAGAGTAAGAGTATTGATCTGGCTCTTCTTCTTTCGTAGAAGTGCCTTCTCCTTATGAGTCCCCGACCTGGCTTCCTTACGTCGGCATCTGTGCTGGCATCGCTCTCATCGTCCTCTTATTAGTAGTGCTAAACATGGTGCCTTCTTTTCACTGGAGAGGTGAGAACAATAACACGTATTCACTGTGATAATTTATTACTCAGGCGAAGGATGTAAATTCTGCTACACTGAAATTAATTGAGCATTTCTTATTTGCTCTCTTCACAGAAACACTGACCTTCGAACCAACAAAGAAACAGGTAATGTGATGAAGTCTTGTCCGCTTAAAGGAATAGTTTGACATTTTGTGTTAGCCACTGCAAAGTATCTGTGTTGAACTAGTCCTTATTATATCATAATGGGGTTAAGGAGGAGCATGTTATTGTCTTATTTAATCTTCTTGTTCTTGTGTAATAGGGAACATCCAGTCATATGATACCTGACCTGCCCAAGTGGAGTGCCCCTACTACCCCTGTCCTGCAATCCCACTTCATCCTGAATGATATCTACTCCTCAGGCACCGCAGGAACACCGACATCCCCACAGACCCAAATCACCAATGTGAATCTGCCTGTGGCAAACGCAGGCGATAAAAGCCGAGTGGCAGACGGTACCGTGTATTCTGTCATCAGCCATATACAGTCTGGGAAACCTGGCATAAAACATCAAGCTGCCCCTCAACAAGGAAAGAGGGCAGAGTATTCTGCTGTCAAAGTCCCTTGAACTTTGTTTGTGTAAAAAAAAAAAAGTGAGTGAAAAAAGTACAGGGTAGTTTCATGGAAGAGAGGGGGGGCGGGGGGGGAGTGGGTGGTTAAGCTAGTCTGTGGAGGAAGCGGATGGTGGGGGCTTGTGGTCACGCAGACACACAGTGTCATTTTAAATCAGGTGGGCTACAGTAAACGAGAAGCGGTGTTTTGTTTCGCCACACATTTATTCCAGCTGATTCTCTTGCATTGTATTATTTTCTTGTCATTATAGTCCTTCTAGTCATTTCATTTACGTGACTTGGATAGCTTTTTTTTCCTTTTTTTTAAATTTTTTATTATTTGACCCTGTTGGCTTTGGTGATTTGCATTAAAAAAAAAAAAACTCAGTGAAAACATGCTGTGCATTCTTCTGTCTAATTTGGTTATATGAACACTGAAGTTTTAGAGGCATCTACATCCCATCTCAGCATCTATATGTAGTTCTTGCTTGATCTGTGATTCTGTAAGCATTTTGTTATTTCAAACGTTGCAGATGAGACCTCTTTAATATTTATGTTTGCGCTCCTTCAGACTGAGATATGAATATTTTAGAGAAAGAATGATTTGGTCCTTTGTGAAAGAACCAACACTTGAAGGAATGCTGGCTGAGAGTCCAGTATTTTATCTCACAGATTCTCTGTCCCACGCACAGATCTCAGTTGTTTTCTCTGCTGCTGCTGCTGCTGCTGCTGCTGCTGCTGCTGCTGCTGCTGCTGCTGCTGCTGCTGCTCACTGATATAAAGTACCTGCACTGGATTTCACATGTGGTTTTGCTTACTTTTGCAGGAAGTTTAAAAAAAACAAAAAAAAACGGATCAAAACTTTCAACTGTGGTAGCGATCCTCGTGCTTCTGTTCAAAATATACATCCTTATATAATGTGACTCAACCATATTTATGTACTGATTATTAGATTGGCTGTTTGAGCCAGAGGTCAGCTACCAGAAAAGAACGTACAGGGATGAGAAGAACAAGAAATTTGTCAAAGGCAACAAAATTTAGAAGACAATATTGAATATAATCATATTAGGCTACTGTTGGACTTGTGAGCCCTTAAAACAAATATACCTGCACATCTCCATACATTTTGGCCTTATTGTGGATAATTTTGACATACACAAGCACAGTTTTCCCTCTCAGACTGTTCAGTTTAAAGGATAATAAGAGGCAGATAGATATTCAGCTTTTCACTACAAAACATGACAAGGTCAAAGGCTAGCGCAGAGCTGGATCACTTTGAAGGCTGATTAAGGCTACATGTGAACTTCCAAGCCCCTGACAAGCTGCAGAGAATTAGGGCGTTCTCACATATCGTCCTTTTTAAACGAACCAACTTCAGTCCTGTGGCAGTGGATCAATAGAAAATAGTTCTTTTTGCATTTTTGTATTGTGAGTCAATTTGAAAGCTGACCCATTTCTCTTTCTGGTCCACTTCGAGTCTGATGGAGCTTCAGTTCGCACTGTCTTGGTTTGGATTATGAGTAGGTTTCATTTGGAACAAGGTGGCTAATAGTGCATGGGTGCTTAGTAGCCAAATGCTGTTTGCTGTGTTTTCTCTACATCTGGAGAAGCAGTTATTTCCTTGGACCAAACCACTCCCTCTCCTCCATCTATATGTTTTTTTTTCAGGTGTCCCAGTGCATTAGCATGTGATCTGTCTACAGCAGAACTGAAATACAATGTCAAAAGGTGAAGTAAAGAGTTATTTGTGTTCACGGTGAACAGGTTAAGCAAACAGCAGCACAGACTCAAAGGGCATCCTTTGAGGACGCCTCAGTGAACTGAGCTGAGACCGAACTGAGACCACGTTGGTTCACCTCAAAAGTGCTATCTTGGCAACACTGCAGGCTGTAACTGTTACAAACCACAGACATATTTTATATTATATGTAAGGAGCAGTTCCTGGTACTCGCCAGGCACAAGGTATATGGTCTCTCTTTCTCTCTCTTTCTCACACACACATCAGTGCTTTTTCTCTGGTGGACAAAGCTCTGCTTCAGACGTCAGAGAGCTGGAGAGTGTGGGGTGATGTGCGAAGGCAGCGGTTGAGGAAGGCCTGATTAGATCGCGTCTGAGGTCAGTCAGAGAATGTGTGGACTCCGTGTGCAGGCGTGCAGATTAAAAAACATTTTACAAGGTGTGCAGAGATGCTGAGTGTTTGTGGACCTGTTCCAAAATGCAATACAAATATACAGAGAATTGAGAGAAACAGAAATATGTGAGTTGGGATTTGATGGAATTGGATAATCCCGGAAAGGGGTTTCATATTAGCTAAGGGGAGGAAAATGTCTTACATTATCTAGGAGACACTTTGTTCCAGAGGCACAGGAACCTGCAGTCCACTAACTAATTAAAGATTCATCAGAGGGGATGTTTTGTCTGACCTTATAGGCCGCTGCTAAAAAAAACTGCACACAACCACTGAGCCACGCCCCATCTCAACACCTCACCACAGTGTGACCTGCACTCTCACTTGAACCTGAGCCTGACTCTGAGATAAAATATACGCACGGTAAGACACAAATACCTTCCAGGGGAACAGAAAAGGTTTCAGCATCTCAGACTTTCTGACAGTGGAATTTAACATTTCACACACACACACACACACATACATGCGGACACCCACACACTGTGTCACAATTTTTACTCTCCGACCCTCACCCACACACACAAACATTATTTGAAACTTACAGAGAGGTTTTGAGTGAGAGTGAGCGGTCTCAGCTTAAAAGCCTCTCGACAGGCGGTAGTCTTCTTGTCTCATAGCTGTAAGCTGATATGGATGGTTATGCTATATATTTGTACAAGTACTGAGTGAACAGAGCTAATAAATACGGTTTATTATCCCAGAGCGTATAAAAATACATCAGAACACAATTGAAAAGAAATGTGCGTGCACACCATGTGTGTGTGTATTTTTTTTTTTAGCACTGCAGGGTTCACCATAACCCGCCTGGCTTAGGATGAAAAAGGCCTTGAGAAATGAGCATCTGGAGGGCAGGTGTGGCACACAAGAGAGGAATTTTATGTCTTTATGAATCCAATGTACAAAGCTGTGCAAAAAAAAAAAAAAAAAAAAAAAGCTGGAATGGGGCAAGATTTTTATAAATTTAAAAAGATTCAGAAACGTTATGAAGTTTTATATTTTTATTATTGTGCTTGTTGTATTTATCATATCAGATTTACATGGGTGGACACAATGCACTGTTTTTCTGGACTACAGGACTGGGTTGCTGTAACATGTTTTTAATTTATTGAAAAAATAACATGAAACAACATTTCAGGGTTACTTTGTCGGATAACCACTCACATCTCTTCTTGATAATTGATAACGTAAATAACAGATTCAAATCATATGCTTTGATATGCAAGACTATTTCAGGATTAAGCTTACACTTTTACTGTAAATGCATGTATGAATACAAACATAATATATCCCAGAAGCATCTTGACATTATATTTTAGAGATGTAGGTGCTACTTTGATCCATTTGTTCAAGCATAGTTTTAGATGAACTGTGTTGCTTGCCTGGGTGTTTTACCTGCAACCCCCACCCCTCCCTCCCCACCTAAAGTCATTTAAAGCCAGTAAGCCCCCCACCCCCCTCTCAAAATCCACACCAAGTTCACACAGGAACTCATCTGACTCTATGATGTAGACAGGCAACAAGACAAACATTCCTTTCAGAGGCACCGAAAAGGTTTTAGTGTTGCTTCCTCGGGGAATTGATTCAAGCTATCTGTCCATGGAATTAACACATGCACACAGACAGACAGACACACACACACACACTCGGACACCCATGTGCTCAAAACATGTAGAAAAGTTTGCAATAGATATTACACAAACAAGACATAAGCATGCAGTCATTTTAGTTTATCTAATGAGAACTACCCATGACGTCACCCAGCTTTCACAATACGCAGGTACAAGAAGAAGAAAACCCTTACGGAGAAGCTCATATTGCCAATTAGCTGTGTTATTCTAATAAATAAGGCTGGCAATATTTTAGGTTTTTCCTACAGTCACAAATTCCATGAAAATTCCATAGAAATTCAACACAGTATGGCTTTTCAAACCACACAGGAATCTTTAAAAATAAGGCATTAATATGTGCGTTCAAGATTTTACAAAGTAAAGTAATTAAGAGAACTATAGAGAGTTAAATAAGTGTTACTCAAACATCAGTGGAAAGTGAATTTATTGGTGCGCTAGTTGAATATTTATGGAGGCAGAATGGTGCAAATTAAATGAAACGACATGATGCCCATCTTCATGTCACTTTTTTTTGGTATCATCATGGGATTTGTTGAGTAAGAAAAATATAAAATAACACCAGAGTTATTCCAAGAAACAGGTAAAAGACAAGAGACAAACTGAGGAAAGTGTGTTAGAAACATAAAATACATATTTAACAACAAAATTGCTGTACTTTAATTTACTATAAAGTGACTCTGCTGTTTGTTGTGGAATCTGTAACTATCGACTCAATCATTTACAAGGCCACGGAGAAAAAACATGATCCAGTCCATATTTGCTCACAGGCTTCATGTGACGACAGCCTTGGTATAATAAGAGAGTCAGAAGCAGAAGAGCAGAGCTGAATGTCCTACGGTTGGTGCTCTTAAATAGGATTGTATAGAGTTGCGTCAGAACATCTTCCCTTTGTACCAAGATGATGATGATGATAGTGATGATGATGATGATGATGCAAGGAATCTGTTCTGCTAGGTTGGCTCTGAGAAGCACTGCCTCTTCTTTTCAGGCTCTGGTCTGAAAATTAATCCACTGAAAAGAAATGAACGAAGACAGCACGAGTAACGTTGAAGAAAACATTGTGAAAATGTCAAGGTACTCTAAAAGTCTTCATCAGAATCGGTTTGTTCAACTTTCCCAAATAACCATGTGTCACTACTGATAGTATCTCTGTTATCTTCTCTGCTAAGGCACCGTGCTGAGTTACTCCATAGTTCTCTTAACGCTACTATTCTTGATTTGCATCATTCACAGACAGCGGTGAACATTGATTAGACGTGCAAGTAAAGTGCAGATGGAGTGCAGGTAGAACAAACACTTTGACCCCATGGAGCTGAGGTGACCTGCAAAGTCAGGTCATAACCTTTGGCTCCGTCACTAATCTTCTCAACACCTTAGTCATTCTTCCTCTATGTGTATTGTGTCTATACATGAAGTCTCATCATGACATAGAGGAAACAGAACACATCTTTCCTGTCTGACTTCTGTTTGTCAGTAAAAACACAGAGTTCATAGCTGATGTTGGTGCACTGTTCCTTCTTATTGTTCCTGCTGCACCTTGGCAGTTTGCCTCAACCCAGAATAGGGACCCTGAACTTCAAATTTTATTAACCTTCAAATCATTTCATGAGTTCATTAGCTTGACTTGTTCTTGGTGGAGAACAACATCACTATTAAGGAAGGTACAGTACAACTTCTTCAGCATTTACTGCTCCGTGTGGCTCCACGTCGCCATAAACAACATTAACTGTTCCAATGCGTCTACGATAATCTTCTTTTCTTTTTCTTTTTTTATAAAAGACACAATCTAGTATTTTCTACACTTTTCTTTTTTTTAAATGGTGTGTTGACTGACATGTTTAATGAGGCATACAGGAGAATTTGGCATCACATACTCACCTTCTTTGCGCAAAAAACACTTCCAAAGGCAGAAGCAGAGGGACATGACCAACAGAGCTGCTACTGTGGTGACTGAGATCAGGATGGTGAGAGCCGTCCCGACTAGGTTGGAGAGAAATAGAGAACTGATTAGCAGTTTTGTCAGCTGATATTTGATAAGTATTTAAGCGTAAACAGCCTTGTACTGTAGGTGTAGGAGCCAGGTTGAAGTTATGTGTACTGTACGGCCTGTGCTGGTCTGGACACTGTTTCGCTTTTATGCACCGTCACTGATCAAATTTAATATATAATCTCAAGTGTTACCATTTGATTTCTGTAAAATGTGCACTCTTGACCCATGAAACCAAGGTAAACTCTGCAAAATAAACCCGCAACAGTCACACACATCACATTAACTCCTGCACCATTAGCTGCATGACTCCATGTGCAGTATATCCACTGTGTGTGTCAGTGTGTGGAATATACATGAGGCTCGCCAGTATCCAGTCAGCTCAACTTAGCGTGAAGGCTGAAGAAAAAGAAAGATAAAAGAGACCACGATGCACCTGCCAGCACCTTAAAGCTGTTCCTTAAAAGGCTCAGCTGTAAAAAAAGAAAAAAAAGAAAAGGCATTGATCATTTGAGAGGAGTTATGTGCTAACTTGTCCCTAGCTCCAAGCAGTTGCAGGCCAGGCTGACCAGCAGGGCTCCATGTACAGTAGGTGCTGAACTCTCTAGATATAGTTTTGGATTTATATCTCAACCTAACCACTCATGGCAAATGGCCGTCTGCCCTGAGTCTGGTTCGATTTGTGGTTTCTTCCTGTTGAAAGGGAGTTTTTCCCCCCGTCTAACGCCAAGGGTTTGCTCATTGTGGGTTTTGCTCTATAATGCTGTAAGGTCTTGACCTTACCTTAAAGTGCCTCAAGATAATATGCTATGATTTGGTGCTATACAAATACAATTGAATTGAATATGAGCTTTATAGGTGATGGCTGGTGGATCTTAGGTTAGCTGTTTCTACTTGTTTCCAGTCTTTACAGCTAACCAGCTGTTGGCTGTAGTTTCATTTTAATGGACAGAGATGAGAGTGTTTTTGATTTTCTCACTGAACTATTTGCCAGAGAGTCAATAAAACCAAATGCTGAACTATATATTTCAGCCAAATCACAATTACAGTGCCAAGTAGAGATCTAAGAGATGAAGTATGAGAATTTCTGTAATTCTTCTGTAACCGTCTCTGCCCTCTGACAATCTCTTGTGTTCTTGTAAGGCAGCCGTATGTGATAAACAGAAGGCCAGGTGTAGGCCTGAACAAATGGAGACACTATGCTATTAGAAATTCTGAAACAGATCCACATGGAGGTGGTGGGTTCACCGACACCAACTCACTTTTAGTGTTCATGGATACAGCGATCGGCGACTCGAGCCCTTTGTGATGCACCAAGCATTTGACGGACACATCTTTCAGCAGCCCCGACTGGACGGTCAATGTGCTGATGACCAGAGTGGTCCCTTCGTCCTGTGGGATGTGCGTGGTCACCGGGGGGCCCTTGGTGCGGTTATCCGTCTCCACGTTCCACACAATCTCAGCCGGGGGACGGGACAAGCTGGTGCAGTTGGCCTCGATCACACCGGGAGAGGTGGTCTTGTAACTCACCTGGGGTTTGGGCAGCACTGTGGGAAATAAACAGAAAGAGCTACAGCTAACACACTAGTACACATGTATACACACACTGCACAGATATACAGTAAATGGTATATGAAAGGTTGAAAGGCTCTTTGCTAACATATTACACATTCTTCCTTGTTCCTTTGTTCTTTTGTGTGTGAAATGCACCAGCCTGAAATGTTTGGAAATGTAACACATTATGAAACACTTAGTGAAATAATTAAAGCATGCTGGTGGGAGCAGACATATGAAACATTCCATTTTAATTCACAAATTGAACATTATTCAGATTTTAGTTAGTAAAGCTACTTTGGATGACTTGCTGTGAAGTTACCTGGGAAAAACCTTGAAGCCTTTGGATCAGTTAAGGTATGTGAAAGTCTGCACACTTAAGATCCATAAGTGAATCTGTGGCTGTTTTCAATTCTCTGTGGCTGGGTGAGGAATGTGATGCACTGGAACCGAGAACATTTTTGTTGGCAAGAACACATTTAGCCACAGATATTTGGCTCTCATAGTTGTGGCGTATTCTCACAGTTCTTCTAGGTGATGAACTTCACCCACTATCGGTCTGGATAGTGTCAGATATTTGGGCTGGGTGAAACCTCAACAGGAAAAAATTCTGAATCCAAACCATAATCTCCAATGAATGAGCATGAAATTTTGAAGAATTATGGCTTTTACTTAGAATTGCATTGCATAGTTTTCCACATGGTTGCTTTTCTGTATCTTTACGCTAAATTATAAAACTTTACTGCTGTTACGTAATAATAAAGGCATATTCACACATACTGTATATTGGTATTAAATGAATACCTTGTAAAATTACCGCCCTTAAAACTGATAGGATCATACCATACTTTATAATCAATACTAGTGCTAGTTAAGGCTATTCCTAATTATAGTTATCACCAGAATATTTTACACACAAAACCATTGATGAGGTTATAAAATAAGCGTTTTTATAGATTAAATTACCTAACAACATCTAAGGAAGCTAAATTTAATTTCACCTTAACTAACTACAATTTTTCAATTTTAAAAACAGACCAACTCTGCTTAAGTAAAAAAAAAAATCAAAAAGTAAAATTGTATTCTGTATGAAAATACTCAATGACAGCATTTATCTGCATAAAAACGTCTAACTTTGATACTTATATACTACTTTAGTATAATTATGTCCTTTTATTTATAGAATGTTTTGAATGCACGCCTATTAGTTTTTCTGAAGTATTTTTTTTTTTACAGTAGGCTACAGTGGTTTCTTTTATTTTTACACTGGTTTGCTGCTTCCTCTCTAAACATTTATGTCACCACTGACATTTTGTTTGACATATAAAAGACTGAAACTGTACAGTTAAGGTTTGATGTGATCCCTGTATCCCCAGGCTGAATTTAACCCACTGACTAATGAAATTGTCGCATAATGTCTTTTGCAGGGCAATTGCATTACTGCTCAAATTATGATTTTTGATGGCCTTTCCAAAACCTTAATGATGTTATGTAGACATTTCCAGGCTTAGAAAATACATTTTCAGATTGCATTCATTGTCATGCACTTACAGACACACGAACAATCTGGGGTCATGTAATCAACCATTTTGGCCCATAACAAGAAGAGTGTTTGTGTGTGTTGGCCATCACTGTTTTTTGGACAACATGTGTGAGAGTGTGAGTGAAGGAGAATCACATCATCCAGAGCGGGATGAGCGTGGAAGACTGTTGGCAGCAATGAGCAGCGAGAAAAAAAACACACTCACACACATTAATGCTAATTGAGCCCCACTATTAGAAACACCTACTGTACTGTACAGTTCAATATCCAACAAAAGCACATCTGTTTGTTGAGATGACTGTGAGCGAAAGGGAGCAGGAGAAAAGTGGGAAAGCGAATGAGCAAAAAGGAGAGAGAGACAAAGCACAGAGGGAATCACTGTCTGCTGCAAACACTGACACAGTTATGCATCAGGACCTCACTCCCTGCCTCCATCATTCTTTCGAATGGCCCATTCTTCACATGGACACACTGCTCTGTGTTTGTGTGCTCACAAATCATCCGGCAGCTTAGCTTTGCTGCTGTATCATGAAAACATTCAGCAGCTACTTTCAGGAAGAAGAGATGAACATTCCTCTCTAAATCCCAGGGGGTACCTGCCTTCTCTTCTTTCCTACAGACATAAAGTCTGGGGTTAAGACTCCCTGTGTTCGCACTGAAGTCGTCCTCTGTTATTTCTCCCACAAGAGCCGTGTGACACGCTCTCTCACAGATAGACTGCGAGAATGTGCAGCCAACAACCTCAGCTTTACTGAAATAAAGATATCTCACTGAGGTTAACACAAAATTGATGCTTTTGTGGTAAAAAAAAAAAAAAAAAAAACTTAGCAAAAGACTGCTGAGTGCAGTAACAGCTATAGCACTGATGACTAACACATTATCTGCCCTGAGTGTCAGACATTTAGGGTTTGAGGTGCGAGTCAGTCTGTTTGATCTGCCACTTTGATAAACTACCTTGAAATTTCTCTGAAGTGTTTATAAGCCACAGAGGAAGGCTGAGTCAAAAGCCAGACCCATTATTGTGGGTGATATCCTTTACAAAAACAACAAGTATAATGATCTTAAGTATAGTGGTGTACGTTTTCACATGGTCCTTCTGGCAGATATTGATAAAGTTGCATGTATGAGTGAGAGAGAGTATGCATGATGCCTAACCACTCTCTCATTCCGTACAGCGGGCCAGTCGATGTGTGTGTGTGTGAATGTCAGATCGCTGGTTTTGGAAAATTCCAGACAGTCGGCAACAATGTCTGAAAGGTGTGGGGGGTTTCTGAAACTCTCCAACCACCTCACAAACAATTTGGGAGGAGCATAAAGCCCCTGCTCCTGTTGACCTTAGTGATTCACTGGCTTCTCATCTAATGTCTTCATATGGACTATACAGATACAAGAGTGGTTTCAATATTCTTGATAAATGTGAAGACACTTAGCTTTTCTGTTACAGATGCATTACGATGAGATTTTATCTCTCATTTCTTGGACTGGACTGGTGCTCCATAGGGAACACTTCATAACCTGAGCAGCGAGAATGATGAGAGCAGCTGCCTGCAGCTAGTAACACATTCAATGTACATATAAGCATGGGAATCTTGTATTGAGATAGTACTGGAAATATCTGAACATATACTCTAACCCCAATTTATGGCCATATAGGGAGAAAGTACATATTTAACCTGCCTTTTTTCTGAAGGACCTTATACCGTAATTATCATTTGCAATGTAACAATAACAACTGGAAAGAAAGAAAAAAAAAGGTTTACCATAGGTAGAGAGGCAAACTGTAGAGCTCTTTGGTTCCTCAGTATGTGTGTGGTACAGGCAGGTGTAGCAGCCCTCGTCCTGGATAGCCACAGGTTGGATGGTGAGTTGGGAATGGGACAGGGAGGAGCTGAGCCACACCCTTCCCTGGTACGGTGGCTCAATCATGGGGTCACTCCGCTTTGCGAAGGAGGCCACTTCTGTGGAGGCTCCTTGCGCGGGAGCGTATCTCCATACGATCTGCTCCACCTTCTCAGGGAGGCCGTAGGAACACGAGAGGGTCGCCTTCTTGCCGTTCACTGCTGTCTTGTTGTTTTCAACTGTGACTTGTGCTGGCGGGAAAGAAGAAAAACATAAGGTCACCATCCAGTGAAAGAATGATAGATGGGGAAGAAAGATAAGGGGGGAATTGGGAGAAAGAAGGTGAAATAAAGGAACATGTTAATATTCAGAAATATGAGGCACCCAAACAAAAACCAGTCATTGGAATCTGCACCAGCTGTTTCTGGTTAGTACAATGAGCCCTCCTTCTCCCTCTGCTCCACAGCTCTTTATTAACATGACTGGCTGAGCCTCAACAGACTCATCAACTTGTGTTCAGAGGTTAGGGGTGGTTAGGGACATCTGTATGCACATATTTTCTCAGTAAATCCCTGCAGCAGATTGATGTTCAGGTTGTAGGGAGGAGTACCTTTCCCCGGAGTCTATTGGAGAACTGGTTTTCCGTAATTCTAATGGGAGGGGGTAAAAGGCGGGCATCCAAGATCAGTTAAGCCAAACGTCAACAAGGGGAGAAACAATGGGAGCTGAAGGCAGCGCATTTGCTAAGGCGTGTAATTCTGCATATTTTGGTAGTTTCTCTCAAACTCGAAAATTATATTGATTCGATATCAGACAAGAGGATAGGAGGCTGCATTTGGATTTTAGCTTTATAAGCTCCCATGGTGTCTCAGGATGCGTGCTTTTAAAATGTCAACAGGACGATTAGTCAACATGACCACAACAGCAGAGTCATATCCCGTCTTGCATCATAACCTGAAAACTTGTCTTTGAACTGAACTTTGACTGTAGCTAAGTCATAAATTACAAGATATCTGTCCTGTCTAACACTGTTTTTTGAATATTACCTAATATTTTTTTCTTTTAATTTTTAACGGTGCTGATGCTGGGAAGAGAATCTTTTCATTTCCCAAGAGGTCATTCATTCATGACATGTTCATTCACCGCCATCCTTCCACTCAGTCACAATCTACTGTGTGCACTATCATTCATCATTAGTGATCTCATCTCAGGTTAAACATGTACATATCCTCTCAAGAATAACTCACCGGTAACAGTGAGGCAGATTTGTCCTTGCTTTGAACCAGTAGGATGCATGTCAAAGATGCAGGTGTAGCAGCCCTCATCGCGGAAGCCCACCCTGCGGATGGTGATAGCTGAGGTGTCCTTTGGGGAGGCCGCGAGCTCCACATGCTGCTGCCCGCTCACACTGTCTCTATTGTTGGGCTGGTAGCTCAGCAGGGTCTGGTTCTGGACGTCCAGCCAACGCACCAGCCTCAGCGATTCACCTCGCTCCTTGGAAACACTGCAGGTCAGAGTGAAGGGCTTCTCCACGGGAGCTTCCAGACGCTCTGGTGCAGTTACCCTGCCTGATACATCCACCCTGACGTCAATTACATACTGTACATAAAACATAGTCTTCTCTACTGTATTACGAGGTCTTCTTGACCTTTAAACTTCAGATCTTATCTTGCCAGACTCACCCTGTAGTCCTCCCACCAGCAGCAGGAGCAAACACACCTGCAGACTTTTCCTACAGGAGGCCTGGATCATCATCTTCTCCATTGCTCATTTAACATGGAGATGGAGGAGTGGTACTTTGATGTGAAGAAACATCAGTCATCATTAGTCAGTCCAACATGAACTTGCACTCTCCGTAATTTATGCAACTCGTGATCCAGCAGTGACACTGAGAGATGTTTACAAGCTGAGTTAACCTCATTTTCCCTACTCCTGGAGCCCGTTCAGCTCCTGAGGTCACTAGATACTAACATGCTTAAATGCATTAAAGCATCCAATAAACTGTGCAGTAGTGAGAACATATTTCCCCACAATTGCAATAACATCCATAAAAATGTTCAGAGTTTATGAGCCTTTGAACTTCTTCTGCCTCATCACTGACTAAAGACTCTCCAACAAGAACTTAATAAAATCAATAAACTCTTGATAAACTGAATACATAGTTCATAATAAATGAGATAGGCTACAATAATGATATAAAGGTTCCCTGGTTTTTGATTAGGTCATCTGTAGTCAATCAACAGAACTGAACAGAACGTGCCATCTGTAATAGAAACAGTCTATATCTCCCGTGCCATAATACAAGCATGAGACAATACTCACCTCTATTTGTGTCCTAAGGCAAAAATTAAAAGTCAGCACTTTGGGATGTTCTACCTCTGCAACATCTTGCCCATCCTCAGGATCCAACAGCAGTCTTCTGAAACTTCACTCCAGCACAAGATCCAGTCAAAACTATTTTTTACTCATCCAAGTGTTTCCTATTTTGCGGACCACCAACACAATGAACACCAGCCGGTGGCAGCTCTGGACTTGACTTCACTGGATGTAGGGGAGTTCTTCTGGATAGGGGCTAAGCCATGGATCATGTCCTGGTCCTGAGCCCCCTCTGCCCTCTAGTGTCGCTCAGTGCGCATCGCTTTCATGTTCAGCGTCCTCCTCCTGTTGAAGATGAAGAAAGTTGAAGTGGACTCATATAATGCAAGCCTGTGGGAAAATGTGGACTCATTAGTAGTAGGCTAGTAGGCCTATTAGTTGGTGTTGTAGTAGAAGAAGAGGTAGGTAATGTAGCCTAATGTAATGCAATAGTGAAGTAGTTTTAGATAGCCTATAACAAGTAGCAGCAGTGGTAGGTTTAGTCCCCT
This sequence comes from Trachurus trachurus, assembly GCF_905171665.1. Classification (NCBI taxonomy): domain Eukaryota; kingdom Metazoa; phylum Chordata; class Actinopteri; order Carangiformes; family Carangidae; genus Trachurus; species Trachurus trachurus. The sequence goes on from NC_139899.1 coordinate 18,797,359, forward strand.
AATATTTTGTTTTTACACTAATAATTTTCACCTGTATTAAGTAGGCTATTATTAATTATAATTATCCTCTTTCAAAGTTTGTATTTTCAATTGTTCAATAGAAAGAAAGAAAGAAAGAAAGAAAGTGTTAACATTTGTGGTTTGTCGCCCTCTGCAGGTTAACACGACAAATACAAACCCCACAGAACAAAATGAAGAAACAAAAAAATACGTGATTTACTATTGTCATTGACATATAACAATGCATCAATTTTTAATGTAACCATTTCCCTTTTTTAGAAATATTTTTTAATTTACTTTTCAGCGTCTGACGTCACATTTCTGCGACGGAAGTGGGTTTAACGGACACATATGTGTGACGCACTTACACAGGCGACTACCGCTTTGACAGCTGAACGACTAATGTTTCTAAAATGAGCTCGTTAGCAACAAACCTGGCGTTGAAAACCTTGCGAGCCTGATTATACTTGTACATCAGCATGGAGTGAAACTGTCCCCTGTCCTCCTTCACCTGTACAGTGAGTTTTTGACGGACTAAAGGTTGTTTTGTTTTATATACGGACCTCATCATGTCGTTCCTGGTGGACTCAGTCATCATGTTCACCTCACAGGTAATGTGTGGAGCTGAGGATTTTAGGAAAACACGAACTGTTTCTCGTGTGATTAAGCACATTCACAACATCTCCTCAGTTAACATTGTTGTTATCTGGTACTTAGCTGTAGCTTGAGCTCTTGAGGAAGCAGCGTTTTCTTAGAGAGTTCACCAACTCAAAACTCAACTCTTTAACTAATCAACTCTTTAAAACTAAACTGTGGGAAACTCTAAACACTTAGCTATAAAGTGCAGTTGATTCAAAATTCATGAATTGTGGCCAAGTACAGAAGACTGGGTTGACCAGTACTGAGTAAAAGTTTGAGCTAATACAAGAGCGAATGATATCAACTATAATACTGTGAGTTATTTGTATTTATCAATCACATGCATACTACGGTATACTAAACTGAGGAAAAATACACCATCAGTTCTTATTGGTGCAGTTTTACACAGTGTGTTCTGTTGATCTGCTGCAGGACTCCTTGAAACAAATTCTTTATTAATCTTGTGGTCACTGAAATCCTGCACAATGAATTATGAAATGATCATCATGATATATGTGTATGTGTGTTTTGTTTTTTGTTTTTTATTGTTCTATGGACCGCCGCTGTGTCCGAAATAAAGTATTGAATTGAATTGAATTGAATTGAATTGAATTGAATTGATCAGACACCTCAGAAATAATGTTTTTTAATGGTCCGTCCTCCAGTGTTGTAAAACTAGATGGTTGTATTGCAATTTTGCCTTGAGATGAGAAGCAGTTTGGGAATTGTTAGGCCCCAATTTGTAATAGGGTGTTTCTAAAGCTCTTAAAGACAACATGGTTATAAATCATTACAATAATGAGAAGCGAGTCTGATCAGATGTTAAATTTTTGTTTAAAATGTTTTTGTCTTACCAAATATATTTGTGGTACAATCTCACCAAAACTCTAATTAAATATTTTGGTAATTTGGTTATTTCGACTATTTAAACATGCTTATGAATGTGGTAGTTTGACATCACGTAGCAAAGATAGGCAAAATTAATTTTTTTAGAATTCACTGTGTCTTCTTCCCCGACAGGTGCTGTTCTTTGGATTTGGTTGGTTATTCTTTATGCGCCAGTTGTTCAAAGACTATGAGGTAAACTCTTATCCCAAACAATTCATTTTCAAATAGCCATTAGGATCAGTCTGCAGATACCACCACAGGCATACCATCATAATAACATCTGACCACTTCAACTGTCTGTTCATGTGTTTGTTGACAGGTGCGACAGTACGTTGTCCAGGTGGTTTTCTCTGTCACTTTTGCTTTTTCTTGTACCATGTTTGAACTCATCATCTTTGAGATTCTGGGTGCCTTAAGTACCAGGTAAATACATTTCCCATGGGCTATAAATGTGCCTTATTGCTGCTTTTCTCTGATGAAGAATTTTGTCTCTGATGAAGGATTTGTGCCTTTTTTGTCTTTGCCACAGTTCCCGGTATTTCCATTGGAAACTGAATCTGTATGTGATACTGCTGGTTCTAATCTTTGTGGTGCCTTTCTACATTGGCTACTTTGTCGTCAGCAACATACGCCTGTGTAAGAACAGCCGCTTTCAACTATCCGAAACAAAACATTTTAGTCAAAAAACGTATTGTAAAATGTACTGGGGGGTGTCACACGTGTTACAGTAAACTGTTTGTTGTGTGTCTGTGTAGTGCAGAGACAGAGGCTTCTGTTTGCCTGTATGGTGTGGTTTACCTTCATGTATTTCTTCTGGAAATTGGGAGATCCATTTCCTATCCTCAGTCCAAAACATGGTAAATATGCCTTATTCTCCTGTCTCGACATTAGTCTTTTATATTTGAAATATTGTGCCTATGATTTAAAAATAAGTATGTGTTATTTCTCTTAATGTCAGAGGACTTTATCTTGAAACAGTGGTGTTGCCATGCTCTATTTTTTTCAGGCATTCTGTCCATTGAGCAGCTCATCAGTCGTGTTGGTGTGATTGGAGTCACTCTCATGGCTCTGCTGTCTGGGTTTGGTGCTGTCAACTGTCCCTACACTTACATGTCCTATTTTCTTAGGTAAACTCGGCTGAACGTTTTCTCTGATATTACCCTAATCAGCTGTATCACATAATTTGGGGAGGGTTTGAATAAATAGTCATTGTAATCCTGTTTGTACAACAGCACCCAGACACAAGCTCCTGTTGTTTTATACTTCTTGCTTTTGTTGTGCTCACAGAAATGTAACAGACAGCGATATCCTTGCTCTGGAGAGACGACTGCTCCAAACTATGGACATGATTGTCAGCAAGAAGAAACGGTGAGCAAAGAAAACAATCTATTTATTAATGGACATGACTCAAACGAATCACTGTGTTTGCCGGCTACAATGTGTAAAGTGTTTATTCTTTGTGTGTAGAATTGCCATGACACGGAGGCAGATGTACCAACGTGGGGAAGACCAGAACAAACAGACAGGATTTTGGGGCATGATCAAGAGTGTTACCTCTCCCCAAACAGGCAGCGAAAGTATCCTTTAACCTACTATTGAATAGGATGTCAAAATGTTTTTTTGCGACTACAGTCTATTCAAAAGGTGTTGCTCACATGTTGTTATGTTTCTGCTTGAAAAAAAGTCCTCAATCTACACTCAATAACCCATAATGAGAAACACAACTCTTGGATTTTCTGCAAATGTAATAAAAAGGAGAGGCTGAAACATCACATGAACAGAAACATTCAGACCCTCAGTTCTTAGTCGGAGCACCTTTGGCAGTGATTGCAGCCTTTAGGCTTCTTATGACGTCACAGAAGCTTTGTTTCTCAGGATTTGAAAGGTTTTCTTTCCATCTCTGCCAGGTTTGAATGGAGACCTTTGGTGGGCAGCCATTTGCAGGGCTGTTTGAGTGGGTTCAGTTCAGATCAGGGCACTGGCAGGGCAAATCACTCTGTGAGCCACTCCTGTGTTATCTTGGCTGTGTGCTTAGCGTTATTATCCTGTTGGAAAGCAAACCAGTCTGAGGTCTTGAGTGCTTTGTGCCAGGTTTTCACTCTCTCTGAACCAGAGCTGTCCTCGGATATCTTCAGAACCCTCACAGCATGTTGTTGCCATGTTTCACTACTATGATGGTATAGACAGGTGGTAGTAATACCTGGTTACAAAGGCACACTAAAATGCCATACAGTCCATGCTTCCCTTCATCAGACCAGATTATTCTGCTTTTATTCATGTGTCGTACAATGAGATCAGAGAGTGTTTTGTGTAAATCTTGTGTGTAGTAGATGTCGGCCTTGACTACCTCCCCCTTCCAGACCTCTCTCTGATCCAGCAGGAAGTTGATGCTCTGGAGGAGCTGAGTCGACAACTCTTTCTGGAAACTGTGGACCTGCAAGCCACCAAGGTAACACCTCTTGCACGTACACACACACACACACATAGAAGCACACACAGCTTTTGACCTGCAAAGTTTATAACTCTATTTTATGGCTCTTACAAAGTTGAAGTATAATCTGTAATGCAGTTTCTTCGACCACCAAGGACTGCCGGTCCGTCCAGAGATTCAGCTGACAAAGGCCTGTCCCAAAACAAATTCAGAAACAAACAGATGAATGTTTTTTTATCAGTTTACAACTTTATTGCTCACTAACGCAAGTACAGCTGCATTTGTTTGTGTTTCCCATTCAGTTATTGTGGGTGAATGTTTGTGTTTGTAGTTGGTATCTCCCCCACCTCCTCCTTGTGACAGTGAGCAGACGTGCAGCTGAGAGAGAGGCCGAGACCAGTTAAAGATTACAGAGCTAGATAAAAAGCATGTTTCACAGAGAGGCTCCTTTTCTGGAAATTGCTCTTTATAGCAGCCGATTAGAGTGACTACACAGCATCATAATCAGCTCAAAGAGGCTAAAAAGCTCCATAGAGCTGCAAAGCTGTTTCTCTGTTGATCTGGTAGTATAGGGGACCTGCTTCACCTCACACAGCCATTGTTATTTAATGGTGACATCCAAAAAATCAAATCAATCCCACTCTACCTACTATCTAAATGTAGAAGTCTCCTTTTCATGTTTATGCTGTTTTTTTCAAACCTGTAATTTAAAGCATGTTTATTGCTACTCTACTACATCATCACATCCCGTATTGCATCACAAGATCTAATAAAATAAACACAATAAACCAAAAAACTGTTTAGAAACTTTTGATAGCATGCTTTCAGGTCTGCTATATGCAAATACAATAGTTCATGTAGACCGTATGAATATCATATAATTTATATCAGTGGTTTTCACACAAATCAGTAATTAAGATTACATAATTTCACAATCATCCAGGACTGACACTTCGACTAAGAATTATTAACCCATGCACCTGACAATCATGACACATGCTCACATTTATCAATATACACTACACCCATCTTAATTACCCCATTTGCAGATGGTGAGAAGATAAATGATTTGCTGACCTCCTTTTCTTATCTTTAGGAGCGAATCGAGTACTCGAAGACATTCCAGGGGAAATACTTCAATTTTCTCGGCTACTTCTTTTCCATCTATTGTGTGTGGAAAATCTTCATGGTGAGAACATTCACATTCATGTCTCACACTCGTGCATGAGTATTCTTAGTGCTGTGCCTCGTGGTTACACAATCACTTTGTGTTGTGTTTTACGCTGAATTTAAAATCCCAATCTTGTCTCCAATAGGCCACTATCAACATTGTGTTTGACCGAGTCGGGAAGACGGATCCAGTGACGAGGGGCATTGAAATTACAGTGAACTACTTGGGTATTCAGTTTGATGTAAGACACACACACACACACACACACACACACACACACACACACACACACACACACACACACACACACACACACACACACACACACACACACATGCACAAACACCTGCAGCAATAGAGTCACATGTCATACATGACCTCCCGTAAAGATAATTGCCAGCCCATTATCATCTACTCTGCCTGCTTTATCGGCACTAAAACCTGGTCATGCTCTCTTTATACCGTTTCCTACCTAGACAAATTATTTGATTGAATTCACAGAGCTCATACTCACAGAGCAATACATTTAAATTTCAATGAGAAAATGATGAATGTAAAATCAAAGGTGTCTGCCGCTTACCCTGCTCTAATTTCCTCTCATCGCTGTGCTTTTTTTGTTTCCTTTTGTTCTCATTCTCCCTGTCACAGGTAAAATTTTGGTCTCAACACATTTCCTTCATCTTGGTGGGAATAATAATCGTTACATCCATCCGTGGCTTACTCATCACCCTCACTAAGGTAAAACTCTCATATGGTGCATGTTGAATAGGCCACATAAGTTGGGGATATTTTTTTTAATAGTAAGCCCTAAAACGTTTCCTCTTTTCATCATTTTCAGTTTTTCTACGCAATATCAAGCAGCAAGTCTTCCAACGTCATCGTGCTTGTCCTCGCTCAGATCATGGTGAGTGTGTTTGCCTGGAGTTTGTCTTCTAAGAGAGAGCAAAGTCTGCAAACAACATGAAAAATCAAGAACATTTCCTTTCTGTGTCTCTTACTCTAACAGGGGATGTATTTTGTATCATCTGTGCTGCTGATGCGCATGAGCATGCCGCTGGAGTATCGCTCCATTGTGAGCGAGGTTCTCGGAGAGCTGCAGTTCAACTTCTACCACCGCTGGTTCGACGTCATCTTCCTGGTCAGCGCCCTGTCCAGCATCCTCTTTCTCTACCTGGCCCACAAGCAGTCACCAGAGAAACACATGGCCCTCTGATCTCCCAGTGTCTTTAATGTGACTCCTGATCCACAGGGTGACTTTTAATCTGGAATTTAGGGATATCCACAGATCAATTTTTTTTATACAGGATGTAATTATGTGGACTACCTGTTCCTGAATCAGGAATGGCCTATGTTGGATACAAGTGTTGGGAAACTACTTGGGCACATCAGGGAACAGCTTCGAAGGCGTGTTTCCTTGAATTAAAAGGTATTTTCACACCAACTCTTCTTCGAGGAATTGAATTTTAAAATGCAAATATAAACACTTTGCTTTATTCTTTTGGCCAATTTTTTTTCTCTTAGTTTGTCTGAACACACTGGAGCTGTACTGTTCACAGCACACCCCTGCTTCACTCACACTGAAGTGTTAAATGTTATATATGAAGAAAAAATCGACATCACTCATGTTCTTCCCCTGTTGTTTTCAACAAAATATTTCATTTATTCAGGAATGCAACCAGATACACATAAAGGAATCTTTGTTCATATATGTGGTCATTTATTTGTGTTCATGGAAATTGTTTCTCATTTGGTGTCATTTTAGAAATGGAAACAACAAAGGCTGATTTTTTTTTTAGGCATTAAATAAAGACAGCAGCTTTTTCATACAGAAAAAATGATCCAAGGAAGGCCAAAGTATTCACTGGCACTGATAGTGTTTTCTTAACGTCTGCAGCTGTTCTCCTCTGATTCAAAGATACAGTTTGTCTCTTCTATAATCTTAACGGAAAGAAGTGAAGCCCACAGAGCCAATTAACAACAACAACAAAAATGGATCAACTTTTAGATTGACAAAGGCCAAATCAGGAAACGTGTCCTTGAGATTCAAAGTCTCTCATCGAGACTTTCTAGAGAAGAAGACGATGACGCAGATGGGGTCTAAACAAAACGGGGGGGGAAAAATCACAATTACTACATTTATAAACATTTGTACACACATTTATAAAGCTAACAGAGATTGAAAAAGTAGGTTAAGAGTCCACAGCCATGCTGGAGGCTCAGTGAGGTTGTAGTCGGGCACACTGCTGGTGGCTTGACTTAAAAGCAGTTGTCAGTATGCTAACAAAGTGATGTTTTACAAACATTATGTTCACCATCACGGAGTGTGTTAGCATGCTACCATTAGCCAACTGATGCTAAACCAAAAGTACAGCTAAGACAGATGATAATGTGGTTGGTTTAAGTTTTGGATGATGGTGGCACTAGATGAAAAGTTAGGATTACAGAAGTTGTTACTATTGGTCTTTAGGGAAACATCTGTATCTGGACCATATTTCATAGCTCTCTATCCAATATTTGGGGATTGGTTTCTCTGGAAACCACAAACTTCAACCTTGCATTAGCACTTGATGAAGAGTTGAAATGGAAAGACATTTAATCAGACAAGTGAAAACTTTGACCTGCTGGTGGTGCTAGAGGAAAGGAGTTGATCATCAACATAACCGGACACCATTGATGTGTAAAACAAAATTCATAACAATCCACTCAATAACTGTTGAGATATTTTAGTCTGGACCAAATTAGTAAGCAGACTTATCAATGTTACCATCCTATTAGTGATGCCACCACCATGGTCAAAAATGTTGAAAGATGTTTAAAAAGCATCACTTACTCTCTCTCTTGCTTGTTTAGTTGGAGTCTCAGGTCTGGCCTCCTTGTGGTGTTTCTCCTCTGGAGTCTCAGGTCTGGCCTCCTTGTGGTGTTTCTCCTCTGGAGTCTCTGACGTGTGGATTTGAGCGTAGGAAGTTTCCCCGAGCAGCAGGCGTGTGATCGTCACTCCTTTGGCTTTGAGCTGATCGTAGACGCTCCTCTCAGCCACCAGCATCTCCAGAGAGCTGCCAGTGCTGTGAATAATTGCCACCACCTCCTCGTGGTTGCTCTGCTCCACGTTGATCCCGTTCACCTCCACCACAACGTCGTCGTCCTCCAGGCCGGCCCTGTCAGCCACTCCGCCCTTCACCACCTGAGACGAAGCTTGTCTTACCGTCTTTGATTCAAAACAGTATTGATCAAATAGTGGACGTTCTTGTAAGTCTCACCTGCTTGATGTACTGTCCGCAGACACCTTGGATGCCGTTGAGGTGAAATCCGTATCCAGCTGAGGTTTTCCCCATCTTACAGAGTTTAGGCTTGAGCTCCTGAGCAGGTTTGGATGGTTGGGCAGTAGCGGGTATGCCGATGGCCTCTGTGTAACTGGGTGGAGAGTTGATTTCCTTCATCTCCTCCCAGAAAAGCATGGGAGACACTTTCCCCTGCATGGGACAAAACATTATATTATAACATTATACGCATCGTCTGCAAGATGCGTTCAAGTTTGAGGGTCCTTTTCTTTACTCACCTGCAGATACATTTGATCTGTTTCTTTGTCCACCACCAAGAGGCAGCAATTGTTGCCACTCTGCTTGATCTTCTTCACCACCTGCTCATGGCTGCAGCCCTCCACCTCCTCGCCATCCACAGCCACGAGTCTGTCCATGTCCTTCAGACATGCTTTCTCTGCCGGGCTGCCTCTGTCTATGTCCTTGATGAAGTGACCTAAACAGTGTTAATGGACACACTGTCAAAACTGTTCTCTCTGCAGATTGCAGGTTAATGTTATTGGATACAAGGGTTATATTTAAATGATTGTATTGATCACGGCCTTGCCTGCGTGCTTGGGCTCCTCTCTGAGCAGGAAGCCGTATCCATCCGGTCCTTTGATCATGTTGCTGATGCGTGGCTTGTGAGGGAGGTACTTGGTTGTGGCTAACCACCCTCCTATCTTCATCCGTTTGTTCTGGTAGTGCTTGTCTGCTTCCTGGTCAACCAAAAGGAACATGATGCTGCCGCCCCCCATCTTGATCTTCTCCACGGCCTGATCGTGTGTGGAGTCTTCTACGTTCTCCCCGTTGACTTCCAACAGCCGGTCGTTGAATTTGACCCCAGCTCTGTCGGCTATTCCTCCTGGGATCACTTCTGTCATGAACAAACCGTGCTCACCTAAAGAGGATGTTACAGGAGATGTACAAAAAATTGAGATATTTGACTGATGTTACAGAGATCAAAGAGTTCCACATCCCATCTGTTGAAATGGTAGCACCACATCGCCCAAAGACTTTATACAGCAGATAAATCATTTGATGAACACATCTCTTGGTTGCCAGGTTGTTTTCTTTGCCTTCTGTTTGCCTCTTCTTCCATCTAAAAAAGAGCTACAGTATAGAGAAACTAAACTAAAACACACATTGCACACTAAAGAGGTTCATGGTTAAAGTAATCTTTATTATATCCAAGAGGCTCTTTGTTGCACAGCCAGCAGCAAATAAATATAGTAATTACACACACCACCTACACTAAAAAAGTTCATGCAAAATGTACACACACACAATTCCTGATCCTTGTCACCATTTGTTCAACACTAGAGGGTTCTTGGGTGTTGTATTGAATGTAATTGAGGTTGTGTATAAATGCTTTTTGTGAGTCCAGGGGGAGCTGCTCAAAATCTTGTGTGTCCTCAAGTGATGTGACCTGGGTCAGTGTTGATTGGGTCTGAAGACAAAAAGATGTGACCTTACCACACCTGCAGCCTTCTCCTTCTCATGTCTGCTTGAGCTGTTATTATATTTACACATCCAAATCTCCATGTGTTTGATAATGATGCAGATGTGCAGAGCTAAATGATTGGAGTACTCTTTAAATTTACCCCAACACTGATTATTGGATTATTGGATTTAATCCCTTCCTAATAGGATGTCTTTTTAATAATGAGTTTTTAAAAGTTTGCAATTATAGGTGTAAGTAAGTAAATTGGTATTAGAAGTGATCCAGATGCTCTGCCGCTCATTTCCAGAGGGTAAATGGTCAGACAGTCTATTTAAGGCCTAATTAAATTAAATGGCTAAATTAGACAAACTCATGTGTGACTTTGGCAACCCAAATTTTGTTCATAATGACATAGGCTTATCAGTAAATCAGAAGACAGTGCTCTATTAACCATTAATTAGTTCCAACTTCAAATCTAAAGCAATAATGTCCAGCAGGTTTTTTTCTTTAGCTATCGGCACAGGTAGATTATACGGTATATGTGTGTCATGATTTGTGTTTCTCAGGGTTTTTGTAGTTTTATCAGCAGATGTCCTAAATTAGGATACTCCAGCCTGTCCCTCGAGCTCACCTTTAATTGAGCGAAGAGAAAACCCATAGCCTGAGCCGGACTTGACCATGTAGCACAGTTTGGGTTTTGGACTCTGTTTGGCCACACCATTAGCAAGTGGTGAGCTCTGAGGGTTGGAGAGATTTACTCCCTGGGCTTTTGCTTGCTTGTAGGAGGCTTCATCCAGGATGTGGAAGATGACGGACGCTCCACTGTTTCTCACCATGTCCACCACCTGTTCCAGGGAAACAAGAAGGCTCAGAGGCAGTGTGTTCATCACAGGACTGGAGTCCCCCAACTTCTGATTGATTGTTATTGATTTAACAATTACACTTTAACATGTATCTTCTCAGATTATTCACCTGCGAATGGGGCAGTTCGTCAACAAATGCCCCATTGACCCGGAGGATGCGTTCTCCATCTTTCATGCCAGCCAGTTCAGCTGGACCTCCCATTTCCAGACAGCGGATCAGGTGACCCTCCTCGCCCTGCTCCACCCTCAGATAGAAGCCAAACGTCTGACCCGGCTTCTTGGTTAGAGCAATCACCTTGGGCTTGTACCCGGCCATGTCCTGACACAGAGAAGAGTTTAAATACCACAGACACAAAAATCACAAAGTCTCCTAATGTCTGTCATAAAAAGTGGTAAGTCCATTATTTTCTTAACTTAAATTGAAACAGTTTGCTCCTTAAACCATCAAATTCTTTTTTTTTCTGCATGTCATTCCCCCTTTCTCTGCCTCCCCATCTCCTGTTTATCTCTACTGTTCTGTCAAGTAAAGGCAAAAAGCCATTAGAAAGAAAACAAAACAAGAAAACAAGATTAATTTTACTTGACTGAAAGATATAGAGAAAATAGTCCTGCAGGTTTACATGCTGTGGCACTTTGATGCTGTGCTTCACACATACAGTACAAAGAAGAGACAGACAAGTACTATGTTTTTCACTTTATATTAGGAGAAGCTGCCGTTATTACTGAACTCAAGATCTGTCCTCTGTCTCGCCCTTTACCTGTCACGACTGTCACGCTTAAAATATATCCAGTGAGGAGCAGAGAAGCGCGGGCCTGAAAGAGTCATGGAAGTGCTGATTGCCTCAGATGGAGCGTCGATCTTGCACGTCAGTGTTGCAGTGACAGTTAATGGTTAATAGCAGGCGCTGCTGACTGTGGTGATGACTGTCTTTTAAAGGACAGCCTGGACTTTGAGTGTCACTGTAATCCTCTCATTAGATTGTTATTTCCATATCAGAAGGTCATAAAGGATACGTGTGTGTGTGTGTGTGTGTGTGTGTGTGTGTGTGTGTGTGTGTGTGTGTGTGTGTGTGTGTGTGTGTGTGTGTGTGTGTGTGTGTGTGTGTGTGTGTGTGTGTGTGTGTGTGTGTGTGTGTGTGTGTGTGTGTTGGCATGTAGGTAGGTGGGTGCATGCTGATGTGTTTGTGGGCAGCTCCTCCCTTTTTGTCTCCGTGTTACCTTACGTGTTAATATGTAATTTCAAGAGCATGTGACACCTCAATCAACAATTGACAAAGAAAATAACAAGAGCATTGGAACCCACAGCTGCATTTTGGATATGAACGCTGTAAAAAAAAAAAAAAAAAAAAAAACTTCTACACTGTTATTCATGTATTTCAAAAAGCCTACACATTGACTGCAGAATGATATAAATAGCCAAGACAAGATCAAAATATTTTGTGGTTTGGAGACAGTGTGCTGCTCACTGATACTGTCTTTCAAACCCAGACTTAAGTATGTAATTTTATCAAATCTTGAATCCTCCAATCAGTATTTAAATTAAATGTCGGTATTGTAAATAAATCTACTCACATTTCTCCAAAAATATCCATATTTGTATCTTTTGAGATCTTATGCTCCAGTAGTAGGCTTATTATAGTACCGTAGTATTGAACAATGCTTGCAGCGCAATGCAAATTAGCAAGAGAGCACTTCAGTGGTTATAAAAATAATAGATCCATTATCACTTGAGAGAACTCTATTTAAGGAAAGAGAGCTTCCCCACAATAAATGAACTCCCCGCAGTGTTTACATACAGTTGTAGAGGAATTTATATTGCTCCATGTGTCGGCTTCCCAAACTTTTTGACTTTTTCAAAAGAAGCAATACTGTCCTATCACTGTTTGTTGTTAATTAATCCAAAAAATGATATTTAAAGACTTAAAGAGGACAATTTTGAAGAAAAATTTCCACAAAACATTGCAAAGATTAAAGGAAAATGTTTTCCCTGGTTACTGCTCTTTAGATGTATCTCGCCAACATGGGCTCTGGCCCCTAGTTTAGGAACTACTTGCGATGTGATGTTGTCTTAAACTAAATTTAAGTTGAAATGTTGTTTAGAATCAGCAGATTGAAATTGGCTTTCACACATTTTTCTCTATTTGTTAAATAGATTAATTATACAAGATAATCAAGCTCAGGTAAAGTGTTTCATTAAAACTCACCAGCTTGTCTCTGCTCAGTCCAAAGGAGGAGGAGGCTCACCTGTCACTGCTTTGCTGTTATCTCCTGTGGCTTCAACCTGTCCTCCTCCCTCTCCTCCACCTCCTCCCTTCTTTCCCCTCCCACTCTCCCTCTCTGCAGGAACTTTGACAGGCCAAAGGTGAAAGTAAAGGATGAGTTATTTAACAGTGTCTCGTGTAAGGAATGCCACCGGAGGCGTTGGTGCTGTGCAATCTGTTCTGAGACGCAGAGATGGAGCCGTGAAGCGAGTCATCTGCATGGAGGCCAAAGGTAGATGACGCAGGTACTCAGCAATGGAAGGAATCATTAAAGTACATAAGTATATCTCAGTCAGCACCACATCATGGGACATTTATGTACATCTTTATTCTGTTGACCTAAACTGCTTGGGAAACTATATAGTGGTCCTTCATACTTAAGTGAAATACTGTATAGGCACATCACCATAAACCTACGCACAAGTTTTCTGTTTGGTCAAAACCTGTACGTCACCTAACATTATGAGAGTTCTGTCAGTTTGCTAAATTAGTTATAAATTTATTTTTTGTAAAAAATCTGTGCAACAGTTTTTGCCTTAATGTCGTCAGAGGTTAAAGTTTTACCTCACTGAAGCCGTGCACATGCGTTATTACATTTCAAAAGAAAGCATAAAAAAAGAAAATGACCTGTACTAAACCAAAATGTTAACACTTGAATGAAGTAAATGAATGTTTATTTCAAGAACAACATCAAGAGGGTTCGCAAAGTTCAGGTGTTATTTAGTCTTCTAGTTTTATGGTTGCTGTGCTGTGTAACTATGGGAGAGTCCTTTGGTTATAAAAGACGTATTATGATACTGCTGTCCTGGGGACAAAGGTGACAAAAACCTCAACCAAAGCCCAGGTAATCAAATCTGCAAACGTTAAGAAAGTTAAATAATTACTGTGCTGATGTCTAAGACAAGACTTTTTTTTTTTTTTGTCTCAGTTTAATAATTGTACCCAAAGTTCAACATAACTGATTATCCTTCCTTTTCTAACAGCCTTCAGGGAGACTGTAGTTGTTAGTAATATTATTAATTTACACAGTTGATTTACACTCTGTGTCATAGCTCTAACTTATAACTTTAATGTAATTTTAAAGGTTATTATAAAGAGGTAAAATCTATAACAAAGCTCAGATGTATCAGTTTTAAATATCTAGGAGAGAGAAAACTATAAAAATTAAATCATGTTTATACATAATTCCATCCGTACTGTATAAGTCACATCTAGATTGCACAAATGCAATATTTTCCATTGTGGTAGTGACATTTTAACTAATATAAAAGATCTTAATACTGCACCACTAAGTGCTTCCTGAAAGGCATCATATAAAACACTGGTTTCTTGAGACAAATACTTCCTTCCTTATAAAACACTTACAAATCCTTTTAGTTGGTGCTTTGAGACCTGCATCAGTTGCACCATTACCTTTCCCTCTCTTTTTTTGGCACACTACTTCTTACATTGCATTTCAGCCACCAGCCATTGTGTGTATTGATGGATACTGCATGCATACAGTATCTATCAATAGTCCATCTTGGTGGAAAGATGGACTCACATCCATTACTGTCCTTAAACAATCTGCAGAAGTGTAGATCATGCTCATATGTTTTTTATGATGAAAACAGTGCAGGAAAAGGAACTCTCTATAACTAAATTTTCATCAGAAGAATTTAAAACCTTTATTTTATCAAAAGTGCCAAGTAGAAATATAAAGTCCTGCAGTCAAAAATGAACTTACATAGACTATTGTTGGCAAAACCATACAATTACCTAATCAGCCAATCACATAGCAGCAGAGACCATCGCATCAAACTCCAGTGACTTTGACAGTGGCTTGATGTGAGTGTTTCTGGAACTGCTGATCTCCTGTGAGAACCTGTGGCAAACAACCAAATAAAACAAAACCCATCCAATGACCATCCAGCTCTGTGGACAGAAACCTTGTTGATAAGGAGAGGTCAGAGGTGAAAGGCCAGGCAGGCTGAAACAGACAGAGAGGTGATGGTAACTGTGATAACCTCCCTTTACAACTGTGGGCTGAGCAGGAAAGCACCAGAAAGAACACGGTGAACCCTGAGGTGGACGGACCAGAATGGACAGTAACACCTCCTTTGTTAGTCAAGAACAGAGATCTGAAGCTGGAGAGGCAACAGAAGAACTAAAATAAGAGCACACTGGTCTGATTTCTGCTGATACATGCAGATGGTAGGGTCAGAATTTGGCATCAACCTGCCTTGCGTCAACAATCCTGCTGCTGCTGCTGCTGCTGCTGTTGCGGTAATGGTGTAGGTAGGGAATGTTTTCTTGGCACACTTGAGATCCATTATCAATAAATTGCTGTTTGGATGCCACAGCCTGTTGTTGCTGATCGTGTGTATCAGTTTTTATGGCCACGAAGGGATCTTGTTCTTCTGCTACCAGGCTACTTCCAGCACAATACTCATCTCAAACTGGATTCATGATCTTTGATCTTTGACAGTGAGTTCAGTGAACTTCAGTGGCCTCCTCCCCCAGTCACAAACTGGTTGGACTGGTAATTGACAACATGAATTAGTACGTGTAATTAACACTTTTATGGTCCTTCTAATAAAGTGCTCAGTGAGTGTTTTGGTACAGTATATCATTAGAACGTAATTATAATGCATAAATATTGCATAAATATTAATTCTAATGTTGAAACTGGTTGAAGTGGAGTTAATTGTTTGGTAGTTTAGTTCAGTGGATCATAATCTAAATGGCAATTGGCCTGCACTTTTCAAGTGTTATCGACTGCTCAGAGTGCTTTACACTACAGGCTACATTCACCCATTCATACAAAGGTTTTCCTCTTGCACACACACACACACACTGGTGATATATTAGGGGCACTTTCAGGTTTAGTATCTTACCCAAGGACACTTGCAGACCAGAGAAGCTGAGGATCTAACCACTGACTGTCTGATGCTCCACCTGCTGAGCCACAGCTGCTCCTAAATGTTGGACCCCTTCCAGAAACTCACCAGAGAGATTTGTGTCCATTTTTTGGACTTTTAATTAATCTTTGCATATATTCAGTATTTTCATCTCTTTGGCATTCAGCAGTTATTTAAGTGAAACCAGGTAAATGTCTCTGGTGGCACGTCTGACTACTCTCAAATGTCAGAAACGTGACAAGGGGCCAGGAGACACTGCTTCTTTGTACCCAGTTTCATGCTGAAAAGGTTGGAGACACTGGTGAAGTGACTTTTTCAAAGGAACTGTACTTCATTAGATGATAATGTTTTAATGTAATACTCAGCAAGTAGAAGTGCATCAATTGTACTTAAACAACGTATCAAGAGTATGAGTAAATGAACTCAGTTTACACTCCAGTGGTTTTAACACAACACACACACAAAAAAACATGTGACACTGGGTTGTCTGCTACTGACAACATTGAAAACAACAGCAGGAAATGGAAGAATCTGTGCAGGCTCGGGGGCGTCTGTCTCCCTGTTTGTCCACACAGACACTCGGATACAGGTGTGTTTACCTGAAGACCATGCACTTAGGAAAACTGATGGTTTGGTGCTCAGACGTCACACACACACACACACACACACTTCTAACTCTGCAACCACACACTCACCTCCCGCCTGGAGCCATGTTTGACCAATCGATAGCAGGGGTCCTGGAGCCACAACCAGAGAGACAAAGTGGGCGAAAGAGGAAGGAGACAGGAATCGCACAGCTTAGCAGTGAAGCATTCACTGTCCATTACCCTCAGTCATCACCTCGTGTTTGCCAAAACAGAAGTATTTCCATGACGCTGGGCTGATGAATCCTCCGGTGCTGCAGGTGTTTATTTGATGTGGAACATAATCTCAGTGGCGTTTACCCTACCAGCAGCATATGCATACTGTTCTACAGCCCTCGAGTCTATAGACATGAGGTGCAAAGCCCCCCTCCCTAACCCCCAACCCCAACAGAAGTGATTATCTGTAACCTGTCTTCATCAGCAGTGGAGCATCAGCAATCAAGGTGTCATGCCAATTTGTGATTACTGCGCTCAACAGGGAACACTAGTCTCTCTCCTCATCTTGATTGGCATCCTCACACGGCTTGTTTATCTGGGGTAATGGGCTCTGCACATGACCTGCCCCCCATGCCAGCTAATTAGACCAGGAGAAAGACGAGAGGTGGGCCGCTTGAAATGATGTGAGCCATTCACTGGGAGTCATTTGAGCGTTCAGAGGCCAAGCACAGAGTCCCACCTCTCCACAACAATAACACGCTTCAGGAAGCAGCGACATTTAAACCTCCTGAATGTACAGGTGGCATCGAGGAAGACATTGTTTCTCCGCTGACTTATAGGAATAACAAATATTATAACCTGAATTTATGCCTCATCTTTAGTTCGGTGTAGCACAATGATGTGACTGGACAATCTGACCACAACATAATGTGCAAACTTAAAGATCAAAATGTTTTTTTTTTTCAACCAGAACAATAATTAGGGGAGGTCAGGCTTTTACAGGAGGCAAACAGAGACATTCTGCCACTAATGTAATAATATACTCTAATATAATTAGATTATTGATAAACACAGGTTGTTATGACCACAACTGAAATAATCACATCAGGATATAGAACTTACCAGTTAATTTGTATTTTTTTTTCACCTAATCATGATCATTGACATACGTATATCAAATGAGAACAGTAAGATCACTGCAACTGCCTGTATAATGAAGGACAGATTTCGGAGGCATTCAAACCGTGCTGTCGGTGCTGAGCTGGTGAAATGTCTTAATGGTTTAAGTGCCATGAAAGAAGGAAGGACAGAAAGTACCTGTCACTGAAGGGTACTTAAATGATGGACAGTTGTTAATGTCAAAATGTATGAAGTGGAAATTGAGATATTATCTTTTTCTTTCTTATTTTTTATTCCACACACGCTTCAGTTATATCTCTTGTAGAAGACTGAGACAAAAATTCAATATTCATTTACATATTCTCCAGAAGAGAATATTCTTCATCAACAAAACAACTTGTTGATCTTTTATCAAAGACAGAAGGTGCCCTCGCTCACCACATGAGGGCAGCAGAGTGCATCTAAAACCACTACAGGTGCTTTTTGCTGGGAGCAGATGACTCAAGGTAGCAGGAAAATGTGAAAATGATCATAGTGCCTGTATCAAGCATCAGCTTTTAATTTTGTTTTTTATTCATTTATGTATTTTTTATAACCTGTCTACAAATCCTCCTCAGTTCTCCGTCCATTCCTCCTTCATGCAAAATGTCCTGCAGTTTTACAATAGATTGTAGAAGTGTGAGGATAAAACCCCAATGTGTCCTGTCATTATTTTGATATGAAAACGATTTAGGCAATTTGGATTCGTGATAAGGAGGCAAGTGGATCATAACACCTTAGTTCATCACATAGCCTACAGTGCCTGTATCTCCTTGTATTCCTTCCAAGAAATGTAAGACTTCACTCCAGTATTTAATCACATGTTTTCAATTAATCCAAATCACCACAAAGGACAAGAAAAAAACATGTTTCTATTCTAGTATTCTATCTTAGAGTCCTTCTACCCACAAAAACAATAAAAATCATCCGTCATTAGCCTACTAAGAAGAGTAAATAGCCTATTGAATGTGGTGGATTTTTTCTTTGCTCTCTCTCTCTCTCTCTCTCTCTCTCTCTCTCTCTCTCTCTCTCTCTCTCTCTCTCTCTCTCTCTCTCTCTCTCTCTCTCTCTCTCTCACACACACACACACACACACACACACACCATCCAACCTATATGACATTAGTCCTCCACTCTCCCCTGCACTCACTCGCTCTCTCCATGCGGTTCACTTGGCGGGGCGCAGCGGCGCACAGCGCTCCTCCTCTCTCCCGGTGCGCAACGATCCTTGATTAACACTAAGTGAGACGGATCTAAATTAGACGCGGAAAAATAAAGTCGAAAAAGTAGTTTCACTGCTGTTTTTTCCCTCTCTTTTCAGTATTTGACGCTGGGAAGCGGATGACTTATTGCTCTCTGCGTCCCAAGTAAGACCGGCTATGGATGCAGAGTCCGGTCATCTCACCACTTTAGAGGCTCAGACGAAAACAAACAGAAGGTCCGATTTGAACTTTTCGTAACTCTAGAGATCGTAAATTTAAAAAAAAGTCATGGATTTGTACGCGCAAAATGAGACATCTACTCCCCCCGAGTGCGTCGGAGCGCAGACTGATGCGCTGCACAGCGGAGCCGTTAACGGGAGTTTGGAGAAATCAAACATCACCTGCGGCAACGCCTTCACACTCCTCATACCCCGGCGTCCGAGGCAGAGAGGTGAGAGCACAAACACACACAAACTCAGCATTTATCCCCTTGAAGTTAATTACTGTAAAGATGAAAGCATATAAACTTACTTTGCATAGATATGTGTTTTTTTTTTTTTTTTTTTTTAATTTTTTTTTATTGTGAATATGCCATCTGAACAGATTTAACTCACATCCTGTCAGAGATCTGGAGGAAGCAGAACTACATTACTGCACTAAAGTTAACTGGCTTTTTATTTAAATTGCCCAATTCAGCTGAAGGTTTGGCTCTCAGCTCAGCATCACTGAGATGTGTCAGGCTGGAAAGGCAGATGAGCTCCATTTCAAAAGGAGGATAAACAGATTATTCATGGTTTTCACTCCCCTCAAATAACCATAGCCTCACATAAAGGCTAAACTTTTTTGCTTGATTAAAAAAAGATGAACTTTAAAAGCAAAGTCATTTCTTAGTGATTTCAGTAACCAGGTTATGATGCTGATGCCAGCCTGCGAAGAGCTGTGTTATTATGTTCTGTTTTGCCTTATTATAAGGAGAAATCACTGGGGTGTGTTTGTAAGTGCAAACGTAATGAAAGAGAGTCACCGTCATGAGTTGAATCCTTGCCACACAGAGGATTTATTCATAAAAAAACAGTCAGATGCCTTCATCTAGAGATTGTACCTCATGCTGCTGCATCCTGCTTTTTCTGTATACTTTAAAAGCACTCGGTAAAAATCAAAGGTCTAAGGTTGGAGGGTGTTGTTTGTTATACAGAAAACCCACTGATTGGAAACGATATAAATAAAAAATTGACTTGAGCTTGAGCTTGTGAACAAGAGAGCACGTCGAAATGCGTCATCACTCCTACAATTTCATCTCAGTCCTCTATCTCCACCTGCTGTACTTTGTCAATCAACATTTGCTATTTTCATCCCTCAGTGTTTCCACGTGTTGATTAGGTCTGTGTGGATGTGTGTTTGTGCTTTTGAACGCTACACAGTGAGGACCAAAGAAAGGATTTTTCTAACAGAGTGAGGACATTTTGGGCTGCTCTTTACTGTCTGACACACCTTCACAGTGGTGTTGTAGGGTTAAGACTTGTGTTAGAATTAGATTTAGGTTAGAAGTAAGTGGGTTAGAGAGTACTTACAAAGATACAGTAGAGGTTACAATGTGAGTGTGGTACATTTATATAAAAGCCACTGCAGGGATTGAACACTTTCATTGTGTAGGTGAGCGCTGACAAGTCGGCATTGTGAGTGAAAGTGTGAATATTCTCAATGATTTCATTTAACTTCTGTCATTCCCACTTTTACCTGAAATCTTCTGCATGTGCGAGTAATCTCAAGCACTCAGGATTGGGTATGACTCATTATACTGAGCTAAATTTGCACTTTGCAAATTACAACCCCACCAAGGACACACTTGACAAGTACAGATGTCTGGAGAATTGCAGCTGCACGGTTAAGGTGGGAGTTAAATCCAATTTCAATGCTGAACTATTAAGTTATTTCTCACACCCGCTGTGTCAATCAAAGATTATCACCTCCGTCCAGTCGAGCTTTTTTCCCTGCTTTATTTTTCTCTATTTTGCATTCCTTCTACAGTATATATGGTCTAACACGACTTCACACCAGTCATGTAAAGAGAAGAAATAAGGATGTGTGACCCTTCATAGCTGCCACCACCATCATCACTCACTCTGTCACCCCAGCAACTGATAACTTCTCCAGCACGTTCACTCCTTCTTCGCTCCATCATCGCTCTGTGTTTGCAGAGGCGATTGAGTTGTGTCGCATTCAGATTCCCACCTGGTCACACTCATATTTCACCACACCAGTGAGGTCAGAGTATATAAGCCTCTGACTATATGTCACATCTCACTTTTTTTCCAATCAATGAAATAACATGTTCATGGCTGCTGAAACATGTGTCGGTCGCTGTGGCAGAAAATGTGCAGCTTTATCTTCATCAGGTTGTATGTCTGTCATGTGTGATGTCTTCTGTAGCCCTAAGGGAATTGGGAAGGTGGAGTGAATAACCCTTAAGACTCACATTTACCAGATACAACAACCATTTCTTTTTTTTTTTTTTAAATATACCACGGGATTAACATTTCCTTTTTATGCTACAGTGGCTGAAAATCTCTGTTAAATATTTGAGCATTTAAATACATCAGTGCTGTGTGAGATTTTCAGAAAGGACACTGGCATCAGCCTCTGACGCTGCCTCCGAACCAGAGCGAACACACCTCAAAGTGAAGCAAAACCTTGACTTCTGAGGCGAAATGTGTCGCTCAGCTAGACTACATCAAAATGTTGTCACATTGAATGCGGCCCAGGTGTCGTCTCTGATTTGGAACCAAAAGCTGCAGCCTTTATGTGCTTCACATCACGTGGTTTGACACCCCTGACTTGATGGGATTCCTGTTTACGGCACAAGACGCAGGTGAATGACTGTGATTTTATAGAGTCAATAGAAATGTTATAGGATTATTTAGGATGCTGGCTGATTGCAGTGCAACTCATTGAAGGCCAGAGCAGTGGGAGAGATTGTTACTTTGGAAATGATGATGGAAACAAAAGAGGGGTTATCAGTCACCGCCAGGAGCAGCCCACCCTGTTCAATCCCCAAACACAAAGCTCTTTACTCCTCACAAAACAAAAACCCAGCCCTGCCTTTCATTTCCTCATCCTCTCTCTGCCTCCACAGTGCTCCACCTTTCTTGTTTGTATGTATTTCACCATCCTCAGCGCTCACTCTGTTTCATCTCACTCTGCCTGTTGAGACCTCAGGTGTTAACTACATGCCTGCACTGTGCGCCTTGTTGTTTTGTATTCTGACCACCGTGACCACAGGTACTGCGGATTGCCCACTGTAGTCTGTCAGTGAGTGGAAAGTGGCTTCGCTCAGCACCTCCATCAACTGTTCTGGGCTGCACTTGGCTTAGTGACAAGGTTCAGATGACATTTACCATGCTGGATTAGCCACTAGCTGTGACATTTACCAATACCTTGGTCTTCCAGGATGCAGAGCCGGCTTTTCTCTGAGAGGTGAAGCCACACGAGGGCCAACTGGGGAAGACAGTGACGCACACTGCATATGTATTAGACAGAGAGAGTGGGAGCGTGATTCATAGTCAATATAATATCTGATATACAGAGTGAAAAAAATAGATGAAACCTTAAATATTCATGGGTGGGATACGAATCTCATTATTAATTCATTCACAATTTTGTTGCATGTTAATAATAGTCACTGTCACTCCAGAGAACTTTTCGCATGAATCACTTTAATGTCACACTGTAGCAGCGAATCTGTTCATAGGCCTGAAATTCCTGCTAAAATAACAGCAATGAAGTGTTTGAGGTGATGTTGCACAAGAGGTAGAAAAGTTTCACTGAGAGTTTTCATTTGCACAGACAGTTGAACTGAACTGTGTAAAATATGTATCACATCCACTTGGGTCCACAAGTCTGAGACCATACCCATCCACTTGAATGGGAAAAGTGTGCGTACACAACAGTGTGTGTGTTTGTGATGTAACCAAATGCAGGTACATTACTGAGATGGTAATGGACTCTAATAAGGTATACAAGGATATTGATGGCCTATAGATTGTAGTGAACCTGTCCTGATTATTTCAGATAATTGGAAAAACAGAAATCTCTGGAAGTTACAAAGTGATTTTTTCCACAACCTGCACAGCTGCTCCCAGAGCCTCTGGTCTGTAAACAGCGAGCAGACTGTGTTCTAGAGCCAGTGGTCAGACGTGGTTAATGGGCACTGCACACACACACACACACACACACACACACACACACACACACACTCATGAAACGACAACCCACAGATCCAGTGCTGCAGGCTTCCCTTCTGTCATTTGGCTCTCAAAACTGAAAATAGCACTCTAAATAATTGATGCAGCGGAGCGCTGACAAACCGTGCCAAATGGTCAGTGTTGATTTCTGTAATAACTTAATCTTACCTATGAAGTTGAAGCGGTCAGCAGCTCCACTGTTTGATTCAGCTTGCATTGAGCCTCTCGTTACATTGCAGTGCGGCTCAGAGATGTGAGCTGGCAGGAAGAGCAGCGATATTGCAGGCGACTGAAAAGGAACGGCTGTTTGAAACTTACCTCCTGCACCAGCTTTGCTACTGGTGTCATGAACCTCGTCAGAGTTCGACGAACTTTCTCTCTCGCCAAGAAACAGATGAGAATATTGATGCCTGGTGTGTGGGCAGTTGGGCACATTAAATATAAGGGTCTGTCCAACATTGGATTAGCATAGTTTAGGATTAAGATGTAAAACCAAGGTGTTGAAAAGACAATTTGTGGTTTTACACGGATTTGGTGCTGCATAAATAATCCAGAGGCTTTCTATCATGTAACGCTTGACAAGAAACAGGTGTTTTCCCTGAAACTATGAACTTTCCCTTCATTATGAATTCATCTGAGACCTGTAAAACATCAGCCTGTAAAACATCACCAAAAAAATGTATCAGCCTCCATTAAAACAAACCGTGTTTAACCTTAGTCTCCTGACAGAAATCTGAGAAAATCTATCTATCTAACATGTTCCCAAATGAGTATTTTGTCACAAACATACAGAACGAATGCAAAATTTATAATTGATTCTACAGTATACCTTCTGTGTCACAGAATCAGAGGTGTCGTCATATTCAGGAGGACCAAGCTCTATTTCACTTTGAAGTTTAATAATAATATGCATATACTGTACCCTACAGGGACTTAAAACATCCAGTGTCTGAGAAGGTTTAGTGACTTACAGTGACGATAATAACATGAATATTAAAAAAAAAAAAAAAAAAAAAATCCCACAGTGTCTTATGGGAAATCATAAGCTTGTGGAAAGTGGATTTCTCCATCATTAGCTCCATACCTCCAGACTTTCTCCAACTTATTTTACCGTACAGATGCCCTGCCTTAGCTACCCAACAGTGAGAAATTTTAAAAGTTCTGTCAGTCTTGATTTGTACAACTAATATAGTCATCCTCATAAAATGGAGCATTTACCATCTAAAGAGCCAGATATTTTCATCCTGAGTTGATTGATAGCCAAATTAAAAGCTAAAATAGAGTGAATATTTGACTCAAATGTTATTCCATAACTACTTGTTTTGTGAATATGCAACTGTTTCCTGGCACGTACGTTCACCATCAAATTAAATGATGATGCTATGTCAGTGTTAATGTTGTCTTCACAATTTGTTTAAAAAAAATGTTCCGAATCTTTCCTCTCTGTACTCTCTCTGCTATCACTATAAAAGCCTGCGGAGAAACAGCAGACCTGTCTGAGTTTATCAGCTGTAAAAGAAAACTGAAGGAGAAGCTAGTCTGGTCAACCCTCAGGCTGGAAGCCAACTATATTAATTTCAGATCTTGTTGAACACTGCAGTTTTATGCATCAGTATGAATCAGTCAAGTAAGGCTGTAGCACAGACGATAACAGACTTGTCTCCTTATGTAACGTAAATATTAATCTGCCCCGCATTGGCCAATAAACCGAAGCACTGCTGATTAATACGAATGCTTCTGCCCTACGCCCATGATCATTAGCAGCTATTGGAAGTTCCTGCCTGAAGGATAGAATAAATGCGCGGAGGGAGTTATCAGCATTTCCCACACAACCAGTGAACATGCAGGAAGGCTAACCGGCTCTGATTAGGCAGAAACTAAACATAGTTCATTTGGCGGGAGTGAAGAGAGAGAGAGAGCCTGCTCGTCTCTCTCACCAATAATCTGTCTGCACATTTTCATTCATGCAGATGCACGTGCACCCCAATGTGCGCACAAACACACACACGTGCACACTTAACAGTTTTAGTCGCTGACATTTGCAAGCCTGTTCTTGTGAAGACACTGCGATGCTCTGGCAGTAGAACAGTACCCACCATATTAGAGGTGACTGCTTTTTATTTGCATGGGAGTATGTGAGACAGATGGTGAAGCCACATGTCATAGGACGGGATCTGTATGTGCATGAGTGTCTCTGTGTGTGTGTGTGTGTGTGTGTGTGTGTGTGGAGAGAGAGAGAGAGAGAGAGAGAGAGAGAGAGAGAGAGAGAGAGAGAGAGGTAGAGGGAGAGTGACTGAATGACTTCTGCTGACCACGCTGAGCCTGAATCCATCACTAAGCCTGCAAATGATACAAAAGCATTTCCGAGTGGCTGGGTGGAGGCAAGAGCATTAAATCAATTAAGTGACAAGCCGTCACCCTGCTTTCATATATGGACCACGTGTGTCCACCTGGTTTTGGAGAAGCTAAATCCTCTCTTTGATGTTCCTCTGCCGCTTTGTGACAGCCCTTGTGCAGCAGACCTTTACCTCTCGACCAGGATCGCAGGTTTTTGGATAAACAGGCAGACTCAACAGAAATACAGCTATTATATATATTTTTTGCTCCTACAGTAATGTCATTTGAGATCCCGAGAGTCAGTGAACTTTAATAACCCCAAAGCTATTGATAATGACATGAATCAATGGTGGTGTAATTATCCTTAAAGGGTAAAGGTCGAAAAAAGATACCTTAATGATGAAATATGCCATTACCATCAACTCTGAGGTAATGGTAGTGGTAATATTTCAGGGGATTTAGGTTTGAGCACGTTTGCTTGCGTGTGCACCTACAACTGGAGAAGTTTGGTGTCATGTGTGTGATGAGATTTATGTAGTGTTGATGTGGTGCACATGGGTGCCTTTAATCCCCCAGGATACGGGCACAGCAGGTAACCCAATGAAAAAGTGTTGTGTCTAAGCAGGGGGTTAGGTGACAATAACAGTGGAAGGAGATAAGATGGACTTTATAGGATATGATCCAGTGAAGCTGCCAATGGCTGAAGGCATCGACAGACTTTGGGCTGCAGCACGTACAGTACTACTATACAGTTTTCTGTATTGATAGACAGCTCTTTGAAAATGTTGATGTTGGTGCTTAGATTTTATTTACAACAGAGGAACTGTTTATGGTGCAACATCGAGCTAATTAATACTAAGTGGCTGTGATTGACTGCCATACCAGCTAAAAGCTATTTGAGTTTTTTGTTTTTGTTTTTATCTCTGGTAGATAAAATGTTTTTGTGTTGTCCTCCTGAGATCCAAAGCACAAAATAACTAGAAAAATACAGTATATTGTCAAAGAAAATGATTTAAGTTTGGGTAAAACATTGTTGCAGCGTACTTTGTGTTGTCCTCAAACATGTCTATTTTAAAAAAAATTGTACAATAATCTAATGTGGTATACTCCGGCTTCCTCCCACAGTCCAAAGACATTAGGCAAATTAGGTTGATTGACAACACTAAATTGCCCGCAGGTGTGAACGTGAGCCCTCCTGGGTTTTTCCCGCCCTCGCTGGAGGTCAGTGAGGATCGGCTCGAGTCCTCTTGGACCCTTCATGGGTATATAAGCTGCATAGTTTTGATGGATGATGGATAATCTATAGTGTTAGTGTGTATAGCCTAATTAAACTTTCAGTCTCTGTCAAGTTATTTTCCAAATAGAAGGAAAAAGATTTGTTGAAGATTTGGCTTCAGCTGACACAGGCAGAAGTGAATTAGTCCACAAATCCACATCAGGAATGCTAAAGCCTCTGTGACAATACTGCAGTCAAGAGGACACAAGGTCACCTCATTAGTAATTATCAGCTGTCAGCTGTTTTATCTATGGGACTCACCGACTGATACCATAACCAACAGGAGAGACGTCCCCTAAGCGTTTTCTGTTAGTGGCAGAGATGGTTTTGTCTGTTCAGTTACTGTAGGTATCAGTTCAGTTGGTGTTCTACAGTATCTCTACAAATAGTTGACAAAACGTATCGCATTATTTCCTTTGGACTTTGCAGTTTGAATGGTTTGAATCTTCTGGTAAACTTTGTAAATTTTGATGTCTGACTTATAAAGGATGGACGCAAAGGTTTAAGACACACAAGTCTTGATGAACTCAATGGGTCAGGGGGCTACTGTGAAATTTTGAGGTCAATGGTTCCATCATTGTTGTGCTTCTGAAATTTTGAATGCCAAAGTCGTGCGGGTTGATAGACGGCCTCTAAGCTCTGAAATCTTGGGTTCAATCCCCACATGTCATGTTACAGTGAATTTTGAAGTTAAACTCCTAACTCAAAGGTTTTTTTTGTTTTTTTCCAAGTAGCTCAGGGGTGAAAAGAGTGCTGGGTAGTTTTGAAATTGTGGGTTAAATCTGTGGTTTGAAGTCCAATAGACAGTTGTAGTCCTCATGAGACTCAGTGAAGTGAAGTCTACTCTCAAAGTGAAGACTGAAAATCATTCACAGAAAAGCCTGTAGTATAATCAGTGGTGTGGTAAGGCAGCAGGAGAACAGCAATCCTGTCCTTTCTAGATATGTGGAGTGTTAAAAAACAGTCGAGTGCTGGTAGGAACATATGTGTATTTGTGTGTGCGTGTGTAGATCTGTGTGTGACTATGTGTGTACTGAGGCTATTTTGTCATTTTTCAAGCAGTAAATCCAAAATGTCAACCAAAAATAACAGTAGGAACCGCAGTTTCAAAGCCTGAGTTCCTGGGTTAAATTGGTCTCTGTGACGCCGTGATCTGCCTGCAGAGTTAAACTGAAGTGTAAGTGAAGTGAAGAGCGAGTGAATTGACATTGCCACATCTTGGGTAAAGGCAGTCTGCTGCAATGTCTTTATTGTGGCTATGTGATGCACTGTCTTTCACAAGCAGCTGATGAATCTGACATTTTCCCGCAGTAACAGCACATTTTATGGTAATTAAAGTCAGAGAAAAGTACAGGGTGACTGTAGAGCAGGCTGCTGAGCAACAATTACAATGTGATATAGTTTTTTTTTCCTCATCAAGGCAGACAATACTAACACAATACATACAATAAGACAAACTAATCTATCCCCCCCCACACCCAAAGAGACAGCTTTGAGAAATATATGCAGCACTACTGGCTCCAGGCTGTTTAGATCATTAAAAACCAAACAATTGCACTGATCACCATGTAAAACAGCGTTAGTGATGGACTGCTCACACTCTAACATCCCCTCTTCTCCTGTCTTCTCCTCTATACCAGACGAGGACCACACGTTACAGATCCTGCTCTACTCCCTCATCTTCTTCCTGAGTGTCTTCGGCAACCTGCTAATCATCGTGGTGCTGACGGTCAACAAGCGCATGCGCACCGTGACCAACACCTTCCTGCTGTCGCTCGCCGTCAGCGACCTGATGATGGCTGTCTTCTGCATGCCCTTCACCCTCATCCCCAACATCCTCAAGGACTTCATCTTTGGAGCTGCCATGTGCAAGATAGTGTCCTACCTCATGGGTGAGAGAAGGAGGGGTGGTGAGGGGAACGGGGGTAGGAGGAGAAGGAGGTGAAGAGAGATAAAAAGTTATAAGATGATAAAAGTGGGGCTGAAAACACTGGCTGCACTAGGGTTCATATGATGTAATTCCTATCCAACAGAGCTCTAGGGCCTCCCTGTTTGTTTATTGATGATTACCTCAATAACAGTAAAACTGAATAGTTTACTCCAGTAAATCTCAATTTAATTTGCAAGTTTTGTGGGCATAAAATATCACATAAACGCCATCCTCAGAAACAAGCAAACAAAAAATGCCGGGCATATAACATACTGTAGTGAATAGTGATGTTGAAATAATAATAAAGGCTTCTGCAGTTCACACCCAATAATTTATTCAGAGTAAATCAACCTATGGCAGTTCACAGAATAACCGACGATAAAGAAACACTTGTCATCATTCATGGTTTCTGTTACTTTCTTTAACATTAATCATCATCTGTTTTTACATTGGGAGGTGAACAAAATCATTCAGTTATTCAAATTAGTTTAAATTGCCTCTTGAAAAACCATTCTACATTTAATTGAAATGTCATCGGGGGGGGGGTTATTCAGTACATGAATAACATTTTAATTACACTGCAGGTAATGCAGAGGTTCATAGACACTTTTAACTGTCTAAAAAAGACTGACGCCTTCATTCATGTGTTTCATTGGATCCGAATCCAACAGGGAACAGTGTCTTTTTTACCAGTAATATGGGCTACAAGTGTTATAGGGTTAAACCTACCAATTTTTGAGGTTGCGGTCCTTTATATTATATATGAGCTGTTTGAGGAGAATGAACACATCAGAGGTGCACATGTGGAGAAGGCTGATATTAAACCCTTTCTTGATAGAGTGCGGCTATATATATATATAAATCTTCTGAACAATGTGAGTGATAATCTTTTTTATTGAGACCTTTGCTTCAGAGCAGAAGCTATTTCAGTGGAGTTGCTGTGAAATGTCATTTGTATCCGATCTAACTGAATTTTACCCCGCTCAGTCATATTTCCTATTCCTTTGGGGCGAGCACTTGCAGATTGGAGGTCAGTTGCCTTTTGATGAGGGTTAGAAGTACGTCTGTCACTCAATGGAAGAGACATGTTTTGAATAACTTTCCCCAAAAAATGCACTGCTTTAATGCCCCGAATCCTTTTGGGTTGGGGTGCAAATGTTTTAAATTAATTTGACTTTGTGAACCATATCAAACAGTAAAGTGTTGGGCTCATTAAAAAACGATACAGTACATCTATCTATCTTTCATTTCATGACTAACCCAAACCTTGACCCAGCCACTGAAGATGCCAGACAGCTAACTGCTATGACGTATAGTGTAGTGAGCCATAAGGTAACATAGTAATATTGTGAACTGGGCATCTTTTACCTGTTCCAACAAAAGAAATTAGAAGACGTCAGCTTGGTCTCTTGAAAACTGTCCTGAGCATCTTTCACTACTCTGTCATTTAACACACTAATTTTGATCTGTCTTGTCGATCAATAACAAGTAACAGCCATGCTCAATGTGTGAATTGTTAATTCTTGCCCGTGTTAGCCAGCATTGCTTCATTGCTTTGATTAAATTAGCAGCCCACAGTTTCACCAACAATCCATGCAAAGTGCTTCCTTTTGGATTGTCTTTGTAATTATAATATGGTATGATAGCCTGCTCTTAAGCCTCTATGTCACTACAGTATATCTGAACCTTTTTCTGTTAAATAGAAACAAATTAAACCTCGGTTTGATTATCTGACTAATCCCTTATTGCTTTTACAAACCACTGAATTGCTTCCCAGTGAAAATGAAGAGGCGGGCTACTGGGACTTTGTAGCCCATTATTGTAGGCCTCTACTAAAATTACTCCATTCACCTTATTTATTGATTTATTTTACTTGTAAACCTGAAGCTCAGCAACCATGGAAACAAGCCGTAATCAGGAAGTTAACAAGTTCTCTGACTACCACTTTACAAAAAGTATAGATTACCATTGATCAGCTTTACAACCGCAGGCCATCAACATTATCCCTCCCATTTGAGAAAGGATTAATTGTGCCGACTCTTAACGTTTTCACCCTTAAAACTAGTCATTTTCTTAGTTCATATCCAGGTGGATATTGATGCTTCTGAGGGAGTTGTCTTCACTGGTGCAAAAAAGTAAATAAACATATTTTAAAAGTCACCTAATACAGAATTAGTATTAGTATCCTGCACTTTAATCATCAAAATGCATTAACTGGATGGATGGTGCTAAATCTTGATACTTTCCCATAACTTTGCCATGTGTCATAGTTTATAGATTGATATTTCTTATATGGAAAAGATTTTACACTCAGGAAAATGTAAGGGAATGAAAGGTGCAATATTTCCTCCTGGACCATAGCACAGTGCATGAGTTACTGTACTTTGTAACTTTCTACCACTGAGCTTTGAGATGATTAAAAAAAAAAGAGTCAGGAAGAACGGAAGAAGAAAAGCGTGTAGGAGATTTGAATATCAATTAAAAATAAATCAAGGTCCTTGGAAGAAATAGAGCTTACTGTAGAGGCAATATTTCCATGCTGCCCAGCACTCATCTTCTGATTCATCTATGAAAAGGAATAAAAGTCAACATGAAAATGCAGAGTGCATAAAATGTGGGGGTAAACAACAGACAATCGTTAAGCGTTAGCAGCAGAGAAAAGTACAAAATTGTTAATATCGAATTAGAAATAACTTCAGCGACAAATAAGATGAACAAGAACAGGCAACACTGTGTTGCTGCTGAAAGAAAACCCTCTAGAGAATTGAAAAGAAAAGATGGATTAAGCAAAGCACAGGGCCCGTGAATGAAGACTGCCGTCAGCATGATGCGCTGAGTGAAGGTAGAAAAACCCCCGGGAGTGTGTGTTTGCTGATTGGTGCTCTTAAGCTTTGCTCAGCCACTATAGTCCACCACTGGCTCTCTTTCAGACACACATACACACACACATAACATACACACAAAGGCACGTTTGTATTCCTGCTGAGGTAAAGAGTAATTTCCCGTCTTGTCCTGTCAGGGGGGAGATGACAGATCACATCAGTCGCCAAGGCCAACATGATTTCCTCTACCACAAGACTCAGATAACCATCCCCATCCTCCACCAAGCCTCGCAGTGTATTCATTTGGAAGCACGTCTATGCACATAAGCACATCTTGTTCTCGGTTATGATTGCAGATATTACATACACATCAACAAACAAAATGTTTTTGTTACTTTTTATTATGATACCAAACTCTGAGCAGTAATAACTTTTAATTCATCAAAATAAAAGATATCTAACATACAGTTGCATGAATGTTTATGTACTTTCTGAATAATCTGTTTTGTTTTCCTTCAGGCATATCTGTGAGCATCTCCACTTTTAGCTTGGTTGCCATAGCAATTGAGCGCTACAGCGCCATCTGTAACCCCCTGAAGTCACGGGTGTGGCAGACCCGTTCCCATGCCTATCGGGTGATTGCTGCTACATGGATGCTGGCCTTCATCCTCATGATTCCCTATCCAATCATCAGTAACCTGGAGTCTTTTCCGCGCCCTGACAACACCACAGGGCACCAGTGTCGCCACAAGTGGCCCCAAGTGAAGGCAGAGCAGACCTGGTGAGTGTTTGGACTTCAAATGATTTTCTTCTCTGCATCGTTCAACACATATTAGCTGCTTTGGGCGAAACTCAATAATCATCTGTGATGCAAAAAAATATAAATAATTTGAAAAGTATTTTAAATTTCAAAGCAAATGTACAGGATGGTAAAGGTGTAATATATTTATTTGATATGTATAGATAATAAAGTGACATAAAATAGCATATAGATTGTACTTTGGTAAATGTGCTAGAGGAAAAACACTGAAGAAATCGTATAGAAACATTTTCTTTGGCTTTTTGACTGAGACATGATGATATTAGCAGATAATATATAAATGCACTACACCGAATATTCAAATGAATGGAGACACATAATAAAAAACTGTTTCTGATATGCTAGAGATTAGCATTAGCTACTGATCCCTGGAAGGACACTGAAGGCTGCGTGAGCACAAGTCCTCCTCCTGGATTATACTGTATGTTCACTCTCACCAGGCTGGAAACCTGTATTGACTGAGCACTTAACATTTTATTTATTGACATGCAAATTCAATGACATTTTAATGTCAGAATAGTCACACCGCATGACAGTTTCTTATGACATTAGGATTCACTTCAAGCCATTAATGAATTGAAAAGTGAAAAAATTGTTGTGGTAAACCACCTTCATCACACAAAATACTGTAACATCCCCCTATAAAACTTCTCACAGCTCAGTTCATCTCATTAAGAGATTAAAAAGAAATCAATAAAACAGAAATTAGCAGGCACATCCAAACCACACCCATGTCCATACATCACAACAGCTTAAAGGCTCTGATTTATTGACAGCTTACCTTCAGAGAACAGAGAAATGTTAGTCAGATGTAAGAAATAGTCCTTTAAAAGGACTATTTGAAAACAAGATAATGCATCTTAAGGGGTTTATCCAAATAAAGACATTTCAAATTTCTCAATTTCTCAATGAAACATTTTTGTGTTGGTGTAACCTTAAAGCAGAAGTGAGTGATATATTTGTGTTAATATAAGTCTTAAATAGTTATATCTTCCGACAGCAATCACTTACATAGAGTGTTTGGTCTGAAACACGGGTCTGTCAGTCCCTCTGCTCTGCTCTGAGCCGAGGAGAAAACATTTATCGTATCCTACAGTTTTTATCCAATGAGGAGAGAGAACGGCATGCAGGGCTGTGTGTGCAGCCAAGGAACGCCGTGAATGTGGTGACGTAGCGACGAGGACTGTTATGGGGCGTTCAAGGAAACTCGTATTTTTCCGACCGTGAAGTGGTACCAGTTCGATCTGGTACGAGTTCACCGGTCGGAAGTTACGAGTGGCCGTTATAGTGACTTTCACCGGTAAAACAGGTCGGAAAAACACGAGTGGGTTGCCTGGAATGCTACAAAGTCGTAAGTTGTGACTTGAAGCTGTAATTTACGATTTCAAAAGCCTGCCTGGAACGCAGCATTAAGCGAAAACGACTGGACCACTTACTTCTGCTTTAACTTGAAGTACATCAGTGGTTGATTTTATTCTCTGTGCTGAGTCTCATCAGTTGAACTTTCCAGTGACACGCAGCCCAGAAAATGCAGCTCATCATAAAACTTGTAGTCAGGTCATGGATCTTTTTTTTTTTACTCTCCCAGAGCTTCCGCTGCTGTTTTCTGTCCAATAAACTTTAGATGATCCATGTCTGAGTGGTGTGTGTGTGTGTGTTTTGTATCTGTCTTAGTGTGTGCGTGTATTTTCACACTACACTGAAATATCTAATTTATTTCCATGTTTGACTCTGGATCCTGCTTTAACAGGTCTCACTGTGTATTGGCTGATTTCATGGAAATGTTGGGGGAAGAGCAGACGGATGTTTGTGTTTTTGGATTTAGGATGAGACAGGCAATTTCAGACAACCCCTAGATCTGTCTGTGTATATTTACGCACAATTGAAAATGGTGATTTTGTGCCTTTGTGTTTGAGTCTGTGACTTCTGGCTTGATTATGGATGTAGAAATGTGTGCACATGGGCACTAGACCCAGTTTGTGTGTGCATAACTATTAACATTTACAACATAAAGGATCATTTTTCAACATTTTGCAGCTGTTACTTGCAGAAGGACAGAAATTCTCCTGCCAGTGCGGATTGAAAAAAAAAAACTGCATGACAAGAAATGTTTTATGTTATTTTGTATGAAATATCAAATCACAGATTATGTAAGTACAGGTGAATCTAGCTGATTATATAACTTTTTAATCTTTGTGAAGGTTGTGCAAACTCATCAAGAATATATATCCAGCTACATTTTCGGGGGGTTAGCAACAACTGCAACTTGGAAAACTGGTTATTTACTGTATATATTTTTATTTTTTAGGCAAAGAATTGCTGGATTTACACATGAGATATAAAGATAGATAGACTTTATTATTAGACTCAAGGTCCATTAAAAAACAAACAAACACACGAATTTACAAATTTAAAAGAGACAGTCATACCAGTGTTTCCACATGGCTGACTGGTATCTCACAGCACTGAGTCCAGGATTGATCAACAGCATTAATACAATATTTTGTGTGTCATTCAGTCGAGAGATGAATTTGTACATCAATTTCCGCAACAGAGCATGAAAAGTATTTACACGCACTTGACAGAATAACTCACTGGCACTGCACCACCTGGGTTTTCCCATCAAAATTCGTAGGCAATCGTTATAGGCAACCTGAAGTTTGCGAATGCTTGCCTTTTTGAACTTAACCCACAAGGGGGCAGTGTAAAGGGGGGTACAGTATGCTCTGAAGAGACTAATTTTAACATCATTAGAACACCAGAAAAATTTGCGTTTCAGCACATTGGCTTGTGTATATAAAATACGCCGTTGCCTGTACATATCCTCATCATCACACAAATCATCAGTGATGATGTGTCCCAAATACTTAGCAGTATGACAAAAAGGTAACACATTTCCTGACAAATGAAATAATGGGAACACCAGTTCCTTATCACCTTTAGTTCGACAGATCATAACAGAGCTCTTTTTGGCATTATAACTAACATTAAATTCTACCCCATATTCTGAACATATGTTGAGCAGCTCCTGAAACCCAGCACTAGAGGGAGAAATGATTGCCAGATCATCCGCATACATAAGATGATTAACAATGGTATTTCCTATCACGCATCCTGTTTTACATCTTCTCAACTGGTCTGATAGATCATCCATATAAACATTAAACAGGCAAGGTGACAGTAGCCCACCCTGACGGACTCCGTTACTCACCCCAAATGGAGCAGAGACTACATTCCCCCATTTTATTTGCATGCACTGATTGGCATACCAATAAACCAAAATCCTTAGGACACTGTCAGGCACGCCCCTCTGACTCAATTTTGAAAACAATTTATGATGGTTTATACGATCAAATGCCTTAGATGCATCTATAAAACCAATTAAAACTGAAGAATTCTGTCTTTTATATCTATCAGCAATTTCCTTTAAAGCATAAATACATAAATCAGTTCCATGTTTAGCCTTAAATCCAAACTGGTTATCAGAGGTGTGTACATAAACAGACACTCTATTTAATAATATGCTCTCCAAGACTTTGGACAGCACACTGGCTAAAGCAATTGGTCGGTAGTTGTCCAGGCTGCCCACCTTGCCGGCTTTATTCTTAATGACAGGGACCAGAGTTACCGATAACACATAAAGTCTCACCATGCACGATTTTCCTTCTGCAACAACACTGAGGTTTTTACCTTTCTTGTTTCTCTTCTAGGTACATTCTGCTTTTGCTTGTGCTCTTCGTGATCCCAGGGGTGATGATGATTGTGGCTTATGGGCTGATCTCCAGGGAACTTTATAGAGGCATCCAGTTTGAGATGATGGGCCACAAAAAAGATTCAGCTGGTGAGATGCTTTACACGACATGTGGAAAAGACGAAGAAAGCAGTTATCCCACAGGGCGGCTTGGCCAACACACAGAGAGCAATAAAATACTGACAAATGCAGTAAAAACTAAAAAGGTGCATCGATATCACAGTTGTCATTGTCACAGCAATAATTGCATTGTATTCAGTTATTAAACACCTTGCACAGTAAAAAAGAAAAGAAAAAAGAAAACACAGGACACAGCATATAAAGTCACACAGCACTGACAAATAATTGCATTTCAAATTATCTTTAGCGCCATTCAGCATTGAATGACTTTTTAAATATGATTTATGTTAAATGATGAGGAATTTCATTTCAATCACAAGGGTTTGATTAGCGTCACAATCACTGTAATGTGCACAGGTTAAGTGAAACATAACCTTCTGTGGGCATGGGATGACAGCGGAGTGTGGACTGTGTTTGCTGGTGCTCCATTAGAGGATGGAATTGGCTGGCAGCTGCTGGGCCTGGACATCACCATCTGTTTGGTCTCACAGAGAAAGAGGTTGTATAAAAAAGGGCTTGAGAGGCAAGAACATGAGGTAAAAAAAAAAAGAAGAAAAAACTGTACGGAAATTAGGAGGGAAATGAGTCATTACTTCTTTAGAGATTTTAAAATAACCTGAGTTTTATTTAATCATCCAGGTATGGTTCAGAAAATTGCGTAGTCTCTCTGAGGTTTCAAGTTCCTGTTTTTTTTTTTTTACCTCAGGGCTCTTATTACTGCATTCAGTGCAGGATAGAGCAGGATAACTAAATGTTATCAATAAACTGCAATATCCACTGATGGGTGATTACTGTGGGTCAGTAAATATTTCTTACCAATTTTCTCCCCATTACGTGGGTCAGCTGCCATTTAAAGGTGATGCACTTAAAATAAGTGCCTGTATCATCACAGAGCAACGGCACTGCTCCACAAAAAAGGGATTTTTTTTTAAAGATGTCAGTCAGATGTGGAAGTTGTTGCATATGTAGCTCCATTCAATCCACTCATATACAGTATGTCCATGCCATGTGGTATCTCTCACTCAAGGCAGTTCATATAAACATTGAGCACTCACTCTATAAAAAGCGGTTAAAACCTCAAAGTGATGGAAGAAATTAGTTTGGTTTCCCTAAATGTAGGAATCTAGTTGGGTCAATGGTAGAAAACATACCTTCGTCAAGTCAACAGCTATGGAGGGCTACTATTGTAATCCAAGGAGGAGGAACTATAACATCCTGAAGTAGTGTATTTATATGAAGGCCATTAATACTTAAAAATTACTCCAATACTCCTGTTGACCACAGTCACCTAACAGGAACTAGTGAGTATTTTATTGGTAAATGATTCATACAACAAAATTACCAATTAACCAATTATTCTCAAACAGTTCTCTCTTCTTGTAATTTTACACTCAGTTGTGCGGAAGTAGTACAAGTACTGACTATTGTGTTGTAGTAGAAGTAATAGTCTACATACTTCAATAAATTGATGAATACTGTTGGTATTTAATCTTAATGATACTTTCTGTGTCTGTCCACACAGACCCTCTGCATGCAGCACAAAATGTATTACCATGGTGCTGATAAAAATGTGTGAATATATCCACGGTTGCAAACTCCCAATCTCATGTAAAAAGAATAATCTCTTCTGGAGTCTGGGCCAGATCTGATACCAAGGCCAGAATCACTGGTATCATTGCCAGTGCCAGCATTTTATTATCACGATGCACCATGAGGTGTGCAGGGGACATGTGGATCTATCATTAATATACCTCTGAGTGATTAACATGACATGTTTCCTTTAATTATTCTTGGCAGATACTTGATCACAAGCATGTCAAAATAAAATACCTTTTTTTACTGGTTAATTAGAAATATTTATCATGTGAATTTCATGAACTAATTGGGCGACTGCTGCTCACAGGCTCATTATAGAAGCAGAGGAGCAAAGTCCAGACACTAAGAAGTGCATATTATGATTTAATTATGCTTATGTATTTATCATTTTTCATTTTAGACACGCTCGTTCGAAATAAATTCATTATTCATTCATCCATTCATTCATTCAGTGTGACCACAAAATTACTTTCACAATTAGACTTGTTGATATCAATATTAATAATATTGATCAGCCCACCCTTACAGGAGCATTCAGCACATCTGGTCTTCAACAGCATCTGTGAAGTAGCAGGCCATATAGTAAAAGCATAAAGGGTCACAAAATGGAGGAATGTGAGTATTTTAATAGATTTATATTCACAGCTATCCTCCTCTTTCACTCTGCTCTTCCATACAGATGTGAAGAATGGCCTGACCTCCACTGTGTCTACTGGCAGTGACGATGGAGACGGTTGCTACGTCAACGTTGTCCAGCGGCCACACTCGATGGAGATGTCCACCATGGCTTCATCAGGCAGATCAGTCAAGGCCGAGCGACCGCGCAGCAACACGTCTGAGGCCAAGCTGGAGGCCAAGAAGCGAGTCATCCGCATGCTGGTGGTCATTGTTGTCCTGTTCTTTCTCTGCTGGATGCCAGTGTACTGTGCCAACACCTGGCGTGCTTTTGACGACACATCTGCCAAACACGCCCTGTCGGGGGCCCCCATCGCTTTCATCCATTTGTTGTGCTACACCTCTGCCTGCGTCAACCCCATAATTTACTGCTTCATGAACACCCGTTTCCGCAAGGCTCTGCTCGCCACGTTCTCGTGCTGCGCCGCGCCGTGCCAACGCCGTCGACGTGGCGGGCTACGGGACAACGAGGAGGACGTCATGGCAACTGGAGCGTCCATGTCCAAGTTCAGTTACACTACAGTCAGCACCATGGGAACCTGCTGAGGCAGATGGATGCGGGCACAAGGAAAGGCGGTTTCTACGGCAACACAGCACCCCACATCCTTTGTCTTCAAGCCAACTCAGCGCGCATAATGACTGTAATGTGGAGTGGAAGAAAAAAGGCCGTATAATGTAGCAGTATAAAAGCTTCATGTATGACTGTGAGTAAAATCATATAGGGATTATTTACAGGAAAAAAAAACAGTCTTACAGTGTAAATAACAACATAGCTATATAAAAAAGCACAAAAAATAGAGTAGCTAGTTATCTCTTGTCACAGTGGACCAAGGCAAACTGTTTGCTTAGATGTTTACAGCAGGGCGTGCCTGTGTGTATTACTAGAAGATAAGCTGTGTATGTGAGGGAAGCACTGTTGATAACTTTGTTGTCATTATGTAGCTGTAAAACTAGTGTTTTATATCTTTGCTGTCAGTTGTAAATGTTGATGTGTGTTAATGATGATATCGCAACTGCCTTGTGGACAAAGTGCCTGCTACTTAATACTCTGTACTGTGTCTATCTGCTGTTGATTTGCCTCATTCCTTATGGGAGGCATCATGATCGCAGGCTAGTTGTAACCTGAGGGGGTTGGAAGAAGAGTTTAAAGACTCAAAAAGATCTTTTAAACAAACTGAGCATCTTCCTCAGAAGTTAGGAATTTCCTCCAGATGGTAACTGATGAAATTAGAAGATTGTCTGTTCTGCTTGACTACACGGTACACAGGGAGAAAAAAAACTGAGGTATAAACTGTTTACAGTACAGGGGCAGTGTTGATGCCTTGTGTTGTGGTTGTAAACTGTGATGCTAGTGCATCGTCGTGTTGGATTCTTTTGGCGTGTAGTGCAGTGTTTGTTCATGTGGTGTCTGAACATGGTAGAAAATATGACAAGGGTGACTTGACACTTTGAACTGACTTAACACTCTTACAGTACTTATTGTTGTTTGTGGGCAGCAAATCTGCACAGTAGGAAACAAATCTGAGATATTTCACAAAGCAACTTAATGACATCAGAAAAACAAACAGAAAGAGCAAAAAGGAGAAAAATGTGTTAAATGAGTGAATGGTCATCAAGCACATTTCTTATGTAGATACGGTGTTTCATTTTCTTTAAATACACACTACCAAACTTCAAAAGACAAAACATGTGACCATATTTTTCAATATTAATGATATATTGTGATAAATTCATGGTACAGCACTTGGATTTATTTAGTGTAGAGCTGCACAGTGCGTATAGACAACCCACCACAGGCTGGCTCTTTGTCTCTGCATCACATCTATGGACCCTTGTTTTTCTTTGCAGCTTATAAACAGTGTGGCTTACTACTCTGAGGCCTTAAGGGTAAAAGCTTATTTATGACACTATAGTTCAAGCCAACCTTAATTAAGAGAAGGACAGGAGCAATTTTCAGTGCTTAATTAC
The DNA here is from genome assembly GCF_905171665.1 of Trachurus trachurus. Classification (NCBI taxonomy): domain Eukaryota; kingdom Metazoa; phylum Chordata; class Actinopteri; order Carangiformes; family Carangidae; genus Trachurus; species Trachurus trachurus. The sequence goes on from NC_139899.1 coordinate 18,837,729, forward strand.
CTTATTCATGCCAATGCAGTTGGATGGGTAATTGTCAATCTGTTGTCAATAATTAATAATAATGATAATAATGATAATTATTATAATAAACCAAGCATTGTCTCACAATGATATATTTTTAAAAAAATCAAAAGGATGAGTCATGTGCTGTGTATGTAAATTGTGTTGTACAGTTTGCACAGGCAGTAAATGTTACGTGTGTGGTATATTTGTTATAGCATTTGTACTTGTGATGACATGCATATGTATTTTACAACACTCTTCACTGCAGCCTTACGGTATGTTTTAAAAGAGGTTACAAGAGGATCAAGTAGCTAAATTTGCGAATAAGCTCAGTGACTTTCTGTCCCTGTCCAGCTCACCTGCAGGCTGCAGAATGGCATCCACGTATCTGAGGTCTCTGTTTGTCAGGCCTGACTCTGACTCCCCCGCTCACCTCGCAGTAATTGTGTTATGACCTCAAACCTGCCTGGCTGAAAGGGGATTTCTCTGAGTGCACCATAGCACAATGTTGTCAGTCTCACAAAAAATAGATGTATGGCCGGCACTTCAGCATGTTTGGATGTTTTGGATAATTCTACAGCAGCCTGCAGCTTTTGTGCTTCACTGTGTCTCCGGTTCCATTTGTCTATGAAATATAAATCATTCTGAGCCCTTACTGCAGGAGGATATGACAGCAAGGCAGAGAATTTGTCAAAAACCTTTAGAAAGTCTGACAATCTTCGTGTCGTGACATAGCAGGGCTAGGACAATAAAATCATACACTTTTGTACTGATCCATTAGAGTCTGCTCCTCCTACTACAGTCACAGAACATTATATGTTCACACATCTTTAAAACACAAGATGTGCACAGAGTAAAACCCATCTGGTCTCTCAGGCCCATTGTTAGATTCTGGAAAAGTAGATGTTTTCTTTCTGGGGATGTTCTCCTGTAGCGAACACAGAGGAGGTGTTTATGTTGTCTGCTTGTAGCGTTTCCTGGATAGAGGAATACTGTCACGGGGCCGTCTGTGTTGTTGTTTATGAGTGACACTTGGAAAGTGTTTTTTTTTCCTGAAAGCTGTGAGAGACTGATTTCCCTGTGGTGTCACAGAGGCCATTCCACGTTATGACTTGCCCCCCTATACACCCCACCCCATCCAGTTGCTACAAACACACGCACACACAGTACTCCAGCTTAAACTGGTTATTATGCACTTGCTCAGAACCAATTACTGATATTGATAACATGTTATTTTCGTTCTTCATAAAATGAATTCTGCCCATGAAAATGAAAATACCTGTCGTGATGACAAATTCCTAGTAGATACTGTAGGACTTTGATGTCCAATTAGCATATTCCACTTAGTATAAGTAAATGTCAGAGTGACCCAAAGTACTAAAGGTTACCGTAAATGTCACATGCAGTCCAATATGGTACATGGATGTTCATCTTCACAAGCTTCAAAGTATATATTATATATAATCTTCAGGTGAAAAAGATGTTGGCTTCTTCAAAATTACATGTTCAGTAAAGCCTAAAAGATTTTTTTTTTTTTTTTTGGTTCAGCACATAATGCAGTATGTTCAGATGTCTGCTAAAGAGGCATGTTCAAAATATAGAGAAAATTACATCCAGTTAATATTCACAGATTGTGTTGCCCAAGGCTCCATGAGTTTAAAGCTGCACTAATCCATGTATTGCATTATCAATGGAGCAAATTAACTTGTAATGTGAAAGAAGTAAGTCACAGAGAATTATTATTATTAGTGCAGTTTAATTCTACTGTTTTCAACAAGTAATATTTCCCTCAGGAGTTGGTGCCGAAACAGAGCCAGCATTTGTCCTGTTGGATGTGCAAGAGTTTGCTTTCTTCGTAACGATAAGGGGTCTACTCCGGGATAATATCTCAATATTGTTAGTGCAGCTTTAATGTTGGAGTTGCAATAGCCAGCTCTCACCAACTATTGATGATATGCTTCAAAAACGTTTCCACACTTTCAACATTACACACAAAATCCATTTACCATCAGTTTATTGGGGTTTTGGTACTTTTGCACTCACTGAGCATATTAAACTTGCAGACATTTTAGTGAGATAAATGAGACACTAAAGGTTCAGGTGCAAATCTTTTGATGTAAATGTCAGTTTTGATGATCAATACCATAGAGAGTGAATGTATAAAAACAGAAAGAGAGGTTTAAAAAAAAAAGTCTGTACCACAAACTGTGCATGTTATTGACTGAATACTAGCAGGGACTTACATTTACACAAGTAATCAATCACGTCAATCAAGACAGGTGCTCTTTATAAAATGACAAGCGCTTGTTCTAGTTCTTTGGATTATCACACCCCTGCTGCTGGTAAACCACCCTCTCCTCCCCACAAAGACTACACAAAGCTATTACTTGTTGTGCTGATTAATTTCTCTGCTTGCACCCTCACCTCCCTCTGTTCTAGCTTCTTGACAATGGCATTTCTTACCTTTAGCATTGTGTGTGCCAGGGCACCCCCAATGAGCTGAGCCCACTTCCCCTGAAATAAGAGTTGAACCATTTGTTACAATACACAAGTGTCACTGACAAATAGTGCAGCTGTTGGTCTGGGGGCGTGCGTGGTTGTGCTGCTGCCGGTGAGCGATAGTGACGCTATCCACAGGTGTTGCAGAAGAAGTCTTTAGAAAATAGGGCTTGACAGTTTGAGCAGGGTCATTATTGTTTAATGTGAGCAGAGCTGATATGTGAGGAGCAAATTTGGCAGCAGTGCCAGGTGCATTCATGATAAATCCGCTCAGCAGTAGTACGATAAATAAAAAAATAAAAAAAAGACCATGGTTATCCGAATGGAAAATCCTGCTTATCCTGGCAATGTGAGATAGCGCAGACTCCCCGCTGAGTTGAAACTGCTGGCATTATAATTGATTTGTGTGTTGTTTTCTGCTCACCATTATATGAGCAGGTATTTGACAATTATGGCCGTTTTTAAGGATGACATCTCTCAAACAATTTGTCTTGCTCCTTTTGCATAGCAATTGGTCATGTGTCTTCAACTTCTGGTTAAATGCACTGCAACCAGTGGCCTTATGCTGAAATAAATACTTAACTATTAGGAATAATCATCATGTGAGCCAACTCTGTCTCATAGAAACTTTGTTTATATAGACCCAAGCTGTTTTTCCCAACTACGCTGTGATGGCTAACTGAAGTGCAGCCTGGATTATGTTTAGAGGTAATGAAATGCTGTATTTATGAACCACACTAGATTCATGGAGTTGGTTGGGGGAGTACACATAGCACAGGTTTGTGACACCAGAGGCTCAGACTCCTGTCTGTGGTTGGGTTGGGTAATGAAAACATTTTGATAGAACAGGAAAGGCAGTGGTTAGGGTCGGGGTTATTGCTTCTCAAGTCACTGTGGACTTATTGTTGGGGTTAGGTCCCAGATGAGCTATACTGTAAAACCGACCGTGATTTATCCCTAACTTTAACCAAGTGCTGTCAGTGTCTATACATATGATCAAGTCGGTAACACTTTATTTTAAGGGGTCCTTGTTCCTGTGTATCTACCTAATTAATTACAGTGTAATTACCTATGTAACCGTATGTAATAAAATGTACTTACATTGTAAATACATAGTGTATTTTGGTGTACTTACAGGTCCTTGTTACACTTGTAATAAGAAATGCCAAAGTGGCCTCTCTCTTTGCACAAGCATTTCTTATTACAAGTGTAACAAGGACCTGTAAGTACACCAAAATACACTATGTATTTACAATGTAAGTACATTTTATTACATACGGTTACATAGGTAATTACACTGTAATTAATTAGGTAGATACACAGGAACAAGGACCCCTTAAAATAAAGTGTTACCATCAAGTCTACTGCTTGTGAGACTGGATAATGTATTGCAACACTGGATATTGATGGAAAACAAATTAAATACATGCATGTCAGAGATATTTTAAAAATCAACAATTTTGCAATTTTGCAGATACATCAATCAACATTTTGACATTTTGACCGATGAGCAGAGTGGTTATTACAACATAATTACATGAGAACTTGGTGCTCACGGGATGAACAGCAGGAATCTGAAAACTCAGCCTGAAGTTTTGAGGCTGCATTTATGCACTGTGACACTATCACAGTGGGAACATCCCTCCAAAAACATTACCATCCCTGTAGTCATGGCTGGTAGTAATGCAGGGCCTGTCTTTGATGAGTGCACTTCTGTAGTGCAAATTCATAACAATTTTCTTTTTGCAATTAATCAAACCACCAAAGCTACACAGTCAATTTGGGGATTTCTGGTCCCCTGGAGCTCTGGAGCCCTGTTGCCAGCTTTGCCCCTCTAATTACTTGTAAACATTTGCTTATAAAATGAGAAGCTCATTTCTGCCTCAACAAAGATTGCATTGTCCATTGGAAGAACTGGGGATGAAAGAAAAAAAAAACCCAAAACACTGCAGCCTTTTTTAGGTGTCGGTGAGATGAAGAGAATTGGCAGTTGTGAAGTACATGTGCAGGATGTTCAAGTGGGAGTCGCCTTCAATATAGTCTTAAGGGTTATAATGTAATGAAAATGTATTAGTCATTTCAACCATGAATATCATTATGATCCAGGTGGACTTTGGAAATCATATTATGGAACTTAACCATGAGGATTAAAGGCCATATCATTTGAAAGTTAAGCATCTGGGTATTGTCTCATTAGTGTGTTGCTGTTTACCATCTCTGGGGCAGATTTGGGATTAGTGCGGCCGTCTTGCTGTGAATGTTAGCGTCAATATGTGGAGCCACTAAAGCCTTCTCTAGTAAGAGACTAATATAAATGGCATCTGCTTTATATCTGTGTACATACCTGCTCCTCTGTATCATTGTTAATATAGCCTACACTTATTATTCTGAACTGTACTGAAATCAGGTGTCAACAATAATAAATGAAATATTCTCTTGTATATTCACTTAGTGACGTTCTGTGAAGGGAAGAGCTGATCTTGTGTCTCAGAGACATACAGTAGTGTGCCATGTGTCTAAGCAGCTTGTTCAGGCCGTAGGCTCAGATGGGATAAACAGGGATGAGAGGTTAGAGAAGCATACAAGGGCACATTTACATTTACTCGAATGGTCACGGTTCAAAGGCCACCCTTGCCTTAAGTGTGTTTTGAGTGTACAGTATCTGTATGTCTGTGTGTGCACATGTGTATGTGTCCCTGATACATTTACTGTGTAAATACATGAGTCACTTTTGTTTGAGACAAAGCTGGAGATGAGAGCATTTGGTGGTGGTGTTTCTCCATCCATGGAAAAGAACATGGGCAGTGACAAGCACTCTACTGACAGATTCAGGGTTGGCTTGACATTGTCAACCATCTCTGAGTAAATGCAGCTGAGATAGCGCCTTTTGCTTTTATTGTAATTCCTGAAACAGTGAGAACTTTAAAAAAAGAAAAAACAGAAAAATGTTCAATGTGATTTTCTCGGCTGCTCTCCATGTGTCTTTACTAGTACGTCAGTGCTGCTATGACGCTGTAAGGCCTTAGGTGTTTACTTGTGGTTTGGAATGTGCAGTTATCCATTCTGGTTTATGCTCTAGATGGAGGAGGTTCAACTCGTCTACCTCCCTTATGACAGCGCAGATTCATTGCTATTATGATTGTCGTCAGAGCCATTATTAATTGCTTCTGACCTGGCAGATGGGAGAGATGTGCTATCTATCTCTGCATTTGTAAACTCTGTGTATGGACATTTGTGTGTGCGTCTGTGTGTCAGAGAAAGAGACAGACTAAAGAACAGGCAGAACTCGTGGCTTTTGTTGTATGTGATACTTTAGACTTCATGATGGCTCACTGAATTAATGATACTCATGTCTGAGGTACATTTTGTGCTTTACTCTCTCTCTCTCACACATACACATGCACGCACTGAAACAGCTTTAAATGTGTACAACTGGGTGATTATCCAGCTGCTAGTGATTTTCTTTTTCTTTTTTTGTGTAATGTTCTTTAATTCTAATAAAGTCTCTGTCAAATTGTACCAAATGTTCTCATTGAGTCTTCATAGGGCTTATAATGTTTTGTAGCTGATAGTCATAGTTTATCACAGTTTATAATATTATTGTCATTTGGTACATGTTTCAGGTGTTTTTTGTGTGTTGTGGGGCTTAAGAGGGCTGTCAACTTTTATTTTGAAAATACCGCTTTTATTTTGACATTCTGTGTGTTGCTGCGCCGTTCTGGAGAGTGAGAAGTAAAGAGGAGAAAAGTGAAGACGCACATCTGCTGTAGTTAAGCTAACTAGTGAAGGTAAAGACCAATTTAAGTGGTTACAAGGTGTTAAAGTGTTTAAGGAACAACCGAAGACCAAAGATAATTCCCCCTTTACACGGCACGCAGCCAACGAGGTAATTAATGTGTTTTCTGTATTTTACTTTGCCGAGTGTTTTCATGTTTATGTTTGCTCTGGTGATGTAATCATTAATACTGTGTCTGTATGTCTGTATGTTATAGTTTTCACGGTGGATTTGGAGGGAGCTTCAAATAAACCAGTACCAAGAAAGCCACTTGTGTTGTTCGTGCCTCCAGGGAGTTATAGTGAAAACTCGGACTGTTCATCTGGCGCAAGTGACTAATTAACGACGCGGCAAGTTCAAAGGATCGCCTTTTTCTGCAGCTTGATATCCTGCAACTTCTTTTAAGTTTGTTATTCTGTAAATACAAGTTGCTGTAGTGCATATTTATTTTTTTTTGATAACTAGTGATTACTAACTGCCATTTAAGATTTGAGATATCTGATTGTTTGTGATATTGAGGGTGTATAGTAACATTTAAAGGTTAATTGCGTGATTTTGCTCACTTTAATTTTCTAAGGTGCATTTTGAGTAACAAATTGATATGTTTGAGTTGTTAATAGATGCAACAGGTGTTTATTACATTAAGCTTTATTTGTGAACACCCTAACTGCTAATGTTTTGCAAAATCAAGTAGTGATTTAACAATGTCAGAACCAAAAGAACATTTAAGTCAGGAAAGGGACAGTCTTAGGGACAGTGAACATCGCCAAGACCAACCTGAACATGGAGAAGCAGATTTTGCTGAAGGTCACCAAGAGGAATCTCAGGAGCCTAGACGAAGTCAGAGAACCAGAACCCTCACAGAAAAGGGTAAAGAAATGTATGAAGGGAAAATTAAAGAGCTCCAACAAAGGTTCAATTACATATATGGAAAGTGGAGAATACATGTTAAAGCAGCTAAGCAAACATTGTCACAGTCAACAGAGCCTTTATCTGATGATCTGCTTCAAGATATTATTGGTGATGTCGTAGGGCTTTCTGTAGATGTCCAGCACAGTTATGATGAACTGCGCAAAGTCTCGCCTCCAGATCAGGATACACGTCGAAGAGTGGATCTGTGTGTAGGGATTTCAAAGTTCATTGCATCCAAAGCTTCAAGTCGACTGGGTGGAAACATTCCAGAACAAGAGCAAGAGTGGCCAGAAGCAGGTTCTCTCTTCAATTCAGGTAGCAGTAAATCAGGTTCTGTGCTGTCTATCTTGAAAGGTGCCTCAGAACATTCAAGCCATTCTACTGTGAAGCGTCAAGAAGCCGCTGCTGAAGCTGCTGCAAGCCAAGCAGTTCTAAAAGTGCTACAAGAGCAAGAAAAGGAAGAACTAGAACTACAGCGCTTAGAAGCAGAAGCTAAGAGAAAGGTGGCAGACGAAGAGGCAGCAGCCATCAAGCGTCGCTTACAGCGAGAAGAAGAAGAAGCTAAAATTAGAGCTAAACGAGAAGAAGAACATGCAGCTCTACAAAAGACTCTTGAGGAGAAGAGGAGAAAGATTCAGCAATTGGAGGCAATGAAAAGTCTTAATGCTGCACAAGCAAGAATGCATGTTTATGATCAGATGAAACCTGTAGAAGGGCAGAGACAAGACACTGTAAAATACACTGTAAAACAAGAGAGAGTAGAAGTTACTCAAGATTCTGCTCCAACAAGACAACAGCTAAATATGCCTTTCATTCCCCAAGCTACAACGACCTCCTCAAATGACAGTACAGCAGAGCTTGTTAAAGTACTGGCTGGTGCTTTAACTGCCAATAGGATTCCAGTTCCAGAGCCATCAGTCTTCAGTGGGGATCCATTGAAATACAATGATTGGAAACTCTCATTTGAAACACTAATAGACCAGAAAAACATTCAAGAAAAAGAGAAGATATACTACCTGCGTAGATACGTAGGTGGACAAGCAAAGAACGCACTTGAGGGCTATTTCCTACTTGGAACTGAATCTGCTTATGCGGCTGCATGGGAGATTTTAGAAGAGAGGTATGGAAATCCTTTCACGATTGCAAAATCGTATAGGGACAAACTTCAAGCATGGCCTAAGATAGGCTCTAAAGACAGCTTTGAGCTCAGAGAGTTTGTGGATTTCCTCCGCAGTTGTGAGGCTGCCATGGTCCATATTAAAGCATTGGAGATCTTGAATGACTGTAACGAGAACAGGAAAATTCTGTCGAAGTTACCAGACTGGCTTACAGCAAGTTGGAACCGGAAAGTTATTGATGTTCAAGAAGAAAGCAACCAATTTCCCTCCTTCAGCCAGTTTGTTAAATTTCTGACAAGAGAAGCAAAAATCGCCTGTAATCCTGTCACGTCATTGCAGTCACTGAAACAAGCTGAGTCTGAGAAACCGAAGTACCAAAGACCTCAAAGCTTAGGAGCAAAGACACTAGCCACAAGTTTAAATGAAAGAGCGAACATGTTATGTGTTTTCTGTCAAAAAGGTGGGCACACTCTGCACAAATGTAGGAAGTTCATGGAGAAAACAGTTCCAGACAGGATCAAGTTTGTTCAAAGTGAAAGGCTATGCTTTGGCTGTCTCAAGTCTGGCCATCACTCAAAGAGTTGCCAAAGTAGAAGCGTCTGTGATGTGTGTCAAAAGCGACATCCCACTTGTTTGCATGCAGTACGGCCTAAAGAAGAGCGATACTCACCACAACCTCAAAGTCAAGAACAGTCAAGTACAACTCAAGAAAAATACAGAGTGAACCCTCAATCTGTGCAACATAAAGAAGCAACCACAGCTGCTACTTCAAACCGAGTGATATTGGAAGAAGTTGACACACACACAGCTGCAATCATTCCAGTATGGCTTTCATCGTCATCTCAGCCAGCACAAGAAGTTCTTGTGTACGCACTTTTGGATTCTCAAAGCGACACAACCTTTGTTCTCAGTGAAATCGCTGAATCTCTGGAAGTAAACAAAGAACCTGTCAAGCTCAAGCTCTCTACTATGACCTCAAGAACCACCTTAGTGAGCTCCCAAAGAATAGAGAACCTACAGGTCAGAGGGTTTTACACTCACAAGAAGGTTTCTCTACCACCAGTCTATACAAGAGACTTTATTCCAGCTAACAGATCTCACATCCCAACAGATGAAACTGTAAAGGCGTGGTCTCATTTAGAGCACCTTCAAGGAGTAATCGCACCTTTACAGGACTGTGAAGTTGGATTGCTTATTGGATACAACTGCTCACAGGCTTTACTTCCAAGAGAAGTCGTGTCTGGCAAGGAGAACCAGCCATACGCACAGCGTACAGACCTCGGATGGAGTGTTGTTGGGCATGGCAATCCCTGTCTAGACTATGGTGACACCATCGGGATCAGTCATCACATAGTAGTGAGACAAGTGACACCAGCGATGGATACATCTGTCAATCTCAGAACTAAAGTACACTATGTGAACAGAATCAAAGTGAAAGAGATCATTCCTTCAGACATCATAAACATCTTGGAATCAGATTTCTTAGAAAGAGCAAGAGAAAATGATCCAGTGTCTCAAGATGACTTGAAGTTTCTTGCAAAGTTGAAAGAGAACATTACACAAAAGGACAGTGGTCACTTTGAGATGCCATTACCGTTTAAAGAGGAAAGACCGAAGTTGCCAAACAATAAGGCGTGTGCGATACAACGTCTCAACTGTCTTGAAAGGAGACTAAAGAGAGATCAGACATACTACCAAGACTATGTCAAGTTCATGGACGACGTCATATCAAGAGGTGACGCAGAAAAGGTCCCTGAGGATGAAGTTGACAACAGTCCGGCTTGGTACATTCCACATCACGGAATCTATCATCCACAGAAGCCAGGAAAAATACGCATAGTATTCGACTGTTCTGCCAAGTATCAAGAAACCTCCCTCAACGATCATCTGCTCACTGGTCCGGACTTAACAAATACGTTGGTGGGTGTCCTATGCCGTTTCAGGAATGGTTCCATCGCGGTCATGTGTGACGTGGAACGCATGTTCCACCAGTTCCACGTAAAAAAGGAAGACCAAGATTATTTGAGGTTTCTATGGTGGGAGAACGGCAATTTGCAAGCCAAGCCATCCATCTATAGAATGAAGGTCCACTTGTTTGGAGCGGCCTCATCTCCTGGCTGCGCTAATTTTGGCCTGAAACATCTGGCAGCGCAAGGACAAGGTCAGTTCAGCGATGACACTGTACGCTTCATTCAAAGAAACTTCTATGTGGATGACGGTTTAGCAAGTGTTCAAACTGAGAAAGAAGCTATCAAGCTTATCAAAGAATCAAGAGAACTTTGCTACACTGGCAAGTTAAGACTCCACAAGTTTGTATCTAACAATGAGAACGTGATTGCAACCATCCCAGAGGAAGAACGTGCAGTGGTCAAAGATCAAGACATGGCTTTGAGTTCACCACACATGGAGAGAGCTCTCGGAGTGGAGTGGTGTATTACATCTGACTCATTCAAATTCAGAGTTCAAGTGAAACTGAATCCATTGACAAGAAGAGGTGTACTGTCTACAGTTGCTTCTGTGTACGACCCCCTAGGGTTCATGGCACCCTTTGTCCTTTTGGGGAAACAAATACTTCAAGAAATGTGTAGAGAGAAGTTAGGCTGGGACGAGGATCTTCCAGAGCATTTAAAACCACAATGGGAGTCCTGGATTAGAGATTTACCCACCCTAGCTGAAATAGAAATCAAAAGATCATTCTTACCTCCACATTTCAGCAGTGTCAAAAGGTATGAGCTTCACCATTTTGCGGATGCAAGCGTCTCTGGCTATGGCGTATGTACTTACCTTCGAGCTGTCAGTCCATCTGATGAAGTTCACTGCTGTCTGGTAATGGGTAAATCAAGAGTTTCACCAACCAAGATAACAACTATACCAAGGTTGGAACTGTCGGCAGCAGTTGTCGCAGTTAGGAGTAGTGACATGCTTCTCAAAGAACTAGACATAGAAGATCTTCAAGAGTTCTTCTGGACAGACTCCATGGTTGTTCTCGGCTACATAAACAACGACGCCAGAAGGTTTCAGGTGTTTGTGGCCAACCGCATACAAAGAATCAAAGCGAGTACAAAACCTGAACAATGGGCTTATGTTGCATCTGAGGACAATCCGGCGGATCATGCGTCGCGAGGTTTGACTGCACAACAGCTCAAGAACTCCACTTGGTTCACAGGGCCGAAGTTTCTGTGGCAGTGTGAATTGCCGGCCAGAGAACTCAGGGTGGGAGTAATCAAAGAAGATGATCCTGAAATCCGTAAGAGTTTTGTCTGTAACACTAAAGCAAAGGAAGAAAAGTCATTAGTGGAACGCTTCAAGAAGTTTTCTGATTGGTCTAGAGTGGTAAAGGCAGTCGCTAGACTCAGAAGACAGATCAGTGAATACAAAGACAAGAAGCAAAAACCAAATGAGTGTACAAGCTTGGAAGAAAGGAAAGAAGCAGAACTTGTAATAGTCAAGCTAGTACAAGCAGAAGCTTTTCCTGACTTGATAAAGAACCTAAAACGAAAGAATGCTACCATCAAGACAAAAGACAAGAAACTGTGCAAGTTGAGTCCATTCTTGGACGAGGATGGTATCCTAAGAGTGGGAGGACGTCTGAGTCGCGCCACACTGCACCCATTTGTGAAGCATCCAGCGCTTCTACCAAAAAATTGTCATATATCATCTTTACTTGTCAAACATTTCCATGAGAAGACCCAGCATCAAGGCCGTGGAATGACGATGAACGAACTGCGAGCTAACGGATGGTGGATCCTGGGATGTAGCAGTGTCGTCTCATCACACATTTTCAAATGTGTCAAATGCAGAAAGTATCGGAGACCAACAGAAGAACAAAAGATGGGTGACTTACCACAAGACAGATTGGAGGCTACTCCACCTTTCACCTATGCTGGCATAGACTGTTTTGGTCCGATCTATGTAAAAGAGGGAAGAAAAGAGCTCAAAAAGTATGGTCTCTTACTCACCTGTCTATGTTCTAGAGCCATACACATAGAGATGCTGGACGACATGACAACTGATGCATTTATCAATGCCTTGAGAGCATTCATCGCCATAAGAGGAAATGTACGTCAGTTAAGATGTGACCAGGGCACTAATTTCATTGGTGCAAGAAGAGAGTTCGCCAAATTAATGGAAGAAATGGATCAAGAAAGAATAAAGAGTCTTGGATGTGAATTCCTTACAAACCCCCCAGCAGCAAGTCACATGGGTGGTGCCTGGGAGAGGCAAATAAGGACGGTAAGGAGTGTTCTTACAGCCATTCTTGACAAGTCAGCACGAAGACTCGACAGTTCTTCTTTAAGGACATTCATGTATGAAGTTATGGCTGTCATTAACAGCAGACCACTAACAGCTGAGCATTTGAATGACCCATCCGGCCCGGAACCTTTAACTCCGAACCATATCCTCACAATGAAGTCTGCGGTCATTCTGCCCCCACCTGGACAATTTGTCAACGAAGATCTTTATCTTCAAAAGAGGTGGCGCCGGGTACAGTATTTGACCAACGAATTTTGGACACGATGGAAGAAAGAATATCTTCTGAACTTACAGTCAAGACAGAAGTGGTACAAAAACAGAAGGAACATGAAAGTCAATGATATTGTCATTTTACAAGAGGATATGGCACCACGCAACAAATGGAAGCTAGCCAGAATCACAGAGGTTTACCCAGGGTCAGATGATAGGGTGAGAAAACTAAAGTTGCTGGTTAGTGATACCACGTTTGACAAAAAAGGGAAACCAACAACTAAAACAGTGGTGCTTGAAAGACCTGTACAGAAGGTTGTTACTTTGATTGAAGCAGACTAAAATGTTTGACTGAAATCCCATGTCAAATAGTTAATCAGAAATGTTTCATTAAGAAATTGATGAGTCTTGATTACAGTATTGTATTAAGAGAAATCCCACGATAAGATTTGTGTGATTTGGTGGGAGTGTAGCTGATAGTCATAGTTTATCACAGTTTATAATATTATTGTCATTTGGTACATGTTTCAGGTGTTTTTTGTGTGTTGTGGGGCTTAAGAGGGCTGTCAACTTTTATTTTGAAAATACCGCTTTTATTTTGACATTCTGTGTGTTGCTGCGCCGTTCTGGAGAGTGAGAAGTAAAGAGGAGAAAAGTGAAGACGCACATCTGCTGTAGTTAAGCTAACTAGTGAAGGTAAAGACCAATTTAAGTGGTTACAAGGTGTTAAAGTGTTTAAGGAACAACCGAAGACCAAAGATAATTCCCCCTTTACACGGCACGCAGCCAACGAGGTAATTAATGTGTTTTCTGTATTTTACTTTGCCGAGTGTTTTCATGTTTATGTTTGCTCTGGTGATGTAATCATTAATACTGTGTCTGTATGTCTGTATGTTATAGTTTTCACGGTGGATTTGGAGGGAGCTTCAAATAAACCAGTACCAAGAAAGCCACTTGTGTTGTTCGTGCCTCCAGGGAGTTATATGTTTACTGTAAGTGATTTTTTCCAGTTTTTTTTGGGGATGTTTTCATGAATTTGAAACTGCCTTACTGGGAGCAATAATCACTCACAGTCAGGCCTTATCAGTCAGTCCCAACTCCTCTGAGCACTTTAAGCTTTCAGCTTTGAGTATAACACAGTGCTGAAATATGAGAAGGTAAAGTGCACAGGCGTTGCCACTGACCCATTGTCTTGCTTTGATGGTAGTTCTTAGTGTGGTCTTAATGGGATCAAATGGAAACTAAATGTTAGCTTATAGGTACTCTTTACTGTACATTGCTCTTGTGTATAGCCTCTCAAATCCCACCAGCACATAAAATGTAAATATATTTATATCATGTACTTTAAAACAACCACTCGGCCTTAATGGACAATAAAACATACAGAAACTTCAACAAGAGCATTCCATCGCACGCAGCGGTGAAAGGATTCATGCCTGTTAGCCAAGCAGAGATGTGCTGGTGCAGCACTGCTAGCTTGACCTTCAAAACACAACCCCCTTCCAGTTACGCTCTGACATTTTTGACAGCATTTTAATTGTAATACATAAGAGTGAGTAGGAAGGGATAACCACTGCAAACTGAGTGTAATTTAGATGGTGAGGTCCTGTGTAATGGATGACTATTGATTAAGAGAGAAATTGTTATCAATACCGTGGCTCTGATGAGGATGAGCACTAACTGGCTAACTTATGAATGGATGAGCACTCACCTCAGAAATCAATGTGGAGTCAGAGGGGCTTCATCATTTCCGCCTGTGAGTGATGATAAAAATTCTTTAAGGTCCAAGTGAATGAGAAGAAATTTTGCAATGTAAAAATAAAGCACCTAATACATAAATAGCCTGTACTTCCCCCTGTGCATCCTCCAACTGGCACTCAATGTAGTCCAATATGGAAGGACTGAGGAAACCCTGGTCCCCAAAGCAAGTGGGGGGTGTCTTTGTTATTGGACATAATCTACATGATAATAAAGTCCATATAATTTCTTCATTGTACTCTGTTTTCCTCCCTCAGTCCATACAGGTTAAATGGTCTGACATAGCTGTGAATGTAGAAGAAATGGTTGTGTCAACTGTCTGTGACCCTCAAAAGACAGCTAATGGATGAATCGATAAAGTAGCTACATCTCTGGAGCACTTTAGTGCTTTACAAGGCCAATAGACAAAACTCATGTTAGATTAATAAAATCAAGATAGCTATTTTGTATTACTTAAAATTAGATACTGATTTTACAGAAAAAATAAACTCACAATATTGCTGTAGCATCTATTTTACTTCACTGTAGCCTCCGTCATTACAGATTTGTCTGGTGTCCAAGTACACTGATCAAAACTGTAATGTAACTGTAATGTAACTGTAGTAATATTAGATATGAGCAATAAGTGTAGGACTTATATGTAGACCATGCAAACACTGCTGCCTTGATCATATTGCCGATGTCCAGCTCTGTCCCCGCCTTAGGATTACAACACAGTGTCCTTGCACCTCTTAAGCTTTTTCGCTGTCTGGTATGGATTTTATTCAGTATCCTGTGGCAACACAGCCCCACCAACACAGACCCACACTTTGTTCAGAGATTATTGGCGGTCTAAACAATGCCTTGGTTAAGTAATTTACATGTCGAAAAACTGAACAACTGAATTGGATTATTCACAACGTCAGAGTGGCTGATGAGCATTCGTGAACTTCTGTGACCCTGGATGTCACACGGGTCACGTCATTGGAAGAAATAATTACTCCCCCAAACCTTCCTCGTCCTCCCAGCATATTGCATGGTACTGTGGATTGAATTGCCTATCTGGAAAGAGACAGGATAAATTACCCTCACAGCACATGAAGGGGGCAGATGAACACTGGAAAGCAGGGTGTGAACTCCATGCAAGAGGGTGGATATTGCTCTTTTAATATAATCATAACATGTTGCACATCACTGGTACCTAATGCAGATATGGGGATCTTAAACACTTTGCAACTGTGACCGTGTTCTGTTACAGTAGGGGAGCAATGAGATCTTGAGTTTGCATAGCCTGAAAAAAACGCATCTGCTGTTAGCTTCCAAAAGCCTATACTTTAAAGGATTGGTTTGATTTTAGCAAGCATTTAGAGAACAACTAAACCAAAACAGTGTTATATATGAAAAGAAAAAGTGTACTATAATTCCTTGAAATTCTTTTACTGTATGTTCATAGACAGCGACCACAACAAAGGTTCTTACTGTAACATGTATTGCAGTCACCACAGGATCAATTCCATGTCTGTCAAATCCACAGAATAAGACTAAGAGTTTGTGTTCAAGACAAATGTCAGCACTCTTGTGGACAGAGCACAATGCAATAAAGCAGCAAGTAGTTGAGGAAAAGGCTTTAGCGGGTGTATTCCTGCTGTGATGTGACATTTTAGCTCAAGAACCACTTGGGACTTTCGCAGAATGGTTTGACAGATTTTGGGGGACTTTGCGCCTCTGGCAACTTCTGAGTAACTGCTCCGTTGGCTAATGTACAAAAAAACTACTCACTTGTTTTGTGCTTCATCTCATAATCTCTGTGACTGGTTGACAAAATAATATTCATAACGTTTTGGTTGCAATTGTTAATGTATTTTATGAGAACAAATTCTTTATTTTTATTTTCATGAAATAGCAACAGCATCCATAATATCACTGTATGCAATACAATTCAATTCAATTATAATTTGCATTTGCTTTAATGCAATTCACACATGAGGAATGCCATTCTCACAAATCAGGGATTGACTGACTCTGCATGTTCCAGCATGTGAATAAGGTTTTGATTGTTTTACAGTAGAGGCACGGGTGAAAATAAATGCTTCATCTGAGAGCCACTAAAAGTTGTGTTGATATGAATTTGCACCAAATTGATTGAGAAAACAGTAAAAACGTTGTAAAAAACTTCTATCCAAGCAGGGAAACAGCCACAGTCTGATGAAACAGGTAGTCATGCTGATGGAGAGACGCTAAAGGGCAGGCATGTAGAAAAACAGAAAAACAAAGCAACACATTGACACAAATCACTTTTACACAGCAGCCTGCAGTTTATGGAGGTAAACACAACAAGACAACCCAAAGAACAAATAAGAAAAGAAATACAAAGCATTTGAGGGAGTCTTTCTTTCAATAGACTTCTTTTTGAATGGAACATTTCATTAGTCGATTTCAGTAGCTTAGCAACTAACTGCGAGAGGGAAAAAAGGAAGTGACATGTGTTGTTTGGTGGGATGCAAGCTTCTTATGAGACATGGAACACTATTTAGCAGCTTCGACAAACACAGGCTGTAGCATTGTCCACTTCCACAAACATATGCTTGAAGAGAGATTGGATAATGCAAACACAGGTGATCCAACTGAGAGATGACAGTTCCCAGTTGTCTTTTAGCATGTGTTCACTGCAAATCAACAATATGTTGGATATGTGGTGCTTGGTGGTCGAGTGGCTAGAGCAGAGATTGCCAGGCAAAAATGTTGACTCGAGATGTGTAACCTCTAAATCTTTCTAAATACTAATACTTAAGCAAGGTAAGCAAGTGGTTTTCTCTTTTATATGTGTACAGTGTGTTTAATTTAACACATGGACATAATGCATCACAATAAGTTAATTAATTAAAAATTATTTTACGATAATGATTCTATTTTGAGTTATCAGCTGTTTTGAGGTCTGTGGATATACAGTATACTGAGGGAATAACGTTCAACAAACCAAGCACTAATCTGTTCATGAGTGGACTAAACCACTAGTGAATTTGCTCATAAAAATCTAAAATTTGTGAACCTCAAACTGAAAGTAAATCAGTAATCAGTAACCTCCTATTTTCAGCGTTTCCTTTGTAACTGCTTAAGTGTATAAAAGTGGTAATGGAGGAATCTCTACTGATTTAATCAACTGTCTTCAAGTTTTTTGGATTAGCAGTTGTTGTTGTTTTTTTAAGAAATCCAAAACAGACTAACAGATTCATCCAGCATTGGCAGGCTACTATAATAACAGCAAATTACTAATGTCAGTGATAGAAAGAGAAGTTAAGTTAAGTCCTTCATTTAGCCTATCTCTAAATGATTACATGAAACTGTAAAGAAGGCTGCTTGCAGCTCTAAAGTGGAAGTATTTTTGGATCATTTTTGTTTCATCTGTACTCCAGCACACTCAGAAAAGAAGTACAGAAAAGAAAATTAATAAGAGGAGAGAGATGAAGTAAGACCCTGTGTGAAGGAACAGCAGAGAAGTGAAAAGGAAAAGGGTAGAGGACTGATTGGTCAGTGACTCTTTCATCTGCTTTTACCTGATTGCCACATTAAAAGACAGGATGGGAAATATGGACAGAGTGCCCCAAGGGCCATGGAAATGGTCACATGAGTAAGTTTTAATGCATACTGCAGCAATTTCACAGACATGATGCAGCTCTGTATAGATATTATAAGAAAATGGCTAAAAGCTCTGAGAAGACTGGGCTTTCTTATTTTTCAAACCTACTTTAAAATCCATTAAGGAACCCCACAAAGCAGTAATACTCCAAATGAACCAAAGCTAATTTGCTAAATTAGTCTGTTTGAGGAATTTGATGAGTACTCTTCAAAAATAAGTGTTAAAACAAGCACAAAAAGACTGTACAGTGCAAAGTGAAAAGCAATTAACATATTAGCTTTCCAAGACTCTAAATTAAGCTTTTACTTATTCAGCTCCTTAAGATGAATGGATGAGCTATTTGAGAACTTATTTTTGAAGGAACATATCAGGATATCACAATGTAAACCTTAGAAATGCCTCACTGAATCAGGAAGACATATTTTGATCCATGCAAGAAGAATAAAGGAAAACGACAGGAAACAGTCTAACAGCATCTTGGCCAGGGCTGGACCTGTGTTCTTAGTTGTGTTACAGTTTTACTTCACTAACTCAGAAATGCAGGACACCTCTCAGGTGTCTTTAAAGCTTCATAAAAGAAGAAGAGCCCCAAGGGACAAAATACATCATGTTAGTTATTGAAAAACGTCAAAGAAATGTCTCCCAACCAGCAATCGTGAACAAGTTTTTTCTTATTTTCATTTTCTATGTCGAAGACACATTTCAAGACACAAAAAATAGAAATAGAAAAATATTCTGCATTTTTAAAGCCTATTTTAGGTTTGCTTGAGGGTGCTATGAAAACTAAAAATGCATCAAGAATAGTTAATAATTGTGCAAATCAGGATAAGGGCAGGAAATTCTGATTGGCAAAATATGGCTATTTAATTAAATAGGAATGATTTTTCTAAAACCACTATGCAGTCTGAAATGGTGATAAGTAGGACACCATGGGCCAACCTCAAAGTCACACATGGACAAGGAACTATTTCTATCAATAAATGGGAGATATTACAGCTCAAAATGGAAGATTAAACCTGCATGTTAAACATCATTCTCATGTCAAAGGTAGCAGATAAATTAACCAATTAGCGAGTAGTAGTGGGGGTGATTTGATTTAATTGTTCTACCATAATTTTAGGGGTGAGTCTAATTAAACCTACCAATCTAAAATCGCATAATGTTATATTTCTATTGACATGACCATTAAGGATATGCTGAACAAATTCAGTGAAGATTTGAGAAAGATTAGAGTAGTATTGTCAACCCTGCAGTGTGTTAACCAAATATTTATTTTAAATTAGAACACATCCAGCTGCATAGCTCAGTAGGTAATGGCACTGACATGGGATTGGGGTTTGATTCCCAGCTGATCATGTGCCTGTCTGATTAGCACTGCCTTGACTTCAGGTAGGCTACTTTTTTTTTTTTTTTTCTACATCTAAACCATTGTGCCTTTAGATGTCATCACATCACAAAGCCATTACACATACACTGCAAAAAATGCTTTCACAGATGGATTTCTCTTCCTCTTACTCATCTGTGTGGACCCAAACAAGGCAACTGACCCATGGCCTCTTTATTTATCTATCCTGAGTTCCAAATTGGTGTGTGAACACTTTTGACTCTCAGTGTTTACACCTGGGCATTGTGTGTTAATTGGGTTCCAGCTGTGATGAATGGAGTTAATGATATTGAATGTCAGTACTTTATAAATTAGCATATGGGTGCAGCTGGTGACATATGATTAGATTTTCTACAGGAAGGCAAAGAAAATAACCTCACAAAATAAATTCAGCTTGACACCCTCTAACCTTAGCCTACCCTTCCTACAAATCTAGAAAACAAACATTCATCTACAGTAAAAGTTGCTTGCTCAGGAAAACTGGACACATTGATTGTGCCTGAGTTCCTGTGTCAGATGATATATTCTGACGCCTTGGCCTCATGGGAGCTGTTGAAGACCAAAGTGATGATGAGATAAGTGTTTCAAATGTCACAAGCAAGCCATTGATGTTCAACACAATTGCTTCACTCATCAGTCCCTAAATAGCAATTCCATGGGACCACCAAAGCTTTTAAGGTGATGGTGCAGCACAGGACTGGTGTTTTTATCTGTATTTTATCTAAGATACTGTGAATTTCTGAGACTGTAATGATGAACACGCACATTGCAGAAGTGGTATGCTCCATTATGTGGTTTGAGAATTCTCTGTGAACATTTTGGTGTACTGTAGTGTCTTGATGGGCCATCACAGCCAACTAAAGTAGCTGAATACATTTGCAGACCCTAACTCATACAATTTTCAGCTTTCAAATCTGCTTACAGTACGGTGAAGACTGAATCAGAAATCAGAATCAGAGATGTTTTTATTGCCAAGAGCAGTAAAGGTCAGTTTGGAACTTGTTGTGGTGTCAGGTGCAAACATTAAGGTACCAAAAAAAGTTAAAGGTAAATAAACATTTAAATAAAATAAGATAAAAAAAAAAAGAATAAATTCAAACTAAAGTGCAAACTAATGCAAAAAACAAACAAACACATAATACAATTAAGGATTTTTACAAAAAGAATAAAATAGAATAGAATAAAGATAAAGGTAGATAGGGTTAGGGTTATACACTGTTATATACAGTAGGCTACAGAGTACAGAGAAATTCATAGATTGGGGGTTATCTAGGGGGGACTGGGACATTTGTTCATTAGGCTGGCTGCAGTGAGGAAGAAACTGTTCTTGTGGCGTGAGGTCCTGGTCCAGATGGACCGGAGCCTTTTCCCAGAGGGGAGGGTCTGAAAGAGTTTGTGTCCGGGGTGAGAGGGGTCAGCAGCAATTCTGGCTTCACGTCTCCGGGTCCTGGAGATGTGCAGCTCCTGAAGAGATGGAAGACTGCCTCTCGGCAGAGTGGATGACACGCTGCAGTTTGGCCTTGTCCCTGGCCGTAGCTGCAGCAAACCAGACTGACATGGAGGATATGAGGATGGATTCAATGGTGGCAGTGTAGAAGTTCACCAGCATCTTCACAGGGAGGGAGGTGAAACTTCTTCAGCTGCCACAGGAATATCCTCTGCTGAGCCTTCTGAGGGAGCTGATGTTCTGCTGCCAGTTGAGCCCAGGAAGTGGAAGGACTCAACAAAGGTCACCAGAGAGTCACAGAGGATGACAGGAGGGTCCCTCCTGAAGTCCACTATCATCTCCACTGTCTTGAGAACGTTGAGCTCCAGGTTGTTCATGCTGCACCATAACACCAGACGGTCCATCTCACTCCTGTAGGCTTCTGTAGGCCAACGACTCAATCAGAGATGAGGGCTTTGGATAACCAAGAGGGCTTTTTGGATTCATTATATTTGACAGGGTTGCTTCTTAGAATCATATTCAATTGATTCTTTATAAAAGAAATATTTTAACGATATTGAACCTTGTTGCAATGCATCCTCCTATAGGAGAATGTATTGCAAGAAGGTTCAGGGACAGGATTAGATCTGCAAAATATACAGAGAGGTGACCTTTTGGTCATTTGACCAGGGCAACAGGATATCACCATGACGGGAAGGATAAAGTTCATTAAAGTCATGGCTGCCATCATTAGAGATGTGATTTGACAGAAAGGCTGATTACTTACAAGCCGATCAATAGTTTTGGGCCATTTTGAGGTCACAAGGTTCATGGAGCGCAGGGTGGGAGCTCAAACCTTAATAATGTGTTTCCAAGGTGTCCATGCATTCACGTCACTGAAATAAACAACAAATTGAGTAATTGTTTCTATTAGATCTATAATTACATTTCATTGGATAAATCAATAATTTAATTAGTCATACTGCAGCTGCTGTCTTCACTTGGTAGCAGTGAAAGAACAAAGCAAAGTCCTGTGGAAGGTTAAAAATGTCCATGTGAACAGAGAATCCAGTTTTAGACACATGACACCAAGCTGACAACAGCTGAATTATCTATTTAATTTCCTCTGTCTGTGTGAAACCAGTTAAGTCATGGGTCAAGTTCCTTATTAAATAAGTGAAACTTTAAGGTTAAAAGATGAAAGATGACAAGTGGAATTTAGAACTCTTCATCTAAATGATTTAATTATGTGAAGTGAATACCAGCCAGCTAAACGGACGTTGAATTAATTAGTGTCCTGAGAGGCATGGATGTTTGTGTCTGCTCATATGTAGCCACACACACACACGCATACAGAAACAGACACACACACTGGATTTTTAATTTTGGTGAGAAATTAATCTAATCTAAAATAGTTAAAGGTAATTAGTGATGTCACCTGTAACCCCATTTCCTAATGCTGACTGACAGAGAGAAGGGAGGGGATGAAAGACCAGAGTGCATTGCAATACTGCTGTCTGCTGTAACACCTTCTCTGCCAGCCTGTGGGATGTTAGTAAATTGCAACAACAGTGCTGAATCCTAACGCGCTAATCAAAGAGTGAGACTGTTTCTACTAAAGGGAAATGAGTTGTTAATTTAACACCAAGCAAAACATGCACAGGCACCATAAACTCAGGGCAAGCAAAGCAGACACTGTGAAGTTAGCACACTGGGATTTATTCCATCACCTGGTGACAGAAAGCTGATCCAAACTCTGCTTCACCACGAAGCCCCCACATCTCCTAATTTCATTCAGTATATCAGCCCAACAGGTTGTGTTTTGATGCTTAAACCTGTGGTTTATCAAGCTATGAGGAATACCAATGATGAAGATAAATTAACTCACAGTATAGCCTGACCATGACTGCTGCTGGCATGATGACTGAGCCAAGGTGTCATGTTTTATTAAACATTAATATGTGCTTTCTGCCTCAGGCATGAAAGATCTCATCAACCTTCAATTAACCTTCCAGCTCTTCATATCCTCTGCCCCTTCCTCTTGCGCTTAGAGGATGTGGATGACCGAAAGTTGTTTTTATAGTCACACTGTGGGTTGACAGCTCAGATAATCAAATCTATCAGCACTAATTACTGTCTTCCCCTCAGTGCCTCACACTGCAGGTAAAATCAGTGCTTGAATAAAACGGAACGAAAAAGCAAGGAGAATGATCCGGTTAAAGTGAAGGGCGGCATCTGTGTTTTTCATGCCTCTGCCTCCCCATTGTACCTCTGGAGTCAGCATTTTCCATTTCTGACCCATTAGACCTCACTTCCTGCCTCTGATTTGATTTGAGTGCTGCAGGTTTACACTTTCTTACTCCCCTGTTTCTATCCCTGATGGCTTGTGTGATGTCACAGAGCTGAAAATGAGTTGAAAATGTATAAGGCTTGTGCAACAATAATTTTAAACACGCGTGAGATTCTTTGTTTTAAAATTCATGAAGAACTCTTTAACCACATTCGTAGTCTTCTTCAGGGGCTTTTCTTTTATCATTCTTTTCTTTTTCACCCCTTGGCTACGAGCTAGCCTCGGCAGTGATTAACCTGTTAATCCTGCTCTCTAAAGGTAGCCATGTTCCTAATAAAATCTAACAGTTTCTACCTGCTGCATAAACGTGTTGGTGAAGCCTCTTGTGTGAGCAGCCTTCCTAACTGGAGAGGGATTTTTGTATTTTGGGGAACTCACAAAGTCCGGCTAATTGGTTTCAGCGAGGGTGTGGTCTTTTTGTGTGCCTCTTCATGTGGCATATCTGTGCTTGGGTACTCTGCCTTCTTCCTTCTCCCAGCTAAATCTCGCAACCTACCTTTCCAGACCAGCTGCTGCCAATTTCAAGGGCCCCCAACACCAAACCCTTCCCCTCATGTTCGCGTCAGTAAGTCCCTGTCAGTCACTCTAAACCACACCTACAGATCCCCAGACTGAAGCATAACCCTATGCACAATTGACAAGCTAGCAAAGCTACTAAAAGTAGCTAGTAGTAACGTAGTATATAGGCTAGTAAATGCATTCAACTGTTTGACCCTTATCATCCATGTCATAGTGGTTTCTGTAATTAAAGCATTCATCTTTATCACCTGAGACATCCAGACAGCTGGTCAGCTTTCATAATGGATGATGAGCGGATTCAAACAGTTGTTGTCTTGGCCAGTGTCATATGATTATTCAGAGATCAGAGGTCAGATCAGGCTCAGGCATAAATGTCTTTATAAAAGTGCCATTTGGTGGATTTTGTTGAGTTTTCTTGCGGTTTTCTTGTTGTTGTTTTTTAAATAAGTAAATAAATTACAATTTATTTTGCTGTTTACACACTGCGTTTTTGAGCCTTGCTGCTTGGTCCCTGACAAATTCTTCACAAACACAACATCTTCTGAATCAAAACAACAGAAAAAAAACAGTAATTAATATTATTATGTCCTCAAGTGATATCCACTATTAGTAAGTGTCCATTGTTTTTTGACTTAAATATCAGTCGTACCTGGTGGGGTGTAAGAAAGAGATTTAAAGCCTAGGTGCCTAAATAAACAACTACTTAGTCTGAGTTTGTGCTGAGAGGCCTTCACTGCCGTGCTGATGAAACACCAAATTAATCCCTGCTCCGCCATTCTGGTCTTTGAGCCTGAAAGCCAGAGAGGGGGGAAAAAGTAAAAATAATTACTAAGGCTCCTTGCTTCTTCTCTCTATGAAGGAAAAAAAAACAGTATGTAAAAGAGAAACATGCAGTGCTATTTGTTCATTTGAGACTCTTTAAAAAAAAAAACTGTAAATCTAAAATAGTTTGCGTGTCTATAAAGACAAACATAGTCGCTCTCCATGTTACTGTACAGTAAAAGTTAATGTGTTTTTATGTCTTGTGATTTGATGTGTCTCAGGGCAAAAATACCAATTAAAAGAGATAGAGAAGAGATTTTTTAAATGCACCAAAATAATTCAATATTTTTGTATCCATTGACATAAATAGAGGGGTGTGTTATCCGTTTAAATTCATGAGGACACAGCTACTGGTGATGTCCCAGGTGATCCAGACACCTGCCATGGAGATATAAAGTAACACAAGCCCCTGATTTCTGTCTGTGCCCAACATATAACAATAGCCTGGCCTTGGAGACTCTGATTGGCCCCCGATGAAAAACACTGATGCTAACACTGCATGCTTTGATAAGGCCTGGAAAAGTGCCAAAGTTTCCACTCCTGGGTGGAAAAGTGCGTGACACAGACGATGCTCAGCCTTGATGGGTAGGCGTCCACCCACAGCAGCTTAACTGACTGGAATCCCCTGTTGACGCACTGATCTGCCAGGGCTTAACTGGTGCCTCAATACAGCCAGGAGAAGGAAGGGGAACATGTCCAGGAGGAGGCTTTGCCCACTGTGCCCTTTACTCTCTGCTCACGATCCCAAACATTAAACTGTGTGCATTATGTGACTCTGCCCACATACATTTAAGGATGTTGCTCACAAACTTTTACAGTGACTCACACAGAAAATCCAAGAATGAAAAAAAGATGTTCTTGTGAAAAACAAAAGAAAGAGAAAGACTGACAGAGAAGCAGGAGAGCGAAAAGAAAGCAAGTTCTTAAAATGTAAATAATATTCAAATATGCTCCATGGTTGAAGTCAGGCTGACTGCACCCCGTCACTTGGATTTCTGATGTGTTTTGATAAGGTTCAACTGACTGGCCAGTCATTATTTGCCTACAATAATTTATTAGGCTAGATTATGATAGTTAATATATAGTTACTGTAATAGAAGAAGTAGCAAGTAGCAAGCTAGTAGCAATAGTTGTTAATAATAGTAGCAGTGGTGGTTTGTAGTTGAAGTAATGGTTGGCTTAGCACTACTTGGAAGGCACAGGGGATACTGTATATCTGGGTTTGATTCCTGTGGTAGGTGGCAGTAGAAGTTATAGGTTAGTGGCAGTGGTAGTTCATAGTAGTGGTAGGAAATAATAGTTGGTCGATAGCAGTGGCGTTGGTGATACAGTTGTTATGACGGTCATCTCTTAGGAAGACAGTTCTGGGTTTGATTTGCGGGGTTGGTGATAGAATAAGTAATATTTAACAGTAGGAATAGCAGCTAAAGGAACTACAGAAATAAGGTTAGTAGCAGTTTACTGTTTGGTGCTTGACGTATTTTCAGCATCACAGAACCTATTGTGCAAGTTATGAATATGATTTACAAAAGCCTAAAAGGTAGCATTGGTGTAATGATCTAAATGTTTTAAGGCTGTGTACTGTACAGTATAAAGAGTGAAAACAGTGAGGAGAGAGCCAAGCTGTGTTTCCAGCACTGATATTTAGAAGGCCCCGGACTGCGAGCACTGCACTTTGAGCACAGTAGGGGTCAAAGCAAATACACTCGCTGCTATTTTTACTCACCAAGCCGCTTAGAAGTATTTCATAACATAAGTTCATATTTTTACACCACTGAGCAAACATCTGTTTTAATTCAGTTGGTTCTGAGGATGAACAGTCTAGGGTGGAGGGCCAAATGTTTGTCTGCCAAAATATTTCTCTCACTTTTGCCCTGTTTGGATTTAGTCGTAGCTGTCTGAGTTTGTATAAGAATAATAAAAAATCCTGAACCAAAGGTCCCACACAAATTACATTGGTAGTATATGTTCATAAATGTGTTTTGGCAAGTTTAAAATATTGCCGTATGAGGTTAACTATTTACTCATTTAGCAAAGACAGAGCATTGTGGGGATTCATCTTTCTCTACCTGTTGAAGGCAAACTCCTCAAAAAGTATTTGGGTAGATTGGGATTCTTAACATGTTTGATATTGAACTGTCCTTACTAGCTACCTGATCTTTGGTGATGATTAAATAGGATTATCAATAATTAATTTTGACAAATTTAATCTATAATTTATGAAATTTAACATCATAGAGCAATGTTTAAGTCAACAAATCATATTTATTTTAGTCAGGTGATTCTAGATATGTAATTCCTTCTCTGACTCTCCAGCAGAAAACACACTACATGCCCTGGATATTAAAACTACACAGCTAATTTCAGTTTAGTTTATACAATATAATAATTATTATATATTTTTTTATCTTATACATTTGTGTTGCATATGTGTACCTGCTGCATAGTAGAAATAAACGTTTTAGTTCAATTCAAACATCATCCGGGGTTATACAGCACATTCAATCTGAGTTTCAATCACATTGGTTTTAGTGTCTATTGCTTTTTGCCAATAATCTCACCACCTAGAGGGGCTAAAATAACAGACCTAAAGCTTATGTGGCTAAATAAAACAGCTAAGAAGATCTCAGGCACGCTGAGTCTATACTGAGAGGCCTCTGCACTGCTGTGCTGATGAAAACACCAAATTAATCCGTGCTTGCCATTCTGGTCTTTGAGCCCTGAAAGCCTCCAAAATCCGCTTTTACAATCACATCAGCCCATCCAGCAGAGAAGGCCGCAGGTTAAGCAACAAAGGTAAAGTATCCAGTATGAAACTTCAGATAGAGGGTTTGACACAGATATTTGATTTAGTTATCATCTTGGTCCAGTTCCAAACAACCATTTTAACAGATGTTTCTTGACCGCAAGGTATGCAGTGCAAGGCCATTGCTAGTAATTCTGGGCCCCCTGAAAAAATACTGAAGTGGGCCCCTGCCCCCCTGACTTTTTATCGCCACTTTTTTTTAATTCACTAAGGAACAATGCATTTTATTTTTCAATACAGAATTATCTCATATTATATGGGATTATTACTAGTTTATTCACTGCTGTCTCAGTGCTCTCTGAGGGGGACTGGGTGTCTGCAATAAAGAAAAGCCACGCCTTCTTCTTATTATTATTTTTCTTTCTTTCTTCCCACCAGCCATCAGGATTTGAACTCCACCCTCCAAGTCCAAAGTCAATGGCATTACCCAAAGACCTACCAAGCTGAATGTGTTGATCAGGGACTCCTCTGACTATCGACACTCACTTACACAAATACTGACAGACAGGTTGACAGCTCCTTCAAGTCAGTGGTCAGAGAGAGAGCTGATCATGTGTCTGTTTAGCTTTGTCTGAACAACATGTGACTGCTGATTTAAGGGTCATGGGTTCAGTTCCCATGTTGACAGAGATCATACGGGCAATGCCCCTAATGGCACTCTCAAAATTACCCATGGCTAAGGATAAAAATCACTTATATTCTGCGCTCCTTGTCTAGAGGCTCTGCTACTAGCCTTTCTCTCCAGTCGTTTCTTGTAACATGCTTTGTGTTTTGGCATTCTTTGTTCTTTCAGCTAACATTAGTGACCTGTATCTACCACATGAGCTAATAACTGCCTCAATAGTTTGTGGAGGCTACTGTTGCTCCAACATGGACTAAACCATTTTCTAAATAAAAAAAGAAAAAAGGAAGGGCTTTGTGGGCCCTATACTGGGCTGTGGCTCCCTAGAATTGCAGTGGATTATGTCTAATCCATTGACTTCAACACAACTTCTCAGAGATTCCCCTCTCCTATATTAATACTTCCATTGAGCAGGATACAATTTCTTCATAGTGACATATGAGAGATGAGGATTTACGAATTTCACACATGACTTTGCTGTGCTGATAATACTCGCCCTGACATCAACTTCACATGGGATCAACTTTGAACTCATCTTCACTTGTTGCTTTTCCCTTCTTGCTGTCACGGCGCCGCCACACTCAGCTGCTGCTTAGAGAGACAGAGTTACTGGCTGTGTTATTATAATATGTCATTAATTTGCACACTGACTTGATGCTGCACAGTTCAGTCTGAGTCAGATCAAACAACAGTTGTTGATGCGTCATACTCAAATGAAAACAAAATGTGAAAACATGGGTTTACTGTAAGTGGTTTATGTTCAGTCCTGCACATGGCTGGTTAACATCCTGACATTTCAAAAATATCAAATGTGAAAAAGTCAACAGCAAAGCGGGTGACAATGATGGATTAGACCTCAGCTCATATTGATCTTAGGCTGAGCTATGGGAAGTATGTAAGAGCATCAAATTCAATAAACTAGTAAGAATGATAAAGGTGTGAACATAAATGATGTGAAAACATCACGGTGAAAGCTTCACACAGTAGGCTATGTACTGAAAAGACTGTGCAGACTTTGTTTTTAAAAATGCATGAATTCATGACTGATTATTCTAATTAGCACTACAGGTGCATGTGCTTACTCTGATTCAGTTAATGTTGTAGAGCCGAGACAATGGATATATTAAAAGGGAAAAGGGGGAGTTTGGCTGCACATGTGTGGATCCCAGATTTCTGTGCTATGCCACAGGTTGTATACTGAACATGCACTTATATGTTTTATATGTTCCACTGAAAGCTAATGCACTCTGCGATGTCTTCAGAGAATGCATTAGCTTCCTTTTTTGCTAAACCTTATCCATGAGTTGTTAGACATACTGTAATACTTCTGACTGATGGGGCCCAGCATATACAACCTTAGTACTTGTGTATGGAGTATGTAACAAAAGAGGTGCATGTAATCGATTGAAAATGTCCATCTCAGTTATACATGGGCACACTGTGTGGCAGTTTTTAGAAACCACTTCTACTAAGAGCCTCTAAGACAAATTTGGATTTACTGACAGTTTCCAAATGCATAAAGGATAGCTGCAGACTGACCTTGAAAACACACGACCTAGCTTGTAGAATCAGAGATAATATCATTCTACGGATTGCCACTGCAACTGCCATTAGGTAATAACAGTAAAATAATAATATCAAAAAAACATCACAGAGTGGGGAAAAAAGAAACAAAAATTGTTGACTGCCAATGTGATGTATGACAAGAAAAGCAAAAACCCAATCAACTTGATTGATTCTAACATAAGAGCTTAGTTTAGGCATGCAGCTGAATTCAGGAGATCCACTATATTAGATTTTCTTTGCATTACTAAGAAAACACTAATGTATCACTACCATGTGTCTGGACTTCAGGGACATACGAGTGAACCAAAATAGATTTCTGTAGCTACGGTATCACTACGTGTAATCTCATTTGATTTGTTTGTCCTCACGTTATTTTACCAATGCTTGCTGATTTTACTTGAATTTTTTGTGCTAGTCACTACCACGACTACTGTATGCAATCATTGTTACAGCCTCATCTTGTCAGATCTATGAGAAACAAATATTAGCCAGCATCTTTTATCAAGCATCTACACAACACTCAAGATATTTGTCACTTGAGCTCAGACAACATTTTAGGTAACTCACTTCACTGTTGGGCTTTCCATTATTGAAGTTGGTACAGGGGGGTTGTTGAGGAGCTAATAACACATGCTAACATGCTGAGCTAAGATGGGACCTTAACAAAAACATGTGCTATTGTGGTCAGTTTGAGCATGTTTTCATGCTGATGTTGGATTTTGAATTCAAGGCATCACTGTGACTTTTAGGTGCAGCTTCATGGAGAGTTACTTTTGTAGTCATATTACAGCTTAAAACATATATATATATATTATGCAAATGAGTGATCTGCATCAGTAATGATTGACATGCATCATATTAACAGCCTTTCCGATTTGTTGCTTCGGTGGGGAAAAAGTGATGATGCATCAGAAATCATGTCTCCACTGTCCACTGAGAGCAAGGCCTATTGATTAGCTGAGTAGTTGTGAATGGAAAAATCTAATGAGTAATGGTAAAAAAAAACAAGCTTTACATTTCATCAAATTGTTAAGTTTCAGTGGAAGTATGAATTTTATCATGTTTAACCTATTAAACATCTCAAGTTTAGTAGAGAAAATGTAGCATTATTTAATGTTAAAAAATATTCTGTATATCCTGCTGTATAGGATACATTGCAAATACACTGACACATCCACAGATTACATGAATTTCTAACACAATGTGACATATTCCTTGTCATGCTCACTCATTCCTGCATAAGGTGAAGGTTCAACCTTTGATAATGAGTTAAACAGGGTCAGTCATGTCACCCTGTGATTAAGGTAATATCCTGTCATCAAGTATGTGAAGTCTTTAAGTCTGAAAAAGTGAAGGTAGAAGTGTAAGGTTTTTGTATTGGGAGGGTTACACTGAGAAGAAGTCCTGCGACAGATGTGAGAAAAACACCCTCATCATAAACGTTCATGACAGAGCAACCATTAGATTCATGACTGATAGTTTCATTTCCTATTATAATGGCTACTCATACCCTTGTGTGGTATGTTATTTACAGTATGTGATTCATTGTTAGGAACACTTCCCCTGAGGCCACAGACGCTGATTACTTCTGAGGCAGCCATCCCTTAGGTGTGTTCAGGGCAGACACAGTGTATAGCCTGCACACAGAACGAGAGCTGTGCTTCGTCTAATGAACACCAGGCATGCAATCAAGCTCCCAGCTATCAGTGAATCACATGTACTGACCAGTGCATTTTAAAAAAAAATCACTTTTCAGGTTTCTTCAGGTCATTATCTGAATTGGTACACGAAGCCCCAAGAGGAAAACATGTCAGCGTTTACATTGTGAAACATAAGATTACAGATTCTCGGAATATGGAGTGAGTCACAGTGTTGCTATCAGAGGAGAAGGAAAGCAGTTGGCTGTTGTGTGACTCAGAATAGACGCTTATTTATTAGACCCACCATGTATCAAGTTCAGACATTGTGCAAGAGGTTTGTTCTGTTAAATTGACTAATGCTGAATGAGTTAATGCTGGTAAATATGAACGTTTCTTTATTGGTTCTTAAATT
Source organism: Trachurus trachurus (assembly GCF_905171665.1). Lineage (NCBI taxonomy): Eukaryota > Metazoa > Chordata > Actinopteri > Carangiformes > Carangidae > Trachurus > Trachurus trachurus. The sequence continues at coordinate 18,869,421 of NC_139899.1, forward strand.
CCATCTTGATGCATTCATTAAAGTTGTCCCTCCTCAAATTAAATTGGCATATTTAACCAAAGAGTTACCAAAACAAATTAATATGAAAAACACAAGAGATATTTTCTGCACAAACATCTCACAATAAACCTTTATTACACCACCCATTTTCACTGAGTCAAAATGGAGTGTTATGCAGATGCAGATGTCGCTGCATCTGCATAACACTGACATTGTGATGTCAACGTGAGTTCCCCTGGCTTAGTTGTTGTGGACACTGTCAGCCAGTGGCTGATGTCTGTGGCAGATGGCATTAGAAACAGATGCTATCAGTCGGGTTCAACTCCATTTGGGTCTAATCATTGATGCACTACGTGACCTGTGTAGCTACATGTGTATGTGGCTATGCATGTCTATGAGAGTGTGTGATGGGGAGAGAGATGGAGATGGGTATGAGTGTGTATGAGTTTAATCCTCCTACCCCTGTTAAGACAACTAAAAACTGCTTGTTACTTATCTGCATGGAGATGTGTGTTTGTGTGTTTCCTTATACATGTGTGTGTGTGTGTGTGTGTGTGTGTGTGTGTGTGTGTGTGTGTGTGTGTGTGTGTGTGTGTGTGTGTGTGTGTGTGTGTGTGTGTGTGTGTGTGTGTGTGTGTGTGTGTGTGTGTGTGTGTGTGTGTCAGGATTAGTGAGTCCTAAAAGTAGCCATCCCAAAGCAGACAGAGCTAGACAGATGACAATATTTTTACCCCATTACCCAGTAAGTCTTAAATCATCATCCCATCTGTGTGGCCGGTGACCTCTGCGATGAGCATGATACAGCGCATGCACATTCACTTGTGTACTAGCTTAGCTAACAGCAAAAACAACATTTACGTCACTGAAAAGAGCAGAGGGGAATTTGATTCACTGGGTCTCACTCTGTGATCTTTCACATGTTTATGTATTCCTTTGTCACCCCCTAAGTGACAAGTCAACAACATCACAGTAATTGGACAAAGCTTTTTTTCTGAGCTTTCAAGATTGTAACTCTCAGAGGGAAACAGCCTGGTGAGGAGAATTTGATGGTATGTGGCCCGACGCCCTATTATGTCACACTGACATGAAAACAGTTTGGAAAAAACACCAGAACTCAGCTTTGCATTACTAAACTTTAAGTCTGACAGTGAAGCTTAATACTGCTTATACATTAAACATATGGGAGAGTGTGCAGTGTCTAAGTTGATGGTTGAATGGATCTATGCATTAAAAAAAACAGGCAGAATCTTTTACCTCATTCACCCATGCAATTTCCATTCATCCATGCATCCAGATCCAGAAGATTTCACATTGGAAATGACAATCTAAATATTTTGTATGTATTCCCTATGTGTCTTGTGTTTGTATGACCCATCTTGAAGAGAAGTTTATATGAAAATCTTATTGCACATTACTGTATGAGACCTGCTCTTTTAAGTGCTACCATGGTGATGAGATGATGGGGGCTCAGGAATGTCCAGTGTGGTGTGGAGGATAACACATAATCCTTTTTCAGATACCTGTAGAAAAAAATATATGGGGGGAAAAAATACTCCTGCCAAAAGGATGTAAAAAAATAAATAAATCTCAGTTTCTGAATATTTGCTCCTCTCCATGGTTTCCTTGCCTTTGGACTTCTCCATATTTGTATGATGCATCTCCTATCTATTCATCAATGGATTCCACAAATAACATTGGATTATTTATTACTAATGCCACTGACTCTCACTATACTATATGTCACTGTTTGATAATCCCATCAGATCAACTTAAGTATCCAGTTATGAAACAGATTTCTAGCCTGCAGATCAGCTGATGAATAATAATAATAACGTGTAATAATAAATGGGACGGAAGGTAAGCTGTTGCCTTTGTGATGGGATGCTCCTGCATGAATGTGTCAAATTTCATATTAAGTGTGCAGCCTATAACTGCTCCTTTAACTACAGTATCACTCTATCTAATTTATCTATTCATATTCACATATGCAGGGATAGAGAATATATGCATACAGGGACCTAATAAGTACCTTTAACACTGCTAAGATATTACTTCCTCCTGCTTCTAATCTTTTGCTAAGCTTTGTTTGCACATTCTGGATCTCTGTAATGCACAGACGTTCATAAGACCAGGTAAGAGAGAACATAAGCATATTTCTCATGTGATTTAATGTTTCATTATGTGTAAGTCACAGCATTGGTAGCCATGGGAAACAAGAACTGTGAATGGAAAAATCGCTCCCTTCTCTTGATTGCCAGTAAATATCAGTATACCTTAACTGCATACAAATAAGCTATACCCCAATGAAGAAACAAACTGCAGCTTAAACTGTGTGTGTTTCTCACATAGTTTGTACTACTTTACAGTCTAAGCCCAATAAATAGCTAAAGAGTTATGGTATATAGGAACTGTAGCGTGTTTTATTGTACTTTGAGTTACAAGATCATTTTCTTTCCTGTTTACTGCATGATTGCACTGCGTTTAAAACATAAGGGGCTGTTTTGATGTGGGGAATTGCGTCAGGCAGTGCTGAGATGATGAAATACTGTACAATCCATGGATGACCACTTTGACTCCTGCACACTGAAATCTCCTCATGAAGCTGTTTACAAATACCACAGGACAGGATTTTGCAAGTCTAGAAAGTCTTTATTGCAACAATTTTACCTTTGCTTTGGCAAAAAAAGAAAAAGAAAAGTAGAGTTCACTCTACCAAGTCATCTCTCAGCAATGTGAGCTCACATGGTGATGATCCTAATCAGTTTGGAGCCGTTCAAATAAAACAGTTGTTTAATTTGGCTTGACCGTCAGCTCAGTGAGTAGAGGGCACAACACACAAGCTCACACAGCAACATCCCCACACGTATCCTCTTTGATGGCCAGGAAGCTTGCCATAAATGCTGTCCTGTTGAAAACATCTATCTCCACTCTCTCTCATTCTCTGTCCTGAGACCTGACCGCAAGGCTGCTTAAACCATTTCCATTATTTGCAGGGTTCCCAGCAGCTTACCCTGCTTAATTATGGATAATGTTAATGTAGCATTATGGAAGAGAAATGCAAGGCATGTAAATGTCTTCAGCATTATAACATTGATTACTTGCTTGGTTACTTGTTGTTACTTGTCGACTACCTCGTTGATTATTTTGGATGTCGAATTTCAATAGGGCCGAGCCAGTGACAACTGGCACCTCTTGACAGACTTGTACCAAAGAAAACTGTATATACTGCGGTGTAAGAGTGCATATTTTTTCACATAATGATGAAGTCTATATTCTCATCACAGAAACATTCAACTTCGTAAGTTAGAGACATTAATTCCCGAGGTATTTTCTTAGACGTAACTTCTTAAGGTCATAACATTTAACTGCCAGTTGTGGGTTCCTTCTGCTTCCTTGGTGAAATCCAGGGAGACCTACAGATTGGATGCACCTAGTCAATAACTGAGTGACAATAAGAAACAATTAGAGTGTAATTAGGCTTCTCTGTCTGACCTACTCTTGCCACAAATCCGCTAACACTGTTGTAAGCAACATTCACAACCCAGTGCCCAAGCCTGCTCATCTAATCAACTATGCTCAAGCATCTGTTTAATTTTACCTCATCCATTAATCCTTTAACAGTGACCAAACTGTTACTCGCAGATTGGGAACAGATCATCATCAGCACAATAAATAGCTACTTCTCTCTCTCTGTCTCTCTCTCTGTTTTTTTTTTTTTTTTTTTACTATATCAGCAATGATGTGAATGACACTGGTCCGTCTGATGTGTCTGAACTTCCACTGAGGCAGATCATCTCCTTAAATCCCTGTAGTCCCTAATGTTATTTTCCTCCCCTCCCCCTTGTTATAAAACCTGTGCATACACAGTAAACACACTCTGCTCCAAAAACAAGCAGAAAAAAAAATAGGAGGATGTGCCAGTGACTTGGCTTATAAACTGTTACGAGGGGCTGTTACATAAGGACTTCAGAAGCTTTAACTTTGTGAATATTTAAACAGTTTGACATTTCTCACGAGAACACACACGACAAAACAGGAAATATATCAGAAGCTGCACCTCCGTGGGACACATTCAGTATTATAATTGGTGCTAAATTATGACTGCTGGTGGTGAAAGAGTGATTTCCTGTGTCAGATGCTTATTAATTTTTGTTGCTTTTTTTCAACAGTTTTTGCAACACCTGCAAAGCTCCCAGCAGAACCGACAAATGTCTGTTCTCTGGGGATTAGCCTAGAAGTGATCAGCAGCATGCAGCCTGGTGGAAAGACAACAAAAAGAAAACATGGCTCAGCTCAGTCAAAGTCATCTCAGCCCAGCGGTTCAGTGGTTTGGTTTGCCACACAGCCTGGTTTTTGCCTCTTGGTTCAAGGATTGTTTGGGATCTGAAGCAAAAACAAACACAGGGTTTCTGTTAGATATGAGAAGCCCATCATGCAACTTTTTTTTGTTTCCAAGTGACACACGGTCTCTTTCCCCACCTCCTAAATGCACAGTAGCCTATGTTACTTCTGCTGCTCATTCAAAACAATAACAAAAGACAACACTGGATGACATCATGAAATAGTTGTCTTCACCACCATTAGCTTCTCCCTGTTTGGCTTTTCCCCAATCATTTATTATGTAGCCTAGCTAATTTTAACTGTTAAAAGGATTCAGATTCAGAAAACCTTAATTGTCCCCTGTAAAAAAGCTAATTCTTCTTTGACCTGTGTATCCTAGTTAAAAACACAGTTTAACATAAACAAACAACACAGATACAGAATAAGACATTAAAAGGACATTAAAAATATTTCATAGAGGTCTGAGAGGGAGGACAGTGTGGTGCCTGCTAGCGTGACAGTTTGATTTTGACAGAAAGAAAAGTGTACAAGGCTATATTGTAGGCTAAGGACATGTGTTCTGTCCACCTCAGCCCAGATACCTGAACGCCTCCACCTGCTCCACCTCCTGTCCTTTGATCATCAGTGGCTGCAGTAGTGAGTGGGCGGAGTCACAGGTGTCACTGTCCTGTAGCAGCACATCTTCACAAAAAAATGTGTGATTATTACTCCATGCAATGCAGCCAAAGTTCCTATGTATCTTGCCTATCAGTTTATAAAAGTTATTATTGAGTGTTCACAGGGACACGAACGGAATTGGGCATTTCTAACTTTAGATATTTGCGGGAGAAAATCACTTAAACAAGCGCGAGATTAGACGTGACGTCACACGCGAGACGACGTTTGTTGCCGGAAGAGACTGCCTGTAACATGAAGTAGCCATCACAGAAGGGACAACACGGCTGAGTTTATGCAGTTTGAGAACAACGACGACTGGTTTCATTTCGATGGGCGCCACTGTCAGTTTGAGACCGAGTTTACTGAAGACGAGCTGAAGGAAATGGAGGAGAAAAGTGAAAGAGGGACAGCTGCCGGTGGAGTCTATGTGCTGGGCCTGGGGGGGTTCGAGTGGTCATGTGTGGTCACTGCTTGACCATGGCCGCTGAAACCAGATGTTTGTGCTGCCAGTCGGAAAGACGCGGAAAGTTGCTGCATAACGTAAAACTGGAGGAGAGTGGGTGAGTTGTTTTCGTCTCTTTTCAGTAGAAACCAGACAAAGCTAACATATGTTTGATGCCTTGTATCATGTGCTGGGACCCTGTTTGTACTGTTGATGACGTTTGGTGCTGTTCTGAGCATTATTTGTGGCTATGAGTGGCTTTTTGATTGCGGTTTGCGGGTGGAGAAATAGACTTGCTAAAGTTGCTACAACTAGTGAAGCTAGCGGTCAGCACACTTCATCTCTCGAGGGTGGCGTCACGGCGCGTTGGACCATGGGTTAAAGTTGTGTGTGGACTAAGTTAAAGCAGCATCACATCAAGAGTGAGTGTTGCACCAACACTGAATGCGATGTCAGGGGAGGACAGGCAGCTGAGTGTGGTGCTAATCTTTGTTTTGGTTGTTTCTCTGTAACTTATGAAACAGAAGCTCAGGAGGTTTTTACCGGCAGCCGTTTTATCCGCAGAGGTGTCCTCTTCTCTAGAGCAGACAAACCACAGTAATAAAACTGGTAAACAAATAACACAGTTGAAAATAAAACACACACAATTTGGCAGGGATGGGGCAGAATGTCTCTCCTCTACTGTTTCCTTGAAATCTTAAGATCCGGACATCCAATCATAAAATCCTTCATGTTCGTAGGTGGAAAAAAAACTTTAGAGCAATATGCATACATGCCCATAAAAGTCCATTTAGATTTAGGCTAGATGCTGATATAATATAGAGGACACATCATATCCCCTAGTGTTACCATGCTCAAAACACACAATTATTCAGGTTTGAGAATTGATTGCGACATTTGGGATAATGTACACAACTAAAACAAAATAATATAAGATCAGTCATTTTTGAACACTGTAATGGGGAAAGGATGCAGATATTGGCTTTAATAAACAGAGATCAAATCTAAATTTAAGTTTTATGTTTTCTTTTATTCCTGTTTACTACTGACCTCTGTTGGTGAGTAAAAGGCAGCACAGAGTTGAACAACTCCATTGCAGTAAAGTTCTCCTGACATAAACATATATGCACATGTATAAAGTAATTTTTTAACATCATTGTTATTATATTGAATATATATCAATTATTTATGTAAAGAAATCAAAAGCCTCCCCCACCCCTCACCATACACACACACACAATGTGGTCTGAATGACAGGTGGAATATTGAATGCTGACTATTGGCAGGCTATCTGAGGATTAGTCAGATGAGCACTTCATCCCTCCAACAAGCTGAAATAGAAATGAGGACTTAATCCGAGGTGGAGGGGCCACCAGCACAGAGCGGAAGACGAATGAGAATATGCAATTTGGCATTGTTCTTCAGTTTTATAATCCACCATTACAGTAGTGCTTGGTTTTGAGTCTGCCACAGAGCACTATTGAAAAATAGAGCCTAAAAGAACCCATCTCACTGAACCAGAGTTGTTTAATCCACTAGTGGTCCACAAAAGCTTTGAATGGAAACTGCTGCAGCTTCACTTTTCACAGTTTGACATATGATTATGCAAACCCAGAAGACCCACTGACTTACTCTATAATGTCAATGATGTGTGAATAAAATAGCTGAATAGGAGTAGCTGATACATTAAACATTAGTAAATATTATAGTGTGTGTGTGTGTGTGTGTGTGTGTGTGTGTGTGTGTGTGTGTGTGTGTGTGTGTGTGTGTGTGTGTGTGTGTGTGTGTGTGTGTGTGTAGTTGACCCAGTTGGCCTCAAAAGGTCTTGGCAAGCACTTTTGTTATTTCATAACTCTCAGGTCTCAGTATATATTTAAAAGTATAGTATATATAGATAGATAGATAGATAGATAGATAGATAGATAGATAGATAGATAGATAGATAGATAGATAGATAGATGTCCACCCTCTGCAGAATACATTTGCGTCATCCACACCTACATACGTAGGGCTGACAATGCAAATTGCAGTGGGTCGGCTGATGCATGCACCTGTGGTCTGAGGTACGTTAAGACCAGTCTAAACTTCCAAATCTCTTCTGATTATAAAGGTCTAGATTTTATATAAATACAGTGAAAATATCAAAATATAATATCAAAAATATAAAAAGGAGTAGGACTTGATATCCTGGTGTCACATGAAACAGTCACCACAACCAAGTGTAACACTAATAGAAAGAATAGCTAACCTGAGGAATAGTATGACACCAATATCTAAGCTCTAAGTTCAGTTGGAGGATTAATAAGCAAAACACAAGTGTTAAATTTAGACAATAACTGGGTGCATTTATTCACCATGGAAAATAGAAACACTTCTCTCCATAAGGTCTAATTCACCTCTATGTTATGCTTTGACAAAATGGTAAAACCAGATACAGTAGACCAAGTTCAAGTGAAATTAAATGTACCTCTGTTTACCTCAGAGCTCTTGTAAGATATCACAAATAAAAAAGAAAACACAATGATTCAATTGGCCAATGCAAATTACTGTACCCGGGTACTGAAAATAATAAACTTAAATGAAATCACCTCCACTATAAAGTGGGATCTTCCTCACAAAAGGAAATTAGTTCTTCAGTTCAGTTCCAGTCTTTTCAAGTTCAGTTTTAGTCAAGTCAAAAGTTTCAATGTCTCCTTTTCGGTTAGTTCAGTCTCAGTTCAGTTATGTAGTAGGGGCCCCCTTTTATGTCTGTCAAATCTTATCTGGAATCCAGTTGAAGCTGTCCTGTTGTTTCTCGATCCACGGAGTGGCTCCACTGCAGCTGTAGTAGCGGCCTGGCTGCCGCTCACCCGCTGAACCCACCGCGAGTCGCCGTTGTCTCCTCTCAGAAGTCAACCATAAAAAAAACCAACCTGCATAGTGCACAGTTTAACCTTAGTTAAAGTCCATATTGATTCTTTAAACTATGCAGCATTAGTAAAACCTAACAGCTCGTTTTTCTCTGATATCTTTTTCATCTTTACTTTTTTCACACAGTCACAACAGAATACATATGCCTAAGAAAATAAAACTTAAAAGGCTATTTTTCTGTTAGCAGTATTTCTTTTACATCAACAGCGATATGCATTTTCCAAACACATCACGTTTCTCCGATTGGTTTTTTCATCATTCACGGTCATTGAAATTAGCTCAGGCTAACACATTTAAAGCTAACACTGAAAACACAACACACTCACCGGAGAATAGTCATCAAAACACATTAGTTAGTTATCCTCCTTAATCTTCTGGCAACACAACGTCGTCCCGAACAACTTTAACCTCTTCTCGGACAGCAAAAACATAATACTTAACCGATATATCAACATTCACTCCACGCTGCTCACGAAAAGCTGCATTCACACTTGCGTTCATCTTGTTTTTGTTCACTTCCTCCTTCTTCCTCATTTCTACCGCTGATTTCTGGACCCACTGGTGAGCGTAATACGCCACCTTGTGGACATTTATATGCTACTACATGCACAAATCACAACACTTAAAACCATGTTAAATTTATGGGGGCTACATCCTCCCCTCCTGACCTTACATGCGTCTCTGCATGTTCAACATTCTTACACTGTCTCTGACACGTTAGGCTGTAACTGACAAATGTATGGCATAGAATCAACTGTAAGAGCTTCAGTAAATGCTTTATCTAATCCCCTTAATAAAGACTGCATAACTTCAACTAAGGGGTTACCTAATGATGGATAAGTCAGTCTCTTAGGGGGGACTCTTTCTCTTGTGGACCTCCTTTCCACAATCTCTGCATGATCGGCTTCCTCTTTGTCGTCCTCATCAGAAGCCAGAGAACTCCCCTCTTCTCCTGTTTTCCCCAGTTCTTGGGGCTCCTGTGTTCCTACGGCCTCAGCCACTGGCTCAGCTATTATGCTGTCAGGTATCTCCTCAAATCCTTGTGGCTCAAAGGGCGTGGCCTCTGGATTAAGAGCGGACTCCTCCGGCGCTTCTTCATCACCACTCTCTGGAGTGGACTCAGATGGAGAGAGATCTCCAGCTGTAATTGGGATGTTACCTCCAACAGGACTGTTTTCCACAACTGTATCTCCCCGCTCTGTGGATGCAGTTGCCTCAACTGATTGCTGGAGACCATCCATCTCTCCTTCCTCTTCTTCTGTTGCACTCCTGTCAACTGTAGGTGCAGAGTCAGGGTAGTAGTAGTCAAAAGCATCACTTTCACTTTCACATTCAAATTGATTCTCCTCACACTCTCCATCACCATAAGTTTTGTTGTCAGTTACACTGTTGAAACCAGAAACTCCAGCCTTCCTTGCTGGTCTCTTGGGCTCTGGCTGTGGCTCTGTAGCTGCGGGAGGCAAGAACCCACAAGGCAACAACAAATCTCTGTGTAACACTCTCTCTGGGCCATCTGAGTCACATGGTGCTATGACATATACAGGTAAGTCCTTCACTTGCTTTATGACTCTGTAAACAGTCTGACTCCATTTGTTGGCTATTTTGTGCTTCCCACGGATTCCCACATTCTTTGCCAGAACACGATCTCCTGCTTCCAACTTAGACTCTCTGACTTTTTGATCAAACCGCTGTTTGTTGTGGAGAGCACTTTTTGCACTGTGATCAGCTGCTATCTGATAGCTCTCTCTGAGACTTTCTCTGAGGTTTTTGACATACTGGACATGGGACTCCTTTCCTTTTCCCTCAGCACAGAGTCCAAAAGCAATGTCAATGGGCAAGTTGGGTTGTCTCCCAAACATCAGTTGGTATGGTGAGTATCCAGTCGTGTCATGCTTAGTGCAGTTATATGCATGAACTAACGGTTGCACAAAGTCTCTCCATTTCACCTTGTCCTCTTCCTGCAGGGTACCCAACATGGCAAGGAGTGTCCTGTTAAATCTCTCCACGGGATTCCCGCGTGGATGATACGGTGTTGTGCGCGATTTCTTTATTCCCAGCAGACTACAGAGCTCTTTTATGAGTGTGGACTCAAAGTCCCGGCCCTGGTCACTATGTAACCGTTCAGGGAATCCATAATGAATAAAGAAATGATTCCACAACGCCTTTGCAACTGTTTTTGCCTTCTGATCGGGTGTTGGGACCGCTACAGCGTACTTTGTGAAATGGTCGGTGATAACAAGTATGTCTTTTGTTCCTCTCCCATCTGGTTCTAATGAAAGGTAATCAATACAAACTAACTCAAGGGGTCTGCTTGTCTGAATATTCACTAGGGGAGCACTACGTTCAGCTCTGGCCTTTTGTCGCACACACCGCTCACATTTTTTTACTTTGTCATTTACATCAGTCTGCATATGCGGCCAGTAGAAGCGGGTGCGCACTAAATCCATGGTGCGATCAACACCCATATGCCCTGTGGCATCATGCAGGCCCTCTAAAGCTAGCTGCCTGTAACTTTGAGGGAGAATGAGCTGATAGGAGGTCACTCCATTAACTTTTCGTTTTCTGTAGAGTACCTCATCCCTTAAGACTAACTGAACCCAGAGGCGTAACATGAGCTGAACCTCTCTGTCCTCACGTTGTCTTACTCTGTATGAAGGACGTCTACCCCCTTTTAGAATAGAAATGACTCTGCTAATAGCTGTGTCTTTTTTTTGTTCAAGAGCCCAATCTTGATGGGACATGCGAGGCAGGGAACATGACTCTGGGAAAAGGTCAGTATGGCTGTACTCAGGTGGGATGGCGCCCACATCCATAGCAAGGCACTCAACAGAAGCTGGCGCAAGAGAGAAGTCAGGTTGTGTGTTTGGGGTGTCGGTGGTAAGATGTTTCTGACAGATAGCTTTTACAACCTCGGCAGAGACTTCTGGTTCTCCTTTCTCCAGGACGAATCTGGATATGAACTGCTCTATGCGGGTGTTCTCATCCACACACGTGAGATCTGTCCCATCCTGAGGATGTGGCCGCCTTGAAAGGCCATCCGCGTCCTGATTTTTCTTCCCAGCTCTGTATTGCACATGGAAATCAAAGGTTGAAAGAGCAGCCAACCACCGATGCCCTGCGGCATCCAGCCTAGCAGTTGTCAAGACATATGTTAAGGGATTGTTATCGGTAACAACTGTAAACTGTGCCCCATACAGATAGTCAAAAAACTTGTCAGTGACCGCCCACTTGAGGGCAAGAAACTCGAGTTTATGGGTAGGGTAACGTTTTTCACAGTTAGACAAACCCCTGCTTGCAAAAGCTATTACTCGTAACTGGCCACCCTGCTCTTGATAAAGAGCTGCACCTAAACCGTGCAAACTTGCATCTGTATGCAGAACGTAAGGTTTTTTAGCGTCTGCAAAACCCAGAACAGGTGCAGTTGTAAGTTTGTGAATGAGTGTATCAAAAGCCTCGTCACATTTTGTTGTCCACTTATCAGCAAATGGTTTCTTAGGGTCAATCATAGGGGTGTTTTTTGAATTTGCCTTCGCAGACTTTTTAGGAGGTAGATAGCCTACTGTTAGGTCGTTTAGGGGCCTTGCTATTTTGGAGTAATCCCTAATAAACCTCCTATAATACCCTGCGAACCCCAGAAATGACTTTAGTTCCTTTATGTTTTTTGGTTTCGGCCAGGTTGTGAGAGCTGTGATTTTTCCTGGGTCCGTCTCAACCCCTCTCTCTGATACCACGTGCCCCAGATATTTGACTGATGTCCTGAAAAAACTGCACTTCTCGGGGGAGAGTTTAAGTCCAAATTCTCTGAGTTTGCTGAGAACACGCATCAAGCGTTCTTCATGCTCTTCGAGAGTGGCAGAAAAAACAATCAGGTCATCTAAAAAGACCAAAACTTCGTTGAGGTTCAAACTGCCCACACATTTCTCCATTACACGTTGAAACGTGCTGGGGGCATTGGTTACCCCTTGGGGCATGCGGTTAAACTCCCAAAACCCCATTGGTGTTACGAATGCTGTCTTATACTTATCTTCCTCCTCAACTTCGACCTGATAATATCCGGATTTTAAATCCATGACCGAGAACCATTTCGACCCTGTGAGTGCTGAAAAGGCTTCCTCGATGTTTGGTAAGGCATAGGCGTCTTTGATTGTCTGATTGTTTAATTTGCGATAATCAATACATAATCTGATTGCGCCACTTTTCTTTTTAACGATCACAATAGGAGATGCAAATGGGCTTTCAGACTCACGTATTACGTTAGCATCACAGAGTTCCTTCAGATGCAGTCTGACTGCCTCATAGTCTGATGGATGGATCGGTCGAGGCCGTTGTTTGAAGGGGGTGGGATCTGAGAGTCGTATGCGATGCTTCACAGCTGTGGTGTGCCCATAATCTAGGTCGTGTGTGGCAAAAACATCTGACATTGAGTTTAACCTTTCAGTGACTCTCTTTCTCCATTCGTCACAGAGAGGAGAGTCTGTGAAGTCGAACGTCAGAGTGCTGGCTGGCTCAGGAGTGCTGATGTTGTTGCACGAAGCAGTTGTGGTGGCAGTTTGAGGAGGCTTTCCCTCACTGCTCTCTTGACCTGCGGCAGATGGTAAAGGGGAGACTGACAAAGGTAAGCAAAGATCAGCTATAGTTTGACTAGCAGGCACTCTAATGACATGTGCACTTTCATTTTTTACCAGGATGGGAACTTTAAAAGATGACTTTGCAGGAGCTGTCATGACATAACTGCAGAACATCAGACCACCAGGTAAGGCTGGCGCTGCAGGCTCAACCAACACAGATGTGCCTGGGGAAATACACACATTTCTAGCATAACCTGTCAAGGCAACCTTTTCACCAGGTGATACTGTCACACACTTCTTGCTCAGCAGTTTCACTTTTCCTATTTTCTCATTGTTTTGGTTAACTCTTTGTCTGTTGTACATTGTTTTGATCAGAGGAGTGGTGGTACACTGAACATGGTTACTGTTAACATTGGTTTCTTCATAAGCTGTATGGATTTCATAAAGCACGTCCAAAACATTTGTTCCGACCAGCACTGGAATGTCTTTGTTTGTTCTACAATCAGGCACAACAAGAGCTAAAGTTGACATTTCTTCAGGTTTCCCAGTAATTTCTTGTGGGAAAAAGATGCTCAACTCTATGTAACCTAAATAAGGCACTGCTTGGCCAGCTGCACCTTCTATATCTAGGATTTTCCGCAATGGTTGGACTGACCGTGAAGGCAGATGGAGCCTGTGAAAAGACTCTGACACTGTTGTCACCTGAGAACCTGAGTCGAGGAGACAAGTGCATGGAACTCCATCTACGGTCAATGTGGCAATGCGCTTTGATCCCACCAATGCTGTCAAAAGAGCTTCATCTGACAGCCCTGGTAAAGACTGACTCATATTCTTAACTTCTTCATGTCTCTGATTGTGCATAGAACTTTGTGCTGGATGGGGACTTTGTTCTGGCTGGGCCTCAGTCTGTCCCCCTACTGAAACCCGGTCCAGTTTAAAGCTTGACCATGCCTGGCTTTCCACTCCTCCTGTTTAGCTTTCAGTTCCTTATACTTCTTGTCAACCAGGTCTTTGTTGGGAGGGTTTTCACACTGCCTAGCAATGTGGCCATTTTCTCCACATTTGAAACAAAACCAAGGTTTTGGTTGTGGCCTCGAAGCTTGCTGATGGATTTGGATGTCAGCTGTTGCTGTTGGTGGCTCAGGGAATGTCGTAGTCTTTTGTTCGTGTTTTTTCTTTCTCTGGGCTCTCTTTTCTGTCAGCTGTATTTGTAGCTCTGATACTTGCTTTCTTAGACTCTCTGTTTCTGTTATGTATTTCTGTAGAATGTCTGTGTTAGGATCATCTTTGGGAGCAGCTTCTGCAACATACTGAAAGTGCATGGTGGGTTTCACTTTTGAGCTCCCAAAATGGCGTTGCATCCTGTCCATCTTTACTGCTCTCCTTTCCTCTTCGGTTCTCAGCTGGAGGAGGAGTTCAGAGAAATCTGGTGGTAAGTCAGTTTTGATCTTTTGTTGAAGGGTCAGAAGTAAGGTTTGATCCCAGCAACCACGAGTGAACTGTTTGTACAGCTGTCGGTTTGCATTAGCTTTGTTCGCACCTCCTCTTCTTATTGCAGTGCTGAGAATCGCTTGTAACCTCTGAAGATATTCTGAGGCCTTTTCTCCTGAATCTTGGTGAGTATTGAGAAACTTGGCAAAAATTTCCTCACCATCATCGACAAGTCCATACGCTGACTGAAGAAGCCTCACATAGTCGCGGGGGGATGAACTGGACCCAAGTTGTCTGATGATGTCCGAAGCAGGCGAGAGCAAGCTCTCCAGTATCATCCTTCTCTGCATGTCAGTGGGCAGACCATCCTGGAACATGAGTTCAACATGTAAACACCAAGTCTCAAAGTCCACTTCACCAGGTGGCTTGGGCATTCTACCTGAGAACGACCGCAGTCGCTTGGGGGAGGGGCTTGAAGCAGAAGCTTCACTCTTGATAACATGCTCCACTATTATGCGTTGGACATCTTGGGGGTTAAGTGCATCACTGCCCAGTACTGCTGGAGTAACTTTCACGGCCCGTTTCTTAGGTTTTGTGGCCTTGTCACCTGATTTGGATGTGGAACTGGCTGATGCAGGGGGGGGTTGTGACTTTTCCTTTGGGGGAATTGACGCAAAGGATTCTGCACTACTGTCCGACCCACCCTTCTCAGAATCTGAACTATCTGTCTCAGTAGAATCTGATTCATCTGGAATTGGTACACTGAGTTCTGCTTTAGCTGTGGGAGGGGGCTGGCTGGCTGAAGCCATGAGTTTATCAATACTCTCTAAACACCACTTTAAAGCAGGGTCTCTGGCAGTGGCTATCTCAAAAGGAAATCTGGTCGAGAAGTATGCTACCACTTCTTCAGACTCAAACTCTATTACGACCTGCTCAGGGTTCACGCGAACTATCTTAGTCACCCTCCCATGTGGTTCTAGAACCTCAGTGATTTCATCATTTGTATCATCATCATTAATGCCTAAGGCAAGAACTGACTTCTTTACTTCAAAATCCCATTCAATTTCGGCAGTAGCCATAGTTATTTCTGATGCACCCTTCAAAACAACAAATTGCTAATTTGGCTTGAGTTTTACTTAAAATCCTCCTGGCTAGCTCGCCACCGAATGACTTGATGTAACACTAATAGAAAGAATAGCTAACCTGAGGAATAGTATGACACCAATATCTAAGCTCTAAGTTCAGTTGGAGGATTAATAAGCAAAACACAAGTGTTAAATTTAGACAATAACTGGGTGCATTTATTCACCATGGAAAATAGAAACACTTCTCTCCATAAGGTCTAATTCACCTCTATGTTATGCTTTGACAAAATGGTAAAACCAGATACAGTAGACCAAGTTCAAGTGAAATTAAATGTACCTCTGTTTACCTCAGAGCTCTTGTAAGATATCACAAATAAAAAAGAAAACACAATGATTCAATTGGCCAATGCAAATTACTGTACCCGGGTACTGAAAATAATAAACTTAAATGAAATCACCTCCACTATAAAGTGGGATCTTCCTCACAAAAGGAAATTAGTTCTTCAGTTCAGTTCCAGTCTTTTCAAGTTCAGTTTTAGTCAAGTCAAAAGTTTCAATGTCTCCTTTTCGGTTAGTTCAGTCTCAGTTCAGTTATGTAGTAGGGGCCCCCTTTTATGTCTGTCAAATCTTATCTGGAATCCAGTTGAAGCTGTCCTGTTGTTTCTCGATCCACGGAGTGGCTCCACTGCAGCTGTAGTAGCGGCCTGGCTGCCGCTCACCCGCTGAACCCACCGCGAGTCGCCGTTGTCTCCTCTCAGAAGTCAACCATAAAAAAAACCAACCTGCATAGTGCACAGTTTAACCTTAGTTAAAGTCCATATTGATTCTTTAAACTATGCAGCATTAGTAAAACCTAACAGCTCGTTTTTCTCTGATATCTTTTTCATCTTTACTTTTTTCACACAGTCACAACAGAATACATATGCCTAAGAAAATAAAACTTAAAAGGCTATTTTTCTGTTAGCAGTATTTCTTTTACATCAACAGCGATATGCATTTTCCAAACACATCACGTTTCTCCGATTGGTTTTTTCATCATTCACGGTCATTGAAATTAGCTCAGGCTAACACATTTAAAGCTAACACTGAAAACACAACACACTCACCGGAGAATAGTCATCAAAACACATTAGTTAGTTATCCTCCTTAATCTTCTGGCAACACAACGTCGTCCCGAACAACTTTAACCTCTTCTCGGACAGCAAAAACATAATACTTAACCGATATATCAACATTCACTCCACGCTGCTCACGAAAAGCTGCATTCACACTTGCGTTCATCTTGTTTTTGTTCACTTCCTCCTTCTTCCTCATTTCTACCGCTGATTTCTGGACCCACTGGTGAGCGTAATACGCCACCTTGTGGACATTTATATGCTACTACATGCACAAATCACAACACTTAAAACCATGTTAAATTTATGGGGGCTACACAAGCAGTCATAGGATAGTAATATTAGAAATCGGTGGCTTAAGTGTTTGTTTGGTTTTATAATAGAACAGTATAGTCAACAGAAAACAGTCAGGCCACCAGAAGAGAGGACACAATTACTGAGATATAAATCTTGTTATAGCTACAGTAGATGTCAAAACATAAAATAAAACTCCAGAAAACTGTGAAAAATGAGACATTTACATGTGGTGATGTATATTCAGTGACAGATAAAATAGAATTTGATGATTAGTCTGTAAAGTCATATAGTATTAATCTTTAATCCTTATTATGTCCACTCCATACGGTTAATTTTTACTACTTAAGGTTACATGAGCACACACTGTATGTAATACGCTAATACTGCCATCTTGTGGTTATAAGTGGAACATCATGTTGTCACTTTGAAACACCATTAACTAATAGACAGTGGAAAATACATAGTGATGGCATGGTGTCATGTACAAAAATATAAAATGTTATGTTGGTATTATTGCAAATGACCAGTGGGGTATATAAACGGACTCATTGAGACACATGAGGATCATCTGTCAGCTCTTACACTGTGGGAGAGAGAGGAAATAGTGATAGTGGCCTTAAATGGAAATGCTAATATAAGTTAACCCAACTTTCCAACAAGTTCCATTAATCTGAAAACTTGAATGATCTCTTTTAAAAGTTTGCTTGTTTTAAGTTTCCTTCCTGTGCTTGGGCAGCTGTCAGCACACATTACCTCTGCTGAATCAATTGTTTCCAGCAGCAGAGTGCTTCATTAGGGATCTTTTGAGCTGCTGTCAGCACCAGCGTCAAACCACCGTCTCATGGTCCATCCTGGTCTCTTGCACACTATTTGAACCACAAAGACAAAAGACAACTGTTTGCTCTTTCATTATCATCTTATAAGAGCCGCTGCCGCTATTTTGAAGATGAATCTTGCCCGTATAAAAAAAAAAGTATGTCTTTATCACCCTTGCATCGAATAATGTCACTTCATATAAGAACACAACAGAGGAACAGATTATATGTCTGTATTTATTTTCATCAGAACACAATTTTAATCATTGTAGCAGTAGTTTTCTTAATTTTCGAAAAGATCATGACTCGTGAGACTGTTTTATAAATCATTTCATCAAAGTTGTTTGTAAAAAAATTAAAGAAGTTACTTGAACTAAAGCATCTATAATATTACAATATACTGGTAGTATAATAGTAATCATAATAATCATAATTGCAATGATACTTCTATATGCCTTTGAACCTTTTTCATTTCTATAATAATAAATCTTTCGCTTTCACACACAGAGCCACAACCTTTCACAATAAGGTTGTGAAGCTGAGGACAAGTCTATTGGTTAATTCTCACCACATTCTCTTTTAACATCAATGATTTCAGACGCTCAGAATACAAAAAAAGAATTAGAGAAGAAGAAGAAAGTAACAGCATGACATCAACTCAGAATACACAAGAAAAACCTGGACGAAAAGACATACATTGTTCAGCATACTAGGGAACGTATTTACAACCAAAAAAAAAAGAATGGGCTTCTGCATAGATCCACAGGATAGAGAACGGAACTATTGTGAAAACAGAGAGAGGCTGAGAGAGGGGTGACGGAGGGAAATATTTGTGTACATACCATTTGGTGGTGGGTGCACAGAGGGTTAGGGGCAAGAGGCGTACATAGTCATAGAGGGAAACACAAAAAAAAGAAAAAAGAAATGTTTTTGAAGGTTGGTGTGTTATGCAATGTGACAGGCCAAACCCTATGACTGCTACAGACCATTGTTGGGGATCTAGATGGAATCTACTGTATACGACCCTACACAACTTCTTCTCAGTATAATGCAGAAAAAAATTGATAAACCCAAACACACACACACACAGAAAAAAGTTATCACAGCAGAGTAACTGTTGCGTGCATGCCTGCATTACCAACAAAAGTCAAATCAGAGATTTACATTAAGTCAAATCTAATTCTATTATTTGTTTGGAAAGAATCTTGCACACAACAAATGTGGTGCAAAAACATGTGTGAAGGGGAATGAGGGACAACACATATGCACAGCATTCGCACCCATGTAACACACAGTAAAGGATGCATTTACTGTATGAACAGTATGTAGCAGACATGGCCTCTGTGTGACTTTTGAATGCAGGTTTACTGTATAGATACATGTCCAGCAGTCGGCTTGTGATGGTTGTGACATCATCACAGCGCCGCCACTGACACGATCGGCAGGTTGAAAAGATCTTTGTAAAAAGATGTGCTTGTGGTGAGGGTTGCGTGTTACATTTCTGCAGCACTGACAGACCCTGTTTTCCTCCTGTTTGCCCATTGAAAAGCAGCATGTCATATCAGAGATGAGTTCGGTTCATTTGACTCAACACAAGGTATGCTTTGGCACCGTTTTCACATCAGCGTCCACCTCACTCACCCTGGCCTTCCCTGCACTCCCCCTCACACCTTCTTCTCCTCATTTCAGACAAAGGTCGGAGCAATATATCATTAGACATTTAAGGGGAAAATATAGATTTACTGCAGTGTGTTTTGGGTTCTCGGCCGGTGACACAGTGATAACACATTGTACAGGACAATGGTTTCCTACTACAGTCTGTGCAGCTTTAGGTGGCTGCGGTGAATAATGGAACAACTAGTGTAGCAGATCCCTGTGGGTGTAAAGACAGTGGAGGTTTAGCCACACCTGTCCTGCAGGCACCAAGGTCAATTCTAATGAGCTCTCCGGAGAACACGGCAATTCGCGACAGACACAACACGACATCTCTGCGTGTGCACAAGCGCACGCATACAGCACACAACAGCGCACTTTTTACCCACAGATTCGTTACTTTTTCTGCCCAAGCTCATTCAGCCTTCCTGATTTCCTGTGTATCTGACAGTCCTTGTGTGTGTAGGTCCTCAGCAGCAGAAGCAATAAAAAAGAGTAAAAATATCTCCGTCTACTGGTGGCCAATAGTATAGCAGCATTTTTCTGTCACTCATGCGGTCATCCTAGATGGGCATGGGTGTGCTGTGCTGAATGACAATGAGTAGCTGTGTGTTTCATGCAAGCAGGAGTGGTAAAGTGTAAGGTGGGGGTCTAAACAGCATAAGTGTCAAAATAAGCCAATATACGTGTTATACAGAAATGAATGATGAATTTTAAATCCTCATATAAGCTGTATAATAAAATTCTTGACATCAGATATTGGATTGGACATCTCATTTAAGTGATAGACATACTCAGAGTGGAAAAACAATGCATTCAGCAACATCTGTTCATCGTCAAATACCTGATCTCACAGCCTTGTTCATCAAAGAGACACAAACTAAAAACTAGAAACTGAAGAAGAAGTCAGCCCTTAAGGTCACACCATTCCTTTCTGTTCACACGCTGGTCAACATTTAAAAGCTAAACATAAGTATCAGCTGACTTAAGATGATTATCAAGGTTTTGCGATTTTAGTGCTTACACAAACAAACAACGTGCTCCTCTCTCTGGGTTTGTTTCTGTTGGTGCTCTCCCACCTCTCTGCTGCAGGAGAATGAGCTGTGATTTTTTTTACCCCGTTGTCTGCAAAACAATTTGGAGTGTTTGAGTGTGTCTGACTGTGTGTGATGGCAATGTACTGTATATCTTAATAAGCCCTTTACTTAATGAGACATTAGTTGTTTGATGTAGGTGTTTTGAGGAGAAAAAGTACAAGACAGTGAGCATGCTACAGCAGCTGATTCGGGATCGGGTGTGGTGCTTATACAGGGGGTGGGGCACTCAAACAAAAAAACAAAAAAAAAGAGGCTGTCTTAACCTTGCAGAGAGCCTCCACATGCAGGTCATGAGAATAGATTATTACACATTTTGATTAGACGAAAAACAAAGTGAACATTTTCAACAAATCCGCTCAGTGTGGGTGAAATGTTGAATGTCCATTTGTTTCATGGGGCCAAAGGGGGGGTAAAAATGTCATATACCTATATGTGGGTCACGCTACAGCAGGTAGCAGACTACCCTTATTAGTGACATTGCATGGGGAAGTGCAGTTTACCAGTTATGAAAAGTCCTTAAAGGTAACATCCAGTCTGCATGTTTCCTGGGTATAAAAAAAGGCCTGAGGTTAAAAATCACATCACTGATATGCTTTTGGTTCAGGGGGAAAATACTTAATTGAGTTGTTGCTTTCCAGTTGTGGTGATGGGATATTATCATTTATTACACATACTGCTCTCACATTCGATCACTAACCCACAGCAGGAGAAGAACCAAAGCTCTTGAGGGAGCAGAGGGACTAGATGGTACCTTTAAAATCTGATATAACAAAAAGTATCTACGTCTGGAGCAAACATATTGATCCAGTGCAAAACATTTTAATGTGAGTTCACTTTGCTGACCCATGTTGCTGAGAAGTGACCAGAATCTGAATGGGATTTTGGTTAAATGCCTGAAATAACATCTTTGGTTAAGACAAGCTTAAGATAGTCATGTTTGGTTCTGTGAGATAAAATCATCGCATCCCTGTTTTTTGTTTCATTTTGTCTACTTTCATGTGAATGAGAAAACTAGCGACAAGTGGCTTACTCTTCAAAAACTGAAGGTTTCTCATATTATTATACTGAGTTTAATATGTGATTGAACACTCTATCAACCATATGAGTATTATTCACGGATGATGAATCATAAATTTATACCAATGTCACCTCATGTAATGGGCAATGGGCTTAGTAAAAGGCTCTAGTCATGTGCTTCTGTCTTTCCTCCATTTTCATTCAAAACACAGCAGCATGCAACACAATGAGTCCTATGTGATGCTTCATTTCAGCACAACATTTAGCATGTATTATTTTACGTAAGACAAATTTTATTTTCAATTGGTGATCATATGGCTCAGCCCTTTCATTGTCTTACATAGTCTTAAATGATCATCGTCTTAGCTATTTTCTTTTATATTGTTAAAGCAGATATCAGCTTCACGGCCGTTTCGGCTAATGCTGCGTTCAAGGCAGGCTTTTGAAACCGTAAGTTACAGCTTCAAGTCACAACTACGACTTGGTAGCGTTCCAGGTAACCCGTAGCTCGTGTTTTTACCATCCTGTTGTCTGTGAAAGTTCCCTATAACGGCCACTCGTAACTTCCGACCCGTGAACTCGTACCAGATCGAACTGGTATGACTTCACAGGAAGGAAAAACACAAAGTACGAGTTTCTTTGAACGCACCATGAGTTAGCAGCCCCCGCCCTTGTCAGGCATCAATTGGTCCTCGTGCTACGTCACCACATTCACGCGCATCCCTTGGCTGCACACACAGCCCTTCATGCCGTTCTCTCTCCTCATTGGATAACACTTGTATCCCACAAGGAAAATTTTCTCCTCGGGTTACAGCAGAGCAGAGTGACGGAGAGACTCGTGTTTAGGCTGAAATACTTCATGTAAGTGATTGCTGACGGAAAATAGGACTATTTAGGACTTATATTAACAAAAACATTCCACTGATATCTGCTTTAATATATTATTTAAAATAAGTATTACTATACATTTATTTGATTTATTTTATACAGTGTAAAAATCATATGCACACCCAGGATGTCCTGAACTGTCCTTCAGGTTTACTGTGTGCACATACTCAGCCTTCATTTTATCCTCCCAGTATGTTTGATTCACATGGGGTTTGTTTAAATTGTCTGCTTGTGTTTCTTCCCACATCAGTCTTCATTGAATCATTGTCAATAAACAAAGTGTGATTCTAGAAAGTATTGGTAAAAACCTAAAGTGGGCCTGAGCTGTAATTAAATGCAGATAACCTTTGAGACTTTGAGTTCTGGTGACACTGTAGGAATGTATCCTGGTTGATGCTTTTTTTCTTTCCTTTTTTATACAGTTTAGCCTTTTTTCACTTATGCTAGTTACAGAAATGGTTTCAGCCTTTTAAAAAAACAGTAGTAATAGGTGATTATTATCTCACAAAACAGACAGAGCTTATTGTGGATACCAGAACCACATTCAAAACCCGTTTAAAGGGGATTGTGGCCAGCAAACCAGCATGGCAGAGCTAAGTGACAGGGTGCAGGGGTGGGTGGGTGGGGGCTCTGTATAAATATCATCACTGCACCACTCAGTTAGGTAGATTTTTAGGGTACTTGTCAGCAACACACACACTCAAACTTTCATACACACATACATACAGTACATGTGTAGAGACATGCATACACACGCCCACACATGCTCACACAAACCGTCACACACACACAAACTTGCAGCTAATCTTTTTTTTTCCTTTTGTTTTTTACACGTTATCTGTCTTATTTAGAGAACACATCATTTTCTTCCTGTATGAGAGACCCAGAAACAAACACAAAGGATGAACATTAGAAAGAGAATATGATTGTGTTATTCCATAGTCAGCCAGTGCAACAGAAACCAATAATTGGAACACAGTGTAAAAAAGCGTAGTGAGAGAAACTCAGCCATGAGGAAGCCGACCTTCCCACTCAACAAAGGCTGTGGCATTGTCCCCTTTTCCAAGCTAAGGGACCGGTTGAGTCCCTTAGTATGTCTGTTTGTTTACTTATTTATTTATTTTGATTGATTTGTGTGTCTTTCGTCTCAAAGCGTCCCACATTTTCCATTTGCCAGAAAGCGTTGCAAAATGTCCACAGGCACCACAGCTCCTGTGCCTGTATTTTTCCACATCGGTTGCCATGGTGAGGGAATCCCCCACCTCAACAACCTCACCTCCTCCTGGCAGCTATATCACTCCTCATTGGCAGGGCTCTCCTCCAGAGGCGTGATGGTGGGGAGGCCCAGTCCTGTTGCATTGTGGGATGCAGTGAGGCTGGCAACAGTGTGTAGGAGTACAAGGACCAGCAGGCAGAGTTTGAGCCGGCTGTTACACAGTCTGCAGGCTGCTGAGGAGCTGAGGGAGGTACGATGCTGGCATGGCGGGTGAGTTCTTTTCAGGGTCCCCCGGGATCGGTTGTCCACTTTCAAGTCCCACCGCACGTCACAGCACTCTGCATCTGGATCCACACCTGATGGATAGTCCTCCAGCAGCCCTGAGGGTTAGGTTTGGGAGGAATATAGACAGTTAGCTCAAGCTCACACATTGCCTTAAAGATCTGGCATTTTGCATTGTATATATTTAATGTAATTGCTTCCCATCCCCAAAAAAAAGAATTATTCCTGTATCCCACCATCCCCTACAGGGACTTGCAAAACATGTATTAAACGTTTCATTAAAGCAGAAGTGAGTGATCCGGTCGTTTTCGTTAATGCTGCGTTCCAGGCAGGCTTTTGAAATCGTAAATTACAGCTTCAAGTCACAACTTACGACTTTGTAGCGTTCCAGGCAACCCACTCGTGTTTTTCCGACCTGTTTTACCGGTGAAAGTCACTATAACGGCCACTCGTAACTTCCGACCGGTGAACTCGTACCAGATCGAACTGGTACCACTTCACGGTCGGAAAAATACGAGTTTCCTTGAACGCACCATAACAGTCCTCGTCGCTACGTCACCACATTCACGGCGTTCCTTGGCTGCACACACAGCCCTGCATGCCGTTCTCTCTCCTCATTGGATAAAAACTGTAGGATACGATAAATGTTTTCTCTTCGGCTCAGAGCAGAGCAGAGGGACTGAGAGACCCGTGTTTCAGTCCAAACACTCTATGTAAGTGATTGCTGTTGGAAGATATAACTATTTAAGACTTATATTAACACAAATATATCACTCACTTCTGCTTTAAGCGCTACATACATTCAGAACGATAACTTTACTATAAAAAACTCAGACCAACTTCTCCCAACTTTGAGCTCAGAATAAAACAGCATTAATCCAGTTTAGTTTGGGTATATCGCCAAGATAGGCCAAGACTTTGTATCAAACAATCTGAGTGGGTGTGACGGCACCTACCGCAGCCATTAGGAATGTCAGATTGAATGAGTTTAAACGTCACTGGCAACGGATGCAGGCAAAAATCAATCAATAAATACAGCAAGCAACGCAATGCATCAGAAAAACAGTAGAATACTCAAAATCTTTGAAGTCAGCGACTCACATGAATGAAAGGGAACTTTTTAGAAAGAACCAGTTCTCTAATTTGAAGAGGAACTAGTCCTGTCACTTTTCCGTTGTTATGCTAACCCTCCTCCTGGCCACGTGCATTTGTTTACAATTAAATCAGCAAGAAATCAATCAACAGAGTCATGTATAACGTTATATATGATGTTACGATGTGTATATTTGTGTAGTCTCATCTGTCATAATCAAGAGATTACGGGTTACGTTTGTGTTGCGGTGCACAGATACGAGAGCTGGGACACCGGGGCGATGGCCCAGATCTTGCAAAGTTGGTTTTCAGCCAAGAGACGCAATAAGTGACATGCACATGGAAAGCAGAGAGCCTCCATTCTCCCTAGTAACAAGTTAAGCCATTCATTAAACCATCACAATTAC
The DNA here is from genome assembly GCF_905171665.1 of Trachurus trachurus. Lineage (NCBI taxonomy): Eukaryota > Metazoa > Chordata > Actinopteri > Carangiformes > Carangidae > Trachurus > Trachurus trachurus. The sequence continues at coordinate 18,894,734 of NC_139899.1, forward strand.
TCCAAAGCTGTTAAACTAAGGTAAAAATGTAGCATAGTTTAGCTACAAATACTGCATAGTTCCTCTTTAAGTATAATGTAATGTGGTCAAAAGAGCTAAATGCAATGTAGAGGGAAAGCAAAAGCACGACTGGTTAAACAATACTGTCTTAAACACAGGTTGAAGTTATTATGGCTGGATTTGATACCTTTGCCAAGACCTTGAATAAAAATATACTCTGTGTTTCTATAATTTAAGCTTTCTCTGAGCAGACATCCATAATTATCCTGAAATCAAAAACACAACACTGAACTGCACCATTGCACTGTGTGACATGCCCCTTCATTAGAAGGCTGAAGAAGTTTAATATCAAAGTATTTACTTTTTTTGAGAAACATATTCAAAGTGTTACTGAAACTACAGCACCCACCTGTTTTAGGAAATTATTTTTTAATTATGTCTTTAAAAATGAAAGTTCATATCCATGACCCATTTTTTAAAGATTCCTTTTAAACCAAAGAGCTTGGGGCTGAAAACCACAGGCAGGCTGGGGAAATGAGAATCCACTGGGAGACTGATGAGCACGTTGTTGATTGTGCCCTCTTCATATTACCTGTCACATATCAACCAGAGATATCCTTCAATTTCAGTGGAGTGAGAAACCTAAACACTGCTCAAAATTCGTGTCATGCTAGTACAGGACTGTAACCTAGTTCTCAACATGGCCACCAGAGAGCAGCATCGACATGTGTGAAATCAGTGCACACCCATTCATAATGTGGGGGACTCAACTCCCATGATATACAAACAAGATATTTGGTTCCTAACGAGGTTAACCTTTTATTTAAGTATTCAGTGTGTGTGTCCTGGGGCAGCAGTGAGCACTAACACTGTGTAGATAATTCACTGGCTTTAGCCCACACAGCGTTATATACTGTTGAGCGCAGACAGAGCATACAGACTTTACTCTGTCATGGTGCTCCACTGTGCAGCTGATTGTTTGTGCTGTGAGTAATTGTCAACAGAAAGTTGTGATGGCGTATCACCCTGTCGGGCTGCTGATTAGACTGAACATCCTGCAACAGTAAAGTGCAAAGTGTTCACTGTGTGTCCATCAACAGTTGTGAATCCCACTGTTCAAGGCACGACAGTTCAGTGTTTGCTTTTTGTATAGTAAATAAATCCCATCATGATGAGTATGTTCTTAAAGGTGTACAGAAAAGAAAATTGAATTTGAGCCCACTTTGGGTCATAAAATTAATGTGATAACTCATCTTTCAGACGATGTTGGCCAAACTTTGTGCAAAATTCTATTTTTGAGTAAATCCGGGATGAAAGTGTGTATTTTTTTTTTCGCATTGGATAATGCAGGCGCACGGATTATACGTCAGCCTGTACACGATTCACCAGCCACTGATATTGGATCTGTAATCCGTCATTCAAACGTCTGAGACACGCACACACACACGGAGCTCGGGCTCGCCCCAAGCTTTGAATATCCCGCCCGCTCGATAACGACCAATCAAATTCGTTTTCCTCACTCGGGTAAACTCGTGTTGCAGCTCGTGACAACTCGGCGCGACAAAGAGGACAAACGGCCATTTCTGTACACCTTTAAGTACACAGTGTGGGCAAAGGCAGTAAAAGTTAGATGAGCTTATTACTAGGGGTGTGACACAGGGGTGTGATACACTCAGCTCACGAGAACGAGACGAGACGAGATTTTAAGAATACTACAATGACAAAATATATGACTGGACCAACAGACTTTTAATTAACCGAGTTGCACATGCATTTTGAAATGTTTTGTTATAACTCTTTACATGCATAATGTAAGCATGAGCTTTTAATAAACTTCTTCTTCCACAAATTTAAACTAAAACTAAAATTTAAAAAGTTAAAATAAAATAAAATATTTTCCTTTTTTTTCAAGTGCAAACAATATGTGCAGTGTTCCATCTAGGATTTTTTTTTTAGTAGCGGCCGCCACAGAGTCGTTAATTAATGGTAAACGCTGGATGCACTGGTTGATCAGTTTCGTTTTTACTGAGGAGGAACTATGATGAACTCAGCTGTGATTGAAAAGCACCGTAGAAAGGGGTGCAAAGTAATGGTAACTGGTAGTGGAAACCCTGCTTTACATTGTTTTAACTATGGATGTATTAGATCCATGGTTTTAACATTTAAAAAAAAATCTCGTGGCACGAGATCTCGTCACACCCCTACTTATTACTCATAGTTTTGAACCCCAGGATTTGGGCAAGCAAGGCTGTTTTATCCCTCACACAGTCAAAGCACCACTCCTCAGTGCCTATACTGGTTGAGTATTACAGTAACAATAAGCATCTGCATTTGCTTTACTGCTGCTAACCAAACACAAATTGTAAGACAATATTTTTGTACCTGTGCATATAAAACTGGGGCTGCCTCCGTGAATGAGATCATCATTGTCGGGCAGGATGAAGGGGCACCGCTGCTGCACCTCCAGGCAGTGCTGATGACAGGGGATTCGCTCGCTGCAGTGCATCTGGGTGGTCTGGAAGTACTGAGAACACAGCCAGGGCTTGTAAACCATCTAGGTGGGAGACAGAAAGGTGAGGGGGGTAGGGGGGTAGGGGTGACAAAGTGAGGATATTGATGAGTTAAGGAGGATCTGGGATGTTACGCACACACGCATGCACGCTCCCACATGTACGTGCATCATCTATGACCTCTACAGCTATTGATTCACACAGCACTGAGCAGATATCCTGCTGATCCTGATATCTACTGTTTAATGAACGTGGCTGTTGCTGGGCAGTCGTTGCTTTGTCAGTCAACCTCCTCTTCAGAGCAGCTAAGCATTTACTGTTTACTGTGCCTGTATCTCTATTGTTTTTTTGTGTGTGTGTGTGTGTGTGTGTTTTTTTTTGGACAGATTGTTTTCACATGCAGCAGTGCAGAGCAGGACACGTCATTCATTATCACCACCACATGCAGTGTGAGTAACATTTAAAGCACCAGAGGAGATACATATCACAGTATATAGCAGTTACCATAATATAAACAAGTCAGTTCAACCACTGTAAAAAGTCCAGCCAGATCATTAGAAACCTGGCATTGTCACAACAGCACAGGGAACACCATTACACAAATAATTACAGCAAGTCATAACACTTACAGTAGGCTATGTATTCTGACACTTTCTGAATACTCAATGTAGACTTTCCACATGCACATTTTCAGCTTTTTTTAAGTGACTTGATCAAGAAAACAATAGAAAATTGTTGTTTGGTTGTTGTTTTTTTGCCTGAAATGCAATAACAAAATCCCATGTGTCCCATATCAAGTGCAGTAAACCAATTATTCATACACAGGTTGTTAGTTTAAAAGCTATATGGGAAAGTCGGACTCTGCCATTAACAAGGAAAATCACAATAAAAAGATGAGATTACAGTGAAAGGCTATAAATATTAGAGTGAATGACAGCTCTTTTAAAAGAAAATCAACAGCAGACGACACATCATTATTGCTGTGAGCGTTGTCTGCATCTGTTATATTTTAAAATTTTCATTTATGTTTGTGTGCAGTCATTTGATCTGTTTTTTGTCACCCTTTTTCTCAACTCTGCAAGTGCACGGATGGGGGACAAACCATTTAGTTAGCACCTTATGTTTCTTTTCTCATGTGATAAGGTGGGTGCCTCATTGTGTGGCATTATCACCTGTGGCAATTAGCTGCTATTTCCTGTGAACCCCTCCAGTGACTGCATGGCAAGTTAGCACCTGCTGGGAGCTTAATCATCACTCCTTTAAAACAGTGCAGCCAACCAGAGATTGTATCACCTCTCCAAGTAGACGCTCACATTGTGGTAATACGGTTATGATGCAAGTGTGTGTATTACAAATCTTTAGAGAACAGAGAACAAACAAGAAAATGAATGGGCAGTATAAGTACAGTTTACATTCCACATTACATTGGCTGAACTATACAGTAGATCAGTAGATGTTAATGCAGGTAATGCGAGAGAGTGAGAAAATGAAAATAAATGCATACGATACGATCTTAAAGGCACAGTAGACATTTTAGGGAATGATAAAGACGCTAACGATAATGATTATGTTGTGTTGAAATCATCAAACATCAGCACATCCTGAAACACGTCTGCACAGTTGAGCTGCTGAAAGTTTTCCCTCTGCCCTCTTTCACATCTTCTTTTATTTATCCCTGAGAAGTCATTTGCCATTTTTTCCCTTGGTGCTGCTCTGTAATATGACCTACTGTATGTATTTCTCTTTACACTCTGCACTCTGCACTCTGCATATACTGTAAATAATCAAAGGAGAACGTGATATCCGATTCAAATGAGGACAAAGACAAGTATGTTTCATGTTTCAAGTTTCCCAAAGTTAAAATATTCAATAATAGTTTTTACTGTGAAAAGCATCTATGTAGTACATCCTTAGTATTTACATGACATAACACCAGCATCTGAATGTATTGTATCATATGTTACAGTATAAATATTGCTTCAAAATAACACAGTACTATCTTCTGGGTTGCATCACCTGCCATGGATATTGAAGGCTCAGATTGTACAGACTGTACACATGACTGAACATGTGCACATATACAGAGGCTGTGCACCCATCCATAGATGCTGCACAGTAAATTGCTGTGTGCTAATAATTAGATTTCGAACTGAAGATAAGGATGGTTTCTGAGGACAACCCTCCCACACACACACACACACACACACATGCTGCCCTTCTCTCTAATCCACTATCACTATGTAAATGTCACAGATGAAAATGTGGTCACATGACCCTCTGTCACATCTTGTACATATTAGAACTGATATTTCAAAATTACTAACAAACCGTAGACATTTATGTGTGTGTGTGTGTGTGTGTGTGTGTGTGTGTGTGTGTGTGTGTGTGTGTGTGTGTGTGTGTGTGTGTGTGTGTGTGTGTGTGTGTCAGTGTGTGCGTGTGTAAAATTGATTGTCGAGCATGTGTGAGAGGACACTGTTGTCTTCTCTGTTTTTGCTTGTGCAACACATTTTCCGTTGTATGTCCTGCTGTTCCCTGTGTTTAGACAACTGCTCATCCTGTAGCTGTCAGCATGGGGAGATAAACTGGACGAAACAGAGGCTTTTTCTCTCATTCTGCAACATTTCACACCACGGTAACATTGTCAACGGTGACAAGTAGTGTGTATCTCAGAATTTATCAGACTCAGCTGAATCACAGAAAACGACCGATAGACGTTATTGAAGACAAAAAATACATAAACAAAAGCTGAATAATCAATAACTTCACAAGTGGAGAGATTATCTGTAAACAGCATCTACGGCAACAACCTAGCTTTGACTTGAGTCTCAGAAAGTTCTCCCCCATGCATTTCATGTTCCCTAACACCCTCACATCTGTTACGTTTCCTTACAAGGACAAAGAAGTACAGTAAGTCGGATCTAGGTGACACCCAGACCATGTGAACTGAACGAAAAAGGGCAAGTGCACCCTACGAGCCTGGCAGTCAGGATTAACATCTGTCTTATAGGTGCAACAGATGTGGTGTAAAAACCCCAGCTCCTCTTGGCCATTTGCCACACAGTTGTGTCCTTTTGGACCCAGCGGCAGTTAGTGAAGCCCACTGCTGCTGCTGCTGCTGCTGCTGCTGCTGCTGCTGCTGTATATGAGTATCCACTCCCTCAGCCATCAGTCGCCTGTAGACCCATGACTCGTAATTTATCATACAGCTGTCAAATCTCGGAAAGGGAGAACAAGGCATGCAGCGAGTGAGAGAGATAAGGAGAGGAGTGTCGTGATATAGATAGTGGTTGGATGGGCTTCCTCTCATTTATTTAACTTTCTTCCTATCTGGTGTGTTCTTGCAACTCCTTAGGGAGAGAGTGAAATACTGCCGTCTCGTCAATCACAGACTCAGTGAGTTAGAGGTCAGCTGGCTGCCTCTGAATTTTTGTTCTCCTTTTGCTGTCTCTTTCCTCTTACTTTCACATCTCTTATTTGCTTCTGCTGTTTTACTGTAACTCCTGTCATTGTGCTCTCCCCAGAGTTTCCCCTAGGATTTTTTTGGACATGTGATTTTGTGTGTGTGTGTGTTCACAAAAAGCCTCCCTGCTGGGTGGTTTCTATATGTCTGCCAGCACCAGAAGTCCTCTGGAGACCTGAGTACATACAGCATATTTCTGCACAGTGATAGCCAAGAAAAATGTCTGCCTAGCTGTATAAGGGTTCTAAAGAGTTAGGAAAATACTCTTTCTGAAAGCATAATATATACTGAATGTACAACAGTTATAGTTAACAGTTAGAAGATGAAAACAACCATTCAATATTGAATATCTACAATGTGTGTGGTGATGAAGCTCCTGCTGTTTCCTTTTTCTCATGTTTCCTTCCCTTCTCTTATGTTTGCTGTGACCTTACTGTGGTGGCTCATGTTAAATTGACTGTCCCTTTGACAAATGACAAATGATTATGAATAATGGGGTGAGCGTTAGCATTAGGGTTCGATAGGGTTGTGACTGATGGTTAAGGATTCGTATACCTTATAATACCATATCTTGCTAAATACTCATTGGCCATTTCATTTTACGCTACAGTTTAGATGTTTCCGATTAAAAGCTAGCAGGACAGAAACGAAAGGTTTTCATTCAAAACATTGATGAAGAAAAAGAAAAAAAAAGTAAATGTATGTTCAACCTCCTGGAATGTATTAATGAGTGAGAAAAGATCTGTCATTAAAAGCTCAAATCAATGTCAGATGGTGTGATGGGTTTTGAGGAATGTGTTAATTTCACAGGTAAACATAAAGGAGGTTTTGAGTTTATAGTAGCAGCAAAATGGGAATGTGAAGAAAACAAGAAAGTAATTTTGCTTTACAAACATGTAAAAAAAAAAAAAAAATCCTTCATGCATAAACCATATTTTGTTTCACCGTTAATTTTCTGTTGGGTTTTCATGAAAAACGGCTGTTAATCATAGAACTGACTGGCGTCTTCTGCCCACATGTTTAAGTATCCTTGAGCAAGACAAGGATTTTCAAATTGCTTCAGGGAAAATGATTTTACTTTTTATGTGACAGAATGAATGTATGTAAATGTGATACATGTAAATGAATAGATGTGATGTAAGAGACTGTCTTCATTAACACAAAGAACAAATGTAAGGACTTGGTTAGACTAGGCTGAACATTTTCCAAAGTAAACACCTCAGCTCAGCTGCGACAAGGTGCCTATAGGGAGATAAAAATGTAAACAAAGAGGACGGGTAGAAGAGCACAGAGGTTCATCAATGCAGATGTGACAGAGGGAGTGGGAATCTTGGTGTCGGCTGAAGTTGAACTGACAGAAACTGGAGTAAGAGTTTATCGCTGTATAAGTAATATCAGTCTGTCTGCTCGAGCAGTTGTCGCACACAGTGCTGCATGGGAACTTGATTGTTTGTGGTTGTAAGACAGTGAAAGTACTCCACTGGGCAAAGAGAGATGGAAATTTGCTTTTAAAATCTAAAAATCAATGTCAGAGATTCAGCTGATACTACAATCCATCCTTCGGCTCTAAAATGAATCTCATTTTTTAAGATGAGACAATATTATGCCACAATATTCTGTTAAACCCCACTCACACTCTCCACTGGTCCGCTTGCCTGCTGGTGATCTGCAGAGTTGAGACTCAGCTTTCTCCTGGGTTGGATTATTTCATTACAATTAGGCTATTAAGGTTGTAATTGATGGAAGGCCCTAGTCTGCCCCGTAGTATTGGTTTTAAGTGGCCCCGGATGGCACTGCCTTGTCAGTGCCTCGTCTTTAATGCTTTATCTGAAATGTGGTGGTAGCTAAACTGCTGACAGAGACACAGCAGATAACTGCAAGTCGCTCCTCAACATGTAGTACAGTAAGGCGGCGCTGCAGGGGGAGACACGGGCACAGACGCACATGCATGGGTCTCATGAGCCGCCTCGTCAATTAACTACCGCTCCACCGCATTAAGGCTATCCTCTTTTCTTTCATCCTCTTTTCTGCTCTGTTTATTTAAATGATCCTTGTGGCTTAAATAGTGAACCAGGACAGGAAGCGGGCCACACAATAGGCTGCTATTAGCGTACTTTCAAGTTGTGTCAGACTGAGGCACGGGATTAAAACAACAGAAGGCAACAATGACGAATGAGGGACTTCTAGTTAAGACTAAAGTTTAAGGTATTCACAGATCTGCTGAGGGAAAACAGATTTTGTTGTAGGTCTCTGACTTTTACACTGATTAAAACTGACTATCAGCAACATATTTGCTGTGTGTGCCCTGCTGTGAGAAGTGCATAAGAACTGAACCACTATTTTACATTTCAATACAATTTTTATACTGAAATGACTTAATTGGATGAGCTGTATGTATCCAGTGAAGAAAAACATAACTTTCTGCACACTGTCCACAGAAGCAGAGACTATTGTTCTGCTCTCCAGTGTTGGTAAAACGAGCAGCCCGACAAAGGAGTCCGAGATGTATAAGGGGTCAAATAGAGGGTGTTCTGGAGTTAGGGCCAGCATGTAAACTTCCCCATAATCCCTGCAGCAGCAGAAGCAATGCCCCATGGGAGTTCCACAACAAGAGGTCAAAGCAAAGCAAAGCAAAGGTTACACTAAATATAATCTAAAAAAAAAAAAAAAAACGTACACATTCACATACGCAAACAAACAAGTGCACTCGGCTAAACATGCTGGTAAGTCAATGAATGTGATCAAGCGTGAACTCAAACACAAAGGCAAAACAAACCTGTGGTCTGTGCAAGGGAAGCCAACCTATAATCGATTCAATATCATCACAGAACTATCATGATGACTTAAGCAGACAAGATTTAATTGGCTATGATGTATGTATGTGCTTTCCCGTGTGTGTATAGTACAGAGAGTGAATGCAAATGTGTCTGTGTGTATTTTCACTAGCCCGGGGGCAGCACCTGGCAAGCATGCAAACCGTGTCAGCATCAGTTATACAGGGAAAATGTAACGTAACTAATGATCTCAACAACAAGACAGACATGAAATAAACAGGGAGGTTTAAGCCAAGATGGTTAGTGGAGCCGATGGGAGCATAATAGTAAAAACAAAAAAGGACGAGCGAAGCTGCCTGTAGACCGAGGCCGCGGCACAACGCATTGATTGAAACTGAAGTGAAGCAGAAAGAACTCATGCAACTCCCTGAGAGGCACCTATTCAATTACATCCATGTTACATTTGAATGACTGCGTGGACACAAAAGGGCTAGTTCCTCAATAATGACCCACCAGCTGTTTGCGGCGGATGCACGACAAAAACAGTTGCACGTACAGCAAACATGCATCGACACACACACACGCACAAGATACACACATTCAATCACAGACAACCAACAAACCTCATATCCTTTAATAAGGGCTGCTGCTCATTTGACAAACAAAAGCCACACTAATGTAATTACCAAGGACATACAGTATTATATTGAGTGAGGTTATTAAAGGGAAAATAAAAACATCCAAACAAATAAAGAGAGAGGGGGTGGGGAGGTGTAAAATAGAAAAAACCTCAAGCCACCGGCAGCACAAAGTTCGCCCGTCTGTTATACCGACATGTTTGACAGGCCATGTTTGAGTGTGGTGTGAATCTCAGTGAATGGCAAGAAAGAAAAAAAATACAATAAGTATTATGAGCGCTGAATCGCAAAATAGCAGCAGTACAGGGTTACATGAAAAATGTATGAATGAAAGATACGGTCATGGCAGTGTGTGAATTAATAATGTAAGAATGAATTTCCTCCGTGCTGGAGGTGTTCGCTGCCTGCATGAGTGTGTCAGGTGGTGCTCTGCGGTGCCCTATATGAGCCAGCCAGCCAGACAGTGCGTTTCACTCCCTTCTGTCAGGATTTCATTCTGCCCAGGGACACCTGATAAAAATCACCAAACCCCGCCATCGCTTGCACATTCATAAACAGTTTAAATCCTGTTCATAAACAGCTTTTTTTAAACCATGGAGAGGATTGTAACACTTTCCCTCGAGCCTAGAAGAGTGAGTTTAAAGTGTTGACATCATCCCAATGTGACGTCTAAGGGGTGAAGCAGGGACAGGACAGCAGATGCTAAAGGAGATCTCATCACAGAGTTCACGTCCTATGAGGAGTGAACAATAGACAGTCCGGGCTGGGAGAGAAGTGTGAAAAAAAGTGTGAAGAAGAGTAAGAGTCCAGAGCCACTGGCACGCTGTATTACACAGCATTTTGTGCTTTGAGCTAAAAACCCACTGTTAGTGTGCTATCCCACACTCATATTAGCAGGTATGAAGTTAGTTTACTATATTAACCACCTTAGTTGAGGAGGCAAAAGTGAAAGTCTGGACAAATGATGAGCCATCCAGCTTTTCAACACTGTACCATCTGTACAGTCATGCTGCTATACCTGAATAGAAACACACGGAAGCTGCACAACTGTGTCACCCACAGCTCCCAGCTGTACTACATGCAGATTCTGCTACTACTATACAGACAGCTTTGCTTTCAGACTGAGCAGATGACATTAGAAACTCCTCTATGGGAATACAGAGAGCAGACCGACAGAGACAGAGGTGGAGGGAGACAATGAGGAATTATGGACACGAGGATGTAGATGAAAGGGGGGAGGACATTTTCTACAGGGAGCACATCCATACACACAAAACGTTTTGGCCTAAAACTCATTTTGTTGATTAATCAAGGTTATATGGACGTAATTCATCGACACTGTCATGCTGACACTTGCACTGATAATTAATTTGGCAAAGATAATTATCAGCACGATGAGCCTACTGCGAGTGAGAGTGATGAATCAACCCCCGCCACAATCACACGCTGGTGGTTGGCTCTACCGCAGGCCATGCGTCTTTGCATGCGCATGCACCTGGAGCTCAGTCACCAACTCAGCTGGTTTCTATAGGCGAGTCCCATTTCTCCGTCCCCACATTCTGCAAACCTGTTACATAACCTGAGTAATCCCAGTGTAGCACCTCATATTGAACTATTGTGAGAGGTGGCTAACCTGAGCTCTTTTTAACTATCAAAACAATAAGATGGGGTTTCTGTAATAAACTTAAAGGTGTTCAGAAATGGCCATTTGTCCTGTTTGTCGCGCCTCCTTCTACGAGTTTACCTGAGTAAGGAAAACGAATTTGATTGGTCGTTATCGAGCGGGCGGGCTATTCAATGTTTGGGGCGAGACTGAGCTCGGTGTATGTGTGTGTGTTTCAAACGTTTGATTGACAGATGATGGATCCAATATCAGTGGCTGATGAATCGTGAGCAACGTGACATATAATTCATGCGCCTGCATTATCCAGTGCGAAAGAAAATACCACACTTTCATCCCGGATTTACTCGAAAATAATTTTGCACAAAGTTTGGGCTACATCGTCTGATAGATGAGTTATTACACTAATTTTATGACCCAGAGTTGAAGCAAATTCATTTTTCTTTTCTGTACAGCTTTAAAAGTAGAGTGGTTTTAAAGTATTGTATAACTTCACCTTTAAATCAAGTTTTTAAACATCAATTTTACTATCTTATGAACTGAACTACCTTTTAAATTATAGTACTTTTTAATCACTTTTTTAAACTTAAAATGATTCTTATTCACCTTAATGAGCTCAAAGTATTAAAATCAGTGACCACAACTGTTTTGTGTAAATAAATTAAAAAAAAAAAATTATTTAGTCCACAAATTAAATTCAGCAGGTACACACTTTTTTTTCAGACCTTCTCAGAAGATAAAATATATCACCATGACACTTTAATGGGCCCCATGAAAATGAAATAGCGGCAATTAAATGAAAAATCAAATGTTCAAAAACAAATGGCTGCTTCACCACAACGGCAAAATAAAAGAAAAGGTACCTTAAAGGGATACTTCACCCAAATTCAATAATGAGTTATCAAAACGCTTTTGGAGTTCCAGTGGGGGTCCGGCTGGCAACGGATTTTCATATAATGGCGGCGGATAGAGTTCACTTTTGAATCGTCCAAAACGATTTTCTTCCGTGTTTACATCATACATCCAATGGTTTACAATGACTAATGAACATCTGACAGCAAATCTCGTGCATGTGCACAAACATCAACAGAGCCACTGCTAAAAACAGAGATCAAATTAATTTTTGTTTTTTTTCCCCCTGGAACTCCAAAAGCATTTTGATGACTCAGAAAGTTCTCCGAACCCTTCCTTGGCACAGGTGATAGGCTCACTCACACACCTTTCAAAAATAAAATACATTCACAATCACAAACCATTTGTGTGTCTATAGAGAGCCTAAGTGGAAGTGGAAGAGAAGCTCGACATGTGACCTCAATTTGGAAAAAATCTCCATTTAAGACAGTGAATGGGAGTCAAAATTGTATTTTGTGATCCGATTGAATTGTGTCATTAGGAAAATATTTGACCTTATTTAAAGCATGGCGTTCCATTCCAAAAAATCATTTGTTTGTTGTAAAACGGCAACGGAAGTTGAAAACGGCGGTTAGTGTAAAGACCACTCTACGGACTACTACAGTAACAGGCAGAGTAGCTGACAGGGGAAAGGGCGGCATGTGGTGTGTGTGTGACATCACCTACGCGACCTTCTGGTTACGGATTTTCGGAATTTTATTTTATCATAGTTTTAGAACAAACTGCTGATTTTTTGGCATGAAACACAATGTTTTAAATAGGTACGTAGAGGTCATATATTTTTCTCATGGCACAATTCAATTGGATCAAGAAAAAACATTTTGGGTCCCGTTCACTTACTGTACATTTTTTTCCGAATTGAGGTCCCATGGTGAACGTTACTTCCTGCTTCCGCTTAGGCTCTCTATTTCTTCCTGTACTTTCAGGCATAGTTAAACATAGTTACAAACATTCATAAACAACAAATAATTAACATATTATGCATCTTTACAATACACAAATAACATTACCTAGTATTCACTTTTTTTTACTGAATCATTTTAACTTAATTTTTAACCTTAAATGACATCTATTAACCATGAATGTAGACTCTTTTTAATCTTAACTGCTATTTATTATGCAAACTTATTTAAACTTATGCCCTTTCAATCTTCATAAATTTCCACTGGGCTACACCAGAAACAGACCACAGTTCACCACATTCACACTGTAGCACAGCAAAAAATCCCTTTCTCTTCGCAACACTGTCTCTCCTGCTGCTGTCCATGCCCCCCGTCCCACCTCACCCCCCCACTCATCGTCTCCCTCTGCAGTGTATACTGCAGCAGCTGGATGAAAAATGGCCTGGAAGTGGGGGCTGGCGCAAGGTTGCCAGCAGAGACATAACATATATACACACTCACCTTCAGACACACACTGTGCTTACTGTACTTACTCTCTCACTGGCTTTCCTGTGCTATTTCTCCAGCTTGCTCTCTTTCTGTCTCTGTCACGGCTGAGGCGAGCACACACACACACACACACACAGAGACAGAGTGCGCACACAGGCATGTGGAACCAGAGTGAATGAGAGAAAGAGTAAGAGACAGACGAGGAGGGACGGTTGGTGTCGGCGGGGCTTTACAGTATTAATAACTTAGAGTTGACAGTAGCTTGTTATCAGAGGGTTTTCCTCCCCTGGGCGCCACTGACCCAGCCAGGCCAACCATGTCAGACCTTGTGGAGCCTCTTAAAGAGGGAACCCTAGAAATCGAGAACACGTCCTACATTGGCCTTTTGGTTCTTAAGTAGAATACCTTTTTGTTTAAAAGGCACATAAATCAAATGGGCATAAAGTGTTTCTGTTTAGAGATGTGAAATCAATACCAGATTTAATTGATTAAAGATATTCATCTAATAGTCCATTTGGCAAATATTCAGCCGTGTACACATGTGGAAGCAGACACACAAAAGAATTATTTTAATAACTTCTCTCTGATGTTTTTTTTTGTTTTTTTTTGCTTTTCACATCTTCACAAAAAGGAAATCATTTCATCCATGTTAATCTGGCACAGACGTGCAAGATAAAGTCAAAGAGAAAGGAGGGAGGAATCTTCAAAGGGTGCCACTGAAATGTATCTTTCATTCGGCTGGGGGAGGGGAACCACAGCTTTTTTTCCAAAACAACAGAGGAGGAAAATATATTGTTTAATTATAGGCTAATGCAGAGGTAAGAATCATGGAAAGCAAAGAAGAAGAAGAAGACAGAGAAAAGAGGAAGGCAACAAGATAATCGAATGTCCACAAGGCTCAGAGGCAATTCTGGCTATTCCTCTGCAGCTCTGTGAATGATATGTGCAGCAGGACTAGAGTAGAGAGCTAGAGAAAAAAAAAAAAAAACCTTATCTAAAAATGAACATACCCTGCTCCTGCTGTTAAATATGCCCATTATAGCGCACAGCTCCCATCGGACCTATAGAGTCACACAGGCTGAGCAAAGAGGAGGCTGAGAGAAAGACAAACATGCCACCTGCTCTGCCAACCCTGTCAACCAGATATTAAGTTATGTACGACAGCAAAGATGATCACTGGGAAGTTAATCTCAACTTGTCTGTTAATGTGATGAGGAAATGTGGTTAATATTTATATTTGACAGGTTGTTGACATGTTGATTCTGAATATATCAGTGAGACGCTGATACACAAAATGTTTCTCCCACCAAAATATTTGATCTTGTTCAAGTTCTGCTGTTGTGACAAGCATCGCTGAACATATGGTTATGTTTAAACACTGGCAGTTAGTTGACAAAAATAATGGCCTGGTGTAATCCAGTAAAAAATTCAGTTGTGTCGTTAATAAATGTGGTTCTTCACTTAAAGAGGAACAGTGCGAGATTTGCAACTTAATTAAACAGCCTTAGAGTAATTGTGATGGTTAAATGATTTGTTATGGGGAGAATGGAGGCTCTCTGCCTTCCACCTAGCATCTCTTGGCCGAAAACCAACCTCGCAAGATCAGCGCCTTCGACCCAGATCTCGTCTCACGAGAAACATGGACTGCTTTACGACAGTATGACACAAACACGCCGTTAATCCATAATCTCTTATCCCACCTCGGTAGACGGATTGCCTTCTTGCCAGCTTCATTGAAAACAAACGCACATGGCCAAGAGGGGAGGGAGGAGGGTTAGCTGTGAGTTTTTACGACAGCGAAACTCCGTAGAGAAAGAAGCAAACAAAACAGTGAAAAAGCGGTCAGACTTGCATAGTTCCCCTTTAAAACCCCCTTGGCTCTCAACATGATCCAGATGTGAATGAGCTAAGCAATTCAGTTGGGGACTACGAAGGCCACTGTGAAGGAACCAAAATACTGTTAGATGTTTAAGAGGTTTGCCCACTCTTGTCACCTAGCAACATTGACAAAAGCTTCAAGTTTAAGGTTGTACTTGTATATAAAAACTGTACATTCCTTTGGCTCTTCAGCATTGTTTGTTGCCATAGAGCCATTACCATGCAATGAATCTTGGGATAGTCTGGGCATCGAACAGTTGTTCTGCTGTAATACAATGCAGCCTTTGACAGGTGCTGTCCATGACTTGGACTAACTAAGGCAAGTGGAAAGAGGCAGTGAATACAACACTGACCTACAGTATCATGATATGGTGAGATTGTTACCAAAGAATAGCTTATTTACATATCCAGCAGTTACAAAGTAACTTTATCATTCACTTGGAATCATGTATCTGGTTATCTCATGGATGTAACTCCTACATTCACTGCCCTTTTACTTTAATTTCTGCTCTCTACAAACCGCTGAGGGAAATATCTGGCTCTTTAGCAGCTACATGCTTCACTATGTTCACCAGTTAATTGTCAGCTGTGCCTACCTGCCTGTGTGTCTGAAAACTACAGTGACCCTCAGTGCTCAGTGCACTCCAATTTAATAAGCCACATGCAAACAGAACACCGGCCAACTAAGAAAACACATGCACTGCTTTTAGCAAAAAAGAAAAGAAAAAAACTGCAAAGTTGAAAGTGAATTTCCATCCCATTATCTGTGTCATCCCATTATCTAATGGGATGACACAGATAATGATAGACAGTAAATGTCTGAAGTAGCAGCATCCAAGCCTCTTGTTGTAGCTCTTAGTTGCAGCTTTTTTCTTTTCTTTTCTACAGTAACTCACATAGTGCTGTCAACATGGAGCATGTGAAATGCAAAGACACATAATTATGATGTCTTGCATGTGACTGCACATGCAAGTGCATACAAACACACATACAGTACATGCAGAAACATGAAGCAGTCTCTCGACACACAGTAGAAAATCAGCACTATACCCACTGTTTAATTATCAGATGAGGAGCCACCAGAGTTGAGGAGGTATTGATAATGGACATCTTGTCTGGGCTGGTCCAGTGTGAACCCAACACCAGCTGTTAAATCACATTACACATTATCACACACACACACACTAGGTTGAGGCCAACTCCACTGACAAGAGGTTTAACTCCAATCCAACCTGCTGACACCTAATCACCAATTCCTTAGCAATCCGACAACAATTCTGCAAAGCTCACACAACTTGAGTTTATTAACTTCTTTTTTCTTCTAAATATGTTCGAGTGATATACATGTAATCAAAATACAAAGCAGGAGAGGTAAAACTGCACACGTTTACAAATTTGGAGACAAATTCAGCTGCTTGTGTCCCCCTCAAACTTGGCTGGAGTTAACGGAAAATGGTAAATTAAACACAGACTCAGTTGAAAATTAGCAAATTAACTGGTAAATTGAATAAATGTTGATTCAGAATAAATGCAATTAAATGAAATAGTGAAGTGTTAGAGCCAATTACCCTAATGGCATGATTTCACAGTATTAAAATGAAATCGTCCCCAAATCATTTTTGTGATTATATTTGATCAGCCTGACATTTATTTATCATCAAGGATTTTACAGCAGTTGATTTAGGGCAAGTCAACCACTGATTCTTTAAACCAACTGCTGCACTTATTTTGATGCATGCAGCTTTCAGCAGCATCTCACACGATTCAATATCAGTATGTCAATCAAGTGACATCTTATTGCCCATCAGTGTGATGTACCCATGCATTTGATAATGAAGATATTCTTTTAATTGAAAACGTTATGACAGTGGGATGGTGCACATTTAGATTCTCATTGTCGACATGGACAGGATATAGATGGTGATGGTCCCTAACTGAGTCTATGAACAGGCTCAACCTTTGACCCCGCTGCTAGCTATATTACAAGTGTAATTTATTGAATACATGCACTACTGTATATGGGCTGTGTTGTGGATAAGCATTTAGCATTAACACATCAAAACATGTTTTATCAGATAAAATGTATTAATTTGCTATACAGACAGGGTTAATAATGTGACCTTGAAAGCAGCCTATAATTAAAGGTGGTGCTGATTGAAAAAAAAATCAAATTAACCATGAATGAACCATATCATTTGATAGCTATCAATTCCAGCAGCTATATGACATTGTGGAGTATAGCATGAATGGCTGAGCCTAAAAAAGTACTGGAGTGTGTGTTATAGTGTGATACAATAGTACTATGTCAAAAGGTAAAGCCAAGACAGCCTTGGTACAAATGTAGGGTGAGAAGGGTTTTGTAAACTGTGTGCATTCATTTTGCAATTTGGCTCATTAAAAGAAATATACACTGTTGCCCATAAAGTTCGAATAATTTTGTTTTCAGACACATTCCTCTTTTTTATTCCTATTTATACACATCACTAATCACCTTTGACCAGGTGCAATGATACATACTGAGTCCCAGCTACCAGTTTTGAGAAGATATACACTTTATCTAGCAAGAATAAATCACATTGTCACAATCATTTCATGAGAAGAGGTTTATTCCAACTTTATGAGCAACAGTGTATATCCCTGTACAAATGCATTTGATTCACAAAGTCTTAAGACACAATGCTTTCCTGGTTTAGTCGGTTGATGCTGCTTTCTAGAAAGAGACTGAGAAAATGTGTGTATGACAGTATAGGGGAAATACTGTATTTCTTGATCAAAGGTAAAGTGTGGAGCTGCTGGATTACATAGCTCATGTGAATCAGCTCCTCCAACCAAGATTTCACGTTATTCTGAAAATATTTTGTGCAAACAAATATTCTGAGCGTGCTAAGAGAGCTTGTTTTAGATGGTCTAGAAAGACTAAGTGAAGATAGCTTTCGGTCTTTGGCGTGTTGTCTCTGATGTTATCTCTTTATCACACATATGGACGGGGAAAGTGGGCCAAGACGGGCCAGTGTTTGAAATGCAGGGACCAAATTAGAAAGGAATGGCAGAATCTGATGGGGTCACGTCGTCTGGGCCAAACCTGAGACATAGCCGCTTTGCTGCTCCCAATTAGACTAAAAACTACAGCAAGAAAGTCTGAGTGTGATATATTCAACCAGGCCACATTCCGCCCCTGTGCTTCTATCTGTCAGAGAACGAAAAGGAAGTGGGAGAGCAAGAGAGAAATGGGGAGATGCAAACATTAGAAGAGGAGGAAGGAGAGACAGAAGATAAATTGGTCAGCCCCCCTCCCACCCTCCCCTCCCCTCCCCCCCCCCACCTCTCTCCCTCCCTCTGCCTCTCTCTCAGGACTGCTGTGCGAGACTGCAGATAGATTCTGATGTTCTCATTTATGTCTTAATGATTGGGTTAGTATGCAGCTTGTGCTCTGCAATGCTGCGCTTAGACAGAAAGCAAGATCACAGAGGCACGCAAGCATACATGGGCGCTCATACACACATACACTGCAAGATCAAGGGCTTAACACAGAGATCTAATGTATGCAGTGACACATACATAGATACGTATGTGTTTCAGTGAAAGCACATAGATTACACTACGTTTTTTTTTTTTTTTTTGCAAAGCACATTTTGAGTACATTTGATTAGAATTAAGTCATGAATCGGTTTATATGTTGCAGTATATTATTCTAAAATGCACCATGACTGAAGGGAAAGTAAATGCATGTTATATGGTCTGCCTGGCAGCTGAGGCAACAGAGAGGGAGTCAAAGAGAGAGAGAGAGAGAGAGAGAGATTGTACTTGTAATGACATGTCATATCATCATGGGTGGTTAATGCTTGAAATTCCAGGATGAGTATCCTTTTAGTAAACAGCCGTATCATTTGAATATTTCATTGAGGCCAATTACTAGCTTGTTTACTTATTAATCTGATTGCCGCTGCCAGAATAAGCTACAGCTCTGTATCATGGAGAGAATGAGAGTTTGTGCAAGCAGAGGAGAGCAGCACAGAGCAGCCCCCACACTGCTGGTAGGCCTACTGCAGGGAAAAGCATCAAGTTTGCACTGAATTATAATGATAGCTCAGAGAATATTATCATGACTGAGCTAAGCATTCAAGGTCCTGGAATATGTGCACCTAAACGCACACTGCATGCAGTGAATGTGTCTGATGATGGATGAACAGTTCAGCTGCAACAGCCATGTGTTAAAAGCTAACATTTTAGGATTATACAAATTACCTAATTATTTGCTAAAAGCCCTCCCCCCCAGACTGCAATTGCCCAATCATTGCTGAGCAACAGCAGCAGTTTATAATCATGCCAAAGATGGTGTGTATGTGTGTGTGTAAGGGGGGGCTCTAGTGAGAGAGATACTTGGCATTTAAAGAGTTTGGAGGGTTGTGTCTTTCCAACAACAAAAATACAGCAGCAAGGATGTGTGCTTGTTTCCTCTAAAGCTCTAATCCCCCCCCCCCCCCCCCCTTATGTGGCTAACTAGGTCAGATACCTACAAAAGTAACTAAATGTGTTACGTCTAAGGAAAACAGTTGGGACCTATCATTTGCTAACATTAAAGTTTAGCTGCCAGTGTAACCCTGCTCTATTAGATTTCAGGAAGTTTCTGTGAGATTGTTCAGCAGCACTGTGTTATTAAAATGTGAATTACCTGAACCTTTGTGTTGCATGCCCAATTGATTTCATTTACATATCTGTAATATCTGCTTCCGCATCAGTGCCGCTATAGGGAAAACACACACTACTACGCTGCAACACAGTGACAATACTGCATCCATATCTTCCACATGGATCCAAGATGTAACCTTCCAGCAGTTGATTGCCTTGATATGTAGTGTTACACCACACTGAGTTAGCACCATATGCATGTGGCCATTAAAAAAAACTATTAAAACTTCTCTTGGTGTTGCCTCCGCTATCACTGTAAACTGCACGCATCCAGTGCTAGACTGGAAAGCTTAGCAACAGTTACTACAGGGTGAGAGACTCAACGGGCAAAGAGGTAACAAGTTTTTAGCAGGACAAGATGTTATTTTCCAAACACAACTTCAAAGATTAGTCAGAATAAAAAAGGAAACTATGTGCTGGTTAACTGCTTCTGCACATTAGTTTAATCTATAAACAAATGACTACTAAATCTTTCCAGATGCTTCTGCTGATCTGCTGGGAAATGGATTTGAAGTGCACATGCAGTAAAATTCAATAAATGATTTTAACCCATGTGGAACATATGTCCAGACCAAGCACTGACAGGCCCATTAATCGTAGCTATACATCCCATTACAACAGGCTGTGTAGGAACACAGTTGCGTTTCTTTCTCTGCCGGCTTATTACAAGTCAAGGGCCCACTCAAACCGCCGCGCCTGTCCTCTTGTATCATCGATCTACACCATGGTATAACATATAACAGAATATATATCGTGCATTCACATTAAGGGCTCACAAAAACAAAAACAGAGATACAAAGTGAGGGGTTCAGAGAAACATGTGCTCCATCAAGGCTTCCTACCTCGCATCCAATATTTATCCTAACAGGAACATGGCTGTAATTCCATTGGGCTATGATGACAAAATGGACCATCTAATAGCATCACTGGGTGGAGGAGAGCTAGCCTCAGGGCCCGGCTCACCACTGCTTAGGGGAGTTGATATATGAGAGGATGAGAGGAGAGCAGTTTAGGGGCAGCAGCAGCAGCAGTTTCCCATAATAGCAACACTGCAATACCTGCAAAATCCATGATCACTGTGTTCTGCATTTAGCCCAGGTGCACAGGCGTAGCAGAGTTTTACATAAATAGGGTGGGTGGAGCATGTGTGCATGTCCCTGGGTCAGGCTCTTCATAATCCAGCGATTTTCCACTCTGTTGCCTCCATTGTGAGGAGGAGAGAACACAGGAACTCCTGGTGCACTCTGCTCCACTTCCAAACACGCGCTCCATGTAACAAAGGCTAATACTACACTTCAGCCTCATCATGTATATGTGTCCTCTTCAGCACTAATCACTGTCACCCACTCATGGAGGGCCTGCTTAATGAGGGACATTCTCACCAACTGTCTACCGCGGCGAAAGTGCAATCTCTTCCGTGCACAGCAATAACAGATAACCCATATCTCGCCTCAATAATTGATAGCCTATATCTCCCTGCAGTTCAGGGTCTGCTCAGTTGGACATTAGAGCTCAGGGCCCTTTCATATAAATCTTCTAGGAAGAGGGGTTGGTGCCAAGCTGTAGTAGGATCACAAGTCCAGTCAGATGATCACATTCATTCATTCATTCATTTCCTCTTTCATATGATTATATAAGACATATAAGCTCTCTTCCCCATCTGATTTCCTAGTGATGCTTTCATGCACATTTATATCTTTATTGTTTGTATGACCTTCACTATTACTCTCGCCCTCTCTACCTTATTTCAGTGTGATTTCTCTCACCATTTGTTGTCTCCTCCGTGTTTCACTTGCTCATTGAATCCCATAATCTGCCACCCCATTCAGTTCTACACATAAAGGCAGGCCTACGTACGGCAGATTCTGCGTGGCGGAGAAGAAGTGTCTGTGTATGGAGACGGGGTTTGCCGAGCCACGGCAATGTGTTGTATGAAATTGAAAATTTGGAACATATTTCTGCATAGTCACAATCCCCCGTGAGTCTGTTCTATTCCATTATGTAAATGAGTCTGTACGAGTTACTCCTGACGATTTCCAAAAGCAGGGCAGACATTTATAAAGACCCTACATATGCTGCATCCTTACTGCAGTGGCTGGACCTGTGGCTGGCAGAGTTACTATGGGACATTATTATGAATGGACAGTAACCAACAGCTCTTGGAAACGTGACAAAGCCAAACATGCTGTTCCTGGCACAAAGAGTATGCTGACCTTTTCCAAGTCATTCTCTGGGGGGATATAATGATCCCACCAGGTCTTGCCCTTGGCGATCTTACTGACAACAGCCAATCATTGATAATATACACCTCAAAACATCCCTGCACTGTATATACACATACTGTAGCCCACTTTACTCTCCTCTCATTGTGTCTATGCACACTTGTAGGAGCTCGCATTCCCAACATTTGCATTTAAATCGAAAACACAGTAAGTAATTCCTTAATTCCCCGAGTATCCACAGTCCCAGATGACCCCACTCCACAGCGTCCTCCCACACACATCTACAAGAACAGAACAATCTTTTCCTGGATACCACTGTGTGCTTGACACCTCCTCTTCCTCCCCCACATACTATGCACAAAAGGGTGCACATACATATACATGAACACAAACAGACTGAGCACAATGAAACACACACACACAGAGAGCCATGTCAGTGCCAGAGGAGGACATGTGAGGAGTTGTATTGTCATTAGGGGGAACACAATGACTCCTGCACCGCTGTGAGCTCCCTGCTTCCTTAGTGATGATTCTATTTTGTGGTCTGTGCCGTGGCTGTGGTCTGAGGACACACTTTGTCTGCTGCATGCCATCAACCAGGGAAATGATGCTTTGGAAGACACAATTAACTGACACTAAACGTGAGGAGCCCCTTTCTGCCACACTGACATATTTTTGAATGGATTCAATCACTGTGCAGAGCTGACATCCCCTGGCTACTTCTTTTGACAATCTGCTAAAATACTGAAATGCACAATCCCTGCCAAAGCGCACTACACAACAGCACAAACAGCTTGTCCAGATGTTAAGGCATGACACCTATTAACAGATTGTAAATCCATGCAATTGTTACATAAGAGAGAATTGATATGAATGGAAGAAACTGGCCCAGAGGACCAATGCTATGCTGTTTTTGAATACGATGCACTGCAGGCAGGAGCTTTGAAGTGTCAGCAGTGCTGTTACCTACATTTCAACTGGGGATATTCCTAATGACTAATTTCCCTATTGGCTAAAAGGAAATCTATATCTAGAGTAGCTGACTATTCTGCAAGTGAGGAAACACTTGTAGACTACATGGATTTCTCTAGTGTGGGTAATATTAGCAATGCTAGAACCAGCACCTGTTGCACCTTTAACGTCTACATGCCCATGTGCTAAATAACAGACTGTCAATAAAGATGGACATAACCTCAGTGATGTAACTCATATGTTTCTGAAGAGCAGCTTTGGGTCATAATCAGACCAGCACAGTTTACAACCAGCAACTTGAAGTAGAAGTCAACAAAGACACATTGCTTTTTTTCACAGTTTTATCGTTATTTTCAGAAACATCTTCAACCAAAATTACTGCAGTGATCTTATCAAATTTTTTCGCGCGATAAATTATCATGAGAACTCGCCCTCTGTCAGAAACACAGGGTTGACAGGTGTAAAAACGGGGAAAAAAGCCCCAGGAAGCATAGATTCATTCAGCAGAAGATCAAATTTACGGTCTGTCAGAATGTCCTGGAGGAAACTTGTTCGACTTGATATTGAATAGATGATTACGTTGTTGAGGTTGCGTTTGATGCTGATGTTAGCCGACGTTAGTTGACTTATTTCTGAGGGATGACGAGTTGACAACCAGATGTGTCGATGTAAATTCTCCACCGGGATCTACAGTGGATATAGGTGATGTCAAGGCAGATATACAACACCCGTGGTGGGATCGGGAGGTCAGAACTCCTGCGAATTTGCAGGAATTCGGTGGCTGCGTATTGGAGTCTATAAACTGAAAATGAAGGACAGACAAACATCTGATTTATTCACACTGCTGCCGGTGAAAGACAAGAGAAAGTCTCCAGCAGGACCTTGTCATTACCCTCCCAGACATATTAAGCCCAACACATCAGGAAGTGAGAGGCGATGTTACTAACTTCCCCCTCTAAAGAAAGGTAGACAGGTTAGATGGATATATAGCCACAAAGGACCATGGTACAGCCGCTATATGGTTGTGGATCAGGTTAGGAGCAACCGCATAGCGCCTGCTTCCATCTGACACATGACATGTTACTTTCATTGCTCACAGACAGAGACACAAAAACCAAAAACATTTAGGGTGTTTGAAAACACGTGCATCTACTGCCTGCCTCAGGTGCAGCGCGGCCTTAAATGTTCCACGGTGTACAGGCGGTTACATAACACACAAATGCCAAGATGTGTGTATTTGCCTGTGTACCCGCTGGTCCAGCTTTGTGGCATCACAGCAGACTGTGTTATCTGTATGTGACTGTCCCCCTGCTGGACAGCACGCTGGGTTTTTACTTTCCTGATCATTTAATTCCACACCTCATCCTCTAACTAACTTAACAACTTAGTTATATCAGAGCAAAACCAATGATTAACTCTCTCCATTTGTGTTCAGCCGTACCTGGATAGAGCACACTAGAGGTATCCCATATACGTAATACAAACAGAGAGAAAAAACAACCTCTATCAACACTGTGAAGCCTGGTGTGGAGTTATTTTCCACTTTCCTGAGGGTTATTTCTTAGAGTACCTCTGTAACAGATGCAGTGATGGTGAATGTGTATGATAACAGAGCAAACAAGCATGTCTCATGGGGGATTCACTTTACTTCTCTGCATTATTCGGTTTGATAGTCAGACTTCGGTCTACCGGCTTACAACCGTGTCTTAATGTCTCCATCATTTAAATAAGGTCCCCTGACTCCTGCTCAGCTAAATGTCATCAGCATGCGAACGCGGTAGCCACAAACCTTCTGCCTCTAAGCCTTGAAGGAAAAGGTTCCTGCCTTAATATGCTATAAAGATGAGCGCCCCAGTGCTCTCCTGGCCTGTATCACTTATTAATAAAACAGCTAAGAGGTCCACACTCTGGGGTTCTGATCAATGCTGAATCACTTAATGCAGTTTAGTAGGCCCATGTGTGTGTGTGCGTGTGTGTGTGTTCTTGCTAACGTGCAAATATAAGCGTCTGTTTTATGTGCTTCACATGCTGTATGTTTACTTCACCAGATTGCTTGACCTGTGATTAAGACGGTCACATACAAAATGAGGTGGTGCATAAATATTTACACACTGTACATTGGAATTAACCTACAGTATATGATATATCTCTTCATTTGGAAATGAGCCCTAAAACACAGAATATACCAGACAATCTGATCCGTTCATGAAGTACTTTGTATTTTTCCAGGGAATTTGGAGATTTCATCAACCTAGTGGTACTTCCAGTCTTCATTTTTAGTGATATATATTTAATAGGCAGATTCTAGTATTGCAGACTTGTAGACTGTAGATTTTCACTACTTTTAAATGTAGTGAAGACATATGTAAACGGTTTAATATTACCCCATCAAGAAAATAACCTGGCAGAGTAGAGCAGTCATTGAAACAATATTTCAAATGAATAAATGGGGACTGCTGAATAAGTAAATAACCAGAGGTGTGGACTTGGACTCGAGACTTGAGACTTGACTTGGACTCGAGTCCCGATTTTGATGACTTAAGACTTGCTTGATCAAATCAAAAAAAGACTTGGACTCGCTTGGGACTTGATGCCAAAGACTTGAGACTCTACTTGGACTTGAGAGCAAAGACTCAAGACTCTACTTGGACTTGAAAGCAAAGACTTGAATTCAAGTCAAGTCACATGCAGCAAGTAAAAATATTAAAATATTTTAAAAAGTGTCACATCAATGTCATACTGTAGCAGCCAGCCAGAGACGTTCTATTGATAGCTTTCATGTGACGTCACGGCCCGTATGGAACGCCCCCCTGGCGGTCAAAACAATCCACTTCCCCGCTGTCCGCGGATTAGGACAAGGCAGAAAAACACACACTGCTCCCTGCTGCTTCAAAAATACCGGTGTTATGGCCCAACTGGTGTCTGATTTAACTGGTTACCGAACCGAACAACAGCTGTGCTGAACTTCCGTCCGCAGATTTGTCACAAATTCACAAATAAAGCCGCAGTTCACATGTTACTGCAGCCAATATGCGTCTGTGAGTGAACCTGTTCCGCCAATCTACAGACATCAGCGCCACACTACTCTCACTAGTCTGCACAACACTGCACAGTATGACAAAGCCTGTCATGTTAAAGTTACGAACTAATGGAAAACACTCTGAAAATACGTTAAACAACACCGGTCATCGTCCTCGCCGCGCCGCGGTCGGTCCCGACCCTCGTTACCGTGTCGCTGCCGCCGCGGGCGGTACTGTTGCCGGTGTCCGGTGGCGGCGGTCCCGCCGGGTTACCATCGCCGCCGCCGCCGCCGGTCCCGCTGCTATCGGACCGCCGTCATCGTTGCCGTCGGTAGCGGTGCGTAGCAAAGCTCCGGGGGGTAAAGGGGGGGCAGCTGGTCACCGTGCAGCCCAGCTAAGGGCTCTGGTTTGTGGGTGAGAGGAGCAGGGAGCCTGGGCTCAGTGGGCTGGAGCTCAGCTGTGGAGCTCAGCGGAGCTGCGGTACCAGGACGGTGTTCCCACACAGGAAAGTTACAGGTACATTTCTACCACTTCAATGAGTTCAGAAACATTATTTTAAGATAAAAAAAAAAGTACAAAATGGGGCTTTTAATCAGAAACCAGTTGAGCCATAACACCGGAGGTATTGGTTGCAAGCGGTGGAGGATGATGGATTCTCCACCAGGTAATAAACATCGCCCAACTGGAGCTTCGGCAGGGAACTGGTCATTTTAAACAGCTCGTATCTACAGCAGCTGGTGTTGAATATGGGTCACAAGTGCCCAAAACTTCAAAGTTGTTTTTATATCTTTCTTTCTCGGCCGCTGACAGATGATTTAAGTCATTACTCGGTTGTTTGTCCATAGAAAGTCCATTGCGGGGCCACTTTGGAATGTTGCTTTTTGACCGCCAGGGCCCTGGGAAGTGACGTCAGTGAAAGCTATCAATAGAACCCACTCCTGTTATCAGTCTTGGCTGTATAATTAATGCCAACACACTAATTCCTACCACACACATAAAGATAATCTGGCTGATTTTGCCCCGATTTTCCCCCTTTCGATCAAAGACAAAAATCGCCCAATTATTTTAGGCTCTTAAGATTATTTTATGAGATTATCCTGTATTGTGTGGTGTTTTAAGATTTAAATTCTCCTGACAATCGGCTCGGAAAATGGTCGGCGGCGACAATCGTAAATATTATACATGTTCAGTATTTACGATTGTTGGCCCCAACAATCGTAACCGTTTGGATCAAAAGTCGGCTTGTGTGTGGGGGAACACGACAATCCTGAGTCACCGTCTCCGCAGAATGTGACGTGAAATTGAATGTAACCAATAAAGAAGCGAGCTGACTGCAGCACATGTAGCATAACAAACCAGTGTGGCAACGGCTCCATGGCTACCAAAGACGGTTTAATAGAGTATCTTTGATGGCTACCATCAACAGAGTACGTCAGATCACTTTGATCACGCAAGATTTCTGGCGTGTTACTGTACGTCAATTTTAAATAGCTTTATTGGCATGAGAAGGCAGTGCTTATATATTGACAAAGCATATCACAATAGAATATTAATAAAAATGAACAGATGAATACTAAGTGACAGAACATTAAAGCAGAAGTAAGCGATCCGGTCGTTTTGGCTAATGCTGCGTTCCAGGCAGGCTTTTGAAACCGTAAATTACAGCTTCAAGTCACAACTTACGATTTTGTAGCGTTCCAGGCAACCCACTCGTGTTTTTCCGACCTGTTTTACCTGTGAAAGTCACTATAACGGCCACTCGTAACTTCCGACCCGTGAACTCGTACCAGATCGAACTGGTACGACTTCACAGGTCGGAAAAACACGAGTTACGAGTTTCCTTGAACGCACCATAACAGTCCTCGTCCCTACGTCGCCACATTCACGGCGTCCCTTGGCTGCACACACAGCCCTTCATGCCGTTCTCTCTCCTCATTGGATAAAAACTGTAGGATACGATAAATGTTTTCTCCTCGGCTCAGAGCAGAGCAGAGTGACTGACAGACCCGTGTTTCAGACCAAACACTCTATGTAAGTGATTGCTGTCGGAAGATACAACTATTTAAGACTTATATTAACACAAAAATATCGCTTACTTCTGCTTTAACAATAAAATATAAACAACTAAACAATTGAGACGTGGTCATGATCTTTACGTGTCATTTGTTTGGGACTCGAAACAAAAATCTTAGGACTTGGTTGCGACTCGAAAAAAAATCTTAGGACTTGGTTGGGACTCGAAACAAAAATCTTAGGACTTGGTTAGGACTCGAAACAAAAATCTTAGGACTTGGACTTGACTTGGGACTTGAAAGCAAAGACTTGAGACTCTACTTGGACTTGGAACATAGGGACTTTCTCCCACCTCTGTAAATAACTACTAATGAAAAAGTAAATCATGACTCTTCTTAACACTTTCTTAAAATTTAACTTCTCACCTCGCAGCAATAATGTAGACGTGTACCACAGGATGTGCCAGTACATTGTGGGCAGTGAAGCAGTCTATTGATAAGTTATTCTTTAAATTCATTATCCGCTGTCTGATCGAATGTTTCTGTGGTTGGAAAATTGAATTAACATATGACCTCAGTATTTCTAAAGCTCTGGTTTTGGCTTTGACCACAATATTCCTCCTTTGATTCCAACCAGGGACCTTTGTCACATGTGATCATATCTATCACTGTGTTTCCTCTCTTTATAAGCTGCCATAGTGTCAAACAAAGGACCATATAAAGTGACATTGTAATTAAAGTGGGGGGGAAAAAACTGTTCTGATAAATTCTCTGGCCTTTCTCACTTGTTTTAAGAATTGCCCTTTGGCTGCCATGTGTTAAACTTGTTTTTAAAAGATAAGCAAGTGAGCTGCAGTAGGGGAGAATAATAATTAGGTTTAAACCCCTTTTAACAGACTAAACTTAATTTGACACCGAATAGATGTAGATGATTTCTCAGGGAGGACCTCTGCAGTATAAGCACAAAAGTCCCAGTACTGTAAATGTTATTTGTGTGGTTTATTATAGTTCAACCCCCTTCTTCTAAGACTTTCAACATACTGTATTCTTTTTCCGTATCTTTTTTTAGTCACTGTATGTCATAAAAGCTCTTGTTTCCTTTCTTTTACCCACTTTTAGTCCCGGTCCTCTCTTTTGGCCTGGCTTGAAGTATGTAAAAAGTTGCTTCAATCACTGCTGGGAGTGCAATACCATAAGGTGTTTTTTAAAAAGTTGACCAATCTGGAAAGAAACAATTCGATTACTGGCAGCACTGTTAAAATAGTAGCTGCTGAACTCTCACTTCACGTCTAGATTTACACCTCACAGCACCAGCCAAGCGAGCGTGTAGCTATAGCAGTGGAAGGGTATCCTGAGGTGATGTTAAAACAACTGACAAGAAAAGAGTATATGTCTCCAAACCACAAGTTGAGATAACAACTTTTGACAACTGGTGAGAGGTATGATGTGGGTGAGAGGAGGGTAAGGATGCAACATGGTCAGGATGAATAAGCTGACAAAGAGACGAACAGCTGCGTCACACACTAACTCAAGTCTGTCTGCCCATTCATTTTCTCAGCGCGAGCTGCCACCAGAGCTGTGGCTGCTGTTGTTAGCTACAGTAGCAGGTTATCACTCCCTCACCACAAGTAAACAAACCAACATCACAGGCCAGCATGATACAAGTAAGACCGATCCCTTCCAGCTCCTCATGTGCAAATGTGTGTGTGAACTATGTTTTGTTTTTCCTTTTTAAAGCATATTATTCTGTGGGTGAAAAATACATAATTCAGGAATTGATCTAAATCTAAATCACCACTTCTTGTATTGTACAGAGGTTTACCTGTCTTTCCTACAGAACACGCAGATTAGCTACTGCTCAACTGAGATGAAGACAAGCAAACAGAAAGAGATCTTAGTTGTGGACAGTTTTTAAATGCAGCATGTCTTTGTATTGTTTTGAGCCTTGGTTGACCCATGTGTCGTTGTTCAACACAGCTGCAAAGGCTACGTCTGCATCACTTTACTGTATATTTGCAGTGACTGGTAGAACATGTGTTCAGCTCCTGAGGTCTGATTGAGTTGGGCTTTCTCGCTGCTAACAATGATGTATTGTACAACTCTTCCACATTATCACTTGTAAACAGCACATTTGCATCAACAAGCACAAGTTGTTATACTCATTCTGCAGCCAGTATACAAATATTGTAAATGATGTTATTTGCTCGTTAAACATTTACACACAGCTTATCCTCCAAGACAAATGGCAGTTGTCTCTCTTCAAATGTCTCACAACCACTTCAAACCAAAACTAAAGCTTTGAAGAGTTAAGGTACATTTCCTGTCTGTGTTTGTATTTGTCTAATGTATTAATTCTGAATATCAAATATCAGCAAAACTATTGTTTCATTTAGGACTAATTATCAGATCTAGATAAAATGTACTAATGATTGCTACAGAGCATCTTAGCATTGTCAATATCTGAGTGTTGACATGGTCATGTTAGCTCACAGTGCTGGTAGCGTAGCTGTAGATCCATAGTCTTGTACAAAAATATTGACACCAAGCCCTGCCTTTAGCTTTGAAAGGGAGGCTGATGTCATGATGAACTGGCGTGCTGACAAATCAGTAAAAAGAAAAGGGGGGGTCACAAAAACAGAGCCACTAAATCAATCTTTTAAATATTGTCCCTGCACCCTAATCTCGGTACGGGTAGGCGTTTGTTTTGTATGTGTTCCTCTGCTTGTTTTGCTGTATGTAAGGCTGAGAGCGAGTGAGGATAAGTCTGATGCTCTGTAAAGTGAGCGCAGGGCAAAGAGAGAGAGAGAGAAAGAGAGAGAGCGATAGGGGGTTTAGCTCTCAGAGAATGCACAATGGAGCAAGCAATGAGACAGGAATGTCAATATACCCTATGAGCGAAGCCTGAAATACGTAAACGTGCTGCCGAGTACAGACACAGTAGGACAGCCTTCAGGTGGTGTGTGTGTGTGTGTGTGTGTGCGCGTGCGTGTGTGTGTGACAGAATGACATCTAAGAGTCTCCTAGTACCTCACAAGGTCAACTCACAATTTCCCTGTCATCAGAAACATAATAGATTCAAAGTGTAAGACGGCAGTAGGACAAACAATCACAGTGTATACTGATAAACACACCACAGCAGCCTTGTGCAGCGCTTGTGTAATGACTGAGTGAGGAAGACAGATGGTGACTCATACCCCACTTTAGATTGCCAGCACTACATTTCCCATGAGGCCACTCGTAACGCCTGCTGTCAGAGGCAATGTTCTTCCTGTTTTTCTGTGATTGGAGTGCAGCCTCATGGGAGAAGGTCAGATGTCAGAGCAGGAGAGGGTGACCAGAAGTGATACGTCACCAAGGAAGATTACGATTTCTTCATTTAGTTATTATCTATTCCATTTTTTCTATTATTTTCTATTCCATTGCTTGCCTCCTCTGATTCTGTTCTAAATCTATATTTTTGTCTCATCATATATTTTCTATACACCCTTTACATCTAAAACAATATGTCTGTTTTTATTTGTGTCTGTTGTGTTCATTATTTCATCCAGTTTGCGTGAGTGGCTGGTGAATTGGGTTGCTAGTTCAGACCAAGTGAAGGTCGCCGCTCTTATTCAAAACACAGTCTTGTTGACGCGTCCTCTGAGGCAGCTGACATTAGTATCACTTCCTCTTTTATCACGGGTTTGTCCCTTTTGTTGCCTTGATGCAGAATTATCTTTCTTTATTATGATGGGGCTGTAATTAATGAACATTGTCATTTTCAACAGCTTCAAGTAGTCAAACATATTTGACTGCTTGACTATTTTATTTCCAATGATGCAAAATAAAGAAAAGCAGCATATGCGCCATTTGTACAAAAGATGACTGATACAGTAATTAAATCATATGTACTATACTGCAGCTGACAAATAATTTAGAGATTGATAAACTCATTGTTTAACCACCGTTATAATCATAATAGTTTATAATTGCAATCAGAATCATAAGTATTTTTTTCAATCAGACTCTACTGTAAATGGAGGAGAAAACTGGAGGGTTTCACTTTTCAATTTTGATGACGTCTGCCAATTTCTCCTCATGAGTTTAAATGCTTATTGTATGCAACACTTTGCATTAATTTTTTTTCCAAATAAGTGTAATTTAAAGGACCATTACCCAGCTCACTGTGCCACTGTGTGGTAAAGACTAGACTCATATAGGCTATCCAAACAATCAGAGGTCAGGGGTAAGACGCCTGATGTAAACAATATGCCAGATCTTCTAGACAGGATGGTGTAAGTTACAATACTGAAGGTGCTTTAGCCCTTTGAAATCATTGATGTTCTCATATGTTGGCTGCTATGGAGTCATACTAACATGTTTGCTACAGAGGAGCTGAAGGCTGAAAGGTCTTTCTAGCCACCTTGTAATGCCCCGAGGCAACTGCTCAGAGCTCTTTTCCATTTCCTGTGAAAGGAGAGCAGGTTTTATGCACCAGGAGCATGTGTGGAAACGTGTGTGTGTTTGTGTGCGTGGACGTGTGTTTGTATATGTGTATATGTGTCAAGTGTGTCTGCAGGGAGAGACGGATCTTCACCCTCAGAACTGCGAGCTGACAGTTTGCTGGTCAGATGCTGTGGGCTCTGAGGAAGACATCAATCTTCCCCCATAAAGGAAAAGTGAGTCAGCTGAAGCTCAGACAAATCATTTCAACAAAACGCGAGTCAGAGCTGCACAACTACAACTCATCCAAATTCACATGTGTACGCCCCTCCACAGTCACAGGAGGAATAAAGACTAAAACGGGCGTTCACACATTCAGTTTGTTGGTGTTTTTTACAGTTTGGTCGACTCCACGCTGCTGTATATTTGGCCTGAAATGTCCAATTGAAAAGCAAACAGGAACCAGTCATACATCACCTGGCTTTAATAGAGCCATTTCCATGACAACTGCAGACCTACTTCCACAAGTGGCACTTGTCAGGAAGTACTGTATGAGTTGTAAAAAGTGGCAAGGGTGTTTTCCAATATTTTACACTTTTTTGTAAAAAGTTAAAGTTATAATCTATTGGAGAATATTACAGCAGATGCAATGATGAAGACACTTTTAATGAATGCCATTCATTTAGTCATTCATTCCCACACAGTCATTCACTCAGTCATACGATAGTTAATTTCGAAATTGGCCTGGTGCAGGGAATAACTTTTGATGTAAAATGCGTGATTTAAAATTTAAAGTTTGAAAACGTTCCTGTTTTATCTTGATCTTTCTGACTCAGAAACTGCAGCGTTCATCAGACTCGCGTTTGTTATATCAACATATCCCGGCTAGTGTGTTCAGGTTTTTCATACATTCTCCCACATATTGTAAACAGAGTATGGCGTTTACGTGTGCCAAGTTAAATACGGAACCCTTGAATATCCAGAAAGTAAACGTGTGTGCAAACACTCGACGGAGAGGATTAGGGAAAAGGAAGCTTGGCTCAATCCTAAAAATAAACAACTACATTACAAATGCTGAGTCTCTAACTGATTCACAGAATACAGAGATGATTCTCTATTTTATTTCATTTTGCTGTAAAATGCGATGCCTGCAGTGTGCCATTGAGAGCCCACAGTTTGCAGGGTTTTTATTCCACCTCACTCAACAGATACCGACAGGGCTCTTCTTCCCTTAACCCACAATGCAATCTGTTTTTGGTCAGCATGAAAAATCACAGTCCTCCCCCGCTTTAAATTGTTGTCCGCTTGCTGAGAAAACGACAACGTATACAATCAAACTCTCTCAGAAAGTTACAATGCATAAATGAAATTTTGTAATATAATAGAAATAAACTCTCAATAAGAAAACTCTGACTTTACCAAAGCCTCAGTTCTACTTCCCTGTGGACGTGTGGTGGCTGCAACAAATTGGCGGGTACACACATCCACACCAACCTTGCGCACACTCTCTGATGATGTAATGTATGTCAGTCAGACCTTAACAGACCTTGTGGATGCGGAAACACAAGTCTGATTCAACTTTTTTATCAGCACGACACAATGTGTTAAAGGCTTGCATATAACATCAGTGATGAGATTTGCAGATAAAGCCACTGTTTAAGCAATATACTGTGAATAGGTACTACAGTAAAAAATACCGGCCACGACAAGTGGAGCTACCTGTTGTTGCTCACTTTCTCTTAAGGCAATGCAGCAGCAAACAGCAGGGAGGGTGAACACTGCTGGTTCATGTAAATGTGGATGTTCACAATGCAGCTTTCAGAATATTAAAAGATGTTTTAAGATGAATTAAATGCAGTTCACTCATGTGTAAGGCCTTAAATATGCATACAGTCAGTAGAGGACTTTTAATGGGACCAATTGCTGTATGTATAAACATTACATCTCCAATGGGAGTATGGCCAAGCTGCTGATAAACGAGCAGAAAGATATTTATGAACATGTGATCAATCAGCTTATTAAGCTTATCTGATAACATGGTTCCTCTGAAACACAAGTAGACACAGACACAGACACATAATGCCGGTCATGTTGTTACCAGCAATCTCCTCTGAGATCAGTCTTGATGCTTGTACTCCACTCCCATTTAATAGCAGTTAACAGACTGAACCGAAACAAATGTACCATAGTATACTATTATCTCATTCCCCCGGCATGTGTGTGTGAGAGACTCAAGTTTGTGTTTACATCTTTAAAATCTTTTCACTCTAGATATGAAGATCCACATACCCACGTTTTTCTTTTCTTTTTTTCAAAAGTAGCATGATGAAAACATCACTAATACGGCCATTTGACGGATGTGCCCTCATGACTCCAAAATTAATGCAGAGACGATGTCGTAAAATTCATGCAAGAGTTAATAATTGATGTAAATACTTTATATCAGACTTTTCTTTTGCTGTGTTGGAGTGAAGGCCTTGTTGAGAGAAAGTAAACAAGAATAGAAAAGAGGAAGAGACAGGACAAACAGCTTTTATTGTTGCTTAAACCTAACCTCGGGCAGCACCGTACCACTACCTGGTGTGTCTGTGCCCATTAATAAATGGAGCGCTTCATTCAGTCTTGCCTCTGAACATAATCCAGCCAATGATTACGCTGCCACCTCTACATAATATTTTACAACTGCTTGATTGTGTAAGAATGTAATTTATATAACACCTACTTGGCACACACACAACACCCATGGCCATTGATTCGAAATGGTGACCATATTTCATTTACATACAGTATGTCGTACTTGATGTGAGACACCTGCTCAGGGGCAAGTAGTGAAAGCAGCAAACACTGAGTCATTACTAAGAGAGTAATATATTTACATCAACAAATGGCTGAAGGAGGGGGCTCATGGTGACAAACCAGAGAATTATAACTTGGCTCTGTGGGACCCCTCAGCTCCAAAATTTATGGACTGTTTTACCCCATTGTTTGCTTTAAAAATGTTCACTCTCACCACTCATCGTTTTTTTGGCTGCAGCTGGCAGTGTTTTGCAATAATACTCTAAAAGCCCACTTTATGCTACCAACACATAACCCAACAGCAGACAGACATACTTAGCAACTAGCTGTTAAACGTAGTTGTTGGGACTCACAACATTCAAAATGGTGGAAAAACACATGTTCCTTTGTTCTATAGACAAAATAACTCTGTTCCCTACAGTTTCATATTTTTCACACCCAGGGGAGACCCTCACGTGTAGGAACCTCACTGACCACTGGAAGACACAGCAGACCGCAACCCTCCTCTTCTTCATCAGCAGCAATGTAGGAGATAATCCTGACTTTTAGGCTATGTTCACACTGCGTTCACAAGTCGCACTGAATCTGACATTTTCTAATCAGAATCAAGCCATCTCCATATGTGGTCCTGAATAAGATTCAGATCAGATTTTTTCCAATGCGACCCCAGTGTGAACAGCTAAGGCGGATTTGATACGACTTTTACTCCACTTTACAATGTTTACTCTAGGTTTTGTTTTAAGAAGTGTCGGCAGGACCACATACACACATCACACACACACCACACACAGACCAATACAAAAAACGGCTCGATAAAACGCTGGATAATTTGACGTACAGCGGTGTGTGTTTACTGACAACAGCTGTAGTGAGTAGTGAGCACTGAAGGAGAGGAGATTATAAGTAAAAAGGACACGTGGTGTTAAACTTTGGGTTGTAATAACCTTGTTGACATTTGTTTCTTAATAAACTGAATGCTGCCCACTTTCAGAGGCTTATTCCAGGGGGTACAAACTAAAGTAATGGTAGCCTAACTGAAACTAAAATACAGAGTTTGGCACTATTTTTCTTCATTCTTTTCCTCCTCAGCAGCTGCTCAGACATGTTCCAGTTTCCATTACGCAGACACTTCGAAATAAAAGTGAAAATACTCATTCCCTCTACTGTATGTTTCCTGTAAAACAGCATGCTGCACCTGGCGTCGTTGTTATTGTTCTTTTGCGCATGCAGGTCAGTTCGGAACTGCAAACCGTTCACACTGGAATCTGATATAGGCCACAGTTTAGATGGAAATGTGAACAGCCGAACAAAAAATCGGATCTGAGCAAAACATCCTAATTGAGAATTGAGACCTGCAGTCTGAACGTTGCCGTACTGCCATGCATCTCAGTGGGTGAGGAGATTACTCTTGAACTTCTAGACGAGGAGGTAAAAACCAGAGCTCACAATGCTTTGCTCTTCCATGAAGTCAGCCAATAAGAAATATATGAGCAGTGAGATGTCTGAGAAATTGTTACAGTAAGGGTTGAACCTGAATGCCTTGCTTGAATGTCTGGTGAAGCTCCAAATTAACTGCAAATGAATGCTAGTGTGGGTCTGTGTCTGCTGGTGATGTGTGCCATGTCAGCTTAATGTCAGTGTTGTGTTCACAGCTAGTCTTTTGGCTAACATTCTAGCAAACATGGTACATTTATTAAGGCCAAAGTATGTCCACTGCCCTCTCACTCACTCACTTGGCTGTGTTGGGCCGTTTCCAGGTGTGTGTGTGTGTGTGTGTGTGTGTGTGTGTGTGTGTGTGTGTGTGTGTGTGTGTGTGTGTGTGTGTGTGTGTGTGTGTGTGTGTGTGTGTGTGTGTGTGTGTGTGTGAGAGAGACAGTTTCACCACTCATTTACTTGCACAGTGACTGAGGTACAAACTCTCAGTGTGACAGTATGAGCAGATTAACATAAGTTATTTAAGTGAATATAAAATGAAGGCTTACTTGAGCGAAAAATAATAAAAGTTACGATATGAAACACTTTCCATTGAAAGTGAACGACTGAAAACAAAGCAGATCACGATGACACTAGAAATGAGAATGCATCCTCTCCTGCAATATTCAGATTTATACAATTTTAAAACCATAACACCGACCGCTTTATTGAATTACCTCAGAAACTGATTACTCTGTTTAATGAAACACACACATCGATAAACTACACACAGACAAATTCATATTCACCCAAGTGCACACAGGTGCTCTAACGTGTAACTGATTGAATTTACGGCAGCCTAAGCCTGGTGAGCGGTCGCCTAGAGATCACCCATGGCGTGTGTTTAGAGGTCCCCCAGGACCATTAAATCAGCCCAGAGTGGATCAGGAAGTCATTGCCATAGCGACGGGAAAAAAGAAGGGGGCCTGATTTACAGTGGCCCCGCCATATGCTGTAAACACATCCCGGTAACACAATCAATCACACACACATACAGAAAGACACACATCTGGGTCTTCCCTCTTCTCCTGTCCTTAGACATTTATTCTTGTTGCTGATGGTGCAAAGCCCAGTTCTGTTTGACTTTTTGACTCTTGTACAAGTGGCCGGATTATTATCATCATCATTTTATATTCCTTATCTGATGTCACATTTTCAATATCCAATAAACAAAATAATAAAAATATGTTTTTTTGCATATCAATAAGGCCTAATTTGATCATATTTACTTTTAAAAGTCTTAACTTCAATTTATTTACAATCTATAATTACCTCTCTGCTGATTTCACTGTCAGAACAGGAGTCGGCCATTCCTGGTGCTGGATTCAAATTGCCCCAATTCACCAGGGATTCGTATAATCCAGTACTGCTGTTTGTAATTTCATCTCACTGATAACAGTCTCACTGTTTCTGTTCACTCTCCAACAGCCATATAGAAGTGCTGTATTAAGTTACTGCCAATACAAGCAGAGGAGCTTTTATTGTGGAGCGTTTGCAGAAAACACTGCGCATTTGTCTCTGCAATCAGTGCAGACTGTGACCCTTCATTAAGATGTCTATAAAATAAGTCATTTAATGGCTGATTAGTTGAAGAAAGAAAGGGATGGAACAAGAGGGAAAAGCGGCCACATTGAAAACAGAACAGGAATACACTCGAGGTGCGTGGCGGCTGCAGGACGTCTTAGTTTTCATATCGGTACTCATGTTGTAGTGGAGATACGTCCTCATGGTTTCAGGGTTTCATAGTCTCACCTATTCAACCTGGCAAAAACACGTTCCACTTAGTTATCTCTGTCTAGGCTGAATCTGCTGAATGTGAAAAAGAAATATCTCAATTTGATTAAACTTTTTATTAGCATGTGGAGACAGTGGCAGTTTACTGAGGTTTCCTGTCAAAACATTAATCCGATATTTTAAATTATAGTCAAAAGGAAGCTAAAGTTCCAATAACCTGCAAACTGTTGAGAAAAAACACAGTTTCTTCTCCACAGCGGTTCAGTGACACTCATGCAATGTAGGCAGTGTATTAGACAGGGAGCTCCAGGTGACAGACTGCACACCTTCAACTCTGACTGACATCTTTATGAAACAACATGAGATTGTTTGGCTGCACTGGAAACAGGCACAACAAGCTGCTCTGCTGTAGTATTTCTGGTCAGACAGCTGCGTTTTCTAAAGAAATAACCAGGTGTTATCATATCAACCACAGCTGAAATCTTTTCCCCTCTTATTTCAATGGTTTACCTTCTACCAAAACCTTGCAAGTTCAGTTTTCGGGAAGTTCCATGCTACAGTTATTTCCCTGATGTTACAGAACTGTATTGCAAAATCGTTGCTAACAGGATTATCAGCCTTTATTTGCCCTGAAGTCAGCCAACACCTGAGCACATGCGAATTAAACCCTGCAGTGTTCACCAGGGGAGAGATAGAAGGACAGAGGGAGGGAGGGAGGGAGGGAGGCGGGAGGACTCCGGAGCACCGAATCTATAGGACGGGAGGAGATGTTAAGTTGGAGGTGAGAAATAACTGGTGCAATGCAGGTAAGTGAAGAAGAGGTTCAGCAGGGGGGTAGACGTGAGCGACCGCCATGCCTCTGCAGTGCTCTGCTGTAGGAGAACATCAATCCAGAGCCCACTTAGCTGCCATCACTGCCTTCAGACTCCAACGGGACCCCATATTCAGAGAACAGCAAGGACACGAGCCAGCCCTGCAGCACTGCACGCTACTAACCACACAATGCAACAGCATTATTCATTCTTATTATTTACCCCATGTGTGCATTGCAGTAAATACAATTATCTTGTATTCAGTCCCTTAATCACGCTTCAGTTTTATGAAAGCGCTGTTAAATCTACTGTGCTGTGACAAGGATAAAAAGAAGTAAAGTAGCTTTTTTGTCACTGTGTCGCCATGCAGTCTTTAAATCATCGTGCTAATTGGTTTTGTTCTTGAGGACATTTTGTTTATTCTCCGTTTTTAATGACCCTCTAAACCCTGCCCTCCTCCTGTGACCCAGCTGCAGCATTTATAATCGCTTTACAACTGACACAGTGTCTTTCTCGCTGAAGCGAAAATGCCGAAATGTGACACAAGGAAGGAAGGCTCCGCGGCAGAGCGTCTGAACCAGTGTAAATTATCAGCGTAAAGCTCACGACGCTCGGGGTCTTGCAAAACACTGGCCCAGTACTCGTTTGTGCATATTCTAGTCCCTTTCCTTCTGTGTTGTTTGGTTTGCCTCCCATTAGAGTGTTGACAGACAGTGGATGCTCCATGCTGTGGAGATGCAGAGAGCGTGGGAGTTGATGGCCAGGATTGTGCCACACAGCGCAGTGGATGCCTGCTTTATCACATTTAACCATTATCAAGAATCCATCGCAAAGAATCCGTACGAAGCTAAATGTGCTTTTATTTTATCTTCCTTTTTTTTTCAATTTCGCATTTAGCCCTGTAAATTTATTGTTTTTGTACAGTATACTGCAATTTTTATTTGTATTTCGCATTAGCTGCATTAGGCTATGGTGGGTTAAGGTTAGGAAATTAAACATTATACCATAATAAGTTGTAGTCAGTCCATGAATTCAATATTTCATTCAAAGAGTTTTCGTTTTCATACTTCCCAATCTGCAGTGTGATTATAACTCAGTTTAGTGCCAGAAACATACAGTATGTGTGTTAATGCCTTATTTGGTTTAGCCCCAAACACCTACAGCAGATTTCTCTGTTTCTCTTTATCTCCCACACTATAGATTAACTGAAGCTGTTTTTCCTAACCCGTCCATCCCCTCTCCTTTGCTCCTCCTTTCTGTTTCCTTTCAGAAATTCACTCAGAAATTATGGAGCATCAAAATGTTGATACATCATACTGTATGTTTTCATTACCAATGGCTGTTCAGGCAAAAATAGCTGGCCTTCAGTAACTCTCACAGAGAACATTATCCTTATCAGACGTGAAATCAGTTTTAATGTATCTCTGAATAGCTGTTGCATTTTACTATTGAAATGTGCCAGAACCATTGGAGCTGGAAATGCCTGTGCAGTAGTTTGGCATATGGTGAGTGAGTAGTGGAGTTGCCGCAGGAGAACAGCATGAGTCAGAAAGTATTGGCTATCAAGGAGAAGAACATTTCACAGTTTTTCAAACTTACTCAGCTGCTGAATGATTGTTTACCACTGTGGCTTAAAGGTACCCTGCAGAGTTTTTGATCACTATGGAGCTATGTCTTTATTTATCTCGTGCACTCGCAGGTCACATTGTGCTGCATGCTATCCCACTCTCAGATCAGTTTTGAGAATTTGTTTTTAAATGTTTACCAAGGCAGGAATTTCTCAGAAGGAGGTTCTCAGCCCTCGTGGACACACACACACACACACACACACACACACACACACACACACACACACACACACACACACACACACACACACACACACACACACACACACACACACACACACACACACACACACACACAATGGCCAGTGAATGCCTTTATTTACAAGAAAACTCCACAGGGGGCTCAGACTAATGCCAGCTGTGTAAGTGATGCTCATCCGTTCGTCTCACTGGACTCCACACTGTCCTCCTGTTAAAAAAAAAAAAGACTCAGCCCATAGGTCGTCTGTACAGCAGGTTATTACCTTTTGTTTATGTTTATGTGATGTTTAGCAGCCGTAGTAAAGGAAAAAGTATGATCAAATCTGGGTTGGGAGGAGACTGGGGTTGAGGTGGATGGATGGTCCAAAAAAACCAACTGCCTCTTTTATCCATGACTGTTCACAATCTCTAACCACATTGTTATTATTGTAACCATGACATCAAAGACCATCTAGTTTTAAGGAAGTAGTACTTGTTTTAATCTAAACCACAATCTCTTATTAAACCCAACTCTTTTTTTTCTTTTTGCCTAAAGCTGACAGTCAGAGTCCAGTACACTACTTCAGGCTACACTCCTATGAGTCACATCAGACAACCAGTGCAGTCTTCTGATATGACAGCATCCAAGCAGAGCTAAAAAGACTAAGAAGAAGAAGATGTAGTTCAAAATGTGTACATACAGACTCATAATTACTGGAGTCTGAACAGGAAATTGACTGAAAACTAAGTTTTATAGACTCAGCAGTCTACTAAATTTGTTATGACCTCTTTGTGCATAATACTGTATATGATATATACATTACGTTATTAAAAAAGAGGGACAAGACTTATATTACGTTAAACCTTGACTGTATCATATTTGAGTGTTGGTCTGATCCAGTAACGTTGCCTTTCAGCTCTCGCGGCAAACTGACGTAAAATTGCCAACAAATTTTAGGAAGCAGCGTGAGACTGAAAAGTGGCATTAAATTATAAAATGCTTCCTCCTTCCTACTTCAGCGCCACTGTAAGAGGTTGGCTCGTCTAACTGATGCCATCGACTCTTCATTGCCAAAACCCAGGCAGTTTTCCTTCTCCTAACTGGATTATCAGTAATCAATAGTGATTATGGGGTGGAGCTGCCCTGGCCTATAGCTGGGGTATGTGTGCCAGAAGTCAGGAGTCAGTAATCACTACAGCAGAGGGCTGGAGAGGACCAGAGTCTTTTCTCAGCCAAATAACATGACTGCCAGGTTGTCACAGTTACACCAGCACACAGGTAGGCTCAGCCCTATGAAGCAACATTTACCACAACCATATCTGACAAGCAGACACACTGTATGTTCTGTAGAGAAGTGCACATCCAAAAAATATGCATAGACTCCTACAGGATACACATACTGTAGACCTGGAAGCAAAGGACTGATCTAAAAAAAAAAAAAAAAAAGTATGAACGTGAGTTATCACTCAGCGTTATTTTCTGATTCCCCAGAGGGTTCCTTCATGCCATGAAGACAATTAGTAGTCCTGCATCATAGCTGGCTAGAACCAGAAGTGTAGGAGTGAAAGCTGCTAAAAACAGCAGCAACAACACCCTGATGTGAGGGTGAAAGCTACTGTTGAATGCTAATTTTCCGACGTGAAACAAATCCTGTTCAGTGAAACATTTCAGGTATAGGGAGCGCAAACTTGCCAGCCTGGATCTGAGTGGTAATTCATTTGAAGTGCAAAAAGGGGCTCAAGCTAGTACAGGTGCAGCAGTTTAAGAGGTTGAGGGTGTGTTGCATATGAAAAGTGCTGCCTCAGATACTGTAACAGTATGGTGGCCTGGTTGCGTAATGTGCTCATACTTCTCACAGGAAAGGTTCCATGCATTTTCTTGGACCGTCGGCATGCTTTGGCTTTCACACTTTCACATTAAACGCATGTAAAGTAAAGTCCTATAACAAACTGGCTCAAGGCTGATCAGTCTCTCATAAATAAAAGCCACACAAGGTCATACGAGGTTCTTCTTTCAACAGAAATTTGAATATTTGCGATTTCTGTTCATCTGCAAAATGATTTAAAAATAAATAAATAAATCATACCACAATTTCCAAATTTAGATTTAGTTTAAAATCTAAAGAACAAAATGTGCTTTACCCTTCTCTTCAGTGGCTGTTTTCGAGACCCTTTCCACCATATGTTACAATCCTCTGACGTCTTATACTGTAACTTCCCATGAGAGCATCACAGAAACATGGTGAATGGCTTTAAATGTAGAAGACACAATAGCCCCATTAAATATTAAACCCAAAATGAATTAAAATCAAGTTCCCCTTGACACATGACACAACTATGTAAAAAAAAAAAAGAAAAACACTACTATGATTAATATGTTGATCAACATGGTTATCTCATCAACTTATTCTAGCTTACACGTTTTCTCTGCACTTCAGAAGTAAAATGTGAAATCTCTGCCAGTCATTGTCACACATTCGAGATGAAAACTTTTTTTTTTGTACTATTTTTATGCTGTGATAGTGACTGACTTCTTTGTAGCAGAGGAAAATGTTATATAATTCCCCTTTGTTCCAGCATGTTGTCAATGGAGAATGTTGCCCCACGTTGCAATGCAAAGTGAAAAGGGAAGAAAAATGAAGAAATGAGCAGCAGTGATGTGACAGTCAGAGCTCAGAAAACAAATGAACTAAGAAGTCTGTCACAACACATTTTACAAGCTATTTATGATGTTTGGTGCAAAGATTGCTCTACAAAGACCAGCGTTCATTTACTATTAGTGTGAGAGAGAAAGAAAGAAAGAAAGAAAGAAAGAAAGAAAGAAAGAAAGAAAGAAAGAAAGAAATTAACTTTGAAAAATGTTTTCACCAGTAAAATGAAAAATCTGACATGCAAGCTCCCTTAATGATGATACCTGTCATTGTGAATGGTTTCTTTGACTTCAAACGTCTAATTCATGTAGTATTGGTGCTAATTACTGAGTACACACACAGAATGCACATAAGTTTATCTTATACATTTGTAATTAACATGCAGACCATGGTCCCAGCTCTCTTTGTTTTTTCCTCTTGCAGTTGGAGAATTAGGTTTTCTGTTCCCCTCTGGGTTGATGAGCTCAATAACGCATCAATCACAGCTCATGTGCATCAGTCTCTCTCCACTCTGCTCTCTATGGAAAACTGTATTCATGGATTGGCAAGACGTTACTGCACAGGGGACTCGAAAAACAACATAAAACTTTTCATGTGCGTTGCAGAATGTGTGTATTTTTTATTTTTTTGGCTACCAAATCTAGACACCAAGACATAAACTGTAGAGCGTCCCGATCAGGATTTCCTGCATCTGTCTACTTGCTCGCATACACTAAAGAACTATTTATTCCAATAATAGACACACACACACATACTATTTCTATTGTCACATCTATGACTCATCATTGAGACATCTGTATCTTTTTTGGACCCAGTGTGATATTCTCACATCACAACATGCTTGTTTAAAAAAAGAAAGGCACATTCTCGCCTCCGTCACAACATCTATTCCTGAAATCAGGTCGATTTACGA
Source organism: Trachurus trachurus (assembly GCF_905171665.1). Taxonomy (NCBI): domain Eukaryota; kingdom Metazoa; phylum Chordata; class Actinopteri; order Carangiformes; family Carangidae; genus Trachurus; species Trachurus trachurus. The sequence continues at coordinate 18,939,445 of NC_139899.1, forward strand.
ACTTGTGAATGCTCAGCAGAATAGAGATGTTTTAATTGTCATTTTTAGCATCAGCATGTCAAAAACTCTTTTTTTTCAATCTTCAAATGTCCTCTCAGTCTCTCTCTCTTTCTTTTACACACAAACAACACGCATGTGCGCCGTCCTCTCTCTTTCCCTGCTCTTCCCCAGAAGCCTGGGGTAACTGGCATTTCTATGATGTCTCTCTGAGGAAGCCAACACCTCCCACTGCTTTCCTCAATCCTGCCCTTCTGTCCTATTATTCTTACCTCATGTCTTTGCTGTCTCCCTCCTTGGGTCTCTAGGCCCTTTTTTTGCTCACAAAAAAAGGAAAAAAAAGTGGAGTTCTGGCAGGCAACGTTGTTTATTCCATTACCTTTTCTTTTTATTTTTGAAGGCTTTGCTGTGCTCCAAAGTGGGATAACAGTGGGGGTGTATCATTAGTGGTCCACTGGGGCTTTGCATTTCAAGTGTAGTGCATGACTGTGCTTTGCATTGTGCACACCTTCCTGCTCAAACCAGACAAACAGTGCACTCAGCAGAGCACAAAAATGTTTGGTAACATCAAAAAGCAGAAATGCCAATATTTAAAACTATAATAGTTCACCCAGTTCCTGCATAGACTGTAGTTTGACTGTAAGTCTTGATGTACAGCAGAGTACAAAGTAATTTCAATTCAGCCAGCAGTGTAAACTTAAGACAAATGAAAGGTGGGTGATTCAGTCTTGTGTTTCCATCATCAGACTGTTTATAGAGTAATCACACACAAATGAAACCTTACAAGGCAATATAAGTATGCAAACAACTACAGCCACTATAACCATATACAGTAGCTTTACTTAACATTTGTTTTTGTGATGGTAAAACTCCTGAGTTGTCAAGGTGGTTGGTCAATTCAAGCTAAAGGAACATGAACCAGAGAAGATGCTTCACCCTGCTTTTACATCTTGAAAAAGTTTCTTTTTGTGCCTCTAAGGGTCAGAGTTTTTTCAAGTGGTGTTTTTCTGTTTGTTATTGTCTTCCTGCGGTTGCTTTCTCTCTGGAAATGTATCACCAGAGGTCCTATTTGAGAGGAATCTTGGCTGTGATGCGTGATGCGCTGGAGAAAAATCATGGAGACATTTGCTTTGATTTAAATGTGAAAGAAGCATTTCCTTTTAGAAATCTGCCATTCCTACTGACGAGTCGTGCACAAAGGAAACTGTCAGTTAATGTAAATCTATAAAAGCTTATGTGGGACGCGCCTTGCTGGGCCCCACGCTGTCTTTTTGGCCACCACCGCTGGAGACTTTAATTTAGTGTACTACTAATTATTATTAGAATTATTTGTAGCTCCGTACTGCTCTATGAATCACTGTGTCGCCAAATAAAATTGCACATCATTAAGCACAATAAACATAAAATTGGAATTTTACGGGGATGCATCAATCAATTTTTTTTTGTTACCTCGAACCGTATCTGACTCTAATAGGCAGGGTTTCTGCCAAACACCAATCTGAGCGCTGTGATCTCCTTTCTCCAGCGCAGAGCTCATTGGTATCATTTCTGTGTGGACAAACTCCCCCCTCAAAATGTGTAATACATTAATTGTTGCATTGTTGTATATTCACATTATGATTATGAACATCCTGGGGAGAAAGGTTATGCTGGACTTTCATTACAATTATAAAACTTTTGCTCCGTCATGGTGGGAAAATGCTTTAAGGAGCCGATATGATGCTGATATAAAACTAATACCAGACTGTAACTAACCGCTAGCGATGTTTAATAATAGATTACACTCTATCCAAGTTTACGTAGGTACAATGTATACCTTGCACTACAGTTTTCTCAAAACAGAAACGTAAACTGCACCTTGTTTCACAGCTCTCCTTTCTTCTCTCCCTGCTTTTCTCCTGGTTTCTGGGACTATAAGAGAACTGCTCTACTGTATTTGTTGTGAAGTGGAGGCCATCGGAAATAGGCTGGTACAGTAAGTGATGACTGTGCCGGCCACAATGACACCCATGAGCCTAGAGCTACAGCACACTCGCTCGGAACGTAGCACAGTCTCTAATTAACTAATGAAATATTAACCACCTCTTCATTCTCCTTCTATTCTGTCTGCCACCTTCTACACTTTTCTCTGTGTTTCTTATTACCCATCCTCTTTAGCCCCATTTTTCATAAGTGTTTCCTGTTCTTATATGCCATATAGAAGGAATCAAACCTGCATACAATGGGTTAGAGATGCAGGATGTCCGTGTGTATTCCCTGCTCTCATTTTCCACACTATTGATTTAACACCACAACATCATTATTTAGATGGAATAAATCATGACATTTAAAAATTAGAGGCAGCGGCACAAAGCAAACCAGATGGAGACCGAGCAAAGCAAATCGAATGACATACACTCTCTTCCATCGAAAATACATTTGCATGCTAGCCTCACATTGCTCAGGTAAGTGTGAATGTGTGTGAATGCAAGTGTCTGGATGTCCAAAAGCAATTGTCTTACAATGTGTTAGCAAAGATGGAGGAAAACAAAAACATTTAAGAAGAAAAAAAAAGCTTTAAGAGCCACCACAGAGACACACACATACAGTACACAAAAGAGCCACATAAACAAATACACACTAAAGGACAGCCACTAGGTCCATGTGCTGCTGTGATATTGGCAGCCCTGCTCAGTGCCTATCAATAAAGCTCTGGAACAGGCCAGGGGGCCAGGACCCCATGCTGTTCTCCCAGGTGCCTGATCTATATTGAGGTGGGTTTCCAGACCAGCTGAGCCAGCAGGGGGTGCAGAGCGAGGTGAGATGGGGCGGCCTGAACAGTAGTTGGCTGCCTCCTGCAACGACTCTCTCAAAGGAAAGCACTTATCAGCCACACAGACACAAAAGAGCAAGCAGGTTAACACATATAGAGAATAATTCATTTCTGCTGACAGAAACTTTGGAATAGGAAGTTTTTAGGTGTAAAAAATACATTTTTCTAATTTCATGTCTTATTGGTTTGTTTTTGGTTAGAAACATCAATCTCACAATCACCAACATTTGTACTAACTTCAGCCGTGTCCACATGTTTCACGACTCCTGACTCAGCAACTCGTGAAAACAGCCCCTACCTTTGTCAGACAGAGTGACAAGACTCTCTCACTCACTTTCATTGTTTTATAGTGTTTACAATCAAATCACTGTCTTCAGAGCAAGGCCACACAAACACACATACGTACATATGAACTCCATTTCTGATACTATATAATGGATGCCATCTCCTGAGTGTGTTTGCATAATTTTGTCCATCTATTTTCTGATGTTCATCAATTTACTTTCCTACTCGTAGAAATGAGAGTTTCTTCTTTGAATTTACAAATAGGCGACATTTTTTATGGTTTCTTATAGCTATTTATATAGGTCTCTTTTAACGAAAAACACTACATGCAAAACCAATCATTTGAAATACCATACATTTGCTGCAAAACAACACATTGTAGTGAAAATGTATTATTATGTATTTGCATCCAAGGCCAGACACTTTTTCCACTGCAGTCATTTTGTTTCAATCTAAAGCTCCTCTGTCTTCTATCTAGAGGCTTAAATATACAATGATCTACTGAGAGGGTTGATATATAATGCTGAAACAGAATAGTTATTTGTTTGTTTTGTTACAGTTTTATGTCTGAACATTTCTACTTTATGTTTCTGCAGCTATCTTTTTGTAAGTCAAGTTTTTATCAAAGTCAGTCTTGAAGTGAGGTTTCATTCCTGATAATGTTGAAGTGATTGACTGACTTTGCAGGTTTCAACACATGTGAGCAAGGTTTTGATTATTTAAAGGCTTTAAAAGCTGTCTGCGTACCCCACTGTTGCATCAATGTGTGATACAGAGTCCAACCAGGGAACAACTAATACTCAGGCTCTCCGCTACCTTCCAGGACACTGAGTTTATATTGGGTGACAAGCTCCTGGTTCTCTCTCCTTGAGCACAGATAGAACAAATCCTTGATTTGAAAAAGGTTTATATTAGAGACGGGCTTATTCCTAATACTTTTTATGCCTCTGTGCCGGAGACAGCCGTGGCCGGAGGCATTAGGTTTTCTGTTTGTCCATCCATCCGTCCCATTCTTGTGAATGTGATATATCGGGAACGCCTGGAGGCATTATTATTACATCTGACACAAAAGTCCACTTCCACTCAAGGATGAACTTGCTGTGTTGAAAGGTCATGATCACTGTAGCCGAACAAAACATGTTTTTGTCCATAACTCGCAAATTCACATTCAAATAGATTTAAGATTTTTTTTTTTAATAAAGAGAAGTGTAGGATAGCAAACCCCCCAAAATAACCTGTTCTGTTTATTCACAAATGATATATTCATGCTCTACATAGTGACACATGGGCCTTTTCTTCTTTGCAGTGTTTTCATTTGAAGAATTATTCTTCCCAGTAGCAAGGCAGTATCACTGAAATATTCAGCAAGGGCTTTGTCACCTAATATAAACTCTGTGTCCTGAAAGGTAGCAGGGAGAGTATTGTGTTGTCTCCCAGCTTGCCCGGCTGCTTTTAACGTCACACAGCACGGTGTAGAGGAAACACACAAACATGCAGGTTTTCTGAGGATAGAAATGAAAAAAAAAGATTTTGCTTTTGATGAATCATGAGGACAAGAACAGGAAACACTGTACGCTGGTGCTTTGCCCTGTTTGTGGTGATTGATTGACAGCAGGAACCATTAGCATTGCTAATGTAATTCGGTGTTTCTCTTTAAAATGATAACTCATTGATAACAGTCCCACCGTTTACTGTTCACTCTCTCCAGTTGTATGAGAGATGCCACTGCTCATACAAACAGAGGTTGTTTTTTTTTTACTGCTGGTACTCCACATTAAACACAGGGTAGTTTTTTTAGTGTGTGGTTGTAACACAATGTACTTGTCACTAAGATTAGCACTGGCAATGATTGTGCATTGAAAAGGCACCTTCGAAACGAGCCATAGTCATTTCATTATTCTATCTGTGGTTTTATGATTCAAATCTTAACATTTTATTACATTATGCTTACAGTGAGAAGTTTTTCCTGTTACTATATTTTGTACTGCTCACTATTTTACTGTATTTGAATTCTCTTCCTCATCATGTCCATTGACATTAATACTTTCCAAATGAGTCACAGTGGGCACAGTTTGTTTCATGTGTCAGTTTGTTCTTATTACACTAAAGAAAGAAGAAGGTTGAGGCTATTTCTGTAGTAACCTGAGTGGTTGCTCTCTTAGCAATAATACACGCAGACGCCGGTTACCGTGTTTGCTTTGTTTACTCACTCTCCGAGCAGCATACATACATCGGCCAGTAGGCGGAACATTACATGTGCAACACAACAGGTGTGCCTACTTTTCCAGGGCGGGGTTACACGAGCCCGCTGACAAAGGTTCCGGGGCGCAGCCCTCTAATGCAGCAGTGATATGCATTCACTCTGCAACAATTTCCAAATAGCGCAAGCAGTGCTTGCCAAATTCAATGAATTTCTTGTGAGATTGTATTGTGACATATGGAGAGGTGTATCTTATATTTAGTCCACTTTTTTCTTTATGATTGAGAATAGAAAATGTTAATCATGTCTCAGTTTAAGACAGTTTTCAACAGGAACAGAAGCAGCCTACGTCTAAAGTGCTGATTCAGAATCTCTCTAAATGCAAACATTGTGGATTTAAATTAGTTATTTGCAAGTTTCGCTGTTGCCACATGGAGAGATTAACATACTTGTCCTTAGATAAGAGGTTTCTCAAAAGCCCTCCGAGCAACGCTAATTCTTCAGAGGAGACTGAATGCCACAGTGACTCGGTATCGGAAAATAACAAGACATGCCAACCGGTCCATCGTTACCTAGTGATAGAAATGGAGGCAAATTAAGAGCATTGCTTTAAATAACCAGAGACAGTTCTTGATGAATTTGGATGTTGAACTTATGTTGAACTCTTCTGGACTGGTCCTTTAGAGGAGCTATTGGTAAATTTTGCTAGTGGTACATAGCCAACATTAGCATTAACAGCTGAGTAGTTGGGAGTCTAGAAAGAAAGTTACAACTTCAGCATCAAAATTATTTTTGTTTCCTGTTGTGGAAAAGAAATGTCAATTCAATTCAATTCAATTCATTTATTAAGGACTGCACAACAAGTCGGCAGAATTTGCTTTTGGCACAGCATAGTGCCAGCACATAGTACTGTGTGGCAACAGACATCAGTTATACTGTACATTTAACATACATGAGCAGACATCAACATTAAAGCAGACATTTACATACAGACTATACATTTAACACAGATTGAGTATGGAGATGAGTGGAGTTCAGTAGCCTGATGGCAGTGGGGAAAAAAGCTGTTTTTGAACCGGGTTGTTTTTGTTGAAATGGACCTGAAGCGTCTGCCAGAGGGCAACAGTTGAAACAGGTGGTTAGCTGGGTGTGTTGAATCAGAGATTATTTTATGTGCTCTTGTTATTGTGCGTTTATGGTAAAGTGAATCAAGTGATGGGAGGGGGGTGTTTGTAATTAGAGATGCTTTTTTTATGATACGTTGGAGTTTGCTGCGTGTGTGAGTGTCCAGACTGCCGTACCAAACTGAGATGGATGCTGTGAGGATGCTTTCTAGGATGGCTGTGTAGAACTGAAGGAGGAGATTGCGTTTGACTTTGTATTTCTTGAGCTGCCTGAGGTGGAATAGTCTTTGGTTGGCCTTTTTTATTATATGGCTTGTGTTATAGTCCCATTTGAGTGTGTTGCTGATATGAGTGCCCAGGAACTTATAGGAGTCTGTGATTGTGATAGGTTGTCCAGAGATGAGGAGGGGTGTTTTGAGGGGTGGTTTGCGTCTGAAATCTGTTATGAGTTCTTTGGTTTTAGAAGTGTTAAGTTGGAGGTTATTGTCCTGGCACCAAGTTACAGCTTGGGCCACCTGCTCTCTGTAATGAGTTTCGTTGTTGTTGGTGATGAGTCCAGTTATGGTTGTGTCATCTGCATACTTATAGATGGAGACTGTCCTGTGGTGAGATGTGAGGAGGTTGGTGTAGATGGAGAAGAGCCAGGGGGAGAGGACGCAGCCCTGGGGGGCACCAGTACTGAGGGTCAGAGGGCCGGACAGGAGTCTGCCTATCCTAACCCTCTGACGCCTGTTCATGTTCATGTCCAGCATTTTGTGTTGATTTATGTCACTATTTTAGTCTTTCTGATGTTAGCATGCTAACCAGCTAGCCCTGGCCTGGTAATACAACAATGACTGACCTTTTTGGTAATACTGGTAAGTGAACTGTTCTTGCTACCTATAGCTACCAAAAGCAAAACTTACAAATAGCTCCTTTAACAAAGGAAGGATCATTACAGAGCTGCTGGATGAGATTAATTAATTGTATTAATTGTAGCTCCGTGTACCAAAATAACATCCAGATGTTCCACTTTACAAACCCTAATTACACCTTATCGCAAACTAAAATTTGGACAGTTAAGACTAAATTATTCAGTCTGCAGCCATAAGGTGCTTCATTATCATGGTGACTGTCCATGGCTTTTAGTCCTGTCGGAGATTATACAAAAGGCTGATTATAAATCCAAAGGGATTTAAGACCAATGACTAGACCTGGAACTATGATTGAGAGTTTATAATAAGCGAGTCATGAATGTTCAAGCTCTTGTCTTCTCTTCTCCCTCCCTCTCTATACCAGGGACACCTGGAGAGGACAAAATCTACCTTTCATCACCAGAGGTTGATAACATCAGGCTTCAGAGGGCCACACTGACACAGAACAAAACATACACAGGTGTGCACTCTCTCGCTCTCTGTTTTTTTGAGTGTGCAAAGCAACAAACACAAAAACATACTGCACACACACACACACACATACACACATTGGTAAACCTCAGACAGCTAAAGGGGGGGAAACCTTACACAAGCTGCAGGTGTGACCTGTCCAGCTGCTACAGTATCATCTTACACAGAAACCTCTGCACACAGTGTGGACCACTATGACCTTTAATTTAAATAATAATGGCCACAGTACTGGTATAGTTGCAGAAATATTCTCACATGCATTAAAGTCTCATTTGAGCTACACAAAAGAAATCGTAAATTGAATTGCCAATATGTTACAGTAAGACAGACGGGTCTACATACAGAAAAGGGATGGATTATGGACCGTACATCTTGGATATTTACTAACAATGTGCAGCTTTGCAACCCCCACTCACTGGTGTACTATATATATCACTATCTATCAGCTCCTGTAGCTGTCTCACTGAACTTAATTTTTAATCAACATGTGCACAAACCCTAAAAGGTTTCCTGTATCTCCTACATCTACAGTGCAATTCAGAAAGAATTCAGAACCATTTTTTATGATGCAGCCTTGAGCTTAAATCATTTACATTTATTTTTCCCCTCATCAATTTACACTCAATGCCCTATAATGGCAAATCCACAAACAGGCTTGTGGACATTTTTGGAAATTAAAAAAAAAAGAAATATCCCTTTGGCATTTTTGTTAATTCAAGCAACTAACTGATCAATTAATCAATAAACTAAACATTTCAGACCTATTGATTTTCCCTGGAGGGGACCTGGGAGAGATTAATCCATCTTTGACATCAGTAACGTTTTATTATTTCCACAGCTGCAAAGAGCACAAGGGTATAAGCTCCTGTGCACTCTGTGTTGAGCATGTCTGTCTGTCGTGGGTTCAGATGTGGTGATGGAAAATGATCAGATCTAAACTGACAGCAGCAGGCAGCCCCATTGTGCAGCATTTTTACATTACTTAAAGAGCACTCAGGTCAGATATAGCAAATTTTCTGTCCAGCTGGTTGAAATGAAGTAAAATGATGAATTATTTCCAGTTCCCACACAGGTAATTTTTTTTTAACAAATAGGGATTCAAGTCAAAAGAAACCCCAAGGATGTTAATAAAAAAAAAACATTTTAATATGTTTAGTGGAAGGTTTTGGAGGTTGGCCTGTTTCTAGACATTTCATGTGTTTTGACTATAACTCCAGTGAATGACACTTTGGTTCCCTGCTGTCACCAATGTCAACGCTCCATCTGTGCTTTTCTCTGAAAAGAGCCACAGTCCGAGATTGTGTTAAATTGAGTAGCCTATTGTATTTTGAATATCCTTCAGTTTCATGATCATTGGTTGATGGGAACAGCCGGTGACTTGGCCAGTTTCTTAAAGAGAAGCTGAGACCCACATGAGGACATAAGAGTGACCATTGCCCTCTTTCCTGGATTTAAACTAAACACTCACATAAGCATTGTGAGTTTGCTGCTGCTCTCATGTAAAACTGAAAATCTGAATGTTACAGTTACCAAACTATGTTTCAAAGGGATATTTCCAAATACATATTAATAAGTATTGTTTTCTTTTTGGTATAATTAACATTCATTTTCATTCACAAGTCACCATGTCAGACATTTTATTGAAACATGGTCAAATCACAAAACACTATACTATTCTTATTGAATCAGAGAACAATTTTCCCACATTGACCTGTTGTGTTTATTATGAGCAAACATTCACATGCTCTCTATGTGACTTTTACTGTAAGTAGCAGAGGAACAAGAAAAAAAAAACCTTCACCCCTCAGAAGGATTGATTTGGTAAAGGCCCAGAAAAACCATTTAAATTTTAACTTCATTTTCCACATTAAATATTGACGAAACTGATATCAAACATACTGAAAGTGAATGTTCGGCCGAACGCCCTTGTATTGCAGGATTAAGTGTTCCATCTTGAATGCATTAACCTTTATTAATTTAGAAAAAGTTTTCTATGGTCCATTTATAGAACCACTCTGACTGCATCAGCTTAAATATGGCCGGTTGAAATTTTAAAAAGGCAGAGAGAAAGCATACGTTTAATGAACTCTACGCACACTTTACTGTAAGACAATGAAAGATACTTCTTTCATTTGAAGAAAGGAGGAAGACTGACTTCATAAAAAGTTGATTAAACTTTTCTGCGCCTTATTAATATAGGCTGAGTGTGTCTAACACCTTTCTGTCTAGATTGTCTGAAATCTCACAGCCTTTCCCACTCAATCTTCTTTTTTCTATTTTGCTCTCCTGGTCTTATTACAGGGACCACAGGGTGGGCGATGAGACTATGAAGCCTCATTGAGACCTGAGTCTCACTCTCTGCATGAACTCTATGACATCTTTCTGGCCTATGATTGCTCCCCATTAAAGGCCCCCATTCCAATCCCTTATCATCCCACACACACAAACAGCTATAAACACTCACACCTACATGTCATTTCAGCAAGCTAATTTGCATACACAGGCTGTTTCTAAAAGTGAAGGGGAGACTGGAGTACAATTTGTAATGTTCTACAGTGAAATTATACAAAAAAACATTACTGTATCTCCAGTTATTGTTGTATACAGTACATTGTTGTATATAGGGAAAATATGTGAACATGTGAGGTTACAAAAGTTACAAAAAACATGACATTTTTTCTTAAAAAAGCAAATAATCTTGAAGATTGCCAAATCTTTTATTATAATTATTATTATATTAAGTATCAGTGATATGGTTTAGTGGAAGGACGATCAATTGCGATAACACTTACACAATAATTACTGTTAATTGTTGTCAGTGTATGAGTGAAAGTGGGATTTATGCCAAAAAAGAAGAACTGAATTATGTTACATTAAATGCATGTGAATTAATGAGAATATGAGGAAACGCTTTCAAAGCCAAGAGGTAATGATGCATTGTCCTCATAAATCAAAATATGTTGCTCTCTATTATGACAGTAGCAGCTTAATAAAATTAACATCATCAATATCGGTATTGGCCGTGGTTATTAATTTGCATTAGATCAAACCAAATGTTGTGTTCATCACCCACCACACATACAGTTTCAGAATAGGCCTACATTATACGGCAGAGGTCCTGTAAAATCTGTATTTCAGCTCATGTTTTCCTCTGGCAACTAAGCTCAATTAGTCATAAATTACAAGTATGGGAAACTGCGTTGTAAGTAAAAGTGAAGTGTCTGCATGTTTAAGTGAAATTGTAGGCTAAAGCTGAAGTGGTAAAATGATGCTGTAACACAAGCACCACTTAACAGGTGAGCACAGTAGTAAAACACTGTGGATGTCATCAAGCTAACTCTGCATGACTAAGTGAACCTGCTTACCCCATCATTTACCTCTACAAAAGGGGAATACTATTACCTCATATCATTAGGCTGGCTGCTAGTGAGAGCTCTGGTGACCTATAGAGGGACCAATTTAGCAATATACAGTACAGCACAAAATAATAGAGGATATGTCCATAAAACATAGCCTGAGCTTTATCAGCCTGCTTCAGCTTTCTGTACCCATTCTTTAATTTCAGCCTTAAAATTTAACTCCAAAAACCAACCACAGCCCTGGGCTTTTTACCACCCCACCTTCTCACACACATACACAGACCATCAACAACAAAAACGACATAGTCCCAGCCCAAAGGCCAAATGAGATATCCATTCATTTCAACACTGACACCAAGTCAAGAACAGCTACTGAATATAAAGCTGCTTTGCACTGAAGCTGCCATTGCATTTGGGATGCTAGCCTATTTAATGCAAATCATAGACCCTCATTCATCCCAGTGAAAAACGAACTACTGTAGGAGCCAAGTTCCTCTGCAGGTGCTGAATGTTCATTCCCTGAGCTCCACTGCTTGTCTCAGCCCCTGACCCTCGAAATATATTCTTTTTGCTCTCTCTGTCTCTCTCTCTCACTCTCTGTTGTTCCTGCTGCAGAAAAACTGCAGATCTGCGTCACCAAGGACACAAGAGACAAGTCTGATGGATCTGCTATCACTCTCTTCACTCTTCCTCTTCTTCTTGCTCTCGCTTTTTGCTGCCTTTCTCACTTAACCTAGTCTCTTTTTTTTTCCTAAGGAAAATAATAATAAATCATTCAAGGGCAACCACAAAATCTAGTCTGCTCCAAATTTATTTCCCTCAGCTAACAACATTGTAAACTTTCATCCTACATCCAGCTCTGAATCTGTGTCCCAGTGTGAGGCTCTCACACAGTAGCAAGGAGACGCTGGATTGGCTGCACCCAGATGTCTTCCATAGGACAGGTTAGCATGTTAGCATCACACACATTTCCACTCCCCGAACAGCCAGCTTCTATCTTAGCATTTTATGGATATAGGTAAAAGAGTGGATGCTGAGCATTAGAGGGCGATTCAATGGGATGTGTGAAATCTGCAAAAACTTAGTGCAGAGCGCTGGCAGCCATGTTTATTCAGGCTGCAGTCAGAGTTGGGTCGAGGCACCGGGGCAGAGATGAGATGACACAGACAAGATGCCAATATCCATCTTGTCTTTCTGGTCGGAGGATGCAAACAGCAGCACAGGCAGCGTCTCAGGTTACAATAGCAGCGGTAGACCTTGCACTGTACAGTAACTCACTCACTGTGGTTTCCACTCAGTAAAACCGTCTACACACCACATCTTCCACTCAATTCCAGCCCGTCACCATAGCAACATCGCTCTTCCTTCTTCCCAACTATTCCTTCTTTCTCCTTCTTCCCGCCTTTCGGCAAAAGCCACATCAAATAGCTTGTTCCTATACACAGGACTGTTAAGTTATTTAATGAATATGCGGCGCAGCGTGCCATAACTTATTCAGCCTTTTAATAGTGCATGCTGTTAAAACAGAGAACCCGTGTACTGTTTTATCTAATTTTGCCTACATGAGTAATGAAATTGACAGCACATTAGCTACGACTGGGGAAAGAATGGAGAGAATAGGTGCAAGAAATCATTTGTGCTGTTAAAAAGCTTTTTACCCTCTCCCTCAGACACACAAACACGGATATGGTGGGTAGATTTTTTTGCTGCAGTGGATGTGTCGTTGGTGTCTTCACAGTGACATTGGTGCTGAGTTACAGTGCTAATGAGAACTTTAATGTCACCCACACACAGACTCCTAGCAGGACAGATTAGAGCTGTGATTACACTGAGCCCCAAGAACAGGCACACAATGCTACACACTCACACACTCACACACACACATTGAACACCACATGCGTGACCAAACCACATTCACACATGCCTATACATAAATGGATCTGAGGTTTCGCCAAAGACTTATAAAAGCACCATGTGCTCCACCTGCAATCTCCTTCCCCTACTGCTGCTGCTGCTGCTGCACTGTGCCACTGTTTATGCAGCTTCAGGAACCAGAGACACACACAAAGAATGAGAGAGAGAGAGGGAAAAAAAACTGAGCTAGGGAAATCCAGGCAGGCAGAGGAAAAGCACAGGGACACAGTGGATTTCAAACTTCTCAATCAGTTTCCAACCCCGGTAATCAACAAATTACGTAGGTATCAGCAGGACGTCACAGATCTACGCACCTGAAAGACTACTGTTAATATTCTGCTTCTTAGCGCATGCGCTTCACTAAAAATAGATTTTAATGAGAATGCAGTGATAGATCTGTGAAAGTGCTGACAATGACGTTCACGATCAGCTATTATTACCAACGATTTATAGCATCGGCATCTTTTTTATATTTAGACATTTTCCGCACTTTCTGGCCTCAGTGTCATTTTGAAACTTTCTCTTTCTCTTTATACTTTTTATTACGTTCAATAAATACATGATAAAGAAGCAGTTTTGTTGATATTATGTTGCACTGTATAACAGCAACAGTTCTGCAACTTGTTAAGTAGGCTATAGCAGTTTTGATTGGATGTGGGGAGTGGGGTGGGGTAGGGAGTGGTTTGGCAGAGACATACATTACATTAAAGTTAATGAGGTCTGACACAGCACAAGTCAATGTAAAATATCTTGGACAAGGACATAATGATGTTACTGTTGTGAGGATGTACTAGTGAAGGACACAACTTCATGATCCTGCCAAAAGTATGGAAAGTATGAATGGACCAACAGTATTGTTAATGTGGAGTCATGTTTATGGCCACATAACAAGCCAACATTTACTATTTTAGTATAGCCCTGGTTTTGGTCTCCCACCAACCCCTGAGGGAGATAAATCAGTATTCAAAGTGTCTGTGTTGTTTGGTGCTGAACAGGTTGTGTATGGTGACTTCTTAGAGCTAACAACTATAGGAACGATTGTGTGATTTGTGGGTCAAACAGTTAAACACAGTGAGCTGAAACTCACAATAAAGCTCTGTAAAGCTGAAGGGAGCTGAGGTTTAGCAGGAGCGCTGCTGTCGGATTGGCTCTCAGAGCAAACAGCAGATACCCCGAGGTTGGGTTACAGCATCACAGTGAGAGAGAGAAAGTCAGATCAGACCCAGAAGAGAGAACCAGAGACTGAGAAGAGGAAGAGGCTGAGCTGATGGTGAGGTGAATGGAGAACTGATAGAGACAAACGGAGAGATGAAATAGAGAGAGAGAGGCAGTCAGGTGTTTCAGCCCAGCAGTCCTCCGTGAAGCATATGACCCTCATCTTCCTTTATCGATCAGTCACAATCATTTCCTATGCCAGAGTTTTGCTATCAGCATCTTGAGTGCCTTGACCCCGAGCATCAATCTAAGGTTAAGCCCCCATGCTCCCCACCACCAGCCCTCCCCCTGTTTGTCCTCACCTCTTCTACATGTGTGTGCAGCTTGCCACGTTTCAAATCATCATCAGTTTCATCTGTTGTCAATCTGCGACCCACCCACCCCCCGCTTCACTTTTTTGTCTTTTTCTTTCCTCCTCATCTCCTCTTTTCTCTCAATGACTCCACCTCCCAATCCTCGCCCGTCCGAAACCTCACCCCTGCTTTCAAATGGGAAATCAATAAGTCAGTTTGTGAAAGTCGCCCTTGTTCTCTCACTCTCTCTTTTCATTTACTCACTCACACTGTCACACACACACACACACACACACACACATACAAGCACAATCACATATGCAGTGCTGTGCCTTCCCTCATAGCCCACCAGCGCTGCTCACTGCAAACACTGGAAATTTGGAAAATCTAGTCTGACAAATTCATGTCTCCTTTTCATCCCGTCCCACTCGAAGACACTGCACTGCGGGAATGAAACAACACACACGGCAGATTATACTGTAGGAATTATGCTCAAGTGCTGCAATGCATACCACAACTAACTGACATCAAGGACAAGAGGACATTGTGGAAAAAATGAAGAGCCAGAGACATTTGTTTGCCGAATGAAAAAGAGGACAATCGCATTTTAAAAAGTGGCTGAGGAAAACTAATTTGGAGCCCCTGGTCGTGTTTGTTTTACATGAGAAAAGATTTGACTTCCTAAAGCTGTTTAATGGAAACTGCAGTGATTGACACAGTGCCAAAAGGGGGGTATAAGGGAAGTACCAAACCCACAAATAATGTCCAACGAGAATATCTTTAGACAATTATAATCTGTTAAGAAAGGCTTCTTGACTTGACAGCTTGAGAAAACACGTGTTTACAGTAAAGGCCAGTTAAAAAACGTCCTTCCCTGACCTTTCTATTTTTACTGTAATATCTGTTCAATGCAGTAAGTAAGTTTTGCATGGAGATATCACAGTCTTTTCCATTGTATTTAACCCTTTGAAACTATGATTGGTTTGTTTTATAGACCTCTGGGGATTTCCTTCTGCTGTGCCACTGACTTTTATGCTTTCCAAAGAGCACAGCCCTGTAACGATGGGAGCTACCATGAGAGCGCTAAAAGGGGGATATGAAGGGGTACTGCTGTAAATCCTGTCATAAAGAGAAAGGGTGGGAGACAGCTTTATCCAGCTAAGAGCCTGCACAGTAGGATTAGGGCTACGGGGAGCAAGCCAGTGAGAGGAGGGAGGGTGACGAACGGGGCAGCGATTGTGTGATGGGTGACTCCCTTGATAAAAATGAGAAGAGGTATGGGGGGGATGCAAAAAGGAAATGGGTGGAGGGGCTGAACAGAGAGGAGACAGTGTGGAGAAAGTGCCAATACAGAGGTCAGAGTTTAGGGATTATAGTGGAGAGACGATATCTACAGCAAAACACACACAGGAATATAATATTGGTGTAATATACAGTATAGGCCACCCTGTTCTCTAATATCTGCATCATCGGCTATTTGAAAAACCCACAGCAGTCGACCACTAGCATGGATCATTAATTGTGACTCAAGCATACATCAGTGGGCCTTTGTGGTGAAATTGCCCCTGAAATGAAAACATCTCATGTAGGAAACGGAATCTATAAGGAGCCTAAATTGTGTAGAGACATATCTAGATCTACAGTAGATAACAATTACACAGGTTAAAAGGCATCAATCTAGTTTAAGATGTTGTGTTTTCATGCTAAGAGAAATGAGTCATGGGTACTTTTTGATCACTGTTGTGTTTTTGGTTTTGCAGCAGATAGGAAAAAATGATGCACAGAGATGAAGGGGAAGATGTAAAAAACAGAAAGATAAAGATGCCTGTTGCATATCATCTCAAGTGATTTCCTTGTATACAGTGTATACAGTAAATATGACCACTCGATCCCACCATCAAGGGATGAAAGGGCTCTACTTCTACCTTGGTGCTTTTGAAAAGTCAATGTGGGATGAATAAAACAGGGCAGTGGTGCTGCTGTAAAGCAAAACTGCAACAAAAGAGACAAGGCAGGATATGTCTGCAGCACCATCCAGGCCAAACAGGTAGTTTCCAAGCAGGAAAAACATGGAACAAAGAGAATAAAAAAAAGAAAAAAGAAAAGAAGACTGTGAGATAACACAAGCAAAGATGGAGTAAAAGATAAAACAAAAAGTGGCAAAGCTGCAGTTGACAAATGGCAGATGGAGGCTGAGGACGAATGGACAAATAAAAGGGGTTTTAGACAAAGAGAGGAACTTCAGCAGGTGAAAAACCCCACAAACCCCCTTCCACCATCCGTCCACTCACACACAAATACACACACAAACAGCGCGCCAAAAAAAAGGAAACCATTACGAAGAGGTGCCGATAAGACCCTCATCATCAGGTCAAGCTCCCCTCCATTTCTCTTCTGTCTTGCTTTGTTCCTTTTCCACGTTCTATCTCTACCCATCAATAACCTCTCTCTCTCTCTCTGCCCCTCCTTGCACCATCCACAATCAAATTACTGTCAGACTGAAGGGTAGGGGGTGCGGGGACACTGCTCTCTTAGCTTCAGCCAACTCACAAAAATCCTTACTTGGACCAGGGACCGCAGAGGCCTGACATACTTAACATACAGGTCCACTGTATACAGTATCACAGCCACGGACGAGGCTCCTCGGCTATGAGGTGGTTGCTAGGTGCCACTGGAGTAATGATGTGAATAATCAGCCTCTTTGGCTTCATAATGAGGGCTGTGAGGAGGACACAAACTCATTTGCATCGGTTTGAATGGAGGTGTTTAGTGTAATATGCTCTAAATGCTATTTTGGAGGCTTTTCCACCCCACCTGGAAAAAAAATGCTTTTTAGGAGAAACACAGGCAATCACAAAAAATGTAAATAAAAAAGAACCAATCTGTATCACACAAATGAGTAGTTGTTAGCCTGATGCACCTCTGAAAAAAAAAAAGCTATGAAACAACACATTGTTGTCTTTAAAGAAAAAAAAACACACGACTGAAAACATTTTTGATCAAAGCATAGTCACGTTTTTTTTTTTTTTACATAACAGAAGCAACTGTTCAACTGCCCCTGTGCTTTTTATGTCAAAATGTTACCACTGGTTAAAAATAATAATATATCATGCAGTTGCAGCTATAAAGCTAAAACAGTTAGTTTTTTTTAATGATCAGTCAACTGTCAGGAAGTTAATTTGTTACTACTTGGATAATCGATTCTGTTATGTTATTTTGGAAATGATAACAGTCATTTCCATTATTTTCTGAATTAAATAAAAGATTAATTAATCATGAAAATAATTGGTTGATTAATCAAGAATGACATCTTTAGTCTCAAGTTTTCCTCTGATGGAAAATTTTATATTTCAAGCATGAAACTTTAAATTTTATCTTCCAAAATACGTGGAACTATTCCTTTAAAGCTCCCATCACCTGAATTTATGAAATGACAATGGAAACAATTAGAACACAGCATCCCACAATGCCGCCATGCCAACGTGCGCTCATGCGTGCACACATGCCCCCTTGCTAGACAATTGCAGACACACACACACACTCATCCATTGACAGAAACACTAGCCTGATTAAAATGGTAAAGGATTAGGTAGGACCAGGTGCTCAAATGAATTGTTTGTACGAAACCCAGGGAAAATACAGTATGTCAGGGGATCTGACACGCATCGTGCTGTACACACCCCTGAGTATTCCCTCTGATCTACCCATTCATTTGTCATCACCTGATCGCTGTCAGCCTCTCTCCCATGTGTGTGTGTGTGTGTGTGTTTGTTGGTTGGTTGGTTGTGCTACTGTGTCCCTGCTCATGCAGTGTAAGCACAGCACAGTTTGAGTTTACAGACACGGGACTGCATGTTCAAGTGCATGTCTTCTCTCCCGTTCTGCTCTGCTCTTTCTGAATCAGGACATGCTGTGAGCGGCTGATGATGATGATGACTCAGTAATGTGAGAATGTCACCAGAGTCTGGGAACTGTGACTGGTTTCTGTCTCTCAGCCAGTGATGCTCACACTGGAGCTTTCTCAGTCAGCACACTTTCACTGTTGCTGGCTTGCTGTTTCTTTTTCCTTCCTGTCTTCCCTTCCTCTTGTCTCTTGTCTCAGACCCTGTTTCAAGTGTCTCAAATGCAGATAAAAATAAAACTCCGGATGCAATTTAATACACTTTCGGTTACAGCCATATCCCAAATCTGATTGCAGCATTTACTGGTAGACATGACAATCAGAGCCGGCACTACTCCAGTCCAGAGAACAGTGGTTAGAAGAATAACTTCAGCGCTGTCGTCATACACTCACATTAGCAACTTAACTCGGACAAACTTTTGCATTATCCTTGCAGGGTCTCACTCACTGATTACTGATCACTGCTCTCTCACCCCCACACTGATCATTCATCAAGTGTACTGATCAGGGATCAGACAAGTGTGTTAGGTCTTCTGTGTGGCTTTTTGTGTTCTAATGTAATCACTGTCCTACTTTCTTCCTGCAGCCTTTCTGTGTGGAGTATGTATGTATGCTCTCCCTGGGTTTTCTCTGGGTCCTCCAGCAACCTCCAAGGACATGCACACTAGGTGAATTGGTGTGCAAGTTGTTCCTCCAGTCCAGGTTGTACCCCACCCTCACCTTTTGTCAGCCCCCCTGTGACTCTCTATGCATGGATAAGAGGTATTGGCAATGGATGGATGGATGGAGTTTCTTCCTTTTGCTCTTTATGTGACAGCTACAGTATATGGATGGTAATTTCAGTCAAGTCAATGCTTCCATGGACCATTTTACATACTTACACTCAGAAGGATACAACACAAGGCAACATATATACAGTATATCTTGAAATGGAATGCATCTCTGATCTTTGATTGCTGCATTTAAACTGAGTTTTTGTGCTGTTGTACATGTGACCAATCTGTCCTAAGCACGTTCAGTGGCTACTAGCCCTGCACAGTTCAACTTGACCCTCTAGTTGCCCTTTTTTCGCCCTTTCCATTGGGCAAAAGTTATCTATATCTATCACCTCTTCCAGGGTTCACGCACAAAGAGGTGATGCAGAGAGGGTATCTGTCCAATACCGGACATAAGCACTCGTACTCATAAAATGACAATAATACAACAATATCGATACCACGTTACGCCAGCGCACAGTTTACAGCACTTGACTGGAAGGCTGGCAGCCAGGAGTAATGTCAGCAGCGTGGAAATATTTTGAGGAGAATGAGAGCGACAAAAACAAAGCAGAATTACTTATGTCCAACAAAACTCTCGAGAGGACGGACAAAATCTACCGCACACCGCAACACAAGCAACTTAAAGACTTAAGTCTCTGCGCACCGCGACACAAACACGATCCATAACCTTTTGTTTGTAATCTTTTGTTTATGACAGTTAAGACTACACAAATATACACGTTGTAACATCGTATGTCATATACAACGGTATCCACCGGCTATAGCAAAACAGCAGAAAAGCGTCGGACTGGCATAGTAAACATTTGAAATCTCAGCACGACGCAGAATATAAGGAGTTCACTTTTGTTTTGTTCAATTACAGACAGTATGTGTGGCACTGCCAAAGCACTTTTGTTACTCAGTATATGATCAAGTTTTACTGAATTCTTACAGTATGTTTGGCAGTGCCATGTTTATAAAAGCACTAATGTTGAATGTCAGTAGGCTATGACAATTTTGTTAAATTTGTGTTTGTACTGCAGTGAAACTTGTGCCGTCACTCATGTACAAGAAAAGAATACTGAGGAATGTTGTTCAAATAACAGACGATGAGTAACTTTATGTGTAATGGCATAAGTACTTCGTATCGGTATCGGTGAGTACTCAAATGCAAGTACTTGCAATACTCGTTTTGGAAAAAGGTGGTATCGGCACACCCCTAGTTCCAGATAATCGCAAAACTGCCTTGATCAAATTAAGAAGTGCAGACATTTCTTTTTGGTATTCCTTTGATATCCTCCACTGTTAATATGTGTAGCACGTTGAAGGTGAGGTCACTAAAGCGTTGAGGGAGCACTATCTGCAGTGGAGAAAGTACCTCGTACCAAGAGTGAATAAAGAGCCAAGTTAAAAGTGCGTCTGACTGTTGCTTCAATCTATGATGTCTTGAAAACAACCCTTTAGCCTCATCATGGTCAAACTTGGGGTTCAAATGTTTCTTATAAAGTTCAGATTTTGACAACCCCAGGATTTGAAAACAGCCTGAAAGGAAATGCTGGCTCACAAGTCAAGCTCAGGGGAACAAACCAACCATTCCTCTATGAAAGCAGGAAGTGCTTGGAGATTTGGTAGAATAGGCTTGTTTTACAATAAATCCCTCCTCACTTGGGGGGAAAAAAGGAAGGATGAGAGCTGGTGGGTGAAGCCAACAGAGGTGACAGAGAGCGTGAACAATATAGAGCAGCATCAGCAGTATATGCAGTAGATCACATGTACACTGATCAGAACTAGTTATTTATCAGCCTAATCTATCATTCATAATTGAGATGCCTCTACCTGCAGCAGAGATTGTAAATGAGGTGTGATGTACTGCTCCATTCCATTTCTCATTCAATATTTACAGCACCATTAAACAGCTTACTGACATCACTCTAAAAATAGTGTCTAAAGAGCACACACTTGCACTTTACGCCCTATAAATGGCTTACACAGGGCTGCTTCAATGAAGTTCTGATTAAATGGATTCCATTTTTATCAATGACTCATCCCATTGAAAAGCCCATTTCTCTTCATCGCAAATAAACAATTCAGTCTGCGGATCAATGTTAGTGTCGCAGAGGGAGCTGACTTCACGTCACGTGCGATCCAAAATAAAGGAGCAGGGCTGTCGTGGCAGCACTGGTATATCCCAAATGGTTTGTGTTTTTAAAAATCACTCTGCTAATAGTATTGATTTTTGTTATCTTTCTCTTGTTCACCATCAAGTGCACGATTCCTCCGCGCAGCATCCTGTGGTATTGTTCTGAAGCTATGAAGACATCGAACGCTTCATGTGCATATGGCCTATTGAGCATTTGAAATCATCATTAGCCTGAATACATAAATGCCTGATGTTTACCGATTTTATGCCCCCGGCTTTCAATGCATCTTGTATGGAGTCAGTTATCAATAGCAGACATTTGCTCTCTCTCTCTAGCCCCTTCTCTCTCTCACACACACACACTCTCTTACTTCACTTTGTCACAGAAAAATCAAACATAACACATCACCCACTCAACAAATCATTCATGTAAGCACAACAGTGAGAAATGAGGAGAGGAGAGACCAGCAGTAAAGAAAAAAAGTCATCATTTGCTCCTGTCACAGATCTGATTGAATTGGATGAATTTACTGTAAAGAACTCATGGTAAATGTTATCTCTTTGTGGGCGGAGCTGGATTGGGGCGATGCAGGTCGCTCTTTCACACAGACATCGGACAAAACGCATGCTGTATGGTCTTTGGATTTTTTTGCAGACCCATCCAGTACCCACGCAGCAGAGAAACAGGACATCACTCCTCCATATATTAACTGTGTGAGGATGAGTTTTTTTTGTTTTTGTTTTTCAGAATAGTGACCTTATGATGAGTGAGAGGGAGAGAGGAGGGGAGGGAGGAGGTACGGTGAGAAAGAAATGGGTGTGTGTGGATGTGTTGATAGCAGCTGAGACCCATGGCAGTGGAGGAGGGAGCCGTACGGTCTCATTGTGCTGCGTAGATGGGGAATAGAGGACGACGAGGAGGCGTTTCCATGGGAGTGCTGCTGTGCTCTTCTCGAACAGACGCATTCCCTTATCTCCTGCCTGGGGAGAAACAAACACTGGCAGCTCATATGAAGGGGAGTTTCCCTGGATCTATTTGAGCTGCGTAGAGAAGCAACAGAGCCCTAATTGAATTTGAGAGAGAGAGAGAGAAAAGTGCAGAACTTGTAGTGGGGCCATGCTGTCTGCGCTGATAGCAGAACAATATGTACTGTGTTAAAGCAATTTTTAATTGTTTGAAAACTGACAGTTTGGACAAATGTGCAGGGTAGGACAATATGTATTTGATTAAAACTAAATACACAGGAACATATGTTCTTATATTGTATATAAGTCTATTTTTGTCATTTTGGGCTGAAATATAAAGTCATAGTAGTGTACTGTACGTAATACTTTGGCACATACTAAACAATGCAGATTTTGTTTTGTTATATTTTCACTTACAGGACAGTAGGGCTCACCTGGATGAATTATTTATTTTTGGGCCATTTCACACTTTTATTCAGAGAAGCAGCGAAGACAGACAGGAAATGGGGAGAGAGAGGCAGACTGACATTCAGTACAGGATCAACCTGATCGGGAGTCAACCCAGTAATTTCCTGCTTATGAGCTCTGTATGTTCAAACGGGACGCGCTCTGACCACACAGGGTTGTTTGGTCAATTACTTTGACAGATTTCTGAAACACTGCTGTTAAATCTTGAATTGACATTTACAGCAGCCTATTGATTCTGCTCGTTACACTTAGTTTGCATCTTGTGCCACCAGAAGGTTGACACTTCCTGTTCACAGAGGAACTTTTCTGATGATGATGATGGTGGTGGTGATGAACCAGAAGGTTCATTATGAGCTGTGAAGCTTTTGTTCGCAAGATCTTCCTCAAATGATGAGGAGTAAACTTGATGTCTCAACTTCTACAAAGGAACTGAGAGAAATGGCAAATTTTAGCTAACTGTAACACACAAGACATCGCCAATTGAGGAAGATCATGTTATACAATCAAAAGCTCCAGAACAGCTCCAGATGGACCAGATGGAGAATTTCCTGTCTCGGTTATTGGATGAATTGCCATGCAACAATTTTGATGATGCTCTAATGCTTCACATTGCACCATTATCAAATCAAATGTGCTCAGTGTGTTTGAATTATGACCCAGTACCTGAAAACTAATGCTTCAGCTGCACTGTTCATTTAGCGCTCTTGTAATGCAGAAACCTAAACGGCTAAATTAAATGAGGGCTCAGCTGAATAGTCTTGTAGAAACAGAGAGTGATAGAGGAGAGGTGATTTAATAAGCAGAGGGCCAGAGAGGCTGGGTGAAGGAGCACACAGTGGGATCTGTGTGGACAGGACTGTAATTGAAGGGAAGGAAAGGACCTTAACCTAGATCAGTATCTATCACTCCAGCCAGAAAAGAGAGCTCAACACTCATATATTTCCAGATTGGGGGAGAGGGAGAGGGAAATCAAGGCCCCCGATGGTAAGTAAGTCTTTGAGGAGGAGGAGGGAGGGAGGGAGGGAGGGAGGGATGGATGTAGAGGCAGATACTGGACATGCGAATGTGAGATGTAGGTTCCTCAGAGCTCTGACACTGATGGGAGAAAGACAAAGAGGCGGAGGATGTGAAAGTAAGCGAGAAACAGTGACGGATAGAGGGAGAAACGACATCAACATGTTGAGACAGAGCCCTGGAGACACAGCCACCAGAGAAAGCAGGGAATTATGGGAGTGCAAATTAAATTACACCGGAAGGGACAGTCAGGTCTGGACCTGCAGGAAACACTGCATATGGGGCTCTTTGTGTGTGTGTGTGTGTGTGTGTGTGTGTGTGTGTGTGTGTGTGTGTGTGTGTGTGTGTGTGTGTGTGTGTGTGTGTGTGTGTGTGTGTGTGTGTGTATGTATGTGTGTGTGTGTGTGCGGTACATACAGTATAGGTACAAAGAGATGAAAAGGTGTAAACAACATAAGAGGCAAAGAGAAGAGAAGAATAGTGTAACAACATATGAGTCTGCAAGATTTTTGCCAAGCACATGCACACAGAGATCAGGTTTGTACAGTACAAAAAAACAGCTTCTCCACGTCCTCCCTGTATTATTTTTGACTTTCTGTTGGTGATCCTGTGTACACAAGGTACTCTGCACCGAAAGTACAAATTTGTCAAACACTGAAACCAACACCGACCGATCTGTGTCGATGCCGCTGATCGCTGCAACACAAGAACCTTGTTTGTTCATAATAACGTGAACTTCCTTTAATGCCACCTGCCCTGTATGCCTCTGTGTACACAGGCATGTTGTCACTCTCAAATGACGGAGGTCTGACTCTGGAAACATCAGATACTGAGAGCCTTGCACGGCTTCTATAAACATGTTTTTTTTTCATTATTATTATATCCTCCTGGTGTCTTGATGAGAAATGAGTTAACCAGGGAACAGTAGGTAGCACCACGCTCTACTCTCCCCCCCAACAATGTGCATCAATAGACCTTTTTTACAGCAAACACTTTGACTCATCATAGTAGGAAAAGCGCAGGTGTTACTAATAACATTGAACATGACTCTGTTCTATTGGTCAACCAACTAGGTTGTTTTTTTCCTTTCCTTGTGCCCACACCAGCAGCAAGAGGAAATTGAACTACTCTCATTTTGAGATGACAATGGTTTGTAGTAATGGTTTGTTTAGGTTTAAGGAAAGCTCATAGTTTAGATTCAACTAATTACTTTTTTGAAGGCAGCACTGTGGTGCAGTGGTTAACACTACTGCCCCTCAGCAAGAAGAAGATTCTGGACTTGATTTCCATGTAGGTTGCATGTTTTCCTGTGTGGGTTCCTCCCACAGTCCAGAGGATACAAGGTTTGCATACCAGGTTAAAGGGATAGTTCACCCAAAATTGAAATTTCACTCATTATCTACCCACCCTCATGTCGACTAAGGGCTGGGAGAAGTTTCAGAGTTATCCGTGGCTTCTCTGAGTTACAGGGGGTCTCGGCGTAGCAGTGCATGTCCATATAACGGTTGCAAATGGATACCAACTGTCTTCGTAACAAAAAGACACACCAAAAAACATCCAAATACCTCCATGCTGCTCGTATGTAATGTCCGTCTTGTATTGAAGCCCCGAAATGCAAAATTGTCCCGAGAAAAATTAAATAAGTCCAAATTTGAGGAGCTTCCACTACAAACAAGCTTGAAAAATAGACTTTTTTTTTCGGGACAATTTCGCATTTCGGGGCTTCAATACAAGACGGACATTACATACGAGCAGCATGGAGGTATTTGGATGTTTTTTGGTGTGTCTTTTTGTTACAAAGACAGTTGGTATCCATTTGCAACCGTTATATGGAAATGCACTGCTACGCCGAGACCCCCTGTAACTCAGAGAAGCCACGGATAACTCTGAAACTTCTCCCAGCCCTTAGTCGACATGAGGATGAGTAGATAATAGCTGTGTCTCAATTCAGGGGCTGCATCCTTCGAAGGGTGCATTTGAAGGCCGATTACGTCACAGCGCTGCGCGAAGGCTGTCCCAATTCGTCCAAATTCGAAGGGTCCTCCAAATGCAGCCTCCAAATGCGTCCTCCTTTCCCCTGCATTCGGAGGATGCATCGCTACTATCCTTCGCGGCCTCCCGTATCCCAAGATGCTTTGCTGCACCGTTGTTGTTATTAGCAACCTAGCCGTTAGCTATCGAACGTAGCAGCTCTGTGCTGTAGCCACGGTAACCCGGCTCTGCGGCCGGCTCGGAGGTGTGGCTGCCCGCTGAGCTGAGCTCTGCTCTGGCTGCACAGGTGAGGAGCGGAGGCAAAGCATCTGACTCAAATGATAATAAAGCTATGAAAACATATCACTCTGCTCTTTATTTTCTTTTCACTTAATAGCCTAGCCCCCTGGCTGCTGTTCAGTTGTTTGTTTATTAGTATATTAATGATAACTGCCCGTGTATTTATTCTACTTATTAAAAAAAAAAAGTGAGGAGCGGAGAAGCGGAAGAGCCGTTGCAGGCGCCACTTTCAAATGTTACGTTGTAACGTTACGCTGTTGTTTACGTTCGGCCGTTGTTTACATTCGGATCAGGAAATGCTCTGAAGGCTAGACCGTCCCATTTACCGACCGTTGATGCGGCCGACGGAGGAGCCTCCGAAGCCGTTGCCTCCGGAGACCGCGTAGGCTGGGTCCTCCGAAGGCTGCAGCCCCTGAATTGAGACACAGCAAATGAGTGAAATTTCAATTTTGGGTGAACTATCCCTTTAATGGTGGTGACTCTAATTTGCCTATACTGTAGGTGTGAATGTTGTTTGTCGTTATACAGTATGTCAGTGATAGACTGGTAATCTATCAGGCCCTGCGTCAGCCTGGGACTGGCTCCAGCTCTGTGACCTGGCATGGATAAGCAGTGTAGCCAGTGGTGGGTGGTCGATGGATGGATTTCATGGAGGTTAAAGGACCAATTGTTATCACTGATACAATAATGAACATTATCTAAAATATAGAGTGACTCTAGCCATGGTTCACCTGGTGAAGAACAAACCATAAAAGTTAAGTCCTAACTAGGCTTGGGCGAAAAATACCTACCTACCCCTTTAAATCGGCGATTGACGATATATTCGGCAGTTATGACACGTGTGCGGAGCGCAGGTGTGTATGTAGATAAATCATTTCAACAGAATAATTATATTTTATTGCATAAAACGTTTTATTTGAACGGAATGTGCACATATCAAATCGAAAAAATTTTAAGTATGAAATTAAAAGGCATGGTAAAGTTATGTGTGGACTGTGCACCTATGCTGACCACTGAGCCAGCTGCGCCGAGGGCAGAGGCCTGTACGAAGCAAGCTCAACCTACCCGGCGTTATTCCCAGCCTATCCAGCTGAACCTACTGTATATCCACAACACTGTCACTCCGGATCAGCTGTACCACGACGCTGGTTATCAACTCGGTAACTGAACCCCGGCTTGTCTTACTGTGAATCTGTGAACGCGCACGTATAAAGGGCGGATTCAAGGCAGCAGATAAATCACAACCAGAGCACCGACGCGTCAGAGAGAAGCAAGGTGAGCGCAGCGCAGGCCTTATTTCTCCTGTGAGGAAGAAAGAAAAAAAGAAGCCTGTGGTCCGACTCCGACCTGACCCGAGTTATTAAATGTTTACGTTTATTTAGAAGAAGTTTAATTGGTGCTGATTAAACTTGTAAATGAATGCTGCTCTGGATCCAAAGTATCCAAACAACAGAACCATTTTATTATATTAGACTATATATTTTCCATCTTTGCTGAGCATAAGGTTTGTTCTAAATTAAATAAAAGCCTGTCCCATATAGACGCGTGTCTCTACGGGTCCGCTCGGCACACACACACTCACACACACCCTCAAAAAAAAAAAAGAAAAAGAACTATTGACAGAAGTCTGGGCCGTGAGAACCGGCAGCCTACCTTTCGTATGGATAATCAGCTTGATAATCAGTTGTTGTGATAGACACATGTGTCTTCATAACGTATCATAAAGTGGATACAATCACAGCAACTCTGTCCGGAGCTTCGCTACTTTTATTTCCGTATCCTTAAAGCAGAAGTAAGCAATCCGGTCGTTTTGGGTAATGCTGCGTTCCAGGCAGGCTTTTGAAACCGTAAAGTACAGTTTCAAGTCACAACTTACGACTTTGTAGCGTTCCAGGCAACCCACTCGTGTTTTTCCGACCTGTTTTACCTGTGAAAGTCACTATAACGGCCACTCGTAACTTCCGACCCGTGAACTCGTACCAGATCGAACTGGTACAACTTCACAGGTCGGAAAAACACGAGTTACGGGCTGCCTTGAACGCACCATAACAGTCCTCGTCCCTACGTCATCACATTCACGGCGTCCCTTGGCTGCACACACAGCCCTGCATGCCGTTCTCTCTCCTCATTGGATAAAAACTGTAGGATACGAGAAATGTTTTCTCCTCGGCTCAGAGCAGAGCAGAGTGACTGACAGACCCGTGTTTCGGTCCAAACACTCTATGTAAGTGATTGCTGTCGGAAGATATAACTATTTAAGACTTATATTAACACAAATATATCACTTACTTCTGCTTTAACAGTAACCCCCGGTACAAGGATTTCAAAATAAGGGCACACTGAATATCATAAAACATTTACAGCCATAACGCTCTTCTAAAAATAATTCTGACTCGTCGGAAATCAGTGTGAATAACATACATGTTACACAACTATAGCTGCCAGATCCAATTTACGCACGATTTGAATTGTGCTCCATGTAAAGTAGAGTTGAATTCTGTGGAGGCAGACCATTCATTTGGCGAAATAAAATGCAAAAAAATCGCCCAGACAATCGCCAAAAATTAAATCAACCGTGACGGACTCAGCCGGTGGCCGATTGGCGATACATTCGTCCTATCGCCCAAGCCTAGTCCTAACCACAGCAGTCTTCCCCTCTCACTCTTACTTCCCTGTCTCTCTCTCACTGTGTCTGTCAGAATAAGGGCAAAAATATTGCCTCAAAAATAGCCTTTAAAAACACTGACTGTCAGTTGTAAACAGTTATGGGAGGACAAGACAGTGATACAGTGCACACAATGCCAAGACCCTGAAACTGAAGGAGCTATATGGAAATATTCCCTTTTATCATTCAAATGTGTTTTTTTGTTTTTTTGTTCCTGCTGCGACACGTCAGAGTGAAAGAGTGCTATCGAATGATCTTGTTTGAGTTTAGTGTAATTTAATAGGAGAAGTGGTGGCTATGGTCTGGGACGGTTAATTTAGTGAAAGACGTGGGATTTGTATACACACACACTCAGGAAGTGGAGCCCGCAGGTCACAAGTCGGACTCAAAACAAGAGGCAGCCACAGCCACAACTGAATCTCATACTGATACTGAAACTTCCCTCCTCTGTCTGTGGCTCTGAAACACCCAAGTTCTCTTGTTTCTTCTGTGGACGTAGATTTGAAGAAACATGTCACTTAATGCAACAATGTTATAATTGTGCATGCATTTTAATTTAAGGGTTAGGGCAAATAAAATCTATCAGACTTGAGCTACTCTTACTACAGTGAAATCAGGAAAACGCAGTGCTTCTCCTTTCATGAGGTTTGTTGAATAACTAAAGCACTTCCAATCATTTTGACTACAAACAATGCCAAGCCTCTATTTGTGTTTATACCACACATGAAGAAATCTGTTCACTGAAGAAGATCCTGCCCTGAAAAAACATAAATACTTTAAATAATTAATACTCTGTGCATCAATTTGCATCACATGAAGGCCTTTCTAAATGTCTCGATCTCTAATGAAACAGAAACTTCGCATTAGTAAGTCATGGTGCCCAGCTAAAATAATCCTGCAAAAAGTGGTTTGTTTTAATATCTAAAAGTATGCTTCATTGCACCAACCAGATATTCCACATGTTTTGTAATGAATTTTGGTTTTATTTTTCTAGTTCGGCTGACTGACAAACTCTAACAACACATCACTCTCAGACAGTAAAGGAGGCAGAGTCTGTGCCACACACCATCCAGGTGTTCAAAGAACATCCCACAGTTTATATCTGTTCACACAGCGTCTTTTGATGCGTGCAGTATGTGTGTGTGTGTGTGTGCGTGCGTGCGTGTGTGTGTGTTGATATTGTTGTCTTGATGTGACATTTCCACTTTCAACACAGAGTTACTTTTTCTATCACTTCCTTTCAGTTCACCTCTTAATCCTTCCTCACTTATTCCATTATCTCTCTTCCTTTCTTTTCATCTCATTGCCTACCTGTTCTTCCATCACCTCCACTTGTACAGAACTGACAAAACCTTATCCGCATCCTCCATGAACACCATCTGATGTTGCAGTTTCTATTGGAATTCACTTAGACAGTGTGAAAAGAAACCTTGAGCAGTGGAGAGGCCCGAGATTAGAGAAATAAAAGAGCTAAGACTTACTAGTGAATAATTATTGTTTCAAGCTGTCTAGTATCTTTACTGTCCAAAAGAGTGGTTCTTCAAAGAGCAGTGGTTTGTGATGCAGGCCTGGGGTGCTGTGCTTTCACAAAGGTCACACGAACACTGAAGCAGATTAGCAATTCAGATTGGGCTAAAGGGGCTAAAAGCTGCTGTAGCCCTGCCTGAGTCTTATTACATTAGCAAAGAGTAGGAGTGCAAATGCACACTACTGATTAGATTGCGTAAGAGGGAAGCAGCCCTAAGACGTTATAGGAAATGGATTCACATACAAACATACAGCGCATACTGTGCACATATGCATGTACACACTCTCTGACAAACAGGAATAACAATAAGGTATGACTCACGGTTAACAATCCTATGAACAGCGTATGATTTCAATGTGTAGCTTTACCCACAGTATATCCTCCCAGTAACTCCCTCTTCACAAACACATGGATTAACAGCTCCAGGACCAGCTGCCCTTGCACAACATCCATATTGGAGAAATTACTTTGGGTTGCAGGATCCTTATTTTGGGCACTTTTGTGGGAAGATTTTCTGCTTTTGAAAGTTCATCCCCTGACCCTGTGTCATCATGTTGTCATGGTGATGATACAACAACCTATTCAAGAACAACTGTCATTGAAATATCCAAAAGCCTTAATGTTAGGAGATGAGAAAATCGGTCAAGGTACAAGTGCATCAGTCGAAAACACGGTGCAGCAGAAGGTGAAAAGTTGATCAGACGAGCCACAAAACAAAGCTTTGGATGTGGAAGCCTAAGTGCAGCATCACAGTGCACGCACTGCATCTAAAACAGATACAGTATAAGCCAGGCTCAACATAAATCTCTGCTACCCTTGTAAAGCAAACTCCCTACTGTCATTAACAATATCCCATGCTTTCAATAGCACCGATTCTAAATCCTGTTCATCTCTCAGGAGTGTTCAGCCAAAGAAGAGCTCATGAACACACCTGATGTAGCTAATCGGGTGGAGGGGACAGAGCCCTCTGCAGCCATCCAGCAGCACACAACAAATGAAGCAGAGCAGTGTAATTTAAGTCTACATATCAGCAACTGTCTGTGTTTACAGGTAGGTTTTTTCATTCACTGGCACAGTCGAACAGGGCCTTGTTGTTGCATGAAGTAGCTGAAGACCAGGTGTGTCTGTCTGTGTGTATGGAGGCTGTAGATGAGCACAACATGCAGGCTTGTGCACCAGTCTGAGGTATGTCATTGGAGCAACAAGCAAACCGGGGACAATACAAAGCCTGGATTAGGTGCAGAAATCGCTGCTATTAACGATATTGAAATGAGCACCACTCAACAGCACCCCTCTCTCTCTCTCTCTCCCTTCATCTCCTACTACAGCAAGCCTGGACCTTCCTCCAAATGTCAAATGTCACTTCCCACAGTCGCAGCTCACAAAAGACTTTAAAAGCCTGAGAAGGTGAAGCCAAGGAAACTGGAGAGACAGGGGGGGGGGGAATGATGAATGGCTGCAGGATTATGTGGTGACCTCTCTCCTCTTGGATCCGTGCAGCTGTGCACCTGACGGGCCACATGCTGCAGGACAAGCACAGGTATAAGCCTCCTCAATGGCACCCTGGCATCCAAATAAAAAAAAAAGAAAGGAAAAAAAAAAGCCAATATACTGACAGATATGCCCAGCGGTTGCCATGACGACTGTGAACCCACCCCCTTAAATGCACAAGCGTGTATGCGCGTGCGCGACGTGGCCTCGTTAGTCCTACCTTGCATTCCTCCATGCACGTCCTAACCGAGTATGCATCCGTCTCGTATTTCTGAACCAGCAGTTCAAACTCCCGGTAGTTCTCTTCCGCCTTCAGGTCAAGACGCTGATAAGCCCGGACACACTCGCTGCATCCCAGCAGATCCACCCCCTTGGCCATATCCAGGGTGCAATTGGAAACGTCCGGACTCGTAAACCCGTAAAACAAATCCAAAAGTGAGTAGGTATTACAAAAAGAAAGGTACAAATCGCTCAGATTCACGTACGCCAACTGTGTCCCCTTCTCCCCTCCACCGGAGAGGCCCAGGCACACGGTCTCCGCGTCCGTGAAAGTAAAGCAGTCTTTGGACAGGCTGTCAGGGTGACAGGCGTCCATTCGCCACAGAGATTTGGTAGAATTCCCTAGAAAAATAACATCTTGCTCTCTGGCGAGACGGTGGGGGTCAGGTGATGTTGGGATATGGTGTCGGTGGAGGGAGTTTGGGTACTCGCCCATGTCCGTGATTGCAAGCCCCTCGTCCGACCGCTTGTCTCGGGTTCGCGTCAGTTTCGCCTCGGCGCAGAACCACAAGTGATCAGAGAGCAGGACGGTGATGAACAGCAGAGAGGCCAGCGACAGTCGCCATCTCTGGGCCCGCTCCGACTCGGTAAATGGCTTCTCGTTCTCTCGGGGTGCAAACCAGTATTTTAAGCCTTCATCATGCTGCCGACGCATCCAAGCACCCCTGGTCATATTTTAGAAAAGTGCTGCCCTGGCCGACTCCACCGCGGGGGCTGCTCTGCCACAATACTCATTGACTTGGGAGGGGGGGCGGGGGGGATGGAGTCCGGTTGGTTCTCCTCTGTAGCGGTGGGGTGCCGTGCCTCCGCCGGTCCAGGGCGCTCCTCTATCGCGCCCGCAGCAATTGGTGCTATTCCGATCCAATTAGCGCGCCCGCACACACTAAGCTTCGCGCTGCCGCATCCCGGTTCTCCATGGCTCTCCGGGGGGAAACGGCGTCCTCTTTGACCGCATGCCCCCCTCTCCTTTACCGTCCCTCCCCGGGTTTGTTCTCTCGTCGGGGGGTGCAGGGAGACCAGCTGTTGCGAGCCTCTCGGTACTGACGCTGCGCGTCTGCCGCCGTTCGCTTTGCAGATTCACTTAAAGGAGAGCAACGAGCCCTTCCGATGCACGCAGGCTGGTTTCTCTGTCCCGTACCTGGGCGGAAAGCCTAGAATCCTTACTCCCGTTGGCCATTGTCATCTCGGACCGCGGTTAAGTTGCCGCCATGTTCGTCTTGAAACACTTTTTTGGAGAGCTGGGTCTGTTTGCGTCATCTCCATCGTTGCGATAGCTCCATCATTGCGCAGTGGCGGAGCAGCTTATTGCCTATATGCACACACACACATACACAGGGAGAGAGAGGAGGGAGGGAGAGAGAGAGAGAGCACAGGCACACATGAAGGTCCTGAAGGGTGTTTTGGCTATCCTCTCTGCTCTACTGGAGAGAATAGTCTCCAGATATTGTCATTGGCAGGACACACACACACACACACTTTTGGCCATCTTGTTTTGTTTTGTTTTTTGGTGCAGGAGAGATAGATGTGAGTCCATTCACAAGAACAACAATGCAGTTAAGTCATCACATTG
This sequence comes from Trachurus trachurus, assembly GCF_905171665.1. Classification (NCBI taxonomy): domain Eukaryota; kingdom Metazoa; phylum Chordata; class Actinopteri; order Carangiformes; family Carangidae; genus Trachurus; species Trachurus trachurus. The sequence goes on from NC_139899.1 coordinate 18,973,080, forward strand.
ACTGCTTCACTAACATCCGTTGAGCTGGTCCATTTCTTATGCATGATGTGGCTGCAGAGATGCAAAGTAACTAAATACACTTTCAATTTATGAGGTAGTTGTACCTCACATACATGTCCAATTACTTCAAACACCTTTGTGCATCACAAAATGAGTTATTACTCCTTTCCTCTCCCATCATGCATCTCACCACCTCATAACTCTTATTATCTGGTGTCCCTGTAAATAAAACTGTATATAAAGTAGTGCAAACTAGCCCCACCTCTCAACATGTCCCTTCACTGGTTCTGCTTCTTCTATAATTTATCATTTAAGAGGACCAAAGCTATTCTCCTACTTTAACGACATCTTATTTAAATAGTATTTCTCATGAAGCACTTTTCCCTGTAATGGCGTATTTTGACGTGACTGTGAGTAAAGGATCTGAATAGGCTCCATACCAGAGATCCTTCAAGATGAAGTGAATTGAGATGTAAATTAAAGGCTTTCACAAACCCCGGTGAAATCTATAGCCATGGGGTTGAGCCGGTGGACAAGTGGAAAGCAGCTGAACAAGCACGAGGTTTGTGCTTGTAGGTTTAACAATATCATGAACCTGTTTCCTGTACGTGGGTCCCATCTTATCAGTTGTGTTGTGTTTGGTCAGTGGGTCTAAAACAAACACACGACTTACAGTATGGTCCTATATGCATGCAGCGTTCCCCTGTGTGTGCGCGTGCGAAAAAGCAGAGAGTGAGGAAGATAGGTTGTGGTTGTAGTTGCTCTCAGGGTTCTAAAAGTAAATTAAAGTATTTATCCTCATCCTTAAAGCTACTAATCATTGTCAGCGTTCATGGCATGGATCGCCACAGAAGAGTCCTGCTTAATTTTAATATAGTGGGGATAAGACCAGAAATGATTAACTGATTAATTTGTGCTTAAGGCTAGGTGGGAGGCAGCTTATTCTACAATTTGTTGTTGAGAGGGAAGAGTGCTCATCTCACACCGATCCAATTAGTTTTAGTGGAGCCACTGTCCTTCTGCCAAAGAGTCACACAACACAATAATGTATTGAATAGTTGAGGGAAATTAAACCAAATGTTAGCCTGCGTATCGTCAGGAAACTTTCAGCACCACGGACAGCTCCACATCACTGAGGCTTGAATGAAAGCTGCAGCTTACAGCTGCCAAACACAAACACCACAAATGGAGGTTTTTATTCCCTCATTGAGTGTAGCCTACTTGTTTAAACTAAAAGAAAAAAAGCCACTAACAAAATTCAAAAAGAAACCAAACTGCATTCAGATATCTTTCCTTTTTCTGTATTAAACTGCTTTTCAAGGACAGAGCCAGTAATGTAGGCCACTACTGTCATGTTTTCCTGACGCGAGGAAATAAGTCTTGTCCCTTACAGAATTTGCTGATTTATCGCCAAAGTGTCAGCAGGCGCTCTCGACAAAGAGATTCAATTTGCTTGATGTTTCTGAACCCCTTGTTCTGTGATTCACCTCTGATCATAATGGTTACTGTTCACCGCGCGGAGCCCTGGGTTTTCTGTAGGAACATTAACTGGAATTGAAACTGCGGATGGTCTAATGGCAAACATCTGTTGTGCAGTTGCTAGGGGTGCTTGAGCGCTTATCATTCATCACTCATCGCTCTCACATATTATGTCACTGCAGGATGTAGCGATCATGTTGTGGGATAGATGTCCCGCTTCACTGGAGATTGTCTAGTTTAACTTTAACAGTAGTTTCTCTGTTTCATACTGTCTGTGACCCTGTAACTGTGGCGTGCGTGTGTGTGTCTGCTTCCCTATGCTCTGTTAGTAGACATATGGTACAGGATATAGGAATCTGGCCAGGATATTCATAATACCATTCCCTGCAATTTGATTGGTTGGTAGTGATCGCCTGACTTAGTTCGGCACCTGAGCGGCGGCCAGTCAACAACATACGGAGTGTGCGTTTGGCACAACAGAGAGTTGTCAGTTTGACACCGCTCCCAACACTTTCCAACCTGTGTGTGTGTGTGTGTGAGTGTCTGTGTGTGTGTGTGGAGACAGAAGTAACGTGAGGGCAACAGAGAGACAGAGACAGGAGGGGGGCAGAGAGAGAACGTCTGTGAGACGAATGCAGATTACTGGCCCTTAAATCTGGAGCCATCACAGTAACAGTAAGGGCTGGCAGATATGACTCATCCACTATCTGCGCTGGGGGAACGTATGTGCCCTCTCCAAAACAATTGCCCATACATGCGTAGAATTGATTGTATCATCTCGTCGTACTTTATAGCATCGGCTAAATTAAGGGTAATTTGCACAGCTGAGGCGTCTGGTTTTTTTCTCATCAAGTTTCAAGGAATTTAGCAGCAAGTAATCAGTGAGTAATCAAAGGGATACTTCACCCAAAATCAATAATTCACCAATTTTCTACTCACTGTCATGCCAAGGAAGGGTTCAGAGAACTTTCGGAGTTATCAAAACGCTTCTGGAGTTGCAGGGGGGGTCCAGCTGGCAACGTATTTTCATATAATGGCGGCGGATAGAGTTCACTTTTGAATTGTCCAAAACACACACTCTGAAACATCCAAATACCTCCATACTGCTCGTCCGTACTGACCCAAGTGTCCTGAAGCCGCCACATGAAAAAGTTGTTCGGAAAAAAATAATTTGATCTCTGTTTTTAGCCTGGTTGTAGCAGTAGCTCCCAGTGGCTCTGTTGATGTTTGTGCACATGCGCGAGATTTGCTGCGAGATGTTCATTAGTCGTTGTAAACCATTGGATGTATGATGTAAACACAAAAGAACATCTTGCAGCAAATCTCGTGCAGCCACTGGGAGCTACTGCTACAACAAGGGTAAAAACAGAGATCAAATTAATTTGTCCAAACAACCATTTCATGTCGTAGCTTCAGGACACTTGAGTCAGTATGGACGAGCAGTATGGAGGTATTTGAATGTTTCATAGTGTGTGTTTTGGACGATTAAAAAATGAGCACTATCCACCGCCATTATATGAAAATCCGTTGCCAGCCAGACCCCCCCCCCCCTGGTACTCCAAAAGCGTTTTGGTAACTCAGAAAGTTCTCCGAACCCTTCCTTGGCATGACGGTGAGTAGAAAATTGGTGAATTATTGATTTTGGGTGAAGTATCCCTTTAAGTATCAAAACCTTTTTATTGCTATTTTTACATCACTGTCCTGTCTGGCCTGTCAAAGGCACTCGGGAGCAATTCTGTGTCAGACAAAGCTAAAACATGTTTATTAAAAGTATGAACAAGTTAAAAATAACCAAGTGGAAGGTTGAGGGTCTTACTATGATCGTCACTGATGCTTTTTAAGTCGTTCTTATTCTGACTGACTTTACACTATAAACAGCACTCGTTCTGCGTTGTTACGCAAGAAGCTTAAACTGATGCTGACAATGTTGGTTTATTTCTAACGAGCGCTTTAAGTTTTTGTCAAGACCTCTTTGCCCCCTGATGTGCACTGTCTCATCATTAATCTCTCTCCGCACTTGTCAGTATCCCTGATGGAGGGAGACGAGGGAAGAGGAGGGAGGGAGGGAGGTGGACGTGGACCCGCTCACAGCCAGAGGTGGAGGCGAATGGAGCGAGAGAGAGAGAGAGGAGACAGGTGACATCATCCAACTGTGCGCATGGTCATTTGCCAACTCGTGTCAAATCCACAACCTTCACACCTCCTACGCACCGTGTCAGCGTGGAAAAGGGTGATCCTGTCACTATCTCACTTTCATCTCCTGTTCACTTTTTAAGATGCACACTCCTCATTCTCATTCGCCGCCCCTTCAGTAGCCTCTTTTTTCAGTGATCTGTCTGCACCCTTGTTTCCACATCTCCCTCCTATCTCTCTCTCTCTTTCTGTCTCTCTCTTCCTTTCCCACTCAGCTGACCCTGTGCAACTCCTCTGATATGACTCTTCCTTAAGCTCTCTCTCACCATCAGCTTGTATTCCTCTTTAGCTCAGTCTCTCTCTCTCTCCCTCTCTCTCCCTCCCTGCTTTTATCTGCCTGACGTCAGAGAGGAAAAAGAGACAGGCTCAGCCTCTCTGATTGGTCGGAGAAGACAACACCCTCAGCCTGGGTTTACTGTCCTGAGTGGATGTTAATGAATCGACAGGAGAGGGGTGACTTGAGTTCCACTCGAGCACAAGTGTAGTGTGTGCACCTGCAGAGATGTTTTTGATATCATACTTGTGTGCATGCAGGTGGGCATACACACTTGCATTTGTTTCAATATGTATTTTTGAGTTAATGGAACCATTTATCATGAAGAATCAATAGTAGTTTGATGAAATAGTATAAATCGACTGTCAGCTGCAGTAACCAGCTCTCAACAACATTGCAGAGTCTTCACCAGCGAATCAACACACATCATATATTTAATGTGAGTCCCTGTATTGAAGGAGACTGCTGCTTTTGCAAGTATTAAATCGTTATTCGCTGCTGAGTGTCTAGTTTTAGACTTTTTAATGCATCCTCTTTACTTTTCAGCAGCCGCTAAATCTCCATTTATCTCTGTACTGCCTGAAAATCAAATGAAATGAAACACATATAAAGTCAGTGACTCCCTCACCATCCTTGACTTAAAGTTCCCCTCGAGATATTTATGTGTAAAAATATTCTGCTATGATTAATATTTAGTCTGACGTGGTTTTCCCTCATAGAAATGTTTTAAAAAATGTGTAACTGGAGTTGGAAGTACATCTATGCTGACTTTGATGAGAAATTTTGCCCAACCCATCAGCACTGCTGCTTGTGCTGTAAAATCTGTGGCAACAAGATGTATTAAAACAGAAATCGTAGTTAATTGTTTATGTTGTTTTGACCGCATCGCAGATGACAGGATTGGTTGGTGATTGCTTATTTCAGAATATTCAAAATATTAAGCCATCATTCTGCTTTACTATTTTCCATTGTCACTGTTGACTCGTTTATTTAGTTTAGACTTGCACTGGCTGACATCTTTAACTTTGACAAAAATAAATGCATAGTTGATGCTCAGTGTGATGGATGGAGCAGCCAGACGTGGTCTCAGGAGTCGGCCAATTGATTTTCAACCTTGCGGAAAGGAATGGAAACTAATGGCGGCCTGGAAAAAAATAATCAAACCACAGTGGTTTGCAAAATAGTCAACAGTGGTGCTAAGTTGCTATCCGTGATTAACTGGACTGGAATTGCAGAATTGCTGGGCCTCACGTGTGTCCGAGGGGTCATTGGTGAAACAAATGTTAATTTTCCAGAGTGTTCAATTGGTGTGTGGAATCGGAGGGGGTTAAAGCGGTGATGGAGATACCATCATTCAGTTGTACCTCCCACTCCACCCATCACCACCTCTGCTCCGCCTCAGGGTTTTACTCTCCTGATCGATTGGCTCACCCCCATTTCCATTCCAGGAATCCCTCAGCGGCTTATCAACACAGCTCACTTTCCCAAGGACACTGCCTATTCCCATATCCATGATCCTGGATTCCTGGCCTATATTCCCATTGTGCAATCTGGATCTCTGTGTTCACCCAGCCTCAACCCAACTTCAAAGGAAATATGCCTGCCAGGAAAGGCAGCTTTTACCCTGTCAAGGAAACATACAGAATACAAATACATGATAGAGGAGATTTGTTTGTGCTGGGATCAAATCTGCTACTGTCGGGGCCCTTACATTAGCTTATTTATACCTCCTTACTCTAGTGGCACATTGTGCAAACTGAATTATTGAAAATATTCTTGTGAAGAACATATTCCACTGCTATCACAACCACAACAGTTATATGCATCAAAAACACTGTTGAATATGTGCATAACATAAATATATTTGTGTCTGCTAAGGTGAGTGTTTGTCTTCATCCTCTCTTACCCTGATGTTGCATCAGTGATGGCCTGGTGCTCTCACAGTCTCTGCACAATCTCTTGCATGGGGAATCATGGCTCTCACTGGGAAAGGACCAGAAGGCTGTAGAAAAGATAATCACACAGCGGGTTTAACTCCTCTGACTTTAGTTCTAAGAGCATAACAGTTTCAAAAGACTTTGCATCTTTAAGCAGTGCGATGCTCTCTTGCACAAATCTATATTTAGAAGTTCTCTTAGATATTAAACAAATATTTCACCATGCTAGCAGCATGACTCAGTGGTCCACCATTATAGTCCTGAGTGAAATATCTTACCAGCTATTTGCTGCTCTGCCATTACAGTAAATCATGCAGATATTTATTATCCTCAGAGAATTAATTCCACCATCTTTGGTGATCCTCTGCCATTCAAATTTCTGATTTAGCCAACCCATACATTATCAAAAGTGATGATGCCATATAGGTCACATGTTATTATGTATGTAATATAGTAAACTTTGTATTTTATATAGTACGATTACAATGTTGCAAGAATATATTTTCACAATATAAATGTAATTTGCAGGTTTACTAAAATATAGAAGATATTTGTATTCATTAATTCAAAACATTATTTGGGAGACTTTTTTGACCCTACTACTGTATATCAACAACTATTGACAGGCATTGGAGTGAATGTATGTTTACAAATTATATTAAATTACCTTATTAAAAGCTTTAACCTGACCGTGTGCTCCAGCTTCCTTCCTCTAAACATATGAAGTATATTTGTATGGGCTAGACATAATACTGTACTGTATGTCCGTTTTTGTTGTACACATTTCATATATGGTAATTTAACATAGGTATAAAGAGTTACATTTGCATACGGAAACACATAACTAAATATTGCAGTGCTATCATCAGCGGGGTAACATTACCGTTACATACCATTGTTGTTATATGACATTATAACATGGTTGTAGATCATGCTGGGTCTACTGGTAGAGATAGAGACAGTTGCAAGAGATATTAAAAATCTATACATATGATGTTAAGAAACAGGGTCTTGCAAGGGTTCGATCAGACATGCTGTCGACATGTTTGATCAAATCAGAGTCTTAAATTCAAGCGTCCCCGAGCCCGTGGGCCTGTTTTTCTCCAGATGGAAGGAGTGGGCCCCTGTAACATCAGCGTCAGTCCAAGTGTAAACAGCAGAAGGCAGGATTTACAGGAACTCCAGGATGCAGACAGAGGCTCCACACTCCAGCAGAGAGAGCTGAGGCCCAGCCCAAAGAGTTTCTGTCACCAAGCATCCCTGCTGTCAACACCAGTCTGAGCTTATTCTCGTCTCCCTATCCGTCCCCGCGTCTCGGTCCTCTAGCTTCACGTTAAATCTTATTGACTTCAAAATAGAGATCTCCCCTAAAGTGGCTGTATTTCTCTACCTGCACGAAGCTGGTGGTATCATTTTTACTTGGTATTCCTTATGTCATTTGAGTTTACATACAAAATACATATGTTGAAGCCAGTGGGTCAACATAGAAGACGTTGGCTGAACCATTTAGTAATGCAAAGCATGGTAAAGGCTCAATGTGTGAGCACAGAAAATGAGCATGGCGTTTCTAAATGCATTTGCCTCTCGCTAATCTGTGCTGTCAGAGAAAAGCACCTCTTGATGAAAGGGATATGTCTGCCCCTGGATCCAACAGGAAAGTGGAAGGGGGAGAAAAAAAAAGGCATAGTACAGCCTTTGAAGAAGTGGGATTGAAGTCAGTCCTGGCTAAAACATGGAATCTGAACAGCATCCAGCACCTCGATTCAGTCACCTCTCATCCTGTAGGAGAGGGGGTTTCACATGAACCAGTATACAGCTACTGCCCAGACTGTGCCTGGGATGGGGCTGGAGGGAGGCCAGCGTAGCTCTGCTCCAGTCCCTATCCTCCGTTCCTTTCTGCTGTATGTTGTCATATGTCTGGTACACTGAGCTAAAACATTTCACCAAGCCGTCACTGCGACTGCTAAACCGCAGCTTATAAGGCTAATCACACTGGTACATACAAGTTCCTGCTTTATGTTTCTGTCTCACTGATTTTGCTGTGTGTGTACTACAGTACAATGGCTCATTCTACATTAATGTGTTGTCGCTGCTATTTTGGCTTTAAGGCTTCTAAGAAATAGTGGGTCTACCTGTTTGGTCCACATTGAACATCTCTTGAAATTCTGTGCAGACAAATTCATGTTATAGCGATTGTTAGCTTGCTAGAGCACTAAACCAGGACAAAAAAGTAAAAAAAAAAAAACCATGCTAATTTCCGCCTTGTCATTAGCATATTAACACATTTAAATTTTAATTTAGATCACACATAACACATCCTCACAGAGATGTTATATGGCAGTGTGGACTAATAAATCCTAGTAAATCTTTGATCACGTAGCTTAACTCTCCACTTGACACTCTTTCTTGTTTTGCAAATAAAGCCAAGGTTCAGTCACCATCTCATCTCGTATGCAAGGTGTTTGTGAGCCCGGGCCTGTGTGGCGATGTGCTGTACTCGGCCTAAGCCCTTACTCTGCGTCATCTGCCTCATCACACACAGACTGGCCGACCTCAGATGACTTTGCAGACACACTCTGCAGTCTACCAGCCACATGCGAATCTCTCCCCTCTCTCCCCATGGTGGCTTGCTCTACTTCTGATCACAGCTCACATCTGTGCATCTCCTGGCAATCTAACATCTATGTCTGAGGGGGAGACAATCAAATGAGCGGTGCCAATCATTAGCAATTTGCTTTTTTGAACGCACCGTGCTATATTCAGTTAACCCGGGGTCATAGTAAATGTATAGATTGTGCGACTGTAAATTGGATTATTCGTCCACATTTGCAGCTCTGCAAATAGCTCCCGAAAAGCTGCTTTGATAGGAAGGAGGCAGCAAGTCGCAGACACTCAGACTCATGACCTCGTTCCTTCCTAAACCACTCTCCTCCTTTCTCTCTTGGACACTTATCCCTCTATCTCCAGCAGTCATGCTCCTCTCTACTAGACTCTGCAAATATCTGCCACAGACAGAGTAAAGTTCAGCAAAAGGTCAAAAGTGATCAATTCTGCTGTGGTTCCATCCACTGTGTCCCAGTTTGAGGAAGTACCTATTGTTCCACCTCAGCGTATATCACGGTTTCATCAGATGAGAGGTTATGAGATGGCTACAGCATGACCTGCCTTCATTTTTGACTCCCATTCATGCATTTATTCGTGTCATTCAGCTGTTACTGTAACCATTAGACAGACCCACTCAGCAATGATCCCTGGAAGAACATCAATCCTTCTCGCTGTAGTCCTCTAGGCTCGCTGGAGCCGTGATGCATTGCACCACTGAGATACTCGATTTGAAGGAAGGGAGACTAGGGGAGAATAAATGATATGCTGAATTATGGCTGTAGTTAAATCAATCAGCTCCAGAAGATCGGCATCATCTGATTTTCGCGAGCTCCCATCATGCAGCGGGGTTAATTTATGGGGTCACAGTGGGGTCACGGCTGTATCTGCCGTGATACGCTGTAAACAAGCCAAGGGTCTACTCTGGTGAGCCGAGACCTGCACGGGGGGAACATAAGTCAAGCACATGAACTGCGGTGATCTGCCACACACACACACACACACACACACACACACACACACACACACACACAGTAGGACAAATAAACTGTAACTCATTTGACCAGGTATCATGCACTGTCATCAGGATGCTCACATTCACACACAGATACAGAACACTCTGCTCTCTGCTAATTTCTCCCATTAACAGTGACATTTAAAGATATCTCCCCAGTGCACAACCGTCAGTGTAAAGTACCTTTTCATTAAGCTCTTATTGTGTGAGCCTCAGGGGTGACGAGCAGGGGAGGTGCCTGGGAGAGTGTGTGTACCTGCGTGTGTGTGTGTGTGTGTGTGTGTGTGTGTGTGTGTGTGTGTGTGTGTGTGTGTGTGTGTGTGTGTGTGTGTGTGTGTGTGTGTGTGTGTGTGTGTGTGTGTGTGTGTGAGAGAGAGAGAGAGAGAGAGAGAGAGAGAGAGAGAGAGAGAGAGAGAGAGAGATTGAAACAGACAACAACTAAGCGGGGGAGGAGAGGAGGGGAGGCATTTGATATATTGTTCAGATTTGCTGATTGCAACTCTTGTCTTTAAATCACATGGCTCCCTAAGCCACAGCCATTACACTGGGTCACATGACTGGAAAGGGAGTGAAGCAGGACACTAAATAAATACCTACATCACTGCATGGATTTGTATGGAGGCCTTTCCTCTCTGTCGTTTTTGTTCCCTTGTCACTCTCCCTGCTGCCTTTTCCCACACTCCTTTCTTCCATTTCCTTGTTTTTTCTCTTCTCTGTTTCCTCTCTGGGTAAAGATGTCACATTTGTAAGCTGCATGCTGTGGTGTGATTACCCACAGGTTATTTATTCTGATTTTATAGCAGCCACCTTATGTGACTTCCTGTGGACTTGTTGGATGTATGAATTGTAGCATTGGTCAATCAGTCTAGAGCGTTTGCGACAGGCTTTTAAACGGATGGATGATTACTCTGCCTGTAGGTCTTAAGAGCCAATATTTGGTGTTAGTGGACTTATTTGCCCCCGGACTGAGCTATTAGTCTTTATTTGTAACACACTGCTGCATGATCTGTTGAGGATATGGCCAGCTCACAAACACTGATGAATAAACGCCTGCCCCTCCAATTTTGGATTTCATGGAGCATTACTTTCAAGACAATGATATTGTACATTAGTAAATGGCAGTACATGTACTGGGTAAGAGCCTTTACTATATTGCAGAGCATGTATAGCAACATCTTGGAAAGTCTTTTCTTGTGATGAGGCTTAGAAAAAGTCATTACACAATGCAATAACTTGCCATTTAAGACAGAAATCCTAAATTTTCAACAACTATATCATGAACACCCCACTGATCAGCCTTATTTATCAAAGTTTGCATATCAGTTTATCTAAAGTCGAAAAAACTAAACTTGAGAAAAGATTGTCCACTCTACTTGTAAACTGACCATTTTTTGTTCATCCGCATACCCACACTCACGTCACGTGCACAAACACACACCCACACACACACACATATATTAAATGGGAAATGAAAGATGGCCTTTCCATCCCCACAGGATAAAACAGTAACCTTTAATCTTGACCACAACCCTGTCTTTTTCTTCTGGCGACCAGCGTCTACGTGTCCTCTGGTATCAGCTCAGTCAGGAGTGATCTCCCAAAACAACTCAAACAATCACTTATTACTGGTTTGACTGACCTTCACAGAGTAACTGAGCTTGCTCTAAATTGAGTGAATTTGCTCTTAAAGTGGACGGCGGTTAGCGCATGCACTCACATTCCTGCAGTTTACCTCACCTTTAGAAACCTTCTTGACTTCACTCAGACAATGTGGCTGCATTTTTCAAGGACGGTGGGTTTCTATTCCTCTGCAGAGTCTGAAGTCTCCACAGGCCAAATTGAACACATTGTAATTACAGCATGCCCTTGATATTGCACTTTTTCAAACTGGGCTCACTGCTGACACTGTTTCATAGTTGCAATTCCTTCAAAAAGAAAATGCCCTTCACAGAAATAAAACATAGGTTTTTTTTTTCCCCTGATGCGATGCGCTCTGGGCCCCAGGTAGCTGTTAAAATATTATTGTAGACAGGATTAATAATGATGCTAATGCCAATGAGGAGGAGGAGGAGGAGGATGTGGTTGTGGCAGCTGGGGGTGGTTATTGCCTCAGGGAATCTGTTTGACATGTCATGACATATGGTCATTCCCTTTCTTGCTAAGAGTTAGAGGGGAGGATCAATACCATTCACTTATCTGTAGCTGGAAAGGAGGAGCAAGAGATTAGTTTAGCATAAAGACTGGAAATAATGGGAAAGAGCTAACATAATTAACATGCTGTGCCCATTTAGGTTGTGGTTTTACAGAGTACCATAGAACTGTTTCTTGCTAAAAAAAAAAACAACAACAAAAAAACAAAAGTGGCCCATGATTCATTTTGCGCTATTAATGAAAGCACATAGATTGCCATTTAATCAATCAATCAATCAATTTGTTTATTTCGGGCATGTCAATTTAAATCATCATCATCACACTTCATCTTAGTTCAAGTAATACAATACACATGGCCGAAAGGGAAAGCGGGAGAAGCAAAAGCTTATCTAGTCCCGCCCCCATTACCCACAGAATAAAATCTTTTTTAAACAAGGGACCTTAAAACCTGATGTTTTTGTGAAAAAAGTTGTCAATGGTTTTAAAGGCAACAGGAGCTGTATTTTTTGACACAGTGGTGTAGCAACCGGTGGTGCACGGCACAAATCCTGCATTGACCAAACCATCTCAATTCAGTTCGGTCCTCAAGCAATGGCTAAAAATAAGAGGACCACACCTTCATAGACCACACCCTCGGGAGGATGCAACACCTTACAGTAATTGGGACTATATAGGGTTATATTCTAGTATTTATGCTTTGATGTTATACTACAGTATGCTATGTTATCTTAGGCTAATCGTCTCCTAGCTTGTATCCTTCAACATGAGTGCAGAATTGACACTTTTCATGAGAAGGTTAAAATGTATATTGTCCAAAATATTAACTTTAACTTAAGAATCTTCTATCCCAGAACTTAGAGACTCTGCAACACCATTATCGTAAACAAAGCCACATTCTAACTTATAAAAATAAATGAGGAAGGGAAACAGACTTAGATGAAGTGCATTAATAAACCACATGAAGACTGCTTGATTTAGAAGCTCTGGCAAATGATGTTACCGATGAGGCTGTTCAAGTGTCTGGAGAGCCAAAGAAGGCTTTCTCTGAAAGTCATCGTTTCATCTTTATTTTTGGCACAATGGCCAAATGTGCTAATTATCTATCTCTACCATCACAGGAGGTTGGGCAAAGACCAGGAGATTAATGATGGTTTCGATAACATCATTCCCACTCTAAAGATGCTAAGGATAATGAGAGGAGCATTTTAGGGAAAGTGGTGATTATCCTTCTTAATGTCCTATGTGTCATGTTGACGCCACAAAACGGAGCGAGGAATGTAAATTTGCTCAAATCCAATGTAACCACAAAACTGTGTCAGCATGTACAGTATATTGCCATTACTCCTTTATAATTCTACCAAATGGCTTTGATCAGACCCCACTCTTTCTCCAAGTCTCCAAATCCGCACCACTACTTGCACTTCAGAAATATGGGTCCATACACACAAAAAGACACATGTACTCACAAACCTATATCTGCAGGTTAATTAGAGTGATTAATATCATTGTAGGTGTGGCAGAAGGTTTATTTGCAAGGGAAATGAGGGAAATGCAGCCTGTATTAAACGTCTGCCTTTTCACCACAGGAGGCCCCTAATTGCTGCCTGAGACGTACAGCAATTTCCCCACCAATTTATTCCTGCCAGGCGTATAGTGTATAGGGGACTCTTTTCGCTTTCTGCAGGTATTCATTCCTCTGGAGCTGCAGAGTTGGACCTGAGATTGCAAGCCACCTACTGCCTCCACAATATATATTATTATTATTACTAGTATTGTTATAATTATTATTATTAAAGTAGAGTCGAGGTCCACTCCATGTGAAAAGTGCCCTGTGACTTCTGTTACTTGACTTGAGTAGGCAAACTCTTTGCAACCTACCCACAATGCCTGGCAGGTTTACTTTCTCATTGAGTTGATAGGGAAGTCACAGTACAATGTACAGCCTCCAAACTTGGTTGACTGACACTTGAACAGAGCCATTGGAGCTACACCAGCTCCTACTGTTGCCATTATGTAGCTGTCCTCGCTGACTCTGCTCTGTCTCTGTGACAACACATTTACATTGTAGCCATGGACACTGCATCACCGAGCGCATGGCATTCAGTGACTTGCAAATAAAAGGAGAATCACTCATGATGATGTCAGGCGAGCTCAACCGTATCTTTCACAAACCCGGCAAAAAATGCAATTATGGCAACTCTCTCACGTGCAGAGATAAAGCCACAGCACCAGTCATACAAGATGCTGACTGACAGAAAGATCAATGTGTATCGATAGGTTGGTTTCTGTGTAAAAGCCAAGTGCAATTTTCAATCATTCTCATTTCATCAGTGGGAATCATGGGTGCCTTGTAGTTTTATACTCTGTTGCTCTGGTGTCCCTAGGAAGCAAATGGGTGCATGGCATGAGGTGAATGATAAGCATGTCCCTTGGCCTGATGATATGATATGCCCAGCCAGGTCGTCGGAGTCACTCCTCATCCTATAGCAGCTCTGACTTTGTATTATTGAGCTCAGGCCCTCCAGCTGTTTGGAGTGCTATATTTCAAGTAATAGAGTCGTGGGATATGGGAGCGGAGTGACAGAGCGCGTGCATGTGTGTGTGTGTGTGTGTGTGTGTGTGTGTGTGTGTGTGTGTGTGTGTGTGTGTGTGTGTGTGTGTGTGTGTGTGTGTGTGTGTGTGTGTGTGTGTGTGTGTGTGTGTGTGTGTGTGTGTGTGCATATACCCATCAGTGTGTGTGTGTAATAGATGTTTTGACTGACATGTCAAAGGTAATTGAGTAGTAGGTAAGAGAGAGTGGACTTGCCAGCTGTCAGTCTTATAAGCTGAGTCCATCAGAATGCCGCACTCACTATAACCTAGACCGACAAGTGTGTGTGTCTGTGTCTTTGTGTGCATGTGTCTGCGTGGATAATGAATAGAGCATGAACATAACATTAAAAACCGTCTGCTCAAGCTGAAAAAATAAAGTCCCTCAAGCTCATTCTTCACTCTCATTTGATTCATGGTAGTGTTGTTGTGCTGTCATTAACCTCGTTTGAGCCCAGACTTGAGTCGAGTCCCTGGTGTTTCAGTCCAAGTCTAAGTTATCAAAGAAGAGTTTGAGGCAAATCCAGATGGAGTCCCAATTACCTGAGTATGGGCTCCAGCTTCCTGCCACAACAATCACAATACCCAAACAAACATGCACACACATTCACAAAAAGAATGAAAAGTCAGAGTCCTTGTCCTATAGTCTAATCAAGTTCAAATCTGAGTCACAAGGCCTGAGAATGAGGACCAAACTCTTTGCTCTGACATTAAAAAACAACACTACAACAAGACCCCTGTGCTCACACCAACTGTCGTTCTGAGAAGTTTGTCAATATCAAATACGCAAAGACAAATACACTTGAACATCATTTGCAAGGGAGATTTTCAGCAGGACAATCACAATATATACTGTATTTCTGTGTAGATCACAATTTATTTCACCAATACCTACTTTGTATCGGCAGCTATCATGCCGTATACAATAGTCATGCCACCATAACCACCTCCAACGCCATGCACAGCAAACCTCTGCTCAACAGCATCTCTGCTGCATCTTAAGGACTTATTACAGCGCTGTCAGCATTTCTGCCCCAGCAATAATTAATCCACATTAACCATATACTTTCAAGTACAGTAACTTAATTTTTGTACCCTATAAGTTTTATCTAACAGAATATAACAGCATGCTGGCTTAGACACCACAGAATCAAATCAACGAACCTCAAGGACAGAGCTGAATGGCCAACAGCTGTGCTAGTCTGCACATAATCTGTCTGTCTCCTCCAAGGTCACACTGAGTGTGAGCAAGATGTTAAATACAAAAATACCAATGGGCAACCTAAGACAACCTAAGAGAACATCAACTTACAATATTCAAATATATTTTATGAAACCCTTTTTTCATGATGGCATGTTTATTTTCTCATTAATTTCATAGCTCATCATATAAAAGTAATTCCTACATCTAATGCAGACAGTCAAATCCTTTGTAATCTCACCTGTTGTTGATCTCACCCTACAAGCAGTTGTCAGAGCCTGTTGAGTCACTCTCCCAGGAAAATAGTGACTGAGGTGAATGTTACGTGCAGCTTGACATACTCTCTGGCCTCACTGTTCTCTCATCATGGGACATTTCATTCAAGGACATTTCTCTCATCACCCTACCTGCCAGCAGTCAACAGTGTTACAGCTCACTGTCACATCTACAATTTGACCCACTTTTGTAGGCTGTGAGATGTCTCAACTGTGACTCCACCAAGACAAAAAGGGAGGGGAAAAACAAGTTTTTTATAGTCTCCCTTTGAAATCAAAGCAGCAGGTTGACATAAGCTGTGGAGTTACGGTTTATATTAAGACCATGTATTAGAGGGTGAAGGGATTACAACAGCCCTTACCTTTGGGACCATACTTCCTAAGAATCCCAGGCTAGCTGATTTTTGCATCTCTGTATCAATATTAAAAAAAACAATCCTCTAGCCTAGGCTACAACTGGAAAAACTACTTCCTGTATTTGATTAGTGTTATGCATGCTTGATAGACTGGAGGCGCTACACAGTTACAGTGGCCTGCTTATTTGTGCTATCCATTCACGGCACTGTTCATTATTCATGAAGCATCCCCGAAACCAGCTACTTGTATTTAAGGAGTTTACTAGAGAACTGTTAAATGAACAGTCACTGCTATTTTCTCTCTAAGAGCAGCACCTGGTGGACAACAATCAAACAGCACACTTACTGGTGATGGCTCCACTAAACACAACACCAACACTATAAAATAAAATAAAACTGTTTTATTTACATAATGAATTTTTTTTTTTTTTTTTTTAAATAATGTGAGATATTTGTAGTAATAATTTAAATGCTGCTGCACTGGACGTGAGTGAAAATCCTGTTTTATCCCGGAACCTTTCTCTCGTCCTCCTGAGTTCCCACACGGACCTCATGAAGGGAGCGGTGATGCTAAGGAGCCGTGTAGCTAGCTCTACCGGTTGCAGCTGTCAGTCACTCACCTTTCGTTTTCACTCCTTTTCTCGCAGGGTGTAATTTAGTCTACCAGGCGCGGAGCTGGATGACAGCGACTGTACTGTCTACGTGTCTCTGTTTCGCAAAGATTTCACGCAGCTGAGGCGCTGAAACAATGAGAGAGGGGTGAGTATATGTGGCTGCTGCAGGTGGCTAGTTGTAGCAGCGCCGCTAACGTTCATTTTAACAGGCTTTGTCGCGGTTTTATGGTCAGTAACTTCAAAGCTAGGTGTGTCGCCGTTGTTGAATTCACATCTTGTTTTGGCAGCCTATATAGATTTGAGTAGTTTTGACATGTACGGTATTTAATATTAGCTGGCTAACGCTTACTGTCAAAGCTGGCTGCTGGTTGAGTCGTACAGAGGCAGCAGCAGCAGCAGCAGCTGTAAACAGCTCTTCCTGCTTCTAGGTGGGGTCAAGGCACTTTACAGGCTTGTAATGTTCACGTATCCCTCGTTTATCCCCAGCAACACTAACGTTAGTGTAATGTAATGTGAGGTAAGTGCTGCTCCGTTCTCGTTTCACCAGATGCTCGCTAACATCTGTTTCTACATCTGTCCACATCTTATTAAGTCAAACTGGAGTTAACACTTCACTGAGACCGTGTGTATGCACTTGGTCGTGACTGGCTGCACCTCCACCGGATCCATCTAATTAGGTGTAGGGAGCTCAGTAGGACCAACACTGGTTGGTGCTGGCTACTATCTGTAAAATGATTTTTTTTTTTTTTTTTCGCGTATTTGTTCAGCTGTGATGTATTACCCTGAACACAGGATGGGAATGGACAGTGTTTTTCCAGTAGCAGGATGGGCTGAGATACAGAATCACACCATAAACTAACTACAAATACTAATGTGATAGTTTTGGTCTTGAAATGAAAACATGTTTCTTTACATTTAGAAAAATCAGGGCATCTCTGTGGCCCCATGGGGCTTAAATGTATTCTTCAAACCTGTGTCCTGTGATCATTAAAAGGTGGCATTACTGATAATCAGTCATCAATTGCATTGATTAATTCTTTCTCCTTTATATGTTATCATCACAGATTGATTTTAACTTGTAAGAGCACATACAAAATTGCTGTGAATTTGTCAGTTTATTTATAATGTAGATTAAGAAACAGACAATAAATCTGGTTAGCAGTAAGAAGATGTGATACTTTTTATATTATTTTTTACATGGCTCATTGGTGTTCTTTTGTCAAACGATTTCTGTGCAGATTCACTAAAGCTTTCCCTTTCTTCTGTATTTGCAGAGTGTTTGTTGTGTGACTCAGTTCGTGTCTAGCCATGGAGAAGCCGTGGAGGTTGTGGGGAGCAATGGAGCGCTGCACCCTGGCTCTGGCCTCCTGGTCCTGGGGCGCCTGTCGAGTCTCCCTCTTGGCCCTGATTCTCACCTTCCACCTGTACGGAGGATTTTTTCTCCTCGCTCTCATCCTGGCCTCTGTGGCCGGCATCCTGTACAAATTTCAGGATGTGCTCCTCTACTTCCCTGACCAGCCCTCCTCCTCTCGCCTTTACGTTCCCATGCCCACAGGAATCCCTCATGAGAACGTGTACATCCGCACCAAGGACGGCGTGAAGCTCAACCTCATCCTGCTGCGCTACACGGGAGGGGACGTGGCCCCCGGTGTCACTTCTGGCAATCAGAGCAACCCTGCGTCCTCCTCTCCGCCCACCATCCTTTATTTCCACGGCAACGCAGGTAACATTGGTCACAGAGTGCCGAACGCTCTGCTGATGCTGGTCAATCTGAAAGCCAATGTGGTGCTGGTGGACTACCGTGGCTATGGAAAGAGCGAAGGCGAGCCCAGCGAGGACGGGCTGTACCTGGATGCAGAGGCCACACTGGACTATGTCATGACCCGTCCTGATCTGGACAAGACAAAGGTGGTGCTCTTTGGCCGTTCACTAGGAGGCGCCGTGGCGGTTCGCTTGGCGTCGGTCAACCCTCACCGTGTGGCGGCCATTATTGTTGAAAACACCTTCCTCAGCATCCCTCACATGGCGGCGACGCTCTTCTCCTTCTTGCCCATGCGCTTGCTGCCTCTGTGGTGCTACAGGAATCAGTTCCTGTCTTATCGGCAGGTGGCGCTGTGCCGCATGCCGTCGCTCTTTGTGTCTGGTTTGTCAGACCAGCTCATCCCGCCAGTTATGATGAAACAACTGTATGAGCTGTCGCCCGCACGGACTAAACGCCTGGCAATCTTTCCAGAGGGAACGCACAATGACACGTGGCAGTGTCAGGGCTACTTTGCTGCTTTGGAGCAGTTCATGAAAGACCTGCTGAAGAGCCACACCCACGAGGAGAGTGCTCAGCCCTCAGCTAGTGTTACCATTATCTGAGAAAAAAAAAATGATGATGATGGAGTGAAGGCTGTCGAGGAAATAGCTTGGATGGACTTCATTGATTTTTGGAAAGAATGTACATTTTCTATGCTTTTTCTGGGTTTTTATTTTATTCTTCTGTAAATGTAACATATTTGTCTAAATAATTTGACTATTTCAAGGTTTTAAGAGAGGGTGACAATCCCTCATGGATATTTTTTTTTGTTTGATTTTCAGCTATGATTGCATGTATTTAAGACCTTTTATGAATGAAGCCAGAGCAAACATGCCCACACTGCAAGACATGACACAGAACAACTTGCTAGAATGGGTCTTGATAAAATCAAATGAAATGAAACAGTTGCACATCGTACAATGACCATATGAGGACCATGTCTCCATTGAAATTGATTACTACTAGAATTAAAATGACACTTCTTCTAATATACATTGTGAGCCACTGGTAATATATAGGCCTATATTAATATGTATAATTGTTTTGTTAATATGTTGCACTTTTTTTGTTGTTGAGATTAAAGTGTTGACTTGTGTAGTCTAACATCTGATGAGCAATACGTGGAGAGGCATAAGGATGTGTTTCTTTTTGTTCTCTGCCCTTTAGGCGAGGGACATTGATATTGAGTCTGTGCAGCAGCTTGGCATGTCATGACATTGTAGTGATTAATATTTATATAGTCCCTTGAATTTTTTTTTTTTTTAATTTCTGGCACAGTAGCATTCTAAAAAAACTTGGGCTTTTGTGTAACTCACAGAAACCGTTGACTGAGATGAAGTGGTTAGTAAGATAAGGTGACATGCTTGTTACGTCTGGCGTTTAAAACACATTTTTGAAATCTAATTTCCTGTCAAACTGCCTCTGTTTCAGTGCGATTGGGATAAGCCACAAGATTCTCTCTGTTGCCGTGTCCTGTTAAAACACAACTTAACTCTCAAATGGTCTTGAGTTGAGTAACTTTGGCTCCTGCAGCTTGGTGAGGAGCATTTGCTCTGTGTGTAGTTTGTCCTTTAAAGGATGGGTTCAGATTTCTTCAACTCTCTGAGTACAGCACCATACTGCCCATGAGAAAATCATTTTATGCACAAGAATAAAGTTGAACATTGGCTCCAACAGTCTGAGGGACACAAACACTTCCAAAGTAATGTCTTGTAGAGTACAAAATCAAGAAACAGTCCAGCAACTTAAAAAAAAATAATTTTGGTATCAAAAGAGGAAAAAGGACTAACCCTGAATGATGTGTACTTCTATTAATCAAACTCATACTGAAACTCCAACCCCCACTTAGGCTGAACTTTGCAATGAACCTTTACACTGAAAAAGTACTGTGGACTTTGTCCCTTGTCTTTCACACTCGCACTAGTAGGGGATTTCTTACCAGCCAGGGCACACATAAGGAATCATTATGGTAACCAGTTGCTCTTTGAACGCTGCATTAAGATTGTCTTGAATAATCCTGAACCTATCTCAAGAACTAAAAACAATATGAGCTTTCTTTTTTGAATCAAATGTTGTAATTATTTGTTAGCTACTATCATCTCACCCATGTGGCAAAATGGCTTTACTCACTTGGAGGGCTTTTAATGAGTTAATTAACCTTTCCTGCATGTCTTCCAGGGGGTGGGGTGGAGCAGAGCTTGATGATTAAAACACTGTTTTCTGCTCCTGCTTTCCAAATGCAGCACGCTGCACTGCAGTGGTAACAAAGCCATTTGAATACACTCAACAGATCTCCTTAGCCATATTTGATACTGTTTGTAGACAGTATGCTCAACAAAATTTAACAACACCGAAAGACCAAAATTTACTTGTGTCAGTGTTAACAACAACTTGAAAAAAAAACGGTCTAAAGGCTACTATGAATGTATAATGTGGTCTTAAATTAACAAGTGTGCTTTATATGAAATTATTTATAGTCTTTTTCTCCCTTGTGTGTGTTTTTTCCACCAGTGGCACTGAACAGTTTCAGATATTTTTGTATTATATCAAAGCTGTAAGCTGAGTTTGATGCATCCTATGTAAAACATTTTGATCCCATCACACGTTGGAAGAGCCTGTTGTGCAATCTGAACTTCACCCATGTGAATATACACTTTTTTTTCACATGCTTTGCTTTACACACTTCTGCTGTGTGTGTGTTTGTTTGTTTTGTTTTTTGCATTGTGCCATTTCTTCATTCATGAAAAGATGTAGG
This sequence comes from Trachurus trachurus, assembly GCF_905171665.1. NCBI lineage: Eukaryota > Metazoa > Chordata > Actinopteri > Carangiformes > Carangidae > Trachurus > Trachurus trachurus. Next base: position 18,994,321 of record NC_139899.1, read on the forward strand.
AACTTGTCATCATGTATTTGATTTATTTTTTTGGTGGCTGGTTGAAAGCAAATTTAATAAACAATATTATATAAATGTTTTTATCTTAGCCCAGTGTATTGTCCAACACTTTGATGAAAGAACTGACTCAGACTGAATGTCCTTTAATTTTTTTTTTTAAATAAAGAAAATCACTGGCCAGGCACTGTGTGAATGCACTATAAGAACATATTTTTATATGTTCATACAACTCTGAATATAGTGAACCGATGCTGGCATGATTTGGATTTTACAAGTTGCATCTGCAAACTGGCCTGTGATTACATCGAGTCTTTACGTATTTCTGTAATGAACCTGCACGGTGATGACATAATGTGTACATGGCCACACATGGCTTTGTGTACATCTACCATGACTTCCAGTTACTCCACACTGAAGAAACATTAATGGGACATGTGAAAAGTTAGACATCTGAATGATTCATCTTTCTCTTTAAGTAGAAGCAGAGTGAGTTTTCCATTTTAGCATTGTGTTTCTTTTCTATTTCAGAAACAATTATGACAACTTCTTTTATAAGCACACATTTTCACTTTCTATTTTCTGTACTGTAACATGCAATAAATTGATACATTAAAGCACTGGTTTGTTTTGTGTTTGCTTCTTCAGCGTGACTTCCGAATTGACTCAGTGGTCCTAATATCACTTCACTTTTTACATTCTGAGAATTGTTTGATTGTTTTTGGGGTTTTCTGTTATGTTGCCAGTCACAGTTGAGGTATTTTTTTTGCACTTCCTTCTTCCAGTGAGTGTTGGGTCCTCTGGCTGCCAAATTCAAATGTAATATCTTTGTTTTTCTTCTTAGTATGAATCACTTGTCTGAACTGTCAAGACTGTCTGTCGTGCTGTTCCCACAGATTATTAGAATATGGCACCGTGCAATTTGAAAGAGCAGGATGAAGAGAAAGGCACGAGAGACTCGTCAGAGCTGCTGGTCAGACAGGAAGCAGAGTGGTTAGCTGAGCGGAACAGTAGAGGGGAAGCTGTTTTTTCTTCTTCTTCTTCTTCTTCTTGACTGTATTTAGTCTGCGTAGTCCCTCCGACTGAGCTGGAGCCGCGTGAGGATAAGAGTGAGTCAGGAGAATCAGTGGCGGGTGATTTGGGCAGACAAAAACATCCACCATCCCTGGGTCAAGTCTTGTAGGAAGCGAAGCCTCGTAAATTCAGGGGTGGGTCGAGTCATGCTGCCAGTGTGAGTGCTCAGAAGACTGCATGGGCTCTGAGATGGCAGTTTTGGCAGGTGTGAAACCTGGGACTGGACAACAAGCCGGCGAAGGGAGACTGTCCTGGTCAGTTTTCCTTCTGACATTAGCTGCTGTCACCTGCTCCTCTGTTTCTGTTTTGTCCCTGTATCAACTGGTGGCTCTCAGGGCGGAGGTGGAGGGACTCAAGTCAGAGGTCTGTCGCAGGAGAGAGGAGGGACAGGAGGCCAAGCATGGAGACCAGGTGAGAGACAACAACAAAAGCCCATCATGAAGATATGCAAATTGTTATATTTCACTTCACTTTCGCTTGCTTTGTGTCCACACAGACTGAGAATATCAGTGGAAGGAGAAGCAGCCACGAGCCTCCACACAGACCTGAGTCCCTGCAAACTTTCCACCTTCCAAGGAATAAGAGAGTTGCGCCTGAGACAGACACATTAGGTGAGACACAATAATGCACACCTGATCATGACACTTTCCTGCTAAAGAAATGCAGCAAAGTCTGTGATACAAATGCTTTGGTTTACTTGCAAAAGACTGATTATATACTCTTATGTATTCCATGTGGTTATTATCATGCCAAGTTAAGTTTATCTATGTAGCTAATAATCATCAATCACTCAGTTTTCTCTGTCCTCATCTCTAACTTAAGACATTTGCAAAGAAAACAAAAGATTCCTCTGAAAAAATTAAACAGACTAACAACCGAGTGTTCATGACTCATCAGTTAAGGATATACTGTAAACAAGTTTTTTTTTTCAAGTGAAGCCGGATGTCCCTGTGGTTAACTGAGAGTGTGAATCATCTGCATGGTCATTTATACACTTCTAGGGTGCACAGGGCACCAGTGTTTATACCAGTGCTGTTGCTGCTGCTTCCCCTTGTGGAATTTTGCCCGATAAGGAAAATTGGACGGGGCAGAGGGGAAAAGAGACACATCTGAAGAGCGAGCAACATTTAGACTGCAAGGAAACAGCAGAGCAGTTTTAAGATCTCTAAGTTTCTCCTTTGTTTTGTCACAGTGTCTCAGCCGTGCCTGCAGCTGTTGGCAGACAAGAAGAGACAAACCTTCAGCAAAGGTACAGTATGCCAGACTTGCTTCGTTTTAGATGTTTTTTTGACACTATGTATTTATTAACATTTTACTAGTTCAAGCTGTTTTTTGTTTGGATGTTGCAACATTGACGACACTCATAATTACACGGTTAAATTATATTTCACACAGGAAACAATTTAGTGCAGCGACCTCAAACAGAAACTAACTCACTAACAGGTGGACTCCTGGGATATAATATGCTTACTTGCTTTCTAATATATTCTTATTTATTTTGATCAGAATTGGACTCGACTGTCTACACAGGTATCCCTTGGCAGACTGGGCTGAAGAGGGGCTCTGCCTTGGAGGCAGATGGAGACCGCATAGCAGTCAGACAGGAAGGCTACTTCTTTGTGTACAGTCAGGTGGGTCTGTCTGTTGTCATTTCATAGTTCATCCACAGGGAGGTGCTGCTGCTCTCTTTGTCAATTACCACATTTCTTACATAGGAGTGGGTGCATGCCTCCGCATAGTGCGTAAAAAAAAATAAAAATGGGTGTGCTCGATCTACGCATGCAGTTGGTTAACAGACCTTGAAGAGAAAATGCAAATGATGCACGCATACTAAATGACATTGCAAATGCTACACCACCTACCAGACTGTTTATGCATGTTAAAAACCATGCCAGAGCCACACCTCCTGGATTTAACCCAGCATTTCTGATTTACTGATTTACACAGGTCTTCTATGTGGACAGTACCTTTGCAATGGGTCATGTGGTGATCCGGCATAAGAGCAATGTGGTGGGAAACGACGATCCTTTTGCAGTCCTGTTCCGCTGCATCCAGAGCATGAACCCTGTCTTCCCTTACAACACCTGCTACACAGGAGGTGAGCCTGCAATCACCTTTTTTTCACAGCAGCTGCTAGGGAACCTCGGTGTGCGCACAGTGTGAGTTCCACTTTTGAAACTGAAATGGCTGCACATGTGTGTTATTAATTAAATGCCAATTCAAGGTCTGAACGGTTTACATTTACATCCTTCAGGTATTGTGAAGCTGGAGGTCGGGGACCACTTGGAGCTCCTGATCCCCCGCTCCACAGCCAACGTGTCCCTGGACGGAGACGTCACCTTCCTGGGCGCTTTCAAACTGGCTTAAAGGGTGTCACCTTGCTCTGGACCTGAGGGATGCTGTTGTCATGGGAAACATGTGCCACACTGGGAAGAGAGAAAGAGAGAGCGACATGACACAATTCTGCTGACCTTGCCTGACCTTGGGTGTTTGGGAGAAGAATTCAGGAAGCAGCCATTTCTGCTCAGGCTCAGGAAATGAAGGGTTCGATAAGTTGAAAGCACAGTCTTTACTCTCTCCATATGCACCTTATAGCACAGCTTTATTGTGTTCATTTCTACCACATATCAAGACAAAATATCAGTAAAAAATTACAGAGTCACGCTGTTTCTTCAAATAATCACAAAAGTTATGACATGTTCTGACTTGTAGGTGTGTTACCTGTGTGAAATCATTCTTATACTCTTCTTATACTCTGCAGAAGCATTCGTTTACCACTGAGATTTATCTTTTCAAATGCTTTATTTGTTTTTTCTACTTTTATTTTAAGATTTTCTAATAAAAGCAAGAGTCGTCCTAATGCCAGCGTTTGATTTAAGTTCCCCTGCATGTGTCTTAAAGGATGTGACAGTTTTAGATACAGAAAAGTGACAGTTATTGCTCAAGAGATGACATCATCTTGAGTGGAGGAGGAGGTTGTTGTTCCAGTGTTGGCCACTAGAAGGAATATGACATCCTGCCACACAGCAGAGACACAAATCAAACCTAAAGCTGAGCAGGAACAGTGAAAAGAAAGAGGAGAGTTTTAGCTGGAGGCAAAACTGTAGGCACTCAATGTCTGCATATTCAGAGGAGCTGCTCAATGAAGTTGTAGTGCCTGAGGATCCAATGGAGGTAAAACAGTGAAATATCCTCAGTGGGTAATTCTTCAGTTCTTCAGTTTATATTAAGTTATCCATCTATGTGACATTTGGAGTACGTTAGTTAGGGAGTACGATAAGTCACCGTTATCTACAGTGATAAGTTAGAAGCTCCACAAATAAATGGACTGAAGCAAACTGTAATCAAACACATCACAGCATCTTATCACATATCTTATGTAACAGTGAAAAAAGTCGGCACAGTGTTTGGTACTGTTGCCTCTCAGCAAAAAGGTTCTCGGTTTAATTCCTGGGGCCTTTCTGTGACATGCACATTAGGCTGACTGTAGGTGTGAATGTGAGCATGTACAGTAAGGTTGCTCATCTCCATATGTCGGTCCCGCCATAGCAACCTGTTCAGGATGAACCCCGCCCTCGCCTTATATCAGCTGGGGTTGGCTCCAGTTCAACTGCAACCCAAATGGATAAGGGGTACAGCCAATGGACAGGTGGATAACAGAGAAAGAAAATTCAAAAATGAAATCACTATGAAACGATAAACGATACAAGCCAGAATAGAAAAAGTATGAACATTGTGATATTGATCTCAGCCATGTCAACTATTGCTAATATGAAGTACACTTTACATAAACTTGTAGTTTGAAACAATTCAACAAGAAATAATGATACACAGAAGCACGGAGTGCCTAATGTATTGTGGGTATATAATCTTTGGAAATTCTACAAGTTTTGATATACTTGTTAAAATTTGTTATTTATGTGGTTGTTTGTTTGTGTCTAGACAGGCGGCAGAAGTAATGCAAAGAGGAGATTCATGTGGAAACCCATTCATCGCTTTGGAGCAAACATTCAAAATGATTTTCACTGATTATAAAAAATGTGAAAATTCTACATTTAGGGCAAGATGCCACCTAGTGGTGGCAAAATGTCTCAGGGAAGTTTTCACCCACCTCTTATTTTTTGTTGATGCCTAAAAATGTATAAAAGATACACACGCGTATCTGAAAAAACAATGAAAGGACATGCGATTAGTTGATACTTCATCTGCTTGTATGCAAAAACTCCTGAAAATGATCCGTGAAGAATAAACCATTGTTCAGCTGCAGATGATTTCGAAAATTAGGAACTGTTATTTTGTTCAGTGGCCTATTTTAGTTAAACATTTAATTTGACTTGTTCGTTTTAAAGAAATTTAATATTTGTTCATTGGTGTTCTCCACTACCTGCCAGAGTGTCTGGTTTGTTTCTCCCTCTCCGTGGAGCTCTCTCTCTCTCTCACACACACAAACACACACACACACACACACACACACGCACACACACACGCACGCACGCACACACACACACACACACACACACACACACACACACACACAGGCCTTCTGTCTGCTGGGGCAAAAAGTTAGACAAAGCCCAGTGGGTGGTCACTTCTTCACTAGGCATTTTGCCCTCAGAGTCATGGCTCCATTTGACAAGAAGAGTGACCAGAAGAGGGGGAGGGAGGGAGGGAGGGAGGGAGGGAGGGAGGGAGAAAGTCTGAAATAGAACTCTTAGAAAGAAAGATTTCAAATTGACTTAATGGGTAGCCGTAGCCATCAGTGGAAGAGCGAGCGGAAGAGAGGAGGAGAGGCTATGAAGCTAAAACACATACGGAGAGGAGGCCAAAACCAGGGCACTAGAGCCAGAGAAGTCAGAGAAGCTCTTTGATGATCTGGTAAACAGAGCAGGCGGCTGAACAAACACAAATTGAGAAAAAAGAAGAAGGAGGAGAAGAAGAAGAAGGCGGAGGGAGGGAGGGGGGGGGGGGGGGGGGTAAGAGGAGAGGGTGAGTGGAGCACAGACCTCTCCTATAAATGTGTCAAGCATGATGCTCCCCCTCCCTCTGGGCCCGAAATGTCTTTGTGTGGTGCCATAGTGACGACTGGTGTGTCGGCGGAAGCTGATGTCATTGTGGGCTCGGCTTTAAAAAGAGAAACCAGTGTCTGACTGGAGAATCAGGAAATGAGACCTGCTGTGGACACATGCTGGCGTGTTGTGTATAGTTCACACACTCACATAGCCTACACATTGTTGGTACACAGGGACTCCCCCCCCCCCCCCCCCCCAAAAAAAAAATATATTTTTAATGTTATTCTTCAGCACATGATGAGAAAAAAGTTTACCCCAAACTTACTTTTTGCACCTTTAAACACAAATATGTGATTTCATATTTTTTTGTAGTATTCAATCATATTTTATTAAAGAGGAAGTGGAACTATGCAACATTTTTTTGCCATTATTAAGTTTAAATGATTTATTTATTAAATTAAGCTTGGGAGTCACTGTGATGGTTATATGACTTGTTACGGAGAGAATGGGGGCTCTTCCCCCTAGCATCTATTGGCTGGAAAACCAACCTTGCAAAATCAGTGCCTCCACCCTGGTGCCCCACCTTTTGTCCCGGTGGCACCGCAGCATGTACTGTAACCCATAATCTCTTGTTTATGATAGATACTACTACACATACAAACATGTATATGATATACTTTATATACGATATTTAACATTATCCACCACTCCATGGATCGCCTTCTCGCCAGCTTTGTTGAAAACAAATGCACATGGCCGGGAGGAGGATTAGCAGAACTTACATAGTTCCCCTTTAATATTTCTTTCAAGAAATAAAGCAGGATAACATTATCCAGATTGCTCATTAGTACATTTCTCACCTTTTTTGTGTAAAGGATAAAATTGAATGGAATTAGGTTTTTTTTCATTCTGCTTTTATATAAACCTATGAATTCTAAAGTAATTCCACACACCAGCTACCCCACAGTACCCCTGGTTGAGAAACGAGAAACGCTGTCCTGGAGTCTGTCTCTTTTTCTCTCTCATTTTTCAGGCTGCATCACTTGTCCCCATCTGTCCTTTAATTTCCTCCCCCCTCCCACTTTCCCTGTTTGGGAGCCCTAGGACAGGTCTGACTGATGACAGGGGCTAAAGGTGAACCCTGAATCCTGATTATAAAACCCAGCATGCTCCGTTTCTGCAGCAAACCGCCACAGATGCACTCCTACACACACTCCGCTGCACACTCTTTTTGCAGATAGGCACACATTTGCACATACACGTGTGCCTTCATGTACACTAAACGCTAACAAAATGTACAGCACCCACATGATCTCCCTGTTCCTCAGTGTACTACACAGTTGCTCCATGTACTTCTCTAGTATTTGGGGATTACTTTGATCTGCTGCAGTCAGCCCAAAGTAATCAGGCTGATCCAGAGCCCTCAAGCTGAACTGGCAGCAGCACTGCGTGGATTTCTCATTTAAGTGAGGATTTGGTTTATCAACAAACTGGATTGTGGCATCCGTTACTCTGAATTCTAAACACCATGTTCAGTGCTTTGCCATGCTGTAGATTTTTTAATCGATTCAGCTTGAGGAGACACTAATTGTCTCTGATCTGAAAAACGTGACTGACCCAGCAGAAGCAGAGCTTTATTTGTTTTGAACAGCGTTACTTCTGAAAAGGGTTTTAGTTTTCTCTCCCCTGACTGCATAGGATCTGTTGGAACGAAAGCTGATCTATAATTCATATGGTTCTGCCTCTGCCTGGAATCAAACCCACGAACGACGAAAGCGCCGGTTGTGCAATCTGCATGTGTGCAAGAAAAGTGTAAAAGCAGATTCATAAGCTGAATCTGATAAAGTGTGCTTCCTGGTCTTTTTTTCTCAAGGACATCAGCCTATTACAGAGAAGAGGAAAAACATCAAATGGATGAGAGGAGAGAAGCATTTTTGGTTTGCCACAACTCTGCCCCCCCACCCCCCTTCCCTCTCCATCTCCAGACTCCCACTCACTACTCTGCTTTAGTAATGGCTCTTTTTGGTATGCACACTCACAGGAACAGCAATATTTGTCTAGAGTTGTTTCCATGTTGTGCTAAAAACATGGTCTGTGTTGTTTATTTGTTTAATATGTGTACTGTATTTGACTGATATTGCAGCTCTGCGAGGCTTTACTTAACCACAGATGCGTTTTGAGCTCAGTGCTAAAATCAGCAGCATGCTGACAGGTTTGCCATCAAAATGTGAGCGAGGTTATACTGTGTCTGCTGGGGAGATGTAATGAGTGTTTGCTAAGTGCTAACATTTGTTGATTTGCACTAAATGCAAAGTACAGTTGAGGTTGATGGGAACATAGAAATTCATATTATGGTGCCAGAGGATCTCGGGAAAAAAAAGAAGAAGTTTTTACAGCAATCCATTCATCAGTGCCTGCACTAAATGTGGTCACCATCCATCATGTACATGCAGAAAATGTTCACAGGATCAGTGAATGCGTTGGCCTACTGGTGGATACAGAATGACAAGTAAAGGCAACATGAAAAATCAGTCAGGTTCCTCCACTGGGAACCAATAATTTAGTGCTGTTCAACCAAACATGTTAACCTCCTGATGGCACAAGAGGGAAAGTCAATGGAGTTCTTCCTCTGGTGACCATGAATGTTGCTCAAATATGAACTATTCAACTATAATAGCTCATATCTCCATATTTCTGTCTGTCGGTATTCCTACACCAGCCACTCTTTGTCATGCTGATGGAGAATAGAGTTGAAGAGCAGCATAAGGAGGAGGTGGGGTGAAGGAAGGAGTTAAAGGGATGAAAGAAAAGAGGAGAAGGAGAGGAGGCACATAGTAGGTAGGAGCTGCCTGGCACATCTGCTGTGTTTTGCTCTCTCTGTTTTTGTCCTATTTTTTTCCACTCTGGTTTCCCTTTTAGTCCATTGTTTGAGTGTTTGCTTCTCCTCCCCGTAACACCAATGCACAGTGTACACACATGCACACAGCGCAACAGTGTGTGTGTGTGTGTGTGTGTGTATGGACTCCTGTGTCAATCATTCCCACCAGCTGCTTATGGGCTTGTGATAAGCAGTTGTAATTAGAGATTTAAACTCCCGTCTCGCTCTCTTTCTATTTCTCTCTCACACAAACACGCACCCTCACTAACTAACTCCTAAATCTCTCTCTCTCTCTCCCTCCTTTCTCTCTCACTGACTCACTTTCAACTACTCCCCCTTCATTCAGCCAAACTGGCACACTCTCCCCCCCCCCCCCCCCCCCCCCCCCTCTCCCTCTTTCCCCCTCTCTCTCTCTCTCTGACTCTCTCTGATGGGATGTCAGTGGTGGATCTTTGCCTTTGGGTGTAGATGTAGTGGGAGCTGGGAGCTGATTCCTCCCCTTGTGTCTCTTCTGTAAGTGTTTCAAGCCTTTGCAGCTGAGAGCAGACTGGATTTTATTTCTCAGCTGGAAAGAAAGAAAGCATCAGGAGCTACAAGGCGAACGTTACAATGAGGTATGGTGCCACTTGTTTCTTGTGTGTCCTTTTTCTGTTGTCCACTGTGTTAGTTACTGTGTGAGCTGTGGTCACAGAAGGCCTGATAGTGGGCCACTGTCAGTCTGTTCTTCTTCTTGTGTGAGTTGAATGTTTTATTCTTTCCCTCAGTTCATTTTGTGAAAATTGAGTGAAAATCTCACAAAAACAGTCAAACGCCTGTGTCTGTCTGATTTCATTCAGGTGTATATATATTTTCCAAGCAGTATTTCTTTTTCTTAAATGGCATTATCTTTGTTCGCCGCCTGAAGACTGCCCTTTGTTTCCTTCCCTTTTTCCATCTTGCATGCTGTTGTTTGCCCTGAGATGTTGCATGTGTGCCGGCTGGCAGCACAGCAAAAGGGAAACAGGTTTGTTGGCTTGTTCACTGCGCGCGCGCACACACACACACACACACACACACACACACACACACACACACACACACAAACAACCCACACACACACACCATCCAAAAAGCCCTTGGGCTACTGGATGTCAGCTGGGAATCGTCCCAGTTTCAGAGGACCTTGGGCAACTTTCACCCAAACGCTGTGTAGTTTTGCGATGTGTACAGTGCCTTGCCTGTGTCTCGTTGTTTAGAGAAAGTGAGACAGAGGGTAGAGTCCAAAAAAAAAAAAGCAGGAGAGGCGGAGGTAGAAGTGAGGGAGGGAATTAGAGACACAGACCAGAGCACTGTCTCTGCAAGACAGAATAGAGTGGAGAAGAGACAGAGAAAGGAGCAGATTTTACAGTCTGTAAAGCTGATGTGACAGAATGTAGAACATGGCTCTGGATGTGTCACCCCACAAAACTCTTCCTTTTGTTTCATAGGGGCTCACAGATGGGCTCATTCAGACGGCAGAGAGTCTGCACGCCCCCAGTGTGTTTGTTTGTGTGCATGCATGCTCGTAAGTGAGTTCATGCAGGTTGAAGTGAAGTTGTTCACCCCTCGGGTGATGTGATGCAGAGCAGCAAGTGTTGAAAGCAATCGTGGTAAACTGCAAGTACAAGGAGGAAGAGCAACCGTCATCCCTGTGTGTGTGTGTGTGTGTGTGTGTGTGTGTGTGTGTCTGTGTGTGTGTGTGTGCGTGTGCATGTGCTACACCCATCTGTCCTCTTGCTCGGACAGATTGTGGGCCTCTGTCTGGCAGCAAGGAGGTATCACTTGCTGTTTATCACCACCATACACTTACTTAATGCCAGGCTCCAGCTGTTGCATTCAAGTCTCTTTGGTTTCTTCTTCTTTTTCTACATGTTTTACTTTATGACCATGACTGCTGCTGGTCTTTGGGTGTAACTGGCAGCAGACAAATGTCTGAAAACTGTAGTCTGTCGGTCTGTGTCAGGACACAGCCCAGTCCCCTGTGCTGTGGTCAGCTGTTCTGCCACATGGTCTCAAGACTTAGTCACCACCCTCCTTCATAATTATGGGTTGATTTATGAGCAATAGAGGATGATGACGAGGAGGGAGGGAAGGCTATGCAAAGACTTTGCCTCACGAGAAAGGTTTTTGATGTATCTGCTCCCGTCAGAACTCCAGAGGTGTTCAAGGGATATACAGCCCCCCCCCGTTGTTTCACTCATGTAAAGCAGGCCACCGGCCGTGTTGCGATGCTGAGGCCCCGTGGCTTCAGCAAGATTTAAATGACACCTCTTATGCATGATTAAAGAGGGCAATACTCATTCACCGAGGTCTGTGGGGATGTGCTCTGAAAGTCATGGCTGCATAAAATTCAGAAATATAAAACTAGAGAATACCTCCACCACCTGTTTGCGAGAACAGTTGTGTCTGCTTTCTGATCAGTGAAGTCAAGCTGGAGAGAAATTCCAGTTTGCTAACACCTCTAACTGTGGGCCTCCTATTGGTCCAACGCCTTTGTCTACATTTTTTATGTCTAACCCTTGGTCTGTCAACCAATTGATCTATTCTTAGACCGACTAGCTGGTTACCAAGCTTACTGGATTTCCAGCTCCTCAGACAGACACCCCCCACCCACCCCACCCACCCCACCCACCAGTATACCAGTCAGCCTGTGCTCATATACACCAAGTAGATAGATACATTTCATGTGCCTGACGTCAGAGAGCAGACAGCTGATCTGGCAGACAGAAGTAGGGGGGTGGGATGGGATTAAGGGGGTTACTGTTCATCTGAGGAAGCCATAGATTTATCACACCCTTAAATCTGATTAGTGCAAACTGTAGTCTCAATCATGTGCTATTTATAACTGGTGACCCGGTGAATAGACGGGTTAATGTTGTTTTAGACTGAAAATGTGCAATATCCACAAAAATGAGAATAATAGAGGAATAATATTGATTGAAACTCTGGGTTATACTTTGAGTCATTGTTCAGTCTGTGAGGTTAAAAATATATTCCCAAAGAGTCCTGAGCCAAAGGAAATATCTGACTGTAACAATGTGTACTTTGTCTGACCAATGCTTTTCCAATTCCAGCAAATACCCAAGTAAAACAAAAAATAATTGTTGCAGAAACAGAGATATCATCATTAATTTATTATGTTATTGCATTCTGCTTCCTTGTGAAATCCAGAGACCTAATATTATCCATAATTCACAGCTGGTGACTTGGGTGTGTTTTGCTAATGTAGCCTCAAGCCACCAGTCTCATGTAATGATGAGGACTGGACTAAAGAGGACTGGTGACATCACTGTTTCCTAACTCCACACCCATATTCTTCTTTTTCCATTTTCAGTTTGTAGTCTTCAGACCCAAATACTTAACTCAAGTCACTTACTGTATCTTGTTTGGCACAGCTGCCTATAGAGCAACAAAAGGCTTCATAGTTTTTTGTTTTTACAACAAAGGCATTAAATCAGATCTTCTCCCATGTTTAGAAATTATTTCATTAATCAATTAAAGTTGATCTGTTTGAGAGAGAGTTCTGTTGTCTGTCCACAGTCAGCTGAACTGCTGTAATGACAAGATCATTTAGATGAACTCAAAATGAAAATATAATAAATGGAAGTAAAATAAACAGGAAGTGTAATCTATAACCTCTCTTCCTCCTTTATACATACCTCAGGTGTCCGAAGAGTGGCTGTGAGATGCAGATGAAATCCCAGACTATTCTTATAAGTGAGGCCCATGGGACTGGACAGTTGGTCGACTCAAACAGCAGCTAAAGCTAATGACAGGTGGTGGGAAGCGCTGCTGGCAGCAGCAGCAACAACATGTTATTTGGGAGTGGAACACTTCCAGCAGGGCTAAGATTAAATCCCAAACCTTTGGTCCAAGATTTCCCCCATCTGATGAAACAATATCATCAAAGCAGAGCTGTCCACATGGGTTCAGGACTAAACAGGTGCATACAAAGGTCTGACCGAGCCTATATAGTCTTTGTGGGAGAGGGGGTAGGGGAGTCTGTTCTCTGTGTGACCTCATCTTTCTATAGAAGACTTCCTCATACTAATGCAGGCATGCTGCCACTGGCATGTGACTGGCGGCCTTGCAGACTTTGTTTTCCTTCCAGGGCTATCATTGGACAGCATGTCAGTGAGGGACATTGATGTCAGGGTCAGTGTGTCTGGGCTTGCCAGGACTTGAATCTGCAACATGTGTGTGTATGTGAACATGTATTGCCTCTCATATGTTTGGACTGTGAACTGGAACGGGTGGATTTTATTTGTCCATGGAGAGGTAAAAGATGAGGTGAAGTGGAGAGTGCTGGAATTTATAACCGTGAAAAAAGAAGCTTATATTTGGTGGTACTTGAATATTACGAGGGTAATGTAGTGTGCAGGAGTGGGAGCTGAAAGGACTAGATTGTGTGACACGGTGAGGATGAAGACAAGGAAAGAGAGAGGGTAGAGGTCCTTCTTAGCAAAGAGAGAAAGAAAAAAATAGAAAAGAGCAGGGCAGACAGATCGGCAGAGTAGATCGGGAAGCAGCTGGTTCTCTCTCCTCTTTCGGGAATGTGTGTGAGGGCAGGTGCATGAAATGTAGCTGCTTCGCTGCTCCCATCTCTATCAGGCCTTTAACCGTCCACACACATACAGTACACACACACAAAAACAGACCCTCCCCCTTGCACACAAACACGTGTCCACCTACCAGGTTGCCTTGCTTGAAGCAAGACAATAGTGTACATTAGAGTGCTGAGTAGGAGCCCAGCTGCAGAGCCCTGGTAATCATTCCAACAGCATTGGTTAAGTATTCCCTTTAAAAACTCTGCTTTGATCTAACCAAGGAGCCGTGAGGGGAATTTACACTGAGATGAAAGATAACGTCTGGCTGTGATGTTTGTGCACTCGATTTCAAACATGTCATCTCTCACATTCAACCCATAATCAAATTAGGTCAATACTTAATGGGGCATGATGCTCCCCTCTGAAGATGCTATGATATACTCCCACTTACTACCATGCTGATGTTCTGCAGATCCCTGTCAAACTGGTATTTATAACTGTGGGTGTGAGAAAGACAGAGGGTATATTGATGGTGGAACATGGTGAAAGGAAAAAGAGAGGATTGAAGGTGAAGGGGAATGTGAGAGGTGAGGAGAAAGAGCATGAATACAGAAGGAAGGGGCACTAAAGGATTTATGTAAGTCTTGTATTCTCTGTTCACGTCTCTAAGTGGAGGTAAGGGGTCTAAAAGAGGGATAATCTCTAGTTAAAGCTACATTTCAAACCATACTGTGAAGGAAATTGCTTTGGCTTTGGATCACAGCCCCCGCCCTCACCCCTCAGGTGTGTGAGTGCATGTGTGTGTGTGCAAATTCTATATGTGAATATTTCTTGCCCATGTAGACCTCAATTCCAAAGTTTAATTTTTACTCATCACTGAACCTTTTCCGTTTCTTTCTTTTTTTTTTGTATTTACTCTTTTCTTTATTCATCTTACACTTCCCAATCGCCCTTTAACCAGAGTAGAGGGAGATTAGCTCAGCTGGAGCCATGACCACACGCTTACCTGCAGTGTGACTATAGGGGACGAGATGAAGGTGAGTGCAATAGAGTTGTCAGAGTAAAGTGTGATAAGTTCAAGGGTTCATACTGTACCAGTGCTGTGCTTTTAGATTAAAGAGTGGCGTGACAGATTGCTGTAAGCATGGCTATTTTCAGTCTCACGTAGTCAGAGGTAGACTGATGAGAAGCACATTTTGCTGTGTGGATATCTAATGTGGTCAGTTATGTAAGATGTTGCAACTAACAATTAAGTAATCTAGTTTAATAAGCACGAGTTGTTTACTCAGCACTGTGCCAGAAGAGATAAATGTGCAAATTCCATTGTGCAAAATGTGTTTACGTTTTTTAAGGAGGTTTCAAACATTAACTGTTATGAGGCATTATGAAGGGCTCCAGACTACTGTATTATCTTATTCAAATAATTAATCAATTGATTAGAAAAATGAATTGTCTATCATTGCCATAGCCTACAGCAGCCAAAGATTTGTATAGGCTTAACGGTGTAGCTCTATATTTTCTACCCTTTCACTATTGTAAATGTAAAAGTAACAGTAATGTAGCTACAAGTTACCTTTAGATTCTAAATAAGAGGAAATAATGCTGTTTTAGCACAGTCTCTTACTTTTGTTTGATGTAAGAAGTGCAGAGATGTAGTAGCCTGTAGTATCATGAAAACCTCAATCAACTTCAAATTTGTGAAAACTTTGTTTTGATAATCATTCAAAAAACAAGACAATATAGGGTTAGGGGGGTCAGGTTAAATCAAAAACCACCACACATAGACTTCATACGATTTGTAATCATCCTTTTACCCAATTAGGTCACGTGCTCTGAAGGCCCACGCCACGCGAAGCTAGCCTCGCGTCACCACGCTCTTCAGAGTGGAGAAGAAGCTAACCTGTAATTCAGCTGTTTCATTTTTTTTTTTTTTTTTTTTTTTTTTTACTTCTCTAACGGGACAAACACGTAACAGATGACAGGAAAAGGAAGAATTGAACATGAACACTTCCATAAGTTCATATAAATGGATGGGAATCAAACTGCAAACATCATCATTGTCCCACAGGTGAGTTATGTAAACACGAACTGCGTCATCATCAGGATGCTACAGGAGGTCGCTGCTAATTGATGCTAGTTAGCATAATGTCAAATATGATAAGAATAATGGGAAGGTAACGAGGGTAAAGCATTTAGCCTACCAGTTTATTTAAAACTTTTGCAGTGGCTTGTGTTGTGTTGTTTAACCTTTGAGTGCCCAGCGCATCTTTTTTTCTGCAATAGTTTGACGGTAGGCTATTTCTTTGCTAGCATCTATTCTATCTATCTATGTCTATTTCTTTAATAGGAAAGAAAAAAGTAATCAATGTCAGCATCTACAATTACACTAAGCTGTGCCCATGCCTCACTCTGCCAGCAATTACTGAGTTAAACCAGCTTTGACTGAAACAGGAAAAGTTAGTAGTAATCCATAATGTCCACTATACTATGTACAGTAGATGTAGCTAAGCAGCTTGGCTCTCCAAAATTTGGTTTTCATCTCTAATACAACTATACATCTCTTCTAATACAACTATGTAGGCTACAGCCTCTCCATGTAGTTCATGATGACTGGTTATTTGCCAGTAGCAGTAAACTATGATTGAATGATTTGGAAAAGGGGAAGAGAAGAGGTGGTAGTAGGGTAAGACTAGTCTAACCAAAATCATCTCATCCAGGGTATAAGACTAACCGTTAATTATGCCAGAGAAGCAACCAAGAGATTAACCATGTCGAGCGAGGGATTGATGCAGACAGATGGGGAGATTTTCCTGGAGAAAAGCAGGGAAAAGCTAATTAAAAACCAGATGATGCAGGAAGCGATAGGACAGAGAGGAGATCCCCCCTCTTTCAGAGAGACCCTCGTTCTTTCTTTCTTTCTTTCTTTCTTTCTTTCTTTCTTTCTTTCTTTCTTTCTTTCTTTCCTCCTTAAGGGGCTTCTTTATTTACTTGGTCACTGCTTAATTACTTTCTTTACCTCGGTGCCACTGTGTCTTTTGTTTCACTGCAAACCTGTTTCCTCAGATTGTCTTTTTTTATTATTTAATTTAAATATAACCCCATGTGTCTTTCTGTTTCCATTATTTAGTAGTATTATATAGTCGCTGAGATACTGAATGGGGAATTAAAACATGAAAACAGCAGGGTGGTGGGTGCGCAAGGTGAAATGGTGTCTAAGTGTGTGTCTGTGTTTGGTTTTGTCTCTCAATGACCAGGTTTTCCTCCAACCCCCTTTTTCCAAGGTCAACATGAGGATTATTAGCAGAGGGGCACCTTAATAATGATGGTGCTGGTCATTAACTATTCATCACCCCACAGTAGTGCACTGCAGGGCCGAGTGTTAAGGATTTGTGTGTGTGTGTGTGTGTGTGAGAGAGAGCTTGTTGTGAGTGCACTGGGGAATTACAAACACATCTGTGCATCAGGCTGCATTACATGTTGTGTTTTTCTGTATGTCTGTGTGCAAATGAGACAGCTGGCTCACGTCTAAACAAGTGATTTCCAAGCAAAGCCACTCAGGCTCTGTTGTGTCTGCCTTGTCTGGCAGCAGGTCCCCTTGAAAGAAAAAAACAAAAAAGTGTGTCTATTTGACCACAAACTCTTCAGGGCGTGTATGCTCCATGAGGTGAATCCAGGGCACCTCCCCTTCTTGTGTTTCATACCCTCCTCCTCGGTTTTTTTTTTTTTTTTTTTTCATCACACCAGACAGGCGGCGTGATAGTGGAGAAGAAAAAAGGGGGTGGATGCAAAGTGTGGCTCGGGGTGTAACTGTACCCCACAGATGGAGTAAGTGGGCTGGCTTCACTCGAGTCTGGAGAGGGGGAGGGACGTCGAAAGAGAGAGAGAGAGAGAGAGAAAGGCAGACGTAGGAGAATGAACAGGTCCAAGCGGCGGAGTTGCCATGGCTACGGAGAAACGGATGAATGAGTGACATCACAGTGGCGGGGAGGTGAGGGAGTGTGAAATTGATTTGGTGGCGGAGCACACGGGGGAGGCGGCTCTTGTTGGTGTTCCTCGTTTGGGCAGACACATTTCTCTCTCTCCTCCCGTACGCTGGTGTCTCCTGTGTGTCGGGCTCTCACCGGTAAGGCTCCGCTTTTACCTCCGTATGTTGCCTCCCTTCCCATTATTAGAGTGAGGGTGAGCTGATTTTTGAGGACGATGGATGGCGAGTGCATGCGTGATTTCCACTCTTTGGTCTTGTCAACATGTGAGACTTAACACAGAGAGAGGATATTAGCCTACAGTATGTGTGTGTGTGTGATAATGTTCATATGCTGCTCACAGGGAATGAAAGGAAAGGCAGATGTTCCCCGCAGTTGTCATTGGTCTAAATATATCATGAGATACTTAAGTGTGGAAGAATGTGTGTGTTTCTGACCGGGAATGAACAGCTGATTGTGCGGGAATGATGAGCACTACTGGGTATAGGCTACATGGCATGGTTTGTCACACTTTAGCGCTGGACTTGAGCACAAACCTGTTGTGATTGTGTTTATGTGAGTTAAAGAGACATGCTGCCTTGTTGTTGTGGTGTTGTTGTCAAGCAACTGGGTGTGCTGCTGCTGATACTTTCACTTGTCATGAATCAATGCCCCGGTCCTTTCACTTTTAAGTTGTCCGTCTGTTACTCTCTACATAGTAAGATCAAAACATTGGACCAGCTACAGAGGAGCTGCCTCTCCAACAGTGCACTGTGAACCTCCCTCCCTCCCTCCTCCAAATTAAGGGTGGTCTTCTCCACCCTCCTGTGAGTTCAATTGGAAGGCCTGTGCCATTCATGTAGATGTGTGATTAATGATGACCTGCATTGACCCCTGAGACACAAACAGTGACGGGGCTAGAGATCATAGGAAAGCCAATCAGAATCCTTAGCTCAGTGTCTCCTTGGCCGGCATCCTGAATGGAAGAACAGATTACTTCAGGGATCAATGGATCAACATTTAGTCTAGATTTGGAGAGTATAATCCATTACTAGGACTATCAGTCGGTCCGCATATCTGTTGGAACGCATCATATCTCGTGTTGTCGTTGAAGTGAATGCGGGGTGTTCATGTTTCACATCTTTTCAGTGGCTACCATCAAGGTCACATTGTTGCTGAGCAGCGCAAACAGGCTCTAAGACATTGTGTTGAAGGCAGTCTTGTATTCTGGCCTCCAGTGGCAGTCATGTGTGAAGCGTTTGTATCTAGGGAGAATATGCAAAGAGATACATTTACATTTTGAATTAACTTTCAGTCATTTAGCTGCTTCTCTAAGTTCCTGCTCCTCTGAGTTCAGGAGCAAAGCCGCAATGTTTCGTTGCAAACAGAGCTGAACAAAAATAACTGGTGCTATGTTGAAGAGGGAATTGAAGTCGGTTTAGGATGGACCATTTAAGATGGAGTTTAGTGTAGCAGTGTTGATACTGGGAAGGTGTCTTTGATAAGGAGTGTGAAAAATGAGTCTGTTCAGCCTCAGTAATGTTGGGCTCAGGGCATTAATTATGAATAGCAAGAGGATGAATACACATTAGGCTATTTCAGACAGTTTAATGTGGTGCCATAAAGTTGCTGTTTCTGAGATTGTGGTGCAACTACGAATTTTATTATGTGGCTCCAGTTCCATCATGACAACAAGAAACCTCTCCTGAAACAATACCAAGGGGTCTTAATCCCTTGCATATAAACCATTTAATCTTATTCCTGATAGCATTTTCATTAGCTTTTGGCAAGGACCATGTTTAAACTGAGAGTGCCTGTGATGTTGTCTTACTTGGGTGTCAAGAGAGCAAGTAGTACGCTGATCCATTGTGATAGTCTTGTACAAAGCTGACAAACAGACCTGTGTGGTGTAGATCCACTCGCTGCTTCTCAGATTTGTGATCTCATTTGTTTCTACTATTCAGGATGGGTTGGCTCATTAGTGTTCTCCATTTTTGTGGCAAACAACGCAACAATACACGTTTAGTTAAGTGATAGGTCAATAGGGCATGCCACAGGTCAAGCTAATGGTGAAGCTGTAGAGCACCCTCTGCTGGATCACAAGGCAAACTTCTGTATGTGTTTGTTTTGAATAGATAATTACAGTCCAATCATCTTTGATGTTCAAACCAATGTTCAAATTTTGAATAAGCATCGCCTCAGTTGGTGTGGGTCTGTGTTTTTGCATGTAGCCAACATGGTCCTTCTACAGTGCATTTTGTACAGCACAGACAGTATAAAAGAGTGCAGGCAAATGTTTTCAGTCAAATTAAGAGCTCTGCTGAGTGAATCACTGTGAGTGACATGGTCGGGGGCACAAGTGGGTCACTAGTGGATCACTAGTGGAGATCTCTAAGAGCAGCACTGCCCTGTAGCAAACACATTTCAACATAGCCTAATGCTTCTTTTTTTCCGTGTTGTAGGTAACGGTTGTGACTAAACACTCAGAATTTGGCTCTAAGCCATTCCTCTCCACAGAGTTTAGTTTTAGATTTGATCTTCAGCGCACGCTGTGCTTCTCTTCTTTACTGTTCATGACTACTGGAAAAGAGAAGGCATTTTATTTCAAGGAGGTTGCTTAGCGACATGATGATGTGTTTACACCATGCTGAAGTCAGCTTGTGTGCATGTGTGGTTTGTGAGTGTGTGTCCATGTGTGTGCAGTCAGTCCCTCCTGCGTGTGGTGTCAGCTGTTTGGCCAGGCTGTGGCCAGATACGGTGACTGGACCTGTGCACAAACACCATCGTGTTTGAACCTGCCCACACACACACACACACACACACACACACACACACACACACACACACACACACACACACACACACACACACACACACACACACACACACACACACACACACACACACAAACTGGACAGTTTAGTTATCGACTTCCAGCCTGTGAGTCAGTGCAGAGATTTTATATGTTAAACGTTCTCATTCGTAGCTTCTCTTTTTGATACTGCAGTGCAGAAATCTGTCTTTTTAAATTGATTTTGATCATTGGATCATCCATTTAAATCAGCAAATACAAGAATTAAGATTTAATTGGTACTGTGATCATAGTATTTCATAGGAACTTTTTACAAAATCTTTCAATACCAGTGGACTCCTTATAGTTAAATCTGTTTGACAAACGACTTTCAGTGAAGTGAGGTGCGAAACAATAAAAATTCAGATGGTTCAAGTTGTTTAATGAAACACCCAGAGCTGCATTCGGCTGGTGGAGCTCCCAACACTCCTACTGTATGCCTTAAACCAACAGAACAACAGGCCAAATTGAGATAGATTACATTGTGTGCCACTGTAACCTTAGGTCAGCAGAATAAAGATGAACTCCCACACAGATCTATTCAAGCTTATAAGAAGGAAGATGTTTTGAGGAAGAGAGGATATAATATTTCGGTATTTTTCATGGGATTTTTGGTCACCTCAAGGGTGGTGAACTTGTACAGTAAGGGCAACTGCTGTATACTATAGGAAATCAGAGACATAATGACATGAATTATCTGCATTTTCAACTTCTTTTATGGCATCAAATCACATTTCTCTGTGGAAAAACTAGCTGTGATTTATTCACAGACAGTTGTCTCTTAAAACCTTGGTTTGAAACCCTTCAATAGTGTGAAAGCAGGATACTGTATGTACAGAGGAAATGTGTTCTGTAGGCTCCGACCTTGTTGCTCTCTGCAGGGCTTCACTGAACTTGGTACAACAGAGACTGTGGATCGATTCAGACTTGTCTGGGGGGAACACAGAGATCTACAGGATGCTGAGATCAAGGTGAAGACAGGGTGAAACTGAAGCGGAAGCAGAAAAAGCTTAAAGCTGAACTTGCATGAAATTTCACTGATGCTGACGGCACCATCTGTGTCCAAATCTTAATTCTGTTTGCCTTGAAATCTGTTTCTTTAATGACACTTGATCTGAGAGCCTCTCACAGCTTCAGCAAGTCTCACTAAGTAGATTATTTTGCCAAAAGAAACATGCTTATATTACCTGATTCTACTTTAGATTTGCAATGTCAACATGTAACTTCATGGGAAAATTCCCTCCGTATTCAAAACTGTCAAGATTTTCTTATGATACAGATAAACTTACTTTACAGTCAAGCTTAACTTTAAATCAATCTTTCTCTCTTTCGTCTCCCTGCGTGTGTTTATCATGGTTGCCTGTGCAGTATTTAGGCTTTGCCGAAGGACAACGAAACAGCTGGTTGTATATCATTTAAATGTTTAGGAATGCGTGCACACTACTATAGTGTGTATGTGCATTTGGTTTCTCGGGGAATATTGGTTCTTGAATTTGAGCAGCTGTGAGCTTCACATGAGAACACAAGCAGAATGCTGATGTGTGTTCGTGGGTTGGATCCAACTGTGTATGAGTCTGTTAGCTCACCGTGAGTCACTAATACAGTATGTGTCACACAGTGGTCACGCTTTTCACTCTCAGTCAGCTGGGAGCAGAATAAGGTAAGAGGAGGCTGTTTGTGTAGTGCTTCTTTAGTTTGGAGCACTTCACATGCTTTTCTTTTGTTTGCCTGGTAACTGATTGTCTTTTATTGAATGTTGCAGGCATCCGCTCTGTTTCCATATTGTCCATTGTGTCAGCTGCTTGGGAGCTGGGAGCTGGGTGTGAGGGAAGTAAAGGAGAGACAAAGGAAGAGAGAGTTGGCCATGCTTCAAATGCAAGGGATTTTGGAGAAGAAGAGATGGGGGAAGAGAGGTGATTTAGAGAGAAAAAAATTAAACATAATTACATACAGAAAGTGAGTTATTCAGCTCAAGAATGTTTAACAGGAGAAAAACTGGCTGACAAGTTACTAATTGTCAGAGCTCTCCTCTGTCTCTCACTGCTTTTGTCACATACAAACAAACTTAATTTGTCTGTCAAGTCTTGTTCTGTTTTATTTTTCTCTCTCTCTCTTCCTGGCCAGTGGTGATAAATTTGCTGAATCATTCTGCCAGTCTTCAGCAATCTATCAATAGATTGATGCAACAGATGTAATGTCTCTTGTCCTTGACTCACACTCCTCCTCTCAAGTTCAGCTGTCGATTCTTGCAAAAGAACTTAGAAATCCAGTTTTGTTGGCTCCTGCAGAGTCCAAGTAATGTGTGATACAATGTAGAAATAATAAATCAAGCACAAGAACCCTGAAGTAACTACGGTAACTTAACAAACATTGGCAAAATTACAGAAATGTAATAACCTGATTAAAATTAACAAGACTACAAGACTACGACTGCCAACTAAAGGTTTGAAACTCAGCCCAAGGGCCTGTTTTAACATTAATGTTTAATTTGTTTTGAACTTTATTGCGAAGTTGCATCGATATAACCCCTGGTAATTAGGCAGGTGTTGAGGTTTACTGGTTTACTCTGTTTGTTTGCATTGCATTGCGTTCCCACACAGCGTGTCACAGGATTGAACAAGGTTTGTGTCAATGTGCAGCTCTTGAATTCACAACTGTTGCGTGTTTGTTCTTGTTTAGTTTGGTACAAATGGTTCAAAGGTGACATCGCCTGCCTTATGTGGAGCCCATCAAACAGATTTCCTAGCGTGAAATGTGTCTTTCTGCCTGTCTGTTCGATCAGTGCCTGTGAGCTGTTGAAAGCAACACTTGGCTTGAGAACAACTGTCTGCGATTGAGTCACACACTATGATCCCCCACTCTGTACAGATGGACAGTGTGACTGGTTCTTACATGGTTGCTCTTCTTTCTTTTATTCTATCCTACATTGTCCATCATGTGTTAAATTGTTTTTTAGTGGTGCTGATTCAACACTGTGACAGGCTTTGCTACATAGTGAAATTCTACATATACGCTCTTCATTACATTAAATGATGCTTCCAAACTATCATTATTACAGCGTAGCAAACCAGGTACATGGTTTTAAAAAGTCAAAACAACGAATTACCTTGATTTTCTGGTCTTTATTTTTTTGGGATTGGTACAGTATGCACGTAGGCGGTTGTATCTCATCCATAAGCTTGAGGCCTGGTGCTATAAGCTGTATACTGCAGAATGCTCATAAATTGCATAATGCAGCATTAATTACCTTCCATTTGGACTTTAGTGAGGCACATAAACCTCATTTGTCAGTGGTGTTTCTCAGTGCTCTATAGCATCATGCAGAGAAGCGTTTAAATCCTCTTGCAGGCAGCGATCCACCTTGGAATTGACCGATATTGCTGCTGGGCTATTACCTAGTATTATGAATATTAGATAGTAATTCCTGCTGTTGAATTTAAACCTGAACTGAGCTGCTGATTTGGAGGAAAAAATAGTTGGATTACAATATAATCCAGCCCACGGGGTGATACTGAGATTAACACAGATTTCATACAGTACATGCAAACAGAGGTTGGTGGACAGAAAATTGTTTCTGTTTCTGATGTCTGATGTTTTTTGCGTAATTCATCAATTATTAATTCATTTCATCACAAAACCCCTGACACACATCCAAGAGAATTTCAGCATTGCAAATTCCTTCATGCTGTTTGCAGCCATAGCACAGAAAGACTCAAGAATATCAGAACAAAGCGGGAGAAGTACCATTTTCTTGCACTTTTCTCTTAACTTAATATCCACTCTCTTGAAAAAACGAGTGAGTAATGCTATTAAATTACGTTTTTGCGATTGTGCATACTAGAACCTTGTCTATGTGCATGTTGCCTTCGATCATCTTGAATTGTTTCCAGTCAATGACGATGCTTTTTGTGCTACATTATGCAGCTTTTTATTTTGCTGTGCTAAGAATCATATTATTAATTTAATATTATAACACACTGTGAAAAACAGGAAATGAAGCAACCCTAAATCTTGTGTAAAAGCCAGGTGTGCCAACAACTGGCGCCAACCTACATCATTGCAACTTTGCCTCGCCAAAGGATATTTGTTCCTCCTTTCAGACTATCACTCCTCAGTTGCGTTTGGTCATAAATATTTCACTCCTACATTTAGTTCTTGCACATTTTCATCTCTCTCTCCCAGAGCTGTGAGCAAATATCCACTGGGGTGGATCTGTAAGCACCCTTGTTGATGCATGGCTGCTCAGTGTAAAACCCAGTTATTACAAATTCTAACACATGTTTTATCTAATTATCCAAAACAACAGTCACACAGGTAAGAAGATGTTCAACAACACGTATGTGTTATTTAAGTTAAGCTTACAGTTAACATGTTTCTCATAATTACAGTTTACAAGGTCTGAAGTGACTCACAGCATTTGTCATATTTTGGCGATGTAAAAATTCAGTGCATTTCATGAGAGTATGCCTCAGTTAAATATCCAGTGTCACTTACAGAAATACTAAGAGAATAAACTGCAGACCATCTCATAGGGCTTTGTCAGTAGCATCATTAATAAAGATAGCAGTAGTGTTGGGAAATGTAACAATTAAACCTGAAGCAGTGTCAAAAACACAAGCTGTTACCCCCGCTTGAAACATGGTTGTTGACATGTTTTGTGCAGCAGATTTTAAACAATGAATGCATGCAGTAAATTATAAAATCCTCTGCATATTTAACAGGGAACCTTGCGAAGATGAACATTGTACCATTTTATATACAGTGCTGTTTTCTACTCAAGGACAATCAAATTACTCTGACCATGCCAGTATGGAGGAGAGGGGTTAATGTAAAGACTAAGTGAGGCAAGGGAGATAACGTAATCTAGTGAATATAAAAGCACTGGATTAACCTGATTGGTGGTTTGTGTTCATGTGTGTGAGAGAGAGAGAGAAAGAGGTAGAGAGTTATTCATTATGTATAGATTGTGATCACATACAATCTATATTAGTCAAGTGGCCCATTGAGGCTTGAGGGATTCTTGTTTCTGGTAAATGTGCTCCGCTTCCCCTCTCAAAAAGCTTTGTGGATGCAGGTGCAGGTGCCAATCAGTACACAAAGTGCAAAACACAAATATTAAGCAACCCATAATAGATGCAAATAGCATTCAAAATGTAAAATTTGGCTGATAAAATAAATAAATATTTATTTGTGTAAATCACATCTGATGAATAATTAATCCAAGGAGATCTCTTTTCATATATAATGCATCACACCCAAAGTTACCGGGTGCCTTTGGCTTTGCCGTAATAGTAGGGCTGGGCGATAAAACGATAACGATATATATCGCGATATAACTTTACTCAATAGCAATATGAAACGTGGTCGATAGAAAGTCGATAGTTTTCATTCATTCATGTTTTTGACAGAAAACACAAACAGCCAATTAAAACGAGAGTTGCGCCGCGCTGGACCAATGGCTGAGCCAGTCAGGTTAGGTTGACACAGCACAGGAAGACATTCAAGACAACACAACAACATGTGGTAATGTTTGGGCCTGGCGTCAGCAGCGGGACATGCGGGGGAAAAAAGAGAGAGGATGAGTGTTGCCTCGAAAGAAAAAATTAAGGAGAACTTGGACGAGTGACCGTGAAAAGACGCGTGGTACGTCATGTTTACATTAACCCCGAGACACAGTACTGTAAACAACGCTAAACTTTAACCACGGAGACAGCAGGCAGTCGGAGCGGCTCGAGCTCCGACTGCCGTCTCATCAAAGGGAGCGCAGTCACGGCGTGGCCGCTCTGCTGCTGCTGATGTTGTGTTCACTGACAGACGCACCTCAACTGTGCCGACCTAAACACTGACCACTGGCGAAGCAAGCGCTAACAGCGGCGGTTACTCTTCCTTTTTCTTTTTCAGTCGGGTTTAGGCTGTGAATTATCGCTAATTAGACGGACCACGTCAGGTCCGGTTTTAATTTTCACGTCCGTTTATAACTGTAGCAGCAGCAGAGAGATGGAGCAGCTCCTGTATGAAGAGTGCGGCTCTGACCTAACTCCTGTATGATGTAATGTTAAAGAACGCCTGAACAGTGGAGTGATAATGTCTGTAAAAGTCCCAGACTGTTATACTGTATATCAGCACTCATGGAATGTCTCCTGTCCAATCAAATTACTATTACTAAATATATATACCAGTTTTATTTATCTGAAACTACTCATTGCTTTTATTATATGTTCATCATTACATCTGCATGTTCAGTTTTTGACAGAAAATACATATTTAAATAAAAAATAACCTTCTGATATCTTCAAATCTCACTTGTGTGTATAATGGAACATTTAGGCTTGACAAAAATAGTGACTTGAGTCATATCGTAATATATATCGATATCGACTGATATGAAAAAGATTATCGTGATAGGATTTTTTCTCATATCGCCCAGCCCTACGTAATAGGGAACATTTCCTGCATCAGGCATCCTGTATCATTAGCATCATTTAAACAGACTGCACACAAGTGTGGATTATGCTCACACTCTAGGGTGGTAGCCGTACAAATTAACACAGTCACAGTATTGATTGACACCTGAGGGTGATGATGGCAGAATGACAGCAGTGTCAAAGAGAATGAAAATTGTCGTCTCCCGTGGGACAAAAGCTGCTGCTGTGGAAGCAGCGAGACAATCTGCACATGGCCAATTGCAGCATGTTACTACAGAATGTGCTACCATTCACAACATTAGGACTGGTTCTGTGCAAACATGCACAGATGTATACTGTTGCACACATCTAGATAACAAGAGTCTGAGCACGGCAATGAGAAATGGCACTTTTCCACTTGTAATTGCTGCATAATTGTTTTTTAACAGACTGATTTAAATCTGTCCCTCTATTATCTATCCCTGTTTTCTCCTCTGTGCACCTCACTGACGATGCTCCTGACCTAATTGTAGCTGTAGTGAGGTAGAAGTGATCAGGACATGACTCCAATCCGGTGTCCTGTCACTTTTACACCAGTAAGAGTAGTTGTCTTGCCCTCCAGCAGGATGTTTCACATTGAGACCTTGTGTTACCTTTTGTCCTAATGTTCCAGCACATCACTGCTCCCTGGTACAGCTTGTACATGTCTATTGCTGCAGGCACAGATAGCAAGATTTGGCACGTGCCATTAATGCCTCATGACATTTTGATTGAAAAACATGACATTCTCTTGTCAGATCTACGGTGCGGTCTGTATTGTCATGGGTGTCAAGTGTTAATGGGGGAGTCATTGTGATATCCTTGACTGAAAATACATGATATGTGAATGTGTGTGTTGCCTGTGTGTACATTTTGTAACTAATGCAGCTTATTAAACTATAGCATTCACTGTAGTGAAATCTTTGGATGCATTGCACATATACCTGCCATATTTTTTTTTACTCACGTCGATGTTAGAGTAGTTGCACCGGCAGTGTTGTGCAGGAGATGCTGCGAGTTGCTTCTGTGACCTGATTTCCTGTGACAGGAGTTACTCGAGCAGTCTGTCTGGCACACACACACACACACACACACACACACACACACACACACACACACACACCCATCTTCCGGTCTCTGTCTTCTTCCCGTTCTCATTCGAGCTTGCTCTGTTCCTCCTCACCGTTCTCTGCTTCACCTGCTTCTCTGCTTCTCGCGCTCTTTTATCCCATCTCCACATACCCATTTATTATAGTACACGCCACGGGCATGTGAAGTAGGGCATTACAGCTCCAAATCTCCCACGGAAAAAGCGGCGTTTAACCTGCAGATGTACGAAAGCACCGTGCCACAGATTTTCAAAAATGCGTGTCACAATCCTGCTTTAGTCACACGCTGCACACCCTGTTAAATTGTTTTACGCTCTCACATACTGTATGTGTCTGTCTGCAGTCCTTCTTGCTTCTCTCTCTTGTTTCTTAATTTCTCACTCTCTCCTCCCTCGTTCATCCTCACACTCTTAACCTCCTCCTCGTGCAGATCCTGATTTTAATATTAAGCTTAGGTATTCATTTATGCAAATCAACCTTTAAGCACAAAGTCATAGAAATGCCTGCAAGCACTTAGTGCACATTGTTTCTCATAGCATTAGGAATGCATGATGATGTGTGTATGTGTGTGTTTGTGTTAATGCACTGGTCACAAGCCCCGGCATTTTAGAGAATTATACTTATCTGTAGTTAATTTGTGGCCAGTTTAAGACCATTGATGAGCACTTAACCTGTCACCGCACCAAAAGCCGCACTGCAGCAGCTTCTCTCTCTCTCTTTAGCTGCCCTTCTATCCAATTTAACACCCCCCCCCTCTTTCTGCCTCTTGCCATCTCTTGCTTATTTCTCTTTCTCTTGCTCCCCCTGCTGTATCTACATCATCCTCCACTTTTCATTCCTATCTCTTTCCTTCTGCTTTTTCCATTGACCTCCCTTGCACTCTGCTTATGTCTACCCACCCTCTTTTTTTTCATTTTTTAATTTCTATAATTTTTTTTTCTACCTATGAAGGTTGAGAATAATCCAAAGAAGTGTGCATCTGTATGAGTCACTGCCTGTCTGTGTGTGTGTGTGTATGTGTGGCAGAAGGAGACGGAGGCAGAGAGGGGGTGTGTAAGGAGGTGAAGAGCATTGCGTCATTGGGGGTGTGTTGAACAGTAGGTGGGCTGAGCCGGCTGTCAGTCAGTGACGCCAGTGGAGCACGTGCATTGGTCGTGGCTGGGAAGACGTTGTGCGGCGGTTATCTGGCTGTAGGCGAGTAGTGCTAGAAACAGCCGCAGCTCCCCTTACCGACGGGCGGATCTCGGGAGTGTATGTCTGTGTGTGTGTTATGTGTGTGTGTTGTGTGTGTATGTGGGTGCGGGAGTGCATGTGTAAGTCTGGGCCCATGTAAATGCCGGATGGGCTGCAACTGGAGCCGCTGCTGATGCTGGTGAATAATGCAGGCAGAGGCACAGAGTTTGGATAGCATGCAGGGAGCCAGATTAATAATGCATCCTGCCGGGTTACAGGCTCTGAATTAGTTAGTTTTGCTGGAACCTGTAGCTGCCGACTGTCGCCCGCCCGCCTGCCTGACTTACTGACTCCTTGCCTACCTTTCCACCTGACTGCCGGACTGTCTGACTTAGAAAATGTCTCACTACCATTTCATCAAATGCTGTAAGTACTCACTCAGCATCTCTTTTTTTGTACATGCCAGTGTGTGTGCAGGTGCACTTGTGTATGCCTTGGACATGGGTGTGTGTTCTGTAACATTAGCACTTACTACTGTATGTATCCAGGGGCTCATAAACTGTTTGAGTTTATATTCTGGTCAGCCGCTGGTCAGCCGCTGTCGTCATGGCTGCACAAACTAAACTTCAAATGGGCATTTGTGTTTGTGTGTGTGTGTGTGTGCAGTAAGTGGGTGTGTGAGCTTGCTGCAGAGAGCTGCTGCTGCTGCTGCAGATGTGTGAAGTTGACCGGTGAATGCGGCAGGTAGCGGCAGTGGGAGAGAAAGATGAAACAGAGCCACAAAGATGCAGATCCCATGAGCGTCTGGTGAATTCATAACACATTGACAGACTGACTGAGAGAGAAAGTCGTTTCAGAGAGAGAAGGACAGATGGAGAAACACTGAGGGTGATTTAGATTAGTGTTGGAGAAAGAGGGGTGGGGGGGTGGCAGGACAGAGAAATGGAGAAGGACGTGAGGATGGTATGAGTGACATATGAAGAATGCGGGCAAATAGTGCAAAGAGTGATGAGCGGACTTGGAGGAATAAAGGAGTGATGCTGGTATTTGAGAGGTAACGGTGGAGACACAAGTAAAGAGGGATAATAAAAGAGGAGAAACAAGTAAATCCTATGACAGAGTTGATGCAGTCTGTCATAAAGTCTCTCCTTAAATCACCCTTCTCACCCCCGAACCCCTACCTGTTCCAATCATCTCTCTGCATCCTGCACTTTCATAGTGCCTGCCGTTTGCAGCCTGTGTGTGTTTATGCGTGTCTGTGTGTGTATGTGTGCTATTTTCTAATTTAGAAGCTCCTGCTGTGCTGTCAGTGTTATTAGCTGGAGCCTGTATGGGATGTTCCACATTCAATCAATAACTGATAGCCCGGAGATGAAATGGCAGGAAACGAAAACTGCTTTCTATCGCCATCTCTCTCTGTCTCTGCACTCTCTCCATCTCTTCTCAGATTCATTGAGCTCTGCCTCCCATTAGACTCAGTCCTATACTGTCCTTCCCGTCCTCATTCACATTCAGTCTATCCATTCAGAGCCATTCATCACACACAGCAGCAAATGCCATTGTCATAACTGACTGTTCTGTGCGTGATGACAGTGTCGCCACATCGTACTGTTGTTTTTGCATCCAACTCTCAAGCAAATCTTATGGAAACGTTTAAAAAATAATAAGTAAAACTGAACAGGAGGGATGTGCTTTTCCTTCAGCCACAGTAGATACACACAGCAACACACAGCAGGTTGTTACAAGTCATGAGAGATTTTCTCAGTCACAACATATCACAGCATCTAAAACCACATGGGAACTGCTGTGCAATTAAAGTGGACCTTTTAACACACACTGAGATACATCATCATTTGTATAGACATGCACATCTGTATCACTTAATGTAAACATCTTTAGTAACTTAATGTTATTTTACTTTAACGTGTTTGGCTGCTCTTGATAAACTGTTCTGTTATCCTTCAATCCACTATACACTGCACATACCGTAATGCCTTGTGTATAAGTCATGTCTGCATTAGTATAATGCATCATGTGCTGGGAGTTGATGGGGTGACGTAGCCGTAGCCTTGACTGTATGCTTAGTGGATATTATATGAGGGTGACGGAGAGTGTGAAGGATAAGCGGCCTCCTGCATCGGCAGGTGCAGAACATGCAGCTCAGGACCCTTTGTTTTTACTGTTGCAACAAAGATGTGGTGATAGGCTACAATTTACATTTTTCAAATTGAATGATTAGTCGGGACAATATCGGTATAATTAATTGAAAAGGAAACTAATCATTAGTTTCAGCCCAAGGTTTTGTTTTTTCCATCTCTACCCACTCTGCATGTTGACTGAGCTGTGCACTCATAGTATATCCATTTCTGCCCGTTAGGCTGACACACTGACTGAAGCCAATGATCTAGGGTGTGTACTGTATGTGTGTATGTGGAAGTCCAATCAGCTTAATGCACCCTTTAATGACAAGTTCTGCTCTTCATCCTCTTTATTTTCAGCCCTGCGGTGAGCTATGGGTCAGTATATTATAGATCAGGGCATCTTAGATGGGTGACTACTAAGGCGCACAGACTGACCACCGCTACTACTCCACCGCTGCTACTGCTACTGCGACATGTCACATATTAAAAAGGACTGAGCTGAGGAGAAGAAAAGGTGCAGGGAGGAAATATGAGAGCAGAAGAAAAAATGGAGGCAGTAAGTAGCGATTGTTGAAGGTGGACTGTCGAGAGGTGGAGTGGCACGATTTTGAAAAAGGCAGCAGGTTTTCTTTTGCTTTTGTGTGTGTGTGTGTGTGTGTGTGTGTGTGTGTGTGTGTGTGTGTGTGTGTGTGTGTGTGTGTGTGTGTGTGTGTGTGTGTGTGTGTGTGTGTGTGTGTGTGTGTGTGTGTGTGTGTGTGTGTGTGTGTGTGTGTGTGTGTGTGTGTGTGTGTGTGTGTGTGTGTGTGTGTGTGTGTCTGCCCAAACTGCGGCCAAGTTCCTAAAATAAAATACAGTTGAAGCAGACACCTGGCATGAACAGTATAATAATGACCCACCACCCCTCCTCCCCCCCTCCTTGTCTGGACCCTGAACACAAAAGAGCCTTCTTTACATGTCTAACCAGAGCAGATGGCACGGGTGTATTGTACAGGAGGTGTGTGTGTGTGTGTGTATGTGTGACAAAGAAGGGTGAAGGGGGCAGGTGTTTTAGTGAAAAGATATATATCAAACAGTAGAAAAGCACATACAGACACAGCAGCTTCATTTGTCTGCCAGGATGACTTTGTTTCTCTTAGATAAAGATCTAGTCCAAACACACCTCAGGCCCTACTGTATAAAGTAGACACAAATTAGCAACATGGCCATTGGAGGACTGTTAAGGACATCTTTTGTTGTTGCGATATTTTTCATTCCTGGATGTTCGCATCGTTCAAAGACTTTTTGCTCGATGAAAAGAGTTGATAAAGTAGTGAGAGGGAGACAGAGGAGGGTGGGGAACCATGGGGACAACATGTAGTACTTCAAAGGTGTCCTACTAACAATACTCTCCATCTGACGAACAGACTGATGGGCGCTCAGTCATCCTAACAGAGAGAGACAGAGATGAAACACAGAGACAAAGAGAGACACATTCAGGCAGATCGCTGTAGAGACAAACGTGGTCCGAGGATTGGAGAATTAAAACAAAATGGGCTCAAAGGAGCAAGAGCAACAAAGGGAACAGTGAAGTTGAGTTTGATAAAAGAAGGCATGACATTTAAAGACAGCAGGGCCAAAGAGGGATGAGTGGGTGAGTCAGAAAGAAAAAAACGAAACACAACATTTCTGCAAAGGCATCGTTTTGCTGTTCTTCTGGGCTGGCAGTGACCTGGATTTGTCAAATTACCAACACTTTAAATGCCAGATTGCTTCAACATTAGATTCTGCTCTTGATGCACAGATTTGGTATTTTTAAATCTGCCCTGTGTATTTTTTTGTGAAGTGCGTGCTACTAAATAATCAAAATGTCTAATACCGAGCATATCCTAATGCATATACAATAGCTTTAACAGCTTTCTTGTGATGAAGTCTGTTTGGCTAAGTTCCACTGAGAGGTGGAGAGATTATGCAGAGTCAGGAGAATCGCTAGACTCTTTTGGGACGGGACAGACAACATGCTAAACGCTGTGATGCTTCCTTCAAATCACCTGAGGGCTAAACAGACACAGAAAATTTTCCTGCACGGTAAATATGCAAAGTGGCTGCCCACATCCAGCAGGGCAGCGTGCAGACACAGACATGCAAGCCTCCGTATATGCACACAAAACAGTAATAGAGATGTTTAAACAGAGTTCTGCCAGGAGGTGAAGCAAACAGTGTTTGTGTTTTATCATCTGAGCCCCGTCTCATTAGCTCAGCATCAAAATTGTGTTAGAGTAAACACTATGGTCTGCAGTGTTTTCACTGATTCATCACATTTCTCCCTCACACTTTGCCTGGACAGCTTATGTCTGTGCTATTCAACACTGCATAAATGAATTACATTTGTATTTACTCTTACGCAGCTGTCTGGTTTTCTCGATCTGAATATCATTATCGTTGTCTCTCTCTCTCTCTCTCTCTCTCTGTCCCTCCAGGTTGTTTCCAGCTATGTAATGTCTTTCGTCAGAACATGGAGATAGACCAGTGTCTTCTGGAGTCTCTCCCCATCGGCCAGCGCCAGCGCTTGGTCAGGAGGATGCGCTGCGACCAAATAAGGGCGTACTATGAGAGGGAAAAGAACCTTCAGCGCCAGCAAGGTGGAGTCAAGGTTCGAGCCCCGGCCGCCCATCGCAAGAAGCACCGCGTCCGTTTCGGCTCGACCAATATCATACAGGATGCCATCATTCGCCATGACAACAAAGAAGGTGTGTACTGTATGTTGGTGCAAGTGGTGTGATAAGAGTGTGCACGTTGCGTGACAAGGTAGAAGTGCGTGCTGAGGTGAACACAGTAAACATTTGAGGAACAGGACTACCCACTGGATTTGTGTGACGGCTCTGGTGATTAGTGTGACACACACACACACACACACACACACACACACACACACACACACACACACACACACACACACACACACACATGCACACAGCAGCAGGCCAAAAGAGTGCTGCTGACTGCAGGTAACACAATTTGTTCTGCTGGAAGCTGTCCACTTGACCAAGGAGAGCAGAGTGCAGCTTTTATCCTGGTACAAACAGCTCTAAAAGGCAGAAATACCTTTACAGCAATTATATCTGTTATGCTGTTGAGAGCAAACAGAAATTCAACACAATAGCAGTTATAAAATAGGACCATTTTCCTTTTGTTTTCCGACACCTAACTAATCCAGAGGCAGTGACAAGAGGAGTATGAACGTTCCTCCAAAGACAAACAAATGTGACATGGACATATGACACAGCCGCTGGCCGACGCAGCTCTGAAGAGGGAATAACTGATGTGTAGCAATAGTGTTTCATTGTCTGTGGACTCGTGTGTTTTCATGTTTCTAATCCAAACACAAATGCATCAAAACAAACATTAGCATGTTAAAATATTAGTTCAGGAGCAATGAATAGTGGGCATCGCCTTAACCATTCAAACATTTGTGTCAAACAAAGGTAGCTTGCCAATACTGGATGTACATGAGTGATTTTTGTTCTCTATAAATACAGATGACACTGAAGATAAAAATAGTCCAAATAAATCAGCAAAGTGTCTAAAAAAATATTAGAAAGAGGTTTTGATGAACTTTACTCAGGACTTCAGAGCAGTCGTGCTACTTTAACTGCTTTTAGTGGGCATCTATTAAAATGTCATTTATATCTGACAATGTGTGTATCTTTGTGTAGTGCACATTTGTGCATTTATCCATTCTTCATCAGGCTAAAGGACTGTGAGATCTTTTATTAGACAAACAATAAATCATATCTTCCCTTAGGCCTCAGGTTTTAGTACAACTGGCTGCCAGTAAAAAATAAAAATCTAATTCTCAGGCTGTTTTTATGGATTTCTGACTGTCAATGAATGC
Organism: Trachurus trachurus; assembly: GCF_905171665.1. Taxonomy (NCBI): domain Eukaryota; kingdom Metazoa; phylum Chordata; class Actinopteri; order Carangiformes; family Carangidae; genus Trachurus; species Trachurus trachurus. The sequence goes on from NC_139899.1 coordinate 19,029,394, forward strand.
ACAAGATTCATGAGGTCTTCACACTTTACTCTTAAGGGAATTAATATTTGTGCAACCTTACTGTCTTTCTTCTTGTCTATGCCAGTCATTTGCCAGTCATTTACCCAGCTGTCCGGGTGTATCTGTGTCAGTCCTACCAGCAGTCTTTGCAGGTCACTGTGCTAATCTCTGCTCCCTAGCTGCCAAGGAGGTTCAGCTGGGGTCTGTGGGAGCAGCTGGTGTGCCATTGCAACAGCCAGACAAAAACCAGGGTTCCTTGGCTTGGCATGAATCAGATCTGGTACGGCTCTGCCTAATGCCCACCTTCCACTCAAGCTCCTCCATGCCCTCAAAACTGGTACCTGTCCACTGTTTGCTCTGCGAAGGGAAAGTTGCATTGGTGATGTTCATGAAGGAACTGGATCTAGAACTAAACAATTCATAGACTCAAGCACAGAAGCTGCTGCACGTGGGACAGGTTTTACCAGACTCTGAGTCAAGGGGTTACATTGTGGTCTGTTCATGTCATGTTGGCCTGTCTGTTCTTGACTTAATATCTGCATGTCATCCTGTGTGGGACGATGTGTCTGTCCAAACCAATCAGCTGTCTTTGATGATGGCTCTTGAGCATTGCTCAGTGGTGCAGATTTACTGAGTACCAGTTCTTCTCACCACTGCTGCTTGAGTTACCTCTCTTCTTCTTTTGCACAGTGTGATACTGTAAGATTTGCCTCAGGCTAGGACCCTCCCCTGAGTAATGTGGGAACATTTCTGGATCATTTCCCCTTACTACAGAAGCATCTTAAGAGAACAGGGAATGTGTATCCACACGTGTTACAAGAGCCTAGGGGTTAATCTGGAACAGTAGATGGGAGTAAAACAGTAAAGAATCTGCAGTTGTAACTCATGACGGTACCAGGGAAACCCAGTATTTTTCCTAGAAAGAGGACGACAACCCAAATATGATAAATAGTATGTGAATTTCTATTTCCCTCATATGATGCAATCATGTCAAATTCATCACCAGAAAAGTATGATGACTTCTCCATCATTTTATGCTTTAAGTATTATTTTTAAACCATCATCTTGTTCATTTTCCCAAGTGTAACATGCATGATGAGACTTATGGACTGTTAGAGCATCATAGGATAATTAGACATGTAATGTTTCTGTTATCTTGAGTGAACCGTGCATGTTTTAACACCCATTTGTTTGCAGTTTTCATTACCACGTCCCCTAGATAGTGACTTGTACAAAACAAAACAAAACAATGATGGGAAGATGTTTTGGTGACTCAACATTGTTTTTGAGAACCTGTGAGAGTGTGAGAGAAAGTAGAGAGATTAGCCAAATTAAGTGTCAGAGAGGAAACAACACAAGGAACAAAGAAGGAAAGGAAATGGAATTAGAGAGATAGCAAGATTGGGTGGGGGCACGTGTTATGTCCTAATTAAAGCCCGTCTTTTAGCGAGTTTTAGCTCAGGGATTACAGTCACAGATAAGTGCAGGAACTCAGTTTGCTGACACCACAGCCAGGTATTCAGAAGATATCGGTCTCACAAAATCACAAAGGATTTATTTTCTTATCGCTTGTCTTGTACAGGAAATAAGATGAAGGAGACTGAGATAAGAAGCAGCAGGATGGAGGAAAGGATGAGCACAGATGGTAAATGAAAAATTGGAAGGCACAAGAAATTGAAAGTCAACAGGGAAGAGGCATCAGGTTAGGGAGGATATTGTGAGGTTAGAGTGAAAAAATTCTAATAGTACAGTAGTTTGATATGAGTACACCGTAGCTCTTCTCACTCCTCTGCTCTGTTCCTGTCTGTCATGTATAAACATCTGGCTCACTTGCGTTTTGACATTTGGTGAAATTGCTTTCCCCAAACCAATATCTTAACGTCATCAAAGCGAGGCACCAGTGGAAAGGCAGCAGCTGTTGTCCTTGCAGCCATGGAGCCTACAGTCTGTTTGTATTACAGTATGTCCTCCGCTTTTAACAGAGTAATGATATTAAATATGACATTTTGGTGTCAGGTAATTTTACAGAGTCCTTCTCTTACTGGTTCCTGGACAAACACAATGTGAGAAACATGAACCGATGAAAATTAGGCAAGCAGCAATTCATGTAAATTTAAGATATTTTTTTCTTTTGAGGAGACAAGTCTTCTTAAATTGTTTTTAAGTTAAACGCTTAAACTTCCAAATAGTAAAAATTGATAGATACTGTAACAAAGACACTCATGGTTGGAAGAGAATAATTCCTACTCTCTTTGTTGTCCTTGTATTTTTTGTATTAGCACAGTCCTTGAGTCAAAGCCCCCTCGTGCTAAATATCAGCCACATTACCAAGTGGCAACCACTCCCAATTCTCTTCAGTGGGAATGCCAAACCAAGCCAAAAACAATGCTGGTGGGGATTGTACCCAGATAGCATTAATGGCCAAGTGCTTTCCCCCCGTGCTCATGTTTTGTGTGAGTGTGTGAGAGTTTGCATGCTTATTTATCAAGAGGTTTAGATATTCTGGCACTTGCTGAAAGTGTAATTACAGTATATATGTGGTGCCTGCGTACAGAGTTGTCTGAATACCCCCCCTTCCATTATTGATCAGTGTGTATAGATCCATCCCGCAGGCACAGCACAGTGACTCACAGGCTCCAATCAGAGGAAGTGAAACAACAGTAATAGCTTTCAGTCCTGTGTGGTGTTTTGGAGCACTGCTTTAGACACAATTCTTGAAATTGAATCATACCATGGCTAAAATAAGAATGCTATGTGTGCCAGAGCCGGTGTTATACAATGTTCAGCCGTTTGTGTTGACGCAGCCGCAGCCTCCAGATTAGTGCAGCGAAGCTTCTTAGCAAATGGAGCTGCCAGTTTTCTGGAGGTTTAAACAGGCCTTTGTCCAGTTGACTCCAGCCCTTAAATACTTCTTAAACCAGAGGATTTTCTCCAACAAGGTGTCGCTGCTGCACTTAGTCCTTCTCAGTCCTCACTCCTCAGCATTGTCCACAGATCAATATTTTAATTATCATGCAGTAGATGCATTTATCTCTTATCTCATGTATAGAGGTGTTCATGCAGTTTAAACTGAGTGTGTTGTTTCACAGGAAATCACATTCTCTCCACTCCTGTTTTAATTGCAGTGGCTTTGCCGGACAGCACTGCAGCTGAAGTTGAAAATCAATGTAACACTCAGAGCAGCAGTGATGTGGTGGGAACCTCGAGACATTTAGCTGCCTTTTAGTTATCAGTCAGCTTGCTGTCGCCACCACTTCACATCGATCCAACACTCAGGTGTCCTGCTCAGCGGAGAAAACATGTCACACTGTTACTACTCGCCACTTTGGTTTATACTGTATATATAATTCATCTTTCCAGATGTTAAAACACAAGCCAGTGAAAGGAGAGGAGGAGACATAAGTGAATATGAATGTTAGTGGAGTACATTGATATCTTTCTGCAGAAGAGCATGCTGGGATTAAAGGCATGTCAACCACCTGTCATGTATTTGACAGAACGGGGCCTGGGCCCACAGAGGTGGTAGAGAAACGCATCACGATATATTTCACTGGAATCTAATTTTAAAACCTTATGACTTTCAGTTTCATACAGAAGGGATCCCTTAATATCAACTGTATCATCAGGCAGTATATTGGAATTTTTCCACAGACTATGGTGTTTATTGAGCATCTAATATTAAACCTCTGGTTCACTTGATGACTCATCATTGTTGCTTCAGGGGTTCAGCCGTACAAGTTAATATGAGTATGTGTAACAGCACTTTTATCCCAAACATAGCCAGCCTGACAACTGATTATAACACAGTTAAATATTTGCAATTCCTGCGTTGGTTCTTTTGTAGTGTTCACAAACAAGAATTTTCATTTTCATTGTCATTGTGTTTGCTAGATTTCCTTAGGCGACTTCACAAATACCAAATTGTAAAAAGAGGAAGCACAGAGAGAACCTTACTTTTGTATTATTAGAAAAAAAAAAAAAAAAGTATTATTATGATAATTTTTCTCCACTATGGTGGTTGTTTACCGTGTTGGGAGTAAACCTTTCTAATCCGGCCACTGCAGATTTGTTATTTTGGAATATACTTGAAATATATTGGACGTTAGGTGTGTAGCATTGTTGCCAAGACTTTAACACCTGAAATCTTTGAGATCATCTTGTCTAAAGTGGGCAGGAGAAGCCTGATCCATCTTATAGAGCTCATCATAAGAGAATCTGCATTTAGAGTTAAGTGTTATTGGAAAAAATGTACAGTACCTTTTTTCCCCATCAGACTCAGAACACAGGAAAACTGTCTGAGCTCATTTCAGAAACATGGGGCAGTGAAGTGAGACGGTCCCTGTTATGACTATGACTGTGTGATAAGGACAAAAGAGGCATACACATTTATAAAGGTGAGGGATTTGAACAGAATCTCATATGGGCCAGCCCAGGGGTAGACTGTATACGGGAAGAATATGTGTGTTTGCTGGATGAAGTAAATTGGCAATACTGCTGTAAGTGGCATATTATGGAGGTTACATTACTGAGATCTTATCAAATGCATGGAATATCACGGCCCAGTGAGATAAGGAGCAGCCGAAGAATCGAAAGGAGAGGCTGAAGAAAAATACATTTAATCTTGTACTGTATAAAACATGCTCATTCAGCATGTTACACGTCTACTTCAGGTAGAAAGAATAGAATTATCACTCACACACCTTGCTGCAGAGGTTAGTGATATTGTTTCTTAGCATAGGATCGTGTTTTGAATGGGGGTTTTGTTTTTTGTTTAGTTTTTTGTATCCTTCTCTGTGTGGGCAAAAGATCCAGATCTTGCAAGTTAACATGTAAACAAGTTACAGACAGACATTTCGTCAGTCCAAGTGACAGTATAGATCTCAAGGTGAGCAGATGATTTGTTTGGAATTTGAGAGCTCAGTTGAACATGTTTGATTCACTGCTCAGATTATGTGGTGTGCACAGTTCTTACAAAGAAATGCAGTTTATCCATTTGAAATGATAAAATATTGTAATAATAATAATAATAATGAAACAGTCTAGACCAGAGAGTGGTTAGACTGTGGCAGAGGACGTACTGGTAAGTAGAGTGGCCAGGCCTGTCCTTCAATGCGACCAGGATGCATTTGTGTTCACACTGTGAAGGGAATGTGGACACATGTAGCCCGGATCACCTCCTGAATGCATTTTGGGTGCATTCACACCTGTATTTGGTGATTGGATCACCTGACATGGTTGTTAATACCAGGTCTGAATGGGGTCTTAGTTTTAGTTTGGCTGTAGGTACAGTATTGGCTGTATGTGATATCGTAGCATCCCTCAGTAATGAAGCGAGGAGGTATTCATCGACACAGCAGAGCAACAAACCTGTCTGGTTGACAGTGTTATCTCTCCACTAACATCACTCCCTAGAGTAGCAGGGGCTTCCACTTTCCTCCCTCGCTCCCTGCCAGTCACATGTAGACTAGGTCATACTGTAGGTAGCTAAGATGACTGATGTCTAAATGTCACGCATTCACTGACATCCTGGAAAATCAGTAACTGCAATGAGCAATCCCTTTTTACTTAGCTGCACATAACACAGCCTCAAGGCAGTGACACTGTGACATAAATGCAGAGTATAGTATATACATTATACTGTAGTAGTTAATCCAGTTGTTACAATATTGCTATAGAGATGTGGTGCTGAATTAACTGGCGTCGTTCATTTGGTAAAGGGCTCATGAGGGTTTGGGGGGATTTATTTAAAACCTTGAAACATATTTATTCCAGGACGCCCAGGTAGCGATTCCTCATGCATATTGAATGTGTCTGTACCTTATTTAGGTTTTCCTCTCATCCACTTCTCTGGTTCGCTCTCTTTTCTACTCTTCCTACCAGTTCAGATCTGGTTGCCATGGAAACTCCACATATATCTCGAACAGCTGTTTTGCAATTTTCCACAAAATGACGGCTGACTTTGCCTCGTGCCCACTCTCCATTTCCCTACTATCATCAGCCTCCTGATGGAGTAACACACACACACACACACACACACACACACACACACACACACACACTGATGTACAAAGATTGAGATCAGTACATAATGTATATCAATTACCAAGTGACATAAAAAGATTTAACATAAAGTGAAATTGACTGTGGTTGCTGTGGGACAAACGTACAGTACATCTGCTCTCCTGTACCTGCTGTGTAAATCACTCATTGGCTATAAATCTCCATGATGTCTGGGCTCCTTTTCCCTTTCAGCTCCCTTACAACAGAGATAAACACAGCCATTCTTTACCGCAAACCTTCAACACCACTTAAATGCTCTCAACATGCTTCTACCGTGTGCTATTCATGTGCCATTCATTCATTTCAGCAGTGAATAAAATCAAACTTCACAGCTGGAATTCACCTTTCAACCAAGACTGGGCGACTGAAATGTTTCAGCAGCTTTAGAGCTTTAAGCCATTTTTATCCCTTCTGGTGCCGACTTTATGGCTTTGTGTCTCTGTGGTTTAAATCACTTAAAACAATAAACTAGTTGGAATTACGTTGTAAATCTGTAAAACAACTTACACTTGATTCATTCCTGACAGCGCTGGTATACTTAGCACCAATGCACACACGAGCTGGAGCGCACACCGGTGGCTAGCTGTGGTTGATCATGATGAATCTGCCAATTGTACAACACTACTATTGATTGTTGTTGTCCATACTGTCAGACAATCACTGTGCCTTGTTTTTTACTGCTTAAGTGTCAATATGTGGCTCATGACCTCTGACCCCTCTTCGACACATTTCATTTACTTTCCATAAAACTCAGGTAACTCCTGTCAACCCTGTCTCTTAACAGCTTAAGGGACAGAAGAGACTGTCCTGTTGACTTGCAATCACCAAAATGTCAAACCATATATTTTTTACTGAGAAGCAAATCGTGTTATGCGTTGCATAGAAATCTCTCCTCCTTCACTAATAAGCAGCCCAGTGAGATACTGTTTGATATAGAAGGGAAGAATATTCTCTATCCCCTCGTAACTACTTTATCTTTATATAAACCTTAATTGGTGGTTTACAGTCCTGAGTGTCTACAGTGTGTTGAGGAGCTGGGAGATAATAGTACTGATTGACTCTAATGTGGGCCAGTTTGTTTCTCATCAACCATTTACAGGCCATTAAGCACTGAAGGCCATTAGAGGCCTGGGAAAGTGTCCATGTACAGTATGTTGCTGTGTGCGCAGAACTTCTAAAATGATTAAATGACAGAACTGAAAGAAAAAGAAAAAGAAATCTATACTGTACATGAATGTAAGTAATTTCATTCTTAACAGTCTATTGCTTGGTTGTACAGTGACCAGGCAGGGCTATCTCTGTTTTTGAAAGATACTGTATATGCTGGCAACCAATACTCATACCCTGTGCACATCTGTACACATTTTAGTGGCAATTGAATTGGTCACAATATTTCCACCTTTCCACAAATCCTGAATAGTATAATATAGTGTCCATAGCAGAGCACCCAGATGTTCCTGAGACACTATATTATTTCCATATCTACGTATGTGCCAGACATTATATTTCCTGTTGATATTGAAGGTGTGCCGAAGAGCTGATGATTTGATATCTGTGACATGCTTTGGTCAAAATACCCAAATGATCAAACATCACAGCTCTTTTCATCCACTCAAAACAGCCCTGTTCAGAACGGTTGGTTTCAGTGCCTGTCACTTTAAATGCAAATGAACCACTACGTGCCCCGCCCCCTCCCCTTCTACCAGTCCCAGCCAGGTAGGGGTGGTGTTATGCAAATTTGAATTGTAGTTTACATCACTGGAAGACAACTGAGAGAACAGCTCGTAAAACCACGTGGATTTCAACCTAGGGAGCCTGAAGATTACAGATTATTTTGTCAATTCTCACATTTTGGAGGCCGGAAGGCAAGACAAACACCCAAATTAATGTTAAAGAGCCTTCAAAAATGGATATTTCCATAATATGTCCCCTTTAAAGCTATTTCTTGAAGCCATATTGTGTGTGTTACATAGCATTTTTGTGGTCCAGTACACTTTGCAGTACAGTATAGTAACACTTACAGGGAAAATGACTGGTCTTTAAATAAAGTGTATGCATTTATTAAAAAAAGTGGTGTCTTCACACAAACACCAGATTTCTGCAGTTTGCGGTGTGTGTGTGTGTGTGTGTGTGTGTGTGTGTGTGTGTGTGTGTGTGTGTGTGTGTGTGTGTGTGTGTGTGTGTGTGTGTGTGTGTGTGTGTGTGTGTGTGTGTGTGTGTGTGTGTGTGTGTGTGTGTGTGTGTGTGTGTGTGTGGGGATGAATGGATGTGTGTGTAGCCTGGATGAGTTATTTAAGCATGTCTGTCTAGATAATGACCCTTTTAGTGAAATGACCTCATGGGGGTCATCAGCGGGGTTCATTAGTTGGAATTATCACCATGGTAATTACCGTGGCTACTGTCTTCAGAGTCACCAGCTTTGGTTAAGACTGAGACTGCAGTCAGTGTGTGTCTGCGACGTCGTGTATGTGTTGGGATTGCGTGACAGCGGTGGTTGTTTTGCTGGTACAAGGTCTTCCAGTGTTTAGTCAGTACCCATCCAGTGCTGTCAGTGTCTGTGAAATCACATATGTCCAAACCATAATGCCCCGCCTCCCCCTGTCCTCACCCTCTCCTGTTTGTCCATCCCACTCTATTTATCTGTCACACACTCCAGTATGCCCCCCCCCCCCTCCTCTTTTTCCTTCTCTCACTACCTCCTGCTGTGTTTGCTTTTATTTTGTGTACATGTTGGAGAAAAAAAAAAGTCAGTCTCTGGTATAATCACTGTGATCATGTATAGCCTGCCACTCTAAGCACATCTCTTATGGAAGTTGTTTGTAATGGCTTGTGTTTACGTCAGTAGATCTGTGTCAGTGTGTGAGTGGGTTGCGCAGCTCACTGGAGCTCACGGTGTGTGTGTGAAGTTAACGTTTGTGACCCAGAGGCTTTGTGACTTGCTACTGGAACATGGAGCAACCGAGCACACACGCAGCCTTAACACTGATCCACGGTGACACGTCAATGACAGTCAGAGGACGCTCAACATATATTGGTTTTGATAGTGAGTGACAAAGATCAGTGTGGGTGCTCTGTGTGTTGTGTCTCTGCTTTATATACCCTAAGCATCTTGTCTGTCTTCACATGCAGCAGGTGTTAACATATAGCTCTCCTTTGCCCTGCAGTGTTGCGGCTCCTGAAGGAGGGAGCAGACCTCAACAGCCCCATTCCCTCTGGCGGATCCTTGCTACACCTGGTAAGATAAAACTGATCAGATGATGATCACCGAATTTAAGAAATAAGCCGCAGTGTGTGTGTGTGTGTGTGTGTATGCATAAAAAAGAATAAAATGACCATTATCTTGCACTAAGAGGTGCTGATATCAATATTTTATCAACCTGGGTAACACTTTATGATAAGTACACTCTATTAACCTACCTGTTCTCCATGGCCTTTGATTCCATTTAAATTGATGTCTTTTAATACGGTATGCTATTATTTATTTTATTGACTAATTTTTACTTATGTGCTGTGCTTTAAATTGTTTTATTGGTTTTATATAGTGTTATTTTAATGCACATTATTTTTATAGTTTTTATTCTGTTTTGTTTTATGTACATTTTATGTCTTATGCCGATTGCATATTTTATGTTTTATTGTGTACAGCACTTTGGTCCACTGGGTTTTTAAAGTGCTTTATAAATAAAGTTGGTATGGTATGGTATTAAGCATTAGTTAAGCATTAAATACTAAATTCATCATTTATAACACATGAATACTCCTTAGTATGTAGTTTATAAACACAGTTAAAAATGTTTTCAGTATTTATAAACTACATACAATGAGTATTCATTCGCTATAATTAAAGAATTCAGTATTTATTAATGCTTAACTAATACTTAATAGTGTGTATATATTATAAAGTGTTACCTCAACCTGTACTTACAAGAGGACAAGGAAGAGGTTGTCACTCCTCTGACATGACATAACAATAGCCCCAAAAATGTATCTATCAGTATTTTGCTAATTCCTGCCGTGTAGTAGCATAAGCATTACATTTCCACATACACCAGTTAATATGCATTGAACCATTCATGTGCATTGTTTATTGTTAGTAATACCTCAGGGAATATACATTTCTGCAAACTAATCATAAGAAATCTACCGCTCTTGCACTCCTCAGTGTGCTCGCCACGACAATGTGTTTGCGGCAGAGGTTCTGATCGAGCGAGGCCTAAATGTCAACCTGCAGGACGAGGACCTGTGGACAGCTCTGCATGTAGCGTGTGTGTGCGACCACGCCGACGTGGTGCTTCTGCTGCTGCTGGTGAGAAAAACACACGCAAACATGGACATGAATATACTGTGGGGGTGGCTTTTTTTCCCCTTACTGTACCACAAACACACACAGAGACATGCATGGATACCCTTTTTGGATGGAATTTGTGGTATAATTTTCTTGTTGATCCTTGTGTGAATCCAAGCGTGTCGGCTACAAATTAGATAATGTTTGGGAATAGCTTGGCAAAAAAAAAAAGCTTCATGTTTTGAATTAGCTTTGAACCAGTAGCTCTATTCACATTAGTCATCCAAAATTCTCCGTCCAAGTGGAGCATCTTCCAGTGATGAGGGGTTTTGGATTATGGGGTGTCTACTCTGAAATGCAACTTTGCGTTCTCAAACAAACTTGGCTTAATCGCTGAACATGAAGATATTTCGAAAAATCGGTATTAGCATGATATCAAAGAGAGAGCCCGTTCTGCCGAGGATGTCTCGACAAGAGCTGTGGTTGTACTGATTAGGTCCATAACGACAGCAGGCCCAGCTGCAGGGGAGGGCATGTACATCCGGCCCAGTCACTCAGTGGGCCGGGTCTGCTCTGCTGGTGTTGATTAGACCTAGAGAGAGTTGACTGCAGCCTGCAGCTCGGTTAGAGTCGTGTGCTGCCTGGTTCTGCTGATTGGGTCCTGAGTGATTGCTGGCTTCCCGTCTGTGGGGCAGGAAAGAGGCGTTCCTGAGAGGAATGGATATGTTTGAAAAGCTGCCAGCCAAAGGGTGTGCAGAGTGAATTTGTCATCCTGCACCGACTGACTGACTGACTGACTGACTGACTGTGTGACTGTTGGGTTCATGTATGTGTTGGGTGTTTTCTATTTGCATGCATTTAATTTTCCTGCAAGCAAAGATTCATGCAGGCTGTCTTAGTAGAGCAGGGTGTGATATAGATATGCCAAATGCAATTTATGCGGGGAGTTACGCTCTCATGAAAGGCGATACCATGAGAGAGAGAGAGATTTAACACTGCTCCCAGGGAGGAAGTAACTAAATGTCTACCATTCACTACCAAGACAGACGTAGTTCCTAGTAAATGAGGTCATATTCACACTGAACTGACTCTGTTGCAAGAGTGCACGGGGTTAGAAGACAAGCGAACATTTCTAAGAAATTCAAAGAATCGGATTGAACACTGTAAAAAGTGTGAAACGATTTTTCCCAGCTTAATCCAGCAATGTCAAAACATGTCTTTCATCTTTCACAGCCCGGATGCCCTTTGATACTGTGTGCTTATTTATTTGACAGCATCCACATCTGCTTGCATGTGAGTGTGGCCTTGTGACTGCTTGTTTGGTTGTGAGTGTTTGCTTCTGAAGGGTAAGATGGAAGATTTAAAACGTCTCAATATCCAAAATAGTGCATTTTTCCCCCTTTAGGGTAAGATAAACACATGAGTTTTTTTTTTACCTCTATATAATCAGCAGCAGTGAAGTTGGACTCTGAAAGAGGAGCCCTAGGCTTTTCCGGTCTACCAGGGTAAAAATAGCTTCAGTCAAAAAATATTTCCAATAGAGTTGCAATATGCCTTTTCTTCTATTCATCTATTTTGACACCCATCTCCTCCACCACATACCCTGCCAATACCCAGTCACTCTGCTGTGTTCTCAGGCTGCTCCCTTATCAGAGCAGTCAATGAGAGATCTCCCCTCTAAATACACGGTTACTGGTTTACACTTTAATGAGAAACGGAACAGTGGTCTTGCTAGAGGAGCTTGAGTGGCAGCCTTATCTTTGATTGGCACAGGAAGGAATAATGCTGTTAATATGTACTAATCTATTATGTCCTACTCCACCATCTCTTTCTCTGGTTCCCCCGCCCCTCGTCCTCTGCTTTTCTGTCCTTGATTTCCTGTCTCCAGTTCCTACACAGAGCAGCGGAGCGCTGGTTTTTGCTGACAGAGATGTTACCAAGCTTGTCATGTGGGGAAAGTGTGGGGGTTGATGAGAAGTCTGGGTGCATTGTTGCTCTGTGTCCGGATTGGCAGTAATGTTAATTCTCTTATCTCTTGCCTCCAAACAGCAGCATAGGGAGTAAGCCGTTTCTAAACTCTCTCATTCCCAACTCATTCCTAAACCTATTCCTAGCTTGAGCTCTGGTTAATGTTCACCAGTGAGACCCTGGCAGGATTAACTGGAGGTGGATTGTCACCAGGCAAATAAGAACATGACAGGGTGTATAGTCTTCATGAGTAATTTTCTGAAAATATTACACTTGTGGTGTAATGTTTAATTGTGGAAATACACAGTGACTATCAAGAAAAACCAGACGGAGCTCTCTACCTTTTCCTCCTTATTTCCACGTCCAGCACTTAACCAGACTTGGCTCATATACATGCATCATGATAGCTCAACTGAGGTTCTTGATCTCCATCTGTTACATCTTAACTGGCACTGTATTAAATCCAGCGCCCACAAGATACTTATCAAATCATATTTTTCTAGCGGCTCAATTATGTCTTCCTAATTTCGTTTCTTATGAATCCCGGAAAAAGTTGTGGTGAGGAGTTTGGGTTAATTACAGACTTGCCCTAATTCTGCATCAGTATCTCTCTGACTACAAGTTTCTACATTTTGACACAGCGCTGAATATATGAACTCTTAAACTTCATAAAGATAATCGCTGTCTTAAACTGCTGGCCACCACTGCACTTCACAAAAATTAAGAGGAAAATGCTTTTCTTCCTTTTTCCCCTGTCATATCGTATTTCTTCATGAGATAATAGCTTTTATTCTCTGGAATTCTGCAGGGGAAGGTGCCGCTCTGCCGCCATGTGATCAACAGGAGAGTGGCTCTGTTCCAAAGTGTTATTTCTCATCTTACAATCCAAAACCCAGTGGGGTTACAGTTACAGAATTGACCCACTTTCTGTGCTCGTAAATGATGAGTTTAAAACTTCTGAACTCTGAGTCCTTTGAAGTCTAACGATTAACTTCCAGCCCCTGGCTGCACTGAACTCCACTTCACACCAGTTGATTTTTTTTGGTATCTGCTAATAACATAGCCCTCCTTGCTCCTCTAAACAGGACAGTGGTCCATCAAATAAGTGTTGCAGACACCTGTAGTGTATGATTTATTTATTTTTTAATTCCCAACTCTGAAAATTCTGACATCATAAAAAAAAAAAAAGTTGAATACATGTATATTCACAACATGTAAAATTTGTGAATATACTCCTGATTAGGTATAGTATACCAAATTCATGTCTGTTGTTGATGCACATGTTAGTATATATTTTACACTGAAACAAATTTGACTAATTTAAAGACATGGTACATGAAGTGCGTTCACTTTATGCCACATTCATCCATTATCTCGCCTCATTCAACACCCATGCACACACTCACGCACTGATGGAACAGCCATCAGTTCAGTGTCTTGCCCAGTGACCCACTCTGTCCCCTGAGCCACGAATATGTTTCCATGTATCAGCATCTGCATAATGGTCAATATGCAATAATAGCAAAGTACACAATGCAAACAAAAAAGTTTTACATTTGATTTGAAAATAGTGTAATAATAATAATAAACTTTGTCCAACAGACATATCAAAGCCGAGGAGATGATGTGTGCAGTGTGTGAAAATGGGTAAAACAAGTCCGTAAAACAACATGTCTTTGCCAGTTTAGAAATTATAAATAGTAGTATATACATAGGCATATATACTATATTGAATTTATAGAGATGAGATACAAAAATTGAACTCTTTGCATTGATTATATTTACCCAAGCCCAGCAGTAATTTGCACTTACTGCATGTAACAATTGCCATTATATTATAAAGCATGTGCAGCTTGGCCATAACAGATTTCCATCTCCGAGGTGGATCCATCATATTGTGGCGGAGAGCGTGTCGGGGTCAGAGGTCAACTTGTTAACTCCTTGTAGCCCGCGCGGCCGCCAGCCGGCACAGACTCGTTTATATCTGTCAGCACTTATCATGTGAGCTCAGACGCATGATTTATGTCTCTCGATCAATGGCCTACACATCATGCTTACTCCACCATAATTCGCAGGAGTCTGTTGGTCTTGGAGCTTTGTGCGGCATAAAGGAAACCTGCAGAAATCATTCCTACAATGACAGTCCCCTGTCAATCATTTACACATTTATTTAGTACATTTGTAGTTCATTTTTCACATTGTTATGTTAAACTGATTCACTCCAAGCTAATCTCACACTGTCAGTCTGTTATAGTTTGTGGAGCCTTTAAAAAAAAAAACAGCTATGAGTGAAAGTGGTCAGTGGCGCAGCAGCTTCCTGACGGACAGAGCAAGATAAATCTGTCAGTCAGCTTATAACTTCATCCAGCCTGACTCCCATTGACTTTTACTGAACCTTGAAGTGAATTGTCTGGGTTAGCACACCTCTTTACAACCCCGCTATGCAGCACGCACACACACACTCACACAAAATACACAGAGGCTCCCTGACAGCAGCCATCAGGTTTATGAGGAAGTTGATTACTGTTTGGGAGCAAAGCACAAATCAAAAGTATATCGATGGAGCAGTCCAAATTTGACATTAGAAGGCAAAGGAGGGCCAGTGTGTGTGTGTGTGTGTGTGTGTGTGTGTGTGTGTGTGTGTGTGTGTGTGTGTGGTGGATGAGCAGAGGGAACACAACATTATGCTCTCTGTGGCTTTCCTCATATCCTTTCTTGCTCTTCAAGCTGTGCTTCACATGCGATAAGGTTTCCTGTTTTCTCATGAATATTCACAAAGAAGAAGCTGATAGTTGTTAATGTTAATTAATTCTCTTTGTTAACCCCTAATAAACCCTCATAAGTGAGCAAAAGCAGCTCCCACTAGAGGACACAGATGGGCGCACAATGAAAGTGCAAACCTCACCAGAACAGATTTCCCGATAACTTGAATCCCCAGCATTGTGCCGCCTTTATCACTCTGTAACGGCGATGGCGTCTCTTGCATGACAAAAAAAAAAAAAAAAGTTCCCTCTGAATATCTGCATGAGAAATGAAAGGCCGGTTTCAGTGTCCAAATTCTTAAATCAGTCACACAGTCTGAGGATGTGTTGCGGTTTTGATGCTTTAGCTGGTTCGTTTTTAGAGCATGAAGGTTACCAGCTCTCATGTTGCTCTGTCAGCTGGATCCCTCCTCGCATTACCAGCCCACTTTCCACCATTTTTTCCACTTTCTCTGCCCCTTCCCTCTCTGTCGGCCAGAGGACCAGCCCATAAATCTCTTTGCCGCACTGCAACTGTGTCGTTAGAATTCTATTAGCTGTAAATATTCAATAAGGATCCTCACTTAGAGTCCCCTGTTCCTGTTATCAGGCTTGGTCCAGCTCTGATCGTTACACCGGCTTGTCTTTTATGGTTTAGTCAAACAACAAGCAGCGATTTATGGCTGGATGGTGACAATTGCCACTTGAAAGGATGTAGGTTACTTTTAGTGCCTAACCCCAAAGAGCGGGGCAATAAAAATGAGAAGGAAAACAGAGAGGTGCATGTAAGTAACTGAAATCCATTTTGCATGGCTTGTAAACAATTCTGCTTTACTTGTGAAGCTGTGCAACATTTTCACAAATAACACAGTGCAGTCGAGTTTCCCCCAAAGAGGAGCAATCAATCATAACCACACTGTGACCAACGACTGTGCTGTCGTCACAGTAACAGTCATTAAAGGAGCCCGAGGGAAGGTCTCCCGTGTTATCTCGCGCTATAACAGAAGACTGCTTTGGCAGGGTCCTTGTTGAGTAAACACACATTAATCTTGTCACACGCACACACGCTCACCCCAGTGATCCCAGGTAACGGTAACCAACGCCCTCGCTCTCCACTGCCCCACCCCCCCAGGCGGTTATTTAATGAGTTCTTTAATTCAATGTATTGTCTGTTAATGTCTCCATGGTTCTGCTCAGCAACACGCCTCTGGGAGGCCGAGATAATTGGACCCACTTTATCATTGATTCAAGTCTGATGAATGGACCGGGCTTAAACTCACTGTTTATGTGTCCTCTGCTTTTTTCTGGAAGGCGGGAGTGAACGTTATGCTGCAGGACGTCAACGGAAACATTCCTCTGGACTACGCCTCTGAGGGAACTGAAAGCAGCTACATCCTCCGAAAACATCTGGAGGAAAATGGTAAAGTTCAGCACAATTTGTATTCTTAGTTTTGTATGTTAAAGTGCATTTACAGGTCATGGGGAACGCTACTGCTCACGTGAAAAAAACATCTACATATAAATGCACATGCGACGTGCGTCAGCATCGGTTGGGTCTGAACTATACGAGTTTTAAAACCACAAAAATCTGGCAGTGCAGTGTCACCTCCTTGTCATCTTTAATTTTGGGTAGCGGCTTGAGGCTACAGCTGCCACTACCAGCACACCAAATCCTTTTTGACAAGGAGGAAGAAAGAATGAAATAAAAAAGACAATATTTCTGTTTCTGCTCCATTGAGTTTGACACTGTTGTAGAAGTGCCGCACTAAATTAGTGCACTACTCTTTCAACAGTGTGGTTCAGTGAAATGTGTTGGTCCATTTCCATGTTGGCACACTCCTTTCAGACAGAATGAACTAATGTGCAATGAGAAAAAGTAAATATTTCATTCCCTTCATTTTCAGAAGGCACTAAAAATGGTTAATATTTCATACCTTCAGTTAACAGGGAGATGTTCTGTGTGGATGTACAGCATGAAGGTGAAGTACGCCAACAGGCCTAATGACGGTGGATTGCAAATCGGGCTCTTGTCTCCCACAGAGAAAAGAGAAGGTCAACAGAGAAGCTGTGAATAAGCGAGATAAAGGCACATGATGGTTTGGGGGCACGCAGAGACCGAAGTAGAAAAAAGCACATACTGTAGATAGAATAGCAGAGGGGGAGCAGGGAGCAGCAGCAGAGAAACACACAGACGCATGGAGGACGGGTAGCAGAAATCATGCTGACGAAGCTAGACAGAAACAGATATAGACAATGATGGAGGGTCTTCCCTCATCAATCTCTCAGCAGCCACACATGAGCCTGTGCAGGGATCACATGACAAACGCAAGTGTCTGACTGCAGACGGCGGCTAACTCATCACAGCTCAGACCACCCTACACACACACACACACACACACACACACACACACACACACACACACACACACACACACACACACACACACACACACACACACACACACACACACACACACAGAGGTCTCACTCCTCGACTCCCCAGCCACAGAGAGACCTCTCCCTGCCTCTGTCTGCCAGCCCCTGTGGTGATCTCTCTACTCCTGCCTACCTCCAGCTCCCTTGATACCAACCCCCCCATTGTGTTGGGCTTTGCCACCATGAAACCCACTCTTACTCACGCAGCCTCACTCAGCCTCTGTTGCTATAGCAACTTGGTTGCATGCTCTCTTTCCCCATCAAGTTTGTGTGGTTGTGGGTAAGACAGACTGTCCATGTGTCTCTGCATCAGGGATGAAGGAGGAGAAGGAGTTTTTTTGTGCTTCAGTACATATTCTGTTTTTAGTTTTCATTGTCCTGGCTGAGCTGCTGGTGCTCGATGTAAACTGGAGTATCGGCACTTTGGAGAACAAGTTTTCTCCTCTGTTGTGGTGATGTCACGATGAGCATGTCTTAGATACCTATAGAGCTTGGGGGCTGCCATGTGTTTGCAGAGACAAACACATTGATTAGCTGATATAACCAGTCTATTTGGAAAAGTCTCATTAGTAAGTGCCCTGGAGCTTATCCGAGAGAAATATAGATTGATTGGTAATCAATGTATGCTATTAATGCAACCGAAGTCAGGTCAGTTGCTTGAACGAGATTATGGAACAGGCAGTGCATCGATCTTCATACTTTGCGATGCCCTTGTAGACCCCTGTATGTCTGCGTCGGCCCAGGAGACAAACTACAGTGGCCTTGAATCATTCAGGTCAGGGACCAGAGCCGAGCATGAGAACACCATAAACATCTGATCTGAAGTGTCATTAGCTTCTGGGGCGCTTCAGACCACGAAGTTCATGTGGCAGGGCCTGGTTTTTAGCACAAAGTGTGTTCCAGTTTGCCATCAGTTTGTGCTTGTTCTCACTGTCGGTGACATGTACGCAGGCAGCATCCGTCACTGTCATAAAACACCACACTTAATTCTAACCAAACCTATTTAACTTATTTACTTACCACAAAAACTCAGAAGTCTTAAAATGCAAAAAAGTCAGGACCCTGTACTTAATATAATTCATTCCTATATATTGCAGAAGTGACCAAACTAGTAAGTTTGCTTTAAATTGTTGAATCCCAGGTGTGAGACTTAAAGAGATAGTTGGACATTTTGGTGGTGTTTTTGTATTTATGCTGCTCTTCAGTAAGAGGATTGACACCAGGAAGCCACTGGTTAATGAGACATTGTGTTGATCACTGGAAGTATAATCTGATTTTTACCAAAAGAATTTCATTAAATGTCAAACTTGCATGACAGTTGCATACTGTACTATTAATGTGCTCCTCGTGTTTGTGTTTTCTAGGTGTGGATGTGTCGTCTATGCATGCCATGAAGACACAGAGACCCAGCACCATGTTGTCTGATGTTAGACAGCTCGTAGCCACGGGCGTGAACCTCAGCCAACCCAATGATGACGGGGTCACTCTGGTGAGTAAGGTTGCAGCCAGGTGTGACCTTTTTCTTCCTTTCTATCGATAGTTTGTTATCTTTCTTCTACTCAGTCTGAACCAGGTTTTGGAGCTCTTTGTTTCTGCTGCCATAACTTCTCTGTCTTACTTCTCTTTCTCTCTGTGTAGCTGCACATAGCCTGTGCAAGTGGTTACAGAGAGGTGGTGTCTGTGTTGCTGGAGAACAGAGTGGACCCACATCCTGCAGACAACAACTTCTGGACCCCTCTCCACCTGGCCGCTAAATACGGACAGGTAATTCACAGCAGCACAACAAAATGTCAGAACATGTTTGACATTAATGAAGTCGTCCCCCACTTTCAACTCATCCAGCTCCATTGATCCCTTGTGATTGCAGTCATTAATGAAATAATGAGGAAATTATTGATGGATTGTCCCTCTGAGCAACTTGCCTCCAGTTGCCCTGTAAAACCTCTGATAAACTGCTCTTTTTGGGCCTATTGATCAGAAACAGTCAAAGTGCCGGGACTGCATATATGCATTTGTTAACACTATTTCAGATGAGCAGTTTTAATGGTTTTTCTTAGAGGAGAGGAGATTGATTCACAGATGGGGCAGAGGTGAGTTGTTGAAACGATGGGATCTGGTGGTTTGGAAGTGGTCCAACTATGAAAGAAGGGAAGTGATCGCATTCAGATCTTGCTGACCCAACTAGATATTTAATTACATTTCTCGGCTGTGTGCCAGGCCACAGAGAAATATATTCATTTGGTATTTAGAATCCCTCTCTACTTTGGTTCATCTATCTACACGCCATTTTTCACCCCACTGGAGTGTCTTTTTAAAAATTCTCTCTGTAGTAGTCTGACATCCTTTCTCGTTATCATTCATACAGATGTATTGACCTCGTTCTGTTCCTTACGTTTCACACAATTCTTTCATTAGCTGATCAGATGATAGTTAATCAGTAGAACAAAATGTACACTCATCCACTCAGCACTCCTCCAATAACTTCCTTGTGTGTCCTTGCTTTTCAGACTTTGTGCATATGCAATTACTCTGTGTACTTGTGTGTATGTCTGTGTGTGTGTGTGTGTGTGTGTGTGTAGATATGTAAGTGCATCTGACTTAGGAGTGGCAGTCTACAGGATTGGAGAATCGATTAGGTTTCCCTCACTGTGTGCTAAATCACCACAGCCATCAGCTCTTTACTGGTGCCAGCGCTTTGCCTCCTGCATACCAACTACTCCCTGAGCCGTCTCAGTGCTCACCCCCTGCCACCTTCACCTTGTAGACACTGACACATCCAGTAATGCTGGACATTATGGGTTCAGGATGTGTGCATGTATTCAGCTGAGTAAATCACTGCCCCCACCAATTTAAATGCTGAAGCAAACCATTGCTTTAAAACACTGAGTGGTGACTGTAATTCTAGCTGGTATGTTGAACCCAAAGACCCCCTCTGCTGCAGTGTGAAGTACATACTGGACCGACCCTTTAAGAAGATGTATGAACCTATTACTGCAGCTAATTAAGCTTCCCTCTCTCTTGGCCTTGAGATAAGTTAGGCCCTGACACTTGGCTTCTTTTGTTTGAGTTGGAGGTTTTGAAGTTATGCTCTCTTGAGGATTTTTTTTAAATAGTCCTGTGTTGGATTTCCAAAAGAAAGAAAAAGACAGGCTGTTGATAGGATTGGATTAATTCTGTATGTTTTATAGGGAGGGCACACATGAAAGTTGTGGTAATAGAGGAACCCAAACATTTATATACAAAGCACTTTAATGTTAATCTCAGGATCAATTTTCACATCTGACAAATATTGTTATTTCAAAGCAAGATAGCTGACTATATATCAGTTTTTGGTTCTTTGGTTAGTTGAGATTAATTTGACCCTGCTGATCCCCATGTACTCATGACCTTTTTCTGGTACTCCCATTAACTTTGACCCATTGAGGAGTTGAGATCTTGTGGTGCCACTGACGTGGTGTCAGTATTTATAGGGTGTTAGTGCAGCTGACAGGGTTTGTGGGCAGTAGAGATGCTGCAGACTTATAAGTCATCAGCTGTTGGCATGGATCACAGCCAGTCTGCTGAATGTACTCTCCTCCTTAATGCAGATGATGTCGTATCACTCAGCTGTAGCACAAAGAAGTCCAGTGACGGTGACGTACAGAAATGTATGTTGGTATGTTAGACCATAGGAGAAAATAATAATTATACATTTTATTTATAGAGCACTTTTCAGGGAACTCAAAGTCACTTTACAGACAATAAAAACAGCAGATAATACAAGTAAAATAGAAAAAATGGAAAACTCATTACAACATAGAAAACATTTGAATACAGATTAAAACAAATACGACTATATATCAAGAAGTACTACATGTTAAAAGCAGAGCGGAAATGGTTGAAATGAGTGCAGAAGGGAGTTATCCTGCCTTTTAAGTGGCAGGACTGTTCAGTCATATGTTTTGATGCAATAAACTGAGAATCAGTGTTTTTATCCTTAGTTTGTGGTTAATTGCATCATCTAGTAACTTGGTAACAGGTAAAGCATAATCATATAGGTATTTGCTCCTTGATATACTGTATACACCAGTAACTGCAAAAAACAAAAATGTATATACATTTGATTGATTTGATTTGATTTGTTCTGATATATAACCATGGAAATCACCATACAGTCAGAGGCAAGTATTACCATATAAGTGATTGACAGTGTAAAAGCTCTTTAAGCAGTGCTTTGTTGCAGTGAAGCTAAATATAACAGTCTGAAAACTTTATTATTTTCTTCAAATATTTTCCTAGAATTACCTCTATGTAGGTTTTTGTGTTCAGTTATAAGCCATAGTCATTTCATTTGCATTTTGAAATGGTGTATTTATATTCGTTAATCTGCTGAGGCAGCGTCTTTGTCATGTCATCTTGCCTACATTACCAAGAAATAATGAAGAAGATGCTCCTCTATTATCCATAAATTGAGTCACACTTCACATACATCCACAAACTGATCACAAATCAGTATTCAGAGACCAGTTAGTGCTTCACAGTCCTTGGATTCAATGCAGCTGCGCATCGAGTCCAAGAGGGGTGGTGAAAGAGACAAGTATAAAGGGGCCAGAAAATGAAATGAAGGAGCAATGAGAGGGAACGGGGAACAAGTCAGATTGTGGCCTGTGTGAGCAGAGTTTAAAGAGAAAACAGAGACAGAACAATAGAAGACAGAAGTGACAGCCATCACATGTCACGCTGCGTAGAAATGAGGGTGGATAACTACAGGGTTCTTCTGCTGTGACATGTGACGGAAGATGGGCTCATTATTAAAGGATCTCCTCAGTCTGGGGCAACACTTGTATAGACCTGTCATATGTGTGACATACACTGCATATATCATCTGCTCGCTGTTTCAATGCTATGCCTGTGTCAAAGTATGTCCTAAATTTACATATCTACATCTGCACTGTAGCGATACATCCATATATGGCCTTTCACTGCAACATCTGCAAAAAAATGTACCGTGTTGGTGGTTTGAGAGAAGATGCAGTTAATAGTGCCCGAGAAATGTTTGAATCTTTCTAGGATCAAATTAAAACAGATGCGGATGCTTCTCCCATCTCTTACAGACAAGCATCGTTAGCCAGCTCCTGAGACGTGGGGCAAACCCAACTCTGTTGAACTGCAACCAAGACAAACCCTCAGGTAACACACTTCTGCATTCATACAGATATACCCATGTGCACGTACACACACACACACACACACAAATATTGCAGTGAGACTGAGAGATTTAGCAAGCGGGAGGTAATGAAGCAAAGAGGCAGGGAAATGGATTTTGACTTATTCAGCTGAGGTTTTTCAAATGCATTAATAATCACTATGATGATATGGTTGCACAAGCACACACACACACACACACACATTGTACACAGTGAATAAAGCTTCCTCATAATCAGTCTCTGGTGAAAATATCTGTGCACATCCAAGTGTATCTGCAAGAGAGAGAAGTCATTCTAAAACATTAACGCCTCGCTCTTGTCTGTACACACACATGTGCACCGATTAAAATTGGACATTAGCAGTAGTTTTAAGTGGATGGTGGGATGAATTTGGTACTGGGCATTGGTAGCATCTTAGCTAAGAGTGTGTGTTGTATTTTTTAAGGATAAAAACATAAAAGATCAACGGATCAGGTCTAAATCAAGACAGTTTGATCCAACTCAGCGTGGTGGCAGATTTGTTTAGAGATTCCTGTTTTGACTGGTTGGTGCCAGATATCGGGAAAAACCTATTTAAGTAAAGAGTTCCAAATAGGAAATTGATATAGCTACCATTTGAAAGAAGATTTGCACTAATGGGATGATCTCTTTAATTTAATTTAAATATCTTTAATTTGTGTTTATAGGACCTCGTTAAGCCTGTCTAGTAGTAGTCTTGCAGAGCTGTGTTTTACCAGAAAAACTAGATTCAGTTAACAGTCGTCTTAAACAGGAGGCTTAGACACAATTTAGGAAATTCTAGTGGGGGTACAAATCGCTAATTTCAACCTTCCAGGACAAATATTGCGGGCCATCATTGGAGCTTTAAATTCCTGGCTTCGCATATGTGGTATTCTTCTGAAAATGATCATCTATCCTTCGCTTCTCAGTAAAATTCTCGGTCTCACCGCGGGTGTGTGAGTGTAAATTAACATATTTCTATTAAATTCAGTTATATTAATGTTGGAATGTAACAACACCCTTTATTGGCTGATGATCCAGATCAATCTTCCAAATTTCCTTCCCACACACACAGCGGAGACACAGCAGGGGTATGTCTCGCCACATCTCCAACCTTAACAGAACCGTACTAAAGCTGCCCCCCTTTTAGAGTCAGGCTACTGTATTAATGTAGTGTCATTGTAAATGTTTGCAGAGTCTCTTGTGTGATAGTGATGAAATGTGTCATAGACAGGGATCTACCGAGAACATCATAGCTGCCTCGAACCATTTACTCCCGTGTCTTCATCTCATCACCGACTGCCTCACTCCGGCCTCAATCAATAGCTCCTTCTGGCATGTGAGCTCAGAAAAGATGTGAGAGACGAGACGCCCTTAGAGACTAAAACAACCCCCCTCTTTTCTTTCTTTTTTTTTACTTGAATCCCCCACCACCCCACCCCACCCTTCTGCAGCAACATGACGAAACAAAGACAGAGCAAGAGATGGGAGTCTGGGGGATTGTTAGTCACATAGAAATGAAAATACAGGATGAAGCCATTCCCCTCTCTTGTGACCTGTTAGACCTCATTACAGACGGGGGGGAACTTAACTCCCCTTCTTTTTAAGCACAGTTGGATCGATCCACAGCGGGGTTCACATTCTGCATCAGTGCAGGCTCATTGACAGGGATTTTCAAGAGGGGTTGACAGCGCAATGATGAGAGAACAGAGAGGTTGTCGCACAGCAGAGTGTTTTGCTCTTGTGCTAACAGTGTTACCACATCCTCAGTGTCTTTTCACCAACGTCTTTGTAGTGTTTGTAAGTTTCAGAAAACAATGAGAAAATCCTTTTTTGGAGCTTACAAATTTGACATATAAAGGTTTTAGTCAAATCTAATTAAAGTAGTCTCTGTGAAATATAAATTATTTCTAATCTGTACACTGACTGGCCCGTCTTGTGTGTCCTGTCACCAGACATTGCTGCAACAGAGCCCATAGCCGAGATGCTTCTGAGTGCAGAGGAGAGCTGGCTGCAGAGACTGAAGGACCCCTCTGCTCCTCTGCCAACTACAGACCAACGCTATGATGGTGGATCACATGACGTCACCTTGCCTGTGAAGAACTTGTGGGTCAACTGTTTTATAAGCACAGATGTTGTTTAATATTTACCACATAGATTGTACTGTAAATCATTTTATTTTTTTCTCTTTCTCTGCCATCCACCCCTTTGCCACAAAAATACATCTCACCTGGCTTTGTTCTTTCTAACTCCATGATTCCCTATCTACACTATATATAGGAACCCATTGCAGCTCCCGATCTCTAAGCGGGACAGTCTGCTGGAGAAATGTGCCATGTTCAGAGATGCAGGTGGAGCACTGAGCGGACAGCCCTCCCAGGACAATTGTTTAGATGGTCCCTTTAGCTCTGGAGCCGGCAAACTAGAGCAGGTACCTCATCCTCTTACAGTTCCTGCCACACAGTAACATAGAGAGGACACAGATCATTTTTAAAACCCCCAGAAAATAGCTAAGATTTCACATTTTACATTTGTTACATTTTTGTTGCTAAATCATTGTTTTTGTCAGCTCATCATCACATGTCAATTTGTCACTGTTGCGCTGCTTTTTCTTCAGGTCAAGCTGATGCCTCCGGCCCCTAATGATGACCTGGCCTCCCTCAGTGAGCTGACCGACAGCAGCCTGCTCTATGAGATGCAGAAGCGCTTTGGCAATGACCAAATCTATGTAAGACTCCACTGTCCTTGCACCACTAACCAAGGAATATCACATTAAACATACATTAGAGCAGTGAGCACACACAGAGAAGACAGAGAAATGCAAATATATGATCTTTTTCCCTCTTGGGCATAAGTGGGCCACTGTATGTTGTTTTATTTGTAATGTTGTGTTGTGTTGTGTATGGGGATTTCAGGATGTGATGTTTAGATCACATCTCGCATACTCTATACCCATGAGCTCTGAGGCTGAGGTTTTCCTGCGGCATATGTGTATATATATGTATGCAGATGTGCATATACAGTATACTGTACATCACACACAGTGAATTTTACACACTGTGTCTCCTCAAGCTCTAAAACCTTTTTCATAAATACTATTCATACATATGACTTGTGTTACAGCTGTGATACAGTGACAGGCAGTGGATAGTTATTGAGGGTCACTTCCTGACCTTTATAGACCAGTCTGTTTAGGGGGTTTGACAAGGATCCATTCTAGGACTTGTCTTATTCACCATCTATATCAATGACATTACACCCACAATAACAAACTGTAACACCCATCTTTATGCTGATGACACAACTCTCTACTGCATTTCTAATACCCTACACTCTGCCATTGAAACCCTCCAGCAAGCCTTCGGCAAACTCCAGCGTTCTCTCTTTAATCTGAAATGAATTCCCAATGCGGATAAAACCAAGTACATGATCTTCCCAAGAGCCAGAAATATGGCACACGATGGGTTACATGTCACTACGGGGTCACAGAATACAAATATTTATCTAACCTCAATCTAACCTCGCAGTTAGATTAAAACAAAGAATCGGATACTTATACAGGAACAAATCAGACTTTCCGCTGCCCTACAGGAAACGGATCATCGAGGCTGTATTCATGTTCTGGACTATGGTTACATCATCTACAAACATGCATCTGCAGAAAGTGGGTTGGGCACTCTCATCTATCAGGAGAGACATCCACTATTACCCTTTACCCTTTCCAAAGTTTTAACAGGAAACATGCCACCATACCTCAGTAATTTATTAAACTGGCCACTCCAAAACTACCCAACTTGTTCAAGCGATTATCTAACACCCCATGTTCCAAATTCAGCCAATCCGCTTTTAGTTTCTCTGCCGCACACACCTGGAACAATTCACAACTGACTCAATCAATACATTTGTTACCTTGGGCCAGTTAAAAATATTATCAAAAATACCCGTTCTTTTGAATGCAACTGTGTTTAATGATGATTGTTAATGTTGTTATTGGAAAGAGCTTATGTGTGATAGTACTTCATCTCTTCCAACTCTACTCTGTGTTTTTTTTTTTTTTTGGGGGGGGGGGATTATGCTCTCGACGTCATTGGAAATGAGGGTTTACCCTCAATAGCTTTCGAGATCTGAATAAGGGTTAAAATGAAATGAAAATGAAAAATACACTACACTAGGTTGTGGTCATGAGTCCCTTGCACTTTCTGTCAAGGCTCACTGACTTGGGTAACACACACACACACACACACACACACACACACACACACACACACACACACACACACACACACACACACACACACACACACACACACACACACACACACCTAGACTGGTGACAACTACAAAATCAATACGGTTCAGATCAAAGATAAATCCATAACTATACTAGAGTAAAATACCTTCATCTCTAACAATTGGTCCATTTCATATTCCTGTCATTTTCTCCTTCCCTTGAAAACTGGGGTCTGGCCCACGATCCTCCATTGGGACTGAGCTCTATAAAGACTGGAACCAGATCAATGTGGAGCTATCTGGTGCACTCTCTTCCCTGTGAGGAGGCAGTAATAGTCAGTTATTATGGAAACCCAGATGGGCCACAGACAGTAGGGTTAGCCACAGCAGGGGACGAAGATAAGGGGATGACAATAAAAGGTGGTGGTGGAAGAAGAAAAGAGGAACGATTAGAACTCAGTATAATGAGCCCTGGATACTGAGTCGAAGTCTATTTGGAGGAGGAAGTGGTGAAAGGAACATAACAAGTTGCCAAAGTGCAGCTACAATGAGTATAGTGGAGCAAGTCTGATCTGATTGGCTATAAACCTTCTGCTATAGATGTGTAATGTTCAGTATTGTGGTCCAGACACAGAAGTTAACAAAGCCAGATACGATAATAACATCTTGGATTTGAGTTTTAGGCTGTAACTTACATTAGTACATTTCTATAAATTCCCTTTTTCTATATTTAGTTTGGCCTTCTATACACTACATACAATAATGGAGGACATGTTAAGAAAGAGGTGAACAAAACAGAGATGTGGTGAAGGACAGAAACAGCAAGTGGACAAAGGCAGTGAACGCTCCATATGTTCCCAGCAGGGTGGTCAGAGATGGGGCTTTGATGAGTGATCTGCTGCCTTCTGCCAGGATAGAAGGACCAGTGCACCACGAAATCCCCAAGGAGGGCGGCGAGGAACTGGGGACAGATATGAGAGAAGACTCAGACAAGCGTGTCATGAGATTAAATAAAAGAAGTGGTCAGAAAACTGGCTCAGTATTATCACATACTAGGTTTACCCCCATTAAAAACAAAACAAAGAATGCTGCCGGAAAGTTAGGAGAATATCCCTCTGTCTGCAAGCAGTGGGAATTTGTTCGAGTCATTAACCTTCAGCCAGGGCCTAAGGACAGAGCTGTGTGTTGCAGAATGTTAGCAATGCCGGTGTTTTCCCAGGGGACAGTCTTCGCTTTGAAACAGCCTCCAGGACTCTTTGTGAGAAACAGAGTGTTAGTTTAGTGGAAAGGGTCAGAAATTGAGTGCTGGTTATTTTGATCCAAAATGGCCTTGGGGGTCTGTGTGTGTAAACTGTGTGTGTATGGGGGGGGGGGGGGGGGGTCATTACTGAGGTTATCGTTGAAGGTCACCTCCTGACCTTTCTCTGTCATGAAATTACCATATCCTTATGTTAATAGAGGTAGTCACAGTCATGAATATTGATGTCAAGAAAAGAGCGGGACAGCAGTTCTGTTTGCAGGTCAGTGTTCGCTCTAGGTCATCTGTAATCGGTGAAAAACCCAGCAGTTTGTCAAAACGGTCCATCCAAGCAGAACTGAGCCACATCACAGCCAATAGATAAATGTTTTATGATGTTAAATGAGCTTCTTGTTTTCAGCTGAATTACCGAGTTGAAGATGACTCGGGTGTGTTTTTGTGCTCTGTTGTAGACTTACATCGGACACATCCTTCTGCTGGTCAACCCAAATAAAGAGCTGCCCATCTATTCCACTTTGGTAAGCATCCATTTAAGTTACCTCTATTTCAAAGAAGATTACATGTACATTATATGGTGTGTTTCAGGCTGCTGGTGTTTCAGGTGCAGGTCAAGTAGCATACCATCAGTCTGGTCTGAAACCTGCGCTTTGCATCTTACAGCCAAAATAAGGGCAGTTGCTGTATAATATACAGAACATGAACAGATGAAATGGACCTTGAGGTTGATAAATAATGCAGTCTTCCTGTCAGTGATACACGGCATAAGGCTGACTCTGCATTAGCCAGGAAATAGAGGGATCCAGTTTAGCGAGACAAACACACTTACTCTCAGACTTACATTTATTACGCTACTTCTCCACTATAAATAATTAATTTTCAAAACACTATCACAGTTGGGGAAAAGCAGCATATTTAACATTTCAAATATAAAGAGGAGATCGACAGGCTCCGGTGCTTCATTTATTTCAGTGTGTGTCACCTTATTATAATGATTCATTTAGAAAAATCTGAATTAACACTAGTTTAGTGCATGCCCATGTGTGCCCAGGAGGGGTCGAATCCTCTGCTGCCATGACAGAATGAATCCAGGCCCCCTCTGGCTGCCCCATTCCTGCCTATGTCTGGATTCACTCCAGGCATCTATACCCAACCGAGAGAAATGTGTGGAAGATGAAGGAGGAGCCAGGGTGAGAAGGACATATGTTACAACATGTGTGATCTGCTGGTCGTCTGTCACCCCCTCTGGCCTGGTGGTGGTGGTCGACAGCCCGTCCTCCTTTCCTCCTCCACACATCTGCTGGTTTGGTTACAGATCGGGGTGTTACAGCACAGTTACCTCACACAGTTTAATCTGATTCACTGTCTGACACACTTCCTATGTTTTTTTCACAAAGTTAAAACTACGACTTATTCATCCTTTTTTAAAACTCCCTTAGGTATCAATTATGCAACTCGTTCTGTTTCTGTCCTTCCTGCTTGGATCCTAACCGGGACTGAAGATTTAAATACCGATGTTCAAGCTCAGCTCCATATTGTCTTATTTTATTATACAGTATTATATTATTCAGTGATGCGTTGTTGAATCCTGAAAAAGATGAAGGCAATGGAAGTCTTTTTACTTTCTTCTGTCACACTGACATGGTGTGGACATTAACCAGCAACAGTCTCAGGTTCACCCGAACCTTATTTGCTTAAATTAGTCACAGTTTTGTTGAACGACACGGTCAGGATTAGTTGTAAACTACACCTTGTCAGTGAGCTGGATGCACAGGCATGTTAAATGCAGTGTGGTTTCACTGTTGTGCTGAAACTAGATCGTATGTGTTGCTCAGTCCAGGCCTGTATAACCATGTTACGTAAGAGTGTAATCCAAACTCTCTCTCTCTCTCAGGTGAGTCAGTTGTACTTGAGCTCCACAGGTCGCCTGTGCTCCTCTCTGCCCCCTCACATCTTCTCCTCGGCAGAAAGAGCTTACCACATGATGCTGCAGGAGAGACGCCCGCAGTGTTTCATCTTAAGGTACACTTCCTTCCTCCACCACTCTGCGAACACTGAACTCTGATGAGACCAAAAAAAAAAAAAAATGTCAGCAAGTTCAGCAGGCCACCTGGTTTGTCCACGCCCCTCCGCCACACACCTGTTCAACACTCCCTGAGAGATTAATGGACCTCACCCTGTGCTGAGCTGTTCAGTGCTCATACAGAGATGAATGTTTGCTGGGAGCGCTGCAGCATCTTGCTCTTTGTCCTTGGATGGACGGAGGCAGCTCCCTGATTGCAATTAAATCCTGTTCCGGCTCTCCAGTGACATTCCCGCTGAGTTGTAACCAATCTGGCAGAGAGTTAATGTGCCCTGGCCACAGGCTATCCATCTCACTCACACAGAGAAACGCACGCACGCACACACACACATGCAGGCATGCAGGGACACTGTGCATCCACATCTCTGCTGCCCTTTATTACACACCTTTTCTTATTCATCTATAGTTCAAGCTTTCTGTTTAACTCTGTGTCTCCTCACATATACACCAAAGAACACGCGCACTCACATGCTCTCACAGGTTTACAGGCAATCAGCTGCCACGGTCCCCAGAGCCCAGTGCTCTAACAAAATGCCCTTGAAATCTAATACAAACTGGTAAATGAAAAGACAGTGAAAAGGCCTTTAGACTTCACACACAGCAGGGCCATTAGTAGGAAATATAGAAACACACATACTCACAGACAAACAGTGCACCACAGCACACAGCAGCCATTAGTAAGGGCTCCTGACCTTCTAAAGCCATCTGCTTGGTGTTACTACGTCAGTCTCGACTCTCTGCGTGTTGGTGACTGTCAGAGCATGTACTGTAGAGGTACCTTATGTCAGCTTTAATATCCACACAGTGCCAAATTAAAAACTGGCCTCCAGTGTCAGATAAGTTGCTGCAGTAACAGCATGTGGAAAGCGGTGATGGTCAACAGTGCAATGTTAGTTGTGTGAGACAGAGAAATAGATTGGAAATTAAATGGGAAGGGGTCCCCGAAGGGGTGATGTCAGGTGGGTGGAAACATGTCACAGAGGTGATGTGTAGGAAACACCCTGATGACTAAAGCATCACACCTATTCTCCTGAGATATACGGAGCAGAGCAACACACAAAGTGACAAACAGATTTTATATTGTTACAGTAGGCTCTGCATTTCATCCCAGATTTCTAGCTTCTATTAATTGTACTGTTTCTACTTGCTCAGATTTGTCCTCATTCAAAATGTTAATATATCTATCTATAAAGCAAGGTTATCATAATCTTATTTATGTAATATTGGATATAATAAAACAAAAACTCCCTTTATCATACTATATAGTACAGAGCTGAACTGTTGATTGTGGAAAACACATCTCAGCAGTGTTAAACGCTGAGAGATAAGGAAATGAAACATGAGACTCGACAATGCTTAAAACAATAATAACATTGCCTAAAATATGAATAACAAAAAATCTACTTTTTTTCTGTCTTTGTCTCTGTAGTGGTGAAAGTGGTTCTGGGAAATCAGAGGCTTGTAAGCACATTGTGAGACATCTGACAGCCCGCTCCAGCCCCAAAGGCTTCTCACTGGATCCCAAAATGAAACATGTAAGTCTGGGCCTGTCTGTCTGTAAGATATTCCTCTGTTTTACACTTCAAGCAGTCTTCAGGTGGGTTGTCCTGGAGGCTTTAATATCTAAGGTATATGTCTGTAACTGCAGTGTCCTGGGCATCAGCATCGATTCCTCTATTGTACACTCATGCACTTGTCTCTTTGCTTTTCTTTGCAAAATATCTCTTTGTATATATTTGTCCCGTTTATGGCCATGCTCAACACACTAAATCCTCACTTAGAGATACACAAATATGTTTTGTGTTCTTCAAAGCAAGACACTGAATACATCCTACATCCTTTCTTACTGTGCTTATTGTTCCACCCCCCTTGTCATCTCTGTAATAAAGAAAATCCGATAGGACTCATTGAAGTGGTGTTCGTAGGTGTGTACACGCATCCTGCTGTTTCTTGTTGCTGTAGTGGGAGAGAGAAAAGATGTATGGATTACCACGCCACAGTATGGAACCAGTGTTAGGAGTATTTTCCTCTCTGCCTGATAGCTGTTCATTTGTCAGACACCATTTGAAAATTCAGACTCCATGTTTGATTGCATCATTAAGATTTCTGCTACGCTGACTCTTATCGTCATAATGCTCTTTCAGTGGGACAAAGCCATTTGCAGCAGGGGAAATTGTTTGTGCTTTCTTTTCTTGGATGGAGTCTATTCTTCCTCTCTTCCTTTTCAGCCTGTAGAGGGAGGGAATAAAAGATAGAGTATAAAAGATCAACAAGTATCTATCATGGCACATTTCCCAGTAAATCAAGAGATGCTACAATCCAAAAAAAACATTTTGTAGAGAAAAATGAATTTGCTAAAACACATTTTCTTTAAGTGAAATATGCAGAGTCGGAATTTAGTATCCTCCTCCCCCCTGTATGTGAAAAACAGACGGAAAGAAGACTAAAAATCTGTCATGTAAGTCAGCACTTGTTTGTATTTTTCGGTGACGTTTAACCAGATTCACCAGCTCTGCTCTCAGTCAGTCAGTAGGTAACAATGCAGTGATAGCGTGGAAGTACAAGTGCTGTGTTCTAATGAAGTCATCGTTATGTCGTCGATATCTGGGTCAGCCCGCTCTCTGATCATCCTGGGACAGAATAAATGCCGAGTGCCCAGTTAATGGATACATATTGACATCTAGTGGTAGAAAGTGGGATAAGACTAGAATTTATTTTGTCTCAGCAATGGAGATGTTTTGTGTAAATTGAGTTTGTTATTGAAAAAAGGATGAAAGCAGAATGTATTTAATCCACATTAGAAGATATTAATATTTTGGTTTGATATCACACACAGGTGTACTGTATCCTGGAGGCTTTTGGTCATGCAAAGACCCAGAGGAACAACAGTTCAAGCCGCTTCATCAAGCTGTTGACCATGCAATACTGTGAAAAGAGGAGGACAATGCTCAGAGGTATGTTACAATTGTATGGATCTGAAGTAGTTACTTTCCTTTTCATATACTGTACAGTAGCTTCTGATAGTTTTCAGACACCTTCACTTTTTGCACACGTTATGATCTAGGATAAAATTGGCCATTAATACACACTCACTATGCCATAGGTACAATGTAGAAGCGTCCTTTTGGAACTCAAGTCTCTTAATTTACGAAAGCATTCAGACCCTATGCTGTGACACTCGTAAAAGTGGTCAGGTTCATCCCGTTGGCCTTAAGTTTCACCCTCACTCACTCAATTCTAAAGCTTTAAGTGTCAGAAGCACTGTGACCAAAATAATTGTGAAATAATGGAGTTTTGAATTACCAGGACTCTTTCTAGAGCTGACCGTCCAACCAAACTGCAAGTGGGTAAGAAGGGCCTTGATCAGGGAGGTGACCAAGAACCAGACAGTCTCTCAATCAGAGCTTCTGCACATGTGAAAATCAGCATATTTAGGCTTTACACTAGATGGTAACTAGTTGGAAGTCAAAAAAAAAAAAAAAAAAGAGTTTGCCGGTCTGCATTTAAAGGAATTTGAGAGCATTAAGCAAATGAGACTGGTCAAAATTATAGGAAGGATGACTGTAGCAAAATACAGAGCCTATCGCAGAAAATCTGCTCCAGGGTGCACACGACCTGTGACTGGGGTGATGATCACTTTTCAGCACAACAATGGCCTGAAGCACTCAGGTGGCTTCAGGACAAGTCTCTGTCGACTGCTGTTGTTGAATAGTCCAGGCAAAGCCCAGGCTTAATCCCCATAAAACATTGTGAGGAAAAGCTGAATATGGCAGTTTAGACACTTCCCATCCAATCCGACAGAGTTTGAGAGGATCTGCCATGAAGAATGGGATGAACCGCTCAAATCCAGGTGTGCAAAGCTTTTACAGACTTACCTACAGACTCAGAGCTGTAACTGCTGCCAAAGGGACAAAATACTGGAGTTAGGGATAAATTAGAGATTTAACTTCTGAATTTTCACCATCTGGAATTAATGTACAGCACTAAGTGTGCAAAAAATAAGGTGTCTGAACATTCAGTGTTATAACTGTGAACACATTGTATAGAAATCTTCAAAATGTCTAAATTCTAGTTTTGTTTTGGAATTAATTGTCTCTTTAGATCTTTTTACCGTATTTATTTATGATTATCTAAACACACACATATTCACATATTAACTGAGGAAATTGTAGGTGTTTTCAGTCTGGAACACTAGATTTACAATGGTAGTACAGTAGACACAAAAAACGCACAATATCCACAGTGAAACCAAGACAGTATTTATAGTAAAGATGTGATTGTATTTATGAATCCCTGCAAAGCAGTGAAATACCAGCAGGGGGCGGTAAAAGCTCATCAGTCTGCTGCTGCTGCAGCTGTTGTGTTACATTTCTCCACCATGCTGTCCTTATTTTACCCCGGCTAATTTGATCAGCGAACACTGGCTATTGAACAGTGGACACAGATTTAATGTTCAAGAATTATAACTTTACTATAATTAAACTCTGTTGAAAGTGCATTTGCCCACTCCTGTTGTATTCATGTGTTGTAGCCCGTGTGTACACCTACATGCTGGAGAAGTCTCGTCTGGTCCATCTGCTTCCCCACCAACACAGCTTCAGCATCTTCTATCTGATGGCTGAAGGCCTGTCATCTGAGGACAAGAGCGCACTTTACCTCAACAATGTCCTGGCTCATAGGTACGAGGCTGTCAAGTGCCTTATGCATCCTAATTAAAGCAGATGATCTGGCCCACAAGAGCCCTTCAGTTTAATGATGCTTTATATGTCCAGAAATGTAAAGGATCGATCTTTGACACTTTACTGAAGACGTGAAGTACGTGCTGCAGCAAAGCTGTCACTATATACCGTTCTGCCAAACCCTGATAATATAATGCATTCATGTTTCATATCCTTGAAGAATTTATTTCTGTGCACACATGCCCATGTGAATGTACTTTGTATCAATGTTCCAAAACAGTGTATTTGTGCAACAATATGAATCACTGGTTGTCTGAACTACTGCTCCATACCCCGTTTTTGCTCTAGGTATCTCGGTGGAGGATTTCCTGGGGAGAACCCTCCAGTAGCTACAGCCTCTGCTCAGAGCAGGGAAGGCCTTGCTGCAGTCAAACAAGCTCTACGAGCCCTGGGTTTCAACAAGCAGGTATTGATTGGTGCATACACCTTCTGTTGAGCCTGTTTCTTCAAAGCTTCTTGAGAACAGGGATTATTCAACGTGTTGATTTTACAAACAGCCACTCATGGTGTCATTGATGAGATTTGGCACAAACAGATGCTGTAATGGTGTCTGAGTCCAGGTGTTTGGAGCTACCAGAGGGGTTTGACCAAAAAATGAACCTTCAGCTCGTTATTCTGGCTGTACACAAGGCAATACAAATACTTCATTTTGACACTTTTAGACAGAGTGGAAAGACGAATTGTTTAAATTTCATGACCAAAATAGTCACGTCCCAGTAATACCTAAATCACTGACCAGTGCAAAATGGATTGTTGGCTACTGAGAGCTGCAGAGGCCTCAGTGGAACAGTGTGTCGTGCCAGTTCAGGCACATTAAGCATTTGCAATGGGACAGACATTATCTGTTGAGACCTTTTTGGCACGGATATGTGCATTTCTTGGGATCCTGAATTGGGACACGGCACGTGTTTCAATTATCTAGCTAGAGACCATATGAAATTTGTGACTAGTGCATACCGTGCGCAAGAAGTTGGCTGTGGTACAGTCCGTCCTGTACTCGACCAGCTGTGTTCCCAGGCCATTATCAGGTTCTATTCTTATATTCCCAGACAGCATCTGTCAGCAGTGAGTGACCACTATCTCACCTTTTAATCCAGCAGCAGTCAATACACATAGGGAAAGGAGGGGACAGAGAGGAGCAGAACGATCGTGTTGTAATCAGAGGGCACTAGTGTTCACTGGATAAGACAGAGACACCAAGGGACAGAGGAAGGAATGGGGGAGTAGGAGTGGAGGTGGTAGACCACCCATTGGTCTCTGTCTAAGCTCTCATCAGGGGACGACTCCCAGTCCAGACCCAAAGGTCAATCGTCATTAACGCTCCCTATCGCTCCTTTTCTCTCCCTCCTTCCCTTTCTTCTCCTCCCTAAGTGGGGGGGTTTCTCTGTGTATAGAGTGTCAGACAGAGACTAATGCTTGTGTTTATCTCCCAGATATCAGCTCCAATATCCTGCCTTGAGAGAGAGTGCACACGTAGACATATTCACACACACATACACACGCACACAAGCCCTCAAACTCAAACATCCCCCTCTCAGAACAGTGGGTAATGGGGTATTCCATTAAGCGTCCTCTACTCAAGGGCAGAGAGGGAGGGAGAGTGGGAAGTCTGTGAATGGAAGGAGGCTGCTTCACATGTTGTTAAAATAGCATTGGATTTTTGTGGTATTGATTGTTTTGTTTTTGTTTTTGTACAATGCTTATTTCAATGGGGTCCACCACTCCTTCCCTGCCTGTCACCATCAGGGATTATTGCTGCTGAAAATATGAATCTCTGATAAACTGTTATTTAGAAAACTTTGTTATAGTTTCATCATTAAGATGGATTAAGTTTAGTTTATTTATTCATTTGGTCAATTAAAAAAGAAGAGACTGACAAAATGCATAGATTGGTCAGTAATACAGTACATGCAGCGAAAGGTGTAGGCTGTAGCAATAGCTTATTATGCCTACCCTTTGTACATACGATTTCCATTTACATAGTGAAAATAAAGAGCATTAAAATAAAAACAAACAAACAAACAAAAGACAAGCAAACAACAAACATAGTGAGAATAAAGAGCTTTGAAATAAAAACAAGCAAACAACTAACAATAAAACATAGTGAAAATAAAGAGCATTAAAATAAAAACAAACAAGCACAAAGACAAACAAACTAACAACAAAACAAAACCAAAACAGATCAGGACAGAGTTCGTATTGTATTATGACTTGTAAGTAAATTCCTAAACTAGTTGGCCAGTGTAGTGGGTAACAAATGTTATAAACCAGGAGTTAACTAGGAACTACAGTATTTTGAGTGTGGGATTGATACAATGTCATGCTCTCTCTCCCTCTCCCCCTCTCTCTCTCTGTTAGGAGGTTGACTCCGTGTTTACGCTGCTATCCGCTGTGCTCCATATTGGGGACCTACGTTTCACTGCGTTGACAGATGCCAATACAGCCTTCCCTTCTGACCTGCAGCTGCTGGAGAGAGGTCAGTGCCCCTGTCACAACTGGGGCCACGTTTCTGCCCAGTGAGGAGGAGGGGTGTATCTTCTTGTTTACCTCGTCACCGTAGCTCCTCCCCTTCTCTCTCTCTCTGGCTCTCTGTCTTGGAGCTCTACTTGGCAGCTTACCAGCATTAGTCAAAGGCCAGTCAGTCACCTGTTTTGTAAGCTGCATTTTCTGCCAAAACGTAACCTTGGTGAGGAGAGAGCTCTTAAACACTCACTTTCCCACTATTGGGGCAGTGTTTTCCCTCTGTCTGCCTCTTTCATTATGCAGCCGCGTCATGTGCTCCAGTGATCCCTGACCTTTTTGAGATGGTAAACAAATGACATCAGTGCCCGAACGGGAAAGAGCCGGTCGTTGTCACTGAGATGTGATGTTATGGCTTGTGATATCACCAAAGTGTTTCCGGGTTGCTGTCACCTTCTGCTGCTGTTATATGGGCTCTGCTCAGAAATTCACTGATGACTAAGCTGCCTGATCCACCTATTGATTATGCAGGAGTGAGCAATAGCACAGCTCAGCTTGTTGTGCCGTCTCCATGATATCACCATCGGAGCCGTGCAGGGCTTATTGAATCCACGGACGGTATCAGCACTACCTCTCTGATGTTCAGTTAATTTTGATGTTTTTCATCCTTTTATCACGTCACACTGTCATTTACTCTGTCACTCTTTATTCCCGTCCCCGCAGTTGCTGGATTGTTGCAGGTGTCCTCCAGCGACTTAAGCACAGCGCTCACGTCCGACGTTCAATATTTCAAAGGTACCGATTCACGAGCCTTCACCATCTCCTTGTCCTTCGTGCCTCTTGAATGCAAAGACATGTTGAGGAAAAACCTTAATTCTGTTGATTAAACACAGAACTGTAATACTCTTTAGTTTAGGACTATTGCTAGACATTGTTTAAACTAACCTCACATATACTGTACTGTCATTGTGCTGTCATCTGAATTATCAGGTGCCAGAAATTGCGTTACCATGTCCTTTTTGTGTCAGGTGATGTGATCACTCGGCGCCACACAGTAGAAATGTCAGAGCAGTACAGAGACCAGCTGGCCAAGGCCATCTATGGACGCCTCTTCAGCTATCTGGTCAACAGTATCAATGACTACCTTCAGGGACAGGACGACAGCATTGGGTACAGCGCACAGTGTGTGTGCGTGTGTGTGTGTGTGTGTGTGTGTGTTTTGGTTGAGACCTCCACATAAACCTTGGGTGTGTCCTCCACACCTCTACACTGTTGTTTAGTATTTTCCATTTCAGTGCATGTCATGCAATGTGAACCATTACAGACACCCACTCTAAACCTTGTGTCAAGTTTCATTATCAGTTGTGTCACTCCACAGGCTCCGACTGAGTTACTGCTTGTGTGTGATGACAGATATAGTTCATTAGTGTTGTGTGTGATAATAGATATCAACGGCCTGGGCTTCCGCAGAATTTTTTTTTTCTCGTGGTTTACAGTGAAAACACCCTAAGGCACGCACAAACACAAACACACACTCCCAGGCGGAGGCCATAGGGCCCTTGGTGTTGGGGATGCTGGGAAGTCTTATCACACACTGTTAGATAACCCAGGCTACATCTTATGGAATGTGTTTGTGCTTTGCCTTGTTTACGCACGAACCACAGAATGTAATAAATTTGTCAAACACATGGTACATCTCCTTCAGAAGTGTTATTGCACACACACACACTGCAGACAAGCATGGTAATTCTTGTCAGAGTGATGCAAGCAAGCAGATAAATTCTCACTTTAATCCACTTTTTTTTATGTCTTCCAGTGATCCTGCCCTGGAAATTGGGGTCTTGGACATATTTGGCTTTGAAGAATTTCAGAGGAATGGATTTGAGCAGGTGAGACGGTGTTTACTATTTTTAGATTTCAGTCAAACCTCAACCCCAAACAAACCCATCGATGTTTTGTCAATGTTCTCTTCAAGCAATGTGATATTTTCTTTCTAATTAAACTAAATGCATTTGTGACATTCCTTGAGTAATACCCTTGGTTTGGAAGGCCCTCCTGAGCTATAAAAATCTCCCTCAATAGTATGTGGTCTTGTAATTTCAAACAGATCTTAATCAAATTTCAAGTCAAATATTTGGGGTTGTTATCTATTTTAGCCTGGACATTTCAGTCTGTAATTGTAATGAATGAGGTGAGGTCTGTGGCTGACTGTGGCGAGATTCTTCAGCCGTCCTCGGATGAACTGACTGCTGATACAAGGGCTGCCTGTGTGCGAGATGTTGTACGTAATGCGCAGCCTCAAACGAAGCGTGTGTTCGTGCTGTGACCAGTGCACAGCAGTGGCAACCTTAAAGTGGACACCAGTGGCTCTTTCTTCTTAGACATATTATTGAATCCTGCGTTATAAAGCCCACATGTAGTTCTTTCTTCACCAGAGCATCATTCACAATATGCAACTGCACCATGCACTAAATCAGTGCGTTAAGCAAAGAGAAGCAGTGATATCTTTTTTTTTTTTATGAATTTGGGTACTTGTTTAAGAATTCTTTAGAAATTTAATCATCTTTATTTATTTATTATTTTTATCAGTTGTGTTGTTACGTGTTTATGTACCTGAATGTATTTGTGCATGTACTGTACTGTGTACCTGTATGGAGCAGCATGTCTGGCGCTGCTTGTTTTCACTGTGTTATTAGATTGCATTTGTGCAGAGAGAACAACATGTGCAGCTCTACACACAGCTCACCTGTTATGGGTTATAAATCTGCCATGTGCTCATCAAGCATGCACTGTTATTAGACCTCACTGTTGTAAGACCAACAAGGATAATGCAAACAAGTCTGTGTGTCACTGCCTCTGTGTGTGTGTGTGGTGTCTTCGGGTGTAATTCCCAGTGCTCAAGAGGCCAATTGCTTATTCCTACCACCCGGAGTTTACACTCCCTACCATTTGAGCTACAGGCCATCTCCCAGCTTTTATTAAGCCCACTGTTTGCCTTTGCTTGTGTGTGTATGTGCATATGACTGTGATGTTTGTGTGTGTGGCACTAAGATGTCAGTGGCCTTACTATACCTCTGGATGTTCTCTAAGCTAAGCAGGAGTGAGGGATTGCATACCTTATCTTTTCAGGTCACGGAGTGTGTTGAGTGTGAGCACCAGAAGGGAGGAGGAAAACAAAATGAGCAAAAGAAGCTGCCTCTCTCTCCTTCATGCATCTTCTCCATGGTTTCGGCTGAGCTGCCTATTAATATCAGCCTGGTCAAAGCACACAGATCAGCCACCACCCACTGGGAAGAGAGGAGTAGTAGCACAAGCTCCAGATAAACAAACATGGTGATCACTTACAGTAGATGTGGCACATCGGTGACAAACAAGTCCTGACATGTTTGTACACAACATGTATCCACACACACGTGCAGACATATAGGTAGACAGCCACGCTCCACATGCGCAGCGTGACCGGGGTCATTAGCGCTTGTTAATTAGAGCTGTGTTAGTAAGGGGTGTGTTGTACCTGCTCAGCACTTCGCTAATGAGCTAACTCAATCAACCACCTGCTGGGACTGAGCCTTTAACAGACTAGACTAGGCTCAAGACAAAGAATAGGCCAACATCAATGACAGAGAACCAGGACTAGAGCCGTCTGCAGCGGAGAATTACACATCTCTAAATCAGCACTTCTTAATGGAGCAGCCTATTAGACAGCATGTAGGTCATAATGCTGCTCTGATGCTCAACCCAGCCATGTTTATTTACGATTTTCACATGTTCATCAAATGAGCATTCAGACTTTTCAATGAGTAGATAAATCTATGAAACAGCACTTACTGTAAGCGAAGGGCCACAGGGAACTGAATACCACATTAGTCTTTTCATTTTTACTTCATTTTTAAGCTGTTTACTGTCACGTAACTGACAAGATTTATGTTTTTATCCCTTGCATTATACTGTATTTCTTGCTTGATCTAGCAGCGTTTTTCACACTGGATGCACAACATGTTAGATTACACTGGGCAGATGCATGAGCTCCTCGGATAAAAAGAGGAACACCCAACTGAAGTACAAGTGTGACGACGAGCACACACGCACGGCAGACAAACCCAGTTGATTGCTTCCTCGCTGCGCTATGATTGGACGACTGCTGGGTTGGGAAGAGTTCATGTTTTTGTTGGGTAGCAGAAAGGCCATACAGAGGAACGCCCATCGCTGTGTACGCCATGCAGGAGGTGCCCCCGTAAGCAGTTTGCATAATTTCAGGGTCAGGTGTGTTGTATGAGTTGTCAGGCAGTTCATTTATGCCCCATTGACTTCCCTGTTGGTGCCACAGCAGTTTATGTTTGAGGTTGTATTCATGCATTTTGTTTGCTCTAAAAACAAACATTCAGCAGCGAGTCTCTGAGGAACTTCACCATGTGCATTGAAGTGTGTGCTTACAGGTTGATGTGTGTGTCTAACTGTGTGTTTGCATTCCAGCTGTGTGTGAACATGACCAATGAGCGGCTGAGGCAGTATGTCTCCGAGGTGCTGTTCCAGCAGGAGCAGGCTGAGTGTCTGCAGGAGGGCATCGCCATGGAGACCCCACACTCCCCCTGCACCCACCCTGCCATTCTGGACTTCTTTCTCCAGGTACTGTACATTTCTGGTCAAAACCGGTCCAGTCCAGTTTGGTCTCTCATGAGCAAACTCAACACTGCAAAACCCACCCAGAGCTTTTGACAAAAGATTAACAATCACACGGCTAAATTAAAGTCACAGACAATTTCATCTAATGTTTGTTTGTTTGTTTGTTTTCCAGAATTGGGAATGGGTTTTAGCAAACTGTTTCCCTTTTTTTCCTCATTGAATT
Source organism: Trachurus trachurus (assembly GCF_905171665.1). Taxonomy (NCBI): domain Eukaryota; kingdom Metazoa; phylum Chordata; class Actinopteri; order Carangiformes; family Carangidae; genus Trachurus; species Trachurus trachurus. The sequence goes on from NC_139899.1 coordinate 19,071,683, forward strand.
TTCATTTGAAAGAGAGATATTTGGCAAAAAAGTAACATGTTGTGTAAGAATCAGACTGGCGTGTGACTGGTCATCTCATAGCCTTGTGGTTATGATGAAGATACAACATTTGTTTTATTGTGACCACTGATAATAATAATAATAATAATAATCATCATAATAATAATGCTGATAACAATAACTACTAAGTATATAATTGTTTTAAAGCCTAAAACATTTAAACAGAAAATATAACTGAACCTATCGATGTCAGAGGGTCAACTGTCCCCTGGGGCGGATCAATAAAAGTGCTACGACGACATGCTCGGAGCATGACTGACTTATGAGCATTTGTCGGTTCCTCCTGCAGAAGCCTCAGGGACTGCTGTCTGTGTTGGATGAAGAGAGCCAGAGCATGTGGCCAGCAGAGCAGACCCTGTATAAGAGGTTGTCAGCACAGCTGGACTCCAGTCCGACGCAAGGCCTCTCTCTCACCACAAAGGATGGAAATGGAAACCCCCCACCCAAAGACCAGGGCCCGGCTTTCACTGTCAGCCACTATGCTGGACAGGTCTGTGTTTGTTACATTTATTTTTGAATATATATCATTATAGTATGTGTTTCCCTCCAGAAAGCCTGTCATAAATTAAGTCAAAAAATGTTTTACCATAACAACAGTGGTAGATTTGAATATAATCATATTTATACCTTTATCTCTTATCTCATTTCATCTGTAGAACTTTTAATGTAGTGAGTGGCTTCAGCAAACACAACGTAGTACACTGCTGCATCTAAAATTAAAACATGCCCTTGTCAAGTGTTTGAGCATCGGTTGTTACTGTTTTATGGTCATGTTTTATGACATTGGTCAGTATCACAGTATTTATATTTAGTACATTTTTGTTGTGTGTCATGTTTGAAGGAGCTTCAGCATTTTTTCCCCCCTGTTTTAACTCCTCACAGCAATTACCATTTCTACAACCTTAAATGTACTGTATGAGTTTTTAAGTGAATGTCCATAAATAATTCATTCCCCACCAGATTTCATATGACCTCACGGGATCACTCACAAGAAACAAAGACTTCCTTCCTCAGAATCTCCTGTTTACGATGAAATGTAAGTACCCAATCAATAACACCCATAAAAGCACATCGTGGCCTCAGTGCACACTTGATCACAAAGATGCACTCTTGTCAGAACTAACAAGGCACAAGTCCACTCTTTGTCAACATGCGGTTGTGTTTTAATGTGTGTGCGTTTCATCCCATATGTGGCAGACAACACCGTCTGTGTGTATATTGTCTATACAAGGTGCCAGATGTGGCTTGTTGCGGTTAGGGCGACACAGACTGTCATTGTGTGAGTGCCAGACTAGCCTTGCGTCCAGCAGCCTAATTGCTACAATTTCCATGATGAGGCTAATCTTCTCAAAACTAGCCCTTCACTCACACTTGGCTGTTATCCCTCCTTCTGACTGAGATGCCTTGCTGCCTTTCATCCACACACATTGACATACGTACAGTTGTGCTTTCTTCTTTAAGCTAAAACGTGTAAGCTAATAGGAGGCCGAGGGGATCTGTGTAAGTCAATATTGAGGCGGTGGCGATGATTGCTTTAAATGAACAGACAATTATCTTTGGAGCTCTGTGTAATTAAGTCCTTAAATGAGTCTGAGTTACGTTTGTTTTTCTTTGCTTAGTACGCCTACCTGTCATCCTTTCCTCCTCTCTCTTTCTCTCTCTCTCTTTTTCTCTGTGTCTCTCTCTCCCTCTCCCTCTCTCTCAGCCTTTCAGAAAGAAGTCACACGCCCACGTTCACACACATGTTGTTTGGCTTTCTGAATGAACTCATTGTTGTTGTGAACCATTCCACGTGTTGTCAAGTGGCATAGTCCGCCCCCTCTTGTTGCCTGACTGATTGTTTACATGGAACCTAACTTTATGCCCCCCTCCCCACCCCTCACTCCTCTGATCCTTTCTCTCCTCCTTGTTTACATCCTCCACACTGCTGTTCCCTCCTTTCTTCCTTTATATCTCTTCATCCCACCTCAACTTATTCTCCTCCACCCCCTTATTTCAACCAATGGTGTTGCTTCTTTTCACTCTTGTTTTCCTCCCTCTCTGTCCATTTGTGCTTTGTGCCCGGCAGCTAGCGAGAGTGTGTTGCTGCAGCAGCTCTTCCAGTCCAAGCTGACTCAGACTGGTTCTCTGGTGCCAGCAGCTCACGGCCGCATAGGGCTGAGGGGGCCTAAAGCTGCTTTGTTGCTCCACAGGATGCCATCAACCTCCCCTTTCACTGCCAACTCTGTCCCCCAACAGCCTCGGCGGTATCATGACCTTAGCAAGGTACAGTACCGTGTAGTGGGTCCAGTGCTCCAGTGTTTTGTTGTTCTGTACCTGTAGATTCATGCAACTGCAACACACAGCTGAGCCTCAAAACCATAAAATATATTTAAGCCATTTTCCAGCAGAGTTGTCACACATGCACAAATGAATATTGATCCTACTCTGGTGGAAAACTATTAAATGAAATCTTGGAAATTATGACATCAAGGAGCTCAGTCGGTGAGAAAGTGACACAATCAGAAGTTTTTTGTTCCAACTGAAGACGGACTGTACTGATCAATGGGGAAAAAACAGGGATGGTATTTTTGGAAAAAAACAACAGTCTAATTTAAGATACTTCCCATCACTGCGCTATATATAAACCTCTGGGAATTGGATTTGTTTGTACAGCCCTGTGAAGAGCTTGAAAATCCACAAGCCCGCATACACATGCACACTTAAGGATAAGACTGGGATTATGCACTTTCCTCATGGCATACAAACAGAAAAACTCACAATATCTTTTCATAACAAGTCTCCATTTTCAAAGAACCCCTCCATATCTCTGTGTCCCTCCATTTGATGGAAAGAACATCGAAGTGTTGCACATGTGTTAGTGGAAAGGCTGGTTACGTAAACTACTGAGGAGGGTCCTGCCTGCAGTTTCTGTGGCTCATTAGCCATCTAGAGTAGAGGCTTACGCCATACCCCCTTCACCTTTCTGATTTGCCCCAGCAACCTTATATGGTGACATTAGGCAATATTGCAACGCTGCATTGGAAGAAAGACTGTAATTACAACAGTATAGTTTCATGTACGTAGTCTAATATCACAAGTTTGCCTCAAGGGGCTTTACGATCTGTGCAGCATGCAACACCCTCTGCCCTAAAACCCTTGAATGACACAGGGAAAACTCCTAGAAGAGGAGGGATCCCTTTTCCAGAAAGAACTGGCATGCAATAGATGTTGTATGTGCAGCAGAGAGAAACATGATACATTTATAGCTTGTAAAGTCTATGAATATATATGACTGATTTAACTAAAACTTATGGAAAATCTGAATTGGCTGACAGACAGTGGTTTAGTGAGACTATTTAATGTTGTTGCACAAATCCTACACACCATCAAAGGCCAAACATATTATCTGTAGATGATGATGATGATAATGATAATGAATTTCTCCCTTTTTAACTCTTTCCAATTTCAGATCTTAAAGAAGAAAGGCTCAAGCTCCTTCCTCCAACGACTAGAGCGGTGTGGGCCCGTCACTGTGGCTGTCCAGCTGAGGGTCAGTATCATTCCAGTCTATTTTGGGTTTTCTCTCACACAAGTTAAAAATTGCCAGAACAGCTTGTCTGGAAAACTTCTTTTACTAGGTTTGCCTGTTTAGTTCTTGGTAAGAGCAACAGATTCCAGCAGTATTAGTTTTTGTTGAAGAATCTGTTTAGTTGTACAGTCCCTCACTGTTGAGAGAAGGTCAAAAATACATTTAATTTACTATTGAGATGACAATCAGACAAAACGCTCTGTTCATTTTCCTTTTGTCTTTATTTTTTCTGAATATCTGCATAGTGTCTGCTGGTGATGTAAGGAGGCTGAACTGTGCTCACAAAAGCAGTACCTTTGGTCTGAATGAAGCCAGTGTGTTACACAATCAGAGTTGTGGGCTTGTGGTCGATGAGTCCCTCAGGGAATGGCAGAGAAGGAGAGAGTGGGCTGAAAAATGATGCTGTACCAAGCCAAACATGAAGCTCTCCCCATGAATGAATGAACAATGAACAACAACCACTGTGTGCCATGCACATGCTTCTGTGTGTGTGTGTGTGTGCGCACACACATTTGGAGTGAATGTGAACGCTGGTGGTGACGTTCAAAGATGAGGGGTGAGGTGTTTAGCATTGTACCTAAGTGTATGCAGAGCACATACTGACGTCAGTTTGAGGCGTGGCAAAGACAAAGATGTAAGTGTTTACTTGTATCTGGATGCGTGCGTAAATGTGTGTGTCTGTGTGAACTTGGATTTGTGAATTCAGGGCTCGGAGAAAAGCTTCCTGACGCTCACACACCAAGAGAAAGCAAAGAGCTCTTTGTGTTTTTTTTTTCCTCCCGAGGAGAAACACTCCCCCAAAAATCAGACCACTTTGTTACAAACACAGTGTGATCTCACTCCAGTCACTGTTACAAGTTGCAACATCAAAGAAAGTCAGAGAGCGTTCCCTTTTCTGCAGTAGAAGTTCCTGTAAATTAGCAAAGTGCTCTTCCATCCCAAACACAAAAATCATATTATTCATTTTCTTGTTAATATCTGTTATTCTGAAAAATAACCAGAAAGTGTCTTCAGCTATGTCTTCTTTCCTTTTCCCCATTTCAGAACTCGCTGTCAGAGATGATCAGTAAACTGCAGGCCTGCACTCCCCACTTTGTTGAGTGTGTGCGCCCCAACTCCAGTGGTCAGCAAGACAGTTTTGACAGCTTCCATGTGTCTACCCAGCTACAGTACATTGGGGTGCTTGAGATGGTCCGCATGATCCGATATGGATACCCTGTCCGCCTGTCCTTCCCAGGCTTCCTCAGCAGGTCAGTGCTATATGATATTGTGTGGTTAAAGAGTGTCACATCTGTTTTAAGACTTCCTCTGAAGCTCTATCTATATATTCACATTCATTCACCTCACATCCTCCTGTCTGTTGGGTTGCTCCACATCCTCTCACTTCAGATTCATAACAGTCCCAGCAGGTCACTGTGATCTCTGCCAGGTTAGATATATCAGTGTGAGCGGGCCAAAGTACGCTGAAAGTTTGACAGGACATTCCCTCTCTGCATCTGCAAATGAATGCAAGGGCATTTACTACACATAATAGGACACTCACGTGCAGGCTGACACATTAACGTCAGCAAGTCACTGCAACCTGCGATGTTAGAGGTACACATTGACCTTGAGTGGCATTTTTAGAGTATTAGAGTCCAATACAGCTGATGAATGTCACTATCACATTTACCATGTCAGCCTGACATGTATTAACCAGTCAGTTCTGTAAGGTCACTACGTTCCTCACCTAAATGTTAGTCATTATAACCAACCATCACTTCTTTTCTTAACTCTTACACAATGTTCCTGGCTTTCCCCATCTTCACACTCTGCCTCACTGGATGTTTTTTTTTCTGTATCCCTAGTGTTTTTTTTTTTATGCTTTTCTTATTTAGAAGCAAAGAGCATGATATGTCTTTGTGACACCACCACTCCTAACCACAGTTTTTTCTCCCGGTTCCTCTGATCCTGAGAACCAGTGAAACGTTTGAGAGGATTTAGCTCCAAATCAGTCTTTTCTCATTTATAATTATCCCTAATACTGAGCCATAAGTAACAAGGCTTGTTTTAATTGTAAGTCAAAATTGAAGCATTTTACTCCTAAATAAAAGTGAGAGTTGTGGCTTTTATTTGTCAAATGAACGGAAACGAGTGCAGGGATTTTGCAACAAAGAAGAGTAAAACATGGCTACCCAACCACAGCATAATGTACAAAAGGTTATAGTGTGTAGAATGTATTGAAGGTACAGTTTGCACATATTATTTTTTTCATCAAACATACACAAAGTGAAAGGGACTTTCATATAATAGGTTTCATGTGCGAAAACATGAACAGGGAATTGAATCTGGAGAATAGGCCCTTGTCAAATGGTGAAGTGAATCCAATATAGATTGTAAAGCCAACGCACTCATTGTTCGAGCTGTAATTGAAAGATTCCTGGTGTGGGGTGTGTGAATGCTGTTTGTTAAGCCATATGTGTGTCTGAGCATGTGTATTTGTAATGATGTGAGTCTGTGAGTGACTGTCATATTTTCTTTTTTTTCTTTTTCTTTTTCGGGAAGCCCTGTGCTGTGTGATAATCTCTGTGTTAGTGATGCCTGTGTCCTGTAGATAACTGGGCATCACAAGAGCCGGCTGGTTGCCAAAAAAAAAAGGGGGAAACGTAACCGTTGGTAAGCGAGAGATTAAACCAGAGCATATGAGGTCAATAGCGTGTGCACACTGAAATGCTTAGACATAGTTAAGTAGTTTGAGGTGATGTTGATGTAATATCACTCCTGCCTGAGATTGCTGTTTGGTTTCGAAAGCTTCTTCTATATTCTGTGTTAAAGTTGTTCGTCTACTCTTTGCATGGATGGAGCTTACTGTCAGTGGAGGAGTGTGATGGCAGGAGAATATCCATATTTTACATATGCACCTTAGTCATCAATCAAGTGGTTTATTAGGTTCTCGATGAGTTTGAACTGAAGCAAATGTGAGGTATCACCTCTTGTTTGTGACATGATCTAGTTGGAAACCCAGCAATTTGTGTCATTTCGCCAGGGTGTGGAAAAATAGTGCCTGCCATCTAGTTTTATTTATTATCTCTCCCTCTTCTACCTCCTGATATTGCAGAGGCTGATTTCAACAAACAAAAGGTACAGCTCCGGAGATGGTGGCTGAACAGTTCAGTGATAATCATACCGACAAGAATATTTAGTGTACAGGCGGAGAGAGAGAGAGGCATCATTTTTACAGACAAAGAGGAAACCTGCTCCAGCTGCTGGAGTGGGTGGATGCTTGCACACAAGTGACTCTTTGATGTCGTCCTCCATGCCAGCTGTGTCTGGAGAGGAGAGGGAGCAGAGTTGATGTGTGTGTGTGTGTGTGTGTGGACACACAGGAGGTGTGATGGTAGAGTGGTTGCTCACTTACTGCTGGACACCCTCCTCCGAGTGGGAACTAAAAGAACCAAAATCACCCTTTTGACTGCAAGAGGTGGAGCACGGTATGTACATGGTATAGAAGTGGGAACAAATGGTAGTTGATGCTCTAATGGATCAATGCAAACTACTGGCTTCCATATCAGGATTAGACTCAGTCACGTTTAAGACCATTGTCATCAGTGTCCAGTTTGTGTCACTCCAAATGAACTAAAGAAAAGCAGAATGTAAAGGTTTGATCATGGCTGCTTGCACAACTCAAGGCAAAACAATACAAAATACTTTTTCTGAGTTTGTACTTTTGAATTAATGGTACTATTTCTGCCAGTCACTGCACCAAGCCAACATGACCAACAAATTAGTGTGTTGAACAAACACACAGAGGTTAAACTGATATCAACACTACCTCCTCCTGGAAAAGCAAACAGGCTGAATAGCAGAAGTGTAATGCTGTTTTTTACTGAGAAAAAAAAATCAAATTACTATCATGCTTTAATCTGTAATGCATTCCTGCCCCGCACTGGCTTGTGTGCACTGCACTGTGCATGTGTGTTTGTAGCATTTTGTCTCCATACAAATGGACCCTTTGTGAGTTCTTTGTCCGGCGTGTGTCCCTGCTCTGCTGTTTATACATTAAAGCCATGCTTCATTTAAGTGGCTGCCACTCACAAAGACACCAGTCAGCCCAGCCCAACTGCCATTCACATCTTCCTCTCTCGCCTCCACACTGGTTTCAGCACAGACAGACCCGATGAATGAACACAGCTTGGCCTGGGAGAGGAAGGAGCTGCTGCAGAGCGGGGGTGGACAACACTGCTGTCCTCACAGAGCTCCTTCTCTGTTGATTTCTCATTCTTTCCTCACATGCTCTCTTCACTGAACCGCCATTTCCTTTTTCTCTCATCTTTTTACTTATTCTTTCCTTCAGATACCGACATTTCCAGTTTGTTCTCATTTAAGCCTTCATCTTTCTTTTTTTCCTGCTTCTCTCTCTCACACACACACACACACACACACACACACACACACACACACACACACACACACACACACACACACACACACACACACACACACATATAGTATCTCAATATGATTGTTTCTTATCCCCTTTTCTCTTTCCATTCATCACTCTTTCAAAACAGGCTCTGGCCCTTGACTAACAAAAAATGACAGGCCAATGAATCAGCCATTAATCTTAAGGTTGCCGTATTTTCTTGAAAACAACCACACAAGTGTGTAGACAAAAAAAATACACACCATAACCATGCAGGCCACTTCACGAAGTCATAGTGGCCGCCCGAAGCGAATTACATTAGTGTCCTGGTAACCACAGTGATTTATGAGGAAATCTATTTTACTGTTGCTTTTATTTGTCTTTTATGATACACTATGTGTTTTGTGGCAGGGGTTTATTTTCTGCCAATGTGTAAGGTCAAATCCAACCACTTGAACCTTGTTCCTGTTAGTCTCAGCCCCATCCATGTGCGCAGCTTTCCTCGATTTTACTGATATTGTTTGAAAGCGGATGAGAAAGAGGCATCAGTATTCATAGAACATGTCACAAATGCTTCTCGCAATCCTATTGTTCATATTTCCTATATGGCCGGTTCCAAATGGGTCTTCATCATCACCCTCTGATGGATAAACACACGCACATCTGCGGGCTATAAAGTTCCCTACAAAAGAATATCCATCATTTCCATCTGACCCCCGGGGGTGAATGTCCGTGATTAAACAAAGTCGATAGGGTTTGACGCTGTGGCAACTCAAACTTTGTCAGATGGATAAGAGCAGCTTCACACAGGAAGTGAGCGGTTTGAATGCCGTTTGTGTTCCACCTCGCCTTTAACGCCTTAGTGGCGCTCAATAACACTGGTCACTGATGGCCCTTTGGTCACAGAGATCTCCGTTAGCGCCCTGTACCCCTCCATTTAAACTCTTATCAAAGGGGTTATTTCACTTCTTTGACTCCACATGAAGCCCCCTTGGGTCTTGTAAAAGCAGGGACCATCGATGGTTTTCATATCCTCATAGGGGAGGTCATGGGTTTACAGAGTTCCTTTGTGTTTTATGGGCCCAGGGGGGCGGCGTGTGTTGTCTGCTGGACTGGTATTACCATACAGAGAGAGGGTGAGCGAGAGTTCAGACAGACCCCACTCCTGCAAATCAAAACACATCCTATATTCACGTGCACTCTCGTACTCACCTCGGACAGTACAGGTGGTTTATGCTTCCAGCCATCTGCTGGTTAAAATTGTCTCATCAGATGACATCATCAGCCGGCTCTGCCTCTCATTGATAACATTGGAGACAGAGCATTGATGGAAAAAATGCACTGAGCAGCTGATCAAACGTTTGGGGGGATTCACATTATTTAGAATAAGATAAAATACTGTATATCTATAACAGTATTTCTATTCTTCACTTTTAATCCAACAACTTGCCTCTTATTCACATATTAATTGCAGCAAGTGTTGGTCTGACCATCAGGAACCATTGCATATTGTACCATGGAAAACCCTAGTGTGTTTACTAAATATCTTGGACTTCACCTTTGATCTTGGTTGTAATAAATACGGCTAAATTAGATAATATGAATTTGTGTTGTTTTAGTTTTTGTATAATCTATAGTGAAATGTCCATACTGACATGTCCAGGAGCTTTTAGACAGTGGGGTACATTTGCCAGCCTCCTGCAGATGGTAATGCTCTGGTCAAAGTTGAACAGTGTAAATAAAATATTTATAACACACCATTATCAGGATCACCAAAGCCGATGTGGTCCAGTTTTTTAAATTAAAGAATTCATCATAGCGACCGCTATTTGAGGCCAATGGTGCAATTTTGTAGCCAAATTTCACCATCTTTAAACTAGAAACCAAAAGAATAAATGATTCCCTTTCTCTCTTTTTAATCTACTAAATTCATTAATTCACTTTATTTTAATTTTAATTTTAATTTTCTTTACATTTGTAAACAGTGTGGCTGGTGCGCCTGGTGGAGAAGGATGAAAAGAGCTCATAAAGACTTTGGAGAAATTGCTTATGAATGAGAGAAGGTTTTTGTTTTTATTCCAGCCCCATGCTCTTGTCTGGATCAGACATTCATGTCTGCAGGTTTATCTTCATGAACCAGCCTCTGTCCCCCCGACGCTGCTCATCCACACAGTCCACACAGCGTATAAAAACATCTATAGCTTGATAGTTTCTGTCTGTGAATTCTGTATCAACATAGCTTTCACTTTCCCTTTCACCCCCACCGTCCCAGGAACAAACAAACCACTGTCTCCATCCAGCTGACCATTCATAGCAACGGTTGCCTAGGGCAACACCAATAGGAACAGATGCCGTTCGGCTGGTCTGCCGTATGACCCCACTGACCTTTGAACCCATTGTCTCTGAAAAGAGGCGGTGTCACGTTGTCTCGTCTAAATTCTTAAATTCAGCACTTTGAAACACTTTTGTCCTGCAGCTCTGACGTCCTCTGTTTTTTTCTCTCTGTGTGTTTCAGATATAAAGACCTCGCGGTCCCAACTTTGGTAGACAAGAAGAAATTGTCACCAGAGGAGAAATGTCGCTCAGTTCTGCAACAGTCTAAACTCCAGGGATGGCAGGTGTGTGTGTGTGTGTGTCTGTGTGTCTTTTCTGGTCTCCATCTATGACAAAAGATTTTCCAAATTACTTAATCCCTGACCCTGTGTTTGAAAGATCCCATGGAATCTTTGACAACTCGTTCCAGCTGTCCCACCTCATCATAATTCTTCTCACACACACACACACAGAGCAGCATGGATCCCTCCGCCCCCCTCTCTGTGCTGTCTGCCAGACTGCTGTTGTGTCTGAGTGTGTGACCCTGCAGGTCACGTTAGCTCCTGCCTCACACATGCATACACACTCCTCAACAATGCCCAGCAGACACCTTTTCATGCTCGTTCTCCTTCACGCACAGGCACACACACTACTCCAACAAGTAGCGTATGTTGGATTGAATTGTGTCTGTGTGTGGAAGCATGTCACCCCCACATTTCTGTGCACCTGGCGTAGAGTGACCTCTGTCGACCCCCAGATGCCCTCTGAATTCATGGAAGCGAATGCAGGGTCGACGTGCAGCCCACCCTCTCCACACTCCACTCCCACCTATTATCATACATCATAGCTACATCACTGCTCTCCCAACTCTAGCACACTCCTTCTAAGATTTCCAACAGGAAACAGCCTCACAGGGTTTGTTGTTAGTGTGTATCAATACTTTTTCCTGTGTGTGTGATCAGCTCGTTTGTTTCTTTGCATGTGTAGATGGGCAGCAGTAAAGTTTTTCTAAGGTACTGGCAGGCTGACCAGCTCAACGACCGGTGCTATCAGCTTCATAAAAAGATCATCACCTGTCAGAGAGGTAATTATCCCAAATGACAAACCAACGATCAATATGTTCTTTGAAACGTTCGCCTCTCTCTGGTGATTTTGACCGTCACCTCCTCGTCTCCTCGTCTCAGTGGTGCGTGGCTGGCTGGCCAGACAGCGGGTCCACAACAGGCTGTCGCTGCAGCAGAAAGAGGAGTGCAGTGTGCAGCGGTTCCTGCAGGGGGCAGAGGACATGGGGCTGCGAACCTATGACCAGCTGGTCATCCAAAATGCATCCGACATCGCCAGAGAAAGCGACCGATTGCGCTGCCATGGCAACAGCCTTGTCAACACCCTTGGCAATAGCCCACCACTCGGTGAGAGGCCTGAGCCGGTGGGTAAGGAGGAGGATCAGCCTGTCAGGAGGTAAATTAAACAAGACGCCGTCACTACTCATATATCAGATCTGAAGGCAAAGACATGCAATCAGAATTCATTAATGAATATTCAAGGCCACGCAGATGCGCAGTTTGTCATTTTGTCATCATTTGTCATTTGTATGTCATGTTGTTTTACACCCGTTCTGGCCAAATATTAATTTGATCAAAAAGTTAAAGTTTTGTTTTGATGATTAACTTCCACCGTGCCACTGATTACTTCACACTTATGCAAATACTCAAGACTGTAATGTCTCTAAAAACAGGACTTTTATCACTCACAACACCATAATTAATTATTAGATGCAGCGGTCTCATTGTTATTTAGCCAGCAAAATAACAAACAGTCTGGAGTCGCTGTCATTCACAGGATTTATGACTGTGTGAAAGAGTCATTTGCCTTTATAAATGTACTGGTGTGTCTTACTTCATGCGTTTTTGCATGTCTGTGCCTATGGCAGTATGGCATGTGTTTTGTGATTAATGACGTAATTGTATCTCCGTGCGCTGAAGGCTTTTAATTGTAAGCTTCATGATGGATCGTCAGATAATGAGCTGCATTATCAGATTGTATTAGTATTGTATTACACCTATGGTATGGTATCCTTATCTAATTTTAATATAATGCATCAAGCCTGGGCTGAATTAGAGGGAGCACAAAAAAGCTAATAAGAAGCTCTTTAGATGTGGTGTTAAATAAACGACCTTCATTTTTGAAAAGTTACTTTCCTACTTGCGGAAAAATGATGGCCTCATATACGGTGCTACCTGAAATGTAACTTATGCATTTCAGCTCCACTAAATGTGCTGTGTGCACAGATGATATATTGTATGTTTAGGGTTAATAATTGCAATTATTATAACAATATCACCTTTCCATCTCTTCAGAGATGGAATATCATTTGTGTTGCTTATAGTCACAGCTTCATAATACAGGCTTTTATTCCAGGTTGACAATTGGGAGTGACTAATACACCAACATGTTAAAGCTTTGTGACGAAATGACAAAATTCATTGGAAAATTTGTTGTTGCAAATGTAAGCATCATGCTAAACAAATGAAATGGCATGAAGTATAGGTAAGTGTATGTTAATATAGTGAAAGAAGAAGAAAGAAGTCTCGCTTTTTAGAAATTCAGAAATGCAAAAAAAAATGCAAAAGTGTTAAGTCATCACATTTCATTGACTGTAACAGCAACTTTTAAATATATTTGATATTTGTTAAGATTAGGATGAAGCAATGTACATCCCATAAGATGAAAAGACACATACACATGCATGATTTCTGTATCCTCTATGTGTCCTTGTATATGTAACATCTGCTGCTGGGCCAGGAGACAGGAGCGCAGGGAGGCTTCGAACAGGAGGAGGGGTGTCAGTAGGCAGACTGGGAGAGGAGGCAGAGTTGCTGTATGGTTGAGGGAGTTAATAGGCACATACGTACGTTTGCGCACGCACATACAAATGTGCTCACATGCACACATTCATCCAAACTCACCTAATTTCTGAGCAGGTTTGTAAAATGCCCTCCCCCATCACTTTCATACATGTTTGCTCTGCCTTCCCAACCCCCCCCCCCCCCCCCCCCAGTCATTGAACCAACAGATGGCACACACAGATTAGCAAAGGAAATATCAAAGTGGATGCTATCAAATTACAGCAAAGAGATTAGATTAAAAGCATAATGTATATGGTCTTTATCCTACAATTGGCCTCCTAAGCTCACTTTAGCTTGAATAGACAGTTTAAGATGGCATTTATTAGGTTTAATAATGGAAATCATATTATTGACTTAATCAGAAAAAAGAATTTGTATGGGAAGATGTTAGGCTAAAGCTTTTGTGCATCCTTTCTGGATATCATGAATCAAGCACAACTAGTAGATAGAGATAATATAGTAGAGCGATAATGCGAATGGTCAGTCACAACAAAATCATCAACTTTGATTCAAATGTTATTTGTGTTATTCTTTATCCCCGTTTGTAGGGTCGGGGAGAAAAATGGGAAAGTCCACGACGGTTCCGGCAGCCGAGTCTTTCGCCACTTTCGGTCCAGCTCAGTACCCACCCCCCTCGCCATGGAGAACATGGTCCATTCCTCTGCCAGTCCCCCTGTTAAGCCCGCCCTGCAGCAGGTAGCCCATACCAGTGAGGAGGGGGCAGGCGGGGCAGGTCTTTCATCTCCACGGAAGCAACCTCCCCCAAAACCAAAGAGGGACCCCAACACCCGTCTGAGTGCATCTTATGAAGCGGTTAGCGCCGGGTTGACGATGGCAGCCAAAGAGAGCCCCACTCCAGAGGGCTACGGTTCACCAGCTGGAAGCCCCCCTAAATCCCAGCTGTCCCCCACAGACCCTGCAGGTATATCACCTCCACTGCTCTTAAGAGGACATGACAGATGGTGGTTTTTCTGTGCTTGAGTGCTGTTGCTTAATGCTTTTCTCCCTGTATTTAATTGACTTATTTGTAATTTCCTCAGCCCTGTCCAAGCCCCGCCCCCACAGCGATGACTACACAACCATGAGGAAGGTGCCACCCCCCAAACCCAAGCGTAGTCCCAACACAAAGCTAACGGGCTCCTACGAGGAGATCAACGCCGTAGCGCCACACCTCCACCAGCTGCGCCCCGCTGATGTGAAGCTGGCCTTGCTGTCCCGCGCCGGGGGATTCGCAGGGTTTGGTGGTTTAATGCAGAGAGCCGCGTCCATCGATGCCCCACAAGGGGTCGCGCTGAGCCTCTACCAGGGTCATGACGAAGAGGACGTGTACATAGAGATGTTGGGCTCTCAGCCGCGGACTCGGAGCCTCCAGGAGCCCCCCGACAGCCCAGAACTGGCTGACTCTGAAGCCGTCTATGAGGAGATGAAGTATTTTCCTACTGAAGATGGTGGACCTCCCGCCACCGTTGTTACCAAGGCAGCAAAACTGGAGGCTCTGGGTTTGGGTCTCATAGGATTAGGGACATCTCCTCCTCAGAGCAGGGAGACCAAACGGCTGACGGGAGGGGGAGTGGCCGCCGGCTTGGACATCGCTCACTCGCAGGGCTTGTCCAGCAGCGGCGCTCCCAAAGCTCAGCACGGCAAAGACGGCGGCGGTTGTGACATCCCAGCTCCCTTCCCCAACCTGCTCCCTCATCGTCCACCTCTACTGGTGTTTCCCCCCTCTCCTGTCACCTGCTCCCCCGCTTCAGACGAGTCGCCCCTCACCCCGCTGGAGGTCAAGAAGCTGCCGGTGTTTGAGACAAACCTGAACTACGCCACCGGCCCCGATAGCCCCCTGTCTCCACAGTACGCTCGCCAGAGGGCCGACTCCTCCCCCAGCCTCACCGTCCTCATGCCAGAGAAGAAGTCTACACCTCCACTCACCCCTCCACCGCCACCTCCTCCTCCCAGCGCCCCCCCTCCTCCCTACAGGCCTCCTTCACACTTCCCCTTCCCGCCTGAGGCCAACTTCCTGACCCTCACGCGAGCAGCATCTGTCACAGGGAGCACGGACTCCCCCAAAACGTCCTCACAAAGGGCCGGGGGGGAACCGCTGGGGAAGCCGCCTCCCTATTCCCCGGTGAAGATGACTCGCCCTGAGCCCCGGAGAGCGCACTCGTGCTCCTCCTCTCCTCTGCTGTTCAACCCAGCCAATGGCAGACCTCTGACCAGCCCTCTTGATGAACTCAACACGCTGTTCAGCTCTGGACGCAGCCTGCTGAGGAAGTCCACGTCTGGCCGGAAGACAAGAGATGGAGGTCGGTCACTCATGCTCACACGCTCACACATGCACTCACTCACAGTTGCACACATCTAAAACACCGGCGAAGAGAGAACATTACGGCACAATATCAGTTTTTCAGAGTCTAAATGAATCATTTCTCTGTCCTTTCTTCCCTTTTTTAATCAATTCATTGTTTTCAATTCAATCTGCAGTCACAGTTTAATTATCTACTTAAAGTTGCTTTAACTTGAGTCAAACCAATATATGAACCTGATGATGGGTTGTTATGTATGTAAGGGGTCGAGACTCAGCTGAATGTGTGAGTATGTGTTCGTGATCAAAACCTCAGCCTTGTCTGTACCAGATGATCTATTGGGTACTGGGTGATTACCTTCTGTACAACCGGAGTAGTGCAGGGTAGGGGTGTGCTATAGGTAGGGATTAACCCCTTGTATTGTGTTTGTGTTGTGTGTGTGTGGATCTGTGACACACATGCCCTGTGTTTGAGTGGTATGGAATTGAGATGCACCAGTGTCCAAAACGCCTTCCTCATAAATCCTCCCTCTCTGCAACAGAAACACGTTACATTAATTCAACCACCCTCTTTGGCCCACTTGAGGCAGCTCATTTGTTACAGTCTCCAGTGTAGTGCCCTTTGGCTGTTGTAGCTGCCCCGTTACATGTTAGCTAATGAGCTAGCTGGTGTAGCCCACTTTGCATCTCACTGCACTTTAAAGTATGATCTGTCTGCGTTGTAGCTCAACCTACTACAATGCAGAGCACATACAGAACCTGTGACACTGATGCAAGGGTTGACCTTTGCGAAAGCAGGACAAACATATTTGTCTCACCTAGTAAATGAAATGGGTGGGTCCCCCAGGTCAAAGGTTTCAAACCCACAAGAGATTACTTTGTGTTGTTTTACTCAAGTACATTTCCCATCAATACTCCAAACATACTGAGAAACCATGGGCTCATCAGAGAGAGTCGTGCCACTGTGTTTTAACTGAGCCTCTGTTTCCTCAAAGTGTATTAGTTGTGGCTGGGTTAATAATACATGAGCAGTAGCATGATGAGGGTCGGCATTAAATATTCAGCAGCTCACTCATGTTCTGCTGAAGGAAGTGCGAGTGACCAGCAGCATAAACAGGCCATCCTGGACTTATTATACAATTATCAAGGAGACTAGCTGGAAAAACAAGTGAAAGTACTTGCTGCTGTCATCATCAGTCTCTCATCTCTACAAAGGGTTGTCGTTGTTGTGGAGCTCTGTGATTTGTATTTGCCACAGTTGTGTCATACTTCTATAATTGCAACAGGTTTAAAGGGCAGGTAGCTGAACTCCTTATAAGCGACGGTATGAGAGCAAGTGCACATGCTGACACATATGCCTCACATGACATGTTGCACTTGACTCCTCGTCAGCACCTGGACCTGTGCGGGAAAAGCACTGGCGTCATGGAAACTGTGTATGTGACAGGGGAACCTGGCACTGGGGTATTTTGAGTGGGGAAAGCAAGGCGGTCCGCTTAGATCAGGCCACAGAGGGATGCCGATGGGCTTAACAGGATGGCCTACTTCCGTTCCCCCTCGGCTGTTAAATGACTGAGTGTGATACCTGACGCTATGGGAGTGGCCAGGGGTTGCAGTTGCTATCCCAGACATCTCTGTGAAGAGCAGCTGTCTCTCCCTCCTCCTCCTCCCCTTCCCTATCTACAGGGAATGAGAAAACCACAGGAATGCCAGGGGAAGAGGGCACACAATATTAACAAAATTGGATAAAAGTCAAACTCTCTCTCATTATGGTCTTTATTGTACAAACCCAACTACTCACTGTGACTCATCCTTTCACAAGCGTGAAAACGTCACATGGACCCCTGTCTGCGTCTCTCTCCCCTACCTGGCCTTTTGTCCCACACAAACACACACCTACCCCACTGGACCTAGTATAGTAGACTAAGTTTATATTTAGGCATCTTGTGACCATGGGGCGGACCAGAAGGCACGCATTCTCAGTGTGGGACAGCAGCTGACGAATTCCCATTCACACTCCCACACGCATATGCACCCACAGTCTCTTACTCATTCAGTGTGTGAGAGCATGTGAGGCCTGGGGAGCAGCAGCAGGGGCAGAGGCAGGTCATGTGGAGTCACCTTCCTACCCGACAGAGCTGAATGAATACTTTTTAAAAGGCTAGGATAGCTGTGCAAGCGAGGGAGGGGTGGGGGGGGGGCTAAGTGGAACAAGACGAAGTCAAAACCCAGTATATGGCTGGACTGCATCGTAGGCTGTTTGTATTCTGCCTGGTGTCAGCAGGTTTCAGCCCTTTATCTGTTTGCTTCTCTCCCACTTAGTGTGATCACACACAATATCATAATGTATCCAAATTCACAATAACGCTGTTCTCATTTACATATTTTGTCTGTTTCTTTTGTCAGTATTAAATAGTGACTGGCACGAGACGCATTTAGGTTACATGTTCATCAGCAGTTACTTCCAAGCCATTTCCAAGCGGCTGCACTGCTCAATTTTCTTCTTTTTTAACCATGACCTTACAAACCCACTAAAAACAGAAGTTAAAAACAACAGTAGTGCTGCAATTTCAGCTGTATTTACTTGTAAAATGATCAGTAAGAGAGAAGGTCAGATACTTATTCATGTCAGCTGCTGAAGAGAGGTGTGTCTGTGGGGGGGATGGCCTGACCTCGAATACATCGGACAATGCTGGTGACACACTTGTGTTGATAGATGCAATATTGTGTACAATAAGTCATACATTTTGAGCTAAATGGCTCCAAAAATTTTAACAAAAGACAAAAGAACTAATTCGGCAATACTGCTTCTTTGCGTCAGGTCATTTCAGAAGAGCAACAACCGTGGTGGAAACTACAGCACTCAGTCAGTCAGTGACATTTGCATTTATACAGTGAGAAACTACTGCTGTGGTCCAGCCAGAAAAAAAGGAGAGAGAGAGGCTGGGAATTAACGTATAATTATCCAAGTCACAAAATTGAATTTTTTGCTGTCGCCCACAGGTACTCTGATGAACCCATGCATAATGGAATCTTATGTCTGTTGTCTGCCATACATGACATGTACTGACATGTGCAGTGTTTTCCTCTGGCTATATTCCTCGCAGGATTCAATTCTAATATCAATCTACCAGGGAGGGAAGAATGCGGCTCTGCCCCCACCTCACCTTCTCTGCAGCTACAGGACAAGAACGCCAACAACCACTCTCCCCACTCCCCAAGCCCCGGCCCCGTAGAGAACGGCAACCAGATCTCCAATGGTAACCGTCTATCTATGTATTATGCATTTACATTGTTCAATATTAAATCAAAGAAATAAAAAAAAATGCAAATATAAACAGTTGCATATGAAAGTCCAGGTGGATATAAATTGCTTTGCAACGCACCCATATCATATATAGTTTAGCACAGGCTGTGATCCTGTAAAGAAAGAGGAGCAGATAGAGAGGATATGGATAGAAACTGGAGTCCCTGGTAAGT
Source organism: Trachurus trachurus (assembly GCF_905171665.1). NCBI lineage: Eukaryota > Metazoa > Chordata > Actinopteri > Carangiformes > Carangidae > Trachurus > Trachurus trachurus. The sequence goes on from NC_139899.1 coordinate 19,090,714, forward strand.
GTTCTGGTTGGTCACATCTAGATGTGCACAGTGTAGAATTAAATGAGAAGTACTGTATGATTTACAGTTTAGCTTAAAGCAAAAAGGCTATGTTGTACGAAATAGAGAATACACTGCTGCTTTTATTGGTGTCCTGGAGAGAACAATACCACTGACTAAACATGTAGTAGGCCTTTACCCTTTTTGTCACATCATGACTTAAATTTATCTAGAAATAAAAGCATTGTTCAGGCAGGGGTCAGACGTAGGAGGGAAGGAGGAGTTATGCAGAATTAAATTATGAAGTCACGTTATAAGGTAAGGAGACCACAGATAGGTTAAAGGAGGGCCATAAATTTGTCAGCTGCAGCCGAAGAGTGATAACAGTAGTCTTTTACCTCTCATAGAGTATGTCTGTTTCCCTCTGCATGAGGGAAGGTTGTTTCCTGCAACGTGTCTGTGATTGAAGAGTGAGGCGTCCTTCAGTTTCTACCTGCCTGTGTGTGGGAGGACCTCAGGTCAGATGTCTGTCTGTGTTTCATAACGTGCTTTTGATATTGTGTGTTCAGGGTCACTGGAAGACGAAAGTCACAGCAAGTCAAACTCCTCCAGCTCCACCTCTCTGCACAGACACATGGACAGCCATCATACTCAGGTAAACACACAAGACAGGTACTTAAGAGCACAGACAGACACTTGAGAGCGCGCTGACATTATGTGTGTGACATATTATCACAGATTTGTCATTTAAATTGAATATAAGATATAAGTGTCAGATGCTTTATGCTAATGGAAATAAGGGATCAATTGTATTTGTTTTGGCCTTACTTTCTTGTGTAAGTCACAGAGCTGTGAGTCGCAGTTTCACAGAGCTGTGAGTGGCATGTACGGTACACTTGCTTACGCCCGTACACCCACACTAACAGACGCACACAATTACAGCACAATCATAGCAGGCCTGTATTTTGTTTTGGGTTTGTTGACATTTTGAGTGGACCGGAAAGTGGCCCCCCTCGGAACAACACGTATCACTCATGACATGCAAGCTTTCTCTGGCTCTGTAGACAGGTATACAGTTTCAGGATTAAATTTAAAGTCCTGCATGCATGCACACAAGCTTACACACACACGCAGCTATGTGTGTATATACTCACACACACACACATTCACATAGACATACAACAGCCTCATTAAATAGGAAGAATAAAAGTGGAAACCATCTTGAACCAGAGCCAGAAGAACAAACTGAGATAAACCACAAACACGTGAATGTTATAGCAAGCCTTAATAATTAAAAGGTTTAAAGATGTATAGCTTCATTAGCTTGATCACACTCACATGGTTGGTCTAGTAGCGTAGAGGACGTCCACAGGGAGAGCCACTCACAACTGGGAGAAAGCTCTTATGATGATTATCACGTGCTGTACCCTCACCTCAGGCAACAACAACTGAGACTGAGTACAAATTGTATTTTATCCACCAACACCACCAAGTCTAATGATTAATAGATAGATTTATACATATATTAATAGAAAGATTTATCCATATATTGTAATCAAAATGTCCCAACAACTTGAGAACGCTCCTCCTGCTTGAGGTTTCCTTCATCTACTCAGTAAATGTTATGTTAGTAGCTGATGTGTAACTGCATCATGTATCCCAGGCTGCAGCTGTTTCATCCTTACGCTCAAAAGAAACTTTCACCACATGGAAAATTGATTTTGGATCCATCAGCGACTGCAGCAGTCAGTGATTGAGTGTCACAGTCAGTAGAGCACGAAGCACAAAACAGGGGCAAAGTACGTAGTGTCCCACCTTGGGAGCAGCCCAGAACACATGATTCATAAGGTCCCGCCACTAGAGATCTGAAGGCACACTGTGTATCCTCCTCGCTGTCCTCAGGTTGGCTAAGTGTTGTGGCCCTGCTCTCACAGCTGTGGCGAGCTCACCAAATTCATCTTTTGGAGTTCCCGTCTGTGTTTGTGAGACATCATAGTGATGTACCAGCACATGTTTTTTTCTTACAGTATTAAAAAAAATAGAATGATGCATATAGCTGCTAATTCAATAGACAATTTCTTTTTTTAATGTGATGGTTTATCTCAAAGTGTGTGAATTACTTGCTGAAAAAAACCCTCCAGGGGCTTGTAGGGTGGCATTCTCCGACTACAGTTCCAGGCTATTGTGCATACATTTGTGGGGTACAAGAACCTTTTATACATAGTAAAAACAAACATGGTTTAACAGGATGTAACATAGTACAATGCAGTACAAAAGCTCGAAAAATTAATCATTCTGCTAAGCACTCACTCACACATATTTAAAGCTTATTAATAGGTCATGTTTGTTTGTTGTCATTGTGGCTGTTAAGGCATTTATGGCACAGCTGCAGAATCGAAGACAAATTTCCCTGAGCAGGACAATAAAGTATATCATATCGTATCGTATTGTATCATCAAAAATATACAGACATACATTAAAGGGACAGTATGGGACTTTATTGGCTTTTTATTGACAAAAATCAAATATCACTTTCATAAATACGTATTTCACTGAAGTGGAATCGCGCCCGCATACAAACGAGCGCTTTCTCGTACCTTAGAATGAGATGTTACAAGTCGTTACAAACATACAGGGGGGGGTTCACCGAACCTTCTCTGCCATGTTGAATCGCCATTTTTACGTTCAGTGTCACCGTGGCTGTAAGTAACCTCAAACTCGGGCCGCCGGAGCTTCTCGGCTCGGGGAGAAAGTTTTCCAGACAGCGCCTGTTAAAACTGTCACCACCGTGTAGCTAGTGTGAGGAAGGACGGAGGCACTGGTGTTGCCTTCAGGTGCAGTCAGACACCTGAATGACGCCGTGAGTGACGCCGTCGGCAAACCAACTGGATGTTATTTTACTCGACGAGAGAAAGCCGGTAAAACGTGGGTCAGGTAAACAATACGACATCACCATGACAACATATTGTCACGCCTGTATTGTTTTGCCTCGTGCTGGCGGACCGTTTGTTTACATAGAGGCTTGTTTATCCTGATACATGCAGCGTGTGTTGTTTTTCTGACTTCTGCCCGAGTTTACGTAAACGCAACAGCAAGAATACGTGCCGACATGCAACCGCACCGCTAGATGGGGGTAAATCTCACATACTGTCCCTTTAAAAAATCTGAGAGCATATACTGGTATGACAACATAATTTGCAGTTAATTGAATACTGATAAGAATATCAAGTAGTCCCAGTTTATATAGGCAGACCATGTGGAAAGTATTGGCTAGTTAGCAAAAGTGACTTTAGTGGACTCCTAAATTGCTGTAAAGATCAATTTTAAAAAAGTACAGGTAATAGATTTCCTATTCTGGACCCGTGATAAAGTATACATAACTGTGTGATTCTCTTCTTCTCCCTCTCTGACTCTGATGAGTTTGGCTGTTTCTCTCACTCCCTCCTTTATCTTCCAGAGGGGACATCTCAACTTTTCTCCGTTCGGTGCAGGGGCCGCCCTCTAAAACAGCGAGGGGGGGTCGGGGGGGGAGGGGGCTCATTGGAGGCCCTGTTCACATGTAGGGATGTGGTGAGTGTATATATCATGCCTCGCGACTCTCCACCCTTAATGGCAGTGTTTTTCATAGACCCAGTGTGGGATCGTGGCGGTAATGACCGTCATTATGTAAGGGGGAAAAAAAACTACCTCAAACATTTTGTCTAAGTTCAAGATAATATTCTGCTGAAAGTCTGTTTCTGGAGTATACAAGAAAGCTCCTGTAGAGTATTTAAGTATTTACAGCAGACAATTGATTAAAAATATCATATTACAATTTTCAGTCATTGTGATGCAAGTGAAATCTCTGAAAACATCGGTCCTTGGGGAAAAAAACTGAAAACCACTGCTTTAGCAGAACATCATCTCAGCTTCACCTGCTCCCCTTGTTTACCGTGCTCGTCCTTTAAACACTGGTCTGGAATCAGGCGAGCAAATCTGCCCTGTCTCCTGTTATGTCAGGATCAGTGGTAGATTCAAAAGTCTGATCCCAGAATCAGTTGCACCTCTGCCCCAACCCACCTTTTTTTTGTATTTTAGTTATTTCTGGAAGAAAACTGCAGCTCTTGAGTTCAGCATGACTCTCTGCATCAGTGTACCTGCACACAGTCGCTGTCAGAAGACACTGTAATCTTGCCGTCTCAATTGAGGCTTTTGGCATAGTTTGTTTTTCAGTGAGATACTTTATTAGATGGTTTGGAGTCAGTTTAGCTCCATGCCGTCTGGTGTTGATGACTGGTAAATTCAAATACGTGGAGTAAGTCTGTTTACAAAAAGAGAGCTGCAATTTTGATTATTGCTTATTCATCTGCTTGGATTTTTATGTTGCTGAAACCATCACATGAACTCTTTTTTAAACCTTCCGTTCTTTTCTGACCCTGTTATTTAGCATTACAGTTGTTAGTATTGTCACTGGTGCTAACCAACAGTTGTCCAGCCTTGGAAGTCACTCTAGATCTTTGTCCAAATGTGTTTGACATTGTCTCCATGAATGAGTTCATATGTTCACTGTTACAACTGAAGCATGGAAACATTTGACTTGGTTCCTTTCTTCATTAATTTGTTATGTTTTCTGGAGCAAGTTCATTATCATAAGTTCATTCAAGGGATGGGAACAACTCTATGACCCAGAATACCATTCAATTAGCTGCATTCCAGGCTGTGTTTATGCAGGATTAGCAGATCTAATGGGATACATAAAAAGGAAAGGATGAAGGAAGGAGAAGGGGGTGGATAACTCTGTTAGGAATGAATGGACTAACTTGTTTTGGTTTCTGTAGTCAGTAGTCGACAGCAGTCTAGACGGTTATGTTTGCTACTTAGAATAACAACACTCAAAGGATAAGGAGGCCTGACAGACAGCCTTAGTTTCTCTGCATGAATCCCTTGTGTTTGCCAGTGTCAAAGCGTGAGCGAGTTAAGGTTCCATGCCAGTTTCTCTGAAATCCCCACGTCACCTAACCTATCCACTGAAATTTCCGGGAAAGAGCTCACAAATAGATCATCAGTGACTTCCAGCAGCCTCCACCCCCTCTGCAGTTCCTCTTTTTTGTCCAACAACACTGGCAAACTGGTTCTAGAAATACAAGCTGTTTAGTGACCCTATGTTTTCACTGATGAAGACAAAGTAGTGCAACAAATCAGGAGACAGACTTACTCAACAGAATGCAAAGACTACTGTTGGAGGAGTGTTGTTTCAGGGTACAGGTAAAGACCCCTCTGCATTGGCACTCCCACACTGTCGCCTGATTGGTCCCATTCAAGCGAATGAGCTCAACTCAGCACAAACTGTTCTATGTTCTACACTATATGATTGAAATTATAGGGACATCCCTGCTCAGTGTGTGTGTGTGTCCATGTAAAGTCAAGCATTGCAGAAGGACACATTGTTCCTACTTGACTACTGTTCCAGTAGCTGATGTTCCCGGCTGGCGCCAGTGCAGAGAATAGCCTGGCAGGGAGGTGTAAATTATGGATTAGGTCGTTGAGTATTGTGCTTGTGCAGGCAGTCAATCTGTGTGTGTGTGTGAGAGAGAGAGAGAGAGTGCACACATATGAACATTCACAGCTGTGTGCTTCTGCATGTATGTCAAAGTTGGAATGCATCACTAAATGTACAGTATGCTTGTTCCATTATACTGTATGTTCTGGTGACTTGATTTAGCTCACTGCTACAACTCCAGCAGTCGTGAAAAACAGAAAACGGGGTCAACGGGAGCGACCGTAAACATTGAGACACCAGAAGAAAAAAAAGTTCATTTTAATCTGATGAGGCTGGCTTTATATTTTAGGTATTTGTAGTATTTGTACTCTTGTCAATAAATGATTCATGAGAAGACCCAAAACCAACAATGAAAGCGTGTGGCCAAAGCTTGATAGATCTCCAACTTAGTGTGCTGCACCATTACACTAGAAAACATGTTCCCTCGCTATGATCAACATGGCCACTGTAGTTTATTTTAAGTCAGTCCCAAATAAATTGTCCTGCTGCTGCAAATTCTCACGACGTACCAGCTGTGTATGAATCAGCTGCCGGAAATGTTTTTATCATGAACGAGCCTTTGAAAAAGTTACACTCTATTACTGAGCTGCGACAGAGTGGCACTTTTTTCCTTTTGGTGTTTTCCTGTCAGCGGGAAATGCACACTATATCCATATAATTTTAATCCCATCTCTGAGCATAAAGATCAGTTTTTTGCCCTTTAACTGGCCGTCAACTGCCACCATTATAACCTCCAGTTCCTAATCTGATCTGGATCATCAGGGCTCGATCCCGGCCGCTGGTATTACTGACTGAGGCAGATTGGAATTCCTATCTGATTGATTTATCTGGGTATTGACTGGCAGATGATTGATGATGCGCTCAAAAGAGACAATTGTATGCATGCATGCGTATGTGTGTGTGTGGGGGTGTGCACTTTGTGTATGGCACTGAGTATTTGTGAGAAAGTAGAGGAGCCAATTTGAGATGCTCCCCACTGTAATCCAAAAGATCTTCTTCAAGGTGATGTACAGCGCGTGGGCTCCAGAGACTGAATATGGAAACGAGCTGCCGTTAAAGCTGTCAGTCAAAGGAGGGATTCCCCCCGCTGCTTCCTGCTGTATCAACGGTCTCACCAAATGGCTGTGCACCCGCCCCAGATTCATCTCCGTGTTGTTCATTAGAGTGATTCATGAGGAAAGCTGTCCCACTTTAGGAGGGGGAAATCAGACCACTGATCGCACTGGCTCTTTCAAGATGATGAATCAGACAGCGTGCTCTGTGGCTGGTCATCTCTAATGGAGACAAGATTAGATGATGATATTTTAAACGTCTTTCATCTGTTTTTAGGATGATTTTGCGGTGACAAGGAGGTGAGGTTTTTCCACACCATTGACAGCCAGAGCCAGCGGCATATTGTTTTTGAGCCGGTTGTCAGTTGTAGGAGTCAAGGAACTGATAAGATTTTGGTCAAGGTCTAGAAAACAAGTTTCACACATGGTTAATATTGTATATGACTCTGGATAAACAGGGATGTAACCTGCACAAGTGCAAGGCCGTAATTCTACTTTTGCTTGTCACTTCTCTCACTGCTATCTCCAATCACAGCCTGGTCATTTCAACTCCCCGTCATCTGTTTGTCCGTCCATTTGGGGGGAAAGTTGTTTTTGTTTTAGTGTGTGATGTGGATCTAATTGTCCGCCATCTCTCCTCCAGGTGTTCCAGCGGTTACGTCTGTCCAACAGGGATGAAAACGCCGCCCTGGGGGAGCTTCTGCGGTGGCGGCGAGTTCAGTGTGAGGGGCGGGGGGACTGGAAGCAACGTCCACCTCCGTCCCCGCCCCTGCCCCCCACGCTGCTCTGGACCAACAGGAAGGCCTCTCCATGACAAAGGCTGTGTAATGCAGTCAGTCGCATGTATTGGTGCTGAAGTTCCTCCCTCTCTTTCTCTTCAACCACACTCACACATGTTCTTTTTATTATTATTATTACTATAATTATTATTATTGGGGTTTTTATGTGGACCAAGAAACCTCAACACCCAGGGGCTCGGCTGAAGCTCCAAGCCCCAGAGCATGAGCCAAGTCCCTGGGCTGTTGGTCCTGCTTCTCCACCTTTGACCTCGACTGTGGAGGACACCCCAACCTATAGAAGTTCAGCACTATGTGACAGAAAAATGAGGAGAGATTCACAGGGAGCTGGGGGTTAAGATCAAATATTTTACTAACATACAGTCAGAATAATAATCAAGATCACGTTATTATTTATCTTAGGGCTTCTGAGATAAAGATTTATGATGTCTGTCCGAGGAATTAAAGAGCTAAGCAGCGGTGTTTTCATTGTAGGTGGATATTAAATGGCCCTCTTAGAGTGTCCTATCCTAGCCTATGATGAGGCGCCGCTGCACACAAAGGAGCTCCATCCCAAAACATGGTGCTGATTATACTTGACATGCTGACCTGTGATGTTCCTGTGAAGAGTTTGTGTGCACCCCCCCACCAACCCCCTCCTCGGATCTCAGACCTCTCTGAAGTTTACAAGTCAACTGACGCCTTTGGACACCTCCGGTTTTTCATCAGTACTGGCTTAGATGTGGGACCTTTTTCAGGTAGACAGCTCTCACTTAGCCTCTCACGTTTGGGCTCTAAGTGCAACTTCAGCCCTGGCAACACGTGCGACCAGGGGTCAGGGTAACCTCAGTGATATCCCACGGTGCACTTCTCTCTTCTCCATTGTTACCACCAGCCTTTGAGGAGCAAAACCCTCTGGCCAAAATGCAAAGCACTGCACTTACCTTTACTATATGAAGGGGATCTAACAAAAAAAAAAACCTGCTGAGGTTGAAGCTAAAATAACAAATCTTTCAGCTGTGAGGTATATGGTTCATGTTGTGAACATGAAACTCTGTGCCAAAGTGACACGACTTGTGAAATATATGTCTAAACTAACACGTACAGTTAAAAAAAAAAAACTGATGTAAACAATTGTCCCCATATACTCAAATATGTACAGACTGGCATAAATGACCAAATCAAAGCTGTTACTGTGCTTCAGTGATGATTGTCTTTGAGAAGATCAACAGAACATGTTAGAAAGAAGAGACAAATAAAAAATAAAAAAAATATTTAAAGAAAACAACAGTCTACACTTGAAACGTAGCAATTTAACTCTCATCGTTCATCATCAACATCTGAACAGTTTTATGTGTTGGGTGTTGTTCAGGAGACTGTGCAGAGCTCAGGGACTCGCGCACAGATGAACTCTGAATTATTGTACAGATTCTTCGAGTCCTCACAGGCGCCCACTACCTGCCGTACCCCCGAAACAAACTGAACCCCTTCCCAACTTGGTCTTCGACCTCACCCCACCAGTCCACCGCCAACTTTCTAATGGATCAAACCGGCTCTACGGGTGTTTCCATGGTAACCGCTATGTAAATTGTGACTAGTCGCGTATGTTGTAGCTTTGACTATTGCAGAGAGCACAGAGATTGAACTGAAAGACAAGGAAAAGGTGAGATAATACTGTCTGTGATGGTGAAACTGAGATTTAAGAATGTCTTGGGTTAGATGCAATGACTAAGGTAAAGAGAAGAGGTTTATTTTAAAATGTGAATATCTTTTTTTCAGAATGATTGTCTATGGCTATGAAATTCTTTATACTCTATTTAATATTATTTGTTTTACCCCTCTTGATCCTATTGTTCTGTTCCTTTAATGCAAGGCAGATGTCTTCATTGTATATGGATGTTTTATTGCACAGTGTTTATGTGGCATCGTGTTGACTTCTGTAATGGGCTGGGTGTGTCTCAACAAGGTGTTTGATCTTTGAAGATCGGAATTGTTAGAGCAACAAAGTATCAATAGCTCTAATTGATTTCTCATTCCCACTGATCACCCACAATGTGTCTGATTGATTCAGCCTTACGAATTAGCAGCACCATCACAGGATCGATGGCGGCTGCTGTCGATGCATGAAGGTGCACAAATATTCAAGAGGAATTAGAGGAGACCACTGATATTCACAACCGAGATGGCAAATCAGCTGAACTGCATTTTCGACTGACTGGCTGAATGTATAAATGCTAATTTTTATTTCACTGCCTGTGTACATCAATAAACCTGTGTATCTTATTACTGGAACATGCACCTGTATCTAGAGTGTACCTGACTGCTTAATGTGATTATTGTCTTCAAAAGTTATGTATGCAGTTCATTTTTATAAAGCAAGTTAATACCAATAAGATTTTTGATTTGCTCCATGATCCACATCTTGTTTTCTGTGACAGGGGGGTCACATGAGGAGTACAGCGTTACAGAACGACTGTACGTCAGACATTTTCATCATAGTACGATTTAATTCCACCTGAGAGAGACAGGGACCGAGATCAAATTAGTCAACTTTGCCAGTGACGGGGAAAGAGAAATTATAGCCTCTGCTCTGTGTCTGTCCTACATTATGATCAGGGTTCTGGTTAAGTCGTGTGCGTTATTGTGTATAAACATGTTTACTGACATCATGTAATGAGAAGATGATACGTTTGATGTCATTGCTTTTTACGTTGCATGACCACGTGTTGGAACTGGCCCCCTATGACGTGCTCATGTGGAAACTTTTTTTTTTAAAGGCTGTCTAATGTGAAGAACTGCTTCCCACTGCACTGTGAATCATTGCACTGTCCCCCGTGTCTCATCATCTTTCCACATCCACCCTCACATATCAGCTACATAGTATGCAATCCCTCATGACCTAGCTGTGTCTGTCGTGAGCACACCAAACTCTGGCAGCCAGATTACTGCCAGTCATCTTTGTCAGTCAGGAATCCTCTGCTCTGAGATCAGCTGGCTCTCTGGTGCTACAGCCAGTGCAGAACGGCCATTCAGTCCCATGTATAGTTGTCCAGAGAGACACAATATTTTAGCACCTGAACAGAGGTATCTCACTGCCTTTCATAGTGTTGTTGTTTTGTTTTTTATTATTGTAATCTTTATTTTGTACATGACATACAGTATGTTTTAACCTGCATACATATGTGTTTGTGGAAAGAAAAAGATTGTATGTGAAATTTCATAATTATTATGTTCCCAATGTTTTATAAGTACTGTACATGTACAGCAATAAAGCACAATTGTGTCAATGCCAGTCGTGTGTGTGTGTTTGTGTGTGAGAAAGTAGTAGACGTGCTGCAAAACCTAAGTACAGTACATTTGCAGTACTGTAAATACTTGACTACATTCCACCACGGGCTTGTTGTGTTTGTGAGTTTCCAAGGAAAGAGCAAAATGGGCAACAGTTCATAACAGACTTTGATGTTTAACAGCAGGAGAGTGAGAGGTGGAAAGACATGATGGGACAAGAGCCATTACAGATCTCAACCGCCATGTCCCCAATAGTTGGGTTGACGCACATAACGTCATTGTAATGTTTTTATGAGGACCAGTTGTTCTGTAGAAAGTAGCTCCACTGAAAACCACTGACAGCCATGCAGGTCTCTGGATCAAACTGTTCTCTTGAAGGAGACGGTATTAAATGTCAGCACAAAATTGCTTTTACCTCAGAGGTATTTGGGTGGGGATAAATTGCACAGTCGAAAATATTTACATACTAGATGTGAGGTCTTACTATCCAATGTAATGTACGAGTGGTGACATTTCCCAGGGTGGGAGGATGCCCTTCCAGGTATTTACTAACCCACGGCTGTTTCTTTTCAGAGTCAGGTCGTGACAAGAACAAGCTATTGTACGTTATCTGGAACAAATTTACCTCACTCCCTCATAAATAATCCACTGTAGTAACTAGGGGTCTGTAGTTGTCACTTTAAAGGTTTGCCTCAGTGTGGGAGCCTGTGTTTGAAGTTTATGTGTCAGTATGTGTCACAGTAAACGGTTTGTACCGCCAGGTGTGTTGTTGTAAAAATGCTCCAGGGTCAAAAGCAGAGAGGAGGCGCTCATCTAAAAAACAAACAAAGTTACAGTAAGTCATCAGGTCACTGTGACAGGACTGTATGAAATGTGACATATTGGCGTGGAAGCCTCACATAAACTGCTGCTCGCTGTAGGCTACTGCTTTGGTTTAACAATTATGTCACAAACAGGTTTTTGATTACAAACTCAACCCAACATGCAAATCAGGATGGTTTTAAGATTTCATTCAAGATGATGTTCAGAAGTAGGACACAATAACAAACTCAACACAACATGCAAATCAGGATGATTTTAATATTTCATTTAAGACTATGTGAAGTAGGACACACAAACATAACATAAGGGTATTCAGTGGAAATAAAAGAATGAGAATAAAGGCAATCTCTTTTGAGATGCCGTTTTTAAATTAATAGAAATCCTGAACAAAAAATCAATTAAATTAATAGAAATCCTGAACACTATATTGTCTCCTACAATATTACAGAACCTATCCAAGCCTCTTCTGTTTTCACTCACAGCTGGTTGGTGCGCTTTCAGTAGAAAACGCTGTAGTACCTCCTCCAGGCCTGTGTGGAGCGTGTGTGGCGCTGTAGTGCTGCCACACAGAAACACCAACAACAGAGAAGAAGACAGAAAGCTTCCCCGCAGTATTCAAACTCCAAACATTATAAGTGGATTAAATGTTGACTGGGAGTCGTGTCAGTGCAAATATGACGCTCAATAATGATTTAACGGGCGAGATTCAGCTGCCGTGTCCGAGGGACCGACAGTAGTCAGACGTTGTTGTTAAGTTACGTCTATAGACTGTAGCTACTTATATGCTAGGTGTGTCTCGGCCCAGATGTGCAATGCTTCATAAAAGAAAGGTCCAGGTGCTTCGATCAGCTGGCCTTTGAGAGAGACTTGACCCGAAAATGTGCAACCCAGTGGAAAGACGCTGTTCTTCGAACTAGTGGCCATACTGACAACATTCAACTCTTCTAAAGGTAATTGCCTTCTTTTAATGTGTTTTGCCCGCCGTGGCATTGTTCATAACACTTAAAGCTGAGTGGGGTTTTGTCCTGTCTGAATTGATGCTGCATCTGGCTGTGTGGTCTAGTAGCTTCAGTTGTTTCAGTGATGCGTAATGGCTGCGTGAAAGAGTGATGAGAGGCTGTGTGTCTGTGTGAGTGATGCGGTGCCTATCCTATGTGAAAACGTAGGCTACTCCTTTGGATGTTTTGGTGTAACACATGGATTAGCGTGTTGATGATTGTTGACAGAAAACTTATGTCATCAACATTTCTTCCAGACTGGTAAGTAAACAGTTAATGATGCTAACACTAGCAAAACCAAATAGCAGCTCAACAAAAACATCTGGATTTCTGCTAAGTTACTGTTTTCTGCAGATTCTGTTGTCACACCATCTTTATTTATTCTCAGTACAACAAATAAGGTGACAGATTTCTGAGATAAAAACAAACAAACATGCAGGTCACTTCCAGTTTGGCAATCAATAAGTCAGTGACTGTTATAAAAAAAATAAATAAAAAAAACTATAAACATAAATACATCAGACTACCTTTGTTCAATGTAGGTTTGGCGCTTGGCGGCCACATGTTAAGTGTTTCACATAATCACACATGTTAATGTTACTCTTGTTGTTCATTTCAAAAGCCCAATAGGCTACAGCTGTACAGTGGTTGTAATTGATGGGGATGCATGTTTACTTTGTCAGATGACATGCATAATTATTTTATCATTACAGTGCAGTAGGCCATGATTGAATAGCAATTTTGTATTGTTCAGTTGTATCATGGAAACATAAATGGTTAAATATGTAAACTTTGATGTGATTTCAGTTGATACAGACAATCACACAGCACTTGTTGTCATTAAAATGTCAGAAAATACCATTATGAAATGGTGTTTTTTGTCAGCAGCATTTTTTTGTTGTGCTAACTGAAAAAGGGTGAAGAAAAAGATATTCTAGCCATTTTTGTTGTTGAGGTATTTCACAGTTGGAAATTACCCTCAAGAGAAACCAACTGGAAATGAAAATGTTATCATTTTTACACAAAAACAGGATTTTCTAACCCCACCTCCACACCCATAGGAGGACCGTTTTCTCATTTATCCCCAACGCTAGAAGTGGCATGGGGCCATTTTGTCATTTATCCCGGGTTGAAAAGGTCCACCATTACTGCAAGAGGGGGTAAATAGCCAAGAGGTAATTTTGACCAAACTGCCCCCTGATGCTACACCAATAAGCCCTTAATCAAACACACAGCCCCTTCCTCTCAGTCTTCCATTTAGGGCACTAAATGTGGTCACCTTTGCCATATAACCCCTGTTTCTCCTGATTCTCTTTGGTCTCCATCACTCCCTCAGGGCTACTTGAGGGAGCCTTTTGTACCTAGGTGTGACTACATCTATAAATAGCAGCATGTGTTTTAAGGGTGGATGGTCAAGACGAAAGCTATAAAAGACACTGAAGAAAATGATAGAGATGGCATCTTTCAGCGTAATAGCAATTTAGAGCAGCTATTAAAAAAAACACACAAATATGTGAGGAATAGATGAGAAAGTGTGTTTATAATTGCCAATAACCTGTAAATGCTAGCAGGCCTAGCTAACCATTAAGGCTAAGAGTTAGCATGGCATTTAGTCAGCTTTCATGTTACATTACACAATGGACTTGTTCACAACTATGCATAAGGTCTGTCAGGTTTGAAACAAATGTTATTTTATTTGTACTTTCTTGTTGGAAAAAATACACATACTGTAGCATATTTGTAAACTTTGTAGTTAAGCTACAATGCTGATGTTGTGGTAGGCTATTTGTCATTTCATTATGTTTGTCCGCTTCTTAAATGACGTAGTCTACCCACGGATGCAAAAAAAAAAAAAGAAAAAAGATCAGCCTGAACTGACAAAATGGTATCATACATCGTATTGCATCATGCTGACAAGCTTGCAGTCAGTCAGCAGCCTAACCTTTAACTATGACTTTCCATTTGTAACGTTGAGTTCACAATCAGATATCTTCCCACAATTCAAGCACATCATTGCAACTTTCTTCACGCTTGTTTTGGAGAGCAGATATAGCCAGACATGCATTTTAACAATTTTCTCCCCATCAGAATGAACACAAACGTGAAACATACAGTTTTGAAATTTTGCTAGATTTGTTTCAAATATGATGGTGGGGGTTGGGTGTGGTTGGCGTTCAGCTGCTGGAGAGAGGAAGAGAGAGAGATATGGTGGTGGCTTATCAGAGCCAGGTGTATTAATTGGCACAGGTGACGCTTGTTGACTGATCACACACTCACTAAACAACACAGCGACTGGTCCACACAGGCCAAAGAAACACCACAACATGAACCATTGGGAGTTGTGTATTTATGTTGTCAGTGTGAGCAGTTGACACATTAAAAGATGTATGCAAGCTAATTGTTTTGACAGTTTGTGCTGTGGGACCTCACTGTGTCAGCAGCAGTGACAGCATAACAGAGGCTATAAATAACAATAAAACATCTGATTATTGGCTACACGAAAATAATAAAATAAAATAATCAGTAGCTTTATGATACTTGAGCTTAGGCTACTATGTTGCAATGAGTCTTTTTCACTGAAGACATGTTGCCATGGAAGAACACAGAACACATGTGTAAATAATCAGATTAATAAGTGAATTTTCTTTTGATGCTTTGGTGCGTGCTGACTCACTTCATTCCTCCGTCTAAAGAGCGATTCTATGGAAACAACACACAGCTGCCAAAGGAACATACAGTAGGCAAGTGTCCAATAAGTTTGAACCCCTGCAACGGGGGCCCCTGTGCGTTAAGAGGGTTATATAGCCCACACAGAACTTCTTTCTAAACTGACCCACTCAAACCAAAGCTGAAACGTTTCACTTTAATATGCATGTGATAAACAAAAAGGCTTAAGTGATATTATTTTTCATTTTTGTGTTTTTCCTTGTCACTTTTATAGTATTCTGGACTCCTGCCGTTCACACAAACAAAGGAACGTATGTTTCCAATCAGTATTTGCATAACATGTTTGTATCATCTCACACTGGGACGGACAAGATTGTTATTGTTCTGAGAGGAAGCACCGAGTGGTTGCTCAACAGTGGGAGTGGGACTGTGGGAAAAGGTTTGGACAGAGGGAACTGCTGCATGCTGTTTGGACAGTGAGAGGGATGAGGCAAGGTGTTGATCACATGTTCTTGTTGTGGTCTACAAACCTCCTTAACGCATTCACCAGAGACATACTGACATACAGCACTGTTTGTCTTTGTGTCTATCTATATGTTTGGAGGGGGGTGGGGGGGCTCCAAACTAGATAGACACAAAGCTGGAAGAGCCCCTCTATCTGAGACGTTTCAAAGGCCATGAAACACAGGAGTAAACACGATTCCCCACCTCTATTGATTACTTGAGCAGCGGTGGAGGGTTTGTAGGTTTATGTTGACTTATAAACAGCCTGGGGACTGACATGCACCAGCCTGATCGATGTTGTGAGGAAAAGGCACAGGTTAGAGAGGTTGTTCCCTGAGCCGTGAGCGCTCACCAGCTTTATGGTGCACTGTAAAAGACTATCACACTGGCAACAGGGTTAGGGCCAGTGCCACAGAACGGTTGTTGTTGTATTTTTTACAGTTGTGCTTAAACTCGTAGTATAGTGTTGTAATTTGTAGCAGCAGGGTAACCAGTACATCTATGTACTATTATACTATATATAATAGTCATATTAACAATGGAATTTCACCTTAATCCAGATACAGTATCATGCAATTATTTCTGTAAATAAAGCTCCACTGACGTTATTCCATTATCATGAATTAATTACAACCTCAACTGGGTACATTGGGGAGAATTTTTAATGTGATATTCTATTCAACATGTACAGAGTAAATTCATTAAGTCATCAAACATGAAGCAATGAAATCACTCTAAGAAAAATAAATTGGGTTGTGTAATTCATCCTAACCCAAACCCAAACCTATCTTTCAATAAATGAAAATACCTCAATTTCTTCATTTAACGTGTTAACACTGATACAGAAGTACTACTGACTGTGGTCACTACTTTCTGAAATGACCTTTTTGTGACACTAATAAAACATACCAGCAAGCTCCTCTCACAAAGTCTGGTTGGACACCCTCAACATAATCTGTATGTTAATACATGAGCAGCAATGGACAAGAAGTTAGAGGTATAGGGTGAGGGTCCTCTGTAAACACAGATTGGTCTCCGTGTGACTACAGACATCTGTTCTCTCCATCCCATCTGCAAATTTCTCTAGCTGCAGAGCAAGCTAACTAACCTTAACTCTATAAATGAATAATTAAGTTAACGTTACCGCTGCACCCTTCAGTCACACGTTAAGAGGACTACACATGAGTGATTCAAGGCAGCTATCAGTCAGACTTTGTTTAAAGCTGAAAATAGTAACCAAACAACACTAGCCAAATGAAATTTCTTTCCACTTACTCTACAAATAGCACACAGAGTGCAGGATTCAGATGTATGATCCTTTTAAAGTAGGTTTTGACTTCACATCTCCTCTTGTAGCGTTGTGTTTTGGTGCGGCCTCCATGCTGTTGATCCAAACATCGACCACAGGATGTATACAGACTGCACTGTTTTCTACAGTTTAGTGGTGTTTTAATGGGAAGCAGTATGTTATTGTCAGACTGTGGTTGTTATCTTACAGTAGCCTACTCAGTGCATTGGACTTCTGACTGCTTGTAATATACATGAAGGATGGGAGCTCTCTCCCAGTCATTTAAAGGCTCCATGATGTCCCTTGTCCGAGCCTACTTTACTACTCACTCTAACCCCATGATGATCCCCTTTGCTGCTCCTCTTGGCCTCTCTGCTCTTCCTCCTCCTCCCCCATCCGGTTTTCTCTGTCCCGCTTTGACCCTCTCCGTTGTTTCCTTTTCACCTCTTCACAACAGCACGGGCTTCCGAGTATACACCGCTCGCTGAGAGTGTGAAAATCAATAACATCATCTCAACACTGTCTCAATTTTCAATTAACGAGTTTGAGGTCTATCACTCCAGACACATCCATCACATCAGATCAGCCTCCAAAACATCAGATCAGACACAAACACAATGCAACACCACTCATAGTAAACAAAACTTGAATTCATGTTCTTAAAGCTGCACTTATTAATAAACAATAGATCAGCAATTGATCAAGATTTGTAGCTGTGTCTCAGTCCTTCGGAGGATGCAGTTCACGTATGTGTGATCCTCTGTAGCCGTCATAGACTACGAAGGTCGAATCGAAATCTAGTCTATGGAGGACTTTCATTTTGCGTCATCAGCTGGGCCAGCGCTGCTCCTGTTGCCTAGCAACCATACAGTACATTGTATGTTTTCGAGCTTATTGGTGTGAACTCTCTTATGCACTAGTGTGACTATAGTAGCCTATAAGTACGCAAACAGAGACACAGCTGTAGTTTCCAACTGCAGCAGGAAGATGTTTCTGATTAAGAAAAAGTTCAGCCAACAACTCAAGGACCAAGAAACACACGCACGGCTAAAAGTAGTGAAACAGTTAGTTTCTGCCACTGTGTTATTTTACTGGAGATAGAGATAAGAAGAGTGATAATTTGACTTGCATTGCTTGTCTGTCTTCAGGTTGTCAGAAAACAAAACAACAAATTAAATGCAATCAGTGCAGCTTTAAGTGAGAAGTAGGCCTATTAATTTCTCAATGAAAAGTCTACAGCTAAGGAAAAATAACTTATAAAGTGCTCTCTCTGAGGAATAGGCCTAATCTCTTCTCAATATAGAAGAACCAACTGTAGGTGCTTCAGGTATAAATATTCTGTATAGTTTTGGGTATTCTTAAGGTAATATAATACTCTTCATTAGCATAAGTATGATGTCAATAGTTCAACAAACACAACATACCCAACATATCTGAACTTGATAGGTTTCCAGAAAACTCTCTCTCTCTTTTTGCTTTTTTAGCATCGTGTACCTGTATTCTTTCAGAAAAGCAAAATAAAGTGATAAATCATTGACAGCAGATCAGTAACAGAAGATGAATCCTGTCTGCGCCGCCCTCCCTGAATCGTCCTGCTTCCCTTCCCCTTTTATCCAGCAGCTAGCAGCTCAGCAGACACTGACGCTGTCTTTGATGATAGAGCTAATTAACATGGCAATTATCAAAGCTCTATGCTGCTGACGAGGTAAGATGGATGGAGACACTTTTTTTTTGGTTCATGCAGACTAGGTAACATGTACATCTACATAAGGGAGCTCATGGGGGAACTATTAGCTGTAATTGTGTCTACAGACGCAGAAAGAAATTATATATATATATATGTATATATATATATATATATATATATATATATATATATATATATATATATATATATATATATATATATATATATATATAAAAAAAGAAGAAGATATATGCTCTCAAACACGCATCTGCTCTCATATGTTATGGTCTATATGTGTTATGGTCCCACTTTCTGTACCACAGAGGCATCACGGAAAATTACAAAATAATGCGAAGATGGGATTCCTGGGAACTCTCTGAAATTATGTCAATAACCTCTGTATCGTTTCCATGGCAACGGGAGGCCCTGTCAGTGCAGCGTAACCATTGTGCTGCAATGCTGCTTTTCTCCCCCCCACCACCACCACCACCCCACCCTGCCCCGGGTCGTCTCTCGAAGGACTTGTCTTTGCTGTATGTCATATTTACATCAAGAATGCAACAAACAAACATATGGCCCTGTCGCACTGCGGCCTATTTACCCACGAGGGGTTGTTACAGGGGAATGAAATGGAAGGAAATACCTCACAGTGTGCACTGGTACCCAGCAGGTGTTTGTGGAGGAAAAATACCTATTGACTCCATGGATGCGCACAATCATGCATCCCATGAATTCAGAAAAGAAAAACGTTTATGGGGTAAAAAATCTCAGGAACGAGTCAGCCAACCCAGCCTCGGTCAGGGGGGGAAATGTCAGATGTTTCTCTGCTTTGTCCCCTGGGCTCCGCCTTTGTGCAGTGGCCAGGCCTTCTTCCTTCATTTGTCTCTGCTGTCAGCAGTAAAATGAAAGATTAGAGAAAACCCCAGAGCATTTATACACTTAACATCTTAGGGGGGGGCACAAAGACAAATGTAGAGTGGAAAACACCCTGCCATCTTTAATCCTACTGTATGTGTTGTATTTAAAATAATCTGAGCTCCCCTCTTTTCTATCATCCCCCAATTGTAAATGACAATCAGCATCACATGAACAGTCGCACTTTTTAATCAAGTGTTAGTTAACTATCCAATCAACCATTCAGCAGCTAATTAAATCTTATAATTGCCCCACTTAAAGAGGTATAAGTAATTTAATTAGCATGGTTGGCTCCTCTTTATGGCTTTTTCCCCCCATTCTAATTTACCTTTGAATCATCTTCATGCCATCTACGTTTATTGTTTGTCAAGAAAATGAAGGATTAAGACCTGACAAGCACCCAAAGACACACGTGCAGACACCCACTCACACACACACACAAAAAGAAATCTGAATTTGGCTTGTTTGTGAAACTGGGAGACACTGTATATGTGTGCATGGATGTATAGCCTACACTGCTTCAAGCCATTCAGTCAAACCAAACCAAGTCAAACCAATAAACATAATGAAGATTCACAACATATGCATTCACAGTGCTGTGGAGAAGTTTAAGGCACTAAAAGAAGAGAGAGGGGATGCTTTGAGATACAACATCAATCATCACACTACCCCTTGCCCTTAATGTGTTTGCAAGCCTGAGAACACACTGGCAAATATTGACATCTGCATTTACACATTGCAGCTCATGACTCCCCCAACACATTAGCATTATTGGGAAAATGTTTGCATATAAAACAGCTTAACAAGAATGCAATTAAATGTGCTAGGTTGGGTTTTATTTTGTTGTTGTTGTTGTTTTTCAATTTACTCATCCAGTTTCCCATCCATTCACACTGTTTACATCATGTGAGGCGTATGTATGTGAACGCTGGCACCGTTCCACTTCAAGATGATGGTTCTCATCTCCTCATCCTATCACAGTGGTCTAATCCCTACTAGATCTGTGTATTAGTATACAGCGGGTGGTAGCACAAGACTTGTATTTGTGTGCTTGTATAATGTGTCTTTGCTTAACACACACACAGACACACTCGTGCATACACACATGTGCTGAATCCCGTCATCTGATGTCTATCACACGGAGATGCCTGCTCTTAAGTGTGTTGGTATGGAAGGAATAAAAAAGGATTAAATACTTTGTGTTGGATTTGCTGTATTATCTGCATATAACAATCATTAAAAACCCCAACACAAAGATGGGGAGAAATAGTGACACCATGGGTTTTAACTATTGCACTTCCCAGCTCAGGCTCTCCTCATGGAAACTGCAACCCATCTGGTATGGGAACAGATGATTGGGAACAGGGGGTTGGGGGAGGACTGAAAATGTGAAAACACATTTTAGGTTTACAATAAGTGTGCAGTGGTTCTTTATGGGGTCTGTCTACTGTTTTTTTTCCCATTTTAAATAATTGTTGTTTGCAGCCCAGAGATTTCCTCTCGTGTATGAAATGGCTCAGAAATTAATTCGTAACAAATCAATTTGTGATTCAAGCATTTCCTTATTTCTGAAGGTTGAGGTGCATTTTGCAGCTAATCAAAGTTGGATTTCATGAATCAAACTTAAGTTGTACGAGCGCTCAATCAAGGCGAACCTGTTTCTGTGTTTTTCCCTGCTTGCCAAGTGTCAAGTAGTTAGGACGGCACCATCATCTTGTTGGTGTTGACAAAAGAGAAGTGTAAACCTTGACCAATTACAGAGACTACCAGAAGGAGAACAGGCATGGTTTTACATTTTAATGTGCCATCTTTGCACTTCTTGTTTTTGATGCAGAGGTCCAACAAGTTCTCTGAAATAATTTAAACAATGCAGCTTTAACATAAGAAAGAAATGTTATGATCAGGGTTGCTGTTGTCATGTCAGGTGGTGGACTATAAGTCAAATCAGCTGTCTCTTGGCTTGGCCATCAAGGCCCTGTCATGTTTGCATAAAGCTGTTAGAGAACATTTACATAACAGACAGACATGTTTGAAAACCCAAATGTTATTGCCTGTATGATTTATGAAGTCAGCAGAGCAGTGTGTTACAATCATTTCTGAAAAGCTCTCAGCTGCAACATGTCTGTCGTCTGTTTGCGCCTTTATCATCTGCATCATGATCATCCACACGAGTGACAGTACACGCCCTCCCCATTCACAGAGTGGATGTAGTACTCTCAACTCCCCTTGTTGCACAAATGGCTGACATGACACTCGTAGGTCACCTTGCTCTACTTGGAGAAGGTGTTGAGAAGCACTCAAACTTATGTTTGACACTGTGCCGGGGACGGTGAGGGTAGGGGGGTTGTGGTTGGAGTGGGGGGACGGGTGGGCGTCATCGTTCCCAGTTTGGGAACAGAACGTTACGCAGCCAAAGCTGGTTTAATTTGGACTGCTTAGCACCCTGTGTTCTCCGGAGCTGTCAAAGCAGCGTGGAGAGCAGCCCTTCCTCTCAGTCAGCTGAGGAACACAGAGTGAGGCATTTGCAGCACACACACACACACACACACACACACAGAAAGATTAAACATAGACCAAGACAGAGTGTTCCACCCTCAGAGCAAATACCAGACCTTTCCTGACAGGAACATTTTTGATAAGTGAAGAGATGTTTTTCTTACACCCTCGTACAATAGATTACTTTACAGAGGTGAGTATGAGCTCAGCGTTGATGATCAGAAACTCTTAATTCTCATTGAATAATATATATTTTATGTCCTCTTCAAGTATTCTGCTCATGCGGCCAGTGACACATTTCCTCGTCAATGCATATTCACATACACACATGGACGAGTCCCCATAATCAAAAACACATGCGCAAATACACGCATAAACCAATTGTACTACAGTTCATGGTCATGTGCTTTCCATAGCTGAAGAGAGTGATAACGCGCTGCCTTATCTGTAACCATGACAACCACACTGGATCCACTGTGGGCCCTCTGACGCTTGTTCTGAATTGGCAAAGTGTATGAATGGTGTTTAGATAGGAACAGAAGCCTGCTGCTGTGGGAAAATGTGAGATAGCAAGGACCTCTGATAATTCAGGAGAATTCATGTTAAAAATCCAGAGGGATATGTTTTGAAGGGGGGAGGTGGGGCACTTTGTTCTAATGACCTTGAACTGGATTGTTCACACTAACCTCATAACCTTTTACTTTGAAAATAATGGCTGCCAAATGACATGGTGACGGAGAGCTGTGTGGAATCCGGATTAACGTGCGGGACATTCATGATACCCTGCATGCCCGCGATAATGTGACATGTGCAGTGCGGCTGATTGATGTTAATAGTAGTCTTTACACAACAGTCAGTGTTTGGACCTAAAACAAGGTGTGCTTTATTTGAGTTAGCCATAACAAGAGGCGAGTACCCAACCCCCCTCCTCCCACCCCCGGCCGTCTGCCGTCCTCAGACAGCAAGGTCAGCCGGAGAGCCCCATAAAGAGGAGGAGAACTTGGTCATTGAGTTCCTCTAAAGTTCAATCAGATTCAACAGGGGCCCACCAGTGTGTGTGTGTGTGTGTGTGTTTGTGTGGTTAAGAGAGAGTGAGAGGGCCAAAGAGACTGAGATTTTCAGATTGTGTTTAATAAGCTGACCCTGAGGCAGAGTGACCCCGGGGGTCAAAACAACAGGAAGGAAATCACATGACCCATTCAGACCCACGGAGAGTAAAAGGGGGTGAGGGAGTGGGGGTTGAGAGACACACAGGCAAACAGTGAGGGAGACGCGAGTCGAAGAGTCAAAGGATGAAGGGGAGGGAGTTCTTCTTTGTTGCTCCGTCTTGTTTTTCTCAGTAGGTCTGACGCAGGTGTCTGCAGACATGCCTGGTGCCTGTCCAGGTGTGGATTACAACATCAAGACCACTACGGGGGGAAAAAAGAAAGAAGAAGAGGCAGGATGAGACAGATGGTGTGTGAGTGAGCACAGAAGATAGAAAAAGAGAAAGACAGACAGGCAGAGCAAGAAAAAGCTTATTTGCCTTTGTGTTTTCACTCTACACTTCATCTTCTCTTGTTGTCACCATGAAATCACAGTATTTGAGATAAAATCAAAACAAAACCAGGGGAAACAATGGAGACGGAGGGAGAGGAGGGGGAATTGGTGTCACTGACTTTGTTCCCCCCACTTTTACAGGAGATGTCCGGGTCAAGAGGCAGGATAAGCAGCAGTCATTAACGACACGTTAAGTTATTGCTCCCTCATGTCCTAATAGAGTGGTCGTGTGATATTGGGTCATATAAAAGCAGGTTGTAAGAACTGCTGGTTTATTGGTGGGCTGTTAAACTTTGGCCTTTTGGTGATTCCTGTGTGGGACATCACTGTGTGGTCACTTACAGCGGGACAAGGACAGTGGCCTCGCTTCTGCAGTTACCACTGATTGAGCTGGTTTAAGGAACATTAAAGGATATTGCTGGTGTTATAGAGGGCTCTGTGAGAATGTAGCTATATGCATACTTCAGACTTCTTTCTTTCTTTCTTTCTTTCTTTCTTTCTTTCTTTCTTTCTTTCTTTCTTTCTTTCTTTCTTTTTAAACCACTGAAGGGAAAACTGAATATTGAAAAATTCATTGTGACGGGAAAACTCTTTAATTTCAGCCATTTTTCCTGCATACTTTCAGTCATGTACCTTCATGCAGGTGGCCCCCGGGCATGTTTTGTTTAATGTCATCATCGTGACAGAACATTTAAGCCAGTAGGTCACAGAGTTGTGTGTCACAGAGGAGTCAGGCACTGAACAAACAGGCAGCTCTTTGAGTCTGGTTCATTTTCATTGTTGACATTGTAACTTTCACAGGATTTATTACTATAGCTACTCACTCGTCCTACTCTTGTCCTCCCCTAGTTACATGTTACTGTGTCTCAGGAGTTTCAATCTACTGTGAGTGTGTGTGTCATGTA
Organism: Trachurus trachurus; assembly: GCF_905171665.1. NCBI lineage: Eukaryota > Metazoa > Chordata > Actinopteri > Carangiformes > Carangidae > Trachurus > Trachurus trachurus. Next base: position 19,115,169 of record NC_139899.1, read on the forward strand.
CCATACTGTAGCTACATATGCATGGTAATTTTTTCCCAGACAGCATTTCATAACTCTGTATAATCTGATCACTTTATTATGAGATTTGTGCAGACAAGAAATTATGAGCAAAACAGCCAAACACAGGGAGTGTGTCAAATTCTGTCACTGCATAATATATTGAATTCTCTATCTATCTGTCAAATTGATGGTAACTTAGCTGCAGCAGTGCACACTGGGATATATATTTTAGCAAATAAACTTAAAGCAGGTGTCAGGGTGATGGTGTCATGCAGCCACCCAGTGACAGTAAAGCATATTTTTATATTAGTGTGGTTATAACCGCAGCTTTTAACTGACACTGACTGGCATTTAGTGACATTTAGAAATAATGTGAGTGGTATGTGGAATCTCCCACCCTCTCACGGAGCCGCTTTGTTTGGGTGTCAGTGCAGCTCTGGTCTAGTGTTTCGCATATACCCAGTGGCTGTATTATCTCTCCACTCCCTCTGTCTACACTGATACCGATCAGCGGAAGTCTTTATGACTTCCGTTATGGCTGAACAATCATTGTGCCTGGGCTCGCGCGCACACGCACACACTCACTCGTGCACCCTTCAAACATGGGCTCTGCCGGCCCTCACGTTCTGTGACCAATACAGGAAGGAGATTATTAGCTTCCTGAGCAACTGATGGGACCGGAGGAGAGGAGAGAGAGAAGAGAGGAGGAGGAGGGGGCAGCAGACATAGAAGAGGACAGGAGGAGGTCAGCGGTGCTACGGGCCGGTCAGCCGCAAGCTGTGAGGATCATTTACTCTGTTGACCTCGAGACATTTAGAAATTGAGAGTTTAGGGGAGGGGGGTTGTAGTAAATATGGCGGACTGGATGGATTAAATATAAAAATAGGAAGGAATGATGGGAAATGTCAAAACAGACAAATCTGCCACGGCCAGGCTCGTGCAGCAAACGGTGGCCAGCTTATAGCGGATGCGGAGTGTAAGTGATATTGTTCCGGGCAGACTGTATTAGCGGTCAAGAGGCTCTCCGACTGAGGATACACCACGGCCAAAACACTCCATTATAACTGGCCTGACCTTCAACCTGCCACCACTGTCAGGGAGACCGTTGTTTGCATGGATAATTATCAAGGTTTTAGTGTGTGCGCACACAACATGAAAGGCCGTCTCCACAACAAACACAACAAAGCGCCGACTTTGACAGCGCCAAAATGTCCAGCACTCCACTTATCAGCTGTTCGATGATAATTATTGTGTGTACAGCCCTGTGTGTGTGTCTGTCCGTCTTTGTGCGCAATTGTCCGGTGTGTAGTGTTTGTACAGCAGATACCTGTAGAGTGCAGGTAGTCCAGACAAGGTCACAGTGTACCTTGGGATTGATATGTGACCGAGAGTGCTGGAGAGTAATGAGAGAAGTTGGATAAAGGTTAAAATGAAAGAATATAATGTGCTGACAGTAGTTATCACTGGAAATAAAAGTCAGTCTGCCCTGTTTTGTATTGGTTTTACTCCACATTAGTATTTCAGGTATTGTGTTGGGGCTGAGGATGTGTGGTGTGTAGCTGGTGACGAAGGGGGTAAGCTCATCACACTCTCATTACCACAGAGAAAAATAGAAAACACACATGCACACAGCAGATTCTCGTAAACACAAACACATCCCTCTCTCTCTCTGTCTCTTTCTCTTACGCACAAACACGTTTGCCCAATCCAGCCCTCAGCGCAGCTTTGTTCCAGCGAGCAAGTGGGTTTAAAAACAAATGACGTGCTTGGCTTTTTATTATGTTCCGGACACTGTTTTTCCTGAGGCTGGAATGCGGACAGGAATGTGTTGTTGCTCTGCTAGCGCTCAAAGGGAGAAAAACCTATCATGCTATCATGCTCCAGCTAAAAGAAGAGAGCAAATGGAGAAAGGAGAGAGAAAGCAGGGTGACGCAGGGAAGTTGGGGAGAAGAGAAAAGAAAGAGAGAGAAAAGAAAGTAGCTCAGGCCAAAATAACTTTCAGAAAAAAACAGCCCATTACTATTAAGAGGACACTGGGGAGTAGTGAAATCTCTTCAGTGTTGTCGGGGAGGTTTGCTGCTTTTCATTGGCCTATCCTCCCGCTGTCTTTCTCTCGTCTCTGGTTTTCATTACAGCTGTTATGATGCTCTGGGCTTAGGCCGGGCCAAGGTTTGCATAACAGCCTGCCTGTTATTGGGGCTGCTAGTCTAAACCCTTCTCCTGCCAGTCTTCCCTTCTTCTTTTTCTTTTTTTTTAATGCACAGTTCCAATGTATCTGTGTTTTATCAGGCCTGTGTGGACATCAGCCCCACTCACACACTGAGGCAAAAGGCCCGCTGTCCCAGAGAGGGGAGAAATGCGTTAATCTTCTTGCAGACAGTCTTTCCTCGAAGGGATTCACAGTGACGCACACACAGGAGTTGTGTAAAGAGTTTTAAAAGGGATCTTGGGAATAACCCACCGATAAAAGTAGGGTAAAAGTAACCCTTTGGCAGGCTATTAGAAGTGCAGATGCTCAATGATTAAACACTTATCAAGAGCTAGTTTGACGAAAACAATAAATCAGGTTTATAACAAGTTGCTTGTGGAACGTATTGCGCAATTACAAGTGAAGGATAAGAGTGAAGCTCTTTTTAAATGACAAAAACAATCATTCAGCTTCCACCTCCTGTAAGATAACAGCTAATGCAATACATGGACACTGTAGAGGAAGACTTATCTGGCACAAGGGTTTGAATACTGATAAGGAGTCCTGTGTAAAGATAATATCCCATGCAGGCTGGTTTACAAGAGAAGCTAGTTCATCTTCATAAAGATTCACCGGACAATAATAAATGTTGGAAATATAAAAGATGTCAAGGTAGTATTCCTGGTGTTTATAAGAAAAACTCACAGTAAACCGCAGCCTCACGTGGCTTATTGCTTTAATAAAATGTTACTACATAGCCTATACCTGGCACGATTTTAATAACACAAATACAACAACAACCAAAATGCAATAATTCATTGATGGCAAATAATAATTCTTTTTCCATGCAGTGTAGTTCTTCAGCGACATTTATCAGAATGGTTGCTGAGCAACACACAGACACAGCAACACAGAGACGCAATGGAAAGTATGCTTAAAGGACGGAGTGAGTATTAACATTTATCTGGATTCGGGGAAGCTGGAACTGTTGTGGTACGTTTCCATGATGTCAGCACTTCTGTTTGCTGGTACAGGTGTGTTTGACTGTGGACAGGTGAGTTTGTGGATAATTCCCCTCTTCACATCTATTAGCCTATCACTTTCATACACGATAACTCCACGCTTTTTCTTTTTTTTCTTTTTCTTTTTTTACATTTAGCCTACCACTTAATTCAACACTCAAAACAAAAACTCTTTGTTTAGAATATTTTGTGGTCCCTGTTCAGCCAATCATAATTTAGAACCATAACTTTTATATAACAAGGGATAAAATGCTTTAAAACTCTTCATTATGTGAGTTTATAATGTCATTTTTCTCATAAAGAATGTTCAGGCATGTATTGAGTCAGGCTGCAGCACTTCAGCATAAGACCAAGACTGAGAGCAAACCAATGCGAGACCATTTTCAAGACCATTAATGTTTTCAGTACAAGTACTCATAGTTATCATGTGGTTTGATATTTACATTATACCTCAATTAAATAGAAAAGATAATTTTATATAAAAAATATATCATATTTAATTGAAACCAAGTATGGATTGAACAGATTGACACAGCACAGAACCTGCTAAGGCCTCCCACTTTTGAAACCAATCTTCTTCAGATGGTTACACAAGCATATATTTTTGTAGAACAATTTCAAAAATCTTAAAGTTATTGAATTACATTACATAAACCAAAATGAGCGAGTGACAGAAAGTTTGCGGTTAAAAAAAAAGATGTCACTGCAGCTGTAGTCTTGACTGGTCTGGAGGAAAAATCCCACCAGCCGACCAGACCGAGACAAGACCGAGTAAAAATGTAGTAAATTCCTGGACAAGAACAAGACCTTGAAAATGTCTTGACACCAAGTACCACAACACTAGCGGCCACAAGTAAAGCTAGTTTCAAGAAAGTAACTTAATGCATAGATGAAAACGCGTAGACAGCAGCACTGCCAGTTTCTAAGAAAGCCCTCAATACTGTTTCCTGTGATAACATAGTCATTTTAACTGTGATCTCCTCCTAACATAACCAGACTTTAACAGGAACTTTAATTTGTAACAAATTTGAAAACACAAAGAAACGAATGTGGAGGCATTGTGAAGACAAACTCAACAGTTGTCATGACATTCAACAATTCACATGGAGACTGTGATACGGTTTCATTCTGGTGTGATATCATTCGAGACAAACATGTTATCTACTTGTCATAGCTAGCTCTGTAAACAGCATGGTTGAAATCATCTTTGAACTCAGGGGCACCACTGTGGCAAATGTGTCCCATGTGTTGGTACCTTTAATGTAACCATTGCAGGATTCATGCATTTGTATGGAAAAATGGGAGCTGAATTTGATGTATGTGGACATGAGAGTGCATGCATGAGGGGACAAGACACGGGAATTGGTGTATATAGAAAAAAAAAAAAAAAAACAAGAAAGCAAATGATTGTAAGTACAAAAGGCTCATCCTTCACTGGGGGCACTCAGGGACCTATTTGTCCCAGCAGGGAGAGCCGGGTGAAGGATGATGTCTGGAGCTCCTCAGCCTGTCTGGAGCTCAGAGCAGGGCAGGAACACCCAAGATAGATGATAGAGGGGCTAAACGAGAAAAGGTGGATCAAAGAGTGGGAGAAAAGAGGAGCGGAGGAGAGGGAGGCTGGGAGGACAAGGGTGGAAGAGAAGATGAGCTATGGGTGGACGCTCTTTCTTTTGATCCATCCCTGAGTGATGCTCCATTCACTGTGTTGACTGAGACCACCTGGGGAACTCCAAGGGAGGCTGTGTGTTTGCTTATTAGCGCTTAGGGGGAGGGGTATCACTTCGCTATAGATGGCTGTCAGCCGCCCAGCCCTCCGCATCGGGGTGATTGAAGGAAACTGATGGCCCACTTCCAGACAGTGTCAGTCTCTCTGGAGCGCTCTGTGAACCTGCTGTGTGATACTGCCGAATCTTTTGTACCTTTTTTGTTATTGTTGTCCCTGAAAAGAATAATCAAGTTGGTGAATCAACAATTCCTCTGTTTTATAAATGCTCTGTTCTGTCTTGCTTTGCCTTGAATAGAAGAAACCCTGTGTTGTTCAGCTGTGTGTTTCGCTAATTATTTATTTATCTACCCTTCACCACTGCCTGCCTCCATCATTCAAATAATAATGTGGTAATTCCCAAATGAGACTCCCATCCCCCCTCATTTCCCCACCCACTCGTTATAAAGCCCCATCCACCTTCAATGTCTATCTCTTGCTTTTGTATTTCTGTATGAGAATTTCTCTCACACACAGCTGACCTCGCCTAAAGGTTAGTGCACAGTCTCCGATACGTCTTTCATGGCCAGAGATGTCATAAAAATGCAAGCTGTGTAAATGGAAACAGTTCCTTCGTTTTCCGCAGCTCTTCCTATCCATCACTCGCAAATACAGAGACATTCGGAAAAAGGATGGAGTTGTTCTGAGAGCGATGGTTTGCGAGGACATTGTCTGAGTGTAGCGTGGAAAACGCATGTCCTTGCTCGGCTACATGCGTCACACTTTAGATAAGACATGGACCCTGAGAATTCGCTACATTATCAGAGATAAAGGAAGAAATGTAGATGGAGGTGACACGGAGATTAGAGGAAGAGAAACATTTGTGGTCATCTGTTAAGATGACAGATGCAAATGCATGGTCAAGATTATACAAAGGAGCACCAAGAGATACATATGTTACCGCTGGTGTCTGAAGATGTGTTTCCACTGCGCTGTGTCCACTCCCACATTCATCTGAATACCACATAAAATAATTTGTACTGTCCGGACTGCAACACAGACACCTGCTCCTTTTGGGCCTTCAGCAGTCAACAAGAACATGCACACTTCATGCATCCTGTCACACTTTTCTTTTTTCCACCTTCCACCTCACCTGGTCTGGTACGACCACTACCATGTTTTGTTTTCCCCTGTCTTGACTTTTCCCAACAGAGTTTACCAAACTCAGTCATGTATGTGTTTGTGTCTTCTTGGCTCTAACTGGCTCAAAATTCAGCAGCTAACTAAAACACAACATAGACCTCATGTTGCATCTGTCCTGGCAAATCTGCACTGGTTACCCTCAGAGCGCCATATTGATTTTCAAATTATTTTAATAACCTAAAAAGCTGTCTCCATAGCTTTCATATTAGAGCCACTGTGTCCTCTTACAGGGATATCACTGATGTCTGCCCTCAGCACCTACTCACTGCCTCATGTTTGAAGTTGAAAACCAAAGGAGGTTGCACCTTTGCAGTCATGGCCTCCACCCTCTTTTATTATCTTCCTCTTAATGCTATCTCCAGCTACATCTACACTACTACATTTTTCATTTTTAGACCACTGTTATCAAACGAAAATGATCCCTGACTCTGTCATGCATTTGAGCTCTGTATCAGAAACACCTGAAGTCAGCTGCAAGAGGTGGAGTGAAACAGGAAGAGAGAGAGAGTTGTGAATGAAAAAGGTTTGATGACCTATCTACAGGAGTTTGACTGATTGTTTGTGATGTGTTCTTTTGACGTGTCACAAAACACAATACTAAAAACAATGGAAAACATTTGCAGAATTAAATTGTGGGATTGTGAAAGCTGGAATTCCAAAAATGAATCAGCAGGAATTTCACCAGCGTCGACTTTATGCTGACAGTGATTTGCTGGCAGGTAAGAATTAACAGAGCGTATGATTGGGAAGCAAGTTTTCTTGCATGTTTGGACACATCAGGATTTCTTCCTCAAGGCGGATAACCATCAGTTGAACTCAGCAGGAGCAGTGAGTCGATGTTTACTACAGGTTATAATATGATCTGTGAGAATTCCTCAGGGTGACAGTTCATTTTTATAATATTCAAATCTCTAGCTGGATATGTCACTTTCATTAATTCAACATTCATGCACATTCAAAATGAAATACACACACACACGGCTCATTGACACTCAGCAGCCTGAGAAGCAGATGGTGTTTCCTTCTAAGGAGCGTTTGGCAGCGTGCTGTCTCCAGGTCGTGTGCCGTCGCCACTGACCACATCCATCATTTTGAGGCAAAAGCAGGGAGGGGAACAGGAGCCTTGTGAGACTAGTGGGGGCCCACTCCTTAAAATCCTTCCCTTGTACTGCGCTCACTGGGAGGATGTGGTTACTTTCAAGGGACTGCATACTCAAAGAGTTTCCAAATTTGCAATCCTTACATCACACACTCTGCAGGGCTACTGTTTTCTAAATTTATATTGCACAAAACTGGTTCTCAAATGGCTTTTTTTCTCTCTCTCTCTCTCTCCTCCTGTTGCTCATTCACATTTTGATCAGGCCAGGCAGTGTGGTAATAAAGAAGTGTAGCTGTTGAAACACCGGCGTGATGAATAGCTCTACTTGTGCTTGAGGAAACATGTTCCCCCAGCAGTGTAATGAGGACACACCCTGAGCTGACCTGCAGCTGTAAACACACATGCAGACGCACCTGCCAAGTATGAGTCACGCAAAGGTGGGCAGGGTCGGGAGAGAGCATGAGCTCATCCCGTTGGTTCCCGCACATTCCCACATCTCATCTGCACCTTTGCCTCTCTCCATCTTTGTCTTTGTTCCTGCCTCTTCCTGTTTCTCCCTCTTCATGTCTTACTCATCCTATTCCCTCTCCCATTGTGTGTGTGTGTGTTGTTTTCCTGTGTCCCGTCTTTGTTTTGGATGCTTCCCTGTCATCAGAGACAGGAAGGGGTGTGTTTGAGTGTGTGCAGCGGGTTTTTGTTACCTGGTGGCCAGGTAAAGAGGCCGAGACATGTGTGTGTTGGTGGAGATTACAGCCAAAGCAGCCAGCGTGAGAAACAGGAGATGCAGCAGAAGCGTGAGAACACTACCTGGAAAACAGCTGGGAATGTCACTGCTGAACAGGCTGACCGAACACACATGCATATACTTAGAAACACAGACACACTCATGCATGTAAGTGAGCAACAGGCACTCCCACACATGCACATTCCTGTAAAATACATGTTGGGTCAGCCCCAACTGGAGCGTCCATGTTGACTCATTTCTTAAGCATCACAGTTTCAGGAGAAGAAAACAGGAAGGAGCTTGATCTCCTAAAAAAAAAAAAAAACCTGGAAGAGGTTTTAAACTTTAAATCAAACATTATCCAGGAAGAACACATCTTCCAACATCACCCTCTCTTTCCACTACTTTGCTCTTTCTCTCTGTCACATATTCAGACAGGCTTTCCCCTTTTACTGCACACTTTGTTGTCCCAGTTTGTTCTGGCTCTGCTCACATTGGTTTGGTTTATTTTTTTATGAGCACTGATAGAAGCTCACTTCAGTAGCTATGCCTCTGTTTTAGCCTCTGTCTTAGTTTGTGTTACATGCATGTGTGTGTTTGTGTGTGTTTGCACTGGATGGGAAGAAGTTGTGTTTTGCATTCTCAGATTTCTCTGGAAAGAGGAAGTGAATCTTTGTTTACTGCACTTTCGCGGGCAGATTATGCAACACAGAGAGATGACACAAGAGTTTACAGCCCTCCAGGTGTACAGTCTGTGTGTGTGTGTGTGTGTGTGTGTGTGTGTGTGTGTGTGTGTGTGTGTGAGAAGGAGAGAGAGAGTAGATCTATTTGAATAGGAGGCCACAGTTAGAGAAGGATCAGTTACACCCACTCCAAGTATGACACTCTTTCACTTGTGAAGCTGTCTTGCAGTACATATACAAATATGGTGAAAACATTCCTGGATGCAGAGGTGTTTGCATTCCAGCTCGTTCCGATCAGTAGGAAATATGTGCGGACCCAAATGTGGATGAATCTGTGAAGCACTGCACCAAATATGCAGCACATCTCACTCTGTACATAAGCAACTTTCTGCCCTGTCACATCTCCACCAGAATCAGCCATGGACTAAATCACTTTAGCTGAAACTTGCTTCATTCCTGCTCTGTGTTCACATATACAGTATTTCATTACAGCTGAATTCCCTTTATAAGCGGATCACACTTTTTCTGTTTCTGCTGTCAGACAACAGATGAAGTATGAAACACAGACTGAAATGTGACACATTAAGACTGATGTTAATCAGCTCCTGGCCATTTTTACAGTGACTTATGGGAGGGCCTGCAGGGATATTGTGTCTATTTTAACTGTAGCAGCACAATCAATCAATCTGAGATGCCTCACAGCTGATATTGTTCTGTCTGACAGATACTGCAACCAAAGTTTTATGAAAGTCATCTTACACAGAGCAACATGCAACAATCCTACAAGATTACTGTTGTCTGAGATTGAAGTGAATTTCTTTTTTTGAAATTTCAGTCATCTATATGTTTGTGTAAAAGCAATCTTGTTGCATGTGTTTTCCCCCTTTTTGAGTGCGTTTCCATATATTCTTTTGTGTTGATGAACTTGGAGCTCATCTGTTTCCTCTGTGTGTTTCCTGTCTTGTATCTTTTCTGTCCTCGGGGGCCACCGTAGTAAACCTCCCTCTCTCTCTCTCGTGAATGGACACAGCCAACCACGTGCGCTATAAGGCAGAAAATATGCTGCATGTTGGCCAATGCTCAGTCACACAAACCGACCGATGAGTGATTGGTGTGGGAGACACCAACAAACAGCCACAGAGCATACTAGCTTTACAAAACGCACACACACACACACACACACACACACACACACACACACACACACACACACACACACACACACACACACACACACACACACACACACACACACACACACACACACACACACACACACAGCCACTAATGTAGTGGCCATGTCCAGACAGCTTTCCGGAATTTCCTGTGGAGCGAGTGCAGGTCTCTGTCCATAAGGCTGATGACTCCCTGGGGTAATTGGCTACTTTACGCTGCTCATATGGAGCTATCTACTGTTGCACTACCACCAACCCCCAATCCCACTACCCAAACACCCTCACACACTCACTCTCACACATGAATTCATATGCAAGGCGACACGTAGACAATCTTCTGGTAGTGATTTGCATGGGTTTTCAGTATCAGTTTCTCCACTTGTGCTGTAGATTTTGAAATCTTCCACATGTTAATTAAAATTAAAGGATTTTACTCCTTGGTCTGCAGCTTTCTTATGTCTTAACTCTCTAAGTCTTGTCTTTAATTAAACTTTAGCAACAAGTCAAGCAAGAAGGAGAACAGGAGCGGCGGTTGAATTTTGGTTGAGCTTTGCTCTCTAGGATTTTGCTCTGTCATTAGCCCTCTGCCTAAAAATGCTGTAGGGACAAATCAGCCTAATGGAGGAGATTTACCTCCAGGCTATCAGTCGACCCTTCCTGTCAGTCAACCTGCACGTTTCTCTGCGACCTGCCCCCTTCTCTACAGCTGTTCCCGGCCACTTTACTGCTCACATACTTCACATTTAAGTACAAGCATGTCATGTACCCTGCCCCAGCGCATGCACACAAACCTCAAAGCCGACGACCCCCTCCTCCCATCCGAACGCACAACACACAGCAGACAATCAGACCTATTTCTCAGCATTAATTACCATTTTAATTAGCAAGGCTGTGAGAATAAATAATCTGACAGCATATGGCTAAGGGTGCAAAATGATAATCCTATCACAGTGTTATTTATTCCCTCCCAGTTCCAGGGGCTGTTTCAACATGCTGGTCTAATTACTATTGCTGGGGGTGGGGACTGAGCGGCAAGCGTAGAAAAACAATAACAATGCTAATGCTGGAGGCAATGCTAGGTTAGGCCTACACCCAATTTTTGATGCGTGCTTTCTCAATAGGGAGCCGGGCTTTAAAATCACTTGGGAGAAAACAAAGAGGGATGAGGGAAACGACAGAATCAAGATGTCCTCCTCTTTCCGTCTCTCATTCCTAACGAGGGTTTTTCTTAATGAAAAGGGAGGAATCTGATTCGAAACATCTGCTCTGGCGAGGGCCCATTCAAATGAGGAGATAAAAAGCCAGGGCCTGTTGTTTGACGTGACGGGGAGGAGAGAGGGAGGAGAATAGAAACAGAGGCAGAATGGCTTTCTTAAATAACATCATTATTTATTGCATGTGTCTATAAAGAATCAATACAATCTAAAGCAATGAACTAAGTTTAAATTATCATCTCTTAGTAGCATCACAATATGCAAGATATGAATTATTTACAACGAAAGACACAGCAAGATAAGCCAGGGCCCATATCGTAACCTTTTTTAGATGCTGAATAAAAACTTGAAACATTATCCAAATGCAAAAAACACTGCTCAAAACAAACAGAAAAAAGTTTCCATTTCAAATTTGAAGAAAAAAAATGTACAAACAGCAAAAATCTGATTTTAAGGTTTAACAAACGTTATTAACAGTATTTATACATTTGGTACATCTTTGTAAACTAAATTTCAAAAGTGTAAATATTGCATATATGCCTTTTGTGTTGTACCTTAGTAACAAGAATTAACTATGTCAAGTAATAATGATTTCTCTTTAAAATCTTTTTTTCTCAGAATTACAGCATTAGAAAATGTCCTCATAGTGGCATCAATTTCACAAGACTATCCCATGACAGTTAAAAAAAGAAAAGAAAATCAAAGCCAAACCATACTGGTTAGCATATAACTTAATTAGTGCTTTTGTTGTATCAGAAAGTTCACTCAAACACATACTATGTACAGTACAAACAACAGAAGTTATTTAACTTAACATCTCTCAAAGTTTCGCAGCTTTTGCTTAGATGTAATTCTCTGTAACGTCGCACTATTTACAGTATATAGGCAAAGGTTAAGTACCAGTGAATTCAGATAAATAATAAGATACTTCCCCGGGTTTGTCTCTTTTATTCGGCTTGTATCTGTCAAAGTCTCCATTCAGTACCTCTGCATGTTTCATTATTGTTGTTTTTGTTGTTATCGTTGTTGTTGCAGTTGTTGTGGTGTTTGTTGGGTTGTGTGTACGTGTGAGTGTGTGTGTGTGTGTGTGTGTGTGTGTGTGTGTGTGTTCCCGAGCTTGGAACACAGCGTGTACTACATTCAACGTGTCTTGTGTTACAATCTAGAAAGTTTGTAAGTGCAAGACCGTGCAGTGGAGGCCGTGGGTTCAAGCTATGGAGCGGCTCGTTGCGTTCTGCATTGGCCACATTGCTCAGTGCTGCCTGGTGTGGTGCGACAGACCTCCACAATGAGGCATCAGGTGAGAAAATGTAAAGATACTGGGCTGTCCAGTTACTCTGTATAAATAACTCCAAAACATTCATCTTCCCTCATCTCTGGTCTCGACAGGTCCTAGCTTCCTGCGCGCTGCGTGGGCGTGCAGGATGTCACAGGTGAACACTGGGTGAGAAGTTGGTAAAGTGTATGACGTTTGCTGAGACTCGGGGCTCAGACAGGCCACAGATCCCGATGGTTCGTTCTGCATTGTGTGGATGCGTGAGACACCTGCATGCACGCGTGATGCGATGTCAAGTATTCCTCTAAGGTCCTCTAAGTATTCATTGAGTGTGTAATGAATCCTCCGTCTCAGACGTATTAATAAATATATTACTCTGGATATTTTAATACATAATATTGTCGTACATGGAAGTGGGGAGAGAAGGAACTTAATCTCAGAGAGGCTGCCTCTCGCTCGGCTCTGATGAACATTCAGTCTCTGGGATGATCGGTTAAATCTTTGATATACTGCGTGTTTATAGGTCCAAACTGAAAAAGGTCCATCAGACGGGGGCTGATGGTTAAGAGTAAGGCTTTGGATTGGTGATTCTTAAAAAAACATTCACCTCTGAAAATAAATATTTTATATATATTTCTACTGTGTGAATTGGTACCAACCTGGTTTTTTGCTGAGGTAGGGTTTCTATTTTTTTTAAGCAAATGTTAACTTGATTTTTCTTTTTTTAAATATGTTCATAAATGCCACCTCTTTTTTGCAGTACAATCTGTATAAAAGTTTACACACACATCTCATTTACTGCATACAGACATGATAAATAAATAAATACATGTAATCTGTATGCATGTAAGGTTTGTTTGTTTTGTGTTTTGTGTGTATGTGTGCGCACACTTGCTCTTGGTTTGGCTCACAGGTTTTCAGGTGAGGGTTCCTGGCAAAAGAAAGCCAGTTGAAAGTGTATGAATGGTAATAGCAACAATAATTAACATAACAATATACTGCAGAATAAATCCGCAGGCCTACATACAGAGATAAATAGATAAATAGTTACCTATCTATAATTAGAGTTAAAAGTCCATTTAAGTTCTTGTTATTTTTCTTTTTAAAAGTAATCTAGTACTACAGCAGCGATGGCGCCTGAATGTTTTGGTGCCGAGAGAAGCGGAGGGAAGATTTGGGGTAAGGGTCAAGTGTCCGTGTTTCCATGGTGACGGCTGTCCCCGTGACCCTTGAAGGCAGCGAAGAGGTCAAAGGGCACTGGCTGCAGCGCATGGTCCAACTGTCACTGTGGCGACCTCGTCACTCGGCTGCAGCGAAATCCTACGTTCACAGGAAGAGGAGGGAGATGGAGGGCGAGGGCGAGGGGGGGCGGGGACTCGTCAGCTTTCATTCTGAAAAGGAGAAGAAGAAAGAAAACGAGTGAGTTTCTTGTCAGGTGATCATAAACATATGTAACTAAAGGAGACTTTACACCTTTAAGAAACGTCATTGAGTGTGTGTGTATACAGTAAATGTGATTCATTATGCCCAATGCAATAGAAGGGAGGAAGAGGTCAAACATATACACTCAATCTGTTACCAAGTAAGGAATAAGTGCTCTTCCAGGGGCCTGCCTTTGTGTGTGTGTGTGTGTGTGTGTGTGTGTGTGCGTGTGTGTGTGTGTGTATTCCTCAGCTGGTAGACACTGAAGTGGCAAGTGCTTTCACGGCAGGGGAAAAACAGACTGGCATTTAGCACTGTGCAGCTGACACAGGGCAGCCACCAAGAACAGCAAAGGAGACTCACAACACTCCCACACACACCAAAACACACAGATACACACTGGTATTCTTGATTGCATACCTACTGAAGTCAAATAAACAAAGATTTACTCCCACACACACACACACACACACACACACACACACACACACACACAAACACACACACCAAAGCAGTGTATTTTCACGTACTATAAACTCAAGAGGCTTCACAGTGTCACTTTTCTCCCAGTGGAAAACTGCACTGACCCTTGCCCCTGTGTACTTGTTTGTGAGGTTTCATTTGCATGCTGAGCTATCAAATGGGAGCGGAAGTCTTGGTTGACACACACACACACACACACACACACACACACAGACACACACACACACACACACACACACACACAGACCCTTCTCCACGGCTGCATTTCTTCCCTCACTCGCTGTCTCCTCTCCCTCTTCCCCAGCCGTGAACAAGAGCTGTTTTCACAAAGCTGGATGTGATCATCATTCTCTAAAACAAACCTTTCATTCAGAGTCCTCAGTCCACCCCCTAAACCCCCACACCCCCCTCAGCTACTCCCACCATAAACACACACACACGTCTGTTTCTCCTTGCCCAATGCATACACGCTCAAAAAAAATGGAAATCTGATGTTAATGTCAAATCTTAAGCTTTTATAAACACAACTCCCATTGAGACAGGGAGAGAGAGAGAGCACATTGAAGAGACCGGTGCATTTACCTACACAGATTCTCAGGGATGTTTGTTTGAAAAATTAAATAAAAAATAATTGATTTCACTCCCGTGGCCACCTGGGCCGACTAAAGCTCTGCCTCTTCGCTGCCATGGGTGTCAGTAGACAGAAGAAAAATAGAAACAGTGGGGTGGGAAGTGGTGGAAAAACCACAGTAACAGAATCAACCTGACAGAGAGGAACGGGAATGCAGTGAGGTCATGGGACCGACAGCCCATAACAATCTGAATGTGTGTGTACGTGTAAGTGTGTATGTGTGTGTGTGTGTGTGTGTGTGTGTGTGTGTGTGTGTGTGTGTGTGTGTGTGTGTGTGTGTGTGTGTGTGTGTGTGTGTGTGTGTGTGTGTGTGTTGTGGAGGGGCTGGGCTAGTCAGTGGCCTGTAGAGACAGACACTTGGGTGAGAATGACTGAGATCTACCGGGAAGGAGAGCTGAATCACTAAACAGCTCAGATTAGCAGCCAGGTGTAGACACGAACATAAGCACTCGGAAAGATTATAATTATTGAATGAACCGCGGTGCAAAGTGGACAATGTGGCGTATGGGGACTCGCTGTCGCCGCACACACACACACACACTCACTCACTCACACACATGCTGCCATTTGAACACATGCTGATCGTAGAAAAGTGTGGGTGGGCGGGGAGAGTTTGGGTGGTGGTGAGGGGTGAGGGGTGCCCGGGGGGTTGGGTGGTATTGACTGAAAGGGACAGAGGTCCGGCGGGGGGAATGAACCCAATGGCTCCTACCCCTCCTCCTCCTCCTCCTCGTCCCACACACACACACAGCCCTTCACCCACCCATCAACAACCCCTGTCCCAGCACACACACACACACACACACACACAGACACGCACTCACGCACACACAGGCTCTGTTCATTATTTATTTAGTTCTCACAGGCTAAATTTAGCCCGGCTCCATTCACGGCTAGGACACACACACACACAGACACACACGCAGGCATGCATTAGCAGCCTCCTCTCTAGTGCTTCACAGGCAGTGTAAACAACGGCCCATGTCTGTTGATGCGTTGCCTGCTTGAGTAGTTTTATGTCGTTGCGGAGCTAAGTTAATGGGCGTGTAGAGGTAAAAAAAAACTGCTCCGAAATGTATTTCTGAGCAGAGAAGAGGAAGAGGATGATCACCAAGCCTGAGCTGGAAACGGAGCGTCTGGAAAAACAACAGAGCTGATGTCAGGAGCAGGTTTCCCTCCTTCCTTTCAGATAGTGAGGGCGATGAGGAGGCTCAGATATGCTCTGTTTACATTCTTGTCCTGCTGGCTCCTCCCTGATCTACAGCAGCGCTCCACCAAACAAACACTGACTGACTCTTCACCTCTGACCCCCCCCCCCCCCCCCCTACACACCTCAGCCTGACTCACCAAACAACAACAACTGCTAACCTTGTTGCGACACAGGTTATATAGTCTCCTACCATCCTCCTCGCAGTCAGAATCAATCTTGAAAGAAAAACAAAACAATCAATATGGCATTTAAATTTCTTGTTGAGTACATCTGAAATGCAAAGGGATGCAGTGTTAAATGTATCTATTTTTACCTACAAATTACTTAATGATGGCTCTAAGTTGCTTCTAATCAACTATTTAGTTGAGTTTAGTGACAGCTGTTACATCATCATAGATAACTGTAGCGTACAAAACATGCTCAGATTTCCTAAGACAACTGTTTTCATCAACATCATCACACAATAGAAGAAAACAAGAGGCCATTGCCACACAAAGTATTGCACCACTTCAGTTTTCATTGTCATTGCCTCATGTTGTGCTGAACTGTATCATCTAACCCTCCTCTATAAAGAAGCATTAACACAACACTGGTGTCCTAAGACTTTATGGGTGAAGAGTTTACCATGAATGAATCAGAATATAACCACAGGACTACACTCAACTTCCTTGGTGGTACGTATACGTATGCGTGTGTGTGTGTTTGTGTCAGTACTGTATGGCATGTGCGCTCATGTCACACACACAAAGAAGCTCTATCTCTTCCTCTCCCTCTAGAAAAACAAGGTACTCAACAATGTCTAATCCTGAAGTGAATGTAATCCTTCTTACCTCCAAGCTAAATTGAGGATACGCTGGGTTAACTTTGTGTTTATCTAGTGCTGGAACACCCCGCCCTACTTTGCTCAAAGAGTTATGTATCACACACACACACACACACACACAGCCAGAGGTGTTAGGCGTTTGGATATCTGAAGGGGATGTGACCAATGGGACAGGTGAGGACAGGGATCGCCATGGTAGACTGAGAGTTTATGTGTAGATTACAGTTCCTGGTTCTCAGATGTCAGACTTTCCCACCAGGTCATGAACACACCATAACAAAAGTCATTTCTGGGGCAGCGACTAAAAATATAATTTATGATTTCTTTCCGGAAATATGACTTAAATGGAAAAATCAATTATCAATGTAGCTGCCAATGAATCCATTCTTCATGGAAGCTCTGGATATTTCAGATCAATTGTTGGCTGTCGGTCTGCTATTGTTCTCTGCAGTGAGATAAACCAGGCAGTCAGAGGAGTGAGAGTTGTCAGTGGCTCTAATGAGATATGAATATTCAATTGTTAAATGCAACATTGGGACAAATCCTCTATGGCCTGTGGTGTGAAAAGCCAATCAGAGACACTCCACTGAGGTCAGATAACAACAGGAAGAGCTCAAGGCCCCAGTGCACCGGTGTGGTGGTGAAGGGGAGTGTATAAGGAGTGGGAGGGGCGGAGGGGGAGCTCGAATCACATGATTTCTGGAAAACAGAAACCAATGCCTGGAGAGAAGAAGGGGGGAGAAGAAGGAGGAGGAGGAGGACGGGGAAGAGGACGAGGAGAGGAGAGAGGAGGGGGTGTTCTTGAAACTGCTTTGCCACACCCCCCACCTTCTCCCTGTTGTTGTTGTGGCGGCAGATGGTGGCCAGTCATTAACGTATTGTCACTCTCCTCCGAAGGGCCAGATAACCAGTGAGCACTGCTTGGCGGGGCAGGTGCAAAAACCCCTGACCCACCTCCCCTCCCCACCCTCCCCTACGCCTCTGCCATCTGCTGATATCTGTGTACATGTAAGCGCAAGCAGGAGACGTAGGCACACAGACAGACAGAAAGTGGAAATGGGCATGTTGGGTTTTTTTTGTTGATGGTGGTGATGATGATGATGGTGGTGGGGTAGTCTGAGCCCGCAAATGGAGAGTGAGTCAGCCCCCCCACCCCTCCTCCTCCTCCTCACCCACACAGGGATCTTTTTTAGCCAGAGAGAGAAACATTAGATAACTGAGGACAGAGGTGGGGAAGGGAAGATGACAGGAAGATGATAAAGAAGCTTTTATGGGGAGAAGTGGCGATACACATGTACTCTAGACTAGAGGGAGGGCGAAGATGAGAGCAGGGAGAAGAAGAAAAAGAGGAAAGTTATATGAATAGTCCAAACACACACACATATATACATACACACTCAATCTTTACTAGTACACACTCAGATGTGTGTGGATTTCTGGAAACGCCCTGATGGTGATATATGTCTCAAAGCCTCTCTCTCTCTCTCTCTCTCTCTCTCACACAGCTAGTTCAAAGGTCAAGAAACTGACATTGTCGGCAGGGCCAGAAAGCGTGCACTGAAAGCTAAACAGCCCCCTCCCCCTCGCCCCTGCATGTGATGTCGGAGCCTAAAACCCAAACAACAACAGTGAAACCTACCAAACTAACTGACTCCACCTCCACCTCCATGTCCAACTGTGTCAAGTTAAAAAACACACACACAGACAGGTCCAGGACATGCTTACACATTTGCATGTTTGTCGAGCTGGGGCACAGTTTTTCTACCACACACACACACACTGCAGTGCCAAATGAAGCCAGGTGATTTATTTCCCTAATGTACCTGTTTGGAGTTGATGTACTGCAGGGTAAACAAACTACTGATAACATGAGAGTGTGAAGAAGCCCCGTCACCTTGTAGTAAACAAAACAGCTGTGCTCTCGCTTTCTTTCACACGCACAAAAGAAAAGGAAGTGTTTCGTATTTTTAAATGTGCTTCACTGTTTTGTACAAAGATTTGTTAAAGGATGGGCTTATATAACCCCCCACTCCCCCACGACACAGCAGCGGAGATCAACCCTTACTGGAACAACGCTGATCTCTATCCCTCTCTGTCTCACATCGCTCCCCTCCCTTCGGCCAAAAAAGCTCAATTGTCTATTTTGCCGGACTTGAAAAACAAAACAAGTTATCCATCCCTCCACCCCATCCATCACTATTGTTCTTTTCTCCTCTCTCTCTCTCCCTCTGCTTTCGTAGCCTTGGACCAACGTCTCCACTCAGGGTCAAAATGTAATATTCCTGTGCTGAGACATAAAAGTACCAGGACATGGTGAACTGATAACATTGATGATAACAGATCTGTGTTTGTTTGTTTGTGTGTGTGTGTGTGTGCGCGCCTTGTTTTGAAAGTAGCATGTGTTCATACTAAACACCGGTGAACATTAGTTTCATTGGCATGTTTTTATGAAGTTGTTCACTGTGGAAAAAAAAGAAAAATAGAGAGAATCCTCCCATCCCCCCTCTCTGAGTCCATCCCACCAGGTTAGAAAAACAAGTGAGCATTCACCTCTCCCAGCAACCTTTGCACACTGCCCACATTCCAGTCCTGAAACCCAGTACCTGACAACTGATAAACAACTGACTCACTTGTTTTTCTGGGGAACCCGATGACTTCCACACCAAGCCTTACGCTGCCTGCCTGCGCTCACAGCATGAGAGCCAACAGAGACAAAGCGGGGACAACTTGCTTGTGAAACCGCAAACGGCAATTAAAATCTTGTATTTCACCATCAGGAACACTGACTCCTGACTCACGATGATCCTGACACAGTGTGTTTTTTCTTTTTCAAACAATAGCAACTTCTGACATGCCCCTGCCAGGTCATCTAGCTCAGTAAATAATCCCTGCCATTTAGAGATGCATGAAAAGCCTCTGATGCAACGGCCAATAAACGAGGTGAAAGGTAATATTTAGAGGGCGGCTGTTCTTTCCTGTAAAAGACAGCTAGTCACAAGGACTTCACGGCCTTTTCACATGCATCATGCGCAGCGTGTGCCACTGACTCAGATAAGATGTTTCTTTATAAAAAAAATAATGACGTGATATTCATAAAAACAGAACTCAATAAACAAGGCACTGTTTGCACAAGAGCAGCATCAACTCACCCTGGATAAAATGCAAATATCGGTGTGGCCATCGTTTTCAAAATAAAAGCATTTCACAATGAAATGTGTGAATCCTACAGTGAAATACAGTCATTGTTTCCCTTCACATTCACATGTGTGTATATATTTCTGTTATTTTTGCATACTTTCTAAACATATATTGTTGCTGTCTTTTTTTGGTTTGGGTGCATTCATGTTCCGGTGATGCTGCTCTGATAACTCAGTGCAGATTCAAACCCATCGAGGACCAAGGAAGTCTCCCTCAGCATCATGCAGCTTTGATATTTGTCAATGTGTCATGGGTGTGACGAGCAAGTGACTAATGCTGTCTAAACATCTCAGCCTACACCCATGCAGCAGCAACAGAGCTCAGTTTCTTCCTACGGTAACATCCTTTTTAAGCAGTCAGGTTTTAATCACACAGGTTCTACTACTGCAAACGCACAATGAAGCTTTATTCTCAGACTCCTCTCTGGAAAGATAATCATCATTCTCAGCTTTGGTATGAAAATGTGCTCAGGATGGCTGCTTAGCAATGAGCAGCTTATCTCTGCAGAGTAAACAGTGGCCTTGAGGCGGGTCTCGGATGCACTCAAGCACTGACAAAACTCGCCTTATGAATGAAAAACCGGCTGAATGAATGAGTGCGCGCGACACCTATAAAAAAAACACTCACCTTTCACAGCAGCGGCGGTCTCCTTGAATCCCATGCTGGCGTAGGGGCTGGTGTTGAAACCATTCATGCCACCTTTGCAGCCACAGGCGGGTTTGAACCTCAAGAGTCCGTCGCAGCCCCCTAGCCGACATCCTCCGAAGTTTCCCTCCATCAAGTTTAAGGCAATGTAGTTAAGTCCGTTTTGATACCCAGCCGACGTCTCCCTGCACATGGGGCTGTTGCTGCTGTAGTCCTCCTCGGGTCCCTCGGAGCTCTGAACTGTGCGGGATACATTCTCCACAGAGGCAGAGCTGTGTCGTTTGGTGTCGTGGGCAAAGGATGGACACACGGGTGTGACTGTGGTGGTGGAGGAGAAGGTCTCGGAGCTGTGGCGCCGGCGACCCTGAGGGTCAGCCTTGATCACTTTGGCTCCTCTGTGCGGGTCCAGGAGGGTGACAGATAACGAAGGAGCCCCTATGAGGAAAGAGTGCTCGGGGACGTCCACGATGCTGCTGCTCTCCAGGCTGAGCCTCTGGACGCAGGCGGTGGGGCTGGTGGGGAGGGAAGCAGCATCAGTGGTGCAGAGAGCAGGGAGAGGGGCAGCGGGGCTGAAAGTCATCTCGGTGTAGTCATCCTTAACCGGTGCAGGCTGACACGTCAGGCTCACCTGCTGCTGGAGAGAAGGAGGAGGAGGAGGAGGAGGAGTGGGGTATTCCTCCACCATCCCCCTCTCCTCTGCCTGCCCTTCTATGCTTTTCTCCTCTTTCTCCTCCTCGCCTCCCTTCTGCGAGCCCTGCTGGGTGTTCACCACAGGACAAGAAGAGACTTCAGGTGTGTGGTTTAAGCGCCGAGCAGGAGGGGAACCCCTGGCCTGGGTTGAGCCAAGGTGACCCGGGGAGCCGACATCAACGTTGGCATAGTCTGAGATTGGCAGGGATCCTCTGGCGGGCGGCTCAGAGCTCTGCGAGGCCGCGGGCGCCTGTGGGTCGGGGGTAACACTACTAAAGTCTATGTTGATGTACTCTCCGGGGCTGCGTGGCTCTGAGGGAAGCGGGTGTTCGCTCATACACGGTAACGTTCTGAGGGACTCCAGAGCCAGACGGGTCGGCCGACACACCCTGCCCCGGTGAACCAGACCCCCGTCCACCCGAGCCAGTCTCAGAGGAGACGGGGTGGAGGAGGTCACCGGAGAGCCGGCGGCCACGGAGTCTCCCGGAGAGACGGGACAGTAGTTGGACTCCTCTTCTATCCGCTGTCTCTGTAAACTCATCAACACGTACTGGTCTGTGTCTGTGGACCCGTTGCGCTGCAGGGGGCCTTTGAGCAAGCGTGGCAGAGAGCTGTACGAGTAAGGCTGTCTGTGATGATGCAGGGGGTGGGGGTCTCCTCCCTGGGGGCTGAGGATGTAGTCCGGTGGCGTGAGAGACACCAGGGTGTCCACGGGAGACATGTTCAGGTACTCTCCGGTGGCCAGCTTCCCGTCGGTGCTCTCCACTGACATCTTGGTTCCGCACCACATGCGCATGTAGCCGCTGTCCTCCAGAGAAACGCTCCCGGGGGAGTCTGTGCGTGGGGCCAGCCCTGCTGAAGAGGAGTGGGAACGGGGGTTGATGATCTGCTTGGGAGCGGAGACACACATGGGGCTCATGGGCATGTAGGGGTCCTCCTTGGAGCCCAGCATCTGGGGCGTCACACCTGGCATCATGGGCATGTACCCACTGTCAGCTTGGACACCGTTAGATCCGATCTGGACGTCCCTGTAATCCTCAGGATAGGTGCATTTAGGGGAGGCGGTGTGACACCTGCGAGAAGATGGGTTATACGTGGCTCTCATCAGGGTGTACTCATCCAGGGAGACTGATGAGACTTGGGGAGGGGGTCTGTGCTGGCGGGGGCAAGTGAGGGAGTACGTGCGCTTCCGGTAAGCCTTCTCCAGCTCCGGTAACCGCCGGTAGCCGTTCTGACTCTGTCGCTCCATCACCATGTAGCCGTCCAGCTCGCTGCCGTCGCGGGAGGGGGGGGTGTCAGCTTTGAGGGACTCGGGGGTGTTGCTACGGAGAGTGAGCGGCAGCCGGAGGTCCCGTGCGTCTGCGGGGCTGGAGCCGTACTCCTCGCACGATATGAAACCGGCGTCGCTGGGGGAACCGGAGAAGGAGGCGCTGCAGCTGGAGGGCCGGGGGGGTCCGCCGCTGTCCGGGCACGAGGACAGGCTGACCAGGCTCGGGGCGGTCACGGGTGGGGAATGAGACAGGGGCATGGACATGGACTTACTGTGCTGGAGGGAAGAGGACTCAAACGTCCGACAGGGGCGAGCCGTGATGGTGTGGGATCTGCTCAGCAGCGTCCGGTGCACGCCGGGGCTGAGCGGGCTGCCGGTCACCGACATGGGCCGCGTCATGGTGCCGTCGCCCTCGCTGGCCGTGCGGATCCGACAGGAGGAGAATTTGCTCACCGGGGAGGTCGCGGCCATGCTGTCGGTGCGCGAGCGGCGGGGCAGCCCGGTCTGGCTCGGGGGGAGGTTGTTCAGGTGCCGCCGCGTGGGCACGGAGATCGGGTTGGTGCCGGATGACTGGCTCTTACTGCGCGGGCGAAACTCCGACAGCTCCTTCATGGCTTTCATCGCCTCCAGGATCGTCTCGTGGATGTTCTGCGCCACCACCGAGTCGTCCGCCTGCATCCACAGCTCCCCGGGACCCGTGGCCGCAGACCGACCCACCTCGATGAAGAAGAAGCTGTCAGAGTGGCCGCACCTCCGGATGTTCATCAGCTGCAAGATGACGGAGGCTACCTCCGAGTTCAACTTGACGAAGCTGATAGTCCGGCTGGAGAGACACAGTCTGTACACCCCGGTCAGATTCCTGCTCTGGCCCAGGCCTTTAGACTTCAGGTTGACCTGCCAGACCTCCTTGTAGACGGCGGCGACCGGCGTGATCACCCCGTAGCTCGCCTCGTCGAAGCCGACCAGCGACGACGCGGAGTTGGTCGCCGCCGACGCGTCGTACACTTTCCCCTCTGCCATCAGGTCCGTCAGCGCCCGGTACCAGCTCTCCTGCTCCTGCTCGTTCTCCGCCGCCACGGCGAAATATTCGTCCTTGGTGTAAAGAGCAATGAGAAATTTGTGTTTTGCGTCCGCTCTCTTGTTGATATTGAGGCAGCAGTCCAGGGGAATAACTCTCTTCGCCGCCGATTTGTTTTTCCATTTCTTCTCGCTCTCGTAGTACTCCAGGCGCGCAGGGAAACCCTCGCTCGGCTCTTTGAGCACGAAAAAGCGCTTGTGTCCGTGTTTCTGCTTCTTTAGATATCCGCATTTCTTGACAGTGTTGGTGTTGGTGGTTGTGTTGTTATTGGTCACGATCGCACCGCCGGCTAATAACGACTGATCTGCCGTGTTTGGCGGACTCGCCATTCTCGCCGTCCTCCTTGCGAAATCAGACAACAATGCCCGCTTTTCCTCTTTTTCTTATGTTTGCCTCTCTCTTCTTCTTTTTTTCCTCTCCTGTCCTCGAGTTGAGCCGAAGGGAAAACGCCGCCGCTTTTACTCTAATCCTCTATTTCCAGAGCCGGCTGCGCGTCCGTTCGTCTTCTCCCACAGCTGAGCAATAAATAACACATGTCTCTTGGTGTCCGGACTGAGGTGGGGGGGTTGGTGGTGGAGGAAACAACATGTGACGGGTCTACACATCCAGCTCCGGTTTAAAAAATAGAAGGGAAAGGAGAAGTGGAGGGAGGAGGAGGGGATAGAAAGAGAGAGAGAAAAAAAATCCACACACACCGATAGTGGGTGGTGCGCAGTCAGCTCATTGGGCCTATTGGTGGAAACGGGATGAATGCTGGAGTGAGATGGCTCAGTTCAAAGGAGAGAGAGAGAGAAGGAAAAAGGGCCCTCCTACTATCACTCTGCCCTCTTCCGACTCGTTTGAGCGTAGTCAGTCAGGACTGGAGCTTTATTTATAGCAGCTCTGGTCCTGTGATCCAACACTTGGCTACTGAGGAGATTTTTTTTGTATCAGGATATGTATAGTCCCAGCAAACAAAATGTTCCTGACCTATAAAGCACACATCTGCGTCATTTAGAGGGTTGAGATGGATTATAAAACATTAAAAATGCACAGCGACTAGTAGTGGAGCATGGGAGAAAGTGAATGGATTTCTAATTCTTAGCCTATTTATGATATAAGATATACAGTAGTTATTGTTTTGTTCTTATCACTCTAGTGTTTTCCCCACTCATAGTCACCACCAGTGAATGTGTCTCAGTGTGACTGCAGAGGGAGTCATGGGCTCAAAACTGGTAAACAACCAGCATGAGCCAGTCGAGACTGTAGCTTTGTCACAAGAATTTAATATTCCCCCCGTGTCACCCAGCCAGTGCACGCGCTCACGACTTCTCCTCTTCCTTCCGCCTCTTCCTCCTCCTCCTCCTCCTCCTTCATATTCTCTACGCCCTCCTCCCGTGTGCCTTCCTCAGTTTCCTGCGGAAGCACAGCACAAGTGTTGGTGATACATGCACGGAATGAGCGAAGATCAGATTATAAAGCTGGGTGTTTTATTGCATAACGCGGTCCTGCTTTATTCATGTCTGCCTCGAGCTTCCAGCAGAGCCGAGCTGCTCCGTTACAACAGTCCGTTTCCGGCTGCTTCCCGTCCCCACATTCAGACATAGTAGATATTAGGACACCAAGGATGCGGCAGATTGAAATGGGTGATAGCGTATGTCTGAAATATTTGAGGTTATTACAGGGTAAAGCTTCAACCGGCGGGGGAATAAATACGACGTCACGCTGGTATAGAGGAATGACCCATATATGGTTATGGTCATGATGACGCAAAAAAAATTCTCCTGATCTTGATGCGTCAATGCTGGTAATGTGCGTAAGGACGAAATGCGGGAGCCAGATGGGTACTACGAGTGAGGTGGTGATGAGAGCGTGCTGCTGACAGCCAATCGCCTGAGTCTGACCCAGAGAGGATGAGACTCGCTTTCACCTCATCGTGCCCGGCAGTGCTGTTTCACACAGTATGGAGTCAGAGTAGTGCCATAAAAATGACGAAATATTGAAATAATGCAGTGGAAATTTAAACAAGGGATATGTAAGTTAATTCAAATTAGAAGATATTTGTATTTGTGCGTTTATCCTTTTTCGCTGGCCATGCAGGGTAGTGTGCACCTTTTCCAAATGCCCTGCACTTGACTTTAAATGTGGTAATTGTGTGTTTGTACTGTCTCTGTGCCGTCTACTGTTATTTTATGTATCAGGTTTTCCTCTGTATTTTAGATTGTGGTCTGTGTCTGTTGTGTATTAGATTATGGGACTGCAGATGGAAAAATTAGCATGGTGCAACCATCTCCTCCTTTCTGGCAAATGATTAATGTTATTGCACGATGTCCCTTAAATGAACTAAATACAATGAAGTAAACTAAACAAATATATAAAAATGACGCACACACACTAAAAACAAAAACCTTTTTACCTATTGCTTTTCAATCAACTGATTTTGGTCAGGCTTTCCTGCCCAGGCTGAATAGTTGGTTAAGCTTTGACAGGAGATTTTATTGTGGACCACAGGAGGTAGATGCAGACTTGAACTGCATGTGACTCAGGACGTACTGTCTGTCTTGCAAGTGTGTGTTTGTGTTTTCACACTATCACTGTTTCACTAATGCCAGCTCTGTCTTCCCACATTGGGTGTGCCTTGACTGGTGATCACTAACATAAGGGCATGCTAAAGGTATAGTTCAACATTTTGGCAAATTGGCCCACTGCCATAATCCCTATAGTCTTAGCAGTAGGTTCGTTACCTTTAATTGTTGGTGCAAGCTATTTTGCACGCTACGGAGGCTAATGGGATTTCTTGGTTTCCCTCATCAAGATCATCAAATACACAATCCAACAACTCAAAACAAAACACTCTCGTGGACAAGTTGTGACCTGCACATTCACCACGCTATGAGATAATAACAGAACGTTACGAGACAGAGTTGTTTTTCAGGCAAATGCAGAGACTGCTTGCCGAAAAACTGCCTCAGACGGGAACGCGCATCAGCGGTTTTGCATGAATTTACCTCAAAAACAACTGATTATGGCAATGGGCCAATTTGCCAAAATGTTTGAACTATCCTTTTAAGTTACTCACACAATAATGGCCTATATTAGATTTCTTCTATAGTATACGGGGCCTTCACTGTCACCATGGTTTAAAAAAAATGTGATATGGCTAATGTTATTAATTTATGTGATGCTGGTGCAGCTTATACATGGAAACTCTGGTGGAAGGTGCCAGTTTTATGTAATGTTGTTAGTATGTTGTCAGCATGACTAACATCTGATGTTTTCCCTGTTTGTTTTCTCTGGGAACTGCACTCGTCACGTGTGAAAGATAGGCGAGGTGTGAGATGCAGCGTGTTCATGGTCTCAATGTGTTGAGTCCCAGGAGGGGAGATAACACTATGCACCATGTACATGTGTAGTTTATGTTTACTTCCTTCTGCACCAAAACACAACCTGCCAAAGCTATATAGATTCATGTGTGCAGGAATCGTCCACTCAGCCTCGGCAGGAAAAGCCAGTTGATGAACGCTTCCAACAGAAGTAGAGGGGGGCGTGTTGTTTTTACTTTTTTTTCTTTTTATAGTTCCACATTTTTATTTACATGTGATTTTTGTAATCATGTCCTCACATTAACATTTATTTTAATATTAATTTAAGGATTCATCCTGTTTTGACACTCTGATGAACCCATATAATGTAGGTCAAATGCACAGACAGCACACAGATCTCCCATTCAGGCTAGTTACAAACCTTTATTAAATGCGGGTGATTCTACATTCCCAATGCCACTCATAGCACATTATCTGCCAATAATAGTCAAATGTCCCATGATGATGAAAACTACCCCCACCCTCTTCACACACGCCCCCCACCGCCTACCCACCCCACTCCATAGCCTATCCCCATTTTCTTTCAGATCCCACAGTGCTGGCTCAGCACCAAACCACCCTGTCTTCAGCAGCAAGGTCAATTACCATGCCCCGTGCAGGTCAATTATGCCACCACAGGCAATGATTTGACTACTACACCCATAGAAGAATCAAATCCAGTCCAGCAGCAGCCTCTTGCTCCCCCTTCCTCAAACACTCTTACACTTGTGATGTTTATTTTTATGTTTTCCTCCTTTACATTATCAGAGGTGTGTGTTTACATCTGCCTTATTGCTTCAAGTGTCATGCACTCGTTTTGATATAAATAGATGTGGAGACGCTGGCTGCCTAAACCTCCCAGGCTCAGATATCTCCCTGTAGGATAAGGAGGGTTCCCTCTCTGTTTATATTAGGTTTCCCTAGCCAACATGACTGTGACACACACACACACATACAGGCTGGGATCTGAACTTTCACACCCTCTGATAACAAACATCCACCACACATTGACTGTATTGTGAATGTGTTGCTTGGAGTAAGTCACATTTGCAGTATCTACTGTTGCTTAAATCTCTGATAAACTGTGAATAGACTGTCTTCGTCGGAAGCATTTCAAGTCCATGACAGTCTTGCCTTGTATAATAGCTTGACCTGACACTGTGAAGATAAACAGAAACTGAGTGGGGGTAGTGTGAAGTGAAAGCAAGGGCAGAGGGAGTGACTTTCTTTTTGCCTAACCCATGAAGCATGAGAAATGCAAATCAGCTGTCTATAAAATACCAATAAGGTGGGCGATTGTCCCATAAAGAGTGCTGCTTGCAGACCCAATCTGGTTGAGTCTGTGATATGTCCTTGCCCTTTTCTTAGGTAACTACATGAATATTTATCACCGTGCAATTTACACAGCATGGTGCATTAATTTACAAGTTAATTAAAGGGCCAGTCGAACCTGATTTACAAGACTTTAAATGGCTCCTCTCATCCTTTCCTGTTAGGAACCCTTTAGGCCTTTATAGGTTAATTTATTTAACGATGGATAGGGGTGTGACTCTCAGGGCGCTCCCTGTCAAAACAAATAGCTCTTTCATACTCTGAATTTCTCTCCTTTTTGCTATATAAGGAATATCCATGATTGAATATAAAAAAAAGTGTGGGAAAACAACCAGGAAGAGTTAAACAAGCAAAGTATAATAGATTGTCTAAATTCACCAGAAAGCCTGTAGCTTTGGGGACCTAATCTCATTTAGGCTCTTCAGGCCCGACCACAAATACAAACAACCCCGGCTGCCCCATTTGCTGAGTCACAAGCACATAATGTCTTAGTCACCCACTGCACTGTCACTGTGTGCAACGATTAGTTTCATAAGCTTTCATAAAGCAGATTAGAAAAGCCGATCTGATGAGATAAGATTAAGGACAAGCAGGAGGGAGGGGAGCAAAGATTATAGGCTCAGTCATACTCCACCTTACTGCCACATAAGGCGCCATCAAATGAACAACACAAACATGTATTGTTGGTATCCAAACATTGCACACGCACACACTGCCTCTGCCTCATCTCATTAGTCAAAAAAAACAAAACAGATTATAGTCAAAGCCCGGGGTGTCTGATTCACAATGTTGTGGCAGTGTGTTGATGTTTTTGTTATTTGGTGTCTGGAGTGGGATGTTTTCATGTTTTTGTCAGGAGAGTTATGTCGGAGACTGAATTGGACAAGCTAACCTTTGTTCAGCCTTGGATAACTTAGTCATCAGTTGACCTTAATGTTCTGTTCTGGACACAACAGAGCCTTTTTTGGCTGCGTAAAAACAAATTCAACACTGTTATAAACCTGATTTTAAATTGGTTACATTTTAGACGCCTGCAAGACTGAGATAGAGACAACAAATACTTCAACTGTAAAACATGGATAGGTATGAATTTAATATTTCACATCACTCTTGGTGCTGCATTACCTTCACCTGAATCCTCAGTAAGTCAAAAAGAGTTCTTGTCTGCATCTAAGACTTACTTACTTTCTGGGTTTTAACTGACCTCAAATATACAGTAAGTGTGTCACTCTGCAGGGTAACACACTGTACTTTGCTTTGTCAGTGCAAACAAAAGGAATACATATTTGTATATGTATATAGCCCATTTAGCATATCAAACATCAGTTATTTCCTTATTTCCTCATTGGGGTAATACTCAATGAGTTTTCCTTCTTTACACCTTTTATATTTGCTTTGTTTTGTTCCCACATTTAAATATTGCTCCTTACCAATCCTGCATTTTCTTAAACCCAGCATTGTAACCAGTTCATGATAATGAAAGCTGTTTTCTGTGCTCTTGAGCACATACAATATAGATCGCTCCGTTCAAACTCATGTTGTCACCCATAATTGACTCGATCCTCTGATCAATACACAGAGGCGAAATTGAAATTTCTCTTCTGGTTAATTTTTGTGCTGATTGATCATAGGCAGGTCGACCTGGAGGAAAGGCAGTGTGTGCTGATGGAGATCCTCATGTTATTGGACATTTGCTGCCTGCATCTGTATTGAGCCACAGCACCAGTGATTACAGTTTTGATTACTTCTGTTAACCAACTCATTGACATGGACTTAATATATTTTTGATTAATCTGCAGAATGGCCATGTAGACTGGCCCTGTGAAGTCAATTATAATGGTTGCTCTGTTGTAGTCAATGTCCCACTTACATTGTGTAATGACAGTTTTGTGTGTTTGCTGAAGAAGGGCGGAGCTGCAGAGACTTTGTATTCTTACCCTGGACATTTTGTCAAGACCTTTCTGTTATGTGAACATTTCACTTCTGACGTTGAACCCTATTCCTTATCTTCACATTATATTCTCACCTCATTTTGAGACTTTTTTTTTTCATTTCACAGGTCACTGAGACAGATATTTATTTACCGTAGTATGCTCATTAGAAGGGACAGTCAGGAGACATATCGGGGAGACACAGCCATAGCGTGCTCATGTGACCAGAAAAGAAACCGATGATAATATGTTTATGCAGGCTGAAGACGTACATGGACAACATATTTATTCATGAGCATGTCTTCCCCTCAACAAATTACTCGTCTGGCCACACAGAGAGATATAACAACAGCCAGCCATCTAAAATCTTACCTTTCTGTAGCTTTGATTAAACAGATATGAATGCATATATTCAGACTCCATAATGCCATCATCAGTCATTTCTCATAATTATGCGTTATCTGGAGTCACATGGTTTGATATAAATGACAGTGATACATGAGCCCCCTCTCTGCCTCAGTCAGAACAGGGGGAAGAGTGCAGAAAAAAAGGCTATCAAGTGTGTCTGTGTTCATATACAATACATTTGTGGTCAACTTTCTGCGGTTCAACTCGGTACATTTGAACATCTGATGCTTTTTCACAGAAGTTCAGAGATCCTTCTTGAGAGACCTGAGACTGATTTTAGATGTCAGCTTATCGATTGTAGAAGAAATTAGACTGTGAATGTTTTACTTTTATCACTGAAGCGAATCAGTTTGTAGATGTTGTTTCTTTGGAGTCAGCCACACAGTCCACACACAGGATAAGTGGAAAGGAGATTAAAGGGATGTAGGTGGCATGCACAGTATTCAAAACATAGCTGGAGGAGTGTGGGAGTGTGTAGGAAGTTACCCATTCATTGCTTCTCGTTGTTTGTGTGTATGTGTGTGAGTAGTTGAAGTGCACATTGATTTTCGGAGTGACTTATCCTCAACTGACACGCTGATCTAATATTCCTCCCCTTTCCAAAAACAAAAACCACACATTTTGTTCTCTTTACACAAACACGCACTAATGCTACACACACACACATACACACACTGCAGTAGTACTCATCACTGTTTTGTACTTTTGAGTGTCTGGCAATGTTAGCAAAGCCAAAAATGACTGCACAGGAGGGTAAATGAGGTAACTACAGTGTGAACAAAGTTGATATTTGTCCCTTTTAAAGAACCACATTTATTCAGTTTGTCTGATCTCCCTAAAAAGCAACAGCATATTACATAAAAAGGTTAAATAACATATCAAACATAAAATACTATGACATCTCACTGACTACAGCTACATTTTATAGTCTTGAGATGTGGATTCAGATGTGAGTGTTTTTAAACATACACACCTATGGCTATGTTGCTCTACTGTTTGATACTGTTTGTAGATATGTCAACCAGGTCTTAACAAAATGTAAAAGAAAAAGAAAAAAGGACTTTTGCACTTGTATTATTAAAGAAGACTAGTACATTTTAATGACGAGTGAACAAACCAAGTGCAAGAGAGGTCACAGAGTTAAATTATGCAGTGTAATTAGCCAATCAAGTGTTTAAATTAGATGTGGGCCACAAATGAGAAGATGACTCTCTCAAAATGGGTTTTTCCAAACAATAAAATCCCACATGTTAATTCCACTCACAAATTCTCCTCGTGTATTATCATTTTTACTTAGCAGTAGGCTATTGTTTGTGTTTATCTAAAATTATTATCTGAAATTAGCCATTGTATTTATTTGTTTTCAAATGATGGCATTAGTATGAGATTACCTCATCCTATTTACATCTTCAATTATATCCTCATTATATTCAATAATGTAATTTTACTGTATATGCCCATTAATTGTGAATTGTGAACCCCATTATGATTGTGCTGATTTTACTGCACGCTAAAAAACACACGGGGTATCCCCGATGTAAATGGTGTTGGCCAGTTGCCACAATTAGCCAAGTGAATTACCATCAGTCAAATTTCCATTATTGCAATTCCAGTGTAGTTAAAGAGATGAAATGTGATCATAATGTATTTTTTACCTCTTAATTTCTTTTTTATTATTAGCAAAAATTTACAATATTTTCTCATTCATCAGCACTGTTCACATGATGGGTGCGCTCTGAATGAAGGTGGAAACTTACTGGCTAGCAATACAGTTATTATTTTCATCCTTTCTTGTTTTGTAAATGTCATTAGTCAGGGTGGATGGACTTCAAATAACATAAATAATTTGTTGAATGCCCCTCACATACACACAGAATAGCAACATAATAGCATCTATTTGAACTGCCACATGCTACGAATTCAGCATGATATCTAATAAATTGGACGTTGATAGGGGTTGTAATGAAAATCTATATGGAGACAGAGGGACACACATGAACGCACTCACATCCTCACACACACACACACACACATACACAAACACACACACACATACGCGGCCACATAGACACATAAGCATATATGTAAAGTCCATGTGCGCATACAGGGTTTGCTAATGAAAGAATCAGTCATAATAGCATATCCTAGACACACTTACATATATAAATACATCCATCCAACACTCCAGAGAGTGCTTTCAAGCAAATCATTTGAAAAACGAGAATATTTGTTTTTATGTTACGTTAGAATCATGAGCCCACCCTCTCTTGGCTGGTTGCAATTAAAGTGGAAGTGATAGGTAATATGTATGATCACTGGCTGCACACATGCACGGCATTGCACGTACACACACACACACACACACACACACACACACACACACACACACACACACACACACACACACACACACACACACACACACATACATAATGGCTCCACCAGCACATGAATATGTAATGCAGTCTACATTGAAAATTAGAAGGATGGAGTTTTATATCATTCTACCCTCTCCTCCTTCATATTTCTCAATCTCAGTCCCACCCCCAGCTCCTCTCTTCCCCCTTCATTGCTCAGAGGCCTGCAGCTCTTAAATATTTAACATTTCAGAATGATCTGCATCCATCTTCGTCTTTTACACTGGATCACACAGTCACACAGCTTTGCCTGGACCCAGACTCTCCACAGAAAGAAGTGAAGTGAGAAATCAGCCATTTCTGTAGGTTAACTCCGTACAGTCTGTAAATCACAGCTGCACACTGTTTCTCCCAACATGTTTGAGCTGCTTGTGGGTGGAGATCACACAAGATCACATGGGTATTGTATAGTATAGGGTAAAATATTCTGTCTGCCTGCACATTCATCAGTCAGAGGCTGGCTGTGTGGGTAGTGGCCAGAGGAGTAATAGAGTGGTTTTGGCAGCTGTGGGGATGGGAGGATGTGAGGAGGTGGAGTGATTGCCAGAGAACACGGGAAATTTCCTCCGCAGGCAATGGACATCCCCTGTGGGACAGACAGCTACAACTGTCTGCATCCTGAATCACAAATATTGGTACAAAACATCTATACCCACCAAGCGATCTGTAGAAACAGGTCTATTTAACATTTGTTGAAAATCTGATATTGTCACTCTTTTCTTAAAGCTGTGAGGAATCAGACAGGAAGACTACAAGACAATTAGCCTAAGTTTTAAACAATTAATATTAATTTGGTTTAGCTTTTTTTATTGACCAAAATCGGAATTAATTCATATCGTCTGTGCAGTTTGTAGTACAGGCTATACAGTAAAATGCATGTAATTTAACAGGACTGGGTGTAGGCTAATAGCTATACTACTGTGGGGCTCAATACAGAGAACGCAAGAACTAAATTATAGCTGCTGCGCAGCGATGGGTCGGGTCCGGGCTACTTTTGGGCAAATTTAGGCAATTCTGAGCAACAAACAGGAGAATAGGAAGACAAGACAGTTGACCTTATAATGTTCAATTTGCATCAGTTGAGGATTGAACCCACAACCTCGGGAACCAAAGACCATTGTCTATCGCACTGAGCTAATTGACAAGTGGCAGATCAACAGTGGCTTCGCAAATTGAGTAAGCCATTCACTGTCGTGCAGGCAGATTTGAAACCACAGTAAAAAGAAAAATCAGTTTTTGAGGTAAAATAATGATATTTGTCAAACATCTACTATGAGTCTAAGATGTTAGGAGCCTTCGCGCATGGACCAGTCCAAGCTATTTGTTTTTTTTTTAATTTAGAGGCTTGCTGTGATGCCACCATTAGGACAATTGTCTTGTGTTTCATATTGAGGTCAACTGACATTTTAATCTGTCATCATCACCCTTGCTGGGTCTCGAACTCACAACCTCTGACACCAAGAACCAGCTCCTAACTCGCTGAGCTAATTGGCTGGTAGTGAGACCTGCTGTGTAGCTTCATTTATCCACTCAGGGAGTCAGTGCCCAGGCAGCTGTTGTCAAGGCAGATTTCAGAAAGTCAGAAATTCTATTATCTAAACAAAAATCTGTTAATACATAAATTGCATTTAGACAGCAAAACAGCTTAAGGACATGTGACATTTTGATCCGTCATCAACATCATCATCACCCTTGCTGGGTCTCGAACTCACAATCTCTGACACCAAGAACCAGCTCTTAACTCACTGAGCTAATTGGCTGGTAGTGAGACCTGCTGTGTAGCTTCATTTATCCACTCAGGTGAGTCAGTGCCCGGGCAGCTGTTGTGATGAAATGGTCAAAATGTCAATAATTCAGTCATCTAAACAAAAATCTGATAATACATAAATTGCATCTTGACAGCATGGAAATGTTGGTGATTTGTTTTTAATGATAAGTGTTTTGCTTCATAAGAGAAAATCTGATGTTTATAAATTCCACTCTCACATTGACTGCAGTTGTTCCCATGAGAGCAGAATTCAAAATGTTCTCAAAAATTCAGTTTTTGAGATAAAATTCTGATATTTTCCAAATTTCATCAACCATGACTCCAGAATATTGTCATTTTATTCAGGAAGTTTGAAAATGTATTTATCAAGAATTTGATGGTATATGTTTACAGTACTGTTTGCAGTCAAACGTTTTCATGCACTGTAGGCTCAATTTTTGCTTAATCAAAAATCCGAGAAACAAGTTTTGTGGAGGACGGTCTGGAGATGCTCTGTAGCAAGTTTGGTGTCAATTGAGCAAAAATTGTGGGAGGAGATACATTTTAAAAGTTTTACAGTTATTGAAAAAAACAGAGTGATGGACTTCATAATTTGTAATAAGTTTAAGTGGACAAAAGTTTCAGCAGTATTGAGGCTACATTGTGGTGAAGTTTCAACACTGTAGCATCTACCGTTGGTTTGGTAGGAATTTTTAAAGTTTTTAAATTTAAACGCTTATTGTGCCCCCCCTAGGAGGGGGGGGCACATGTCCTTGGAGTTGAGTGAATCTGGCATGGGACTGAACCTTTGTGCAAAGTTTGGTGAGTTTTCGCCCATGGGAAGTATGACTTCCTTGGAAGAAGAAAGAAAGAAAGAAGAAGAAGAAGAAGAAGAAGAAGAAGAAGAATTCCTAGGAATACAATAGTGTCCTGTCAGCTGCGCTGCCCGGACCCTAAAGAAGAAGAAGAAGAAGAAGAAGAAGAAGAAGAAGAAGAAGAAGAAGAAGAAGAAGAAGAAGAATTCCTAGGAATACAATAGTGTCCTGTCAGCTGCGCTGCCCGGACCCTAATGATCAGTAAACTAACATGCTCACAATGACTTTACATATAGGCTACTAATGTTTATCATGTTCACTATCTTAGTTTTGTGTGTTAGCATGCTAATGTTTACTAATTTGCAATACACAAAGCACAAATTGTGAAGTGCTGGCGGAGTTACATCAACAAGGTCAAAACCCAATAAGCTGGAGCATGTCATTAGGGTTAGACCCAGGGTGTCAGCCAGTTTCAGCTCTCCATCTGTTTCCTGCTCTCGACACACTTAATTTCAAAACAGCAGAATTCCCAGTGGTCAAACAATTAAAAACAGATATGACATAGTGGCTGAAATGCAGCTTATTAAGACTACATTTGATCACCATGAACTTAGCCCAGGGCATAAACTCAGTTCACAATCTACATTGAACAAATGGAAAAAAAAAAAAAAGTAAAACCATATACAGCCAGTTGAACATGAAACATTTGAACCAAATGAAATGGTTCAGTACATCACGATATCTCAATGTGCTCTCTACACTCTGTTCTTGGCAAGCTCAAGCGTGGTCATGTGGTGGCACACCATCCACAGCAGTGACAAAATACATCTTTGTAACAACGACTCGCACTGTTTTCAGAAAGTGTGAGTTCCCACCATAGACTGTATGGTTCCCACACATGGACACTCAGTACACATGCACATAATCTATAAACGTTGGAAAAACAGCAGCATCGTCTGCAAACAATCGATTAGCTGGTTTTGCTTAAGGTGACGAAAACATAGAATTTGGATAATCTTTATAATTTAAAGATGTGTCTTAAATACACTGCAACAAATAACTTAACTTATCTTATGCGCAAAATCACTGGGTATAAGGTATCAGATTAGTTTTTTTAGATTTTAGTTAATTTTTTTCCTATTTAAACACAGTGAGGTGGAACAGTCTGGAGAAGCATTAAGGTCTTGATCATTTACTCCGTAATGAACCCTAGGTTTAATTTTGAGACAGGGCCCTAATTGTGCATACATTAAGGACAATTGCAGATTATCAGATGTAATGATTTTGTAAAAGAATTAAGAGAGGATTGCACTGAATAATGAAACCCCGACCGAGGGTTTGAGACGGTTTGATTTGAGGGGGCAGGGAACCTGTGGTCCATGGCACTGAGGTTTTCTTCATATAGCCACCGCAATTCTGAACGTGTCTGTCGTCAGTGTGACTGACACTGCTGCAGAGCTCTTCATTTACATACATTAACATACCAACATGTCATTCGTTCCAGTCTTTGTTTAATGGGTTTTCAACAAGATGGCAAGAGTGAGGACATGTTAATGAATACCTATAGGTACAAACATTGTACAGCTGTGCACGGATGCATGCGTGGTTGTCTCTAGAAGTTCATGTGTATGTGGGTGATGAAATATTTGCACATACAGTGCACAGTGTATGGATGTGATAGATAGATAGAGCTATACATAGCTTATATGACATTAAATCCCAACCGAGAATAATCAAAAGACCAACACTAGAGGAAATGGAAATACTGTACCTCTGAGTGAAAGAACCTGCGGAGGTGTGGTGTAGGAAAAGAGGCATGGCCGCATGACTGCCCTTGTGTACAGAATATATTACGTCTTAAAAGGATATATAGGCGAGAGTCATTAGATATACATTTGCATTTGGAGGCATTTGGGATGTGAGAAATAGTGGTCTTGCAGGTTGTGCCCCCGTGAGATGGGCCCTGACAGTTATAGTGTGTGGGAGGAGCTTTGATATGCAAGAAATTAGGTGGTTGACAATCTGGGCTTTCAAGTGTGACGGCAGTGAAATGGGAGGATTTAGCACTGCCTTCCATGGTTTCACTTGTCTTCATCAGCAGCCATGCCTTTTCTTTAGTTACACACTGTCAACCTTTAATAAATGCAGACTAGACACAGCATGGGTCTGTCAGCATCAATTCAGATCATTTGGCAAGTTTCACTGTAGAGGGCCTCACAGCTAATCATGAGGCCTCACATGCAGCAACAACATAACTGAGCCTTGCTTCGTGAAATAATATAATAATCTAATTAAGATTTAGTGCACCAGACATCTCTTCAACACCTCCATCTATGTATAATGGAGGAAAATTAAAAGATGATTAAAGATTAAAAGATTATGACAAGCCTGACCCCGTAATTTGTCCATCAAAGTGCTGCAGGTCGCAGTGGATATGAAAGGACATCAACAGAGATACAATGAGGCTAATAAATGGGCAGTGATGAACATATGCCAGCTGTGAGGAAGAAAACCAAGGTCTAAAACTTAACTTTTTATTAAATCATTCATAATACTTAAAGAAATAGCTACTGTAGGCCATTGGAGGTAATGCTAGGTAGCGGCACCATCAAATCAATCCCTAAAAACAACCATATTTCAGTATTTTGTAGAATTACATGTTACATCAACCAGTTGTTGCTTGAAGTTTACACTTAAGCAATCGTAGCTGAACATTTCCAGTCAGACCTCAAGCTTGTGAGATCTTCTACACTGAACTGAATGATACTAAGGCTAAAAAGCTCTACTACTGTGATAAAACAATGGTGCTTTTTTATTTGCATGTGGTCTTCATTAGTCAGTTGGAGAGGATGCATACTTTTAGCCTAGGGCGTCTCAGTCTTTTAGCCTCATATCATGTGTGTAGTAATGTATTTTCAAAAAAACATTTTAGTGCATGTGTGTGCATGTGTGAGAGTGAAATGATACGTGTGACTGGGTCAGTGAGTGATCAATGCAACATACCAGCAATGTTGTTCTCACTATGTTGCTTTATGTAACAGGTTGTGAGCTGATGGAGGAGCAAGGGGGGATGGAGGGCACCGGTGGAAACTGTAAACATGGAAGTTTGGAGAGCACAGCAAAAGGTCATGGGCGTCCCTTATCTCTCTGGAGAGGATCACAGTTACCAGCCTCTTTATAGCTTTTCCCCTCATTGCATATGATGATGGAAAAGACTCATGCCATACAAATAGAAAAGGTCAGAAACATTCACACACACACACACACAGAAGGTTACCAAGAAAGGCAAAGTCTTTAGAGCTCTCATCCCTCACACATGTTGTCGCCACAGGGCTCCTGGATGTGATTGTGTGTTTAATCTGAAGTCTCCTGAGACACTGAAGGGCAGCTACGTTCCATAATACTGTTGAGCCAGCATGTGTCGCCATGGTGTAAGCACATTTTCTGACGTGCTCAGACCACTGGTGAAAAACAACTAACTCCCATGAGCGAACCCCCCCACAACAACTGTGTGACAACAGTTGTGTCTGCGGACGTGCGTGTGCTCGTTCATGCGCTTTTGTTGATGCAGGTGTTGCTCTGGCCTTCGTGAAGGCTAGTGGAAGGGCCCATTAACACCATAACAACCCTAATAGTCCTGTAAATTCTTGGTCTGCTGGTGTGATGATAGCCTTGTTCAATAATTCAGCACCTGCTGAGAAAATCAACAATACAGCTTCCTGAGAAAGTAAACAGGATCACAGACAACGTCATTGGATAACCATGAGCACAACTAATGTAGGGCAGAACAGATTGTGTGCTGTGAAGGTCGGTGCAGCTGTGATGCCGTGTACAAAAATGTGAAATCAAATATCTGATGGTCTTCTCAAACCCACTTTGCTCTGGTCAGTTGTAATTGACAGCCTTGCCATCCACTCAGTTGTAGAAGATTCTCAGTGTTGGTAGATGTAGCTGGTTAGCCTCAGCATGAATGGCCCTTTCATCTGTAGTATGAGGCTTCTTTTAGTGGAAGCACATTTGTTAATGGTGCTTGAGCTAAGTGATGACTTCCCTCAGCATGTAAATGAAGCAGCCGAGTTGGTGAGAGATCCCTGCATCCGGCTTGTAATATTAACCAAGGTAATTTAGCATGAAACGGTAAAAGGTTATTTACGAACTATGATATGCTGTTGTGGATTTGTCTGTTCAGTAAATTGTAATGTTAAAATGTAGTCGTTTAAACACGGCCGGTGCATTTTGTGCAGTGAGCCACGAGCTCTCCCCCAACCTCTTTACACAAGAAAGTGACATTAAGACAGATGGCGGTGTCACGCATAATCAATTGTGCATTTCTTCCCAACATATAGTTTAATAATCATTAGATGGTAATTTACATCAAGATGTGACAAGACCCATAAAAGCTGAGGAAAGTGTTACTATTAGTTTGGTTCATCATGAGCGAAATGCTGGTCAGTCATGGCTGAGATATTTCGGTCCGGTGTTGCTGTGCTTACACTACAAAAGAAATCCTTTTCAACTAATCTTATCTGTTCTTTATTATTTTAATTCTGCTGAATGTTAAGAAGAAAAAGTTGTGTTGCATTCAAAATGTAATTTTAACCATGAATCTTCACACCCTTAGCTGCTAA
This sequence comes from Trachurus trachurus, assembly GCF_905171665.1. NCBI lineage: Eukaryota > Metazoa > Chordata > Actinopteri > Carangiformes > Carangidae > Trachurus > Trachurus trachurus. The sequence goes on from NC_139899.1 coordinate 19,155,524, forward strand.
TGTTCACACAACACCCACAGTCCTCTTCTCTGAAAGAACAGAACCTAACCTAATCACTATTCCTTGTTGGTGTAAGACAGGCCGTACAGAGTGTACCTCTTTTTTCTTGTTAAACCCATAAAGCATGGCAGTCTCCTGTGCAGGGGAGTCTCGTCAAAGAACATCAGACACCGACAAAATAGATCCTCCTTTATCTCCAACCTTGTAAATATTTGATTTCTGCATATGCATTTAACCAGACAAGATGCTGCAGCCAGGTTGAAATGGGATATGTGCTCTCTCACAGTGTATTTCATGACCTTTTTTTTTCTTTTCTTTTTTTAAAAACTCTATTCTCTTCCATCTGGCAGTTTTGTCTCAGTTACTATGCGCAGTTTCTATGGTTTCCCTTTTTTTTTTTTTTTTTTTTTTAAATCTAACTTCCAAACACACCATGCGTGTCCCATCTCCGCTCTCTGTTCCCAGTACCAGACATGGACGATTCATGAATGCCAAACCATCTGATCATACTGACGGTCCAGAAGGGCCAAACAGACCCTCCTGTGCTCACTGCCAGTCTTTTTTTTTTTATCAAAATAATAGTTTTCCTAAAAATTGCTACATTTCTCTCTGCTACTGCTTCAATTCTGAGTTGGACGTGACAATATATTAGTATGAGGTTTTGAGGAATATGCTGATTTACTTTCTTGCTGAGAGGTAGATGAGAAGATATCACTTTAATATCTGTCCATTAATCATTAAGCAATAGCTGGGAGCAGGTTGGCATTAAGTCTGGAGAAAGAGGGAGTTTCTGAAGTCTCCACCTCTGAAAGTCCCAGGTAAAACCCCCGTGAAATCTGCCCGTTTTACACTTTCACTCTCGTGCAGATTAAACAAACAATATGACATGTCTATCAATGAGCTCTAGGGGTGCTAGCGGGTTCTGTTATCTTTATCTCCAACTGGCTGTAGCGTTTACCTTTTTATTGACCTAATTTAAGGAGATACAGTAGTAGTGAAGCACGAGGAGTTCTTTACAAGAGTAGCAGCGATTTAAATGAGATGAATAAAGCGAAAAGGCAGATTGAGAGTTGTACTGGAATGCCTCCCACAAATTCACTCCCACTCTTCCTCTTTTGCCCACGCACTCTCTGTTACTGTGACGTCCACTCATCCTTTTTACTCCTCCGCTCGGCTGCGGAGGCGTTCTGTTCTCCTCTCATTCATACACTGCCATGCTATTTCCATATTTTCTGAGTGGACACACTGTGCATTGAGTGAAAATTTCTGTGGAGGAAGAGGAGGCAGAGGAGACAGAGGAGGAGGAGGAGGAGGAGGAGGAGGAAGCACCATGTTTGGCTTCATCTGAGCACATCAGATTTCCGATCACGCTGAGATCATGATCAAACTTCACAAGAGAGCCAAGCTCTGGGAATGGACTTATGTCATCTTTGTGTGAGAGATACTGAAGCAAAAAACCATGATACAGTCATTATCTGTCCACACTGTGACTGTCAATCAAATGACAAATGTGGCACAATGTTATCATTTTATCCAACAAACACTATGTGATATTAGTAGAGGTGTCTTCAAACACAGAGACATGACACGGCTTGGAGTCTGATCTGCTTCTGCTCAGACTCAATGGACTTTGTCACTGTATGAGGAGGCTCAGACTCTAAATGATGTGTTTGGAGGCAATCTCTGTTTACTGTGACAGGTAAAGGACAAAATTGTGATCGTGTAACTTGGGCTCTGCCCCCATAGAGAGATCAACTGCATAAGGGCAGCAGATTATGTTGCATTCAGTACATTAAAGCATAGAAAAGATGACTGACAAAACAGGTAAATGACTAAATCCCCCGCTCAATCGTGATCAAGTATGCAAATAAAAAGATTGAAATATTACACAATACGTTTGCAAGAAACGTATGGATGTAATTGAACAGAAGCTGTAATGTTGAGATCTCAGATGGCATCAAATCCTGATTTTTAAAAGTGCTTTTGAGAAGGGTCATCTCAAGGGCTTTCACAGCAGTGCTCAACCATCCAAAGAAAAGAGAAAGAAACACCTTTTTCTACCACAGATGACTGATACACCTGATTTAAAGGGGAACTATGCAAGTCCAGTCGCTTTTCCACTGTCGTGCTTACTCTCCTCCTGGCCATGTGCATTTGTTTTTCAACAAGGCCGGCAAGAAAGCGATCCATGGAGTGGTGGATGATGTTATTTATGCATTACGATGTGTATGTTCGTGTTGCCTTATATGTCATAACCAAGAGATTACGCACGTTTGTGATGCAGTGCCACCGAGACCAGATCTAGGTCAGGGTTAGAGGCTCTGATCTTGCAAGGTTGGTTTTCAGCCAAGAGGCGCTAGGTGGAAGGCAGAGAGAGTTACAAGTCATTTATTTAACCATCACAATTTCTCCGAAGGTAAAAATCTTGCATAGTTACTCTTTCAATTCTCCTGAAATTCTTGATGAATTTAGTTTTTGTTAATGAATGTGTGAATATGCTTCACATTCAAAACAAACATTTCTCTAGAGTACTGTAAAGACTATCTGCAGATAGCTACACTTGAACATTTACAGTATAACAAAACACAACATTTGCTAATGTCATTAACAGACACTTCATCAGTCATCTGAGCAACAGTACCCAGAAAGCACCTCTGAGTATTTCTTCAGCATTAAAGCGGTTCCAATAATAACTTTTCACAGTGAGGGTTGTAAATCCATTCAACCCCGCTCCCCTTCATTTCACAGTTTTTCTAATTTGGGCGGGATGAGCCCATTGGTTATGTGTTGATGTTGAGGACACTTGATAGAGTTAATTAGTAGTGTCAAATGCTGTGGATGAAATAACTTGGGTGACATGTCTGCAAATAAAACAGCGCCTAAGCCTGTAGCTCAATTCCACAGTGAAGAAGATACATGAAGTTTAAAGGGTGCAGCGTGGACCAATGGGGTCGCAGCAGGTCTTGTCAGAGAGAGGCCTCAACACCTGACCCTCTTCTCATAAACCATTTTAAAGCTGCTGCTAATGGGCTGTGTGCCAGAGCTAATAATGGAGCTGCAGATGGATGGAAACATCAGGTAGCAGAGTGAAGGGTTTACATTTTGTTTTGTGGCTTCATCAGCCAAAGTAACTGTTACTATCATCAGCACATTATTGTCATTAATTTGCCTGTTTTGTTTCTGGTTAATTCTATTCTTTCTTGGATTATTTCTCAAACCTGACCTAACATTTTGAGCAGCATGTTCTTAAAGGCAATTTAGGCGGCAAGTCTTGACTGAAATGTGTGTTTCAGGCTACATATCAACTATCAGCTTGTTCACCTCACACAGAAGTCATCCTAACAGATTGACATGGGCTTTATCTTTTGTTCAGGAACTGGTTGTTTATATCCAAGATTACAAGCAAGCAAAGAGGGAGAAATACAATAAAGAAAACTGGATTATGAGGTCAAGTACAAACTGCACTTCTCTGCACATTTCTCGGAAGTTTGCAGCACCTGTTATAACAGGGCATCACATTCAATATCATTCTTATCAGCAAAATGAGTTTGGTGACTTTACACATCCCTACAGTTTCATAGCTCGACCCAGCTTCCTCCTGACTCGAGGTCTACTCAGCCCAAATAACTCAAAACAACTGGGTGGGTCTCTGCAGCGCCTTTAACAAAGACCAGACTGCTGAGATTTTGAAAATGTCAAATGCCAAAAGATTTATGAAGAGGCCCAGCTGCTCTGATGTTAATAGTTGATAGCACCTTTAGTAAAAATGACACAAAAGCCACAAAAATGAAAGTGAATTAAGATCACCACCTTAGTGGCAACTGTCAGCGTACCAGTAAACAGTGTGATTGAATGAGGCACTGACCCAGTCGGCTGTAGAGTGCACTTCCCACAAACGAGCTTAAGTGTTTGCAGCGGAGGTAGCGGTACCACGGTCACATTAAACTCTGAAATATTCCTTAGTGCAGCTCTTAAATACCCATTATCATACAGTAATAGGAATGAATTTGGACTCATTTCTGGATGTTGTTAGCTCCAATAGAGCAGAGGGTGAGGCAGTAACACACCATACACCGTCACTCTGCCTGCAGTGCTACAGGAGCCTGTCACGGGAACTATATTTTAGTCCCAGAATGAAACTGAAATCAATTCCTCTTCTTATAGAGAAATGGACTGAGTGAATATCATCCTGGGTGCTAACAGAGTATTTTTCACTAAAGCTCTCACTGTACTTACCTCTGATAGGAGCTGTTTGTGTAATCTCAGACTGATGCAAAGTGAACTGGTCCCTTTATTAGTGTGGTGGGTGGCTTCTGTTACTTTTGTTGTCATTGTCATTGTTGTTGTTGTTGTTGTTGTTGCGTGCTGTGTTGAAAGTTAATCTGCATTTGGCTCAGGTCGAGGGTGGTGGCCTCTGAGCTTGATCTATTCAGGAGAAAGGTCACAGGGTTACACTACTACACTTCTGACACATCCACAAACTGCATCATAAACACATTCTGGAAAACTTGACATTCATTTACAGGAACTCAGGCAGGTTTGCTACGTTTCAGCAAAAGTCACAGCATCTAAATCGAAATGTATCTTGTTTATTTTAACCATAAGAGCAAAAATATTTATTGTAGTGTATGTGCCCCCAGATATTCAACATTAGCAGTACTGTGGTCAGATTATTGCACTGAATTTTCACCAGCATAAACCCCGGCTCTCTGGAGGTGATTGTAAGGTGTAAGCAGACAACCAATAGGATTAAAACACTTTAAGAGGTTAAAGTTTTGAACTCTAAAGCCCCTGCGCAAGGCTGAGCCCTGACCCCAACACATGGCATTGATGTGGTTATTTGCATGTGAATTCCTCTGAAGTATGCGCTTCATTTCTTGCCATGAAAATCACACACACGCAAAAGAGAGTGAGTGTGTGATCCACATTTTCCAATTTTCAAAACAGCAACCTTCTGTTTCTTTTATCAGGCTTGAGGCCGTTATCATTGAGGAATTCTTATTCGATAGCGCCCAACCCAATGTGGCATTGCTATGGCAACGGCAGCAATGACAAACTTCATGATGGTGGTGATTGTGCCTTCTCTCGTAGCAGCAGTTTGTGTTGAGATCCTACAGTTCTCATAACAACAATCACCATAATAGGATTATGTGAATTGAAAGAGCATTTCAAAGGATTATTTTAAGCAACATGCTACACGAATGATTGATCGGATTCTTTTCTTTACCACTAATGTTTTAATGTGTTAATGGATTTTGTTGGCTATAAATATAACTCATGGTTTGTAATTTTCTTTTATCCGTGCTGCCAAGGAATTGCACATTCCACATAATAATCTGTTAAATTTAACTGAGGAATTTCACTCGAAATGATGATAATTCAATCGAGTCAAATTCTGCATCAGCTATTTCTGCAAATACAGATTTAAAATTAAAATATTTTTGCTTGAGGGAAACAACAATTTGTTACAAAACAAATATATATATATATATATATATATATATATATATATATATATATATATATATATATATATATATATATATATATATATATATAAAAAGAGGACTGTAAAGTTATTGTGTCAATTGCCTCCTTGGTTACACTTGACCCATAGTATAAGCAGAGGAAAATGTTTCAGCCACTTGTCTGTGAATATGACCTTTGTCCTTACTACAGACATCTCAGCCTTGATCATGGTCACTGGGCCGTTGCTCTCAGTTGTACCTGTCATTTGACCACTTGGCCTTTCAGCGCGGTACGCCGCCATCCAGTGTGACTCCCACCTGAGTGACCTTGCACCCGCCGGTCAGAGGTCAAGGCCTTGTTAGACATGTTTATGAAGATAGCCAGGGGTCAAGGCCTATGTTCTTCTGTCTGGCGACAAGAGCGGAAACAAGGGATAGGATTCTGGTAATAGATGAAAGACGAGAGTGGAGATGAAAGGAGGGGTTATCTGGTTCTCTGCGGAGTGTATCGATCTGTTTGTGTTTTCATGGGGGTGAACGGGTTTGTTGGCCACAGTCCCAGCAGAAGTGCTGAGGTAGTGGCTGCATTGCACTGTGGAAGTGTTGGTGCAGAGGGCTTGAGTTCAAGATTCGAGGTCAGCGCTTGCTGCCTCTTGATGGAATAATGGCCAGTGACAGTAAAAACTAAAAAAAACACAGTGGGCTTGTGAGTCAGCCAAATAGAAAAACTACCATGACCCAGCAGCACCTTACTTAAAGACTGTGCTGGTGCTGCCCTCTTGTGGCATTTATAAAGTACTGCAATTTTGTAGAAAGGGACAAAACAGTAATTAATAAGATTATTCTACAAATCACTTTATTGCAGGAATTAAACAGTATGGGAACTGGAAAATATAAAATGACGACGAAGTACGTTCAGTTCTGTTTGTTAATCAGTAAAGATCAATCCCACTGTGATCAAATTTGTTTTATGATGGAAAATGCTTCTAATACTGTATTGACTTCATTGAACATTTTTATCACAACCAAGCACAACACACAAACAAAAACAGGTTATTGTCAGTGTAGAGTAACTGCTATTACTTTACAGTAGAAAACGTTGCTTTGACAGGCACACGGAAACTGGAACAATACTGGGTCCAAAAGGTCTTTCCTAGCGTCAGGCAGCGCACGTCTCAAAATGTCGTATACTAAACACAAACGAATGTTAAGACCTTTTTAAAACATCTCAACCAGCAGAGACACGTGTAAATACAATCCTTCTCATCTGTGTTAGTTTGACTTGAATGTGCAGCCTTGACATTGTGACCCTTAATTAAAAATCAATTACAAAAGTAACTCACAAACGGGAATAGTCAAGTACATGAGCCGAGTAGCAAGTACATGGTATGTATAAGAATATATACATGTGCATTTCTTTGGGATCAAACACCGGAAAGATTTGGTTCACTTAAGAGTTGTTAAACACAATGCTCCTGACAGAGTAAAGGTGTAAGCAAGGTGATTCTTTTTTTTTTTGTCTGTTCCTTTTCGTGCATTTGTTTTGTACTGTGTCAACAGGGTTGTGCAACAATATATAGCCTATGCAAACATCACAACACACACGCCACCTTCCAAGCAGCTCAGATGCACTCATGTCTGTACACTTGCATGCATACACCCACACATCCACACACACATTCAACCACAAACACACACACACACGAACACACGCACCTGTCAATGTTATTTCAGTGTTGTTTGGTATGTTAATAGGTCGCTGGTTGTCAGGTGTTGAAACACTGTTTTTGGATCGATAAAATCCCAGATATACTCAAGTCCAACATATTCTCATAAATCTTATAAATAAAAATGGAGCTAAATAACACACAAAGTAACTCAATAATAACCTGAGGAGAGTATGTTGAACTACTTTAGAGAGGAATGCATTATATTTACAACAGAGTGATTGTTATATGTCTGTGGTGGAAACATATTGTGATTTAACAAATGACAAGCTTCTGTAACGAGTGGTAAGTCCCATCCTTTACATTAGTACAAGTTAAAAGGTGTGAAAATCGATAATATTAACATAGCTATATCGTTGAATGCTGTGGCACTTGAAGGGAAAGGATTTTTTTTTTTTTAAATGGAGCAAGGCAGATAAGTAAGATTCAATAGCACCTGACTTACACAAACAACCCTTTCCAAATGAACACCTGTTTACCAGTTTAGGGGGCATGTACTCAGTGCAGAGGTAAACTGGGCGTCATTCTTTAGAGACATGTTGTGATCATGTTAGTAAAGTGTTTCTGCATGGAGCAAAAGGCCGCTTGGTCACTGTGTTCTGGTTTGTAAAGTTCAATCTCAGGATGTTCTGCAAACCACGTCTCTGTCCCTCTCTTCTCACACATGCAGGGAAATAGCACCATCCTTTCAAAACAGGAAGTCAAGCCAAGTTGAGGACATCAGCATACGCGGTATTGCTTGCATGTTGGGAAGGAGGACGCCGGTGTTTGGGTGTTTATGTCCTCTTCATGCAAACCTGACAGCGGCTTATGTGTGTTCTGAGACTGCCTGCTTTTAGCGTCGTCGGGACAGGTTTCCTGGAAAGGGGGATGAGAGAAAAACATCAGAGGTCCATCCTGTATTGTCACGCTCATAATGTGAATGTGGAGGAAATGTGATAACTGAAAGAGAAACATAGCGTCAGGCTGAAAAGCTCCGCTCTCTGACTGACTGACTTTCAACTCTAACCACACCCACAGTCACTGAAGGATGTGATTTGGCATAGCTAGCTAGCAGCGTTGCTTTGTTGCACCTGTAACCACCACAACAGTGATGTCACAGTGTGTACCCCCTTACAGTTACACCACTAGAGGTCAGCAAAAACAAGACTTTTCTCGATGCAATAAATAAAAACATCTGTCTTACGTAAACATCTCATTGTCTTCAATGGTGGCGAGCCAGAAGCTGTAGGAGTTGGCGTAGTAGTTGCAGGTTCCGCGGCCGTGACACTCGATGAACGGAGCGCTGCGGAATTCCTCCAGACAGGAACCAGGAGAGGCCAGAGCCTGGCCCGAGCCCTCAGCACCAGCGCTGGTGTGCTACACAGACACACAATGTAATGTCATTGAATGAAGAAGGGCAGGTGGCGTAATGCATACTGAGCCAACATGATAATAATTTAACTTGTCTTAAGTATTTGAGCATGACGGGAGGAGCTGAACCGTAGGAATGAAAACTTCTCAAATTAACACTGTGCAAAAGAATCACAGCAATACAATTTGTCAAAACATAATTACAGATAATAAATTGAACATATATTAGATATCTCCACTATATCTAACTTGTATCATTTGCTATGAATGGTTAATACTTCTGAAATATCCTCCTTTGACGTTAGCGGAGAGTTCTGCGTTTTCTTTTTTTTCTCTGATATTTAATAATTTTTTTTACTACTACTGTACTGTATATATTTAAATACTGTTAACCTTGCTGGTTCTGGTCTTTTTCTGGTTTAGTTTTGCTTTTATGTTTGTTTGTTTTTTATATTGTAAAAATGCTGAGTAGCTTAATGTGGTATGTAGGACAGGCATTAATATAAGCATTATGCTCCTGCCTGTGCCTTTTCAGTCAATACTTTGTTGATAATGTTTGTAGCTATTATGAAATGTTCGTAGCTATTATGTGATGTGACTGAATAAAGAATTTAATAAATGTCATCAATACTGATGCACTGAGTGAGACCTAATGCTGTTCTCTGTCTTACCATGACAAAGGAGTAGCCAATCCACAGAGAGTCCCAGCCGTGAGGGCACGGAGGGATCATGATATTCTGACTGTGAATTGCTATCACCATGGCTGGGGCTTCACACACAGCACACCTGCGAACACACGCACACGCACACACACACACACACACACAAATGAATGAGAAGGGTACGGTACGGTATGCAATGTTGTACCAAACATAGCTGACGTCCAACAGTGTGGACAGAAATGTGGACAAACCTGCTGATGAAGGGTTTGATGCTTTCACCGGTGATGGGTGCCATGCTCATGGGCATGGGCTCAGGGGAGGTGAGCCAATAGGAGTAGTCGTTACGCGAGGCGAAGTTACACACGTTATTGATGTTGCAGAACAGGAAGGGCATGGGGCTGAACTTTCTTAAACAGCTGCCTGCCGTACCTAGAACGAGTCACAACAAGAAAATTAAATAACCACCACCATCTCCCCCTTCTGTGTATTCCATCTCATTTCTCCTTTTATTATTTATTCACTGCAGAAACTCAAAATCTTTCCAAGAATATTTGTCTTATTTCTTGTCAAAATGTCTCAATTTTAGTCAAAACTAATCTCTTTCCACTTAAAATAAGACTCATCACCTAAAAATGTACTTGTTTTTAGACAGTTTTCACTTGTTTCAAACTAATTTTCAATTGAAATAAGTAGAAAAATCTGCCAGTGAAAGCAAGTTTTTTGTGCTTGTAATAAGAAAGAAAAACTTGCTCCACTGTCAGATTTTTCTACTTATTTAAAGTGGAAAATTTGCTTGAAAAAAGTCAAAAGTGTCTGAAAACAAGCTACTTTTTAATGTGATGAGTCTTATTTTAAGTATAATTAGATTTATTTTGACTAGAAATTACATTTTGACTAGAAATAAGATAAATATTCTTGGTAAGATTTTGAATTTTTGCAGTTCTGTAGCCTATTTCTCATTATGTTTCTCACCTAAGTCCTGTCCATGAGACCGCTCGTTGCCTTGTACGTAGAGCAAGGAGTAGCCGTCATATATGGGCGTGGTTCCCTCAGGACAAAGTGGAATATCCACCGACTGGCTGTGACGGGTGACCAGGAAGCCGTGATCCATTGAGGACGGGCCAGGTGGACCCACTTGACCTGGAACGCCGTCAGGTCCCGGGGGGCCTGGGTGTCCCCTGGGTCCTAAAGACATGGTGTAATTAATAGCAGCACAACAAAACTTACCACAAAACCGTCACCTCTTTTCAGCGTCTTACCTTGTGGCCCCGGCAGTCCTTGCTCTCCTTTGGCTCCAGACTGACCGTGATATCCAGGGAGGCCGTCTTCACCTTTATGACCTGGAAGACCGGTCACACCTATGGGCAAGAACAAAAAAGATGAAGCAAATCAGAGACACCGATGCAGAACATTGGTGAAAACTGTGAACCAACAGGAAACTACTGGATCTCTGGGGATTATATGAAGGGAGACATTTCTAATGAAAACGTCACCTTGATGTCCTTTCTGTCCAGGCAAGCCTGATGGGCCCTGAGGTCCTGGAAGACCTTGAATTCCTGGAAACCCGATGTCTCCTTTGATGGAGGTGTGGGGACCAGGGGGACCAGGAGGGCCATCGCTACCTGAAATACAGTATCATTTGGAGTTTTTGATTAACTCATGTACATTTTTTAGCAGTTAACCAAGGCCAACACGTGACGTAATAGGCATAACAGAAACATTAGAAAGCACCAACATAATCACACACATAACATAGTAATTCCACTGTTGTTTTACCTTTTTCTCCTGGGAATCCTCTGTCTCCGATCTCTCCTTTGAATCCAATACCCCCGAATTGACCCTTTATACCTTGATTTTGTATTAAAAAATGGTAAGTTAACTACACAAACTTTTGGGTTTTCCACATATAAATGCAAACATGGCTGGATAAACAGGTATAACACCCTGTATGTACTGACCTGGGAAGCCAGGAACACCCTGCAATCCCCTCTCTCCCTTCTGTCCATCGATACCTGGAAGGCCAGCTGGTCCCTGTAGCAGACGCACACAAAACCAAAACAATATAGTTGCAAAATGGAAAAGGAATTAAACAGCTCATATTTAGCATTTATGAGCAATTTTTCATCAGAAAACTTAAGACTGTTACATACAGGAAGTCCAGAGTATCCAGGGTCGCCCTTCTGCCCTGTCTCTCCCTGGAAACCAGGATGACCCTGATCTCCTTTGTCTCCCTTCAGGCCGTGTCTGCCTGGCACACCGACATGTCCCGGTGCTCCTGGCGATCCTGTTTTGACAGATAAGAGGAAGGTGTGGAGACATTTTTTTTAGTATAGCATTCGGTGTTTCTAGTTCTGCATTTATGATGGCAGTTATTGCCTGTATTTCTGTACATTTTGAAAACAGGTCTTAGTATCTATTCCACAGTACCTGGTTCTCCGGGTTGTCCCGTTTCTCCCCTCTCTCCCTTGGTGCCTTCCACAGAGATACCCTGAGCGCCGATCTCTCCTGGCTCACCCTGTGATCCGTGTGGGCCGGCATGTCCCTTGTCACCTTTGATACCAGGAATACCTGGATGACCGGGGGTACCAGGTAGGCCAGGACTACCTTTGTCACCTGTAAAGGTAAAGAAAGTCACATAATGAGACTGTGTTCAGCTGCACTGACGGAGGGTTTACATAAATAAATGACTTAGCTGCTCTTACCTTTGTGACCCAAAGTTCCAGGTGGTCCTTGAAAACCACGGCCAGGTAAACCTGAAGAAAAAAGACAGTTAAATATATATTACAAACAAGTTTTTGATTGGTTGAGAGTGGTAGTGAGGGGTCTGCAGATGTCAATGCCACCTCAGACATAAAAAACTGAAGTACAGAGAGAAGTTTAGTTGCAGTTGTTGTAGTGTTTGACTACTCAAGCAAGAATTTACACACCAAAAAAAAAACTCATCAGACCATGTGTGTGTGTGTGTGTGTGTGTGTGTGTGTGTGTGTGTGTGTGTGTGTGTGTGTGTGTGTGTGTGTGTGTGTGTGTGTGTGGTTTTTGTGGTTGAAAGGGTTTCGGTGAAGGACAAGTTAATGGTTCCCATCTGGAGTGTGACCATGTAGGATATGATGATAACACCTTATCCAGGCAGCGAAGATCTTGTAGTGTGGTCTCCTAGCTCCTGTCACACTAACCTGGGTCTCCTCTCTCCCCTGAGGATCCGGGAATGCCGTCCACTCCAGGATCTCCCTTCTCTCCAGGAGAACCAGGTGGTCCCTGTAAGCCACCCTCACCTGGAAGAGAACAAGTTTACACATTGTGAGTGTGCATTAGGCTCAAAGCCTGAATCGGGCAATCACTAACACACGAGCAGTAAGCTGATGAGCTGAGTCAGACTTACCAGGCCGGCCTTCCAGACCGGGTTCACCTCCAGACCCGGGAAGCCCAGGAGTTCCTTTCTCACCTGGTCTACCTGGCTGGCCTGTAGACAGACACATGCACACAAAGTATTACTAAACCAAGTGTTCTGCTTTCAGACAAATAAGATGAATGTTACAGCACACACTGAAATCTGACCTGGATACCCAACGGTTCCTTGTTCTCCTTTAGTCCCCTGGAATCCTGGTTTGCCGGGCATACCCTCGTGACCCTTTTGACCCTTTTCTCCAGGCGTTCCTGGGAATCCTGGCTGGCCTATGAGCCCCTGTGAGAGCAGAGGAATTCTTAGCATGACAGGTAAATACTGATAATCGCTGAGAGAGAAAGAAGGGAAAAAAAGAAGCACAGAAGATTTTGAAAGTGTTTTAATTATGACATTTTAGGACCATCTGTGGGATTTGTTACATTGGAAATGTGTGGTTGATATCTGTGGCAGCAGTGGAGAAATCTGAACATCATCACTTTTGACAAATACTGAACCAAAATGAAACCAGAGCTTTTTTGGGATCCCAAAATAAGAAAGCCAAACACAAAACATTGGTAATGGTGCAATTACAGTACCAAACATGGAATTTAAACTTTGGGTGGTTGTTGTTTCTCACTGAAAACTTCTCTGTCATTTACATTTATGGCCACTGGACTTGCTAAAAGAACACAATTCAGGGTAGTGTCCTACTTTTAGCACTGATTATTGACTGGAAATGTAGTCAATCCAAGTCTTTGATCACTGCAGTCAACAATGTGCAGTGTTTATATAGCCTGGAGATTACCTTCTCTCCTGGAGGTCCTGGGATCCCGATGCCTGGATCACCAGCTGCTCCTTTGTCTCCTTTCTGTCCATCTCCGCCTCTGAATCCTGGATGTCCCGGGGTACCAAAATCTCCTTTAGTACCTTTTGGCCCAGATGAACCTATGCAAACACACAGACAAGCAAACGAAATGCAGATATTAGTAACAAAAGTATCAACAGTGAATGAAGCTGTAATGTCAACTTTAGCTTGTCTCTTGCTTGAGCAAGTCACACTAGCAGCAGGACCGAGGGGTATTTTGGGTCTTTTTACCTGGTACTCCCATCCCTCCCACACCGCCCTTCTGTCCAGGTTGTCCAGTGTTGCCAGGCTCGCCAGGGAAACCACGGTCTCCTTTCTCACCTGAGAAATATCAGTGAGATAAAAAAAAGTTTTTAATATTTACTTTCTCCTCATTATCATTGGGTGATAAAGCAAGTGCAGAGAATTTATCATTAGTTAGAGTAAAATGAAATGGATAGGATAAACGGAGATGATTACCACATGAAGCCTACAAATATCTCTTAACGTTTGTTGACAGATTTTATAAAACTGTTCATGTGATCAGGTACGTCACCTGGTTGTCCAGGTAATCCAGGCTCTCCATCTTTGCCTGGCATCCCAGGGTCTCCGGGCATCCCACGGAAGCCCTTCTGTCCAGTGTTCCCAGGGTCACCTGACAGAGGAATTGAATTAAAACCATAGACCACATTAGGCCGTTTAGATATTTCTTAAAATACTGCGTAACATACAGTCTCTAAAGGGCGAATACACTGTAACAGATTCAAGGCCCAGTATGTTGCTCCATACCTATATCTCCGATGTCTCCCTTCTCCCCCTTCATGTGCTCCATGTCCACTTCACTCATGTTCCCTGGAGGTCCCTGAAGACCTCGGTCTCCCCGTTCTCCTTTAAGTCCAGGCTCTCCAATGTCACCTCTCGGTCCAGTGATACCAGGATCACCTGAGAGTGACGACGGGAAACAGAAACTGTTATTGCAGCTGATGAGACTGAAAAAATAATATCTTCCACTGGGAGGCTGCTTCCTCACCTCTCAGACCAGGAGTTCCAGGTGTGCCAGGTGGTCCAGGAAATCCGGGTACTCCTGGGGTCCCGATGACCCCCATTTCACCCTTAAAACCTGACAAACAAAGAAACACGCACACTCACAGTGAGTAAAAATACAACAGAAGTGAATCATCCTTAAGATACATGCAGTGCAGTCTCTTCAACCTCAAGGAAAATATCACTTTTTTTAAGTCGACCCCTCTGCTTCCTTATTGAATTGTGGGTTGACTGCTCAATTTTATACATTACTGCCACCTGGTGGTCAGAACGGGTGAAAAAGCAAAAAAGGTCATGTACAGGCAGTGAAGTCTTTAATAGTACTTCAAATTGATGAAAGTTAAGAAAAAGGCTCATACACCGTTGTAAAAAAAAAAAAAGCCCAAAGGCTGCTTTAAGGGAATTATGCCACCCTTATTTTTGAGGCTTTAAATATGAAACATTGTTGGACAGGAAGTGTTGAGATTCATAATCAAGACCAAACAAAAGTAAACTAAAAGGACTGAAATTACTTTAGGTATCATGGCTACTGTGTTTTGGATGAAAACAGAGCACATAAATAGCAACAAAATGGTGAAGCTGATTTGACTACACTGACATGGACATTTCATCAATGACATTTCTACAGTGTGAATGAATCAACAGAGTAGAAAATCTACATTATATCGATTTTAATAGAGACTGGTCTTGATGTGTAAGTCCAGCAGTACTAACAGGGCTGTGAATGTGCTGTGTGTTTTTTATCCATCTCACCTTGGTTTCCAATCGATCCCTCTCTGCCTGGTAAGCCCTGTGGTCCTGGGAGTCCTTTGGGGCCTGGGGAGCCTGGGAAGCCGGGGGCTCCCGGCTCTCCCTGAGGCCCTGGCATGTCTAATCCAGGAAGACCAGGGTAGCCCTTTTCTCCCTTTACACCCTCTTGACCTGTTCAACATGCAAACATAGAAATATATTTCATAGGAAGCAAGAAGCCTGACAGCGGACGTTTTGACTTGTTGACTTTTTGACTAATTGACAGTTCTTTTAATAACATTAAAATGGTTGTTTTCTACTCATGTGTCTAATGCCTTTATATTTACGTCGCCAAATTTGTCCTCACCGAATGGTCCAGGCTCTCCAGCTGGTCCCTGTGGTCCTGGAGATCCAGGTGAGCCTTTTCCTGGTGCACCTGGTGACCCAAGCTGTCCAGGAGGGCCTGGTGGTCCCACTTCACCTAATTTTAAAGATCAGTGAAAAACATTGTTGTGCTTGATACGGAAGATGGGCCTTTAAATGTGTGGGACAGAAAAAACAGGCTTTCTAACAGTGATGTACCTTTGATTCCCTGAGCTCCTGGTGGTCCTGTCACACCTTCCCGTCCAGGAACACCAGGAAATCCCACGCTTCCCTTCTCTCCCTGGAAGCCAATAATTCCTGGTTGACCCTGTGAACCTTTTGGTCCTGGAAGGCCACGTCCCGGTTCACCCTGCAAGGAATATGCATAAAGTAATGATTTGCACGTTGTGTCTTCTGAAACCATATAGAATACGATTGTTATTAATCATCAATCAATATACTGATGGAGACAAATCCGCACTTTTTGTCCAGGTACACCAGGTTGTCCAGATGAACCATCCTGTCCCGGTCTTCCAGGTTCTCCTGGGAATCCTGGTGCTCCTGGGATTCCACTGATTCCTGAAAGAAGAAAGGAAACGATGTTCATGTACCTTCAAGAAGCTGTAAGTACCTATGAAAGGTCTGCAATGCACTTATGTGGAGGCAGAATGGGGTCAAAATGGAGTAACTCACCTTTTGGACCTGTTGGACCTGGCAAACCGATTCCAGTGGGTCCATGTTCGCCCTTCTGTCCTGGGAAACCCGGCAAACCTGCCTCTCCTGGCAAGCCTCTGTCGCCTGCAAACAGCAACATTTTGGATAGAAAAAACAACATCAGTCACCAGTGATCTTCAAGTATGTGTGAATAATATGTGTATGTTAATAAGAACAACAAGTTTTTATGTTTGACGTTGTCAGGTAAGGCTCATACCCCAGTTTTAATGTCATTTTATTCATCAAAGTCTAGCTTTAGCTGATTGGGAGTGTATTGTTTTGTGTAAGTGGAAACATGATGACTATGCTGTAGCCTGCCTTGAAGTCCAGGTCTGCCGGTTTCTCCTCGTGGTCCAGAGGCTCCCTGAGGTCCGGGGGTGCTCACACCTACACCTGCTTCACCTTTTACACCTGTTGAAGACAAGGTATGAATTATAAATGAATGAATGTGTAGTAGGCGTGTGTGTGGTACCGCTGTGTGTTTGCTTAGTTTAACATACAATGTTGAACTACAGGTTAATATGAACTCTATTGATATTGGTGAAACTAGTGAAACATTTAAGTTTAAAGTATATATTTTTTTGGCTTTTATGCCTTTATTTGATAGCCATAGTAGAGATAGACAGGAAAAGGGGAGGCAGAGAGAGGGGGAATGACATGCAGGAAAGGTCTGCCCGACGCGGGATTCGAACCTGTAGCCTCTACATGGGCCCCCGATATTAGTGAAACTTTATACAATATAATCCTAGATCTCATCCCTACCAGGTAGTCCGGGGCTTCCAGGAATTCCTGGTCTCCCTTGACTGCCTTTCTCTCCTGGCTCTCCTGTTCGGCCGATGCCTGGCGCACCAGGAGGACCCCGCTCTCCTTGAGGTCCAATACGACCTGGTTCCCCATCGAATCCACGCTCACCTTTAATGCCCTCTTTAGCCTAAAAACAAGATGACAGAAAAAGACAAATGTGATTTAATTTGTGGCAGGCAATAAAACAAAATGATGATAATTGTTTTTATGGTCCTTATGAAGGCAAACAGCTGCTTATTTATGCATTAATATTACTATTCATTTGGAATCATGTTTCAGTTCACTTCATGGACGTACGATCAATATTCGCTCTCCTTTTAGCCCCATTTTGGGTCTCCACCACCTCCTGGGGGAAGTATCTAGCTCTTTAACTGCTAAATGCTAAAAGCTAGTTGTCAACTTAATCGTCTTTGTCAAAACCAAACTGATGAATAAAATGAAACGAAACATCAAAGCCAAACAGTGTAATTTATGGGCTTCATAACAGTAACGACAAGTTGCAGAAAGATGTTATGTGATTAACTGTGGGTTTGTCGCTAGTAGCAACACATTTCGCATCATACTGTAATGTAATAATATATTCCATTGGTAATAAAACCAATATTGATTACAATAAAACCTTCACTTGGAGCAAGGGGTTTCAAAAGTTTGGATGCCTGTTGTGTTCTTACCGGTTATTACAAGTCATTGATTATCATTTGACAGACAATTACTTCACTGCTAGATTGGAACATGTGCTGCTCTGATATCACGAGACCTAACCAGACGACCGCACATTCAAACTTACAGGTTCTCCTTTGTGGCCAGGTACACCTGGGAGGCCATCTCTCCCTGGTTGTCCATTAAATCCAGGCGTCCCCGGCGAACCAGCAGAACCAGGTAGACCCCTGTCTCCCTTCAGACCAGGCGCTACGAAAATGTCCCCAGGCTCACCGATAGCACCAGGAGATCCCATCAGCCCAGGCGTACCTTGGTTACCCTGTACAATAAAAAAAAAGGGGGTCATTCAATGAAAAGATATCAATTACATATTCTGATATCTTTAAGTTCCTCAATTTTGCTTGCATCTTGACAAAAGTGTCTCAGACTTAATTCAACTCACAGCTCTTCCAGGTTGTCCAGCAGAACCGAGTTGACCCTTTTCTCCTTTGCCTCCCACCAACCCAGGAGGTCCTGCCAGGGGAAAATGGACATTGTACATCTTCAGCTCATTCAGCACCATAGTGTCCATCAGCAGCTGCCAACTTTAGTTAGTTCATAGCATCAAAATTTGGGGCTATGTCATCTGAATGTGAGAGATTCACTCACCGCGGTCTCCTTTTGGCCCTTCAGGACCTTGAAGTCCGGGTGCACCAGAAGCCTCACACTGAACACAGGTATCTCCTTTGTCACCTTGATTTGAAATTAAATTGTGAAGATTAAAGTTAAATTATGTAAACGTCCTCATTGCGTAGCTCAGCTGTGTTTCTGTGTGTGACTGGGCATTATCATGAGTGGTGGAACATGTGCTCCTATCAAAGTTTTGCTACATCTCAAAGTTACTAACATAATAAATAAAATTGAATGGGTTTAATTTATCGATTACATGTGTCAATCAGCTGTAACCATATTCATTCTTACCTTTCTGTCCCAATTCCCCCTGTAATCCTGGAGGTCCGGGTGGGCCAGGATTACCTTTATCGATGTTACATTCACTGAGGCCACCTGTGTAGTCATGTCATAGCACACACACAAACACACACAGAGACACACAGATTAGATTAACATCTGTAAATACACACTTCATGTGGATGTCAATCATATTGGTATTAAATGATAACACATACTACTTGGGACTCCTGGTTCTCCTGGTGGTCCAGGAATTCCTGGTTGCCCTGGAGGTCCAAATAGAGACTCTCCGTCGACACCCCGCTCTCCTTTCTGACCCACGTCTCCCCTCTCCCCCTTGTCTCCTCGAGGGCCTTCAATGAACGAACCTGAGGTACAAGGAGAAAGACAAAGTTGGTGCATTATTCAGATCAGCATGTGTCAGACTGATATGTAGCCTTATGCAGCTTTGTTACGTTACATTGAAGTGTTCAGGTACGTTACCTGGAGGACCTGGAAATCCCCGTGGGCCAGGAAAACCTGCAGATTGAAGAAGGAACCAAATATGAAGGAAACATCTTTACTGCAGTAGGTGTTTATGAAAGTGTGAGTGCATCCAAAGACATTATGCAGTCGCATTCCACTGCCGTTTTTTACCTGTTTGTCCTTCTTGCCCTGGGAGACCACGAGGACCAGGAGGGCCAGGGGCACCATTACCCTATAATTATAAAATTACAAAGATTAAGGATGCAGGTCCATTTCTAATTTAATGTGTAAGCTTTATTCAAAATCCTCTTCCTCATGCTTTCAGTTTCTCTCATTGCAGCATCGATGCCAATTATTTATATAGTATATAAAAACACACCCACTGCCTGCCATTTACTAACAGAATTGTCCGTCATCTGTACTTTAAGGTCAGTGAGTTAGGATTGCACTGTCTTAGATTTGGGGATTTGGGACTGTTGAGAGACAGTTTAACAAAATGGTGAAAATTGATTAGTAGAGGCCAAAAAATCCTGATCTGATTTAAGAGTTATTCAACCCCAGGCTGAAAAGCAATGTTTCAATCATTGTCCTTTCTGACTGAACATTTCCACTGTATTGTTGCAACCTTTACCAAACTCACTGATGTCACAGTGCACAGTTCAAGTTTATTTAATTATGTACCCTACATTTCCCATAATGAAATTCAGTAGCCTATCTTCATGGTAAATCCACATCTTGAAAAAACAAAAAATTGATATGAGTTCAATTCATAATTTCTGTCCTATCCTGAAATTAATTAGATTGTTTTTAAAAAAAGAAACAAGAAAAACATAAGAGTCTTCAAAATTCACCACATGTACCTTGTGTATTGCGGAAGATTTTTTCTGAGAGTAATTTATGTACAAACGTCTCTTCAGATTGATAAATTCTCCATACTTTCCAGAGAAAATATCAATACCAGGTCTTTCTGAACGAAGTTAGAGGCCTGACTCAAGTGATGCTATTCAATGTCATTTCCACAGACTAGTTATAAAAGTGATTTATAATGGTATATAATACACAGTGGTAACATCTGTTGAAATGCACCTTTAAAATGATCTAATATTTCAATGTAGTGACATCTGCTGGCAGCTGCAAGAACTCACCCTCTTTGTTGCTGGTGGAAAATGAGAGCGGGTGGGTGAAAGAAAGAGATAGATTTATAGAAGTAACTAGAAAACAGAGAGTTACTTACATAACCTGGTGGTCCTACGTCTCCTTTTTCACCCTGAAAAAAGGCGAAAATTGAAATTAAGGATCATCACACCACCACTATAATTTAAGTTTCAGATTACAGACTTGAATATGTGTCAAGTAACAAAACAGTGCATTAGTTACCTGAAGGCCGGGGTATCCAGGAGGTCCCTCAAAGCCTTTTTCTCCCTGTGTGAATGTGTGCAGCACTTTAGTTTTACATATTTTACAAAACAAATGAAAAGAACAGGTGGACAGTGCAGAGGATGGATAATACAGTAAGTTATCATTTTTACCTGGAACCCAGGCTCTCCATCCTTACCAGGTTTACCCTACAACCACAGAAACAGACACTTACGTATGACACAACTTATTGCAATTTTTCTAATTGATTCAAATTGTTTAAAGAATTCAAATTGCTCAAACATTGCATATTCATGTCACTTACTCTAGGTCCAGGTGGGCCAGCTTCACCTTTGATTCCATTAGCATGAGGGATGCAAAAGCCCTGCAGAGGAAATCAAAGTCAGCCTTCAAGTAGAAAGTGGAAATAAAAGATAACAAAGTATAAAATACAAAATAACAAAGTACGTACTTTGTCTCCTCTATCTCCTTTCAGTCCTCTCTCGCCCTTCAGGAAGGAAAAAAGCACGTTTAGGAAATAAGATAATTAAATCAATCCTTTCCAATCTCTTTATAAACATACATTTTGTGATTTGTACATAAAAATAGCACAGTTTATATTCAGTTTATACAGAGCAAAGATAGTACCGGTGGTCCAGGTATGTTCACTGTGACTCCTCCTCCTTCCACACCTGATGGAGGGGGTCCAGGGGGACCAGGTGGGCCACGAAAACCCCGATCGCCCTGCAGGAAGATGGCAACAATTAACAACTGCTACAGCATCATCTCATATGAACCATGCATGATAAAATATACCCAAATCTAAATAATAAAAGCAAATAACCCAGCAAAATTCAAGAATGTCTAAAATTGGTGATTTCTATTGAGTATTCTGTAACTTCTTAAAACATACAAAGCAATAATCTATCTAATATGAAAGAATCATACAATAAATCATTGTTTCCTTACCTTATCTCCTTTCTCACTCACAAAAGCCAGTCTGTCCCCCTGTAGGGAAGTAAAACCAGAGGTTCCTGTGACATCTCATCTGGATGCTTGAGTCAGTCAGAGGATGATAGACTTTTTTTTTTTATTATCATAAAATGGATTGCATGTATGATTAATCTTACTTTCTCTCCAGGAGGGCCAGGGGGACCAGCGTCACCCTGCAAATCAGAGTTCACCAATGAGTCAAACAAGTATCCAACTAGTGAACGGTGAAAAAATCATCTGTCCATTTATCGAAAATCTGCCATGTCATAAACATTCAAGAGGAATTCCAGACCAAAGCTCTTTCTAGACCATTTCCAGATTTCCTTGGCTCGTAAAAGTAATCACAGATCTTGTCAGATGAAAATAGATGAGGACAAGAGATAGATCGCCCATCGCTGTAGCGGAAACTCACTTTGGGTCCTTGAAAGCCACGAGATCCTGGAGGTCCAAGAGGTCCAGGTGATCCGATTGATCCCTGTGGGAGAATCAAGAATTTGGAGACTACATCATCTGAGTTTGTCACCATTCATTTACAAGGGACAGGATCAATGCATGCATGCATGCATCTTTAGAAGCAAACACATGCAGATAAACACACAACATACAGGTAATCCAGGAGTGCCGGGGTATCCTCTGTCTCCTTTCAGGGGAATGATCCCAATCACACCACCGGGGTCTCCCTGTGGAGAAAAAAAAGGGGGTTTAGTTGAACATTACACTGAAAAACAGATTAATACATGTGCTGTTTGATCAACTTTTTTTATTAGAAATGTAACCCGACCTTCATTCCAGGAAGTCCTGGGATGCCCTGAGGAGAGAAGACAGTGGAAAGATAAATTCATGGTGCATATGGCAGGATGGATATTTCCATTATGAGATACTGCTTAGGTAACATAATGTAGAAATCTTGTAAATTGATTGTCATGTGAGTCAAGTTTATTTACCGGGGGTCCTTGAGGACCACCGAATCCAGGAGTGCCATCCCGTCCTCTATCTCCCTGAAACACACACACACACACACAACACAGTCAGAGGTCATCAACACTTTAGAGAAGGTCACAAAACCTATGCAAACAAATCTGACCTGCTTACCTTAGTTCCATTGCATCCTGGGATACCGTGTGCACCAGGTGGACCATCATTTCCATTGATACCCTAAGAGTGACAGGGGGGAGTGCACACAAGGAGACAATTTGCAGTCACACACTGACAAAGTCTCCACAGCTTCCTGATGATCATTCCCTGTTGTAACCGCTGAATACCTCACACACACCGTTCAAAATTGATGTGTAGCCTAAAAATGACAACATCATCTAAAAACCATGTTATTTAGAGATGGGGGGATGATTGCATGTTAGACTACACTCTTGCTGCCGTGAGGTGGATTTACTGGATTGCTGTAGGATGTGAGACATGAAGGCAGATGAAAGGAACTTACTGGTAGCCCTGGGTTTCCTGGAAAACCTGGCAGACCAGGCGGGCCCTGTAAGATCACAACCACATCACAATTACTGTCATACACACATACAAAAGCTTAATTTATTTATGAATGGATGGTTTGTCTCATTTCATATCATGTTGGTTATATACTATTTTTAGTGGTTTGTCACTTACCCTCACTCCTTTCATTCCAGGAGCCCCATGTTCACCAAAATCTCCCTATGAGGAGAGATGACATCATTATCATCATACTGAATCAGAATCAGTTGTCAATGATTGTTGTTATTTCTTTTAACTTATCACTGCTGCAGTTACATATGTGAGAGTGTGTGTCTGAAATGTGTTTGCCATCCCTCTACAATAAAATGAGTTCACAATGCCATATGTATGGACCCTGGGACAAGTAAGCAAAGTTATGTATGGTTATTCATTTGTGTGTGTGCGTGGGTGTGTGTGCTGACCTTGGGGCCCATTGGGCCTGGAGGCCCCTCAGGTCCTTGCATCCCTGGGAATCCCATATTACCTTGGAGACCAGGAAATCCCCGCTCACCCTGTGACGCACAGACCATCAAGTTAATGATACACAAAGACAAAGATCTTTGTATTAACTTAGATTAGAAAGAACAATGTTGGCCATGAATGTTTTGAAATCGCAGGAAATTTCAAGACCTTTAGTGAAATTATCTGACATGAGATTGAGTCGCTGTGTATGAACTTTACTGAGACTCAGTGAATTCAAACTATCTATGATTAATTTAAATGTTCCTAGAATAAGCACTGATCAACTCAAACAGCTCAAACACTTCAAGGCCAAAAACATAATTAAGTATATCAGTTTAACTTCATGAAATGTCATCATTTAAAAGAATTGTCATACGGGGTGGCATTTAGCTCACTTGGTAGAGCTGCCACCCCATGTTGAGGATACAATCCTCACTGCAGGTGGCACCGGTTCGAATCCCAGCCCTTTCCTGCATGTCATTCCCCCTCTCTGCCTCCCCATATCCTGTCTCTCTCTCTCGACTGTGCAATAAAAAGCCCCAAAAATATACTTATAAAAAAAGAAATAAAGAAAAAAAAAAAGAATTTGTCATACAAACTAGTTATGATTGGAAAACACAATACTGTACGACCAGGACTGTTTTTATATAGATTTAAACTTCAAAATAATGTTTTAACATACATATTTCTGTTTTTTTTTCCTTTTACCTAATTCCAGTTTAACAAATAATGCTTTATGTTAGCACTGAATTGAAAACAATAAAAAACGAACCGTCCTCTGTGTTCTTCAAAGTGACCTAAAACTGACCCAGATATACTACTGTCAGATATATCATCGGCCACTAGATGGAGGCATTGTTTCACGAGGGTGAGCAGTGCACCATCATCTTTCTGCTGCCAAGCATGAGTCAGTGTCAGTGATGAGAAAAACTCAGGAATAAATATATAAATAAAGAAGCAGTCATATCGCAGTTATTACTTTTCAATTGATTTCCATTCCCTGAGCGAAACTCAGTCGGCTTTCCTCAGTGGACAAATACTGAATTATTTGAACCACTGGAATCATCTAAGGTTCGCCCCCTGTTGTGAACATTCAGGAAGTGATATCATTAAAAATAAAGCTCACAGGAGATGTTGTGTAGGCTTTCTGGGGCCTTTCGGCAACTTAGAAAAAACAGAGGTGCTTTGAATCCACAGTGGACTGGCCGGGCTCCACTGAACACAGTCAGTACATCTGTTGTTTTTGCGTGAGCTCAATGTTTGGCTACTGTTGCCGTAAGAATGAGCCATAAAAGGCCAGACTGTTGCACTAAGAGGACAGATAACATTCTGCAGTAGCCTGATAACTGAGCCAATAATATACACGTTACACACAAAACGGCACGATTAGAAATGCAAAATAAATCAAACTAGATTGAACTGCGTTAGAGCCAACATTTCTGGCTTGTAGCAACATAAAAGAAAAGTGTATTCTTGTGACCCCTTTTTCAAAGTTGTCTACTGGTTGTGACCAGTTAACCCAAGAGTGATTACAATTTTTTAAAATAATGTTTTTCCTCGTTTCTGCTCCGTCAATAATGTCATGGCCAAATGCTTAACAGCTGAGAGCTAAGAGGAAGTGAAAGGAAATACTATATGTAGGCTGGTCAAGAAAAGGCCGATGATATTATATAATATATGTATTTTCTCATTATCAGATTCCATGAAAAGACAAAAACCAACACTTTCTTTGCATGTTTCTAAAAACGTACTGCCTAGTCCGTCTTGTATGTGGGACTTTATGTGGGAGCTTTAACGTCATTCATTCCTATTGAGGACTTGAACTTTGAGAATGGGCTTTAACAAAAGTTACCCTTGTGGGAGTAAGCAGTGCTTCTCTTGAGGGGGAAACTATTTTCCACTGTGGATTCTGTGTTTTTTTGTGAATATCTGTGGCAGTAAGACTGTGTTTGAATGAAAATAAACCACTGTGTCCGTGTTCATTGTGATAAAGGAACACGTCACCCGGCGCGCTGCTGTGGCTCGCTGGTGTATGTTTAATGATTTTGATACAACAATGGAGGTCTTGGCACAGAGGAACGAGCTGTATTAAGTTGTTGCCACATACACAATACTTGTTAGCCACATGAATTCATTGCTGGTTTTGGTGTTGACTTGTTCATGTGAGAATAAGAATAACACAGATTTGTAACATTGCTGCTGTCATTACCGCAGCTGTCCTTGCAGAGAAACATGTAGTCACTGTAACGCTGTCTTTTCCCCAGCCAGTTAAGACCGACTTTTTTGTGTTTCAGGTCGGTGATTGAGAGTCACGGTGAAGTGCTGACAGCTCAAGGGCTCACAGCCAGTTCATGGCTTGTGTCCCCACCACTTGTGCATCTGTATATGTGAGAGATTCCTTCCAGCCGATGGGAATAAAGCCTTCAGCCCATCTGTGTGTCCGGACCCTGCTCTAATTCAAGCTCATCTTTGTTCCCCTCGTGGTCTCTGCTCTGTAACTGAGCCCCACCCTCTATACTTTTCCACCCAGACCCATGCAGCTCCAGTCGGGCCCACTGAACTGACCCCATTAGTCCGTACACAGTGAGCACTGTCACAGCTGCTTCCAGCCCACTGTGAGCTTAGACAGCCCGCTCTGAGCATCAGTGGGTCAACCGGCATTTGTCTAATATCAAATAAGAGAAAAGGGGGAGATAGGGATTTGACTGTTAGTGAAACTGGAAAATGAAGTCATGAACAAGTCTCACCTTTGCTCCTTTCACACCACTGCAATCACATTTTCCACACGATGCCCCGCAGCCCTGGGGATGAAGAGAGACATAAAAATAAATGACCCATCACTTGGATGACAAGGGAGAAAAAAAAAACAGCATAAAATTGATTTGGAAAAAAGGAGATAAAATAAAGAACACAAATAAGGGAGGTGTATACAAACACCTGCTGAGGGTCATTTAATGTGCGTTAAAATCCCACCCTTCTTTTATTGCATGTGAAAGTGCTGCTCCTGTCAGACGGACCTTAAATATTCCACTGACTCTAAATCACAGCAGCCGGACAGACTCCTGCCGTGTGCACATGCAACCCTCGCTGATGTGTCCCACAGATGAGGATTTATAAATCAGAAACAGTCAAATATGTTTTATAAACACAGATGACTGGAAGAGTGATTTCCTTTCTGCAGTCGGTTACATCTTAAACCCTGTATTAATCTGATTTAATATTGTCACTTTTCTGCAATTGTGTTTTAGCTCCCATGGGAGATGTATGTCAAATATTCACCATCATTTTACACAGCTCAAGAAAAATAATGTCTAAGTGTTTCAACCCAAGTACAGTAAAACCAGCTACATCTGAAAATGACCCTGTGAAGACTAAAAAAAACAGTCAAGTTACAGGCTGAGATACCAAAACAAATGGCTGAAAGAAGCTAGAAAAAACAGCCTTTAAGAGCACTGCATATTTAGGTGATAGACTTCTCACTGTAAATGACCCACTTCACATCCACTTTGTCCTTTGATCCACTGTTAAAATCTATACATCAACAACAGCAGCTTCCATTTTCTGACAATATTAATGAGAGTGACAAAAGGCTCCATTTCCTGCAATCATGCTACTTTTGAGCCAGATTTGAAGCACTGTTTGCAGAAGGACATCAATGCAGCTGCTTTCAGCCCCCCCCTCCTCCCTCCTCCCACCCCCCTCCACTCGCTTCCTCTCCTCGGGGGTCTCCAGAGGCTAGAGCCTGGGAACTGGCCTCCACTGCCTTGGCTCCCTCTTCCATCGCTCCTTCTCCTCCTTTTCTCTCCATCTTCCAGCTGCTAGACTCACGTGCAAGGCGGCCAGCCAAAATCCTGTCAGGGCTTTTGGACAGCCTCTGCAGCCCCGGGCAGAGAGTGCACAGCAGTGCTGCCCACAAATATTTCTCTCTGCTCGCGCCGACCCACGACACCCTCTCCACATAAACGGCTCCTTTATCATTCAGCATGATCCCTTTCCAACTGACTCAGTCTGACATCTCATCATCTCATATATGTCACTCTTAATTCTACATTTTCTATAACTCATCATCACAGCCAAACATATTCCCCGTATTCCTTGTTGTACACAGTCCTCTCCAACATACCTGATAATTGAATCAATATGTGGGATCATGGGAAACCATGGGAAACAGACTGCACTCTCAGGATCATGAGCCCCAGCTGCCATTACTCTGTCCCTGTGCACTTGTTCTCCGATATTTGCACTGCAGTGCACATGTGTGGCCTCGTACACTATGTCATTTCCTATTCCTGCTCCCTCACACACCTCTCGTTCACTCCCTCTCACCTCTACACCTCTGGTTTCCTAATTGTTTTTTTTTTCCAACGTGCCACCACAACCCTTCAAGAACACCTGCTTCAGATCAGATTAGTGTCAGAAGACTAACTGCAGAGAAAGTGAGTGAAACACATGTGTGTTTTATTATAGAGGACCAGCAATAAGAGCTCCTGGTCCTGCTGGATTAACATGATGTTTTTTGGACAATTCACAGAGGGAGTTAAGGCACGCTAATGCAATGAGGGAACGTGCTTACATATTGTCAGCACTGCTAAAGTAAATCACAGCTGCTTGTGGTGAAATATTGCTCAAGTATTCCCTCATTCACCTGTTGCCCTCTGTCTGTCTCCCTTCTTTGTCTGCAGTTTCCGTTATTCTCTGTAAGACACAACCTCACTGAGCACTGAGCAGACATTCCTGCATGTTGTCAGGCATGACAAGGCAATCCAAGCCTCAAACTGACACGAACAATGAGGACGCTATGTGTGCTTGGGCGTGAGATGAAAAACTGCCACCCTGTGATGTCTACTGCTGGATCCCTGAGCAGTGCAGTAATCTGCAGGTGGATCAAAGTAGTGCTCTCTTTGATTTCCCCTGTTTGTTTTCTCTCCACGTCCGTCATGCATCGTCATAAACCCAAACACCAGATGGGAGCGATGGTACAAAGAGCCAACTGTCATCTGCACAAAAAGGACGTCTCGCTAATGGCTCTTGCAGCCCTGAAGTGGATGACTGCCTGATTCGGTATCTGAGCTTTGCAGGAAAGAGGAATCTTAAGAGCTTTTTTATCATAGATCCTCAGGTATATAGCATGATGAGGGCAGCTGCTATCTTGCTATACCACAAGCCACAGAAGCATCCCTAACATAAATAACATTTCTATAGGCCTACATGGTGGAGCTGAAAGGTGGATGATGGGCTGCACAAAAAGAGCCAATGATGAAAAGAAATGTAATCAAGAACTACACAAGTTTTATATTTTCGTATTGCTACTTAGCTACATTTAGAGTAAGAGACAGGGTGGATGCCCTGATTCAGTCACTGGATGTTGACACAAAACTGAAACACAAGTATTGACCAAATATAGTTTTCTGTTTTATGCTTTGTTTATCTGCTCATTTTAATTCTTAGCTATGTTTGATATTTAAGACTTTACAATTAATGAACCTGGTCAGCTGGCATACCAAAAAAGTACTAGACACAATATTTCTGCTGGTAAATTGACCAGAATATCAAAATACAATATTGTATTGTATCAGAAACAATTACACATTTACATTAATTCAAAAAGACTAAATCAAAGTTGTATTCTAAACTCTGTCTCCAACCAGCACAATACAGGGAATGCACGTGTGAGAAAATCAAGAAATGAAGATGTTGTTACTCTGCCAAAACACCAACGATCTTTCACAGACCAAACAGACTTGAGCAGATCCCGGAGGCTCCTTAGTGATGAGTGTTAATGTCTGCTGTGAATATACAGTGGCTGGTGAGTCACTGAGCTCTGAAGAAACTGTGTTGGAGCCAGTAAACCTCTCCCGGCAGACAGCCTCACGTGTCTCTGGACAAGTGTTTATGCCATTCCTAAGTCTGGATGGCAGGCCTGGACGTCACCAAACTGTGAAAAATCAATATGACGTATGCTTGCAGAGTGTTTACATCTATTGGGCGCTGTGCAAAACAGTGCCTGATCATACGACGGTGCCTTTGTGATTGCTTTCTGAGGTCAGAACTGTCAGGAAAGCACATAAAATACCAAAAGAAGAAGAAGAGGACGGGCTGGTGCAAACAGGCTCGTTCACAGGCCGTCATAATGTAGACTGATATATCTCAGTGCTCTGCGTAATGTGTCAGAGGCTCTGGGGGTTTCAGCAAGTCTCATCCCAAAAGGCCGATGTTTAAACAACACTAGCTTGATACATCTGACATCATTAGATACGTAAGTGAAGCAGTGAGATGAGCTCAGGAGGAGAGGAAGTGATGAGTCATGCTTGCTCCGGAGATTACAGGCCACGGCCAGCGAGAGATGGTGGTCCAGAGATCCTTATGTTAACACAAAAGTTTCTAATGTAAACCTGAGTGTATAGAGCTGTTGCATAACTGAATCTACATGAGAGCCGTAGCAACAGCTGCTTCATTATGACTTAGGTAAATAACTGCCTGTTACATATAAGAGCCAGCAAGGATCAGGTGTTATAAATCTCTAATTATGTGCCCCAAATTTCTACCTCATGTAGGCAGTGACCTCACCTTCATGGGACAGAAATAGAGGAAATGTAATACTTTGAGAAAACAAACTTCCCACAAACCCTGCGTATTTTAATCAGATTACAAAATCTTTCTCAGCAGATCATTTTTCTGAGCATCTTAATAAGGTCTTCTCATCCTTAAAAGTTTCAACAGAGCTTCAACATTTAGAATAGTTCAGCAAACAAAAACAGCAAATAACATGGTCCATTTAGTAACTAATCATGATCCGTATCAACTCTCTTCAGCTGATAAGTTGGATAAATATTTACAGATGAACAAGAACAACTCGATAACAGCTGTTCAAACCACATCTGCGGTGGAAGATTGTGCGATAAAAACCGAAAGCACCGGAACAAGCTACTAAATGGACCTTGAGTTGACAGCGTGGTCTTTCCTGCAGTTGCTGCTCGCTTGAGATCTGTTCCTGTGCCATGTTCATGATGAAATCTCTGTAGCATAGCATCGCTCAGGCCTTCAGGGTGAAGAAATAACTTTTCCACAACAAATCAATACAGAACCATATCTTGGCCACATAGAATCAAACTACATTCCTGACCTCGATTTTCTCATGAAACATCCTGTTACAGACTTGAGGCATTTTTAATCTGTAAGGGATTTTCTTTTTTTTAATAGAAGGAAAAGTGGGAAAAGGCTTGTTTTCACAATTTGGAGCTTTTGTCAAGGCATTTGGGTTTTCCCATAACCCATGCACAGGGTCACTTGGTTTGCACTTCAGCTCTCTTTGCCTGTGTGACTCACTGCCTCTGTTCTTCTTGCCAAAGTGGGCACATCCAACTCCTCATGTACTGCAGCCGACCCACAAACACGGCAAGTGTGCTCGACTGTCTTCTAAAAATGTTCAGCTCTTTTATCCCCCTCTGAAGCATTTTCAATATTTGCACAAATCCCTCCCTGCTGAAACACATTTTGAACACTGCAGTACCGGTTATCACCACATAGGGGCAGAAGCGTTCCCATGCCTGCTGCTGTACATTTACAACAGCTGTAGGTGTTTCACTTGGGCCTTTCCTTCCATGTTATAGGAAAATGAAGCTCACACAAACATCTGGTCGATGTCATCTACAGGCTTTTCTTTCAAACAACATCACATTCCCAGCACATTCCTGCAATAACCTCCGACTACCGCTCGAGTATCTCACAAACCCCTTGGGGAAGTCGACGTGGGAGGATTTGTCATTTCATATCCCGCTCTTCATTTTTTACACGTGTATATTCATTTCCAGTATACGCACGCATGCAGTCAGATAAAACACCATTAAAGGCCCAACACTAAAATAACCTAACATAATGGCTATCAGACAAATATCATTAGATCCAGTCAAGGCATTGCAATTATGGTATCCATGGTTGTTTGAATTTGATTAAATGAATTCCTCTCTCTAAAAATACACACAAGGAACCTTTCAGTGAAACCCGCATTTCATTTGCTGAAAACATAATCACATAAAACAGGCACAGACACACACACACATACACACACAGGGAGAGAGAGAGTAATAAAGGCCATAGCCAGCAGCTAACTTGTTCACATGAACCAATAAGACTCATAAAGCTGAACAACTTTAGCCGGAGTCATGTACCAACGTTGTGACTCCTCTTTACCGGGAGGTAAGTGCTGTTTGTGGAAGAACTGTTTGTTGACTTCACTACAAGTTTTCCAGGCCCAGTGGTCTGAAAACATCTGTGCAGCCAGAGAAAATGATTTGACTGAAGAATTCTCCCTCAGTTTATCTGTTTGGTGCTGGAGTAAAGGGGGGCATCCTTCCACATTGATATGGACATCACTGAGAGGGGGAAACAGATAACAGGCCATTGTATTGTAGAGTGTTGCTCAGTATGCCCTTCTTCTCACTGATACACCTGTAACCTCAGTCACTGTAACTACTCTATCTTCACCTCAATTACTCTCTTTGGAGCAGTCAAACTATCCAATATGTTATAAAAATCATATCTTAATACAGTTCATAAGTGTCCAGACTGAGTTTGGGGTTGCTGGAATGATTTTCTTAATTTCAGGTCAATAGGACTTCACTAGAATGGGCTGACCAAATCACATTTTTTTCAGTAAGAGTTTTATTGTAAAAAACAAACAAATTCTTGAAAAATAGCACAGAATCTTAAGGATCATTGATGGCTGGACTCTTAATGCACATTTGAGTGTTATATTGTAGTCAGTTGGATTGACAAACTCCTCAGGCCTCAGATCTGTGAGTGGGATTTTTCCTGATGAGAAACTAATAGGGGATTATAACCCAACTCAGCATTTTAAATCAACTCTACTGTTTTAGCCTCTTTGAGCTCATTGTTTTGGTTTCAGGGTCAAAAAACGTGACTGACTCCAGTTATTTGCAGACAAATTTAGCAACGACGTAGTGAACACACTTACCCACTTATAGTTTACATTAAAACCAGTGTAACAATCTTATTTGAGAGATGTCTAAAGAGCGCCTTAATGGTAATGCTAGATTTCATACATCGATTTGTACAAGAAACATCCCAACTATGTCTGGGGCTTAAAAGCGCACGATCCCTGTGAGTTGTTTTGTCTTGGTGTAGTGCACTAACCTGAAAACTGCCACTTTTTCTCTCCCATTTATACACAAACACCAGCTTCTCCGAGTGAAAGGAAGTACACAAGTTGGCCGTATTTTTGCATCACTTTGTATTGCGTTTACATTTGGTTCTGTTTTGGGCGGTCGGCTGTTTGGTTTGACTTGAAGTTGGATGATTTAATTGCTCTTAATGACATCCGATGAGATTTTGGCTTTTCGCCCCAACAGTAAATATTGTGTAACATTGCTACACCCATTATAACCGTGGCCTTCGACATAAACATTTGGGTTCTTCTGCAGACTGAGCAGGTCCCTTTGAAATAACCGGTGGCATTACACAGCTCGTTGTTTTCTCTCAGTGTGTTGAAGGGAGGCGTACATGCTCCTGTGCCTCTTTAAAGTCAGACTCATTTCCTACACAGATAACAAATGTTTCAAGGCCATTTATAGCAGCAACATTACGCGCCATCAAACAGGATCCTGCTCTGTTACAGTCAATTTGCTACAGTGGCATAGATGTTTAACCTGTGTAAGTCACTCCATAAAGACTCATAAAGACTGCTCGTGGATCACAGCCTCCAGATGGAGACAATCAGGATAGTTTTACTCCATTAAACGTCAGAGCGATCTCACTTTGGCAGCAGGGCTCATTAAGTGTCGTTAAATGAGACAGTTATGAAGCACACTGTGATCACAAGGCCCAGGGAATAGACAAAGCAGAGACGGGGTGTACACAAACTTGAAAACACACACCTACACAAGTCATACTGCTGCTAGTACTCAGCGGATTCTGACGTCACAAAAACTGCATGAGATCAGTGTCTCGCCGCCGTTGACTCATTCCCAGCTTTTCTGTGGCTTTTGTTATTTATTGGTGGTTTTTATTCACAGTCTGAAAGATCACAGGTGCCACCGACCACAACTATGCTGTTCCCACAACGGCTAGACACAATTAAAACTTGAGAGAGAAATAAGTAATTAGTACAAATATAAAACATTTGGAGGAGGACAGACACGGTTTTGCAGTCTCTGCTGGGTTGACCTGTGCCGCTCTGACATTCCTGGCCTGGGACGGCTGGGAGGCTGAGATGGGAGAACAGAAGTGGAGGAGGGGAATATTTTCTGTCTGACTGCCTTACTTGGAAGACAAGGCTCCTGGTGCAACTTGCTCTGTAAACAAGCGTGTCTGTGTGAGGTTCAGCTGCACGTGCCCTGACTGGAACGGTACCATGTGAAACAGCATGTTTTATTGTCGCATTAGATATCACGAACAGCCAAACCAATTTTTCATATTAACTGCTCCTGTGAACCAGATTCTCAACACATATTTCATATTCTCTTCTTCTCAGTGCATAAAATTCATGTTTGAAGGCAGAATTACGCATTTGATTGGATTATTAGGGGAATTCAGCATTAATCAAACCATAATGGATCGTAAAAAGCAACTGTAGTGGCTTTTTTGTCACATTACACAAGTCATCACAACTGAATAGTAGCACTAATATCTTAAGGCATGCACTGTGCTGTTAAATAATAAGCTATTATCTAAAAAGACTGAAATTAGCCACCTGCTAGCTGTAGCTTCATGATGCATAAATATGGGATTGGTCACAATCTTCCCATTAAAGTCTGGGCAAGAAATCAAATATGCATATTTCCCACATTATGGAACTATCCGTTTGACAAATGCCCACTTCACTGCGCAAAAGGCCTTAAAGGTCATCTCATTGAGCATTACAAGTAACAGACACACAGTAGTATCACATCACTTCTCTAGAGGAATCCAAGGCCAAATTCAGAGGCCAATATTATATATGTGAGCACTTTGCAATAAAGCAGGGTTGTGCTTTCTGTTTCCTTTATTTAGGGACTCCTGTAGTGCTTATTTGCTGAGACCAACTTGATGTAAAACATGTCCTGTTCTGGCTGCAGGCAGCAGGTATTCATCTACACCACAGAAATACACTCAGGGCTTCTATAATCGAAAGCAGATGCATCTGCAGAGAGTTGTTCTCACACAAATACACACACAAACACACAAAGAGGCCCAAATTATGCCTGAAGAAAAACACATATGGATGAACATGTGCAGATATACACACACACACAAACACACAGCAGATACGAACATAGAAATTAACAACAAGGCATTCCTTGAAATCATAAACCCTAAATCCATGAGGTCGAATCCCATTTATTTTTCCTTAAATTGTAAGAAAATACATGAAATGAATGAGCAAAAGTATTAACTTAAGTATCTCTGCACACCCACACACAGTTAATGTATAAAGTTGCTGGTCTGCTCATGCATGACCAAGCGTGACCAGGTTAATGTTTCCTGTCATCAAATTTGGGGCCAGGAAACCAACTGTGAATGATGGCATCCCAAAGTTAAGAAAACTGCACCTCAAAAACAAGCATAAAAACTGCTTATCAAGGCCACAACAGGTCTGTGCTTAACCTGAGCATCTCAACAAACACCAACATGGCCCCACCATGAGAAAACGAGCGTGGCTGTCTGTGAGCTGAACATAGCGGACATGCGACATGAGGCAGGAACACTGTGCAGAGCAGCTATGTTAACAGTCTACCCGGGAACTCTCACGTGAAAAAATTAACTCAGCAAATGGGAAAATTGTTTTAAACAATTTCTCAGGCCCTGCTTGGTTGGCACAGCGTACAGCAGTGAACTCTGTCTTTGTGTGTGTTTGTGTGCGCTTGTACTGTAACCACGAAACAGGCTGATGTAGAAGTGCTAGTGGGATAAGTTGCTGCTCTCTGCTTGTTCCTCACTGAGAACTTTAGCTGTGACAACTGCGATCCTTTTTAATAGATCAGACTGAAGCCAAGGAAGCCAGAAATGGTGAAACACAATTGGCCACCTTTCACTCGTCAATTACCAATGCTCCTCAACACTTCACACTGATCCTACACAATATTCCTGCCTTAGATAACAAAGGTCTATGACCTCCTTTAATCAGCCGGTCCATCCTGCGTCCCATCTTGACCACTCACATGACCCTCGCCGACTCATCCTGTTGACCTGTGACCTCTTGCCAGGCCATTAGAGGGGATTTAGACGTTCAAACAGAGCTTTCAGTAAGTAAGGGTCATCTTGATAACTCTGGTCTTCCTTAACGCTGAAGTTGGTGTGTGTGTGTATGTGTGTGTGCATGTGGATGAAATGTTATCTTGTTAACAAATTAAGCCAGACTCCTGCTAATCTCTTGGTCTTAGAGGGGACTTTCCGGCCCTAACCGCTGCACAAACACACACACATACACACACTCCACCCTTGATTCCGGTCTCACCCTGTAGCTGTGTTGAGGATGAAAAACACACTTATTTATTCCTCAAAGACATAGAGACGCTGCTGCCTGACGGAAAACTCAAGATCGAGGAACATAAATCTGGCTGTGAGATCTATCTTGCAACTGTAGTGTAGTCTGGATTTTTTGGTTTGTGTGCAGGGCTCTGTTCACTCGCCCACACATCACTGGTCTGGGCAGTTATTGTTCCACATATTGAAAAAAAAAACATTCTTCAACAATCCCACAGGAACAGGATCGGTCCAAGTAGGCCCTTCTACCAACAAACACAAACATCAAATCGAAAGCTCTCTACCTCTGCACGTGTTTCTCTCGTTTGCCCACTTGCAGCTGCGTCAGTTTTGGATTCCCGTGGCCAAGAAATAAGTTCTGACCATAAACTAGAAAAGTGCTTGCACGTTGTCTCTGTGAACAAATCTGGCATTGATATGAGAAGGAGAAAATGGTCAGAGAGAGATGGAAGGAGGGAGAAAGTGAGAGCAACAATTACTTTGTTAAGACGTTTGTTTTCTCTGAGACAGAGCCAGCTCAGGTCATGCGAGCGGCTGCCGAGCTCGGAGGGCTTCAGCTCCTCTGTGAATGTGCTGCACTGTGCCACAGGATGTGGGATTTAGGAAGCCATTCTTTCTCCGAGGAGGAAGGCCTCTTCCTTGCCTTTTATGCTCACAAAGACAAGAAGAGGCTGGGTCAGCCTCGCGTCTCTCTCGAGTGCTCTGGTATCTGGGAATAACGTCAGCACGTGAAGACAAGGAATGACCTCAGTGACTCAAGTACCAGCCTGATCCATCCATCCTGGAATATTCTCACACAAGCTCGTCACTCTCCGGTTGTGTTACTGAGCTTTTTCACAACTTACATGAAGAATAAAGGATAAAAAAACTACAGTTGAATAACAAAATCTATCTGTAATGCTTCTGTGTATAAATTACTAACTCACATCCCAGGTGCTTCCATTGCGGTTACACAAGTTGACACAATACATCCATCTGGGAGAAGGCATAATGTATACAGGAAATGTGTGTGCGTACTTGGGCATGTAAGCTCGGTTACATATCCTTTTTAACTTTTTAAAGGCTTTTCCATTTGTGCATGCTCTACATGCACTGGTGTTTTGGTTTTTTTCAAAAGAGGAAATCCCCTCATGCAATTAATATCATCACCACTGAGACTTGTGAGTTTTATTACTGAGGCGACGCTGCAACAGGGAGAATAAGTGTGAGAAAGAGGAAATTCCAATGTCCAGAACAACAACTAGCCTGGCACTTCACTTCCAAGTCTGCAACAAACTAGCGGATAATGGGAGCCCTTTATCCCCATTATCAGGCCGTAACTATCTAATGGACAGAACTTCTCTCTATTGTTCTCCTGTTGCCTTATCAGGCCTCTCCAACATCAACCATTACACCACTGCAGTTTGAACATATGGAGAGACTGTAACTTGCACATTTCACCGCCCTGTGGCTTCAGAGATGTCGAGCACTGACAACAGCCCCTTTTTCCTATCAGTTAAAAAAAAAGTCTTATTCTACCCCTTAGACTGCTGTGCATTGAAAGATTAGCATATCTACTCTTCTCCTGATGTGAAACACACCATGCGACTCGCTTTGGTTGTTTCCCACTAAAAGTTATCTGATGAAGTCTTTTTTCTTCACAAGAAAAACAGCTACATCAATGAACAATTATCATTGTGCAGTGAGTCGATAGAGAGCAACCCCCAGCAGCAGCATAGAAGAGCATTGCAGAGGAAGATGGATAAAGCATCTGTTCTTCCAGGAAGGAGGTTCAAGGTTGTAGGTATGGATACACAGGCACCCTCAGGTCCTCTGGATTACAGTTGGATCTGACTCACAATCTGCTTCTTCTATCAGTCCTCCTCTGTAGAAGTGAGCGCAATAACACACCAGTGCCATGTCTGGTAAAACTTCAGAGTAACTCTAGCTCAGTTAGGATGAGGTAGAGTGTGCAGGGGAGGCCTACAGTGAAAGGTGCAGGGGCACAGACATGAGTTAAAAAACAGACTATCAATGTCATGTTCAGCTGACAGAAAAGAAGAAATGTTTCCATTCATCTTATGCTCAGACTTGTTGAAAGGCTCCACACACCGCATATGCCACATCCTAGCTGGGGCATTAATCTGTTAACTTTTAATGGGACAAATATGAAGCATGTGGCTGCTTTATCTGTAAAATCATGTGGTATCTTTTTCCAGCTCCCCTGTATTCATCATCGCGGCTGAATCTGCCATCACTGAAGTTGGTCAGTTCACCCACTTGACACAGAAAACTGACCTTGTCCCTTCCTCTGTCTCCTAATTATCTCATTTGCACTCTCTAAAGAGGGAGATAAGTGTGTGAAAGAGGACTCTGTAGGTGTGGAGCTCCCTCAGGCAGGAAAAACTTGAGTAGCATGTGATTGCACAGCTACTGCTGGACTTTATTCTTGGGCATAGTTTCAAAACATTAAAATATTATTTCTCAGCTGAGGACACTTGCTGTGTTTACGAAATCTTAGACCAGACAAGAAAGGAACCCCATTGGTTTGAGGCAGCTGGTGTCGTCACTACATAAACGTAACCCTGCGCCAAAACCTCAGGAATCTGGAGACGTCCCTCCAGCTCTTGCAAGAATCTGGATCTTATCAGATTTTTTTTTTTATGTGACATTTTACAATGTTGTGATTTGATCGTGTAAGGAGTCATAGTTTGAAATATCTGGGAAACTGCGTCTCCAGATTCATGGGTATTTTACGCAATGTCACCTGATTATCAACACAAACTATGAGTGGTTTTGATGAAAAATAAACCAAAAGTTATACAAAAGGCTAACATTTAATGATCAGCTGTAAAAAAGACAATGTCTCACTGCCAATGGAGGCTCCAAGAACGAGAGTCCACCTGCTCCTGCACCATGAACCTGTCCAACTGTGTCATGTCTCCACAGATGAACTCACTTTCTCTCAGCTGTCCTCCAAGAACAGGTTGCCTCTGCATTTATTTGGCTCTTTGGTTGAAATACTTATATAAAATGGAGCTTCATACATCTCAAATGACCAAAACACAACAGATCCCCTGAGGTATCATAAGATCAGCTGAAGTTCAATTCTGCTGTGTGGTGTAAAAGATCAGCTATTTATTTGACGTAGATGAAGAACAAACTGTCTCTGTCCAACACATACCATG
The DNA here is from genome assembly GCF_905171665.1 of Trachurus trachurus. Classification (NCBI taxonomy): domain Eukaryota; kingdom Metazoa; phylum Chordata; class Actinopteri; order Carangiformes; family Carangidae; genus Trachurus; species Trachurus trachurus. The sequence goes on from NC_139899.1 coordinate 19,194,624, forward strand.
GGTTGTGTGTTTTACAGTATGACATGCAAAAATAAAACTTAAAATAATCAAAGTTTAATTATTTTTCCTTCATGTGAGGCAAGCTACGTTCAGGTTTTCTGGTGGTCATGAATAACTGACGCATTACATGCAGTAGATCCTGTTCAGTGCTCTCCCAGTTATTTAGACTTTAATAAAGACTAAGATAAGTCTGTCATGCAGGGAGAGAGGACAGACACTATGGTGTTTATCTGAAGAGAGCCATCTTGATATTTATATTGTATTTATATTAGAGGAACAAGAAGGACACTCAGGGCTAAAAATAGTACAGTGCATGACCATTGTGCGTTGTGATCACTGCTGTGAGGAAGTCATCCAGTTCCAGGGTTTTCATATCACTGCGCACACACACACACACACACACGTCTGATATAACGCAGGGACAGGGGAAGGTTGGCTGGTTTTCTGTGTCAGACATTAAAGCAGGTCCCCAGATGAGGATTTCTACCATCACTCTACATGGAGTACAAGCAGCAACAGTCCCAGCATGAAAAAATAGCTTTATTATGTACTGTATGGGGAAAGTGGTGATGAGAAGCTACCTGCTGATACCTGAGACAAAGACAAAAATGCCATGAGGAGGGTTTTACTTAAAGGGGCACCAGCAATACTGTAACTTAAAGGGACTGGTGTCATTCAAAGAAAAAAATTAAAATGTTTGATTTTGTATGTATGAGTCCACTACAACTCTGCTGCTTTAGAAACTGTCACATCATCCAAGAATGAGTGACTTCTTCTCATGAAGAAACATAAACTTTCAACTTCTCCACTTCATTGAATGCAGCAATTTTTGCTTTGTTGCTTGTGAACACACACACACACACACACACACACACACACATTCTCTCATCCGTACACAGACACACCCAGGTCCCAGACCCTGAGATGCGCCATCCTGTGAAGACAACACAAACACAGACACGCACGGTAACCACAGACCGACTGTATAATAATAGTGTCGCAATAAAGTAACAAAACATTTGCTTTCTATGGAAACCTTGACTAAACACTGCTCTTCGGTGCTGCACCTGTTCTTTGTGAGCGAAGCAGGACAAGGAGCCCAGAGCTTCTCAGGCCAAAGACCGACACAGAGAACAGCTGAAGCAGACGAGAGCCAGATCTTCACTCTTCACCTCTTGTTGCTCAACACACTCAAAGCAGAAAGTCGTAAATCTAATAAGACTGCGATCACGTTCTTGATTGTCCTCCATCAGTTGGACAGTGTGGTGGAGGTTCAGGTGAAGGGACCAGAGACGTGAGACTAACAGATTTGCCACGGGGTATCATCTCTGGCTCCAACAACATGCATTCCTCCAGGGGCTCGTAACCTCATCACCACCTCCTTCTCTCCTTCCTCCAACAGCCTCCCCCTCTCTGACTCTCACCCCTCCCACCTCCTTGTCAGACAAACGTATACCATATCGTGTTACACCATCTCTGTCCAAACCACAAATGACATTTATGACTCACCAATTTCACAGTTAAACGGCTTAATTGCACTTTCACCATAACAATGCGCCGCGGGGACGTAACCGATCTCGAGAGCTTTTAAGGCTGATCTCAGAGCAGTTAAAGTGAACATTTCATTGTGAGACAAAAGAAGTGTTTTTTTTTTTTTGTGAAATGTGAAATGCAGCTGTGGTAAATCTGAATGAAATGCCTTCTCAGTGATGCTTGGACCACAGGGAACTGAAAGGGGCTTTACCATGTTTAAGCACTATTAAATCCTCGCCTTGCTTGGCACAGACAGGGAACACACACAGAGAAACACACACACACAAAAAGTGGGGCATACCTGCCACACTACTTGAGTGTCAAGGTCAGAGGAGCATTATCGTTGCCACCCAGAGACGCCTGTGAAAATACACGGACACGAACTCAATCCGACTCTTCCAAATGTAGGCATTTTTACAACTCTAGGCAGAGAGGGGTCAGGCGGGCTGTGTCTTCCCAGGGTGCATCGCTTGGTTGGTGGCCGGTCGCAGTGACAGAGTCAGCTGTTGTCTCTCTGTGGGGGGGGGGGGGGGGGGGGGGGGGGCTTGGTCTACCAGGATCAGGCCTAGACCAAACAAGGAGCCTTGTCTGCGCTCCGGACAGACAGATCAAGCCCTGATCACGATTCTCAGCTTTCAAGCGACAATACACTGGCATTCCTCAGGGTGTGTGGGGGATTAACAGCTCTCAGCGCTGCTTCCCTCCACATCTGAGTCGTGCTCATCGTCCCTGGGGTTCATCCCGATCCCGTCCTGCATGGAACAGCGTGGTCAGGCCGTTCAGCGGGGGGAAAACCTGGCAGCAGAGAAAAGTTCTTCTTTCCCACCAACAACTGCTGTTCCCAATCCCTCCATCCAACATCCCACACACAAACTCACTCCTGGAATCTGCTAATCTGCCCTTCTTCCTCCTCCTCCTCCTCCTCCTCCTCCTCCTCCTCCTCCTCCTCCTCCTCCTCCTCACTTCTCTAGGAATAATGACTCATTCTGACCAGATTAAATGACTGCCAAGGGAGAGAAACTCTACTCTGTTGATATTGCATAAACAGTGCAGAAATTCACTCAGGATCCAATGATGGAGTGAAGAAAATTGGGAGCAAAGGTCTGCAAAAGATCTAAATATTAGCTTGTTGCTCCATCCTTAAATAGAGAGAATAAAGGCAGTCATATATTATCTTTTTATTATCGCCTTTCTGAAGTCAGCCTGGCCCGTTCCACGCTTTGGGTTATCACATTTGTAAGTGTTTGCATGCATTAGTGATTGACCGTGAGCTGTTTATATTACTGTATATTGACTCTTGGCCTTAGTGAGGCTCCACTGATTGTGCGGGAGCCCAAACAGGAGGGCTCTGATCCTCAGTCTCATCTCTGAGTGTGGAGGAGGTGAACACACTGACATGCCTTGAGGAAATGAGCCAGACATTCGTTTCTTTTATCAGATTCAAATTTATTCAAGATGAAGAAAGAGGATATTAAGTTAAACAATAAAGATGACTGCGTTTCAGGCTCCAGTATCTGTGTCACTGCTCTAGATGTAGCTGATAAGAGAAAAAAAAGCCACTTTCTGTCCATAGTGTAGCTTTGGATGGATAAAAGCCCCCAGACAGGGTCACAAACTTCCTGTTCTGAACCTCCCAGGGGTGGATGGGAAAATATGCAACTCCCACCGAAAAGAAAAAAAGAATACAGAAGATGAATTACTCCACTTTCGTTGGTGTAATCTGATCATTGAAGAGATGTTCAGCCGGATATAGTACACCTTCTTCTCCTCTCCTCTCCTCTCCTCTCCTCTCCTCTCCTCTCCTCTCCTCTCCTCTCCTCTCCTCTCCTCTCCTCTCCTCTCCTCTCCTCTCCAGATGTCCTGTACAGTATCTGCCTCATTATAATGTTTCTAAATCTTGCTGGCAGTGGATATGTTTCTTCTGGTGCCTTGTTTAATCTGATTTATTGGACCATAGCATCACACACTTCTATTCTAGGAAAGTCAAAGCCACTCTATTGAGTTTGCTGTGACATACTGTATTTTAACATTCCTCGGTTGACATTTGCAACCAATGTAGTGAATTCTTTCTCCCATACTGTGTTTTTCATCTTGTTGCTACTTTATGGAGACATTTCGCAACTATAAATCCATCACAGCTGAAAAAATATCCAAAAACAGTGATGGAGGATGAAGAAACTCTCCACCAAGCTGCCAGAGTTTCTTGCGACATGTCGCTGCGTTGTGCAATATGCTATACTACTGTAATATACTAAATGATTCACGGCCTGTTCTTTCTCGTGTTAACACTGCACACCAACGTTTGCTCCCACTCACCTGGATTTCCGCTACTCTAGTGTGAAAGATGTTTCCGTTGGGAAACTCCACCCGCGCTTTGAAATAAAGCACCACATCTAACGACAAGCTTTTCAGAAGAATAACTGACCAGTTCAACAAAAAGTTCAACAACATAAATGAATCTACAAGGTGTTTCAGTTATTGTGTGAGAATGAAAGCAAAGCCAACACGTTTTTCTTCTCCACTTCCCATTAAACCTACTGTATTCATGGATGATCTAAGTTGCACAGTGCAAAAACTGAGTCTGACTTTTTTGAAAGTTATCCTTCCAAACCAAGTGTTCCCAATAAAATCTGAATAAACAGTGACCACCAATATGAGCAGGAGGCACTGATCCAGCATGGCAGCTCAGTATCCACCTGCACTTATTAAATACAGACTGTGTCAATACCATTTTAATCTTCAGTGTTTCTGGTATCACTATCATCTATTCAGTCCAGACAGATCACTAAATGTATGAATAATATTATAGTGAGCTCCAGAGAGAGATTTTCAGATTAAAATGTTGCTGTGGGACTCAGCAGATATCAGATATCCTGATGTGAGCAGCTGGAACTACTTGAGGACTCAACAGGGCACAGCTCTAACTTTAGATAAATTATGATTATTAACAATTCATAATGTAGTTTATCAGTGTTTCTTTGATTTTACTTCCACACTATGATGGCTACTCTTCATTCTCTCTGATGACAAAGATGATGCTGGTTGACAGATAGTGAGATCACAGTCAGAGAGTGAGAAAAGACACTTCCCTCAGATTAACAATCAGAAGTGGAAAAGTTTCAACATCTTTCTGGTAAAAGTCAAATCATGTTATATCAAGTAAACACTCTATTGTATCATATTATGGTATCACACAGTTATGTCTTTTTTCGCAATACTGCAGTCTACATTCTCTCTCACACACACATACACACACACAAAGTTCAGCTACTGTAGACACTCTGCCCCACCCTCTCCCTCCTCCCTCTCTCTGTCTCTGCTCCTCTCCAGCAGAACTGGAGGAGGCTGGACTGGGATAAGACCCAACTCTAAGTGTTTAGAGGAGCATGACACAGACTAAACTAACTAAACTAAAAAAGACAAGAATTAGGCTACACAAATTAAGAAAATTAAAAAAATATATCACCAACCACCCATTCAAAAAGTAATAACATTTGAAACAAAGATCCTGTCTCTCTATTATGCACAAACACATGCTTGTTGGTCTTTTCACACAACTAAAGCACTCACAGCAAGTTTATAGAAAACCCAAACTGTGCAATCAGACAGAATATATCAGAGATAAGGCAGAGGTGGATGCACAGAGACATGTGCATGACTTTATAGCAATATTTAAATTTATAGAAAGTCTAAAAGATTCCTCATTCGCGCTCAGTTTTGAAGATGCTCACATGATCATAATCAGATAACACTTAATATTGCTTTTCGCACAGGTAAATAAATATCAATACACAAGCAAACGCGTTGCAGATCCACTCACCTCAGCCCCTGTCAGGTCTACAGTGGAGGAGAGAGCCGCCAGCAGCAGCAGCAGCAGGGCGCCGGACGGTAACAGCATGTTGACGGTGCGCGGTGGAAGCAGAGTTGCGCTACGACGGTGCGGAGTGGCCTCGAACAACCACCTGTTGTCCGCTTCTGGTGCTCTAGTCTTCAGGTAAAACTCGCGGCTCTATCGGCGGAGCACGGGCAGCACGTTTGGCTGCATCTTTTGTCCGAAGCGATGTGAGGGTCTGATCATTGCAACTTGGTTTGTTTCTTCTGCACCACACCCCCCTCCTCCTCCCAAAAACGACCACCCTCGCCCATGCATTTGCAAAGGAACTCAACCCTTCTGTTACAAACACTTTGACTTTTCTCGGTAAGGAGCGGGACTACTCGGCGCCACTTTGCCTGTTTTTGTGACAATATCTGAGGGGGTTTTGGTGCCTGCTGTTCACCGGTCACCTGAAACTTTTCGGTCCGGAACCCGGTGCATCTCCCCCTGCGCGCGTGATTCCTTGTTTCCTCGAGCTGACCATCGGCGCGCGAGCTTGGGGTGACTGTAAGTAATGCATTTTATTATAAAGATACCAAATGAATTATATGAACTAGATGAGTGAATATGTATTATCGCACAGGTTTTCTGTAAGCACGTTAAGTAGCTTCTCTACAGCAGAAGGTTAAAGTAGAATAGAATAGTGGTCCATAGACTTTAATAATGCTGATCAAATACATAGACTGATCAGAGATCAATTATTTTTTAACACTGGGGGTTGATTGTGTGTCTCAGGCCGGGGCAGTCATGCTGTAGAAGTTGTCTCTGCAAGTCAAACAGCGGCAGGGGACATAAGTTCGTGGTGCACACGAGTGGGACCATGCAAGAGCGACACAACAGAGGACTGAAGAACCTGAGGTAAAGCCACTCGTTGACTCGTCACCACTGCACACGATTTATCAATGTGATCAGGATCAATAATAACCCTGTCACTGTCATTGTCTGCAGGCTGCTGCTGCTGTGCCTCTCCGTTGCCATCCTCGTCTCAGGAGTGCACGCAGTAAGTTCTCCCACTCCCACGTGGTGTGGATTTCATTTATTTGTATGAGTTGTTTTTTTGTTTCTGTTTTTTTTTTTTTTTTTTTTACTGCAGCCTGTTAACGGTTACCGTGTGTAGGCATGAACCCGGCGGTGTCTCCTCTGGGCTCGGTCTTGCTCGGGTAGACACACGCAGAACCTCCGTAGTCTTGGTTGTTGTGGGAGTGTCTGCCTGGTTTGGGGAGTTCCTTCAGGAGGAGGGTTTTTTTTTTTTTTTTTTTTGGCTTTGCATGCTAGTAAATAGCAGAGAAACTCAAAACAGTTTCTTGTGAAATGCCTCATGGTGCAATGTTACTGAAATTAGCACCACTGCAGTGTTTAAGTGTTTGCAAATCCAGTAAACAGGCGTCATGCAGGCTCTGCAGCCTGTTGTATGTAGGCTACATTTCATGACCTCTTGACCTGGAAGGGATCGTGGGGCGGGGTTATGACCTCTGCAGGTATGATGACATGTTGTTGAACCATATCAATATATTAATACTACTATTTAATTACACTAATATCCAATACCCTTCCTAATTAGTGAGGCATGCATATATGATACATGATTGACTTTGGGAAATTTTCACTCTTCACTGTCACATGAATGAATGAATGAATGAATGAATGAATGTTAATAACAATGAACTACTTTTCTATATAGTGAAAATTAAGCAATTCATATTCATATTATACATAAAATGATTAAAAAAAAAAAACTACTCACTTAGTGTAGCCAAGTAAAAAAAATATATATATATACGTATATAAAGAAACATCTGCTGAAATGAGCAAAAGAACAGGGAAAATAATCATTTTAAAAAATGGTTTCCAAATGGGAACACACAACTTTGAGAGTAAGAATCTTTCAGTACAACGTGGCATCATACTGTACATACAGAAACATGGTGGATAAAAGCATATTAGGTAGTAACCATTAGTTGTGGCCAAAGCACAGTGACCTACATTAGTTAGAAAACATATTTATAAGTAATAACACCAAATCCTGTAAGTCACCATCAATGTGTGGTTTCGAACACCCAGAGCTATAAAACACAGAACATCACCTTTGTGCCCACGTTGTTTCCACATTGTGACACACTGAAGTTGGAAAAACGATTTCCCAACTGAAGTGGGAGCATCAGATGACCACGAGGATTCAGCATCACTGCTGCTGTAATCTCTCCTCCAGTCCACAGTGGTCCGACTCCACAACTCCCTCGTTTCACTTTACTGTGAGAAACGGGAGTTCATGAAAAGAACATTTTTATCTGTCTCTGACACATCAAGTGATATAACATACAAAGTTGCTCAGTTGCAGTTTAACACTGAAACTCTCTCTCTCTGTATCACCATGGCTCCACTAAAGCTTGGTTTTGGTTTTCCAGGGAAACACAGAAGGTACAGTATTTTGTATTTTGAGTTAAGGAGATAAAACCTGCCAAAAGTTTGACATAAAAAAAAATACACTTATGCTTATACTGCATTTTTATATTGCACGCATGTTCATCCATAATAATATCTACAGTATCCAGCCTGCTTAGCACAAAGAATGGAGCCAGGAGGAAACAGCTAGCCTCGCTCTATGAGCTGTGTGAAAGTTGTGACATTAAGTTGAGTGAAAGGGCAACACTGGATAACTTTGTTTTACACATGTAGCACAAAACCGGAGATTGTCTCAGTGTGTCAGATACATTCTCACCTACTGGGAATACTCTGGTTTAGGTGAGGATGTGACGTGAAAAGTATCCTGTGAAAATCACAGTTTAATGCTGTTCCTTGAATTCATACGAGTCTTTGCTCACAGAAGTTCCTTCACTTGAGCTGTGTCGAAATTCAGGGAACTGCATGAAGGTCGATTACAGTGTCGCAACGAGGCCTGTCCCAATTCGAAGGCTCCTCCAAATGTGGCTGACAAATCCAGCCTTCTCTTGTCTGTTCTAGAAAGACACACCGCACCTATCCTTCGTGGGCTCCCGTATCCAGAGATTATCAATCAAAGCACTTTATTTATCTGCAAGGGGCAATGAAAAAAAACAATAGACACTAGATAGCCATCTAGCTTGCTAGCTTTCGGGATGTTGAGTTGCCTCCACGCTGTTTGCGTTCGGACACGATCAGGACCATTCATTTTATACTCTATGTTTGATCACATTGAGTGAGATCTTGTGTATGAAGAGTCGCCACTGTGAAAACTTCAAACGATAGCTGAATCGTTCAGAGGATTACTGTATAATGTTTGAAATCGATTGAAACTGTCCTTAATATCTGTGGTCTCCTTAGTTTTTGAATCAGTAATGGTCTGAGCCAAATGTTTCCATTGCCATCTTCACGAGCCTTCGCCTTCACCCTCCAGTCGTGCACTTTTCCGACTTTGTGCTAGTCGCATAACAGAAACATCATCGACTCGCCTACTCACTGTGAATTCCCCAGACAATGAGCTGCTCTGTTCACACAGTTGGACATTACATGAACTTTTTATTAGTCTGTGCAATTTCGAGTCCAACTGATTAAATCTCACATACAAGCTTAATGAGTTCGAGGTTGTAGTGCAGTTTTCTTTGACTGATACATCAACTTTTCTGCCTCAGCAAGAGGTGTTTTACTGCACAAATCGAAAAGATGCATAAAAGCAGGTGAATGGAAAAGCTCTTATAAAAAGTAAAGAGTGTTTGGCTGAATGGACTCGTGACACGTTTCCTGTTATTAGACAAAATGCATGTTCATGATCAGTGGAGCAGCTCCATGTGTTTGCTGACATTACACTACACATTCCCTTCCCTTCATGTAGACTGTTTTGTTGTTTTTGCGTTAACAGCCTCTCTTGAGTTTTAGAGAGAGAATACTGATGAAGTGATGATAATGTTTGACTGAGCCAAACTAGAAATGGTCCTCTGTGAATTAGTTGTACTCACTTCCAGACCCGCTGACTTGATACGGCCCGTTTTATTTTTTCCTTTGAGCATAGCTCAGAAATGTGGGCTTGATGAGCGATGAGCGAAAATGTTTCCGCGTCTTTGTGAGCGTGCAGCACGTGAGCATGTTTTGCTTTTCTGCTTGTGCAGGATGTCAGATGTTCAGCGCTTCTGTCAGACATTTAATATCATACACAAGGCCCTCAGATGAAAAGTCACTTTATCGGCCGTGATGAAAAGACCCCTTTGTCCGTTGCTTTTATCAGATTTGGTCAGGGCTCGATTAAAAGCGCGTGACGCTGCTCAGGTCCTCTGTGTATTGTGCAGCTTTGCTCCAAGGTGGAGGTACCGGGGGACAGGAGGCTAATTTTAGTTTGGCACCATCCCTGTCCTCAGCGCAGGCAAGTTAGCTATCAAATGAAGAAACGGTTCACATTGATTATCCAAATATCTTGAGTGAAAACAAAACGGCTTCAGTTTCTGGATGTCACATAAAACCCACCACCTGACTTTTTGGAAAAACATCTCCATTTGTGCATATTAAGGAACTTGTTGAAAGGATAACGAGGAGTCGTTTTCAGTAGGCGTGAGCTGAGAGTTAAATGAAGCAGCTGGAAAGTTGTGACGTGTAAAAATTGTGCAGGAAGCAGTAACCGACCACACGTCGATTGATGATGTTTCCCATCTGACACAGAATATCCCAATCTCAGCTGTGTCAAAGAAAATATGTTTCTGTTTAATATCAAATCCAAATCTGACCCTCGGGACTGAGTCAGTTCTTTGAACCAGACCTCGGCCTCTACGCTGCGCAGCTCTTTCCCACAATCTCGCTCCACGTGACAGTTTACATTTGGAAACCCCCCTGCCTATTCAAAAGTATATTTCTCAACATATTTTGCATTTGGGATTTGATTTTCTTGTTTTCCAAAATGTTCACATTCTCCATCTGTCATGTGTGGGAGGTCATGATAATTATTCAGATATGGGGATAATGATGCACATTTACAATCATGGAAAGAAGTCACAGGATTGGACCCCTCACAGAGTTACACAAGGCAGGAAATGGACACAAATATGGAAAATAAGTCGTCACTGTGCTTCACCCCGAAGTGTATTGATCATTGACGAGCATCTGAAACCCCCTCCCTCAACACCGATCTGATGTTCGCGCCCACTTCACACACTCAATTTCCAGGTGTGCAGAAACGAAAATAAAGAAGACTGTGATTGTCCCCATTTGAACTTGCTTGAAAATTACTAAAATGATAATGGATTATCAAAATGAATTCTTTCCTAGGATTTATTTCATTTTAACTTCTTGTTCAGATTCTTCATGCAGCTATTTTGAGATCACAGCTCATTGCAACCACCATGCAACTGCTTTGTCGGCATACCAAACTGTTGAAGTCATCTTCTTTTGGTTAAACCTACTTTGGCCCTAATGTGGCACAAAACAGGGCCTCAGGGACAGTTTTCACGCGTCATGAGAGAATCCTATTTTATCCTATTTCCGGCTCTGAATTCTACATGGAGACGCCATAGATTGGTGGGAAAAAATCAACCCTGTTGTTCAGAAACACAATTCTGTCCATGCATTAACAGGCCTTTCTTCACCCATGCACTTAAGCCATGCACAGAAAGTAGCGTTTATCAGCGTCCATTTGCGGCGGAAGGAAGGCAGGCTCTTGAGGCTGTAATGTTAACAGGATGTTTCGTATAGGACCCTTAAAGAGGCTTTGATTCTCGTGTGTTTGAGAATATATTTCAAGATGTGTTTGAGTGCAGTGGAATGAGGGGATGATGCAGGCAGCGGATGTGCGAGTTGTGGGAATTTCGTACAGGACTGTGGAAGACACGTTTTTGGCTTCAGATTCCTACATTACAGTACCTGAAGGCCCCAGCAGCAATGTCTGCTTTAGAAATTATCCACTTTTCAGCTAAGTAGATGATTGCAATGAATGCATGTTCCTTTTCTTTTTTTCTTTTTTTTTTGGCCTCAGATTCCACGTGGTCAAACTAAATCAAGTGCGTTTTGAGTATCCAAAGAGAAAAGGAAAACGATGCGAATCATGGCAATGCAGTTCGCATTAGTTAAAACGCCATGCAGGTCACTTGGGACTGTAACACAGGCCTGCTTTTTAGATGTGAATGGGTGGTGTGTAATAAGGTCAACAACTGGATCAGCCAACACGTGACTAACCTCTCAAATGTGATTGTTTTAAGGGGGGTGGGTGGGAAGGCGTGTGTCCGTGACGGGGGGAAGATGTCTGGCTTTGATAAGGGCAGAAAAGCACATCCCCTGCCAAAATAGTGGCTCTGATATGGAGAATGCTCGGCCATAACAATCAGGGGAAGAGCCCATTGTGCGGTGCTGCAGGAAACCATAGCCTCGGATGAGAAGCCCATGTGTGGGGCTTCCCTGTCACTGATGTGCATCATGTGTGTGTTTGTGTGTGTTGTGTAGCAAGGGAGAGATTGAAGCAGAGGTTGCGTGCAATTTCCACTCAGGTGTTGCCATCACCTCACGGATGAACCCCTGTGACCTTTCTGCATTTGTGATATGTTTGTGTTCTGTGCACATGTGCATGTGCGCTCACGTGTCAGTGGATGTAGATTATGTGTGTGTGTGTGTGTGTGTGTTTTTGTTTGTTTAAATATAGTTTCCATAAGAATTGTGTTTTTGTTGGGTGGGGGGGCTTTGTGGTGGTGATTATTTGATTAGTCCCAGTGGTTCGGCATTGTAACAGTGAGGAAAGGCCTGGTGAGCTTGGATGTTTGCCCCCATTCGTGTCGAAATGTCACTTTAAACAAGCAACAATTATGAACACACACTATTGTGATGGAGGATTAAAAGGTCAGTAGATCTGCGTTAGGTTTGGTTGGAGCTTCTTTTGTGCTTTACCGAAAAGTGGCTTGAATTCGTCAGCCAGTTTTCTCTCCATCGTTGACAGGATATGTGAGTGTGAGCCTGATATCGTGTTTTTTTCCCCCCTTTTTTTTGTCTCACGCGCAGAGTATGCGAGGTGTGTTTATCTCTGGGTTTAGTGAAGTTGGGTTTTATGGGAAACATCCTGAGTGCAGAATTGTGTGAAGAGAAAATAGATTATCCAGAGAAACCTTTCTAAACAGGAAAAAGGAAACGGGGTGGAGTTAAATGTGTCAGAGTTGCTTTACAGCCCTGCTGGACCCCACATAGTTTGACTGCTCCAGAGCGCGGCCACTGAGATGTATGTTCACAAACCTGCTGCTGTTTGTTGTAGCACAATGAGAAGGAAATACTTATGTGCTGTGTAAAGGCATGACAGCAGCATTATGGTTTGATTTATTTTGACATCACCTGGATATTGTTTGATCTCTTTTCTCAGAATCATTTCTCAGAATTTTCTGAACATTGATCTATATTCTTTACATTAGTGCTTCTCAGAAAAAGTAAATGGCATCTGTGCAACGTCTGTGAGAGAGTTGCATCCTGGGAATTCACACATACATGTCCTGGTTGTGCAGGCGCTCTGTGGCAGCTGGAAGTTACTTTATTTGTACTTTATTTACACTTTAGATACTTATTGATTTTATATTCACCATCCCATTTTTAATATTGTTTGTTACTCAAATTTTTGACAAGAGAAACCCCTAAGAGCATGACCTCAATTATATGCCACATCGCAGTAAGACTATTTAAATTGCAATGCAAAAACAGAAACTGGTGTTTGTGTTGTTGATTGTATGACATTTATTTCAGGTCTGAGGTTGAGGGTTTGTTATACAAAGCAAAGTGTTGTATGATGAAGAAATCAGATTGTGGAGCATTGCGAAGGTTTCTGTTTGTGTTTTGTAATGTTGGACTCCACTTGTACCTCCTGTCTTTGAGGAACACATCTATATTTGCCTGCCTATAGTATGCACTTCTCTTCTGAAAGTCCACCACTAATTATATTATTAATTAATTAGAAATTCAGTAACCTAAAGCTTCTTTTATAATATCAGTATTTGTATTTGTAAACCCCATGCGTTTAAATTAACTTTTATTTGACTTGGAGTGGAGTTCAGAAGTAAGTCGTCTCTGGAAAACCCCTATACACTGTACACGTATATCCGCCCTGTCCTTTGCCCTCACTCCATCTCACAGTGATTAATGGAGGGACACAGGGGTCCCATCAGGCTTTGCTGAACGAATTCCAAAGCCTCGGTCCTGCTGGTCGTCCCAGGCCTCCGTCTCCTCGTATACAGCTCAGTCTCTCACTTCCTTTTATAGCCTCATTCTGCCCCTGCTCTCCTGTCTTCTGTCCCCTCGCTCTTTCTCTCCATCTATCTCTGAAAGGGACACTACTTGGCAGACAGCCTGTCCTCCCTCTCTTCCACCCGTCCTCTCTCCGCTCGTCTCCTTCACGTTGCTTCTCTTTCCCCCCTCGTGTCGCCCTCCTACACGTGCGCCTCCGCTCGTCTGTCTCTCCTCAGCAGAGGTGAGTCTTCTCTGTGAGCGCAGATGGAAGGATTGCTTCAGCTGTGTTTACACAAAGACACTCAAAAAGACTCTGTCTTATGTCCTGCCTGGTTCAGCAGGTGCCCACTTAAAGTCACTGAGCAATTTGTTTGGATTTGATGCATGTGGGGGAGTGGAGACTAAGACTAATCATATCCTACAGGTGGCGTGAAGGCCGTCCTTAATGCTATGATGTCTCATCATGTAGCACCGTGGACATTCACTGATCTCACTGCTCTGCACTGTACATTTTTTTCCCCTGGACTAGAGACAAAGACCATTTATTTCCACCCCAGCTGTGGTCTAATTGATTTGACTGAATTATTTCTTGTCATGGGAAGAATGTTAACAAAGTTAAATGCACAGTTTGTGATAACATGACCATGTCCAGCTTCTCTCTCTCTCTCTCGCTCTCTCTGTCTCTTGCTCTCTCTCTCTGTCTCTCTCTTTCTCTCTCTCTCATCCTCAGGCTGTCTTTTTTTCCAGTTTGGATATGGATATGAATTGAATGTCTCCAAAACTGTTGAGTTGATAATAATTTTAGGATGATCATTACTTTTACTTACCCAATACTTTTGTTAGAAAGTAATGGCATCTTGGGTGCTAATCAAAATATATTAGCATGCTAAGATGCTAAGCTGAAGGTAAAAGTTATACCTGCTTCTTTAAGTGCAATTAACTTTGGGTAGTATAGGCTACAGCACAGAGCCATAACTATACTCTTGTTTCTGGTCTGTGAGTGTGAGGGACTCTATGACTAACTAAACACAACCTTAAACTTTCCCTCATCCATGATCCCCATCAGCCACATGTTTGGATTATTTGTGAGTACATTGTCGACTCACACCTAGAAATAAACCAACAAACACTGATATATTCTCAGGCCTCTCAGATGTCCAGGTTGTTACTGCGTGGACCCGTGCATCTGGATGTCATTGATCATCCGATTAGCGGGGTGAGATTAAACAAGTCTGACAGGTTGGCCTTTTGCCATCGAGGACCAGAGCAGCTCCATTTAGTCGGTTCTGTAGCAGGAAGCCTTGATTAGAAGTGGTGCCCCCTGGGAAATGGAGTTGAGAGACTCTGTGACCTGAGGCCGGTTAAAGGAGAGGGAAGGTCCAGCTGTGTCACGGCAGAAACAAGAGCCGTGTTTACACTGGAGCTAAACCAGAGGAGCACAGTGGGAGTTTCTGCTCTGCCCTGCTTCTCTCAGGTCCCTCTGCTCTAGTTCATGTTCACCTTCACAGTCATGTCCTGGGCTTTGCAGAGTCACCCTGACCCCCGACTCTCCCTGTAGTTCGCTTACAATACTCCTCCCCCTACTCTAGTTTAAACTGTATAGCATGGTTTTACTACAAGTTGTTGCATGTCATGATATTCAAAAAGTTATTTGGTTTTGAGTTTGACATGCTTGAAAATGTAATATCCTGTAAGGAGCAATCACGAAAAAAGAAATTATGCAGCCATAATAAAAGGAGGTCAAATCTAAAATATGACCGATTTCAGTTCATATTAAAGTTGTTAAAGTGTAATTTCTGGGATTCAACAGACTTAGCAGAACATTGTTGTTACTTGTCGACACACAAATCCATCTGTGTTGAGATTGACCATGTTTCAGCTTAGTTCAGTGATTCTATGAAGCAAATAATCACTAGCATAAGTCTAAGAATAGTCTTTTTTTCGCATTGGTGATGTCCCTTTAAGGATTTTGGCCCTGATCCTGATCCAAGCCCTTAAATGTTGAGTATCTGCTGATACTGAGTCTGGTCCAATACTTGTTTAAATTTTTTTAAACAAAATTAAATGGATGTTTAACTGTGTGAATGTGACTCCTGGAATAGACGTGCACCACCAGAGTTTGACTGAGAAGCTGCAACATAAGCCGACACTGATCTATTCAAGTGCCTGATTCGACTCGGATCTATGCATGACATCCCGTGTCCTTGCTGTAGATTTCTAGGTATCATTCCCGCCCTTAAGTAACTTCTTGTATTTAGTTTCACAGCTGCTTCCATGCTGACCTTAAGAAATTTGGTTCTGGACTTTTTAATTCACTCCTCTTTCTATTTTTCCTTCCTTCTTCTCAACAAGTCTGTGGATCCCGCTCCCACCCCCCTTCACCCACTCTGTGCCTGTTTTCTTTTAATTATCCATCTGTGTAAATGCACTCATCTTCAGGGTGATGAGTGCACGCAGACATTGCAGCACTTAAATCGTCCAACAGGAACTTGACGGTGGTGTGACAGGAAGCAGAATTAGCTGTAAAGAAGCCATGATGCAGACGAGTTCTGCTGTTACCAACATGTAAAATCTGTTAAATCCATTATAGCTGCGATAAGAATTTCTCGTATCACGGTATAGTGGACGCCTTAAGGGAGATCTGGTGTCACATCAAGAAATGCCTCATTAGAAACTATGCCACTATGGCTGTGTTTGATGTTTTGCTTTTCTTTGCTGTTTTGCTTCCTGCTTCCGTGTGTGTGCGGGTATGTGTATGTGTGTGTGTGTGTGTGTGTGTGTGCGTGTGTCTGTGCATGTCAAACAGTTCTCTGAGCTTGTTTGTTCAACAGCTAAAATCTGATTATTTGATTCAATTCTATGTCGGACTATTCCCGGAAGGTAAAGCTGCACAGACGGTATAAATGCTCCCTTTTGACATGCTGCCCTACTTTTCAAGCTGGTATTTAGTAGCTTACTGGAAAATAGGTACACATTTAATCCATATAAAACTGATTAAAAAGTAAGTTGATCACTACAACGAAAATACATGCGTGCATTTTCATGTACTGTATTCTGCTGTTTCCGTCACAACTTTCCAGATGAATTAAACATCAGGGATGCTTTGCCAGAGCAGATGCACATTGTGAGAAAAACTTCCCACAGCCCACATGAGTCACACAGCGAGGCAGTAACAATCCCCAGCATGATGTGGTCACCATCTCTGCCTTTCAACCCTTTTCAGGTCTTGTGTTCGCTCTCTCACAAAGACATGTGCAATTTAATGTTTATATCTTCCCATTCACAAACACAGGGGTCGTTTAGACCGACTTCTTCCCCTCCTTTTATCCAACAAAGCAAGAATGTCTTTACTCAAGTCCTTATTTTGTCTCAGGATGAGCAAGTCACATACTGCAAAAGTATGTGGCAAAATCATTCAACATATTGTTCAAGATCTCTCTCTTTGGTACAAACACTAAACAGACCTTAAACTAAAGCATCAGGGTGTTTTTATGGTCAGATGGTTCTGAGGCAAGACCAGTGATTTAAAATAATTTAAAACAAGGAAACAAACACTGTGCTATCCTCTTCTACGTCCTTATTGTTTTTGAATAAAACTATTGGCTCTATCATCCAAAGCACATGGTTTAAAGCACATTTAGCATGTGCCAGTGTCACTTTGCTATTTTAACACTGGGGGGGGCAGGGTGCATCAGAACTTAATGTCTTAATGATTCATGGAAGTGATTTTGGGTGTAACATTCAATAAACCAATAAGAGTGACATCTCTTATTCGCTTTCGAATCATCTGTTGTGTAACAGCGGTTGAATACATTTAGCTGATGATTGAGGAACAGTGTGGCAGATTTACCAGGTAGTAAGAAAGAACACTTTGTCTGCAGAGTCTCGTTCAAGAGACGTCCGTGACTCTTTGTGTTGTAATGTTGCACCGGACTCATCCCAACCAAGTGCATCTTCAGGTCAGTATGCTTGGGCATAACAGACAGAGGTTATGCACTCTGCAAAACTGACAACTATGTCTGTCTGAAACTACTGTATAAAGACACACACATTGCACTCAATCATTCCACACCTCAATAAATTTGTATTAATCGACTGTGTGCTCCAGTGTCCTCCCTTTGTCTCCAGGACTCAATCATGTTAGCAACAATGGCATCGCTCAAAAAAAGTTCACAGTGACAATGATAACATGTTGATCTTTTTAGGTATAAAGTTTCCTGTGTTCAACATCTTAGTTTTGGATGTTAACAGTACTAAAACGTGCATGTCCACGAAGTAGGCCTGTATTTGAAACTAAGGAGGCTGTTTTAAGCTTAGCAGGTGTAAACCAAAGTTTTGCACACATTGAAATATGAGCCTGATAATGAAATACTGATGGAGGTGCAATTTACCCCGAGAGAAACATAACGACCATAAATGTCTGTGCCAATTTGCATTGAACTCTGTTGAATAGTTGTTTAGTCAAGACTGACTTTGCCACTCCTATTGATAAAAATGTTTGCTATGAATAAAATGTTCCTAATGTTTTCATACTTCTTGATTCACAATATGAACTCCAGCTTCAGTGGCTCCCTCCCAGAGATGCTTCTCGACTGGTGAAGGGAGTGTACTGTAGCACACCCAGTGCCCGATCACTGACACTGTGACGTAGTGCAGATATGCATCAAGACATATCATGCAGCATGTTTCCCTCTCGGAGTCGGAGCTGCTCATTGAAAGAGGCCAGGTGTTTCAGATTCTTCCTCTTTGACGTGCACATCATTAGTGTGAAGAAGAGCAGCTGTAACCTTGGCACATCATACCAGTGACAGATGGTCTCCTATACCATTTATAAATGTACACACAGACACACACAGTCAAAATGAAAAATACCATAAAGTTTCCTCTCCTGGATTATATCTTACATCATTCTTCTTGTCCACAAATTTGTTACGATCCTGGTCCAGGTCCATTAAGGAGGGTCCATGGTCAGTTTATTACCTTTACCTAAAGGTGCCTGTGGAGTTAATAACCGATAAATGGTGTGAGTCCTTTGAGCATTTACAGCGTTTCACATATTTCAGCCAATCCACACAAACAGAGCGATGCAGCAGCAAAAAAAAAAGAGAAAAAGAAGAGCTAGAGAATAGTTCAGGTTGACGTGGGGTTATGTGAGGTAGCCATGCATCATCAGTACATGACCTGCATTGGATCCCGAGCAGCACATTCCCAGTTAGCACGAACACACGAGGGGCGGCACACGGACAAAAGGCATTTTGGATAGTTTTAGAAACGCTCATCCAGCCAATCAAATATCAGTGTAAATGTACACTTCATGTAGAATATTTTCTCCAGTTTAATCTTCATGCATGTGAAAAAGCACTTTCCTTTGGTATTATCTTTTTACTACTGAAAAACCGCATATCTCCGCACAGGCGTACTGTAATATTCTGCAACTATAGGTCGGCTGAGTGGATGACTACACACATAACCACGCATCAAATAACCCAAACTATCACCTTTTACACCAAGAAAACTCAACAATTTGCAATTCAGCATGGTGCATTTCCATCACACACAGACACTCTGACACATGTCTGTGGATATTCTCATTCAAGTCATACAAGTCATCGTTATCTCTGGGCAATAAACTGAATCGAAGGCAGCTGAACTTGTATTTGTCTAGGAAGACGTTTCGCCTCTTATCCAAGGGGCTTCATCAGTTCAACATATCTCACACAGACAAATCTAACAGAGTTACAAACAAAGTAAACTTTTGAAGTACAAATTTAAATTAAAAAAAACTTCACAAAGTTAGATATTAGGGTCATATTGGTCTGTACAACTCCAAATAAATCTAGGATCTAAGTTCCTTTTGTACAAACGCCTCTTACTCCCTTGGTAAAGTTATGGCACTGTTGATTTTCCCCTCCCTACTCCTCCTGTGTCTGGAGGTTAATGGTGTCGTTGTTATTAGTTTACTCGTGTCTTTTTAAGCGTGGTGGCGATGGTAGCAGCCCTCTGAGGGTTCACTGGTAACTGTAGAAGGGCACTGGTCATCCTGAGAGTTGAATAGTGAGCTCAGACATTCCTCTGGGTCAGGGTCAAAGTGGAGAGGCTGTAGGTCAGGTCCTTCGTTAAGGACGAGCAGCAGCCCCTGACAAACAGCCCACTCATGGTTTCCTTGTAGTGGGATTCAGTTTCTGTTGACTCCGATAGTCTAATAGTCTCAAGAGTCTTCGTTACCAATTTGAGTGGTCGTATTTTACATCTCCAGCGACTGTGTCACCACCATTGTCGGATCAAACACTCACTCTGACCTGCAGTTGTCTGTGATCTCCGTTCATCTGATACCTCAGGCGCAGGAGGGGTCGCACACAAACACTGTTTACACTCCGCTGTGTTGTTTCATTTGTGAAAAACGAGAAACCAGCTCAAAGAGGCAGTTTGTCATTTCTATCACCCGAGTGATCGGTGTTAAGAGGATCTGTCTGGGCCGGGCGTCGAGGCTGATCTGTCAATTGTTGGATGTTTAAACAACAGCACATGAGAAACTGTATCTGTGGAACAAAGAAAAAAATGACACAACTTTTATTTTTTAAATCTGCAGACCTCCTTTGAAATTCATCTTCCCCCTTTCAGTCAAGTCAAGCTTCATGCACATGTCTAAATTATGTCTTTAGTTAATCATTATTTGGGAGGGGGGTCATAGATGAGGAATGTACAGCTGTGCGTCAACATCACTGGCTCACATCTGTCTTCTTTTGCTCCTATATGTGTGTATGTGTTTATATTATGCCCTACATGTTATGGGGGCTTTATCTACTGCATTCAATTGAGTTTTTTTTTAGATTGTTTCAAGTTCAGTCTCTCTCTCTCTCTCAGTGGTATTTGTTATTTCGAAACCATGTCGGGATTTTGTGTTCTTTTGTCTATTCATTGGAGTCCTAATCAACCCACAATCCTTTGGGTGAACGTCTTGCATGCGACAGACTCTAGCAGGAGGCCCAATCCCGAGGTGTCCTCCTTCTCCAAATGTGGAAATATATCTCTGCATCTGTATTTATAATTTGCCTTCAGTTTGTTTTGTCTGCTTTTGCAGAGTGTTTTTGTCTTGTCATCGCCCCGCTCTCGGCAGAGAGATGCTGTGTTGATTTTGGCTGCTTTTGACATTAACAGGAAGGGTTAGGAAGTGGTTGTGTCTGTGGTGAAGCTACTGTATACAGTACATGGAAAAAAAGCAAAACCATGGTGAGTCAGGCCGACCACAGAGGATCCACTCTAACCAGTCACCATCATGTCTGAATGTGCTGTATGACGGTGGTACAGTAGATAAAAGGCAGGCTGAAGAAACCACCTTCATAAAGCACCCAGCCCCCTACAAAAGAAATATTAATTGATTATGTCAACACATAGAATAGACCTAAATCAGCTCTGATTGGCTGACAGTTGTCCAATAAAATCATATAGTTCAAACAGTGAAGTCTTATTTCTGTATGTGTGTGGATTCAGTTGAACTGTAATTAACCATCACAACAATATTTACTGCTCCATTAGATGGTCAATGGAGGATATTATGGGATGTCATCTTTGTTGTATCGTGACCTCACTTGCATTAACTGTCAAGGATAAAAAAAACAAAACATGGAGGACCAGGTGAAGAATTTATGTCCAACTTGTCCTCATTCATTAATGTGCATTATTGCTTCCTGTATAAATGTATGTAAAAGCACCTGTATCTATTTTTTCAATCTTAGATAAACAGCTCATTCACCTGTGCCAATATTCACAAACCCAAATAAACCTTCTGTAATTCTTTCTAATGGCCTTTTTTTCCAATCATGTGTGTGAGTGTGTATCAGCAGGAGAAGGAGAGAAAAACTTGACCGTGAGAAAGACTCGTGTTGACCCAGCTGCTTTTATTTCATTTACTGTACGGCACATAAAGGAGGCGGCGCACATTCAGAGCGAGGCACCAGTGCAGCCGTAAAGGACAGGGAGGCAACAAAAACAACATTTCTCACTGAGAGAGGCATTAATCCGACTCATTAATCTCAAGCTTGAAAAACATGTACCCTCCTAAGAATGCAAGTTGTAGACTGTATCTCCACACAGCACTTTGTCAGCGCTCAATTGGTTATACCAGCGAGCACAGTCAAAGGTAAAGACAGGTAACCATGAATGGAAGATACCAACACAGCAAATACGTGCAGTTTCCTGTTAGGTGGATGTAACATTAACACATGCTTGTAGACCTGTTTACAATGATATTATATACACACTCCACACACGCTACAAAAAACTGAGGAGCCTGGAAAGAGAGAAAGAGATTTCATTTGTTTGTTTGTTGAGACGCCATCTTGGCTTGTAGGAGGAACACATTATGTTGTTACGTCAACATGCTCGGAGTGTTTTCCTACTTTAACCGTCTTAAAAAGTTGTATTTCTCCTCCGTCATGCGTGTGTGGTCTGTTGGTGTGTACTGTATACATATGCACAGGTTCATTTATATATGAGCTGGACTGGGTTTTTTTTTTGTGGCAAGCGTGTTTACATCTCTGTAGCTCTGAAACAGAGCAGAGAACTTCAGTGGATTTCCCACGACACTGAATGTAGTTCGCAGGACTTAAAAGATGATCAACACCGAAGAGTCGTACTGTAAACCACAAGCCACTGATGAACAATCGCAGCAAACCGGATGGCAGGAACTGCCCGGGTTTATGGTCATAGTTTCATATCATATACACTGATGTCTGACTGTTTTCATAACAAAGGCAACGGAAAAATGTCTTAATTACACTTTTTGAACCCTTTTATTTTACAGAAAGGAAACATGAATGTGTTTATGTATAAGAACGGGTAACGGAGCATGATGACTTCAACCCATCTGTACATGTGAGGCAGAAATGATGACCATTCACTGTTAGATACATAACAATATATCCTGTGCCTCTTTGTGTGTGTCTGTCGTCAACAGATGAAATGTTGGGTCTGGTAAAGTCTTCAGTTTTCCGGTGTTAAGACTGGGAGCTGGACCTCTTTCACTACTGCTCCACAGAGGTGTCAGATTTATAGATATAGTCGGTAGAGCTGCACGCTGTGGGATTACCTGGTCTGGATTCATTTGTCTCTCATGTTGTCATTATGTAGTTGTCGATCTGCTTTGCTTTCACGCAACGAATGAACCACAACAGAGTTTTTTCTCAGAAGCAGATAGAGATTGAACTTTACCAGTTCAGTTAAAAACTTGCTGTGTGTGTAGTGTGGTCGGTTGGTCTTTGGTTCCTTTGGTGAAATAAGTCTTGTGTTTAACGTAATTCTTTGTATACTTTGACAGTTTCTAATTAAAAAGTTAAATGAATTAAAGAGTATAAAAGAGTGGCCCCACAATAACTATCCATATATCACAAGAAGCTTTTTGTTTTTTTTAAACAGTCCACTGTGAGTCTGATACCATGCTAGGAGTATAATAAATCTCTTTTAATGGTATCAGAAGTTCAGCTGCAGTTTATACTGTTAATCCAGTAATAAATGATCTCAATGTGAACTTATCATAGAGGGGAAAAAAACATTGCTGCATGATTTACTCTCTGAAACTGGACTGAGCTCCCGTATCGGTCCATGTACCATAACTGAGGATGGTATGACTTCATGTTTGTGGCTCTTGGTTGTTTGGTGTTGTATTTTTGTGAATATGAAGAAGACTGGAGCTAAAATGCGTCGGTCAGGACCAAACTGAATGAACCGAACAATGAATGAAACGAAAGACAGGAAACAGAAAGTGGTCTGTGTGTAAATCTATTGAACCTCATCCATTACCATTTCGCTCTGTTTTCTGGAAATGACGGGTTAACGCTGCACTAACTTTTGAGCACCCACACATTTTCGTCCAATTAGTTTCCAAGGTGTACCCCAGAATGGATGGAAAGGAGTTGTGTGGAGTGGGTTATTGTGTCAGTGGGTGGGGAAAACAGGATACCGCTGCACAGTCCTATTGTCTCCTCCTGAAACAGCCATCAGCTATTTTCAACCTGTAAACTGCGAAGTTGAATCGATGGTGCATTGCTCCATGATGTGTCATTGCTTTTATGGGAGCCATTCCTTTGTGTGTCTGTCCGGAGATGACGGAGTCCATTGTCTGTGGTTTGGATTTCCACCTCAGTGTGTAGAGAGGTCATTCCGTGACTTTGTGACATCCTTATTGGAATAATATCTTCCTATTTTACCTCGGCTTTTTTTGGCCCGCAAAAATGCTGCCAAGATGTCCAGAGGAACTCAGTTTGGAAAAAAATCAGCTCAAAATTAGGAACGTGAGAGAAGAAATTGTTGAGTCTGCCATCATCGGGTACAGGCTAAATTAGACCCATCACAGCATGTTTTAGCTATATCAAACAGCAGTCTGAAAGAACCCCTTCAGATCCACTGATATTTAACAAAAGAAACGCAGCCTTGTGCATTCCTTCAGGGCGAGGAAGAGGGTCTTTTTGTTGTGGAGATAGGGGATCATTAAAGGACGATGTCTGTCTGGTAAAAGAGGGTCTTTGTGCGTGAGGCTGAGTCTCAATGTGGCCTTTGTCAGCGGGAGCGCCGGGATTGGCTGTCAACGTGAGGAGGGAGAATTATTCTGATTCTTTATCTGCCACTTTGTTGCCACTGTGGGCATAAAGTGGTCATTTTGATTTTTTTTTCTTCTTTTTAAACAAGGAGGGGGAGGAGGGGGATGGGGAGGGTATGGAGGTATTTGCTGCCTAAGCAGGCTATGGTATGGCTGTGTAGGTGGAGGACGTAGGCCCAACACAGGATGGAGACGTCATCAGCAGCAACATGGCGCCTCTCTGCATGGCTGTAGTCACTCATGTATGCTGATTGTAAGGCCACGGAGGATAGATAGATAAATAGATAGATAAATACTTTATTTATCCTGAGGGAAATTCAGTTTCTCAGCTGCACAATCAATCATCATTCATCAACAACAACAGATCAGTTCGTAAAATAGTCCATAGAGAATAAAAGAATAATTCATATTAAAATGAGGAGTTTGAGGTAATAAATAGTAAAATAAAAAGAGTGACAATACATAGCCAGTGGTGAAAGTAAAATGCAGAATTCTAGTGGAAAGTGCAAAGTGCATACATGAGCCTTATTTCCTAAACTTTGGAAAACTTGAAGTCAAGTGTTTTCCATTTGTCCTCCCTCTCAGGCAGAACAATGAAACTATCAGAAAAGCTGTGAGGTGTTAAGATGGAAACAGTCACTGATTGACCCACAGATCATTAAAAGAACATTTGGGTCAATTATTTGTTGATTCCAGCAGTGAATGTGAGTCAATGTCTCCTTGCAGCAGGTGGAGGTGGTATGTGTTATTTCCTGTTTCTGAGTAACAAATGTTGTCATGGCAAAGGCAGTATACACACACAAACATATATAAATTCTCCAACGCTCCATTCAGTGACAATTAACGTCGCCAGCTATTTCAGCTAGCCGAAGGCCCTGACAACTCTGACCTGTGGGTCGGGAAATCCCGTTTGTGTGACTGCTTTCTTTGATCATGTCTAACACAGAATAGCCTGTGGATGGTGGGTGGTTGTGTTGGTATGCAGACATCCAAAGACAAATTGTCTCTGTCTGTGGTCGGACGCAGCCTCTCTGATGAATAGGGTTTTCATGGACACACGGCTGTCCGTTATGGCTGGACGTCTGTCGTGAGTCACCGCGGCCGCATGCATCCAAAACATCCTTCCTGCACTAAAAACGGACCAAAACAGTGGTGCACAACAGAGCTGCAGCAATAAACAAGTGTATTCACAAACCACAGCGTAAACAGACACAGGCTGTCACACCTACAGTATGCAGCAGTTTTACCCCACGCTGTGTCACGTGTGATGCACAAACAGGACGACAAATGTTGCCACATGAACATACATCTCGAGCAAAGTGTTATTTTTGTGTATATTCCACCTCTGACCTCTAATAGCCCATGTCTGACCTTCATGTTGTGTGTTTTGTGTCTTGACAGGGTGGGAAGAAGCACAGTGGCCCCTGCGGAGGGAGAGACTGCAGCGGAGAGTGCAAATGTTTCCCAGAGAAGGGTGCCAGGGTAAGTCCCAAACTCCTAACTACTGTTCCAAATAGCTCTGTAAACACCCACATCTATTCCTCTCTCACTCTCTCTTCCCTAATCTCTGTGTTAACCAGCTCTTACTGTTGGTTTTCAGTCTGGAGGACCAAATAAGGCCATGTTCACACATGATGCTTTCTAAAAGCCCCTGCAAAGTGTAATTTTTATAACTTGGCAGGTGAATGTTTTACAGCAGGGCTTATCCCTTCAACCCAGACAAAGCACCAAAGCTGCTTTCATTGATGCCAATTGTTAATTCAGGATAGCTAAAAGTAGATGCGGGTGCATGATCTAGTGATCCTTGCACTTTTACAGTTTAGATGTCTCTGTTACCAACAGCATCATGTCTTAACACGGCCTGAAAGTCCTTCTGTGGAGAATTCAAGTATCACAACAATGCAATGCAAGTGCGTTAGACGATGTGAGTGTATGGGTCTGACATGGGCAGCCAGCCATATGGAGGACTCTGCTGCTGAAACTCATTAGTTTCAAATACTTATCACACTTTGCTACAGTTAGTGATGAAGTTCAAACCATTAACCTCTGTAAAAGAGGAGGTCAGATGGAGGGAGTGCCTGGAGTGTGGGAGATCCCTTAGGGAGAGGAATGAAAGACAGAGAAAAAAAAAGGAGCGAGCAACCTGATGCCGGGGTTTTTAAATCACAGAGACAGACTAAACATGCAGAGATAACAAGCTGTGAGTGAATGACTGCGGTTTTGCATGACTAAAGCTACTAGTCCGGCTTCAGACTTGTGCTGCGCAGATCATCAGATATCTTCTGATAGTTGGACTGAGGTTCCACATCTATAAAGTTATGTAATTTTCAGAATCAGCCAGCCAACACCGCTTTCCACAACAATTATCTAAATGTGTTCAGAAGCAAAAATAAACAGGGTTTTGTTTCGTCTGCATATTATTTCTTTATAAGGATGAAACCTCCTCAAATAGAGAGGTGGATTCTGGGTAATCTTACTGTACACGTGCTTGTAGAGGAGAAGACATGAACGCCTCTAAAATCCCAGGGCTGGTCACTTCCAACACACATCTTTGACCCATGTACTATATCTGTCTGAGGGTCTGGTTTTTTAATTTGTGTTAATGTCAAATGGAGTTTTTTAAGGTTGGAAATAAAAAGGGCAGCAACAACCTACTATGAAACTGGTGTTGCATAAAGACTCAATATAGAAAATAGAGACATGTACAGAACAGACTCACATATAGAACAATTATTTTTGCTACTTTCTGTACATTTTTAAAGCTTTAAAGGTTTTCCACAGCAAAAAAAAAGTCCAGTTCCTTTTGTTCCTCTTTTCTTTTAAAGCGCTCAGGGGAACCATGAATGTCTCAGTTCAGCCGTGTGATGTGGTAAACTCAAGGACAGAAACTGACCCTTATAAAACAACCCTCCTACCATACGGATATGGTACGGACAGCCTCTGAGGGAGGCACAGTAAAAACTAATTCAGAGGTGAAGACAAGGCTGGTTTAGCAACTGTAGTTTGGCATGCGATAAGAATTTACCAGACTAACTGTACAGTCGGTGTGACCTTCGACCTGCACGCCGACTGTGGATACAGGAAACCTCATAAGGAGGCAGAGAGAGGAAGTTCCACATTCCTCATCTGAAGGATGCAGGGGTCCGATGACAGGGTCAGCAGACCACCTTTCTCTTCCTCCTCTCCCCTCCTCTTACGTCTTATCCGCCAGAACCGAAGGAAAGAATTTCGCTCATCCAGTGATGAAGTGAGAAGATAGTATCAGTATCCAGTGCTAAATATGAATTGTACACAGTTTTCTCTCACACAATGATTTGGCTTGAACTACGCTGAAAGATAACACTGTCTGAGAAGCCAAGCATTATAACCGTGTCTTTGTTTTTGTCTGTCAGTTGTGGTCTCTGACGCCTTATTAATTTTCCAAGGCCTAAGAGTGTAGTCCATGACTGGATCCAACTAAATGTCCCCCATATATGCATCCCCCAACAGATGTACTTGTTTGTGAATGCAGCAGACACCAAGATGGATTATCACAGATGTGTTCATCCCTCTGTCTCTTTTGCTTTATGTTCATCTCCTGCCCTTCCAAATCTCACCCTCATGAGAGTCGTGATGAAGAACGCCTCACTGAGTGGGTCAAACTTGATCCTTCACAGCTGCCTGGATTTGTTGAGACTTGACACAGCTGTGGTGATTAGGTGATGGTTGTTAATGGGTGAATGGTGGCAGTGATCATCTCAGCATCTCGGTTTGGCTGGCTGCTCCGGGAAGTGCAGGATTTTTTTTTTTTTTTTGGAGCACAATCGTCACTGTGTCCACAGATTTATATAAATGTTATATTAATAATGAATAAAAAGACAACTTGTGCATGGACAATGTGTTCCTGTAGCGATGAACCCACAGATACTCATCATCAGCTCTTCAGATCTCATCTCCACAGTGCATTTCAATGACTTTTGGCTCACTGTTGTGGTTTCTTCGCACACAACTTCACTGTTTTGGTTAACTCCCACGGCTCTCATCACCTTTGTTTTCAACTGCAGCACGCAGCTGTTAAAGCACCAAAAGCCCATCGCAGGCCGCATGCTAAGCACCAAAACCAGATATTTCCCTCTGGAGCTGGTGGAGACCCAAAAAAAGGTTCAAACTAGAGTCAGTATTGGACTCCCATTCATCCGGAGGCTGATGATTCCAAACAAATGATGAAATTTCTCTTTTTCCTCTGAATGTGGATACAAACAAATGTTTGGTAGCACCATTAAAAACTCATGAGGGATCTAAGGGAAGACGCTCTGGCTCTGTCATTATAATACAAGAGGTTGTAATACATCCTCTGAACATTGCCACGTCTTCAGGGCAGATGACGCTGCAGTGAGTTGTTAATCTGAAAGTGACGTTAGAGAGCAAGGCTAACGGGTTAGCGTACTAACTTTAGTAGAAGAAAAGCTGCATAGAGACGAGAGTCAACATTAGAGTTGTTTTTCACTGCAGCTCATGATGAGTAAATTAAGTAAGTTTAATGCTGAACTCACAGTGTTTCCCCTTCATCGGTCAATAACGCTAACGCTATCTATGTAGCAATACCAAAACTTACAAATAGCTCCTTTAACAGGCAATAATATATCAGTATTATGTTTCCAATTTCTTGCAGTGCCCAATGCCCCAGTGGCCACAAAATCAGTTTAGTGGAAATTGATTATATTTCAGTGGAAGGAGGGTCATATGAGGTTCTTGGTGGGTGCATGCTAGTAGGATCCACATGATTCATTTTCTCAAATCGTCATAATTATAGGGAAAATGAGATGTTGATTGGGGACGGAGACAAATCCGGACAGAGACAAGAGAGAGATGGACAGTGTGAGAGAGACTGGAAGAATGAATTGGATTGTTTTCTAGGAATAAATATGTAAATTTCAATGGGTTCTCAGCTTTAGGGGGAGAGCAGAGATTTGGCGAGCTCGTTCTCCAGCCTTACCACCCACTGCCCTGCCAGAGAATGCATCCAAGGCTTGCAGAAAAATATCAAGCTCCCCACTGCATACCTCATAAAGTCCTCATTGTTCTTTTGCATTATTAGTGGATTGGACTCCTGAGATTGGTGATAAAAAGGGAGAACAATGTCTTGACTTAAACGGACTGAACTTTATAGCTGAGGAACGTGAGGCCACCTGTAATCACACCACAGACTTGGCACAAGTGTGACAAAATATAGGCTGAAAGTCCTGGGAGTTGTACGTGAGGTGGTGCTGTAAAAACATATTTGTCTGTGGTCTCTAAAGCATGAAAAACAAGGGCAGCGTGAGGAACTGAACCGAAGGTACCCTTGTCCTCATTAGAAAACATGACCAGGACATCAATGCTGTCTTTTGTTGCTCAGAGTGTTTTCGTCTTCAGTTCTCAGAAACAGGGAGTGGTTTCAGTTTTATGGAGAAAAGGAAACTTTGGATTAAAGAACAGTTGTGTCCAGCATAGTGGAAATGGAGAGGTGAAAGAAAAAACAGAAAGACAGAGAGGATATGTGACTCAGTGAGGGTGAGAAAGATAATGTGGGTAAAAGTGAAAATTTTGCCACCCTTAGTGACACTACACAGATCCTGTCTTCTCCGACATGGGAAAAGCTTCTACAGCTGATGAAGGACAGGAAATGACACATGTCGCAGGAAGCTGAGCACAATGACAATCCACTGATCTTTTTTTAATGTAGACTGGGCTCTGTTTTTGTGGGAACAAGATCGTCTGTGTGTTTGTGCTGTGGCTATAAATGGCAAATATTTCCTTGTTCCATGAAAACAAGTCTATACCTACATTTTGAAACCAGTACCCATGACTGTCATGTATTTTCCTGTGTCCTTTGAGACAGGATATCAGCACCAGGAGGCTCAGGAAAGATCAAAGACCAGGTTGAATATACAGTGTTTTCACCAATGGGTGGAAGTCCTGTGAAGTTTTACAGGCCTATATATCTAAAACCTTGTTAATACAAATGCATGGGATTTGACAGTAGTACTGTACATCCATCAACCCATTGGCTATACCATTTATCAATGCAGGGCCACTGGAGCCAATCCCAGCTGACATACAGTATGCTACCAGTCAAAAGTTTGGATGCACCATTCTCATTCAATGGTCTTTCTTTATTTTTATTACTTTCTACATTGTAGATTCATTGAAGGAACACATATGGTGTTATGTTGTAAACACAGAACCGTTATCCGTCACCTGACCTACAGTAAACCCAACTGAGATGGTTTGGGATGAGTTGGACCACAGAGTAAAGACAAACCAGGCAACAAGTGCTCAGCACCTCTGGGAACTCCTCCAAGATTGTTGGAAAACTGTTCCAGGTGACGACCTCGTGAAGCTGATGAGCGAATGTGCAAAGCTGCCATCAAAGCAAAAGTTGGTTACTTTGAAGAATCTAAAAATATAAAACATATTCTGCTTTGTGTGTTTACTACACAATTCGGCATGTGTTCCTTCATAGTTTTGATGTCTTCAGTATGAATCTACTATAATAAAGAAGAACCAATGAAGGAGTAGATGTGTCCAAACTTTTGACTGGCAGTGTAGGACGAAGGTGGGATAAATCCTGGACAGGTCGGCAGTAAATCTCATATCTCATAGATCAACAACGTCACACACTACTGGCAATTTAGAGTCTCCTGTCAGCCCAGTATGCATGTCTTTGGGCTGTGGGAGGAAGCTGGAGAGGCCAGAGAGGACCTACATAGGCACAGGAAAACATGCAGACCTCCCGTAGTGATGGACATGCGATAAAGCAAAAACTCTGGCTTGAGCAAATCTTCAGAAAACTGTCTCAACATGGAAAATTGTGTGTATAAAACAAACCCTCTCTAACTCTTAAACTTCAATCAGCTTGAACTCCTCCTATCAAAGCTGCATTTCCATCAGTTCAATCAGACGTGACTCATCTCTGATGGAAACTAACTGTCTGTCAGTAGAAGTTGACTGATAAGCTAGTGATCTGATTGGCCGGTACTATCAACATGTCAGTTTTCATTAGCTGCTTGTTGAAGCTTCACATATCAATAGAAGGCATGATGTGTAATGACGTTTTCTTTAAGCCCCCTCATTCCAACCCTACAATCAGGAGCCCTCCCCTGACCCCGACCTTGACTGTCAGGGAAGAACTACCAACAGTGGATAAAGATGAAATAATGGTGCATGTGTATGTGTGTTTAGTTGAAGGGAGGGAAAGGAAGTTGCAAACCTGCTGCTATCACTAAAACTCATGGACGGGAGGATTTTCTTTTCATAAGATTGTTAGAGAGAGGAGTTCAGCGGGGATCACAGCCGGGCTTTATTCTGTGGAGCGGTGGGACATGTACAGACACCAACCAGCTGTTGGTGTGTGTTAATGCAGCACAAGGATTTACAGTACCAGTACCAATGGAAAGATGGATGAATGGAGAAGGCGTATCATTGGTAGCTGCTGCTGCTGCAGGTCAGGGATTTTAAAGATACCTCAGCCACTGTGTGAGGCTGTTTAACGTCACAGTGAGACGTTGAAGTCATGAAACACAAACTCGTAACTTGCTCGTTAAATCTCCACACCTCACACATTCCTCATGTGGTTTGTTTGGCTTCACTTCTCCACTGAGACTAAAAACTATCTGGATACTGAGCTCACAGATCAAAGAGCAGGGAAATAATAAAGCACAAAAACGACAAAAATACATGTTAGAAAAAAACAAAAAACTTTTTAAACTATACACAACAAAGCCAAAGCAAAATTGAGCGTGGGTTTATGCAACACTAATGGTCGTAACAAGACCAGTTCTGAAAAGATGTAAAAACTGTTCATGAATATAATTATTGCAAAGAAATGACAAAAACCAATAGATACAACAATATTACTAGTTATGTATCTGCTGCAGTCTGTAATTGCTTATTTACATGTCCAGCAGATGCAGCAGCATTAAATCTTTAAATTGTCGATCCACTTTTAGCTCTGGTTTTGGTATCCACCCGTTCCAAATAAAAAAAAAAGTATCTGGCTCTTTAGCTGCTAAATGATCCATCTGCCAGTTGTGAAACTTGTCTGTCAGCTCTTTAGTGATGGGCCGACCCCCCCCCCCCCCCCCTGAAAACAGCTGCATCACTGACAGTAGTGAAATATGTACTGTAAAACTTAAGCAATAAGCTGAAACAGCAGTCCACGGAGAATAGAGAGATACTTTTCCACACATTTTTAATTAAAGCAGTCTTGAATGTGTCTGTTCTGGGTGTGGGTTTTGCTGCCTTGATGCAGAACGAAAGAGCAGCTTTCAGGCACAAAAATGTTCCTCGTTAGAAAACTGAACCTCACAAGATCACATCATATTTCTCCAATGACATCTTCGTCTGCCTCCACAATCAAAAGAAATTCTTTCCCTTTTTTTTGTGTGTTACCGTCAAAGGCGACTTTGACCCGGCGTCCCGCACCCAGCTGTGGTCCGGCTTTAGGAGCCTATAAAAAGTAGCTCACTCTCACATTTTAAGATGATGGGTGCTGTTTAGGAACAAGAGGACCATTGTTGGTGCAGACAAAGGAGCATCTCTTTTTAAAAGACACACACACACACATTATTACACACACATATACACACAGACACAGGGTAACACACACAAATGGGTTATTTAATTACTAATGTGTCGTCATTATTAAGTACTTCAGTCATGGAAGAGAGTAATGACCTTTCATAAAGCCCCTCAAACAGTGACTGTCCAATCAGATCTGAGCAAACTAAACAATGCGGCACTGTAGAAAGAACGATACTGGACATCAAAAAAGGTTTGGACCAATGACATTTTCATGGTGAGTTAATACATTTTTGTGGAGTTGTAGGTTAAGCCCCTTCCAGGACTAATATACTTTATCCTCTTTGTTGGATTTACACTCTGTCAGACCACTGCTTTATGCTACTTGCAACCAGAGGTGTAGTGGGGATTATTTTTAGTGCGGGGACGTAAGACTTCATAAACAGTTTATGAAGTCATCAAAAAGAAAAAAAGAAAAGAAAAGGATATTATAGTCAGTTACAAAAAAACGTCACCAACAAGAATTTTAATATGCTGGACTGCTTCTTGCTTACACATACACACACACACATTGCAACAATATAGGCCTAGACACACACTCACATCAGCACTTAACGGCTATAATTTCAAATACTGATATCAACCGTCTACTCGTGATTTTCACATTCGTAGTTTGAGCGTGACAACATCCGATGTTATCTTGGAAGTGTTTGAAACACTGACAAGTAACCAAATTAAACTAAAGGTTAGATTGAAACCAACCGGAGCCAAGTTGGACCAGTCTGGTCTTGAGGTCAGATAAAAGTTGGCATGGGATGATTTTCGGGGGGGTTTTTTCTTTCTTTTTTTTTAAGTGGGCCACACCATTTTTTGAGTGCCGTGGAGTGGGACTGGCTGGTGTAGGCTAATGTTAACAGCTCTGTCCTGCTCTTTGTTGTACTGTTACATGAGATAAAATTACATTTGCCAACCTACCTCATCCTAAAAGCCCTTAGTCGTACCTATAACCATGCAAAAAGCAGCAGCATGTCCTACAGTGTCCTTCAGTGACCTTGTTGCTGCCATCATCACGTTATCCATCCTACAACAGTGAAACAGAGTAGTCTTAGTCTCTGACAGTACAGTCATTCAGTAGTCCAGTATTTCTGCGACCTTGTATGTATTGGGGCAGAAAACTCTGGCTGCCACCCGACTGTGCTGTCATCAGGCAGAAGAACACATGCTTGTGGGTGTAACCGAGGAGAAACCAATTAAGCGCAATAATCCTGAGATATTCCATTTCATGTTGTGGCTGGGAGATCATTGCCCCGTGGGATTAATCATACATAAAGACTACTC
This sequence comes from Trachurus trachurus, assembly GCF_905171665.1. Lineage (NCBI taxonomy): Eukaryota > Metazoa > Chordata > Actinopteri > Carangiformes > Carangidae > Trachurus > Trachurus trachurus. The sequence goes on from NC_139899.1 coordinate 19,228,655, forward strand.
AGTGAGAAACATGGTAATAAGCTCCTTTTATGTCTTGAAACAAGCCGGATCTGTTTCATTCCTCCTCTCCTGTGGACTCCCTCTGCAGTCGGTTCAGTCCATCTCCCTCTGCCGAACCCTGTTTTACACATCAATCATTATGTGTCGGGGTCTGTATTTCTTTGAAAAGCAAAAGTTCTGTAAATAAGGTGTGTAACGCTTTTTATCCTCTGGGATGTTTACAGTCGATTAGCAGCGGACAGCGGTCAGGAAACTGTTATGCTCAACAAACAGGGTCCTGTAGGAAAAAAGTGACCAGAGTTTTGGGTCACCACAACAACGGCATGTGTTCCCCATCAGGCCCTGTGGTGAAATATACATGGGAGCCATCTGCGGAGCACACAGTTACAAGAGATTCCCTCTAAATCTTTTTTTAAACGATGGAACGAAGTATGAGGTGAATTAAAGCAGAAGTGAGTGATCCGGTCGTTTTCGCTAATGCTGGGTTCCAGGCAGGCTTTTGAAATCGTAAATTACAGCTTCAAGTCACAACTTACGACTTTGTAGCGTTCCAGGCAACCAACTCGTGTTTTTCCGACCTGTTTTACCGGTGAAAGTCACTATAACGGCCACTCGTAACTTCCGACCGGTGAACTCGTACCAGATCGAACTGGTACCACTTCACGGTCGGAAAAATACGAGTTTCCTTGAACGCACCATAACAGTCCTCGTCGCTACGTCACCACATTCACGGCGTTCCTTGGCTGCACACACAGCCCTGCATGCCGTTCTCTCTCCTCATTGGATAAAAACTGTAGGATACGATAAATGTTTTCTCTTCGGCTCAGAGCAGAGCAGAGGGACTGAGAGACCCGTGTTTCAGACCAAACACTCTATGTAAGTGATTGCTGTCGGAAGATATAACTATTTAAGACTTATATTAACACAAATATATCACTCACTTCTGCTTTAATATATAAGATAACTCTTCCCATAAGGTCAGTCAGTAACATACATGCACCTTTGCCCTCATTTTCCCTCCCCTTGCTCCTTATCTGGGAATCGCAGTTGCCTTTACATCCTCCATGTGAAAAAATGGAAAAACTGATGCAGGCTGGCAAAGTTGGACCATGGACTAGGCCAGCTGGATGGGTCGGAGAGTGCAGAAAGAGACCCTGAGGATTACATGGGTATCCCTAACACTAATGTAACTGGCTGAAGTCCATGTCAAACGGGGCCAACATCACAGCTGGGTATTTGACCGTAAATCTCATTTCCCAAACTTGGGTTTCCCAGTACTGTGTGTGGTTCTGATTTATTTATTTATTTATTCATTCATTCATTTATTTATTTAATTTTTTTTTATTTCATAAATGTGCTTGAAAGGTGATAATTTACATTAACGTATCTGAGTGACTTTTTTTTTTATTTTTTTTACTTTAAATTGCCCACAAATTCCAGCACTTTATGACCAAATAGATGGAAATCCAATGACATGTCCTAATATCTTTGCTGTACTTTCTATTAAGTGCTACTTAGCAAAATGTGAATGCCAAACATTACTTGCATGGCCTCACACATAAACAATTAATTAAGAGTCCAATTCCATGAGTCCTGTAATGACTACATCAAATTATCTGTTCTCTCCAAACAACAGGCTACTCAGAAATATTCATTTAAATTTATGACTTGATTTATCTCATTTAATCGAGTAAATACAAACATCAAACAGAGCCATAAGACTGTCCACAATATCCAGCTGTAAAATTCTGACTGGCTGGGTTAAAATCACATAAAAAGAAACAACTATATCAATATAACATTATTTTCTCACACTCTACCATTCCTCCCGTGGGCTCTCAGACTCTCACACTATTCAATATAAATACCTCCGTGCCCTTGGGTGTCATGTACAATGTCAGAGAACAGCTTTGTTTAGGAAATGGAGCTTTTATAAACAGAAGGACATTACACTTTGGGCGATCTACTCCATAGATGGTGGAACGATATTATAGCCCGGTGATAAATGTAACAGTGGGATTATAGAGGCAGCACACCCATGATTACCTCATTACGCACAGACAGACATACACTCAGACATACACTGACACCTGATACAGGCGCACAGGTGGTTGGTCTCTGAGGTGAGGGCAACACCTCATTTGAGATTGTGCGCCATGTCTCGCTTGTTCTCACACACACACACACACACACACACACAGGCTGCAGCTGTGACCTGTTTAGACACACATGTGCTTGGACCACAGGCTCGAGACATCTCATTCCTCTAACATGAGGCAATTGCACAGGTGTCGGGCCCCAGAGACCCCTGGGATAGCTGGAGGTCCAAGCTGTTCTGTTCTCAGCCTGGGATCCCCCCCTTGGGTCTTGATCCTCAGCACACACCCTGAATGCACATGGAGACTCTCTCTCTCTCACACACACACACACATACACACACACACGCGTACATACAACCACTGGTCATTAGCAGGCCCCTCGCTCAGCTCTGGATGCTGTCAGATCCCTGGCACATGCGTGTGCACGTGCTCAGGGAAAATATGCATGCAGAAATTAGCTCAGAGTCTAAACACATTAATTCTAATGTAAACTGGGCACAAAGCAGCTGAAGAGCAGCTAAACAAAGAGCAGCAGACCTCCTTGGAAAAAAAACAAGACAGTGACAAGAAGTGACTTATGTTTGTCTGAATGTCATCGGTTTCTACCCGTCTACTCCATCTCTCTCTTTCTCTCTCCATCTCTCTCTCTCTTTCCACACGAGACATTTTAAGCAGATGAGTCAGAGGGGCTTGTTATTGCGCAGCGGAGAACGTGAGGCACCAAGTGATGCTTTCGCAAACTTGGCACGAGGTTCGTTACCATGGCAATACCACAACTTATCTTTGTCCCAAATAGTTCCTCTTTGGATATGGATGCTGAAGCCGATGTTTCAACTGTATTTTTGCTTCTACTTTTTTAAAATTACGGTATATATCAGCTCTGGACCACCGCAACATGGATTTCCAGAAGTAGCAGAAGTAGGACATTTTTTTTCATCAGGGGTCACAGAAAGCCGACCTCCCGGACTACAGGCAGGAGATCTAAACATACTCTAATAGATATCTAAACATCATCTACAGATGTTTATTTATTCTGCCTGGGTCCTCCTCAGGGCATAGATAGAGAGCGCCCTCGTGTCCTCTGGACGGAGCCCCTCGAGCCACTAATGCTAACCCCCTAATTCCCCTCCACTCCTTCGGGGGGGAAGCTGAGCCCCGTTTCCCCTCGAGGCATCATGTAGCGGGGATGCGGATCTTCAGGAAATGAGTCCAAGAAAAAAGTGTCCAAGAAAAACATTTCAACTGGGTCACAGAGCAGTTGGGGCCGCATCTACCAAAGTGTCTGGGCCCGACTGTGGGAGAGAGACATTTCATGTTCACGTGCAGTCATTCGCCTTCCTGAACCTTCCTCCTCCTACTTTACTATAATTATTTCCTCTATTTCAGACTTAATTTCCTCCTTTTTCTTTTACATTTCTTCACCTTTTTCTCTCCTCTTCTCTTCCTTTATAAATCTTTCTTTCCTCAGGTTCATTCATTCCAACGTCTTTTTCCTTTATTCTCCTCTTCCCTCCTTAAATCATTCTTTCTCCTCCTACCTCCCATTTTCACACCACCTTTCCTTCCTTCATTTGTTCTTATCAACTCCCTTCTTTCTTCCTGCAATTTCTTGATTTAGTTCTTTTTCTTATTTCTTCTCGAGTATACAGGAAGCAGCACAACAATTCGACATTTACTTCCATCTCATGCAGCGATTGGCCGGTTGTGTGCAGATTTGGATTCATGTAGAATTTGAACTTTGAACGTTTCGCTGTCCTTTCTGGTCAAACAAAAATTACAATAAATGAGCTATAATTAATCCATAACTCTGCTGCATCAACACAGACCTGAAGGAGATCACATATTATGAATCTTAAAACCAAAACTCAGAACAAAAGCCTTTGTTGATGCTGCTCTCAGACCTTAGACTCCAAGCTGCTTGAGCAGTTTCCAAATAAGAGAGAGAAGCTAAAAATATTAGTATTTTCAAGCGTCTGGCCTTAATGTAGTGTCTTATAATATCCTTAAGATTTAATATGTATTCATAATTTGTAAAGGACTTTGAAGTGTATGAAAGGTGCTCTATAAATAAAGTTTGATTGATGCTGTAAATTCTCCTCAGTTTGCATTCCTGCAGCGGGCAGCTCACACAGACACTCACCAGGATTTTAAGTTTACATGACTGAATGTTAAAGCACCTACTCTGGTCTGTAGATGCACTGTGTTGGTATACGGGACTGTCAGCTCCCTGTCCCACACTGATGACATCATAGCGTAAGGTTCAGATGGCACCAGTCCTCCATAACAACAACACCTTCTGTTTAGATTCGGGTGTTAGTCCTGCGGAGATACAGTATATACAACCACCACTGGGTAATCCATGTGAGACTGTCGGTGTTGGCTTTGTAAATACAGACATGAGCGTCCATGAGAAACAGGCAAGGAAACACAGTATATATGAAGAGAAGGTTTTCAATACAGCAAATGAGTGTGCATGCATGCGTGGAGGTATCAGTCATGGACTATATAAAGTCTACCAAAGCAAACAACCTCCTTATGATGGAGAGACATGACAAGATAAGTAGAAAACAGATCTATGTTTACTCCAAGAAAATGTGAAACATGTAGAGAATGTGAAGGTCTTGACTTGTTTTAATAGCTGTGATACTATTTCTCTGTGATTTATCCGGTCTCCCATCTCTGTCGTCCGTCTTTATCTTTTAAATTAAAGTTTCAATCAGTGACTCAAAACGTCCTCTGTAGTTCCCAGTTTCTCCAGACAGACAGATAGAATAACAGAGGGAGCTTCCGACCAGTTGTTTATTGATTTATTTTATTCCTCTCGGAGGTCAGAGTGTCGTGCACTGGACTGTGCGTTCCCATCCTGTTCTTAGCGGGGTTGCTCCCAAACTGTCCAGCCCAGGGGACAGTCTGAAATTTATGATGTCAGGCAGGGTAACTTTTAATAGACCTGTTATTTAGGAATGAGAAATGCAAACACACCCACGTACACAGAGGGAGAGGAATATGGTCACTGCATTTTATACAATGAGATGAGATGTTAAGAGCAGGAATTTTCTCAGAGATTTCTGGATAAGGGTGAGACGTCATGAAGGCCCACAATTAGGTCAAGTACTGAAGTGAAGTGGGAATGTTAATTCAATGAGAAAAAACTTAAATGTAAGTTTAAGAAAATGTAAACAAAACATTGAGGTCCCCAATGTTTTGTTTACATTTTTACAAAGATTCAAATTTGTATTTCGATTTACAATCCACACATCTGAAAACTGTTGAGGGTGAGTTTGTTTTTCTAATGTAACAAGGCTATTGTTTTCAGAGTGATGTGGCTGCTTAGTTTTTGAATATAAGCTTTAATTTCTGTGAGCACCACTAGAGAAATCCATTCACCTCCACTGTGTTAAAGTGTTGGCAAATCTCTTAGACAAACGCCTGCGCAAAATGAGCCGAGCATGTGAGAAAATATGTTTCCTGTTTAAATTAGGCAAACTGAACTTTGGGTGTCCAGCAATCCCAACCTGTGCCTGAACCTCCGGGTCTTATAATTCCCCCTCCATCCTTGCAGCACCATAACTTACAGTGCCATGTTTACATTAGCGATCGGTCCAGTGGACACCAGCTCCTCTCTCCTCATCTGGACTCTCACCTGTCAAGTTGAACTGGAGGAGAGTGTTCAAAATCCTCCTCACACATTCCTACAGCTGCAACGGATGGAGCTGGGACATCCCATTGTCAGTGACACATATGATATATGAAAGGACTTAATCCTGAAAAAAATGTGAAAAATGCCATGTTAGAGGAATAACTGAAACAGTAGTAGAAAACAGTACAGTTTCTAATATCTCACCTTGTGTTTCTGCTCCTCCTGCCGTTCTTAACATTTGCTTTGCTTTTACCTTGTTCTATTAAGAAAAATACAGCAACATTTTGGGTTTTTGCCCCGTCAGCGTCCCATCAACCACCACCTCAACTGGCGTGTGTGTGTGTGGGTGTGGTGGTTTATGCCCTTCGAATGAGGTGAGAAGTGATCTGATAAGAAGCAGACACCAGTATGACATTCCTGGTTCACGATCTTTCTCTTCTTTAAAATCCTTGCAGAGTCATCCTTTGTTTTCTGCTGTCTGTCTTTCTTTTCTATTGTACTTTAATCTTGTAATTTCAGTCTTCAGTTTTTTTCCCCTCCTCCTGACGCATACCTCTCTTCTCTCTCACCTGTCTGTCTTTCAGTCCCTGTTATTTGTCTGACCGTGTGAAGTTAGTCTGTGGCTGAGACCTTAAATGTGTGTTGTAAAGGGAAGTGAGTGACTACCATCATTGTAACCATGAAACACACCCATTGAAGCATAAGAGCTATTCAAATTCCAGGAATATGTAATTATGAACAACTCATTGTTGTCGGCCTGAAAATTAAGCTCTCATTGAAAATGCACAACTTCCTTAGACGCAGTCTCACGGCATAATGACACCTAGACTGTGGCAAAAGAGGAAACATGGAATCAGGCCGAGCTGTAATCACACACACACACACACACACATACACAGAGGGATGGAGATTTGCTTTTATAGTGTAAATTTTGTAAATTGTGACTTATATCCTTATTTGGATTAAAGTGTTTTTGTGTGAAAATGTTTACAAGGCAGGCACGATTCCATGTTTCCTCTGTTGCCACGGTGATGTGACCGATGTTATTGATTCTGCAGTGGTAGTACCAGTAATAATGATGGCTATAAACAGCCAGCAGTCTAGCAGGGTGTGGAGATAAGAGGGAGTGGGTGGTTTTTGGGGCATAAATAACACGAAACAAGGGAGTTGGGGAGAAATTGATTTAGAAAAGAAAAGAAAGGAAAAACAAGCATCGCCAACCAAACGAGACAAAACACAGACACATTACAGATTAATGTGAAACTTTATAATGAAAAGTTGGAAGTCTGTTCGTTTTATCCAAGGAACAGTCCAAAATCCCCCCAAAATAACAGTTTTACCTCTTGAAATTAAAGAACAAAGGGTGTCATTATGTTGTGCACTTGCTTGCTCTCCAAGATAGATTTGTATTTTTTGTGATTGTATATAGTAAATACAATTAGCTTGACTTCAAAAGCTACAACACCTGGGTTCAAAAGTTCACTAAATGAGGTTGTGGAGAGTATTTGGTCGTCTGAGATCGAGCCTCTGCCTGCCTCATTTCCTTCTCTTCCCCCTGTGACTTCAGTGGGTCCGACCACATGATTGATGGCTCATCGTATCTCATTATGGAGCACACGAGACATGAGGGCTGTAGGTATGACGTGAGCCAACTGTGTCAGAAAGAAAAATAAAGGAGCACAGACAAGCTACAGTTACCCGAAAAAGGACAAGAGGGCAGCTCGTGTCTCCTGAGCTTCATAATCTGCTGAAGTCGTGACCTTTCTTCAAAGACGGACAGGAACTCAAACCCAAACAGACATGCATGTTTGTTAGTTCAGCGTACGTATGTTTGAAGATCGCTGGGTTCCTCTGATCCAGACATCAGGTTCAAACTTTTACAGCCCCAAGACACTTGCTTTCTTTTTCTGATCTGCGCTCGCCTTACATTTCTACTGTCTGCATGGGTCGGTCAGATGGTTTCTGCTACGTGTCCATCCACCTGCTGCCTCATCTAAACTCAGAGGTCTTTCATTTTCAAATGTCTTAGATGTCAGTTTCAGTTCTTGTCATAACTCTTCCCTGTGCTTTTTGTCATCTCTTGTGGTTTTACTGTCTGGTTCCTCAGACAGGGAATGAATACAGACACACAAAGGGGGGATTAGAGTAGATGCAAAGGGATGTGGGGACTCCTCAGAGTTTGGGGAGGAAATGCCGTGTGGAAGTAGTGTGAGCAGAAAAGAATAGGGAGTATAGAGGTATGAAGGAAGTGAAGCTGTGGAGGACTGGTAATTAAAGAGTGGGGAGGACAGGAGGGAGATTCAGCTCAGGAGAGAGGAGAGGAGAAGGGGGGGCGGGTGATGAGAGGGGAATGGAAAAACAGGCTACAGTATGCTGTGTGTAAAATGATTTGATTTAGACATACTCCAGCTTTTAGTATCCTTGAAACAACGTGGTCATATGACATGACCGACCACATCCAAAGGGGAGAAAAAAAAATCTGTAAGGCCTTCATGTTGTGGCACACGAGGCAGGAGAATGAGAAAAACAGAGCTTCGGAGTAAAGTTCAAATCCTGGCTGTTTTGTCACCTCTGCACACCTGGCAAAGAGCTGTGTGAAGTGGCCGTGATGGTCGGAGTAGAAAAAGTTACAAAAGTTGTTGGATACAGCTCACCACAGTTGTGATTAAAGACAGTTGTGGAGTTTCAAAAGCAGCAACATGGCCCAACAAGCAGAGAGGCCGTCAGAAGAGGAGATAGAGCAGACTTGTATCTCTTGTGGCACAGAGCCGTGTCTTCCCGATTACCTCACACAATGACAGGAAGTCCATTTTTGTCTCTCCAGCGTTTCTACCTTGAGAAGTGTAATTATTTCCTGAAAAATCTGAGTCATGGTTTCCCTGCTTGGCCCTGCTTCTTCACCTGGACACAGGTTGAACAGACCAAACAGAACAAGTCTGGTTGATACAAAGATGATCCCTCACTGGATTCCCACCCAGTAACTCACTGTATTTGAAGGGGCTTAGTCAGAGGCCCTGCTATCAGTAGCTGAACCCAAGTCAGAGTACAAAGACTATGGTGGCACTATAACTAACTTTAGAGCCAAATAGGTAGACAAACCTAAACCTATACATTAACACATACACATATGTTATGTATTTTATTGTGGGATCCAAAGTTACCTTCTATACCTGAGGCTGTTCTTCAGTGTTTCCTGCAGGTCCAGTATTGTAGCCGTTGTTACAGACAACACAAGTATGCACAACATCTCCCCCGTTATCAGCTATATAAAAAAAAGCCTTGCATTTATCAGGCCAGTGTTTAAGCCAAGCAGAAAGATAGTCTGCATTGGACATAATGTACCTTGCAAGTGGTCCAGACAAGGATCTCTTTTGCTGTTTCATGCACACAACCATATGCACAAACACACTCAACTCATCCCACTATATATTTTGCTTCTCTCTGTGTGAATTATTGTAAAATTATTACGTTGACAGAGCCATTTGTCTTCAGAAAATTAGTCAGTTTGATTAATATGATGATTTACAGCTGTTTTAGTGAATTCTTCTCACTTCATGTGCCCGAGGGGCTTTTTCCCCACCATAACAATTGAGAGCATGAAGGGCTCCAAGCAAAGGAAACAGGTGGTGTTTTTTTTCCCAGGATTTATAAACCTGGAAAATGACAGGAAGGTGTAAATTATGTGTTCAGACTATATTGTTTTTTATGGAAAAACCAACAAAAAACTAAACAAATCCATGTTTAATGATGACGAGGTTTGGGAATCATGGTTGTCTTCTCCGCAGGCCGTCAGCCCCAGGGTTGACCCAAATGAGATTGTGCAACAACTGGACTTGTTGTTGAGGGTTACTCTGGCATCAGGGTTGTGACATATTCTTCTCACCGCAGTCAGATGTTTATATTTTGTTTCATTACAGACTTTTGGACTCTTAACCACCGACCCACTGTTTTCTGTTTGGAATCCGCAAATTTATTACTGTTTTGACATTTCGATAATTGCGCGGATTTCGCCACACAACTTGCATGGATGAGTCGATGGGCAGTTCCACCACTTTGAGCCATGACTGAAATATCTCAGCAATTATTGGATTGTTTGCCATCAAATGTAGTACAAACATTGGTGGTGCCCAGACAATGAACCCTAGTGGCAAATGGTGATCCCCTGGCTTCTCCTCTGGTGCCACCAGCAGGTTAAAGCATTCAGACTTTAACTTTCCATCTATCTAGGAACTAGCGCCATCAATAGGTCAAAATCTTCTGTCATCCAGTAGTTGAGTTTTAGACCTATACAACACTTAAAATAACAAAGTAACTGTAATTTTTTGTGCAAATATGAGCACAACAAGCACTTTACCCACAATACTTTTTATTTGAAGGTGTTTTTTTGTCAGTCACATACCAAGATTCAAGATAAAACACGATTACAATATCATAAGTAACTATCACATAATAACCAGTATGGTTATTGCCAATGTGGGGGAGATAAACTGATGTGATCATATCATGACTGAACCTCAGACTGCCTAATCAGCTCAGTCCTCTAGATTTTTTTTCTTTTTCATTTGTAAATATAAGAAGTGACTTCACAGACCATATAACACTCCTGTGGTGCATGTGCAAGTTTGAGTTGTTTTGACAACACTGTTGTGTGTCTTGTCTGCTCTGTAGTCAACAGCTGTTGCAGATTGAAGCAGAGACAAAACACAAACCTCCTCTCCATCCAAAAAAGCCACCCATAGATAGCACACACACACACACACACACACACACACACACACACACACACACACACACACACACACACACACACACACACACACACACACACACTTAGGATGCATTTAGAAGCATCTATCCATCATCCAAACAAGTTTATCTCACACTATCTGCAAGTGATTTGTCCATCAACTTGTTTAAATTGTTATTTGACGTTGTTTAGGCTCCATTCAGTTTTATTAATTCCCTCGAGACCCTTGGCTCTAGCGTCATATAACAAAGCCCAGAGCATCTACAACTTGGGACAAACAACATCACAGTGTTTGTTGGTTCTCACAGGAACCCCAAACCTCAGAGGTCATCACTTACTGACCCAATGAACTTCTCGACGTTACAAAAACACTAAATTCCCATGGTATCATCGTTCTCACGTGATTTTTACTTCACCCTTGTAAATGCTGTCCCACAAGTGCTGATCTACTTTCTGCCCCCTCTTGAGCATCTCCCACACATCCACGTGACTGACGGTAACAGCCACTGAGAAAAACTGAGTGATGTGTGAGTGTGTGAAGCACCTGTTTTCCACCTCTCTACGGTTTCTACCTGACCTTTTAGGTGACATGTCCGACCCTTACGCACCCCACCTTCACTAAACATGTACTCGATATTCATGACGTTTGTGTATTCATTTTTATTTCCTGCTGTTATCTTTGGCATCTCTGCAAAACAGGAGATGCAACTAGGAGACAAAAACAGAGATGTTCAAAAAAGAACAGACACAAATACTTCCTCTACTGCCAGACTCACATTTTTCTCCCTTTCCTATCGGCCTGCCTGTCTTCTCTCTCTCATCACTCTGAGTATCATAATCAAATTGTTATATTTAGCTTGTAGATTAGGGCGCTGTCTGGAGATTCAAAGAGTCAGTGATTAAAAGGCTCTTTGAAGAGCCCTTTTATTTTGCTTTTTTTTTGTCACTATTGGCGCAAGTTAAAAGTGTGTGGGCATCTATAGGTTTGGTCTTATTGTTCTGTCCCTAACATTTTTTAAAAGACATTAACATCAGTCCATTCATTATCTAAAAGTTTTCTTAAGATCTTCAAGTGCTTCTCTGGCTTTCAAGTCCCTGAGTTTATCTCCCTGCTGTTACCAGTATTTGACCACTAGGTGGCTGTAGAGAGCAAGCAGCGCTGAGGGAGAAGAACTTACAGGAAGAAAAGTGTCTGTCTCCCCCTTGTGACGCAAACGGGCAATTAAAAAAAAAATCAATTTAAAATGTTAGAAATCCTTCTAAATTTAAAAAATATATCCTTTTATTTTCTTTTTGCATTGTTGTGATGCTTTTCTCCTCCACTTGTATACTTGTTCTCAGATCTTGTCCTATAGCTAATCCCTCCATTTCAACAGCTAAATTAACACTTTTGTTCAGGTATGTCTAGTATGGATTTTACTTTTAACTTAAATTCTTATGGCATTACTGACACTGAAAAAATGTAAATGATTGTGATAAATTAGAGCCAATGTACTGAAGCTGATTGTTTATTTGAAGTATTTGTATTTGTTCAGCATGAAATGAGTTCTTTCTTCACTTTTTCATTTTGTTTTTTGGCCCATGACGTTAGGGTTCCCCTGGAGCTCTTGGTCCTCAGGGTCCACACGGTCCTCCAGGAAGACAAGGTGATCCAGGTATCCAAGGACACAAGGGCCAAAAAGGCGACCAAGGCCGCGGTGGCATTATTGGTCCTAAAGGACATGTGGTAAAATATCTTTGTCTTTTTGCTGAAAGATTGTTCTCAGTGAGAGTATTCACACATCCACGTATCTCATGTGTACATAGGTGCGTTGGATAATTCATCTCTTGTGGTAGTTTCTTCAATCCAAAACATGAGGATGATCAATAAATGGCTGATTCTGGGCAAGAGCATCTTTTTTTTAATGTCTGATTCTTGTTTCTCCACAGGGGATGACCGGCGTTCCTGGGTTTTCTGGAAATGATGGCATACCTGTAAGTCTGACCACCAGTCTGGATTGGAGCCTTGACTCTACTTGTGATATGTTTTGACAGTTTTGATTCGATGTTGTCCCTGCAGGGCCACCCAGGACAGGCTGGGCCCAGGGGAAAGCCAGGTGCTGACGGATGTAACGGGACACACGGAGATGCAGGGACGCCAGGACAACCTGGTTATGATGGTTCACCTGGTTTTCCTGTAGGTTACTCCAAACCATCAAATGCATAGTGATTTGTAAAATGAATTCACCAGTTTGACTTCCTGACCGTAACTCTCTGTCCATGTGTCTCTCTAAGGGAACACCAGGCTGGAAGGGACAGAAGGGAGACTCCCTGGAGCTGAGTGTGTACATGGAGCGTTTCAGGGTGAGGGAGATCTCACTTTTGTCACTTTTGGCCACCTGGCTCCATAAAATTGCATTTATACCTTCACATAGCTGCAATAAAGTCATATAGATCTGACTGACCTCACAACATCTTTGAACATTCATCCACAGGGAGATCCAGGCACACCAGGGTCCCATGGGATATATGTAAGACCAATTCAATCCAATTAATCATATGAAATGTACTGTCCCTGGTTGCAGTGTTTTCCGACCACTGTCCTTTATTTGATTTTTTCAGGGGCCTCCCGGAGAGCCAGGGTGGCCAGGTAACAGAGGCTTCGTAGGGCCAAAAGTAAGTCTGGACATGTGTGTGTGTAGGTGCATTTGTTCAGGTTGTGAAGCCTAATCTATTGCGATGCAAAGTGCTTATTAGGATCTTTTTATTTGTCTCCTGATAGGGTCCCACAGGGCCTCCAGGTCCCCGAGGACCAAAGGTAATGTAACAACACTCAAACGTTATGCAGTGTAATACAAATATATATTTGTTGCCCTGTATTTGTACTGCATTCAGCATTATCTTATACCCTGTCAAGCAGGTGAACTGTAGAAAATATTAAGTTAAAGTGTCTTTTGTCTTCCTGGACAGGGCACTATGACCAAAGTGATTAAAGGTGCCAAAGGAGTACAGGTGAGAGACTGTGTTTGTTCATTGTGTTGTTATTATCTGATATTAATCAGTGCTTACATGAAAAATCCATGTTGTTACATGAAATGTACTCAAGCAAGCCATAAATCACTTGATCCACTTTATTTTAAGAGATGTACCTTCCCACACAATGATTTGCACATTTGCATTTGGTGTATGAGTATAACTACATGCATTTGCTCAAGTATTGCACTTAAACACAGTTTTGACAGTTTGTACTAACAACTGTGTTTCCATGTAACACCACTTCTACACCTCTATAGGAATAAGTATTGTACTTTTGTCGAGCTTATAAATGTGAATAAGTGAATTCAGTGGTGTCCAACCACTTTTACTTGTGACAAATTACAAAGTCGCAGCATCAGTATTAACAATTCCAGCAATTTAATGAATGATGTCAGCAATTTTTCTGCATGTCAACTCAAGCTTTTATTTGCCGTAAACATTTCTGTAATTCTGCAGAAGGATTTTGACTGCAGGACTTTTTTTTTAATTGTAATGAAACTCTGAATTCTGTTTTGCCGGTGTTGTGCTGAAGTTGAAGATGTGAACAGCTGATGATGATTCATTTCATTCAATTTCAACCTGGCTCACTACTGTTGCACTTCACAGGGGGAAATCGGTCAACCTGGGCTGCCAGGAAACTCTACTCATCCGCATACTCTGCCTCCTTACGGACCTCCAGGACCTCCGGTGTGTACTTCAGCAACATGCACTCATATTTATTACCCTGCTGTAATGACATTCAAATACTATAGTTTCAGTCACTAAAATGAGAAATTATAAATCCTGGTGTCACTGATGATGCATGTACCAACAAAAAATATTCCTCTGTCATTATTTTAGGGATTTCCTGGTCTGAAAGGTCTAAAAGGAGAAAGAGGAGATGAGGTACTGGATCACTCACTGATGACAATGACATGCATGTACCAACAATTACGCTTCACTGTGTCGTTGATATTTTCTTCTGATTGGTTTATTTCAGGCTACCAACAAAGGAGAAACTGGTGTAATGGGATTCCCTGGACTAAGGGTTAGCACTGTTGATTTTATAAACATCTCAGCAAAATTTTGTCATTTCACTTGTCCTGGTATATATTTTTTTTAGAAATGATGTGGGACTGGTAGCCTTGTTTGACTTGTTTCATTCGATCCATGTTTTAAATTAATTTCAACCAGACATTCATTTCTCCTCCTTGATGCTGTTTTAGGGACCATCTGGTGTTGATGGGAGACCTGGGCCGAGGGTATGTTTATGTGGAAAAAATAGTATTGTGTAATTGCTATATCATGAAATTTGAATAAAATGTCCTTTTATAACTTAATGATTACACCTCTTTTTCAGGGGGATACTGGTGAAAGGGGATTGAACGGCATAGGTGGACTTAAGGTGAGAGTGCATCTCACTGGGATCCCTGCACCTTCAAACTAATCAGAACATTAAAATTCAAGTCTCATTATTACAGACAATTGTCAGCATGTAATTAAATTACTTTACTAGTCCTCTCAGTTACAATTCTGAGCAATACATTGCAATTTTTGCTGTCCTATATTTATTTCACAACTAGAGTTACTTTACATATTAAGGTTTAATATTATTATCTTATAGAGATGGTTCTTTCTCCTATGTGTATATACTGTGTGTTTTATCACAAACACAGACTCACCTAATACACTAATAGCTCATTAATAACGGAGCCCTTGAGTCAAACTGCAATGAATTTGAAGTGGCTTTAACGTTAACAAACCACCACAAGAGCAGTGATCTGAACAGACAAGTTATTTTGAGCAAATGTAAAAATAGCATGCTTGTGTTTATGTGTTGTTATCTCACTCACCAGAAAATATCGGCAGCGTTTTGCACGCTATTATCTGATTTTCACAATCTGATTTGAAAAGTACACAGAGAAGGAAACCAGCTCAGAGATTAAAAGATAATGAAAAGACAGATACAGATACAACAACAGGATGTGTTTGTGTGATGGTTATTTTCTAGTGGTGTATCCACATCCAGCATCTGATCTCTTTCAGTCACATCTGAAAACCACGAGCTCAAAAAGATTGACATTGAGTTTATGTTTCAGGGTGAAAGAGGTGAAAGTGGACCACTGCTTTCCTCTGGAGCCAGATGGCCGTGGTCTTCAGACGGTAAGTTGGTCCGTACCAGAGAAACAGTCAGTTATCAACCAACAGAGAAGAGAGGGGAAGATGAATATCCATGCTTTGACAGAGTGAGCAGCCACACCGTTACTAACGTGAAGTGAAACTGGGGGAAAATTTGTGACATCGCTGAGGTTCAGCCTAAGCAGACCACACAGTGAAAGGTCAAGCGTTCAAGATAAATATAGACCTGATGAGGGTTATGGAAATTCGTTGACTCTATGAACCTGAGAGAGAAAGAGCTTCTTGTGTTGCATGGACGACATCTGACAGGACGCAAACCAACAACTATAAAGTGACTGGTTGGGGTTACGTTAAGATGTTAGAAAACGAACAGTTGTGACACATTTAGGACAATCATCTGAAATCCAGCGACAAATATTGAGTAAATATGTCAAGTGAAGTTAAAACAGTTAGAAATGCTTTGCAATATTTTATGTATCATTATAAAATTACTTATAAACCTGCATAAGAATATATTAAAACACCTGATGCACAGATTCTAACACGTTTCCCTCGTTTGTCTTTGTCTTGATAAGCCGGTCCCCCTGGTCCTCCTGGTGAGCAGGGTCCACTAGGAGAGAGAGGCCCCGAGGGAGATCGAGGCCCCACTGGACCTCCAGGACCTCCTGCCACTGATACACAGCAAGAAGGTGATTCACCTGAGGCCAGACTAGAGATTCCACCACACTTCAGTCTACACCCGTCAATTTTATTCAAAATTACTTGAACAAAATCAAATGTCTCAGAGGAAACAAGGAAAAAGTTCTTAAGTTATAATTAAAATATTTATTCATACAGTTCCTGGATGGACAGACATCATTTTAGTTACAAAGTACTTAAGTACAAAGAAAAATATCTCGTTATAATATAAAATAACCTTTCAATCAACATAAACTTCCACTACAAAGCTTTAGTGGATTAGGGGCCTAGTTTATATTTAAAAAAGGCATGTCACACAGCTTTGTCTTTACTTCATCTATATAAACTCATATTGTCTTTTGTTATTTACAAAAGAAATGTAGATGGCCATACATTTAGGCTACACAATATATGTTCAAATGATCATAACAGTGTCAAAGTAAGACCTGTCTGTCTCTATGTGTGCCAAAAGACATCTCTTTAACTTTCTTTTTATTTGTGTCTGTCAGCATTTTACACCTTTGGGCCATTCGGGTTTAAGGGGGATGAAGGAGAGAAGGGTCAACAAGGGGAACCAGGGAGACCTGCTGTCACACCAGGACCCAAAGGCACCACTGGGCGCCCAGGGGCCAAGGGCCTTCCAGGACCTCGAGCATCATGTGAGTGACTGAGTGAGGGACCAACTGATTAACTGACTGACTAACTGACTGACTGATTTCTAAAATTAATTTTGCTCTATTTCTGTTTGTCACTAGGGGCTGAGTACTTCAAGGGGGCTGCAGGCCAGAGTGGACGGCCTGGAAATGCTGGCTTTAAAGGAGTGAAAGGTGCTGTAGCCACACTGTCCGTGCTGAATGTGATTGATGATGATCGATTATTATTAAAACACAGACATTTACAGTTTTGTTCAAAACCTTATAGGTGATCATGGAGACTGTGAGTGCTCCACTGTAAACTCTCAGGTGGGGCCACCTGGTCCTGCCGGGCAGCGTGGTGATGCAGGGATGACTGGAGAGTTTGGTCAGGAGGGAGACCCAGGCGACCCAGGTCCACAAGGAGATGATGGGTTCCCTGTAAGAAAAACCAAGACATGTTAAAAACTGAGAATCGTATTGTTTGCATAACATCTTTTCTTATTTTAAGCCCTTTATTTGTTCCCTAAGACTTTCCTGTGTTGTCTTTTAGGGCTTCCCTGGACTTGATGGAGTACCGGGCCCAAAAGGTCGAAAAGGCGACACAACCGTTGCCACAGAGAAAGGTGCCGCTCTTAATCTAATTTCAGATCATCAACAAGTGGAAAAGACCTCTGCCATATTTGCACATGTGATCATGCATGATCTGTTGGATTGTGTGCATGTTCATGTGCTTATGTTTGTGTGTGTGATCTCTACAGGATATGCTGGAGACCAAGGGGACCCTGGACGAGACGGGGTGCCAGGAGAACCAGGCGCTCCAGGCCCAAGCGGTTTGCCTGGTTTCCCTGGGAGACAAGGTCCTCCAGTGAGTCCATCAGCCATGTATATTTTGACATTGCACTCTGCATACTCTATGATTTTGTTCATGTTTACTTGCCCTGTGTGTGCATTAGGGTTTCAGCTGCTCTGATATTCTTCTGATTTCCTCACCTCATTGCCAACAGTAAATTAATCCTTCAAGTATAATGACTGTGCTTGTTCATGTCAACAGGGAGAACGTCCAGAGGGAATTCGCGGAGACAAAGGTTTCTCAGGATTGCCCGGTCGACCCGGTGTAGCTGGCCTGACGGGAGAACCAGGTGCAGCCTTTGTTGGCATCAAAGGCCAGCGTGGTTTCCCTGGTGATGACGGCATCACAGGTTATCATGGGGTTCCAGGAACACCTGGCATCCCAGGTGAGAGCGAGCTGGAGGCCACATCGCCCCTTTTCATCTGGTCTTGATTCGGTGTTGCATAATTCTCTTTCAAGGCTTAATTGCTTTATATTGATTTGACCTTTTTTTCACTCTATCAAGTATTTCATTTTACCTTGCCCCTCTGAAAATACCCTCTTTTATAGTTTTACGCAAAGCAGTAAGCAATGGGAATGAACATTAATGGCTTGAGATTTTTTTTTTTTTTTTTAGGAGGAAGCATGACATGTACATGTTGCCATTTATTTACTTTTCTTGCTTTGCCTACTGTTGTATCCTCGATGCAGGAGCTGCATCCCTCAAACCAGCTGCAGCTTATCAGGCAGACCCCAGACTAGACCCCAAAGATTCACGAATCTCCAGAATAGTTCAGACAGTTTATTAGATGCAATCTGACAAAACACAGGCAGCCGTTTCAAATCGGCAGACAAAGATGTGATCCAATAATCTGAGACGCTGGTCAAACACAAGGGAATTCACTGGCAGAGGTAGTGAATCGACAGGGAGAAGGGTAGTCCAAAAAACAAGGCAAGGGTTGAGCACACAAGGGTACAAACAATGAATAACGTTTGTCAAACTGATGAAGCACACCTGGCAGGGAACATGGGGAGAAGGTAAATTTACAGAGGGAAGGCGTGGACAATTACACAGAGGAGGAGAGAGGGAAATCACACGGGTGGGAAATGGGAATGGCAAAAACACAAGACCCAAACTGAACGCAGGGAACTTAACTAACCCGGCATGATACAGCTCAGCTTGTTTGAGTTAATGCTTGTGCTTTTGAATAACTCTTGTTCCGAATGCCTCTCTCTTTCATTCTCTCTCATTTGCAACTGAAAGGCGGCTGTAGTCCGACAGGAGATGGAGGACAGGTGGATGTAACAGGTAGCTGGTACAATAAGGTTTTCACCTTATTGCTCCCTTTATAACGACTCTCTTGTGCTTTGCCTTTGGAATATTTTACTTGTGTGCATGATGATTTTTGATGTTTATGATGTGAGATTGAGTGTACTGAGATACCTGCTAATGTAAGGATAAAGCCATGTTCTGAAAAAAAAAAAACAAGTCACGCTGGGCAGCAAATGAAAATCACTTGCACCAAAAATAGTCATTTGTCACATAAGCAGTCACTTTTACACACAACCGCAATGTTGCTTTTGAGACTATGCTTCTGTTATTTTCTTCCCAGGTCCTTGCATCGCAATTCCTGGACCTCCTGGCGTACCTGGACTTCCAGGTCCAGATGGATTACCCGGTTTCCCAGGTGACACTACAAAAAAACTGTTGCTTCAAGGTGCCTGCAGGATCATAGCCTTGAGTGTTTTTTTAATGCTGGGTTTATGTTTTGTGAACCAACAGGTCCTTTAGGCCAAAAGGGACAAGAGGGTCTTCATGGAATTCAGGGAGAAAAAGGAGAATCAGGAGAACCAGGCAGAGGGGGCTCTCCTGGACCACCAGGTAAGGAGTAACAAAAAACAGAGGCCCATTGTCAGTAGAATAAGATATGAGGCCGTCTTTGACTTCAATATTGTACTTAGTCCAGATCATTTTTTTAAATTAACTTTTATGGTTTTATGGAATAAAGGTTTTGCCGGCCCTCGTGGAGACCTGGGATTTCCTGGTACCAAAGGCTCAGTTGGAGTTCCTGGTTTGCCCGGTGTGCCTGGCAGGTATGGGGGACAAGGTCAGAAGGGTTTTCATGGAGAAGTCTTTGGAGCATCAGCTGGAGCCGTTGGTGACCCCGGACCCCCAGGATTTCAAGGGAGTAAAGGTCTGAGTGGGGATTCAGGAGAACCAGGCTTTAAAGGTTGGTCCATGATGATGATCAACAGTTCAGCTCATTAATACCTTTCTGTTACTTTGAGGAGCTGTTGTCAAATGTCTTTATTCACTCATTCAATGCAGGAATGATGGGCATGCCAGGTATGATTGGCCTTAAAGGTGAAAACGGCCCTTGGGGTCTGCAAGGAGAGGAAGGGAGGCCCGGGCCAGCGGGCAAGTATGGCTACCCCGGTGACCCCGGGCAACCAGGTCTACCCGGATTTCGTGGTACCACTGGACTGCCAGGTAAGGCAAACATACACAGTGAGACATTCATAATTTTTTTTTTTTTTCATTTAAGGAGGACAATGCACATTAATGGACATAATAAAATGTAAAAGTGCCAGTGTTAGCCAACGGCTAGTTTCCGACTGTACTGTAGTCCTCCTGGCAAGGTGTTAAAAGCCATTCAAATAAACACAAGGACATAACAACAGAATTCATAAAACAGGAAAAACACACATGTATCCAACAGAAACCAACAGACGAAAAACTACAAAGAGAGACAATTAACATGATGCTACTATGACAAAAGAAAAAACAAAAAAAGACTGTTTATGGATGGATAAGATGGATGAAGATGCAACAATGCAAGACCAGGACAGGGTTTCTTGATGGAGTTGTGCTAGGATGGATTGAGAACACAACGAAACCAAAATATAGTACAGTGTGATAAAGTGTTACAGTGCGCAATAAAAAACTGTCAGGGATGGATAGATGAAATGGGGATTGCAGCAATGCAATATGTTCTTGTTCCTTGTTCCTCTCTGACAACCCTGTCCTTTGGTCCTGCCCACCAGGTTTAGCTGGAACCAGGGGAAATGAGGGAGACCCGGGCCCTCCAGGTCCGGCTGGACTGAAAGGGAACCCCGGGCTGTACGGTGAAGACGGTAAAGTTGGAGAGTATGGCTCGCCAGGTAACCCAGGACAGCCCGGTCCAGACGGACGTTCAGGAGTCCCAGGAATGAAAGGTTCACTAAAATAATCTACCAGTTGAATTAAAGATCAAATAATCTGAAATCAATGTAAATTATCTATAATTCAGACTCCTGATGAATTTTGTCTTTCCCAGGATACAGAGGCTCTACGGGCATGTCAGGTTTTGAGGGGAACAGGGGTGACCATGGGGTGAAGGGCCTGGGTGGAGAGAAAGGAGTTTTTGGAATAGCAGGTGAAACAGGCCTTAAAGGAGTGACAGGCAAAAGTGGAGAGAAAGGTGAGACTGCTTTTCTGCCCTGTGTTATGTGGAGAACTCCACACCAACACCGCCAACTTAACCATCTCCTTCTTCTCACCATCATCTGCCAGGCGATCGTGGTCTGGTGGGACCACCTGGAGCGAAGCCTAAAATCCCCGGCTACATGATGCTTGACATGAAGGGTACCAAGGGAGATCAAGGATATCTAGGAAATCGAGGTTTCACTGGGCCAAGAGGTGTGCAGCCTAAGTCTGATATGAATAGCTCCCTCCTACTGAGCTTCTCCGTTATCCCAAGCCTCGCTTCCTCACATCTCGCTCTTTTCTACAGGTTCTAAGGGTTTACCCGGCGTGCCTGGCAGTGATGGATTTCATGGTACCCCTGGAGATCCCAGCAGTGCGAAAGGAAATCTGGGAGATCCAGGTGCACAGGGTCTGCCAGGGATCAAAGGAATGCCGGGTCTGACTGGAAATCAAGGAATCACTGGTTTTTCAGGAATGCCTGGCAACAAGGTGAGCAGGGCCAAGCTGGGGAGATTCGGGTGACTGAGAAGGTCCACCTATCATGCAATAAACAAGCACTCCAACATTTTTTTCTTCTTTAAACATTTGTGAAAGAAGTTTAAGACACACATACACTGTTTCCGGCTACAGCAGGTGCGTTTTTGTAGCAAAAGGTTAAAGGGATAGTTCAACATTTTTGAAAATTGGCCCATCGCCATGATCCCCCTAGTAATAGCAGTAGGTTCGTTACCTTTAATTGTTGGTCCAAGCTGCTTTTAGATCGGGGGAGAAGAATACCGAGCGGCGCAGCTACACTACGGAGGCTAATGGAATTTCTTGGTTTTGCTCATCAAACTCAGCAAATACACAACCAAAAAACTCAAAAACGCTGTGGTGGACAAGTTGTGACCTGCACATTTACCACGCTATGAGATAATAGCGGAAAGTTAAGAGAAGTGAAGCAAATACTCGGAACTACTTTCTTCAGTGAACCACTGGTCGGAGGGACACAGTGTGCGCACCTCAGCCAGTGCCGTAGTATCAATATAATACATCCATGCGTAGTATACGGACGTATCTGCAGTAAACAGGCGCTTTTGAAATCACTCCGCCGAGCAGCCGTCTAGAGTGTAAAGTCCGACTTTGCCTCTAAAACCACTCCATCTCGCAACTTTCCGCTATTATCTCATAGCGTGGTGAATGTGCAGGTCACAACTTGTCCACCACAGCGTTTTTGAGTTTTTTGGTTGTGTATTTTGCTGAGTTTGATGAGCAAAACCAAGAAATTCCATTAGCCTCCGTAGTGTAGCTGCGCCGCTCGGTATTCTTCTCCCCCGATCTAAAAGCAGCTTGGACCAACAATTAAAGGTAACGAACCTACTGCTATTACTAGGGGGATCATGGCGATGGGCCAATTTTCAAAAATGTTGAACTATCCCTTTAATGAAGTTAATAAACTGCCGAAGCGGAAGCAGGAAGTAACGGCGCCATGGGTCCTCAATTCGAAAAAAGTCTCCATACAAATGAACGGGAGTCCAAGATTTATTTTGTGATCCATTTGAATTGTGCCATGAGAAAAAAATATGTCCTCTACCTGTTTAAAACATCACGTTTCATGCCGAGAAATCAGCAGTTTGTTGTAAACCTATTGTAAAATAAAATTCCGCGTAGGTGACGTCACACACCAAATGCCGCCCTTTCTCATGTCAGTTGGTGACGTATTTTTTGTGGGACACCAGACTTGTAGTCCGCAGAGCGTCGTCACACAAAATACATTCGGCATTCAACATTCTGTTGCCGTTTTACAATAAACTGCTGATTTCTCGGCATGAAACGTGATGTTTTAAACAGGTAGAGGACATATTTTTTTCTCATGGCACAATTCAAACGGATCACGAAATAAAACTTGGACTCCCGTTCATTTGTATGGAGACTTTTTTCGAATTGAGGACCCATGGCGCCGTTACTTCCTGCTTCCGCTTCGGCACTCTATTGCAGACAGACAAAGAGTCAGATATTAACCTCAGACATTAAAGCAGAAGTGAGTGGTCCGGTCGTTTTCGCTAATGCTGCGTTCCAGGCAGGCTTTTGAAATCGTAAATTACAGCTTCAAGTCACAACTTACGACTTTGTAGCGTTTCAGGCAACCCACTCGTGTTTTTCCGACCTGTTTTACCGGTGAAAGTCACTATAACGGCCACTCGTAACTTCCGACCGGTGAACTCATCTGGTACGACTTCACGGTCGGAAAAATACGAGTTTCCTTGAACGCACCATAACAGTCCTCGTCCCTACGTCACCACATTCATGGCGTCCCTTGGCTGCACACACAGACCTGCATGCCGTTCTCTCTCCTCATTGGATAAAAACTGTAGGATACGATAAATGTTTTCTCCTGGGCTCAGAGCAGAGTGACTGACAGACCCGTGATTCAGACCAAACACTCTATGTAAGTGATTGCTGTCGGAAGAAATAACTATTTAAGACTTATATTAACACAAATATATCACTTACTTCTGCTTTAACAGAGAACAAAACAGGACTACAAATGAATAAATATCAGACTTACATTCATCAGGTGGACAGAAAGAAAACAAAGAAATGAGTGTGACCCCTACTAGAAGCTACAAGTCAAGATATCTCAAACTTTCAGTTTTATTTTTCCTTTTTTGATTCTTCCCCCAGAATATTACATGTCTGCTGTATACCTAATTCAATGTTTGCACTTATTCCTCCATGTTCTATGATTTTTATAATTTGAGCATTGTCTCTACAAAAAATATATACACGTCTTTCAATACAAAAATTATATTTTTATATGTTTATATGAATCAGTTTTTTAAATCCTCCTCTGTTATTTTTCAGGGAGGCAAAGGAAGCCCTGGTGCCTATGGTGCATCGGGAGACCATGGAAGGAAGGGAGTCAAAGGTACAACCTCAAATTTAAACTTCAGACCAATATGGATTTATTCATATCGTTGTGATTACAATATTTTAAGTGACATTCATTTTGTAAATACTATTTCAGGTGATAAAGGCCCTCGTATAGATATTCCAGGAGTTACGGGATTGAGAGGAGAGCATGGTTTCCAAGGAGAAACAGGTATGTAGTCATACAGCTTTGGTTACTTCTTCTCTGGTGTTGATCAGCACCAATTTGGTAATTATAGGCTAATACATGGGTGAAAACCCCCACCCTCTTTTTACAGGCCAAGTAGGATTAACAGGACAGCCTGGGGACAGGGGTACCATTGGTTTTGATGGTATCGAAGGGAAAAGGGGGGGTGAAGGTGATCCAGGACAATATGGATTCCCAGGTGAGAGGTTCTGGACATTTTCCTATTATGCACTTTGCAATCAAAGTTTGTTTTGTTATTTGCAAACTTTTAGTTTTTATGCATGACAGTAGAATCATATTATAATAACTCTGATTTATACAAATTTTGTTTTTCTGCAGGCTCTGATGGGCAGAAGGGAAATCCTGGTAACCAAGGTACAAAAGGCTCTCCTGGTATTCCTGGAAATCAAGGACTCCCAGGATTTCCTGGCTTTGCAGGGAACAAAGGTACCAGGATCAGACCAGTGTTTTTCTCTTTAAACTTATCTCCAACATGTATCTCCACCATCTGATCTGTGTAAATGTGTACAGGTTTCCCCGGCCTGAAGGGTCTTTATGGACTTCATGGACTGAAAGGACAAAAGGGTGGCCACGGAACGCCAGGTATTCAACCACAGTTCAAGCATTTAGAAAAGCAATGTCCAATGCTGATTGTTCAAATGAGCCAAATGCTATTTTGAAAAAACTATTCTTAAGGTTCTGAAAACTCCATTTCTCAATCAGCTTCTTAATATGTGTCATGGGGTACAGCGTGAACACACAAGTTTTGACAGAGTTATTCTGTTCTTCACTGCCAATCAAATCTGGTCAAACCAGGTCTGGACATCGTTGGACCAGCTGGGGACCCCGGAGGTAAAGGCGAGAGGGGAGAGGGTGGCGACCCCAACGACAAGTCAGGTGTTCCAGGCGTGTTTGGTTCGAAAGGCTTCCAGGGACCTCAAGGTGGGTTATACTCCTCTGCATTCACAGAATTCCCATTTAGACAGGAGGAGGAGACATCAGCCTGTTGAGATCTCAATAAACGGATAAGAAGAAAACTAAGTGTGCTTCAATGTGGTTTTTACCATTTAAAGCAGAAGTAAGCAGAATTTTTGTGTTAATATACCGGTAAGTCTTAAATAGTTATATCTTCCGACGGCAATCACTTACATAGAGTGTTTGGTCTGAAACACGGGTCTGTCAGTCACTCTGCTCTGCTGTAAACTGAGGAGAAAACTTTCCTCTGTATCCTACAACCTTTATCCAATGAGGAGAGAGAACGGCATAAAGGGGCGGTCCTCTCTGTGTGTGCAGCCAAGGGATGCGCGTGAATGTGGTGACGTAGGGTGGTGGTGACGACCAATAGATCCATGACGAGGGCGGGGACTGCTAACTCCATCGGCTGACAAGAAGTTAGCCAAAACGACCGGATCGCTTACTTCTGCTTTAAAGACTTATTTCATTTGTTCAGGTGACCAGGGTCAACCCGGGCCACCTGGGTTCCGCGGGCTCCCAGGACCAGATGGGACCCCAGGCAGACCAGGGCCCAGTGGGGACCATGGCTTCATAGGAATTAAAGGACGCCAAGGTGAGAAAAGGAACAGGGGGCTGTTGTTAAAGGAAACAACAATCTGAGTGTGAATCTGCTTTTAGTTTCACTGTGATCAAATTTATTTATTTAGCCCCCAGCCCCCATATCTGCTTTCTGCCTGCAGAGAACTCAATATAAGATTTATTGTCAATTTCTGTCTGTTTTGAAACAATTTGTCCTATTTCTGGACTGATGAACAGAACGGGTACACACATTTACTTTAATTAAAATTTGATTATTTTAATTGTTTTTAACTTAATACAGATAGAGATACAAATACTGATACAAATTACTTTATTAATCCCTAAAGGGAAATTCATTTGAATTCATTTTGGAAAGCTTGATTTAATTAATTCAACATAGTGTAATTTAGTTCAGCAAATTTGATCTAAAAATGTAATACACTTATCTAATGTTATTAAATGATTTCCAAGTCTTCACACACACACACACACACACACACACACACACACACACACACACACACACACACACACACACACACACACACACACACATGGATATGAATTGAAAAATGACTGGTTCGGGGGAGGCATATAACTCTGAAACAGTAAACAGTTCTCTCTAGATTCGGTTTGATTGTGGAAACCATAATACCATTTAAAACATATTAGGCCAAAATGTATATTCATTAAAAGTGAATGTTTGAGTAGCCCCCAACTGTTTCTGATCTGGATTCCTATGATTTGTTCATCAGGTTATCCAGGAACTCACGGACCTCCTGGTGAGGATGCTCCCCCTGGAGAAAAGGGAATATCCGGATTTAATGGGTTTCCTGGAGTCCCTGGTAATAAAGGATTCAAAGGAGACCAAGGCTCATATGGATTCAGGGGATCTAATGGTGTTTCTGGGAAGAAAGGTATGGGTGAAATATTAAATGATTTCAACGTTAAGCCTTTACCACTGCTGCTTGTGTTCAAATTACAACTGTGTTTAAAGGTGAATTAAATGTAGAAATATTGTGACAGTTGGTCATTGCATTTAGACAAAAGATAATATTATGACTTAGAGCTGGACTAAATTATAAATATATTAATATAACAATGTATTATGACCTTGCACCAATATCCAATTAATTTTCTTATGATATTTTGGCAAACATATAGCATTTAATGTTATACTACTTGGTTGGTGTTCACTTGTCTTAGCTTGAGTTGAGTTGAGTTGAGTTTAATTACCTTTATCTCCATAACAAAAAACCTCGCCTTGCCGTGTTGAGCTGCAGGACAGGCACTGCATACTAATAAAACCTTCATAAAAACACAGTACAATAGACTTGATACACTAAACTAAAAACAAATTGCAGTGTCCATGGGTTAAACAACTGTGAGAAAACTGGTGTATGCAGAATACACACTTAAAAATGTTGGGTTGAAAATAACCCAGCATTTTTAAGTGTGTATGCAATAAAAACAATGTGCTAAAAAATGAAATATATTTTGGTATGCTAAAGATGGCAGTGTTGACAATATGTTGACGTTTTGATTAAATTATCTCTTGTTGGGATTTGTGAACAGTTGTGACTTGTTTTTCCACTGATAGGGGTGAAAGGAGAGCAAGGACTGATGGGAGTTCCTGGTATGTTTGGCTTGGATGGAGAGAGAGGACCAGTTGGTCCAAAAGGAGACACTGGGCTTCCAGGTAAATTATGCACTACCCATTAGGTATCATGTACTATATGTGCCCTTGGTCTTGGTCATTACATAATCCATCCCTGCTGCAGGTTCCCGTGGGTTCCCTGGCAACCAGGGTCCTGCTCCAATCCAAGTCCGCGTTCCCGGTGAGAGGGGCCCTCAAGGACCACAGGGAATCCATGGGCCGGGAGGGGGCAGAGGGGAACTAGGGCCACACGGCCCCCCAGGAGATTCAGGTTAGTTATTCTAACAAGACATTGGTTGTTTTGTTGTTGAGCATCCCTGAGTTAAATGTCCTGCTCACCAACACACACATGTTGTTGTGTCTCTGTACAGGTTTCGTGGGACCCAGAGGACAGAAGGGCATGCCTGGGATCAGTGGCACACCTGGAACATCTGGATTCCGTGGAGGGAATGGATACACGGGCCACCCTGGTCTGCAAGGCATGGAAGGTGAGTCTGACAGTGTGGGGCCGTTTAGAATTAGGTTGATAAGCCTGGATTAAAGGATTTAAAGTAGGTGAAGATTAGGAAGAGAGCAAGTTACCCAGAGCTTTTTGATTGTTATGTTTTCTGAGAGTTTTAGTGAATGAACCATTTAAGCACCAAACTGAAGATTATTAGCAAAACAAAGAGCTTTTTCAAAATCTCATTGTATTATCATTTGATGAGACACAGTTACCAGAGTTTGGGGCCAATTATGAAAAAGTTGCATTTATATATACAGTATATGTTTACAAGTAAAGTTTATATGTAAAGTTCACAGTGGTATATGAATAGGTTACATTATACATATTCATATCCATCATACTGTGAACAATGCTGTTCACAACAAACAGAGTTTTTGGATTCATTATATTACAAAATGTTAGAGCACTTTGTAAAAACACATCTCTGAATTTCTCATTCCTTAATAGGTCACCGTGGTAACCCTGGTATCCCTGGGTTACCCGGTATGCCCGGACGCAGTGTCAGCGTGGGCTACCTGCTGGTGAAACACAGTCAATCAGATCAGACGCCCATGTGTCCAGTGGGTATGTCGAAGCTGTGGAACGGCTACAGCCTGCTGTACCTCGAGGGCCAGGAAAAGGCCCACAACCAGGATCTGGGTAAGTTGGGATCAGTTGCTGTAAAGGCTCACTTAAGGTTTTATACCTCAATCAGTTATCTGTGCACTGTGTAGATATTTTCCAGTGTGTGATTGTCATAGCAGAGTCCCATCACAATGCAGTGATTGTTCACATGAGCACCCCCAGATTAAACTACTCTGACACTGTGATCCAACGAACCAGAAGACATACCAAAGAGGTCAGGCTCTTCACACCCTAATGAAAGGGGCGTTTCAGACTGTCCTTAAAGGGACAACGAGGAGTTTTGGAAAAGCGAAGCGTTTTCACACTACATTTATGAGCCTCCGCGCGCACCGTAAAATTCTTTTGACCGGCGCAAGACAGACTCATGTTTTCATTCATCAAGAATTAAAGTCAGAGGTTCAAAGAGGTTCACATACTGTCGTAGTTCCGACCATAAACGGCGATTCAGCTGCGTTATTCTCATGACTCGTTGCGAAACCGAAAGTAAAAAACGCTGGTCGGCTCGACGGGGTCATTCCTATGTTCCCACAGCCCTATGTTCCCACAGCCCTATGTTCCCTCAGCCCTATGTTCCCTCATTTCTAACTTTTGTTGTCACTGAAAATTAGGCCCTATGTTCCCACAGCCCTTCGGTCCCACCATTGGTTGGGTTTAGGCAATGAAGAAAGGAGTTGGTTAAGTTTAGTAAAAAGACCAGGTAGAGGCTAGACAGGCCAGATAGATAGAGTCTAGATAGGTAGAGAGAGTCCAGAGGGAACATAGGGCTGTGGGAACATAGGCACGCTCCCGGCTCGACCAGCATCTCCGCCACCACTAATAATAACAAAATAACGATAGAGACAGAACGATATATTTATCGAAAATGGAGCCATTAACAAGTGTGGGTAGCGGAGATTCATCCACATTAATGTGAGACTTTTTTATAACCGAATAGAAACTCCTCGTTGTCCCTTTAAAGTACATTTTCAGATTTCGAGTAGAGTTACAGTGACATGATGGGCTCGATGAAAATGTGCTAATATAGATAGACTGAAGAAACTGATTTACCAGTGATAGCAGAGTTTTTGGTTTTAATGCTATTCATTCAAATGCTTGCTCTTCCACCAATCCACCTCCCAGCCTAATTCAAATGTGGATGCCAGGCTTTCATCACATCAGATTTTTTTTTTCTTGAAATGTGTATCAGGCAGGGAAAAAACACACTGTTGAAATGTCAGTTCCTTTTGAAGATCTGCCATAAATTTGCCATATTTCAGTAAGAAAAAGAAATTCTGAAACCAGAAAATAAACCGGGCAAAATGTAATCCCGGCTGGATGTCAGTGTTGCTTTTCATCGAGCTCATACAATAATACTAAAGAGATTTTAAAACTGGGTTACTTCTGCTTCCAAAACAGGAGGCACACTGTCATGCCACTCACAGCTGGGACAAATGTCCAGGGGATAAAACACTAAAACCAATTTTGCGCATGTTTAAAACGATATTATTAAGTTTTGAACAAAGAAATTACTCATTCTTCCTAACACAAATAATGTTTAAGTCATAAATTGAAGGTAGGCATTGTTACTACATTACCGGTACATTGCTGAGTTCACCAACTTAACCAGTTTTCTCTACAAGTGTTTGTGTTTCCAAACATCAGCATTAAATCTTATTCTGTAATTATTTGTTGTTACTCAGGGTTACTTTAAAATAAGGATTTTAGTTCTCTGTTGGCAAATTCTCAGACATAATCCAGCCTGGTTTGGGTTTTTCATCATTTAAAATTCTTTTTTTTTAATACTTTGAATCTATTGTTGATGTGAAATTGTTTAATTCTTCTTTACCCTAATTTATTCATTATGAAGAAGCACTTTCAATTGAGTTTCTGTATGAAGTGTGTTAAATTGATTGTTGATTTTCCTTCTTGCTAAGTATAATTTGCCTTCATGTCTGTCAGGTTTGGCTGGCTCCTGCCTCCCGCGGTTCAGCACCATGCCCTTCCTCTACTGCAATCCTGGAGACATCTGTTACTATGCCAGCAGGAATGATAAATCTTACTGGCTGTCAACCACCGCTCCTCTTCCCATGATGCCTGTAGAGGAGGGAGAGATCAAACCGTACATCAGCCGCTGCTCGGTATGTGAAGCTCCATCAGTCGCCATCGCGGTTCACAGCCAGGACATCACCATCCCACAGTGTCCCGCGGGCTGGCGCAGCCTCTGGATCGGCTACTCCTTCCTCATGGTGAGTCCTGGTCTCATGTGAAGAGTCAGAAAATCAAAGTGGCTCCGTTCAGCAGAGTCTCTTGCAGGAGTGTTTTTGAGGAATAGGTTTTATAGCCTCCATCTAATTACAGTGCTAGTACTGATGACAGAATTTCTAACATGTTTATGAATCATGGCTACTTCTCTGTCTGAGAAAACAAAAGGATATTTATTCTTAAACTTTTGGGAAATTAGAAAACTCTTAGATCAGATCGATGTGAGAGAACATGTGAATGTGTGTGGGTGCTGACCTATCTATTCTTGGTAGATGAAGCACTTTTGAATCTTGACTCATATTAGGGACAAAGGGTCACATGTGCATTAATTCTGGCCATTTCTTTTTATCTGTCTTTTGCTTGTGCAAGCGCATAATTTTAATTCGACATTTTAATGACTACATTTGCCCCAGTTGCAATGAGGTCACAGCTTTCCCATCCCTTCCATCATTGTGGGGCTGCTCAAAAAACAAAAAAACTTTAAAAGTCCTACATAGGACCATCGTTTAATGAAGCAATGTTTGCATCAAAACATGATCTAATATATTAAGTGTAAAATCAGATGATCATTAATTGGCCCTCTCTAAATGAATGGATGAAATTTAATCATTACATCAGTGAAAAAAAACGGCAGAGTGTGCTTCATTCCTGCCAAAGACAAATGATTAAAAATTGGTCATTAATATTCCTGTCAAATTCTTTTACAGGTTTTAAATAATTTCCCCCAAAAAATCAGCCTCTGTTTCTGTTTTACACAAACGCATTAGTGCACCTATTGGGTTATTTTCTGCTGTTGATATGGTGCACCAGTGAGCATTTACGGTAGTAGGACAGTAAAGGTGAACTTCAAGTTTAAATAAACTACAGTGCCCATGTTCAATGCAATGAATACACATGTTTTTAATAGTTTTTGGACACCGTTTATGACAAGCTCCGTATTAGTCTTGCACAGGCAATTTTTGCTATCAATTAATTGTTGGTTTGGTTGACAAGAATAAAAGAGAATAACATATTTACCCATTTCTGTCCCTGCAGCACACAGCAGCAGGAAATGAAGGTGGAGGTCAGTCCTTGTCATCCCCTGGCTCCTGCCTGGAGGACTTCCGCACAACTCCATTCATTGAGTGTAACGGGGCCAAAGGCACATGCCACTACTTTGCGAACAAGCACAGCTTCTGGCTCACCTCCGTCGACCAGTCGTTCCACTCCGAGCCGGCAGCAGAGACGCTCAAAGCGGGCCAGCTCTTGTCCCGCATCAGCCGCTGTCAGGTCTGCATGAAGAACTTGTGAAAGGCTCGACAGTAGCGCCGACGGGAAGAAGTTGGTCCATTGACATTGGTCTAGTGTCGTCTCTCTATCCATCAAACTAAGGGGGATCTGAAATACTGACGTAGATCAGTGTAAATGGGAAACTTTGTCCCCGAGCCACAGAGCTCAGACGTGTAATGACTATGTGTGATTCCTTGAGCTTTGAATCAAATGTTCCACTGTAGATAAAACAGGAGAAGCCCCATAATGAAGTCAACAGCATTATGGGAAAAAAGTATTTTATGATAAATGTGGATTGGTGCTTACTGTTTAACTTATTACCTCAGCTACAATGACACGGACCAGAGACCGTAAAACTACAGCTGAACCAAAGACGCCTGTGTGTATGCACTGCTTCAGTTTATCTAGGTGTTTTGTTTTTTTTATTGTTTAGGGTATACAGCCCACCATAAAGCCACTAACACTGCTTCTCTGCGTGCCAAACGAAGAATGTGTCATTAGAGGTTTTGGATTGTTTGTTGATACTATTGACAGTATTATTATCCTTTTATTCCTTTGCTTTTACAAAACCTATTTTTATAATATGACTGTCCTTTTAAGCTGTTACTTATTGTTTTATGCATTTATCAACTACTGCAGATTAGCCTTACCTTTTTATTTTTCATACACCATATGATCACACAATGCACTGATTCTCTTTGTATTTATACCATCTGAATGAACTTGACCTCCTTCCCCAAGAGATATAAATGTATTTTATCTAACGCTACTCACGCCAAACTCATTTACCTTTACAAATGTTCTAATTATTGAACTGCCCCAAGTTGCCAACAGGACAGAATGTAAACAGCCTGGATCAAAGGTCTGACCGTAGCAAATCCTCACTTGGTTTGACGGTCACTGATCCTGGGTTTGAATAGGGTATTTTACATGATTTAGAAAGTAGGTCAAATGCTCCACATCATCAAGGCCGACTTGTTTTGAAAATAAACACTTTGATTAAAACATAAAAGATGCTGACATGTTTTAATTGTAATGTAATTACGGTAATTCTCATAACATGATAATTCCATTAGACTGTAAAGATTAAATGTTCTTTGTTATACATCTGTGTCATTTTACTCATGCACGCTTGTCTTGCTCTGACAGAACCAGGCGAACTGCAAAATAAAAATCTTTATTATGACAACATATGTAAAAATTTCAACAGGGGTATTTCCTATTTACACTCATTGAAAAGTTCCAAAAAAGTGGCATTAAAATATAAAGATCAGTATCAATACTGGTAACAAAACAAGTCATTCGAACAAAGTGAAAAAACCTTAACATACACCTAGTGAAATGTGCCAGCTGGCTAACAATTAGTGCTGTTAAATTTACATTTAAAAATAGCAGTGATTCACTTTTGTGTGTCATCTGTTCACAGACACATCTTTGGGATAGGTGCAAGGTGGGAGGTCTCAAATTATAAAGTGATAATGCAACACACATTTATTTCCCTTCCTCGTGTCGGAAATGTCACTGGACACTATGAACGCCTGTTGCTTTTTCCGACCATCTTCATAGCATTAAGAATAAGTGTGTTTGTGTGAGTGTCTGTGTGTGTTACCGGGAGGTCCTTAATGCTATTGGGACTCAGTCAAGTCAAAGAAGTAGTACCATCACAGTATGTATTTTGGTGCTCAGACCAACCTGTTGATTGTCTTTTATTAAAAACCAGTCTCTACGTCGCGGCCGGTCCGCCTCCTTTTGGCAGATCCTAGCAGCAGGTGGACTTGGCCCGCTTGCCGCTAGCCCGATTACACTCCTCCAGGTCGACCGTAGGAGACTCCAGGTTCTCGTTCCTCTTCCTCAGGATGGAAGGCAGCACCAGATCGAACAATGTCTCAAACAAAGTGTCCACGTTGTAGCCCGTCTTGGCACTGGTCTCGAAGCACACCTTCTCTGCGGGCACGCTGCTCTTCTCCTCCAGGCCCTTGTAGCGCAGTATTCTTCCATACAGAGCCACCGCGTCCTCATGGGCGACCTGTTTGTTTACCGTCACCCCGGAGAGGGATGCGGGGGAGGCCGGAGGTGTCGGGCAGGCGGACAGCACCTGTGGTTCTGTCCTGTCCTCCCCACACTCAGTTTGGTCCTGAGGCACGCCGTCCGAGTCCGGACAGAGCTGGGCCTTGGGGTCTGTGAGATCTGCCTTGTTGCCCACTACGGCGTAAATGCAGTCGTGGTTAGCGGTGTCGGTCAGGGACAGGAAGCGCTCCTCCAGCTCGGCCAGACTTTGCCAGTTGGTCACGTCGTAGGTGAGGATGACGGCGGCCGCGCCTCGACAGTACATGGAGCCCAACCCGTGGAACTGCTCTCGACCTGAGGAGACAACGGCGGGAGGTTCAAAAGTGTCTGTGATACTGCGGGAAAACCACAAACTCAAACTTGAACCCCGTGAACACAGAGGCTAAACGGCCGCTGTGAACAGCAGGGCAGAAAGACGCACAACACAGAAAGATATTGTGCAACGCAGAGAGTCAGCAGTGTCAAAACAGAAGCAACCTTTGTTGTCGAAATATGCAGGATCCTTGAAAGGCAACACTGTGTGAACACATTGTGGCTGCGGGCATCTCTTGGTTCCCAGTTTATTAGGTACACTGAGCTAAAACTAATATGATCTAATGCAACAGTCCTGCAATAAGTCCTCATAAGGGTTAGAACGCCTGAAACGGTTTTTAAAGTCCTTCATGGCACTGTTGTATTGTGTTGCACAACACTGAGAGGTGTTGCTAATATTATGTCCAATCCAGTGCAGGTAGAATCTATATTATAAATGTCTCTCATTATATTACAATACAATTCAACAGCACCACAGGCTTGAAGTGACACTTCTGTGTAACAGTTTCATCACAAACAACCTTATACATTATTTCAATGTCTGGTATGACTGCTGGTCTAGACTGTATTAGTTTTAGCTGAATCATGATGAAACTGATAAACAGGCAGCTGGGGGTTGACACTATTTTGGGCAGCAGCCTACACTAATTTCCATCAGCTGATAGTTTCATTCATTATTTATGCAGCATTTTGTTAATAAAATATCAGAAAAATTGAGAATAATGCTCAAAGAGCTGCTCATTGAGTATTTATGACAGATAGGAAAATTGACTGTTAGCATTTGAGAGCTGGTATCAGTTTGATATTTTTGCTTAAAATGGGACTTTTTCTGTTTATCTACTAATTTATTAATCAACTAATCATTTGAGCTCTATCCACAACATAAAATCATCACAAAAACCTCATGGAATATATGAGAATTGAGTGAAGATCTGAGGTAGTGAGTTTTTTTTTTCCTTTACAATTCGCTGAGGTGACTCAGCTCCGTCATGCTCCTTCCTCTGGAAAGCACTATTGCGTGTAAGTTTGGAAAGCACACGTTAAAGCGTTGGGGAGTCAGGTCTTCCTGTCATAGCTCCATCATGTGACTCAACAGGAACATGGCTGACAGCTTGGATCCCTGTTTTTAAAATCAAACCGTCAGACTGAAAACAGTTTTATCAGAGTGAAAATACACAGATAGACATCCTGGCCACACTGTGACCAGCCAGACATCCGACAGATTTTATTATAAACTGTGCCACAGTTTGAGGGTTGATACCGATGGGTCTGCATCAGTTGCCCTTGAATGACTCAGCGCTTATCCGGCATTTCTCCACCCGCACTGACTAAGTAAAACAAACGCAACAGCATTCTGTCAGAGGTCATGGAGTTAGGGAGCACACACAGACAGGAAATGGTTTGCTGGTGACATGGCGGCCTGTCCTTATCTCGGTGGCTCACCAACTCTATTTTTGTGAGCTCTGTGTTTGCCTGAGAAGAGTTTAAGTAAATCATGCTTACACAGGACCCAGCACAGGAATGTAGTGCGGTCATAAGCTTATTCATCAGCAGTAATTAAATGGATAATTCTTGCTGTCATAGCCAAAAAGAATAATCCAAGAGAATGAATGAAATGCGTTCAGTATTGCAGCAAAATAACATCTGAATCCTCTTCATATAAATTAATAATATAGGCCTACTGTATTTTGAACTTGTGGAATATTTATAAAACCTGTAGCCTACATTTATTTTATCTTACAAGTCCTACACTTCATTCACTATAACAAAACTATTAATAAGAACAGATAAATACTCCACAGCACTTAAAATACAAGTCCAACCAATAAGAACAAATATTTACAGTAACAAAATAAATATTTATTAAGTAACTTGTGATGCACATTCATCTCTCTTCCTGACTTTTCGTGCCAAGAGTCAAAACAAAACAACTGAAAATAGAACAACATTTCCAAATCATTATTATTAAATTAAATGTTAAATTGTTTTTAATTTAGTAGAATAATGACCTTTGCACTAGTTAGTAGTCATGTGGACTAATAGCACACAAACCGTCATTTCACTGGTGTTGAATTTCACACTGACTCAGTGAAATAATAGATACTTTCCATTGTGGGATTACTAGCAAATCAGATTGGAGTTGTACATGTGTTATCAAATCTTTCACTGTGGTTTTTATTTCTCAAGTCTGTGTCTCAGACAGCTATTCACAAAGAAAGAAACAAGAAACCTCAGACTACAGTGTCGATTAGGTCAGAACAGCCCAATATTGAGCAATAACGTAAAGAACAAGGTAGAATGTGATTTTATAACATTGGCTGACACCATGGACATGTGCCATATATACAGTAATGATGAAATAGCCTTTAAACCATAATATTTAATAGCATTGCACCTTCATTTTCTTAAACGTGCTTAAATGACCTACTTAAATGTTATTTATTTAATGTTTTGCCCCACTAAAGAAGTTAAGTTAAGCGTAATACTTCTGAATTTGTTCCAAAAACAGTTCAAAACCAAGCAGCTTACAGTAAGTGACCCTCATAATTGTGTGAAGATGTGTGATTACATGGCTGGATTAAGGACGTTTGTTTAACTGTTGTTTTTAAAAAAGCTTGTTTGTCCATTTGTTTGCTGAGCTGTCTGTTTGTTTTTACCCTGAGCAACCGCGATTGTGCAAGATTTCACTGGACATTTGTCGGGTTATTAGTTCCAGCATTGGACATTAGTTTGTGTGTACTGTGAAAATCAATATCACACTCCCAGTAACACTCAAGACGAGGCAGGTTCCCATGAAGCAGCCTGCACGTCCTGACTGTGCAGTCAAGTCACATGCCTGTGATTGCCTCAGGTGGCGGCGGCATCACGCGTTATCAGGTAAACACAATTAATAAACCTGGAGGAATGGAGCCTGATTAAATTGTCAAAACAAGTTAACAGTGAGGAAAGCACATGGAGCATGTGTTATTACCAGCTGTGTCCCATATTGAGATGTTGTAAGGTCCCCACTGCTTGAGGAAAAACGCCCCTCCGACGGTGCTGATGGTGTCTTTGAACTTCCTCTCCGTGTATCTGTGGAGCAGCGACGTCTTCCCCACGTTCATGTCCCCCAGGAGGACCACCTTGACGTCGGGCTTCTTCATCTTCGACACCTCGGGCATGATGATGCAAGGTCTCCGATACAATCTTTCTCTCTCTCCTTTTTTTTAATTAACAGAAACTCTTTCTTTATCTAGCTCTTAAAAACTTCAAGCTGTTCGCGGACTCCTCTGATAAACGCCATTTTATGAACGACAGTAAACTCGTGTAACCATGAGTGTCCAATGTTGCCTCCGCTGCCTGAAGCTCAACTTCAAAAAGTAACTGAGGTAAAACAGGAAGTAGGTGAGAAGCTAAAGAAAACGTGTTTTTGTTCACCCTGAGCGTTGCCTGTCAGGTTCATCTCCCAATATGCTATCCACCGCCACAGTCCCTAAATCTTTTTATTTTATAATAATATACTGTGCTTTTATTGCTGTTGTCTCCTCTTTTGCTATGTCTCTATTTCCATTTTTTTTTAAATCTTGTTTTATGATCTCCGAGCTGAAGATGTGCATGGTGATAAACTGTACTAACTGATTTCCTCATTATAAAGAAAGACAATCTATACAAAAGGTAAATAACTTGAGATAAAAAAATATAATGTCATCAAAGAAACAGATGTAAACTTGCAGAAAGCAAACTTTTGTTGTTGTTTATGCCTAAATCTTAACTCTTGAGATGTGCCCATAGACTGTAAAAAAAAAAAAAGGATGTGCCTACAGCTAAAGTTACCTGCAAGGCAAAACTCAGGGAATGTTTGTTTCGTTGTAGCTCATAAGCCTGAAACGCCTCAGTGGGCGGGCGGTAGTTTACACATTAAGTTTTGATCATGTCACGCAAAGTCCTGTATCAAAAAGAAACGTGACAACGTCCTTAACTTTTCCACGGTGTTGATTTTAATCACTAAAAGTTTTAGTCTTGTTTTATTTTGAGATTTGTAGTCCATTTTATTTCAAATTTAACTTTAAGATAATTTAGATTCAACTAGTTTTGAGAACTCATGCTGCGTTCAGGTTATGTTGTAAATACAGAAACTTAAGAGACATTTTATTATTTAACACTTGTAATGCAATACAGCGAAACAAATGCAATGCAATACATTTGTTATTATTCTGAATATGTCTGTGTCTGTATATCTGTGTAATTTACTCTGTACTTCAATTACTGTTGGTCTGTTTGTGTACTTTTTGTTAGACTTTTTTTCAAAAGTGACCAAATGTAGTGAGAAACTAATCATGTTTCTGATTCATGTGAAGCACATCCACATAAACATAAAGTTTAAATGTATAGGCCCAGTACTGTATATGTACATCCAATATGTATGTTCACACAGGTTAACACCAATGTATACTTCTAGGATAAGTGTTACAAAGACAATTCACAGGTACAAATGCTCGTTATTCATTTTTGAACAGCTGCAAAATACATATATAGATAAATAAAGGATTCTTGTAATGATGTGCAAAACCTGTGGAATGTATGCTATCTTGGTTGTATGTTATATTGGCGTAATCAAATTAATAGGAAAAGTTTTTTTTTGTAATTTGTTCTCAAAAAAGTAAAAAATACACAGCTATTATTATTGTTACTGCAATAGTTTACATTTTCATGTTTGTCTGAGCCCATGCACGTCCAAATTTGGTGGGCTTTCTAAATTTTAGTAGTCAGTCGAAACCATTTTTCCCAAGTTGTACAATTATTATTTCATTTAATTTTATAGTGTTGAGTAGTGGGACGTCCAAAGCTGACAATATGATTGGCTTCATTTCCAAAAACCAGCATTTCTAGAGGCCAGTAGACGCAGTGCATCTGCTACCTCTAGTTTACTGCTGTAGTTTCTGCCCTGCTGCAGTAGTAGAGGAATCTCCGAGGAGGCCTTAAAGGCGTCCTAAGCTGGTCTTCCTGTACTGTGCTGTACGGGGTTGGGGAGCCTCATGACCGGGATCGTCCGTGTACAGTTGTCAGCGTTGAAACGCAGTTACAGGATAGGTAAGAGGAAGAAACAACAACACCAGGGAGCTTCTTCCTCTCGTGGGGAAAAGGCTTCACGTGTCGTGGCTGTAAGTCAGGGATAGAGAGGAATGAATGACATGTCGCTGCAGATTCAGATGCTCTCCTTCTGCTCTGCCACAGTCGCTTTGTCGATTATCGCCACATTGTTCTGTCTGAACGAGAGAGGTAAAGTGAAGGAAGTGTTACAAGTTATATTTCCATGTAAAAGTTCCTTTATCTACAGCGTTAGCTTAGCTGCAGCTAAATCCTGCCGTGTTATGTTGCTGTTGTTGTCGAGGAAGAGTTGACAGGTTTGTAACCACCGAGGTCTCTAGGACCCTGCGGACACCTCGGCATGATGGGCGGAGAAAGGTGAAGGTGCCGCTTACAGGACTGATCAGAGGTCAGTTTTAAAATGCGCCCTGTGAAGGTTAAGGGCGAGATAAGAATATGGGATAGCCGATTCCCAGTCAGTTTTATCTCCCGGGTGCCGAGCGACGCATTTCGACTTCGTTAACGACGTAAAAAGAAAAAAAAAAAAGGGACAAACATAGACAGGTTTAAGCTAGCAGCACCCAGAGAGTTGATGTGCACGAGCCACCGGAATGGTTGCCAAGTTGTAAACTTATTACCACGGCAACTGCTGTTAAACAAGCTGAGCGACCGGCGGCTGTCGGTGTTGACATCGTTGTTGTTTGGGACGGCGGCGGCGCCCCGCTGCTTTGATGCAGCGGCGGAGAGCGGAGCCCCAGACGTCCATCATAATCCGCAGTGTCAACATCTGAGGTGACAGCGAACCGTGAACAAAAACACGTCCGGATCCGCGATGCAAGCGAACACAACGCGGGGCTTCTTGTGGTCGGATGTTGAGACGAGGACCTTGTTGAACATCTGGGGGGAGCAGGACATCCAGACGGCGCTGGATGGAAACTTCCGAAACAGCTTCGTGTACCGCGACGTCTCCCGGAGGCTGGCGGCGATGGGGTTTGAGAGGACGCCGGAGCAGTGCAGGGTGCGGATCAAAAGCCTGAAGAGACAGTACCTGTTGGCCAAGGAGGGGAACCTGCGGAACAACGGGCAGTATCACAAGATTTGTAAGTTTTACGACACCATGGAGAGGATTTTGAGCAACCGGCCCGCTCTTGACCCCCAGGAGTTCATGGAGGGCGGGATGGGAGGAGAGGAGGCCGTGGACGGCCTGGAGGAGGAGGATGGAGAGGATGCTCAGGATGTGTACTCCGAGGGCACGGCGGAGTGTCCTTACCCTGCAGAGACGGAGGTGAAGCTGGAGTACCCGACCGTCCCCATCCCTATTCCAGTTAAAGTGACAGTGGGCAATAACAGTAAGTGTTGCCTCTTCATATACAATTTAAGATCATTTCTAATGCTATGATTAGTTTGTTACATGTGCATAAAAAATGCATCACATTATGTGTCACCTCTCTCCTCTTTAGGCACTTCTTCAAGACCGCACAACAGCAGCCAGTCGGCTAGTAATCTATCAGCCAGAGCAACTAAGCGACCGAGGAAGAGGCGCGCTAACTTCCCCATGGAGAAACTGATGGAGCAGTTCCTGGAGCAGAGCGTCCAGGCTGAGGAGAACTTCTACAGGATGGAGGAGCAGCGCCTGCAGGCAGAAGACCGCCGCAGAGAGGTAGAACATTCGAGGGAGCTGCACATGCTTCAGATGCTCGGACAGATGTTCTCCAGCATCTCCAGACCCGGCTCTGGCGCATCTCCCTCCAAGACTGCTCCCACTACCCGCACGTCCGTGTTCTCCAGTGCCTCCCCGTCATGTAGTCGCGGCCAATCCAGTCACCACAGGCGGCCTTCACCGCAGGCAGACTGTTTCCCACAAAAGAGTCAGCTGTCAAACCCAGATCCTCAGGCATTAGGTATCGGCGTCGGTGTCATGTTTGCAGCCTGAAAGGCGAATGTGTGGAGGGAGAATTGGAAATTACAAGCGTGTCAGCTGTTCTGTGAAAGCTCAGTGATGAAGCAGTGGTTCAAGTCGTCACTTGTCCATTTTATCTTTACTTGCAAAGCATTATTATCTCAGTTTTACTTGTGCATCTGTTGTTTTTTTTGTTGCCAAAGTTTTGTCATCTTGTGTCCATGGAAGTAAACACACAGATCTATCTGTTGACTCAGGCATGACAAGTATTCCACTCTTTGTTTATTTCCTCAGTGTTTGAACGCTACTACAGCTCGGGGTCTACATCACACAGAGGCATGGATGAGGATATCCTTTCATTAGTAAGGAGCATAGTCCCTCCACTGACATCCAAAAAGCACAAGGGGCAAGACGGACGTATTGGTATTATTGGAGGATGCCAAGAGTGTGTGAACACCACATCTGTATAATCAGCATTCACCAAAAAAAATGAATATGTCAGTCTATAGAAGATTTACTCTAATTCTTTTACATTTTTATCCCCTTAAAGCTATACTGGAGCGCCTTACTTCGCTGCCATCTCTGCACTGAAAGTGGTAAATAAGAGTTATGACAGATTATGCATTTATTTTACATAATGTAAAATTCCCATTTTTTTTGTTGACGTCTGGTTTTTCTGCTTTTTCTTGTTTCCAGGGAGCTGACTTGTCTCATGTGTTCTGCACCAAAGATGCTGCAACTGTAATCAAATCCTACAGCCCCGAGCTCATAGTTCATCCTGTTCTGTAAGTACTGGATTTTCAGGAGAAGTGTGTATTTCTGTACACTATTAAAAGCTTGGTAACACTCCCTATGATGCCTGCATTCATAACTGAGCATAGATATCTATATAACACATTAGTGACTCTACTTTCAAAAGGCCAGATTTTACAGTTGCCTGTAATTAGTCTACCAACTGTATGGAAAGTCACAAGTTGTTATGATTAACGTGGTGTTTTTTCACCATGACATGCCACAATGGCTGCTTTATAAGCTCTCTCTCTCTCTCTGCGTGTCTGTCGTACCCTCTCAAGGTTTTGAATGTGGAGCCTGTGGCGAAAATCATGTATGATTATAGCATCATCAGTCAGTGCTGTTTATATGTACTCTCATCATAAAGTGACAGAGTAGGTATTAATCCCTATAAGTCATCAAAATCCATTGTGAGTTCATGGTTGCTATGGTAACATTCATAAGACTTTTTATCTGTGAAAAACAATTTTATTTATAAGCAAAGGTGTAAAAAAAAAAAAAAAAAAGGTCAACAGCTTATTAGGAATAAGAGCATTACCAGGCTACTACTTAATATTGAGTGCATTCAATCACATTGAATATGTGTGTCCTTATTTGTGTGTGTGCGCGTGTGTGTGTGTCTGTGTATGCGTGCGTGTGTGTGTGTGTGTGTGTGTGTGAAGGGACAGTCCTAATGCAGTGGAAGAGATTGAAAAATGGCTACCAAGACTGCACGGCCTTGTGGTGGGACCAGGTCTAGGGAGAGAAGACTTGTTACTGAAAACAGCTAAGGCATGTGGAATATATTCACCTTCCCTTGCACAGAAAAGTCTGTTAGGTCGTCTACTTTTTTTTACTACTACTACTATTTGTGGCAATTATTATTAAGCAGACTGAATTGCTTTAATTTCAAGTAAAGAGCCCGTTCATGTTTACCAACCCTGTAGAGGAGCATGAACACAGCTGCTCATAGGACACTTTACCTTCCATCTATCAGTCTGTTGTGATTTAAAAAAGAAATAAATGGACATTTGACATTCAGATCATCTTTCAAGAAAATTAGGAAAATTCAACAGTTGACTTGGAAATATTGCAAAAATCTAACTGGAGTCAGGACCCAGATGAGATAATGCACATGTCCAATGCACAGAGCTACTCAAGGATTTATAAATGATTTTAAATTTTTACTATCTCAAGATAACACTTTTCTCTCTCTCTCTCTCTTTCAGGAGGTGATAGAGAAGTGTAAAGCAAGAGATATCCCGATAGTCATTGATGCAGTAAGTCTTGATAAAATTGAATTCCAGCTGTTGAACAGATGGGATTTTATTAGCAAAGGCATACACAGTCACTGAGTGTGTGTGCCTTTGTTTGTTTTCAACAGGACGGATTATGGCTAGTTACGCAGCAACCATCTGTTATTCAAGGGTACCAGAAGGGTATCCTCACACCTAACATCATGGAGTTCACGCGGCTGTACGAGGCACTGGTGGGTCACTCAGCAGAGTCCAGTCGGTCACCACAGTTGATTAACATTTAACCTTTGATCCTGTGTTTAAATGTTTGTGTGTGTTTTCTGTGTGTGTCTGTCGCA
The DNA here is from genome assembly GCF_905171665.1 of Trachurus trachurus. Taxonomy (NCBI): domain Eukaryota; kingdom Metazoa; phylum Chordata; class Actinopteri; order Carangiformes; family Carangidae; genus Trachurus; species Trachurus trachurus. The sequence continues at coordinate 19,272,519 of NC_139899.1, forward strand.
GCACCATGAGTCCATGGACAGCAGTGATCATCAGCGCAGTGTCATGCAGCTCAGTGTAGCCATGGGCAACCTCACTCTGGTGCTAAAAGGAGAACAGGATCTCATTACAGATGGCAGCAAGGGTTAGTATCAAGCCCATATGCAGTGCAAACACAACTTTGTCACACATGCTTTAAAGCTTTACAGCCGATGATTCACTTCTTCCATTAGCCTACATAACTATTTTGATACCAATACTGAGATTACTGTTTTGTTTTTGTCATCTCAAGTTCAGACTTTTTTTTCTTTCAGTGATCTCATGCAGTATTGAGGGCAGCGGGAGACGATGCGGTGGACAGGGTGACCTCTTATCTGGATCCATGGGAGTCCTGGCACACTGGGCTCACGCTGCTTCTGCAGCTGGACTGCTCAGAAGGTGAGGAGATGTTTGTTGGCTGTTTATAAACTTAAATGATTTAGTCCTTGGGCCAGACCAGGATACCGGTATCACTTGAGTGGGCAAAACCTTACCTATACTAAATTGTATTTAGGGTCAATATAAGTAAATTAAAATATGATAGCCTTTTCATATTTATTATATTCATATTTTTATTTTATTTTTTTCACATTTTGTTATTTTCCCCTATAAGCAGATTGTCATTAATTCCAAAAAGAACACAGATGGCCAATAACACATTAAGGGCGTTTTCACACCTGACCATTTGTTCCGAAACAGGGAGCGTTTACGTCATATATCGGTTCGTTTGGTCAGATGTGAACACAGCAATCGCACTCGATGCGGAACAAAACAAGCGGGCCGAGATCGCTTGGGAGAGGCGGTCTCGGCTCGTTTCCATCCGAGCCCTGGAGCGGTTCGTTTGTAGTGAGAACGCAACCGACACATGTATCGGAACAAATTGACTGGTTACCTGGCAACCGGAGGAGGAGGACCACGCAACTGCCCCAAAAACATAATGGAGCATCAGCAGCGTGTCGTCTTGGCCTTTTCATAATGTAGGCTACACAAAACAGGAAAGCCGGTGGCCAAAAGAAAAGAAAGACGCAAACTCAAGCCATGAGTCCACCAGCCTTTCCAAGCTGACCCGCGGCGATCAGCACCGGGCAGAGCTCCGCAAACAACCCCTATAACTACTATATGCCACGCTGCCCGTTTACTAGAAGAAAAAAAGAGTCAAACTGTAGGGTGTGTTAGAGCAGTGGTTCTCAACCTTTTTGAGTCGCGACCCCCAATTTCACATGCACTGCTGTCCCCCCCCGCCCCAACACACAAACACACACACGCCGGTGTGAACGCATGATGAATAAAGCGCAGCGCTGTCCGCGGTGTTTTTTTTTTGCCTTTTTAGTTCTTGATCCCTGCACTGAAAAAAATAATTGGCTGCTGTAGTTTTGTCTCCATGGCCAATATTCCGACCTGGAGGTTTTCATCAGGGCAAAAGAACAAAACAAAGTGACGGAGTTTAAATAGATGCGGGTGGCGAGTTGATGCGGTGTCCACACACCCGGGCTGGTTTATGTGACATGCGGGGACCTGTCGGCGCAGGAGCGAGTGGAGCGTGGATGCAAGCCAATCTCATTCAACCATGCACGGAAAAGGGGAATGACAAGAAAAGTTTTTCTAATTTATTAAGAAACAATGCCCAGGTCAGCAATGCATGCCAAGAAACATGTCGTTCATTCGCCCCCTCCAGCCACATCAACTGGGGTCGGGAGGGACCCCAAGGTTGAGAATGGCTGTGTTAGAGGACAATTCATCTGACATAACTATGACACCTGAAACTGAAAACACAGCTTGACCAACACAACCTGACCACCCCTCTCCCTGTCTCTCTCTCTCTCTCTGTCTCTCTCTCTCTCACGGGCAGTGACACGCTCTGTCATTCATTCACGTGTCAGCACTGAGACAGCGGACAGCACGCTTGGTCACTAGCTAATAATAATAATAATAATAAATAATAATAATGTAGCCTATTAGACTACATTTGTAGCTATAGCACATTATAGGCATACTTCAAGGTCTCGCCCAGCCATAAACCAGTCAGCTTGGGCATTTTTTTTAAATTGAACTTCAACTAAATACTCGTCTGCCCAAATATTAATACGAAATTGAACCTCCTCACTACTGCAAGTCAGCCCGCGGTTCATTGTTGCCATTGTTGCTGATCAGCTGATGGGGTGTTGTTAGGGCCGTTGCTATGGCGCTGTTCCACAGCGCAAAGCGCTGTACCGCTTCAGAATCATGCAATGTGAACACAAACGGCCCAGAAAAAAGAACGCAACAGTTGTATCGGTTTAGTTGCTGAATCGGAACAACTGCAGGTGTGAAAACGCCCTAAAAGTCATTTAACACTCTTTTTGGACATCACACATCATAGTTTTTTCATGGTCCTTCGAGCCGGAGCAAACACCCATGCTGGAAAATGGACCCATGACCCGTTCATGATGGGAGAGAGCAAGGAGAAAGGCAACAGTGGGAGAGAATGCCTCCAAGATATCTACAGACTTAACTTTATGGCAGGCCTCCCCAACAACCACAGGCCTACTGAGGCTGGAAGTGGCACAATTAAGGCTGTCTTTACACTGCATGGTTCAAGTTTCCTCTCGAGTTCCTCTCAAGTTTCCTCATGAACGTGTAAACGGGACAAATGCGCATGGAATCGGATATTGTCAGATCAGATTCAGGCACCCGTTATATGTGGAAATAAATCAGATACAAATCGGATATCTGCCAATACGTCTGCAGTCTAAACAGACAGATCGGATCTTTCCTGGCAATGGTGTCATACGTCATCATCATGATATCATCATGATAATATTAATTCACGTGCCCACGCGTTTTGCTGAACCTCTGTAGCCTGTGATTGACACGTGGGACTGACCTGGACTACCATGGCCAGTTGTCACAGGAATTATAGTGTTTCATTTTCATGGTGTCCACACGTCTGTTTTTGTCCAGTCAATGCGGATCGATACGTGAGGGAGTGTGAAAAAAGAGAGCGCGCGAGACAAACACCAGATTTCGTTTGAGAAAGGCCCAAAGTTGTTAAAGTGAGACTCTCTAACAAGGACAAAACCTTTGATACCTATGACGTCTTAGATGATGGATTGGAGTGCACAATGTTGTTACCTGGTACAGCAGAATATCTGGGCTTGAAAGGACTGAACTGATATCTGGATCCAGTGTTTTAATGTGCACACCACATGGTTGTTCTGTGAGCCGGCACCACCACCACCACCCCACCCAGCATAGTTTTTTCATTCTATCTATCTATCTATCTATCTATCTATCTATCTATCTATCTATCTATCTATCTATCTATCTATCTATCTATCTATCTATCTATCTATCTAATTTGCCTCTACACCAATTGAATAAGGTATTGGGAAGAAATATAATTTGTCAAAAAGTATCCTTAATTAGAAAATACATTGCAATGATTTAGAGCTGACAATCGGCTAATTGAAGCTTATTTACACCTATATTAGATAAATTACTTGAAACACTACAGGGTTTATTATAAGTCTCTATGGCTGGCCAATAGTTCACACCCAAAGGAGAGGATATGATGAAAGAAAGATGATTTCCAGGGAAGGCACTGTTTTCGTTTTTGAACAGCAACAGTCTATTACTTTAAGAGGTGATACATACTATAAAGCTGCCAGTCAGCAAGGTCTATCATATCAAAACTTAATCTAGGGGTGTATAGGAATAAAAAAAAATCACAACTAGAATTTGCCCTCCCAGGTGATACCGATATGTGAAATTTTGGGTCTTGGCCCAAGGACTAATTGTACTGTATATAAAACCTTTAAATGACCAAGTACAGGGCCTACAAAGTGGATTAATTTATATGTGAGCAATTTCCAAAACATTATCCATTTTTCACACATATCTCCAAAGCATCCATCCACCGGTTTCCATTTACTTCACTAAGATATAATAATAATCAAACCTAGAAATTTGCCAGAATAAATTAATCCACCCAACTAAATATTTTTTCTTACAAACACATTGGGTTTGGGGAAGGTTTTTCATGATTATCTGATATTTTATGGATGAAATGATAAACTCAGAAAAGGATGGCAATGGATAGTGCAATTTTTTTAATAATTTACTTCTGTTGTCAAATTTAAAATGTCATATTGTAGAAATGAATGAATATGTCTTAAATGTGTGTTTTTATGCCTTGTAATCCATTACTTTTGTTCTCCTGCAGTGTAAATCCATCAATGGTTGCAGCATACGGAGCCTGTTCGCTCACCAGACAGTGCAACAGCCAAGCTTTCCAGCAACACGGCAGGTCCACCACCACCTCAGACATGATCCAAGAGATCGGCTCAGCCTTCAAAAAGCTATTTGAAAGCTGAAAGGAGCCAACTTAAGTCAGAATTGTTCTTGTCAGCAAGATATACTGTATATTAAAACATGCACAATTCTGCCCTCTTAAAAACTGTTCATACAGACTACGGGTTGATGGATGATGGCGGAAAATGTTCTCATCAAGTTGAATATGAATGAAGATCACAAGTGTGAACTGTTCTCTGAGACAATGCTCAGAATCTGGTGAAAAATAGTACACATGCTGGTCTGTTGACAGCCCATCAAAGAGATGTGGTCTGATAAATTGGGTCACAGGGGAAAAAACAGACACTTGTTTGAATTTTGAAATAAATAATACATTTGATTTTTGTGTGACTGGATTTTTGAACAAGTTCTTAAAAGTAGCCTACATCACAGCAGTTTGCCTTTGTAGCCACAAGGTGGCAATGTTGACTTTCAACATAGAGACATCATGTTTACCAATACACTACTGTACTACACAGTCACTGAGACCCCTGAAAAACCTTTAAGTGCCAAAGAACGGTTAAGTCTGAGAGTGGAAATATAAACTAATATGTCCACATGAGATAATAAAATAATAGAATAGATTAATACACCCTCTTTAATTAATTCATCCGACCAATGTGTGTCGGTGCCTCGCAGGACACAGCTGAACGTATTCCTTTCACGCGCGTTAGCTGTATGGAAGCCCATTTCTGCCAATTGATAGGAAAAAATAGAAGATTTAATAACTCGAAATAATGAGATACTTTCTTCTATTTTGGCTTAGTATCTTATTATTTTTGACGAAGTATCTCATTGTTTTGACTTGGTAACTAAAATAATGAGATAACTCATTATTTTGACAAAGTATCAGAAATGTTGACTTGCTAACTAAAAATACTGAGATACTAAGTCAAAATAATGCGATACTAACTCACTATTTTGTGTAAGCTATTGCATTATTTTTGACTCGTCAAATTTTGAGAAAGTATAATTATTTTGAGTTAGTAACTAACAAAAAAATAACATTATTTTTGACTTGTTAACTCAAAATAATGAGATACAAACTCATTTTTACTTAGTTTCTAATTATTTTGAGTTATTAGATCTTATATTTTTTCCATCATGTGGCAGAAATGATCTTCCATAGACCCAGCTAGCATTAGCCACATTAGCTCCTGTAGCAGCAGCAGCAGCAGCAGCACAGTCTGCGCACACGGAGCGGCGTTAGCAACAAGAGCAGCAGCATCACGGAGGGTTAAACGTTAGCGTTTGCTACAGAAAAGCTTGGAGGAAAAACCTAAAACGCACACAGGTAAGTTATTCCCCGAGCCATTTACCTACTAACTACACGACTGCAGCATATTGTGTAGCGTTTGTTTTTGCAGTGTTTAACGACCTAGTCCGTTCAGTATCGGTATTATGTTAAAAGGCTAGCAGAAGCTAATTTGGTGCTAACACGTAAATATGACAGAAAAAAGACTAATAAGTGTCGAAACCGTTGCTATATAAAAACCTTAGCCATGTTTTAAACGTACGTGATTTGTTTGTGTGTGGCGTTTGCGTGTTGATTTAACGAATCTGTAATTGTTTACATCGTGGGTGAATGAAGAAGAGGTGGTTGAACGATTTTTCTCTCCTGGCGTTGGATCATCTACGAGCCGACCCATTGTAGTAATATCATCTGTTTAACTGTGTTGTCAATTAAAGCCACAAGCAGGTTGAGTAATAAGTATTGTAAGTGTGTTTTTTTTTTAACGATTTCCCGGCTCAAACTTGTACCAAGGAGAAAGTTGGTGAACGTGAACGTTACTTGACGTTAACGTAAAGTCAGCAGCAAGGTAGTTAGCGTTAGTAATCATGACTAGGACTATATACTATAGAAACTCAGCCTGTTCGTTAAGTTAAATTGTTTTCACGGGATTTTTCTGCGTTAGTATGTCTGTTTGTGAAACATTTACATGCATCCTCCTCGGTAACGTTACAGTTAACCGACTAGCTAACGTTACTATTTAGCCTTTGCTTTCTTCTCCTCCGACCTTGCGTTATAACACTGAGATGCGCGTAATGTACTTTCTCATAAACCAGAACTCATCTGCTTCGTATTATTTATACTCGTCCTACCCATGTATGTGTGCGACTTGTTAGTGCCAGTAACCTCCTTCTCTGTTGGCAGATTCCTGTAACACGTAGCAGCTTTTTTTTTTTTTCTCTCAGGATGGCTGACTGACTACAGACCAGCTGCCCCCTCCCCCCTTCTCCTTCTTTCACAGTTTGACCGTGCAAGTCTCTGTGTTTCTAGACAGATCTCAGATAACCCGCACAGGAAAACACGATATAAACACATTGCGGTGGTGTGCCTTATAAAACACACGAGAGATGACATGCACAATGATTTATGTGAAATTTAGAGACGGCTGATGCAAAGTGAATGAGGTCATTGTTGTCAATGGGAAAAAAAGCATGTTACAGAAGCGTGTAGACGGGCTACTACACTACACCATCAACATATTGAAGAACGACCTCTTGTTTATTATTACAGGTGCAGGTGAAGCAGTGACCTGTGTTGAAGACTGATCCGTGATGTTGAACCCGACCAATGGTGACCCGGGTCACGTTGTCGTGAACTATGTGGAGGAGTATTTGGACCTGGTGGAGTCACTGCCATTTGACCTGCAGAGGAGCGTGTCTCTCATGAAGGAGATAGATGCCAAGTATCAAGGTAAAGAAAACAGTCAGTCAGTCTGGGCTCTGATATGCAATATATACTGTATACACCCTTTACACTACAAGCATAAAATATTAAAGAGGGTATAGGAATTAAAATGGACTGACTTGCAACTCACAACATATCTTACTTGACAAACAGAAATTCCCTCTAAAGTACATGGCATCAGGTTCCTAAAAACCCATATTCATAACTTAATTGCAGGTTGTAAAAAATATACAATGGTTGGTCTTGTACTTACTAACTGAACTCATATTACATTGATTAAATTGTTGACAAGTAACTCAAGATAGACAGTAGTACAATATTATTTGAACCCACTACTCTTTAAGCTCTCCCAGTAGATCTAGCCTGTCAACCTCCACTGAAGTAGTCAGTATTATTTATAGTAGTTGCTCAACATAAACTTAGCCTCATTCACTGCACATAATAGACAACCAAGCTGGTCATTCATTGTCAGTAAATAACAAGCTGTAGTAGGTAATTTTTTTAGAGAATATGTGGAGCATCATTCCTCCTACCCCCAGTTGATTGTTTGTGCATGTTTCCCCCCCCCCCTCTTGTTTGGCAGATGTTCTGAAGGAGCTCGACGATGCTTACGAACGGTATCGCCGGGAATCTGATTCACTTCAGAGGCGCAAACTTCAGTTATCTATTCAGAGGGCGCTGATCCGCAGTCAAGAGCTCGGAGATGAAAAGATCCAGATCGCCGGCCAAATGGTACGAAGAGAACACCCTGCAGCTGTTTCAGTAGAAATGTTTGCTGGCAAACTTCCAGTGACTGTTCGAGGATAGAGAAGCGCTTTCATGTAACATCTGCTCACAGCAAACTACTCTCAGTAAATGGAAACACAAAAAAGGATTTATAGACCTGCTAAGTGACTGATTTGTTTTGTGGTGTTTCAAGTTTTCACTGAATTGTTACTGAAATCATTACCAGAGAAAACTTCTTTGACCATTTTCAGGACTCCCTGCTGTGAACAACAAATTAGATTATTATTGTTACATGCCAGAAAAATAACAGCATATTTAACTTTCCCCTCTGACATGTGTTTGGTATCTGATAGTTGAAATGAGAAGTTTAAAATGCAAACTGTATTGCTTTGTCTTGTGAAGTTTCAGCCAAGTCTTAACACAATTGGATAAACAAGTTTGAGCTCAACGTGTATCTAAGGAAGACTGAACTACAGCTAAATGTATGTAACTTTATAGAATATAACCATGTATAACTTAAATTAATGTTCTTTCTTTCTTTCTTTCTTTCTTTCTTTCTTTCTTTCTTTCTTTCTATCTTTCTTTCTTTCAGGTGGAGTTGGTTGAGAACCGAACACGGCAAATAGACTGGCACTCTGAGCTTCTCCTCTCCTCTCAAGAAGTTCCAGAGAGCCACGTTCCTACAACGACATCCACGACAACCACTGCAGCAACCATGATGTCCACATCATCAGCCACTGTCACTCCAGGCAAACCCAGCCACCACGATAAGAAGCGTGAGGAGGTCACCCCCAGCTCAGGCAGCGTAGACAAGGCTGGTGGGAAACGTTCGAGACGTCAGAAGAACGGGGAGACTCGTGAAAGTTACGGGGGTCTGGATCACAGCGAGGAAGGAGGAGTGGGGGCGTCCCGGGAAAAACGGGCCAAAACATCTTCCAAGAAGAAGAAACGGTCAAAAGGAAAGTCCGAGAGGGAAGTGTCACCCGCCGACCTGCCCATCGATCCAGATGAGCCGACATACTGCCTGTGTGAGCAGGTGTCGTACGGCGAGATGATCGGCTGCGATAACGACGAATGTCCCATTGAGTGGTTTCATTTCTCCTGCGTTGGGCTCCATCATAAGCCCAAAGGAAAGTGGTACTGTCCCAAGTGCAGAGGTGAGAATGAGAAGACCATGGACAAGGCCTTAGAACGGGCCAAGAAGGAGAGGGCGTACAACAGGTAGCTCGCTCTACCTGGCCGAAAGAACACTACTGCATACAAATGTAATTTTATGTCCTTGTTTCCATTTGATGTTAACACTGTTTCAAACAAGAGGGATCTTGTACATAGTTATTTTTGTAACTGCTGCATAGCTGAGAAACAAGATTGCTCCATCCCCATTTGTAAAGAACTGACACAGTACAGTACACCCTGCATGTTTGTAGCCAGCTGTCCTGCACTTAAATCCCCCTTGTTGTCATCATGCATGTCACGTTTCCCACTCCATTATATATGCTCAATTAAAGTAATAAACCATTTCTAAACAAAGAAGAATTTTATGGTCTTTAACATCTTCCAGAGGATGAAGCGAAGAATCTGATGGATGTGATATTCTGCAGTGTGCTGTAGCTTTCTACCACAATTATAGTTATTCACTCTTGAGTGAGCAGTATGTTTACATTTCAAACACGTATAAAAAACATTTTACATTATCACTTTAGTACAGTATTTTAAAATATACTCAGATGTGTTAAATACTGCTGTTGAATAAGAGTATCTGCAGCCCAACAACAGAGCTTAACCTTCAAATACTGCCATCACTGAGCCTCATCACCCACGTTAGGCTAACATGTTTGGTGCAGTTATTACATTCATAGTCATAACCACACCTTACCTCATGGGCTGTGACACTGATTTAGTTGTGGGTGTTCCTGGGACACATCATGAATGTTAACTTATATCAAAGCAAGAAAAGTCATGTTGAGCTAAATAATCGCAAAATCACAAAACAAGCATATGATGAATTTGCCTTTTTTATTTACAAGTGCTGAAAAAAATGACATGGGAGACAACCAGTGCAAAATCTGTACATAAATTCAGTTGCAGGTATCTTATATACATGAGTACAGAACAGGAACGTGAATACACTCTTACTGTCATGCATGTAACAGAGTTCACAACACAGCAAAGGACACGGTGTAAAGATGTCTGATTTAGTTGTAGTCCGTGATTCTCAGGCTGCTCATTCTCCCAAGGAAAGGTGAGGTGATCACACTGGAGCCCAGACAAACTTAACAGAACAGATCAGGGCACAACAGAAGAGGACCCATGACTTCACTGATACACCCTCCAAAGATGTTTAACATAATTAGTCATGGGGAGTTATTACAGCAAGTTAGAACACACCAGAATTTTTGGGTAATGGCCCACAAGTCCATAGTGACAAAACATCAAGGCAAGATTCAGCACATTTCCCCTGATGGACTGGAAAAGGGGGATAGTATAGAAAAAATAAATCCCTCCTGGCGGGTAAGAAAAAAACATTCTATGAAAGGAAGTTGAAGGTAAAGTGCATAAAAGCTTAAAATCAAAAAGGGTTGGGGGGGGCCCAAAAATTAAGAGGTACTCCACTAAAACTCGCGGCACACACAGCTTTACAATGGAGAGAGCAGTTATCAGGATTGTCAGGTCAACTGTCTCTCCAGCTTTGTTCTACAATGGCAGACACACGCTTCTCGTACTCCCGCTTGTTCTCCTGGTAGAGCTGGGCCGCCTGACTGTTGGCTGGACTGTTGGGGTTTGGTTCATCGAGCAGAGACTGAGGAAAAGAAGAGCAGGTTTTTTTTTTAGTTTTAGTTTTAGTACATCCATTCCAGTGACGTGACAGCTCCAGGTTCGTTATGCAACCGGTCAGTTTGTCGTCTGACTTTTGCAATCACCAAAAATCTGGTCAAAGTCTGACTCCAGATGTCATTTCCACACATTATTCAGGCTTTTTTCTTTTGCTTTATCACTATTAATTACCGTGAATAAAAATTAATTGTTCATGAAAATAAGTTAGATTCACAGAAAAATGGTTACATAGTTTCTCCATCTCGACTGTATATGCACACAGTTGTTGTACTATTGATTTTGATAATCTTTTAATCGGTTTAAATTTCTTTTGAAAGGAACAAAAGCCAAAATTCCAGGTTCTTGTTTAGTGTTTTACAATTGTGGAATTGTTGAGTTTTGGACTGACAACAAATTTGGGCACTTTCAACATTTTCTTAGTTGATAACTCAAGATTAAACTAATTAGGCCTATGTACAAAGTATGTCTGGTTGCACCTCTGTACCTTAGCTATTACAAACATTTATCTGATCATGGATGTGCAAATTCTTCTCCATTTCCCCAGGTTTTTTTTTTAGCTTTAGGTTATAAAATAAAGTCAAATAAGATACGTTCTTACCTGGATAGATGTAAGAATAGAGGACACATCATAGGTGGGACTCCAACGATTCTGTAGGATGTCCAAACATATACTGCCATCTGCATAGACTGTGGATAAAAACAACAGTTACCCACAAATGTCACCAACACCTAAATGTGCCATGTACGAGGTATAAAAGTCAATATTCCTACCATTTGGATGAAACATCTTTGACACAAATCGTACTGTGGGGGGTTTGTTGGGGTATTCTTCTGTGAACTCTACAATTAGTTTAAATGTACCTGTGACAAAGACAAAAGGAACAAAAAAAGATTTATGAGCAATTAAACCTGAACGACTGGTTCAGGTAAGAAATACTTCAAGGCAGGAAAAGTGTGTTGGAGCAGTGGCTTGTCCTGACCTGAACAAAGACCCCCCCCCCAACCCCTAACTCCACCACAATGAAAAGAATATTTACAAGTAAATGACTACAGCATAGCGGGACACGATGATAGGATTTTCCCACCTGAGGCATCTATGTAGCAATACCCCGAAACTGATAGTTTAGTAAAGTTACGATGTTGGACATCATTCAGGTGTAATACAGAGGCTTACTACACACAATAAAGTCAGGAACAGAGTGAGTTACTTACCATCCTCAAAGGGTGTTCCTTCAGGGCTGTGAGGTTAAAGAAAAAAAGGGTATTTCATCATTTGTTTCACACACAGCGTTGTATGCACTTATGGGCTGTATATTAATGTCTTACCCAAATATGACTGCATTCCACACCATGATGTTGTTTTCAGATGGGGCGCCACTAACACCAGCTGGAGGATCCTCTTGTAGCCTTCACAACAAGAGAGAGAGAGGAAAAAAGTTATAACAGGACCTCCAAATTTGTACTTGATTTATTCAGCCAGACAACAGAGTCAGGTGAATCCCATAATGGCACAGCCTCTTTAATCATTTAACCACATCCACAATTCATATTTCATATACACATGAGTGTCTGCTACTTAGCAGTGACAGGAACAGTGGTACGCAGACACAACTGCCATACAACAAATTAAAATATTATTATTTTATAAACCTGTGACATTTATTCATTTGTCTTTTAATTAATGCTACAAATGTGTATTTAAACTGCCTTGTTTTGTGATTAACTTTCCATTCAATCCATGTTTAAGTATTACCATAGAGGAAGCAGAGACTCTCTTAATACTAACCCCAGCTATAGAGAACATTTGGTTAAATGTTGATAGTGAAACTTTGCCTCTCTTTTTTTGATTATAAAACCTTGTGTGAGGTCTCAAACCATTGTTAACACACAGTCATCATGAATTAAGAAACATCTCTAAAGGACAATCACCTCCCTCATTCTCTCTTAATGAGGAATCCGCAGCTGTTGAAATAAAAGCTTTTTCAGATCTCTATGCCACCAAGCTCATTTAGATTTAAATATGAAGGACTGTATTTGGTCGTAGGGCCAGGCAGGGCAGTTAGCGGGTTAGTTAAAAAAAACAACTCTCTTTCCGGTGGAAAATATTGTTGTTTCTGTTGTAAGAACAACACCTTTTGAAGCTAACTTAAAACTTGTACACCGTGGCTTCCCCCTAGGGTCTTGCGTTGGTTTTCTCAGTTTCAGCTCAATTTATTTGACTGTAATTTAAAGGATACTGTTAAGAAACGTAAAGCCATTGTTTTAGAGTTCATATGACCTAGTTGCTTCCTAACATCTACCACCAAACTTTGATTACTTAACCCAAAGTGGAGAGACTTTTCAAACCTCACGTTAAATGATGATTAGCAACGCTCATTATCAGGTGATAATGTTAAAATAGGAGCGGTAAATCAACGCCAAACGTAAGTATTAAATGTACCCTTTCCCTGCGATTTCGTAACAAATACATCGTATGTGGCATTTAAATGGAAAGAGGTTTTCATAATTAGACAGGAGTCGTAAACGGTAACAGTACTCGACCAACATGCTAACTAGCACTGTTAGCTCAGAGCTACGGACGAAGCCTTCTTCTAAAATTAGCATTTATTTAACTTATGTGTTTCAGGTTCGTAAAATACACGATACAAACTTAGTATTGGTATCAAAACATCATCTTACTGTGGCCAACAGGCTTATATATAGATTTAATAAGAGTGAAAAACACACCGTCTGGTTACGCTAATAAGCTAGTGCTAGCTGTTTTGACAAATCATAGCTAACCAACATCATCGGCATAATTTCTAACCAACTCACCGTTTAAAATCTCTCATTAGTCTCCTTCTGGCCGGGGTTGACATGGTTTAACTTGTGAGACACACACTTGACAAACTCCGATACGTGAATGGGGTCTTATCTTATGAACAAATTGTTGTTTTTTAAGGTTATTTGACACCCCAACGACAGCCCCGACTCTTTCTCTCGATAATCCTGACTCTCTGGTTAGCCCAGCTAGGTTTACTGGACGATACCATGTTAGGAAAGGAGGGGGGTGGTGGTGGCGCAAATGCCACGTTATACGAAAAATACATACAACGGTACAACAGTTAAAGCCATCCTTTCAGGTTTAACTGTATTCACTGTAGTTGGATCTAGTTACATAACCGTAAGATACATGTATTTAAAATGTTATTTTTTATTTTAAACAGCATTTGTTTCTTACTCCACCCCCCCACCGCCCTTTCCCGTTGAAGGCGTCGTCTTTCGCGGGGCGTGGCCACAGTGACGTGATGTTTGTGCAGCGCTGCTATGATGAAGGTCGCTCCCGGTGACAGGTGACTGTTTGCTGGGTACACCACCACCACAGTTGGGCCCCTACACGTGAGGCTGTACTGGGGTAGCCTCATTGGTCTGCCAGATAAAGTGGGCTATAATGCCTAATGCACTTGGACATCTATACGTATTACGCCCAATGTAAACATGCATTGGCTCTCTTGTGCTAAAATAAAATAAAGTGGTTTGGAAGTTCCTTTTTGCAGCCCCAAAGGCAGCTTTGCCAGGATAAGGATTTATTTCAGTATCTCTATATGAAATGAGGAATGAAACATTACTTTTGGAAACATTTGTTTTTTTTAATTAATAATGAGTTACATGGGATGCACTTGCATCGTCTTTAATAACATGGAGAGGGGGAAAAAACTCAATTTGTAGCTGAAACAAACAAAATGTATGGTATTGGCAGTAGTTTAATACACATTCCTACTTAATGTTTCATCATAACACGGCTATTTACAGCTTAATCACGCTTTAATAAGCTAAACAAACACTTTCTCTTTAACACAAACAAAAATCTGCTTCTTAATTAACTTTATCATACACATTTCAGATCCATCCACAACAATGGGCCTGCCCTTCATGACAAAAAATAAATGAATAACTGCACCACTCAATGGCTTTAAGGCAAATGAATGCTTGTTTAGGCATACATGAGATTCAGGCAAAAAAAAAAAGGACAGCTTGCGAATTAGATCCTTTGAAACATTAGGATCCGTGGTAAAGCAGCATGGTGCTGAAAAGAGCATGGTCATACAACTGCTCTGCTTTGACAGACTTCTGGTGCTCCATTTCGCTGCCCGCTGTGCTGATGATCTCACTGGGGTCACTGTAGATGTGTTGGTCATGGGAGATTTCTGCTGCTGGGTCAAACCCAAACGGAAGATGACTGTGACCATTTGTGTGTCTTTCACCTGCCACTGGAAATGAGACAAATCAAATCAAACGGTATATGAATAATTTGTGACTGTATTCCAGATTTCTGTTTTTATAATTACAAGAGGCATGAAAAGCTAAAAAAAAAAAAAAAGGTTCGATTTTGTTTTGCACAACTGTCAACAGGGTGCAAGTAAGGAGCAGCTATCTGAAAAAAAAAGTTTACCGTAAGTGGGTTCAACGTGCTAAATATCAAATTTTTGCAACACTTTGGACTCCTCACAAAAAGTTTATCAATGAATAACAAAATACGATGCACAGTCTTACGTAATCCAACAAGTATTGACCTGAGACCTTGTTTTAAATAGGTCACATCCTGAGCTCTGGTATACAGATAGTACTGTATGACACAGTGGCCTAGTTTTGTTTCCACAGTGGTATTTAAGCTATTGCACTAAGTCAAGAAACCTTAAGTCTTCAGACGTGTTGGCATGCCAGAATCCAGAAACCAACGCAACAAGCAGGGGATTTGAAAAGGGCACATTGAGTCTGCTGAAATTATTTTCATGTCTATAAACCTTCTTTTGCAGGCCAGCAAACATGTCATAACTCATGACTTGACAGATGCATGAGAATACATCAAGAAAATAAAGGCCACCAAAGTCAGGTTTATAAAATTTGTCGACATTTAATGATTTCACACAATCAAGTACAAAGCTAAACTTGCTCAGTACTAAGCACCAAATGCTCCAAATTTAACAACTATACACTCAAATCTCCTTGCATGTAAAAAAAAAAAAAAAATGTAGACACATCCTTAACGTGAAATAGTTCTACAAAATACATAAAGAAATTCCCTCGCCAAATAACTATAAAAGTCAGAATTGAAATAATGAAGATTTATTGTTCTAACTATTCAATATAGCTCAAGAAATAAGGCTTTTGCAATGTGTAGAAATCCATGCAAATTTTCTTGAGCGATACTGTTTATTTAACTACTGATTGCAAAATGGCCAAATACCAACTTCAAAACCAGACTGAGTATTATTATATTACATACAGATGTGCAAGCCCTGCTAGTTGCTTAAAATATATCTTTAAAAAAAAAAACTTTGCTTACACGCAAACAGGGAACATTCACCATACTTGAATGAATCAATTAAGCACACCGCCAAAATCAACACAAAGGAAGAGCAGATTAACAACAAACTTCCAAGTCCACAGACCACTATGTCTTAGCACATGACATCTAGAAACTACAAAAAAAAAGCTGCACAGTGAAACATTTATATTTTATAAGCTACATTCATGTTGGGATATGCTTTGGCATAAGGTCATTTATTGACTATAAAATAGCTTCAGCGGATGCATTGTCGCAGTTAATATCAGGAGACATTTCCTCAGTGTATATTAAAGAGTGCTTAGGCACACATCATTGTTTATGATGGTATTATCTAAAAGAATACTTGACTTATCAAACTCAACTAAGGGGGAAACATTCCTACAAAAAAAATCAACATTTTAAGTATTACATTTCATCTGTATATTAATGGCACTCTTTTGAAGCCATCTCTTTTCATACAACTATGAAGTAACATGACACTTTTTGAGCTCTTTGCTTAAAATAGCTACTGAAATCCACCTTTCTTCCAGCACAAGGCCAATAACAACATCTTCAGGTGACCCATGTCGTCATCCCTTTTCCTACACTGTAATAGAGCAATGCTTAATTGAATAATGAGATGTGAAATGTGACCAAGCCTAATTGTTTCCATCAAGACAGTATGACCTATATTGCACTGATGATGTAACCGTGTCCAGGGGAATGTCATTTTTGTTGTATCGAGGATGTTGTATTATTGTGCAAAACAAAACTCACCTTTTTTTTAATATAAACCTACAAAATAAAGGTTAAGCAACAATTATCTAGATAACTGGACAGATTAATTAAATATAATGGTAAAACAAAGAAATCGTTATATTTTTATCCATCCAACTATATTCAGGAACATGAAAAAGTAGAAAATACAGCACACACACTGCTATACATCTTTCAGATATAGCTTACGACCAAATCAAAACAAATATATTTCCATTATCCATGTATTATGCAAAAAAAAAAAAAAAAGAAAATCCAAGCGTTACCAAAAAAAAGATACACTGCACAGATGGGAAAATTAGTGTGTAGCTATACACACAGGCCTTCTACAGGTAAGCATAAGAGTTGGTGCAGCGACAAGGGGTCTGCATTGACGCCACAGTGATGACCTCCAACTCTTTAGTCGCTGGGCTCAACCTGTTCTGTCCCCCCTGGTCCTCACACTGATCCATGGGCCCTGGCCCTGGAGGTGGTGCAAACCCATTCAGCCCAAATGCAAAGGGTCCTGGCCCACCTGAGGTTACAGTCGCTGCCAACTCCATGCTCATGCTCTCCATGTGGGTCTCTCCAGCACCACCCAGTGGCCCATTCCCATTCAGCAATTCTGGTGACATGCTCAAACCTGAGAGAGAAAGTAATGCACACAAAAAAATTAATCTCTGGCTGATATATTTGAAAAGAACTTCATGTTTCCAAGCCAACAATGAAAAATGCCACAACGGTAGGTTTAAGATAAATCTAACCCTAACCCAAAACCTCCTCTTGTTCTTTCCACATCCATTTTGAAGGCTTTGCTGACCCCAAAAATTAAAATAATGCAGAGTTGGTCCTCAAAATTGATGTTTGCACCAACTTTTATTGACTCAAATTAAAATGTCTGCTGCTGCTTTCACTAAAATAAGGTAATGAGAGGATAACAGGTTTTTTTCTTACAAATATTTGTTCAGAAATGATCATTTAAGCATACAGGATGTGTGGCAGACAGTCTTAACTAATGGTATGTGCTCAAACTTAAGCACAGTAACATAATTGTCCCCTCAAAAAAATCTCCAACGACATTAAATTTACATAAAACACAGATACGACTGTTGTTTTTGTTGACCCACCGTTAGGTCTAGCCTTCTTCACTGGGTTCGCCTCCATGCCATCGAATGACCTCTTTCTGTTGGGCACGCCATTCAAGAAGCTGCGTCCCTGGATGGTGGGGTGAGCGTGGCCCCCATTCTGGGTCATGCCATTCAGAAAAACCCCGTTATGGGACTGAGCCATGTTTTGTTGGAAGTTCTGGGCATTGGAGAGAATCTCAGCGCACTCCTGGAACCCCTGGGCGTGGGCCAGGTCGGCAGCCGTCAGCCCACTGGCATTCCTCATACTGCACAACGGGAAGAGGGAGTGTTAGAGACGGGCACTGTGCGTTTGGTTTACACAAATAAAAATAAAAAACAATAACAACAAAATAAGACAGACTCAAGCACGCACATACAGACACACCCACCCACACACAGGCACGCACGCACGCACCCACACACACGCATACAGACTCATTAAGCAAACACACAGACAGACATATAGATGTATAGAAATAGCCTGTGCTGCTCTACCCCCTCTCATCCTCTTCGTCATCTTCATGAGAGATGACGACTGATCCCTTTTTGGATCATTTGGATCTTCCATAGAACTTAACTCTTGAAACAGTTTCCAAATAATCAGGGAAAAGTGTCTGCTGCTGCAACGGGATGCGATTAAGACATCTGGAGCTGTGCACCAGTTAATGTAATACCTGAAACTGACTTACGGGACAGGATGGTTGAATCCAAAGATGATTTCAGCAGGTGACTTAAGAGCTCTACAAATAAAACATCATGAAGGTTTTTTTGAAGTATTAAAGATCATGGTCATCTCACAGTTCCAGCGGCGATACTGCTCAAGGATTTCTGCAACCTTGCACCAAAATGCCTGGTAGGAGGTTTGACATTTGCCAGATTTGCTATGCATAAATAGAGTGAATGCTCCTGTGCATATAAATGTATAATATATATGAAGATCTGCATTAAGGTAGAAGGGCTACAATGAAAAATAAAGTGTGTTTCTGCAAAAACAGAAGTGATGCCAGTGAGCCTGGCATTGAAGGATTGTGAAATTCTTCCAAAACAAGTACAAGAAGATTCAGAGGTTCTTGATCCAAAGGAGATGAGGATATAGCAGACTTCTGTCTTCAGAGGAAGCACAAAGGAACGAATGCTTACAAAGGAGGATGAAGGAGGGAACCAAATGTGATCTTCAAGCATCAGAGATACAGGTGTTCTTCTCCTTAGAAGGTGGAACCATCAAGATCACATCTTCGTCTTGTGTCAAGAGTCTTTTTTAATGGGACTGTACTGTACTACTGTCAAGAGGCATTTCTACAACCATTCATGACTCAAATTAGAGTCTGTGCAGGTCCAGATGTGTTAATCATATCCAGTTGCAGCAGGAGTAAGGTGATTTTCTGAGTGCAGTAATGAATGAGCAAACAGTGCTGTGTCAATATTCAGACTTAGAGACACACATGGTGCTATAGTATGGAAGCAATGTCACTGGAAAGTAAAACCTGAGTAAATCACTTATTAACCTTAAGTGTTACTATCAACGCATTTAAAAACATACTAAACATGAATCTGTTGCTATTTAGTAAATAAACAGTCCTTTGTTTCTTGCTGCTGTGAAAGTAACGTGCAGGAACACGTGTCTGCTAGTCAGCTCTTGAGATGGACACAGAAAATATCCCACTGACCAATAGATGCCTGTTATTTTAATGATGAGATTTTCCCTCCTTTCCAGTGGCCAGTTACAAAACAATACAGCACTTGTTCTGAGCCTAGATGTCATCACACTGCAGAATGAGTTCTCAAAGCAAACAGCCACGTCTTTGTCAGAGAACTGGGAGCCCTGGCCTATGCCCAAGCTTGTGTATATAATTAAAAATGTGCAGTAAAGATTAAAACTTATCCATCAGTACACTATTTTATATCCATAAGAATACACTACAGAATCAGAAATGCTGCATTTCTTTCAAACTGTAATTTCCCAGCAATGGGATCAATAAAGTATCGATCGATCAATCAATCAATTTAATAAAATTGTATATTTGGTGGAACCCCAAGGTAAAACACTGTTTTGTTCCTGTTTGTTATGGTTATTTCTTTAAGCGGCTGAAACCATGTGACATTGACTTCCACACAATGACGGTACATTTTTGATACACTGTTGCTGTTTGGTCATTCATTTTGTCTTAAGCTTTCTCTGCTTTTTTTTCTCTAAACATTTGTGCAAAAAAGAAACATTTCAAGAACTAGTGCACATGAAAAACATTTTTATAAAGAATTGGAGATTTAAAACAAAAAAGAAAAAATCACACAATAACTTGTTGCACATTACCCGTCCCCTTCAAAATTAACGCTTCCAAGGAATTATTTTTTCCAAGAGAGTACCTTTATATTGAAAATCAATTTGTGATAAGGTAGATGAATTGGTCTCACTCTAAGGAAATAAACGCCCTGAGCTGCTGTTCGCATTCCTCACTCGATTCAGCAATTTAGTATTTTATAGTCCACATTTTTCGCTCCTTGAACAGAAATGGCTCCCTGGGCAAAGTAGGAAGGCCTTACAATAAATAAAGACTTTATCATGTGCAAAATCCATTTTAAGGAGTTTGCAGGGCTATCTTATCTTTTGAGCAGGTACTATTAATAAAACCTGTTTTAATTATTTCCATAGAAAATGCTGCACAAACTATTTGTTGTACATGTTGCCCAGAAGAAGCACTCGTTAGGTGTCCAACCTCTGAAGCCACATGTCTGACCTGAGATCAGGTCCCTCAATTTTCCTGTAATGCTAAATCTTTTCCATTATTTAGAAGTTTAATTCTTAGAGGTAGCATTTAAGCCCCCTAACCCAACCGCCATCATTTTAGGGAGTAAAAGTTGTAACATTTATTGACAAATAAGTCAACGTATCAACTCCTATAGATAATCAATGCAGTTGTGTTCATTTAAAAAAAAATCGCAAGTGCTGTAGTGTTACGACAGCAGAGGTTTAAAAGCTTTGCTGTGTTGCGGATTAGCCAAATGGACAAGCTAGACGAGATCATAGGTGTTTTCTAGTTAGTCCCCTCAGTTGTTTCTCTCCTGATGCCTAGTACATTTCTTCAATAAATCCCTTCAATCTCTATTTAATTCTATATCTTATTTTCCTTGTGTATCTATTCCTTTCACAATCAATTTCCTTTTTGACTTTCTTTCAACTAAAAAAATTAAATGACCTCTGATATAATGACGTAATTGGATTATAACTTTTAAAATGTTGTTATTCCTTTAGTGAGACCCGTCATCTACAGTATGCACTGATCCAACAAAATGGAAAACTGTGGGCGGCACCAATTGACCCAGGTTTGTTATGGAAATCTAAAAAGGAAGCGTTAATTCTTTGTAAATGCCTGTTATGCTTTGCTTTTCGGTCCTAAGCACACAATATGTATCTTCTCTAACTATCGTCTAACCTTCCAGAGGCAGCCTATTATCATGCTACATGTTGACATGGGACTCACGTGATTAAACCTGTCCATATAAAAGGCTCCTATGGTTAGTTCACAAAATCAAAAACAAAATCATAAAATAAAAACAAAAGACTAGATACAGGAACAATCATGGATAATAAGCAAAGCATGCAGGTCTAAAACTTTAGTTTTGATTCATAAAAAACCTAGCATTAAAACCAATCACCGCAAGAAATACCTCAACAGTTTGCCAGTGTGTAGATAGGAAGCGATAGTGAGAACACTCAATGCCACAACAGTGCGGCTATCCCAGGGAACGGGGCAGACTCAGCAGTGTCTATTCTCCCCCTTTCTAGGATTACTTGAAAAAACCAAGTCATTTCCAATTCAATGGCTGCAAAACATTAAGACGTACGGTTCTGTTTCTGTTAACAGTATAGAAAACTTTTGTTGTAACTTATTGTCACTTTCATAAAGGAAAAGGTGACAAAGATTAGATGTCAAAACAGACTATGATACTGTATAGGGTTAATACTGTGACATACAAAATAAAACATTTCTGTGTAGAAAGTAAAAATATTTGGTACAGTGAAATGACAGTGAATAACCATTGCAACAGGATGAGTGTTAGCATTAAACAGTTAATAGTTCAGTACATGATGCTATGCAAAGTCTAACTCATCTCACTCAGCTGCTCTAAGCCTCTGTCTCTGCACTACTCTCATCACCGGCAGCCTCTAAACACTGTCCTGCCTGCTGCTGGCTCTCTAATGCACCATCTGAACCTTGAGGCTCATGACAAATAAAAAAATAAATAAAAACGTGTTTTAAGGACAAACTATGTTTTGATAAAAGTTGATATTGATTTTTAGAATGAGTTTGGCAAATTATTACATTTATTTCATGTTCTTAATATCCCAGATTGTTTGAGCCAAATTAAATCGGCACTATGGAAGGTATTAAAAAAATTATCAGGACTTTGTTTTGATATCATTTTTTACGACTTAAGTATTGAGGATTTTTGTTAAAATTACGTTAATAATGTTTTTCTCCTATAAAGTGCACCCAATTATTTCTTAATGTTTGGAGTAGGGGAATTTTACTTTCAGGTATGTAAAGTCTGATATTGGATTTAATATAGACACAAGAACCAGGAGCAAGATTAACACGACAAGTTTGTCTCACTGGATGTAGTATATGATGAGAAAGGATGAAAAGGTTGGGAAAGGCCACAAGACTGTTTGGGTTTCACCCGACAAAGATAATGTCCCAGTGGAAAATTGTAATCACTGTCTAATGGGACAAAGATACGCATCACATAAGGATGAGGACACGACCCTCTTCTGTCATTCAACATCATTAATTCCTCTGTCCAGATCCAGGGCTTTGCAGTGAAAGAGTTTGAAAGAAAAGGAAATAATGGGGTCTAGTACATTTAGACACGTAGTGCACTTAAGGATTTCCTCAGATGGTTTACAAAAATGACACCAGTGGTATAGTAGGGGGGGGGGGACTCCAAGCCTATGCTTCAAGTGAATGTAAAAAAGCCTCTGGGGATGAAAGCTGTAGTTCATACTCTAGACTGAAAATGCATTTAAATATTTCACTACAGATGAACTTGTCAGGCCCTTGATCTCAACAAGCCCACAGTCAGTCAGCAGGCGCTGTTGGCCAATAATTAGATCCTCGTCTGCTGGTGTGTCGACAACCAGCAGCTGTTTGGACAACTGAGTGCGTTGACGCCAGAGGGTGAAAGATGGCTGACCTGCTGTTTCACCAAATGAATCCATTTAGTATGATTTCTTCTAAATTCAACTCGTCTTCTTCTTCTTTAGTTCTTCTACTGTGGGCTCAGTGTGCCGATTCGAAGGGCAGGAAGAGTGCAGGCAGTTAAATCCTTTGAAATAGATTTCAAGGGTACAAGGTGGTTCAAATCGTTTGAAGAGATGGACAGATAACGGAGCTCTTTATTCATGAATCGTCACGCAGGTCGTCATCAAGCTGAACCATTGGAAGAGAAGGATTCAAGCAAAGAAAAATCCTTACATAACAACAAGGATTTTATTTACTCGTAGTTCAGTGTCCATATTATTTAAATTGTGTGGTAAATCCTGCTGATATGATGGAATAAATATAATAACACCACTGTTAAGGGTTAGGTTTTGATTTTCTTTTGGTGTGAGGTTTGGGTGGATGCCTCTCCGAAGTTTCTATAAAGAAAGAAATTATTATACTGCACTGAGACTATAAATGGGAATATGTTACTGGAGTTTACCCTAGAAAATACTGGAGAAAGATCAACTCCAAAACAGTGCATCTATGTGTGTTTGTCAGTGAGTCAACCACAGTTTATGCCAGAATGCTTTTTGCCTGGCATTCACCCACGTAGAAAAAGCCTTTGCCAAAAGGAGCCTTGTCTCTCTTGTAGCGTTAGTTATTATCATACAGCGGGTGCCACTGTTGACTCTTCATCATTTTCGGATTATTTGGATGGCGACACAGAACATTTTAGAGGTGTGACAACAGGGAGCTTGACATTTGTCAAAAGATAATATAGACCAGCACTTAGGTGTCCTCTTCAAAAAAGAACAGTCTCAATTTGTTATATGCTATATTGCTGATCTGCTGAAATATTAAAGGAGTTCAAAAACGATTTTAGCATTTTAACAGCTAGAAAGGAAAACTTACAATTGATTGTTTGTTCATTGAATTTTCTGTCTTGGAATTATCGTACAGTAAAAACTATTTAGACAAGATAGTAATTTGACCTGTATTTAGATTTATGGTTGGGTATGTTAAAGTAAAATCAATACCTTCTATTTAATATTCATTCTAAATGTAAATTATTTTTAAAAATAAATGTATATTCACAATTAGCAGTAAAACATGTGTCCTCCAGCGGCATACCTATTGATTTCAGTGGTGTGTTGACAGTATTTATATAATTTCATTTTAATTAGAAAAACAAAAGGAGCAAGATTTGTTTTGTTTTGTTGTCAAATGCAACTTTGACGTTACGTTTGTCATGAGCCTCATTCCCACCTGTGTTCCTTAGTTTCCCTCCCAGTTGTGCCTCACTACATTTCTTGAACATAACTGAAAGAAATTACCTGATAATAAACTAAACTAAATACAAAATCTATCATCTGCAGGGAAAAAAGTCACATAATCATTTTCATCATATATATTACTCATTGGCTGATAACCAAATGCACATTAAATGATGTCAGTAAAGAAAATAAGCATTTATCCAAAAATGTCCTCACACAAAAGCATTGTGTTTAATTTTGATTCAAACAGCCAAAGCAACCAGGGGTTTCATCTACTTTGATAAGTTAAGTGTCAAACAGAGGTAAATGAATAAATGAAAATGAATAACACTGGTCTAAAAGTCTAACTTATATGACTCTGTTGCCACAGTCATCCTTCATCTTTAAAATCCAATTATTTTACAGTTCCTTTATTTTAAGCCTTTGAAACTATGAAGAAGAATGCAGTACATTTACATACAAAAATAGGTGTGTGAGCATCATACCGGCATTCCTTTTTGAAACTAGAGTAACTTCATGTGCAAATGAAACTGTAGGAGCGTCTGATTTCATTCGATGCTGCCAAATATATTCTCCCCTCATGCCAACATGTGACTAATAACTAAAGCTCAGCCATCGTTGCACTGTGGCATGTGCGATTAATTTCTCCACTGAAAGTGTTCAGTGAGCTCTGTTTTACTTGGCTACATGATGACTACTTTTTCTGAGAACAGAAGAAAAACGTACAAAAACTACACACAAATAAATGGTGCCTCTGTAAACGCCTTGGTTGCTCTGGGGTTCTTTATTTCAATGTAATTGGAAAGAAAAGGCATAAAACTCGTTGCAAAAAAATGAAACTCCAAGCGAAGCATTAATAGTTAAACTGTGAGGGTCGATCTACCATCTCAACTGGTTAATTATTATTAAAACATGCTGTGACTTTTAATATTGTCACACTTCTGCCTGAATACAGTTCTGACCCTAAGCCAAAACACAAAGCTATTAATTCAAACTATGATTGAGTACAAAATAACAAGCAGTACAGACCTATTCTAGTAAATGAATTGCTTAGTTTATTGAGTTCAATGCCTTATATGTCCTTTGGGAAATAAGCATGATCGGTTACATCATGAAAGACAAAACAAAGTTAATTTAAGTAGTTTCACCTCCCTAAAGGTCTTGGATCTAAATTTAGAAAACAGGAAATATGGGTTATGTCTCCGCCTTTGTACACGCCTCAGTTGAACTGACCATAACAAAGTGTTTTCTAAAAAGGGAATAATTCCAGCTAAGCACAAAAGTAGCAGCCAACAGCAGAGGTGTGGCTGAGCATTGTGACTGAGGCAGATTATTTTTCCAAATCCTTAAGCACCTCTTAGAAACAAGGTGGCCCAAGCTGCTTAGATTAATAATGCAATTGCATTTATCCCCAATCCATATTTGATTATTTTGATATTATTGTATTACAGCAAGACCATTTGTTTGCTTTAACAGACGCCATGTTCTTTACATGTTGTAAAGAATGATGGCAGATGGCCAAAACAGTCTCAGCCTAACCTGATCTGGCATTTCGTTTAAATGGGAAACCAGTTTTGTATGATACAGTTTCATTTTATGCAAATGAATATAGTCTTTTCTTCCTGACAGTAAAAAAAAAACTTTAGAAAAAGAGGAATGTGCATTTGGTCATCCAGTCAAGCTGATGTAAGACACTAACCAAAACAAATGTTAACAAAGAAAACCACACTCTAGATTTAACAAAGAACATGCAATATTGCCTACTATGCTAAAAACAGTTCATCAACCTTTACATTAAGTTGTCCTCGTGTTCAAGTAATAATTGTATTTGATTTATAAGAGTCGGTTAAGATCAGAGGCGCCATGCTGAGATAATTATCTACTTTTATTAAAACACAGCTTTTCCTCAACCGACAAAGGTAATATAGTAGGTGCCTGCTGAAGTGAAGGTATAATGAACTTGAATGAATCATTCTCCATTAAATCAATACGTCGGTAGATAACATTATTACGCACAGAGGGCAACTTAATGTGAATTGTTGCAATGATAAACAACAATTTCAAGGATTAACAAAGTGGGTCACATTTTCAAGGGAGCACCATCAACTCTTTTACAACCTAACAACATATCTCATGATCCAACAGTTTGGTGTTGAAGTGGTAAAACAGTCAACACTGTGTTCATGTTGTCTTGTTACTACAGTTTAAAGGTTTTATGGAACTTTCTAGAAAACACTAGTTACCACCAGGATAAACATTAGAGGCCGAGGTGGTGTTTATTATATTATAGATCTTAAAAAACACAAATGCTGTACTCAGTTTGATCCTTTGTAGAAACACACAATATGAATGCTCAATTTTTGACAATGTACCCAAGATTGCCTTGGGTGATGTATTGTATACAAGCGTGAATTGATTAATGGTTAAGTTACCATTTATTATAGCAGCTTCTTTCTCGCTGGATAAGAGTGAAACAGTCACTGTATCTGAAAAATTACTTCTTAAAATCATTAAAAAAAATGGATGTTTGTTACATTCGTTCAGTCATGTAAAGTTAATTAGCTGATTTTCTGACCTTATTATTTGCAGTGTTTTTGGAAAATTACTTTTAAATCCAGCATTTACATTTTTTATCGCTGCTCTGATTTGAGTTTGGTGGTGATCCCTTGTAAAGGTGTAACTGAGTAGTTGGATAGTACAGAGGAAGAAGATATGTGGACACAGGACTGATCACAGGACTTACTCAGCTTTCGCTCCCTGAATCAAGAGAGCGTTGATACACTCCAGACTGCCCGCACGAGCAGCCTTGTGGATGGGCGTCTCGCCCACATAATCCTAAGTGATGACAAAAGACTCCAGTTACACACACACACACACCCACACACACTGAAAAGCATGAATATATCCTGCACAGGAACAGTGATATGGGCCAAAACACTTATATTCATGATTATGCTTTTAACCAAATAAACCCTCCCTTACTGACTCACACGTTTACATTTCCAAGGTTAGAAAACAGACTCAAGCAATGATAACAGGGTGTAACTCTGCAGGGCAGAACCTGAACTTTTCACCCAGACTTCTCCACCACCCACACAGATTTACAGTTGCATATTAGTAAGAGTGCAACTGGAAGAGAAAAAGCACGCGCGCACACAAAAAACAAGAAGTCTGTGTCTAACCACAATGCAATGTGTGCTCTACTCTACTCTGTTCAACTATCCCAGCAACAGCCGTCAGGTCAGCATATTACAAATCCAATAGAGCTCATGAATCTAAGAATTTCCTTTGGTGTTTATTTCAAGAAATGCTGAGCAAATTCTAAACCAAGTGTTAGTAATGTGTTTCACGATGACGACAACGTGTTATGTCATTGTGACCTACTAATCTGATTTCTCTCGACGGTGCAGCGCAGCATAAAATATAGCCCCAGAGCCTGAATCTCTGCATGAGAATACATGAAAAGGCAAAGACACGGTGAGTAAAAAGGCATAGAGGTAACAGAAAATGTGGCACACACAGATAACCTGAATGTAGGTCAAGTGGAGGGGTAAGCAATAGCAATACACTGCGAGGGGTCGTGATCCCTAGTGATCCTCCTTGATGGGATCAGTCTGAGCTCAACCTCCCTCGCAGCTCTGCTCTTTTTACTCACGCATTTGTGCCTCTGCCAATGCACTTTATTTTTATAAAGAGAGATTTATTTTTAAACTCCTGGAAACTTTGAATGTGCTGTTTCCTTGTAGCATCGTCACCATACTTTAAAAAAAATTGCGGTCACACAGGTCTCTCTGGACAATGTCAACAAGGAAAAAAAATCCTGTGAAATATTCTTGACTTGTCAGGTGATTCAAAGCTGCACCTTGTTTGATTCTCCGGCGGTGTGTGTGGGCAGGTGCTGAGAGTGTGCATGTGAAGCCATACCTGTCTGTTTATATCTGCACCGGCTTGGAGTAACCATAACAAGCACTCAGGGTGGCCCCCAAATGCAGCAATGTGAGTGGGCGTCTGAGCAAACCTGGAGGTCATCGAGTTCACACCGCAGCCCACCTGAACCAGACGCATCACACACTCCAGCTATGTAAACACACAAAGGGCAAATCCATAAAAAAAAAGTACGTTAGTAATTATATACCTCATCTACAGTGATTCATTCATTTGTTTCTGGGGAAGACGCTGGGCAGGTGTGGACAAGTATAGTACAGTGGATGGATCGGCATAAATACAACACTGATCTCAGTGTCTCAGTTTCTCTTTATGGCTCTAGCTTTGGGCATGCACCCAATTTCTGTTCAAACTGTAAAGCCTGCCCTTTTCCATGGTGGCGATACTGTAAAACAGATCTCAGCTCAAGTATGTGTGTCTGTTCACAGGAGGAACAGTCCGTTAAAAAAATGCACCATTAAAGGTTGACTATGTAGAAATACAAGAACAACAACAGAAAAAGAATTCCAGCAGTCGATTGCCAGACCGTTGCTAGGTAAAACGGGCCGTTGCTAGGGACTCCGCTCTGAACAGAGGACAGCAGAGGAGGAGAGCTAAGCAGGATATTTACCTTATGTTTCATTTTTACCGTCATTAACAGCATAATAAATGACTTGTAGCTTGTTACAGGGACAGTGGAGGCTCTCTGCCTTCCACACCGCTGCTGCTCAGAGCCTCCGCTGTCACTGCTCTCGTCAAGTTGGAAAAAAAAAAAAAAAGGAGCTCCGTGGCACCGAAAGTCCGCGACGATAAACGTGTTTATGACAGATAAGACTACACAAATACACCCATCCTAACAAGTATATGATAATCCATTGATCCACCGATTGATTATTAAAAAGGCTTGGTTGGAAACAAACGCATGGGACCGGGAGGAGGCAGGAAAACAGCTGAGAACTGAGCCACATGTCGGCTACAGGCAGGTACGAATGTAAACAGAACGTTGACAGAAAGTCATTGTCGAGCCCGTCAAAAAAATTAAAAATAATAATTCAGACTAAAAAAATTTTTTTTGTGGAAAAGCAATACTTTCATTCTGTACCCCTCTAAAGGCCCCATGGATGTATTATTTTTGAAAAAATATAGCTTTTAATAAATATTCTACATATTCAACCTTTAACTAGTGCTGTTGCTGTAGTACTCGAGACCGGTCTTGAGATCACATTTTCAAGGTCTTGGTCTTGTCTCAGAATAGACTACATTTTTCCTCAGTCTAATCTCAGTCTCGGCCAAGCTGGACTCTAGATTTTTTTCTCAAGACCAGTCAAGACCACAGCTGCAGCCAGTGACATCATTTTTTAACCACAAATATTTCTCTATGTCAGAGTTCAATAACTTTAAGATAATTCAAATTGTTCTAAAAAAAAAAAAAAAAGTATATGCATGCGTAACTATCTAAAAGAAACTTGGTTGCACCAGTGTCAACAGTGGGAGACTTCAGCAGGTTCGGTGCTGTGTTCTTCTGTTCAGTCCACACTGTGTTTATCAATTAAATATGGTTTAGATTTTACATAGGCTACATTATTCCTCAGTTAAAAAGAAAGGATCATTTTATCAAGCCACATGATTTATTATGAGTAGTGTGGCACTGAATACACTAGTAATGGTCTTAAAAATGGTCTGGCACTGATTTGGTCTTGGCCATGACTCGGTCTCGGGTTGGTTGGGTTGCCTTGACTACAACACTACCATTAACGTTTAAACGTTGTTGACTTGGAAACAACATCAAGTTCTCAAAATAAAGCTTACACAACCACATGGGAAATTAATTAAGAGTCCATTACTGAAGCTTTGTGCTCACAAATCTCCTGGTTGGTTTTTGTAAAGCGTTTTAAGCTCAAATGTTGAGATTAATTGAGAGAAAATAACCATTAATGTTTCTGCCGTTTCTTTGTCAACGTCTGGCGTAACGTTAACTAGCTAACTAACGGCCGTTAAGTTAAACGTAAACATTTTTCCCGCTCACCGCAACCTTTGATTCACATAATAAAATATAAGTGAAGGCGTGTCAGTGTTTTCATACAACTTTCAGTTTGAGAGCGCAGCGTGGTTTTTTTTAGCGTTAATAGCCCATTGTCTGCCTGGCTCATCTAGTAAAACGATGGCGAACAGTTAACACCAGGAAATGGCCGAGACGACGAGAGCGCTGCTGCTGCTGCTGCTGCTGCTGCTGCCGCTCATTCTGGACACAGTTTTCACCTAAAATGTCGAACAGACAAGTCAAACAGTAAATAATTAAATAAATAATAAAGCCCCGGAAACCTACCTTTCCGAAATGAGCTGCCCAGTGTATGGGCGTCCAGCCGTAGAAGGTGTCCTCCACGGTGAGGTCAGTCGGGTTTGAGGTGCACTGAAGCAGGGAGCACAAGGCGCCAACGTCTCCATCCCTGCAGGCGCGATGGAGAGGGAAGCGGCTGTTCAAGACCTCCTCGCTGGAGAAGCCAGACTCCAATCCCACCGACATTGTTGCACACACAAAAAAAAAAAAAAAAAAAAAAAAACGGAGCGAAATGATCGGTGACGGCGGCTGGCTAACTACTTTTGAGTGGTGAACAAAAGGTTTGATTCCGGTCGCTGCTGCTGCTGATGATGATGATGGGGGGTGCCTGTGGTGTATCGGGAGGACACACGCCACCCTGGCTGCTGTGTGTGTGTGTCTGTCTTTCTGCCTGACAACACAAAGCAGACGGGGGGCAGAGCACAGCACAGCACACGCCGAAGTGAAACTTGAGAAACGCCGAGCGAGCCGCAAAACCCGGACTGGATTTCACGCATTCCCGTCGGCTGCTTTCCTCCTCCTCTTCCTCCTCCTCCTCCTCCTCCACTACGCGCAGACGTAACTGACAGGCGGCCATGTTGGGTGAGTCAACTCGCTCTGGCTGCATTGTGCATGGTGCATGGTGATCCAGTCATCTGCACTAAAAACAAAAAACTACTCAGAACAACTCTGTGAAATGTTGTCCGTATTATTACTTTAACTATTTGCATAATGTTACTGTAGTGTTGCTTTGATTGAAAAGTAATTATTCGTGATTTTGCATTTCTGACGTCCATAACAAACCAAACCGTTTGAAAACCGGGTCAAAAAACTGAGCAAGCTCTGGTTATTTTTAGGAGAACATGCGCCATAGCTGAGGGCGTGAGTGAGCGTACCGACGCAAGATGGCGGCCGTGTGACGACGCCGTGTCACTGGGCAGCAGCGCTGGGTGAGCCATCTAGTCTTCTTATGTCATGATGACCCATCAACTATTTTCTACTGAAGTACGAGTTTGATATGAATTGAGTTTAAAATATCTGGCTACGCCCTGGCAAATAAAAATAACCACATGAGGAGATCCAGAAAGATAAGACTAGCCTATTTTGTGTTGTTAAACTGACTACCAGATAAACACATCATATGAAAACAACCAGAAATTGATTTAACGACTTACATAAGTACTATCTAATGGGGTTGAGCGTGTTTTAATCACTAGAAGTGGTGATTCACTGAGAGCTTCACGGATGTGCGACTTGACACCACTCGGCTGTTTTCGGAGCGCTCGTGCAAACTCGTTACCCCCATCCGGTAAATGACGAACTGCTGCCGGAAAATGCCGAAGAGATCTCTCGGGAGGTTCAAGGCTTGTCAGGTTCAGGCTATATTTCCTGATTCCTGTTGCCTGCCGGATTTGTAAAGACTAATTGCTGCAGTTTAGTTAATTTAGTAGCCTACATGTTTCTGTTATTTGATTTACAGTGGTGGCCAAAATTATTATAACACTTGGCAGGGTTTGTCTGTTTTTTCTTGAATTGGCAATTCATCATCATAGCCTATGCTCTAAAACGATAGAATGGAGCCATTATAAGGAGATTTAGGTAATTTTCCTGACGAAAAACAAGCTGTTTCACTGTCAGTGTCACACAATATTCCTTCACAGAAGAATCCAAATCATTTTAAAAGTCTTAACCTCAACCTGAGCAAATGTGGAGCGAGTTGGATGATAAACTGGACAGATCTGTTATACATTCAAAAGAGTAGCAGAAGGCATGGATAATTAATTCAACAGCCTGATTGCTTGGGGGTGGCTATTGGTCAATCTGCTGGTTCTTGCCCTGATGGACCAGTATCTTCTCCCAGAGGGCAGTAGCTGGATGGTGTGCTGGGTGTAGCTGGTCCTGGAGGATGTTATTCACCCGCCACAGGCAGCGGGAGGTAAAAACTGTGGAGATCTCTGGGAGGCTGATCCCAATGATCCTCCTCGCAGCTTTAACCACCCTGTGGAGGCTTTCCTTGCTGAACCACACCAGTGGACCACATGGGAGCGCACTCTCACTGCACAATGGTAAAAGTTGGTCAGTAGTCTCTGGGGAAGCTTAACCTACTTGAGCTTGCGGAGGTAGAAGAGGCGTTGCTGGGCTTTCCCTATGGCAGAGGCAATGTTTTCCCCCATGACAGGTCCTCTGTGATAGTCACGCCCAGGAACTTAAGGGCTACAGTAGGTTGTGGTTGCTGCACATTAGTGTTGAAGTTCTCAGGAAATATATTGACACTATGCAGGAGAGATGTGCTCCTGTATAGGCTACAAAAGGTGGACAAACTACATATTAAAGTTAAAAATGGATAAAAACCATAGGACTCACTTCATCTGATTGTGCTCAGAGCAACCATCTGCATTTTTCATGAATATTGTGAAATGAAACCATGTTTTGGGGGCAAGAAAAGGTCCGGTATTTTCAGATCTGTCAGCTGTTAATCATTTGGCACTATCTACTACATAATACATACACATACATACAATAAACTCTTCTTTTCTTATTTCTTAGTATAGTATATAATATGTATGCCAATATATCATTGATGATTCATTTCAGTAGCCCTGACACAGAGAAAAAATATTACCATTGGTTTAAGTCACAGAATTTTAACTTTAATTTTGAAGTAAATATCCCACTGCAGTGGTAACAGACATATTATTTTTAAACTTCTTCTGCTGTGTTTCTTCTTTACCACAAGATGGGAGTATACAACAAGAACTACATAGCTTGGCTCCAACTGAGGAGACTGGGAGTGAAATGGGTGCCTAACCAGAATATTTCTTTTTTTTATATACATATACCAAATGTTATTAGATTGTAGATTTTAATTGTAATGTTTTCCAAAAGTTTTTTTTATGCAGACAAACCTTAACTCATTGAGTGCCGCGCTCCTTTCCAAAGTTTTAGTCAAGTGTACCGGCAATTTAGACCATTTTTGACTTTTTATGTAGAGCCATAGTGTATTCTATATTATTGCCACCAACACATACTGTAGCTCAATTGAAAGGTTTATCTTAATGCTTCAAGTGGCCACAATCCGTTTGTTTCTACGTGCCTCTGTTCCTGAGAAAACTCAAGCTAAACATGGCTGGGTTTCACCAAAATCCCTCCTTTTTTTCTAGAAAAGGAGATAGAGCGTCTTTTATGAAAGGTGCGCTGTTTGTGTCTGTCGCTCTTCTGACACTCGCATTTCTGGATCAAAGGGCTCGTATAAGATAAATATATACAACAATGGTTGTTCTATTCACAAAACCACCAGCGGGGGCGGGGGGGGCGCCACTAAACAACAATAACACAGACGCACCGTGCCGTGTCACAGCTTCTCGCCGCGGAGCGTGAGGGTCTGTCGGCCACCGCGGCTCGGGAATACCGGTCCCGCCGGTGGTCGCGGTCCGTCTGTGGTTCGGGTCGGTGACGGCGGTCTGCTTTGGCCCAGAGACCATCAGATTTTACCGCGGGAGGACTTTGGGGAGGACACGGTGTTGCTCGAGGTGAAGACCGGGCGGGACTGTCGGCTGAGAGCTTCCTGGTTCAGCTCCGAGCTGCTGCAGCAGCGCGGGTGAGAGCAGAGCAGCTGCTGCATCTGCATGCAGAACTCCGTTTGCAGAAGCCGAGTTATGATAAAAACTTCCAGATCATGAGCTGTCATGTGACTTTGATCGTCATCTATTTCAGTTCTCCTCGTCGTAGAGTCCCCAAATTTACATATAATGTGTATTAAAGTGTATATTTTCATAATTTAAAAAAAAAGCAAAAAACGAAAAATCTCCTTTTTGGCACTCAACGCATGGGAACGAAAAACGAGAAATTACGTGGTTGGCACTCAATGAGTTAATATTGCACATGCTATCCTCAGTGACTGTGGCAAACACTTTTAGTAGCCATGAGTGGTGAAGTATCACGTACATACACCGGAGGGAGCTGTTGTCCACAGTAGGACACCTTTACTGGATGACGTAGTGGTGATGTCCCTCCTGAGCCACATGAAGCCAGTTATGAGTGGCCCACCTCCAAATAATGTATGTGGTTGTTACAGGATTATGGAGCAATGTATCACTGTGGATCACAAGGGTTCATTTCAATTACTCTGTGTAATAGGCCTAATATGTCATCATTTTATATTCTGTATTTATATTTTGATTATATTACCTATCAAGAATTGTAACGTGTTTAGCAACCAAAGCTCTCCAATGTGGGGGACCAACAGGTACAATATTGGCCCTTGAAGTACATACAAATAGAAATACATGAATAGATGATAAGGTCTTCATTACATTTTTGTCCTGCTCTTTCTGTGGAGATTATATCCCAGCATGCACTGGGTGAGCTCCACTCCAGAGCTGTTTTTCCTCTGTGTGTGAAAGGCTGGAGAGTGAACAGAATGATAATGAACCTCGGTGAGGTGCGTCATCCTGACATCACTGTGATGACATCATGCTCCACTTCATTGGCGAACCGTTAAAACACGCTGTGGGAGGCGACTCATTATCCAGTTTTCCCATGTCATCGCGCTCACCTCTCCCCAACAAGTGGCATCGTCGAGGTCAGTTTTTACGGAGTCAGACACTAATTAGTATGATACTACACACAGTGGTATGCAAGATATGTCTTGGGCAGGAAGGGATCAGTTCCCAACTAGTGCACAGCTCCCTCTCTTCCACAATACTGCCGCCACTCCCTATCATGAAATCCACATACTCACTCACACACTCACACACTTCACTTTAATGAATATGGATGAAAAAAGAATTAGCTGATGTTCCAAATATAGATCAGGGTATGTCACTTATTGCTATGCTGAAGAATATTTCCACTCGTATTGTGTTGTATGTACCAATTCAAAATGTCTTGTTTCAGGTGCCCAATGTCATTTTAAAGGTGCACGCAACTGATTTGGCATTGCCCTTTCACAGTCCAACATCGTCTGAGTGAGGACAGACAATTAAAGCAGAAGTAAGCGGAATGTTTGTGTTAATATAAGTCTTAAATAGTTATATCTTCCGACAGCAATCACTTATATAGAGTGTTTGGTCCGAAACACGGGTCTGTCAGTCACTCTGCTCTGCTGTAAGCCGAGGAGAAAACTTTCCTTGTATCCTACAACCTTTATCCAATGAGGAGAGAGAACGGCATAAAGGGGCGGTCCTCTCTGTGTGTGCAGCCAAGGGATGCGCGTGAATGTGGTGACGTAGGGACGAGGGCGGGGACTGCTAACTCCATCGGCTGACAGGAAGTTAGCCAAAACGACCGAATCGCTTACTTCTGCTTTAAAAAGTCTCAAAACTGCTGCAGCAGAATCAGAGATTCATCAGAGATAACCGTGCATTCGTCCTCCTTGTCAAAACGTGGTGCCTACATTATCTACAATGCAACTAGATGGCAACCGTCCAGTCTGAGATTAGATTAGAGGTCAGGTTAGGTAATATTCAAGAAATCATATTCTGTACAGGCAACCTTTTTTTTTTTTTTTTTTCTAAATGACTGATTTAATTTGTCTTACAATGGACAAATGGCTTTTTCATGGGTGGCACTGCATAAATTGCTTTTGTGTGAGCAATAACCTAGTTAACGTAAAATTGTGTTTTGAGACGTCACCAGGCCCCTTGACCTTTGACCCCACGAAATCTAATCATCTGTCCACCCTTGAGGCCTAATAGTGAATACTTGTGCCAAATCTGAAGATGTTCTGTTTAGTTTGGATTTTTGTTTGACCCAAATACCTGAGAACAAAGATTAAAAATTATAATAATAATAAAAAAAACTGCATGCAAAAGTTCAGGTAAGTTCACCAACAGAGTCGCCTGCAGGTTGTATTTCAACTTTTTGATCGTCTCATTTGCTTAATTGTTACAGGACACTGTGTTGACACCACACAGGTTTTAGATGCTGGATCACGATAGTATTGCACTCAGTTCTGTCGAGTGTCAAGTTATTCTGATGAGCTGTCTTTCTGTCTCTCCGTGCGTCACTCCGCTTCTGAGTGTGCGTGGACCTGCTGTCAAATACTGTGTCTTGATTCTCTGTCGCTGACCTTGACTACAGAGACGCACAGGAATGTCCGCTGATAGCTTATCAGCCCTGGGTCAATATCCCACCTGACTTCTGTCTGTTTGCTCAGATCGAACACACTGACCCCGCACTCGTCTTCAGGCTCGCCTCCGTCCTCCACTTAGTGCTGCTTTTACTTTGATGCTGATCGTCCAGCTGAGGTGAAGGAAGCACAGCAGCCACATAGCTCTGATCAGACCATGTGAGAGAGATTCAAGGAGAGAATCTGCTGTCTTTTTTAGCCATTTCAGAGGTACAGCATATCCTATTTATCATCCCAGTCTTCCCCTTTTCATGTTTCCTCAGAGTTACATGAATACAAAGGATTGTTTGCTGACGTCTGATAATGCACCTCTGAGTCAACTCCACACAGACGAAAGAGGAATGACGCAAAGGTGTTAGGTAGCACTTTCGTAAACAGAGAGAGGGCTGGTGGGTTATAGATGTCGGAC
Source organism: Trachurus trachurus (assembly GCF_905171665.1). Taxonomy (NCBI): domain Eukaryota; kingdom Metazoa; phylum Chordata; class Actinopteri; order Carangiformes; family Carangidae; genus Trachurus; species Trachurus trachurus. Next base: position 19,309,569 of record NC_139899.1, read on the forward strand.
TTCAATGGAAATGTGTGAAATCATTTTGTTTAACCTTCTCTCTCCCTCTCTCTGTCCCTCTCTCTCTCTTTCATAAACACACACATTTCTTTTTCATTGTCAGTCTCATTGTGATGTGCTGCACTCATCTCAGCTGTGTTGTTGCTTATAATGTTGCAGTTAGTCTCTACACTGTGAAAATAGGATGTAAAAAACAGTATCCTGCAGTTCTGATTGAGAACATTCAAAGCTGCAAAGGAAGATATGATAGAAAAATATCCACTTTCATGTTTTTTTTTATTTATTTATTTTTTTTTACTGTTGCTGCTTTATTACTATTAAAAAACATTTGCAGATGTATTTGCATTTGCATTACCTTTCTGATCAATGTGCCTGCTGTCAACAGGGACAAATGAATAATAAAAAACAAAAATACCAGCGTGTGGTCTTCCCTCAAAGGCATTCATGGTGTCATAGTCATTTGTGTGAAGCAGTTCTGTGACGAATGAACAAAAAGAGCTTGAGAGAGAGGAGAGGATCCTACTTATTTTGTCGCTCCTGCTCACAACCCACGGTTATTAGTTTTTATTGAACCTCGTCTGTCGAGTTTGAACAGCTCCACATCAAAGCTGCAGTTTGCAGAGTGCAGTCAGTGTCACCGAGAAGCAAATTACAGAAGCACGGATTAATATAGGTGAGATGTTTTTCACACGGTCTGACAGTCCGACAAGTGCTTTGGTTGAAACATACCGACGAAGATGGAAGTCGTGACTCAGCTGGGTCAGTCTGTGGAGATTTCTATTTGTCAAAGAGAGTGGGGAAAAACTCACTCAGAGATATTTTCAACTAATAATATATTAATATATTAAAAGCCTTCAGTGGAGTAGCCTATAACAGTGATGGTCACTTTCCATTCTCATTTTACATTAATGGTGAGGGGCTTCAGGGTTGTTGTTGTTGTTGTTGTTGTTGTTGTTGTTGTTGTTGTTGTTTTTAACCTAAAATTCAGTTATTAGGAACAAAGATGATCTCTGCATAATAACTAAAAATGTAAAATATTTTTGTGGTTCCCCTGCAAATATCAGTTTTATCAGTTAATCACTATTGCCAAAGTTAAAGCTGCCCTCTTGCCAGCTGATTTAAAAAGTCTTCCTGTCTGAGCGTGTATGTTTATGTGCATGATTGCTTGCTCATTTCCTCTCGACACGAGTAGCCGTCGTCATTTGAAGAGCATGCAGTAAAGCAGAGCTATATGTGCTGCAACAAGCCCTTGTACTTCTCAAGCGTTTCCCTCTTCCTGCCTTTCTTTATCTGGGTCAAAGGTAAAAATCCTACCCCTGAGACCACCGTTTCCCCCTGTTGTAAATCTTTTCCCATGCAGCCTCAGACTGAACACACTGTTGAGTTAAATCTATGACCTCATGGAAGAAACGGGAGGTTGTATGTGAATATTTTTATCTATATACTACATCACGTCCACCACATTCCTATGCTCTCAGAGTAAGTTTCAACCATGCCAAAAACCACTTCTTGTGTTAGTTATTCTTGCAGGTGTGGTGCAGAATGTATAATGTAAGAGCAGCATTTTGCAATTTTTAAGCAGGTCGTTACAAAGTTGTTGTTTTGTTTGTAGTTTTCCATCCAAACTAATAGTAAATTGTTAACAATATACATCTGTCTTGACATAATGAAAAAACATGCATGGAAAATTCAGCTCGACATTAATGCAAACTTGTTGCTACGTAACAGATATTGGCCTATACTGGAAAAACTGAAAGGATCTTCTGTGCCGACTGGAATGGGAAGTTCCTTCTACCGTTTTGGAGCTGGAAAGAGAAGAGTCCGGGTGATGAACAAAACAACACTGGAAAAGGAAATCCATGAGGCAGGCAGTGATGTAATACAGATACTTGTCTGGCCTTGTATGTGCAGCTGCACGTGGCTGTTTGACAGATTTACAGGTTTATTTATCAACCAGTGCTACTAAACCATATTAGAAAACGTTGTGGGGTTTAAAAGCTGAACTATATTTCACACCTATAAAATAAATGTGACCATATCTTTCTTGGGGGCTTTTTGCCTTTAATTGACAGGACAGTTGAGACAGACAGGAAATGGGGAGACAGAGCGAGGAGGAACAACGTGCACTGCAGAGAAGGGAATCGAACCAGGGCCCCTGCAGCAACGACTGTAGCCTCTTTATGTGGGGGCGCCTGCTCAACCCAGTGAGCTACATGACGCCCCAAATGTGACCATATTTGCTAATGTTCAACAAACCAATGCTGTTTGTGTGGGCGGGGACTTTGAAAAGAAACCACAGTTTTACTGACACAAATAAACATAAATACAGAAATATTTGGATGAAAATATTTCACCAGCCACCTCTCTGTTCTTGTAGAGAAAATATAGATAATTAACTTAATTACCTAAAACTCCTGCACACTGGATGAACAGTATATTCAGTATATTCAGTGTGAGCCAGTGTAAGGACTCATAATTAGTCCTCTAACTCAAGTATAGTTCTTTTCATTAGATGGAAGATGTCACAAAAAGCTTTGCAACAAAAGACAAAAGCAGATAAAACACATAAAAGACAGTGACCACAGACAGTGTTTGTTATATAAACTGGTTTTATTGCATTTAATTAGAGTTAATTTATATTGAAACTTGACGTCAGTGTGAACACAAATCCCTCCTCTGGGGAACATTAGGAGGAGTCGGTGGGTGCGCTGGAGGGATAGAAAGTCTGTCAGACAGTTTAATGAGCCAGTATTGTATGCAAGAAGTAGACAGAATATATATGCATATTATAACCAGTATCAGATTTTACTGTAAGGAATATGAACCTCAATACTGTGAGCTCCATTACTCTCTTTCCCTTCTTTTTTTTCTCCTCCCTGCTGCAGCAGCTGAAGCTAAATCGACCACATGCTCCCAGAGCATTAGAGTGATTCCTCCTCTCTTTGATGGTTCTTACCTCATCCCACATTATCCCCATACAGAGGTGTAATGGATTGCATTGTAATGAGTTATAAATACTCCGCCATTTGTGACAGGGAGGAAGTGCGCTGCTATAGTGTTGCACACACACACACACACACACACCGCTGTACCATCTGTTGTTGAAAGTATTCATCACTCTGTATTATACCACTACGTCTCCTATGTTTAGATGTGAATTGTACTTTGTTCCTCCACCACATTGTTCATTTCTCTGTATGACAGAGTCTTTGTCTACTGTAGAGACTTGTAGTCGAGCACCTGGGACTGAAGCATATGTTCAGGTTGCAACACACCAGGGGATGCACCTGTCTCCGTCTATCATACAAAACACACAAGAGTATCCAGATCTACCTGTAGGAGGAGGTCATTAGTCACATGTGCCCTCTGTGAGGCGTCCTCCAGCAGTGATGCAGTCTTTCTGGACACGCTGGGGTGGGGAGGTGGGGAGGTGGGCAGGTGGGTGGGGGTTGGACATCAGTTGGAGGTGACATCAGTTGCTTCTGACGCCAGCACTGCACCAGCTCTTACACGGGGATTATAATTAACACCTGCTTTTCTCCCTTTCTTTGTCTGTCAGTTTGCAGGTTCATGTTCCCTTTTATTTTTGATTCAAGGAGCTTTATTGCCATGCAGGGACAGTATTCCCAAAGCAGAAATGTGCATGCATAATTATCTTTATCAGTTTATGCATTTCTTCTTTCTTTAATGGCACTTATATATAACCGCTCTCTATTGTGCCTTTTTCATTTTTTCAGTAATCATGGAGCGAATCTTTCCTCACTTATTACAGCACACAACAAAACAATTGTGCATTAAACCACACACTCTACACAGTCTACACAAAGAAGTGTTTTGTGTTGAGCTCTAGGCCACTCAAATGTTTCATTTTGTTTGGTGTTTTCAAATAGCCAACAGGGGTCACCCTCTTGACTCTGACAAGCTCGTACATAATAGACTTTGATTGGAAGAAAATTATATAAATCGAATAAGATTAGCATTTAACAACCCAAATAAGACACAGTGTGCTAAACATTAATCGGGCCCTATTTGTACAGAAATTATGTTATGTGAAATATCTCAACAGTTACTGGACAGATTGACATGAGCATTTTTTCAGATATTCATGATCCCCACAGGATGAATCTGTTATGGTCTGTGTTTTTAGTTCCTGTTTTATTTTGAAGTTTTGTGTCCTGTTTTCCCGTGTGCTCCCTGCTCGTGATTACCTTATAGTCTTTTGTGTTGTATTTTCTTGTTCTCTGTTGGACTTTTTCCAAGATTCAGGCTCGTTGACTCTTTTTGTTGCTACTTTGTTTCTGTTGTACTTTGGATACCTTTTATTTACCCTTTTCTTAATAAATTTGTTCGCCAAATTTGTTTCACCTCATTTTCTTGTTGGCTGTCTGCATTTGGGTCAATTTCCCAAAAACCTTAACAGAATCCCTGTAATTCCCTGACTGAACTTAACCAGACGTCATCCAGTAAAAAACGAGTCCACAGGCCATTTGTTCAGCAGCCTATTATAACCAAGTGTTACTTTTTTTTTTAAGGCTACACCTTTTGGTCAAGTATTTATTACAGGAGATGGGGTGAAAGCATATTGACGTAGTATTCAAATGCTGCGCTCAAGACGACTTGGAAGAAATAGAGAAGTCGCAACTCCAATTCGGATATTTCCAACTTTCGACATCATGCTGTACATGCTATAGGTTAAGATTTTTTTATTAATCTCAATTTTTATTAACAAAATCCGGCATTACATAGACAAAATTCAAAAACATTTCTGTCAACATGTGGCCAAAATGACCAAGCAGATAATACAAAAATAACCACCAACAACCATAGTACCACCCAGAAAAACGGTGACATTTGGCTGATTATGTCCGATTGCTGAACATCCTAATAATTCAACTCTAATGAAGTTTGTCCAGGTGGAGTTGCCGTACGCTGTCCAAGATGGGCCGTGACGGAAATCGGGCAATGACAAGCATGCTAGCACTGTTTGCATAAATACAACCCCACATAGCTGTTGGCATCAACATGGGCACTTAGTCTTGTTTCAACACATAATTTTATCCCTTATTACTGACAATACATTATAAATATGCTTATGCACATTATATTTGGAGGCATGAATGGTATTAATGCTCAGGCCCATAAGCTAGCTGTGCTGATTATTGTTCAGATCTAGGCCTTGTTAGACAGGCTATGCAAAAAATGGTTAAGTATTAAGTATGATTTTTTGAGCATGGCATACTTGTTATACAATGTGCTAATGTTGAAGGCAAGATAAGAAAATATGGTCACTAAAGTATTTCTGTATTTATGCCCATGCACTGTATGTGTCAGTACTTTTCTCTTTGAGAGAGAGAGAGAGAGAGAGAGATGTTTGCATCTGTCTGATGAACTTGCCAGCTGTAATGTGAAGTGATGTGTAAAATGACAAACTCAAGTGACGCAAGTAATGTATGAAACTGAAAAGACAGAAGTGATGAGCAGCCACAAATGTCAGAGAGCATCAGCAAAGAGTAACGACGACAGACGTCAGCGTGTATTAAACAGTAGACATTAAAGATATCAGACACATCCAGTTAATGTGATCACAGTCATTAACATTGAGGCCAAATGTTTAACAGCAGGGCACTGCACAGCTGCAAGACACACACACACTATTACCTCAAATGACCTTACATCTAATCACTCACGGCGTCACTTTCAATGACTTTCAACTAAAATTCCTTCCTATACTCTACTACATATTGACATTATTGCACCCGACATTACAGGGTGGACCGCAAACAGTAACCACAAACAGTTGTTCCTCATGACAACAGTCTCACTGATCTCACTGTAGCATATTTCCACGATTTCACATATAATATGAAATGTCCCGAAGCCCTTTATCAGCGCATACATGTTAAGTAACCAGGACAGCGCTGCAGCCTGGACATGGTTTGATTGATTTGACCTTGAAACAGATGGAAGCAGTACATTTCAGCACCATTTTATTGTACATTATATTGATGTTGACTGACTTTAATGTCATTAAAACTATTAAAAAATGCAGGGAGTCACGCTGTTGAACTTACTGCACTGTAGTTCATGTTGTGAAAATACTTGCGAGTGTGCAATAGTGTGTTAATCCACAGCTGAAAATAGCCCCAACCAATGCACTATAGTATAGAACCACAAAGTTTAGTGAAGAAACACTTCAGCCCTTTAAAAAAAATTAAACTACGTATTTATTACCAGTTTCTAAACAAGATTAAAAAAGATTAACACATTTGGTATGGGAACAAACTTGTTTGGTGTGCCACAGACAGGCCGTGCTGCTATGGGTGTTTTCATTTCGTGAGTGTTATTTACTGTATAATAAACCACCAGTCCTTGTGTCATCTTGTAACCCATTAACACACTTTGCATGACTAAAATTGTGTCCTATAAACCTAATGTAACATGAAAAACACACATTTACAGAGCTACAACCGTGCACAACAGTTTATGCTGTAACTATGCAGAACTACACACTGCATCCAGAGAGTTTGACCTAGTTAGTAAACAGCTTTTGCTTTGCCTGTTGAGGACAAACAGACACACACACACACACACACACACACAGACAAAATGCCTGCACACACACGTCACCGGCTCTGACAGCAAACACAATGTACTTTCTATTCTCTCCTCTGACATTATTCTAGTTTGACATCAATAAGAGGAAGGGAAGACAATAGTAATGAGAGAAACGTGATGCACAGTCGATAGAGAACTCTCTCTCTCTGGTTCATAGCAACAATCTTTTTCTCTTGTTTCCTTAAACCTCATTTTGCTTCTTTTTTTTTTTTAACTTTCAGGTTTCACCAAATTAAACCCGGGGTGTTAAAATCCCCAACAGTAAACATCACACACACCATGCTCCTTAATTAAAACAATAAACGCCATTTATGAGTCTGCAGCCCTGTGATCTCACACCCTCATGCGCACTTTACGTTTGCTGGTGAACACATGCAGGAAAAAGCCAACGTAATCCTGTCTTACACATGAGATGACACCTGTTATAATCACTCAGCCATATGCACTAAATGCCAAGGAGGATTATAGCAGATGTCATGTCATGGATTATGGAAGCTTTATGTATGTACGTGTATAAACCTTTCTCTGTCACCTCAGTGGAGATGCCACGGGCAACCACTTTAATCTCATTTGTGCATCTGCGTCTTGTGCGTGCGCATTGTGGCGCGTATCAGCCATATGTGTGTGCGCAAAAAGCAAACATATGGCTCCTTGCAGTGTTTTTCTTTCCCAGTCCTGCAGCCTGTCTGTGTGGCTGACTTTCATAGTATTGCAGGCAGGCAGGGTGGAGGGAGGGTGGAGAAGGGTGAGGGTGGTGGTGGTGGTGGTGGTGGTGGGAGGAGAGGGGGAGGGGGGCGAACCACAGCTGCTGTCTGACGTAAATGCAGCACAAATGCTCTGTTTGTGCGGTCAGAGCCCCTCTGACAGCTCTAACCAGTTAATGGGTTACCTCACACTCCCTTCCTCTCCCCTCCGACTCACTTCTGCAGTGTCGCTAAACCTTGTGATGAATGTTACAGTCGAAGCCTGAGCAGATGCTGAGAGCCTATTGACGCTCTGAGTGGAAAACAGCAACAGACTGTCATCTGTCTGTAATGATGTCAGTTGAGTGCATAAAAGCTTGAGATGTTTTTTTGTGCACAATCACTAGACAATAACAGGGCCAACACTTGATAAAAGCTCAATTAGGAGCAGACTCCACTAATGGAGTTCAGTTTACATCTCATGATGAGTAATAGTTCACCTGTGAAAGCAGTTGTATAATGTATTATGTTGCTTTACAGGAACTTCCTAGAGTTTCAGTGAGTAATCTTGATGATTCAGGGACAGCAGTTACGGTCAGTCACTTTGGTCCAAACTGAAATATCTTAACAACAACTGGATGGTTTTGAAATCTGTGTGAAATATTCAGTGTCTGCAGACAAACTATCCTAATGACCTTGGAAATACACCGACTTTCTATTATGTCACCTGCAGGTTAAACGTTGCACTGCAAATATCTCAACATGTACTGGGCAGATTGGCTCAAACATTAGTTGCAGATATTTATGATTCTCAGAAAAATCTGTTGTGGACCCCAAAACACTTGTTCTAGTACCATCATCCATTAAGAATTAAAGCCTTAAATGTTTTTGAGACAAATGCAGAGACTGCTTACTGTTGAAAAACTGCCCCCGACAGGAACACACATCAGCAGTTTTGCATGAATTTACCTCGAAAACGGCTCCGTCTCATAACGTTCTGTTATTATCTCATATGGTGAATGTGGAGGTCACAACTTGTCCACATGAGCGTTTTGGAGTTGTTGGATTGTGTATTTGATGAGTTTGATGAGGGAAACCAAGAAACCCCATTAGCCTCCGTAGCGTAGCTCTGAGCAGCTCGTGGCTCTTCTCTGCCATTCTAAAAACATCTTACACCGACAATTAACGGTAACGAACCGACTATAGGGATTGCCAATGGACCAATTTGCCAAAATGTTGAACTATCCCTTCAAAGCATGAGCCACACCAGAGGCTAAAGGCTAATGTGTATATCAGCCACTGCTTCTTTAATTTTGACTGTGCATTTTTGAATTTGTCTCTCACTAGAGCCCCAGATTTATTGAAGCTCAATATAACGAGACATGACAGAAGCGTAGCCATTAATTCACATATGGGATGATATGGATGAGTACCAAACAGCCAGAACATGCACTGACCACATCTTGGCTTATAACCACAAGACTGGAACAGATTTCACTGTCGGTTCACTCCCATCCACACTGACTCCATGCAATCTGCAAGACAAGCTCTCTGCACATGAATAGAAGTATCCACCCCAGATATTTGCTTACCTTTGCTGTAATATCAGCTTCTATTGTTTATGCTTTGGCTATCTAGCAACCCAATCTAAACAACAAATATGGAGACAAAAAAATTGGAGTGAGGGGGAAGTAATCTGAGTGCAAAGTAAATAAACCCTGCCTTTGTAACATCATCAGTGATGCAAATGTGCTTTGATTACAAAATTAAGCATAAAATAACCTCTGATTTAACTGCCGTGTTGACGCACTTCACCCCACCCTGTGTGTCTCTCTCTCTGCTCTGAAACCAATCCTGTGCCCTTGTACTGACTGAGCTCCGTGTTTGTTCCACTTTATGATGCAGTTAAGCATAAATGCAAACCACAGTCCAGCTGACTCAGTTCACTCGAAGCCCAACACTTCCAACGGCAGCAGAAGAAGCAGCAGCAGCAGCAGCAGCAGAATAATCTTATATTATCTGTGAAGACCTGTGAAAGACATGAAGCATTAGAGCTGCAATCTCCTGCGGAAAATACGAATGAGGGGAGTTTTTTCTTTTATCCCTCAGCAAAAAGCCACGACCCACAGGGAGAGCTGTGATGGACTGGTGCACGTCAGAAAGGATTCAGCCACCTCCATTGATCAACCAGAGAGAAAAAAATGTAATGAGCCATTTCAAGGTTACACATTGTTTCTCCCAAGGACTCTGTGTATGTGTATGTGTTTCTGTTTCCACACACACACTCCGAGCATAAGTGCGCCCATGTCTGTTTAGCTCAAGGCGCTGCACATTTGCAGAGTAGCCTCACTTTTTTCTGCTTTTCTATGAATTGAAGGATCAAGCTGGTGGTTTTGGAGGGTGGGGGGGGGGAGGAAATTGACGTGCATACACAAAGGCGTACCCGCTGGCAGTGCAGATTTGATTAGTGTGCAATGATCTCGATGGAGGGCTCAGTTCGGGTTAAGGGGATTGTAAACGTGCCCCTGAGACTTTGACGCAGGCTGCTGACATCATTGCCCATACGTCTTTTTTGACCAAGCAGTCTGCTCACCGTAAGAAGAGGAGGAGGAGGAGGAGGAGGAGGAGGAGGAGGAGGAGGAGGAGGAGGAGGAGGAGAGGGAGGAGAGGAGGGGGGACAATGACAGGGAGTCTCACATCTATGAAAGAGGAGACTCGATAACAAGGAAGACAGTTTGAACTAATTATATTGTGGAGGATAATATTTTAAGATATGGATGTGGGCCCAACTAAAAAGTGACAAAATTCATGCTGGGGCTAATTTTAAAAACAATGACTGGTGTTATGTGGCATTCAGCCGCCCACCTGACCCTTAGGACTGGGATATTCATACAGTCACTCCTGCAGGGAAATAAGTCCACCACCACCTCCTTCTTCTTATTCTCCATATCTAAAAAGCCATCATTAAAGCTGCAGAAATGTCACCATGCACCTAATGTTAATTACACACAGAGACTCTCACACTGAGATAATGATATTTGACTCACAGTGTGGGAGGCATGGATATCATGGAAAAGAGAGGGAAACTCTTTGCAGAGAGCATGCGGACAGACAGAAGCGTATTATCAGGCTGACGTCACACATGCTATAGCTGGAGGTGGTGCCTGCCTAAAAGAGCATGGCAGCAAAAGTTGAAGCTATTTCCATTTCAACAACACTTTTGTCGTGAAGTGAATTGTGCTGATTTGGAGTCTAGCGTCTGTTCTTATCTCTGCTGCTAAAAATGGCATGAGGTCTGGCTGTGGATTGCGCACTTTAAGCTGGATGAGCAGATGCTGCTGCGTAGTGTGGCAGGTGACTCCTCTGGCTCCTTCGCTCTCCTCCTCCTCCTCCTCCTCCTCCTCCTGGACGTTTATTTTCCTCTCCTAAGTGGCTGACATTTACTGGCAGCCGAGATTGCAGTGCAAGAGGAGATAAAGCGCGGGAGAAGGAAATAAAGGGGTCGTGTGGGGGGGGGTGAAAAGTGATGGAAACAAGAGCGGTCTTTGTGCCGCAAGTTAATCGGAGGTTAATCATTAAAGTGAGCAGTGGGTGGCCCCGGTGCTGGATGAAGGGAGCAGGTCGTGTTGGACGGGGGGGGGGGGGACTGTGTCAAACTATCTATTGTCTGCTTTTATCTCACAGCAGCCTTAGCAACTAAATCAAACACGGTTCAAAACACTGCGGGGATCAGACGGGAGCCCGCTCTGACGCTTCCTGTCAGTTGATGTGTCTGACAACATGCTAGACAGCAGCACCAGTGAATGTGCAAATTAGAAAAAAAGTGCAGTACTTCTATGAAAGGACGGTTTCAGGACTTTACCGAAAACTAAACTAAACATGAGTCACTCAGACACTTCACTTGTGTTTTTAGTACATTGTGTCCGTCCTTATTTGCTCTATGTAAGCATGTGCAGATTAATGCTCTAACTGAATCTCATGGAGCCCAGAACAGAAAAATTCAATTTAAAAAACTGTAGCAGAATATGAATGATCCCACAGTCCTGCTGCTTCACGGTTAAGCTGGAACACATTTTCTGGATTTATTGTTCTGGCAAATCAGAATCACTGGCATACAGTACGTATGAGCAGAAACAAACAATATGTTCTGCTGCACTGGCTGTGGCCCTCTGTGTTGTCTCTTGCAGTGATAATAACACATGTGTTTTTGTGCAAATGATAAGGAAGAAGTCGATATGTTGTGAGATAAGCAGAAAAATAAACACATGAATGACAAGTTGCCAACATTTTTGGTGTTATTTAGAAGAATAAACTGAGCATATCATACTTAAAACAATAATTTATGATGTAATTTTAATAGCCTGTGCGTTATCCTGTTATCATGTAGGCTATGTCTACATGTTCTTTTGTCTCAGATGTACTAAACTAGATAGGAAGTAGAGTTTGAACAGACCACATTGTAAGCAATCCTACAAACCATGAAGACTGACCTCTTGACCCCACCACTAGCTTTCCTTTTTTGGCCTTTACGCAGAAGAGAATCCCCCCCCCCTCCCTTTCCACGTCCAGTGCTCACATGGCCAGAACAGGCAAACACACAGATGTCCTTAATGTCATTTCTGCCTCTCAGACACCCTCCTTCACCCAGCTTAGGTCTCTTAATCCACGCTTAGCTGTTCTTTTCTCTGGCAGACTTCTCTCAAACTCTCCAGCAGCAGCAACGAATCAAAAACACATTATGTTTCACTCAACCTGCTGCCAGTCTGTTCTGCAAACGACAGCTGCACGATGGAGGTCAAGTGGCAGGCATTAAGCAAAGAAAATTAGGAAACGAGTAAAGTGAGTTACGACGCAACAAGTCTGGGATAAACAAAGGGATGATTTCTCAATTTAGAAGAGTTGCCTATATGCCAGAATATTACGTGCAAGGACCAGTAATTGATGACGAATCACCTTAACATTTCTGTAACCCACGCAACTAATCAGCACTGGATGGTTGATTTCTTTAACAAACATCAGCCACTAATTTCACCCCGTGGCCATGTGCGCGTTTCTAGTTGTGTATACACTCCTCCCTCCTTCCTCTCCTTTCTCTGGTGCGTTAAGAACTGTTATCCAGACTTAGGAGCCAGCTGAGAGACCATATGGACGCTGAGCAGCAGGATCAGGAGAGCAAGATGCAGCAACACCTGGAGGGATAAGACACGCAACTTTCTTTCCATCTGGACCCTCGTGGTGCCGTTTCCAAGTTCCTCTGTAAATAAATTATATCAGAGACAGACCATGCTGGTATGGCCATGAGTTTTTCCTCATGGGACGGCAAAGTCGGACCGAAACATCTCAACAACTTTAACAGTAGAGACATTCATCATCCACAGAGGATGGCTCTGTTGATCCTCATCTGTAGTTTTAAGTTGAACTTTTCATGAACTATTAGACGGATGGGCACAAAATCTGGTGCAAGTAATTAATGTTGACATAGTGAGTGCTAATTAGGGAAATATTAGGATGCTAATATGCTAAAGTAATCTATCAGAATATTACCTCTTGGTTTTGTTTGTTCAAATTAAGTTGTTTCCAATCCCCAATTTTCCATTTTTTATCCTTTTATACCCTCCGACATCCTGACGTCTGGTGGAGCTTTGATGGCTTTATTTTGTTTTATACATGATTTTAATCAGGTCTTGCCTTTCTGCTGATTTTCCACTGCCCCATATATCAAATCCATTTCATCATGAGCAGCTCAATTCACTAAATCCCCTGTTAGTTCAGTTTGTCCGTGTGTTTTTTTGTGGCAGTGTGGCCTGTGTCTGCACTGCACTTAAAAATCAGCTTGTGTGTGTGTGTGTGTGTGCAGATGGAGTGCAGAGAGAAAGACAAATAAAAGTGACCCAGACCTTTTTTTTTTTTCAAAAATTCATTCACTCTCCATGTATTTGGAGCGGTCGAATAAGAGCATTACATCACTAAATCACTACGAGAGGTACATCATCCTGCTCCACTCAGAGCTGACCTCTTTCTAATGTCTTCTTCTCTTCACTGCTCTCTATGTTTTCGTGCCCTCTCATCTCCATATTCACTCTTTTGTGTAATGTTCTCTTTTACTTCCTCCTTTTATTTTTCATAATTTAATCCATTTCGCCGCATTTACCCACTGTGCTGTACCTACTCTCTTCATTTCACTCTCCTTGTCAAGCTAACTGTCACCTTTCATGGGTACCCCCACATCCCCTTCCCCTGCCACCCTCAGTCCAGGATAATAGGCTGATCCGTGGTATGACGCACATAGCTCTGTCTCCAGAGGGGCTTTTGCGCACACAAGCATTCATAAAGGCTCTGTGTAACCTGGTGTGCAGACACAGGGGGTGGCCAGGTATTCACATCTTGAGATAACTGACACCGCAGGACTACTGTATCAGCAGCGGCTGTGCTGATAACAACAATACACTGTGCATTCTTTAGCAGAAAAGCCCTTTGTTACTTTAATGAATGGTGGTCATAAAAACATGTTATTGTATCGTCATCAGGGGTAAAGACTTACGTTGCATGTGGAGATCATTTTGCATTCTCCTGTGTCCAGATTTTAAGCGTCATGTATAAAGCGTAATACAATCACAGGGTAATTACAAGTTAACGTGGTGGAAACTTTCCACAGATCATTTCTAATTCAGAGTGAGAGATATTGTGAATTATTTTTGGGCACAATTCAAAAGCTTCACTTAGGTGTCATCAAAACTGTGGCAAAACTGATGCAACGCCACCATCGCTGGCACAGGAATAAAATCCCAAATAAATCTAATGTAGTCAGTTACGCTAGCATAACAGCAACAAAGCTTTGTTGTTAGGTCGTGTCCATTTCAGATGATGACGTAATGTTTGCTTCCTAGCTGAGAGTTGGATGCCAAAATGCCAACAGCCAGTTTCTTACTCAGTTGAGCACAACAACTGAAAACAAAGAGAAAAGGGGAATCAATCAATTAAATGAAACAAAACAACAACAACCAAAAAACAAATCTATTGTCCTGTGTGATGGGAAAGAAAGACGAGATGCCTGCAGTTTAATCTTAAATGACGACATTAGCTAGCAACCACTAGCCAACCTGAACGTTGATGCACACCTCATTGACATAGCTGATGTAAGCTTTACAGATTTCTTTGGACCATTACAAACATATCTAAGCTGCTACTATCTGGTTCTGTTGGCTACAGCTAAAGCACGGACACTGATTTCTGTTTTCTATCGGTTATCTTCATGATGTAATGAAGCCTTTAGCCATCATTTGTGTCCGTATTCCTTTCAGCCTCACTATCAGCGAGATGGAGATCTACTTAGAGCTGCTGGTGAATAGAAACCTCAGGAGAAACAACCTGTGCCAACCCGCTGTCTGCTGGGTTATGTTTCTGTAACTTCATACTTTCTTTGTATTTACCTGTATTGTAAAAAAAAAAAAAAAAAAAAGACATTTGAGCTCACAGATACCTACTTGGCCTATTTTTTGGTTTGAACATGTTTTGTTAAGCTAAAGAAAGTCAGAGTAATTTATTTAAACGCTGTGCTTCCACCGATGAGTGGAAATGCTATTAAGATCAGTATCAATCAAGCATTTTCCAGCTTTCTGGCGGCCTCGGGGTCTAACCTACCAAGATTTATTTTCTATCCTGTAAATCACAGTCTTTTGGGGGAAAACTTCATATTCCCAACAAATTATTACAGTAAGCCTTTTTTCTGTCAAAAATGGGTTGATTTTCCAGTTGAAACTAAACTAAACACATTGACGTTGGAACATATTAAACAAATGACTTATTATCGCCAGTAAATATCATTTATACGG
The DNA here is from genome assembly GCF_905171665.1 of Trachurus trachurus. Lineage (NCBI taxonomy): Eukaryota > Metazoa > Chordata > Actinopteri > Carangiformes > Carangidae > Trachurus > Trachurus trachurus. The sequence goes on from NC_139899.1 coordinate 19,324,699, forward strand.
GAATGCAAACCACAAACCCTAATATCTGTGAGAAATGGGTGAGTATGAGGGAGTGAGAGATTTGTGCAGCCCTCATCACTGAAATTGTTTGTTTGAGGAGGGCTGGTGCTGGACCTCCTGGATGATAGCTTGACGCACAAGCTCACGAGGACAGCCGCCGCCTGCCAAAGTCAACAAGCGCAGACAGACCAGCGTTAATTACCAAAGAAGAATGGTACCCCTGTCCTCCACAACACACAATGACACCAAATGATCGGACAAAGGAGCTTTTCACACACTGTTGGAGACTGTAAAAGTAAGCAAGCAGCAGTATAAATGGTTAATGAACAGAGGTCAACGAGCGGAACATCAACCCCCAGTAGTCTGTCAATGGCATAAATGCAAATATATTTTCAAAGAGTCAGCTAAATTTAAACATTGACTAAATGGGGACGATAAGCAAGGAAAAAGAATTACATAGAGAGTACAGTACAGTGGCAGGCGCATTACCCTTTCCAAACCTCCTGCACCATTACCTCACAGCAACCTTGTTGTGGGCCCGAGAGCTATTGTTTGCTAATGTGCCCTGAGTATATGTGCACTGCATAAGCTGAAACGTGTTTCTGTGGTGATTATGAAAGCCAGTTGCAGCACAAGCTGTGTCAGAGATTGGACATGGATGCAGGAGGCTGCCACTGAGCAGCCAGCGGAGGGAGTGCCCTGAGAGAAATTTCACACAAGCAGGATTTCAACACCCGGACAAGATTAATAACTGCGTATGCATCGTGTCTCGAGCATGAGCTGTCTGATGGCTCACAAGGTGTTTACACAAGGTCAAGGTTTTCATCAAATTAAACAACAATGAAAGGATGAAGGTTTTATCAAGAGTAAAGCAAGTATGGGAACAGAAATCACTGAAGATGACTGTGGATGTGGTAGATTTATGGACTGTCCCTGAGTCGAAAAACATTTAGTTTTTCTCCCAGGGTGTCAGGTTTAATCTTATTTTGTAGACACGTATCTCGCCATCAGAGGATTTTCTGCTGTCTTGTGATCATGACCTTGAAGTCCACATGAACCTTGATCTGAGTTGTCTGGAGAAAAAAAAAAAAGGCAGCCAAAGGACATTTGAATTTAATTAGTTCTGGTAGGTCGTTATAATTACAAGACACCAGATTAACAGGAGTGGATGTTTGATCTCTCAACTTTGACAGAATCGCATCATTGATTGTCTTTGAACTTTGCGTTCCTGTCGCTATTGATGAGTTCAATTATCTAGACGGCAATTTCGTTTGAGCATGAGTGAGCCGATGAAACTGAAAATACCTCCGCATGTTTACTAATGCAAACAGAAAGACCACAGGTGAAAGGTGTGACTCATGTGCATCCTGTCATACGCCCCCTGATTGTAGTTAAGTCTGCACGGGAAAGTACGATTCCTCAAATTTCTAAATGTGATAAAGAGAGGCTGAAATACCCCCTTGGCTTGTTGACCTTTCTGCACCCACATTTTATAAAATGCTACAAGCACCTCACAAAAGAAAGAGCAAACCCACTCATGGCTCAGTGTTTGTGGTGGTGGCAAACTGAATGTGCAGCGAAACGTGCCTGATAAGTTGTGTGTTTGTAGCTAACGCTGATAAGCCTTGAAGACAAAACGACGGCTTAGTCATGTTTGCATTTCTTTTCACAGACTCTGTACATGACTGATAGTTGGTTTTACAATCTTATCTCTGCTGCCTACACAGCTGATACTCGAAACTCTAACGATTCACCGTTGACTGTAAGAAGTATTTTGTTTTTTACGAAAATGCACGCCATTTTTGAAAAGTGTGTGGTTTGTGGCAAAAAACAATCAGTATCATGAGACGCCAATCAGTGTGTGCGTGTGTGTGTGTCAGTGTGTGTGTATGTGTGTGTGTGTGTGTGTGTGTGTGTGTGTGTGTGTGTGTGTGTGTGTGTGTGTGTGTGTGTGTGTGTGTGTGTGTGTGTGTGTGTGTGTGTGTGTGTGTGTGTGTGTGTGTGTGTGTGTGTGTGTGTGTGCTCCAGCCATTACTCTTATTGTGGGAACCTAAGCTAAACACTTGGTTATGCAAGTCTTTGGCAAGGATACATCAACAACTTTAACACTTAAAACAAAAAAAATTAACAAATGTGGTAGCACCATCGCACAGTTGTTGAAATTAGCCATTAAAGTCAAAACTGATTTTGCGTATGTTTACTTCTGCCTTAAAGTTGGAATTTTTAATTCGGGAGACTCATGGGGATTGAATCATTTTAGCATTGCCATTCAAAGAGCTGCAGTTTTTCCCCATTGGCTTCATATTTAAGGGTCTGAGGTTTCCATTTCCATGATAAAAATCATTACGTTTTATTATTGGAGACATTTTTTAAGGTTAGGTTCTGGTAAAGGATATGAACAGGGGTTAGGTTAGGGTTTAGGGTTAGGCAAGTAGTTATGATTACGTAACGAGAAAGTGGGGCAGTCGGAGAGGGTGGCAGGGTCCTCATAACCCGCCATTTCCAGGAATTGGAACATGTGAGAATGATTTGCACTAAATGTGGTCTGGCTCATATTCAACACATTCAACATGTTTCTCAACTCCTCTAGTCATACTTTTACTTTCATTATAGTAAAAATAAATAAATAAATCAACAAATTATCTGCTTATAAGAAACTATAGAGCTTTATCGCACATCTGAAGCCTCATTTATCACAATTCAAAGAGTTACACAGAAATGCTCTAAAAACAAATTTATAAGAATTCTCTCTTCTAGTTAAAGCAAAGTGCGGGAATAATGTTCAAGACCAGTGATGATTAATGATGAATTATTACACATAGACAGAGTAGCTCTACATCTGCCACCGTATTTGTTACATTTTCTCAATGACACATGTTTTCACACCCTATCTAATGTGTTTTCCAAAGCAGGTGCAGTAGTATATTATGTAACATATTAGCCTTTTCTTAATATATGTTGATATGGACAAGGTGTTATTCAACATTGCTATGTTGATGTTATTTTGTACACCCTCAGATTTGCCTCCAAAAGGCCTCACAACATTTTTCTTACAAACAAAAAGTACATTCATTTTCAATAAAGCACAACCTTGCTTATTTTTATTACACTCTAAACTTTCACCACTGCAGATGCGACCGGTGGCCTGTTTAACTACGTCAGCAAACTTCAATGCATAATGTATAACCTCTATGTGCCATTATCTTGTAGCCATTGATGTCCACAGCACAGCCACTATTAAATAAAAAGTTGTGTCATTGTCACTGTTTGATAAACACACAGGAGTTGGCTGCTCTCAGATAAATGGGCCGGTACTGTCGGTGTGTCATTCATTTCTTTTTAAAAACTGCTCTTTCATTATGCCGAGACAATCTGACTCAGATAAATACAGTTTATGTAACTGTGTCTGCTTTGCCCACTCGCAACCGTAACATGCAAGTGAGGCAGACATTCAAATGGCACCAGGTAGAGACATTTGGTTACGAAAACAGTGAGATGAGAAGCAGAGTGGGCTGTGCGGTTATGTTGTAAGTGTGCCTCAAAATATTGCCTGACCTTTCGGCTCAGACTTTTTGCATGCAGTTTGCATTCCTTTAACATTTCAGAGTGTGGGAGGGAAGAGTCTGTCTCTGTGCTGGGGCTGATGGTCTGTATTTACATTCACCCTGACTCTGTGCATGCTATGAGATGTGCCAGTGTGTCACCCATCTGAAACATGTTATACTTTTACCCTTTTTTGTTGTGTGGAAACACCTGTAAGTGACAGCGTGATAATTGGGTGCAGCTTGCACCTTGCTCCTTTACACATCTCATCTTTTTATCTATCTTTATTTTGCATCTGGGTCACCTGGACTGTGTTTTTGTCTTCATCTTGATAAACAAACTGGCACCTCTACAGGAAACAGGTTAACCCAATAAGCTTTCTGCTGCTGCACAGTCTGTGAGAGGAAACAAGAGAAGGAAACCACACACAGAGCCCCTGTCATTGCTGAAAATCAGCAGCAGATAGCTTGGATGTATCTGTTGCAACAGCAGGTGTTTGGATGTCTGACTGTGTAAATTGATGGTCCACAAAGAATCCAGATGCAGACCTGTGTAATTATAGTAGGCCTATCATATCTGCTTTCCTAAACGACACCTACAGTATGTTTATAAAAAAAAACCTGGCTCTACCTTTCACTCACAAAATGAATTGGAGCACTTCCAGCGTGTAATGTGAGGATTTACACGAGTGCTCATGTGTTGGTGCATGTGCATGTATTCTGTGTCAACATGTCATCTCATCATCATGCATCTCTTATGCTTAGTCTTTGGAAAGACTCCCTGTTCTCCCTGTTTGTCTTGTCTGATCATTTCTGCCTCAGTATGCTGCACGCCCTCTCTGTTGGGGTTTTTTTGTGCTGTGCTTTAACCTAATTTAATCTAATGAAACCAAATTATTTGGGGTTAGTAAATTATTTACTCATGCTAGATCGGTTACAGTCTAATCCATTATTAAGACCAACTTATGTGTTGTGTGTTTATTATCTGTTTATTTATTATTATTTGACTGCAGATGTCTATAACTGCAGGCATCTTTTGTAACTATAATCAGAGAAGCCAATCACAAGCAAAACAACCAATATGCAATGTTTCTTGAATAAATAACGAATAAGTTATCCATTAGCCCTCAATGAAGACATAGGTTACTATTTACAAATCTCTTACAAAAGGTGACTTTGTTGTACTGATCTCTGGCCACATATGAGACAATGTTGCATTCAGTTTCCTCCCATATCTCAAAACTCTCTCAAGCAACCTGCACTTGGCATGTTAACTTGTGACATGCTAAGACAAAGCCTAGTTAAACCGCAGCTAAAATTGTTTGTATAAACTCTGCAAACATCAGCCATCATTATGTATCTACTAGTTGTACCAGATCAAGTAAGGCTGTAGTAAGTTGTACTTTATTACTTAATTGTTGCCTTTAACATCTGGACAGTGGATGAAAATTAGCCTTACTGGCTTCCTCTGGCTCACTTAGAGTTTCTTTTAAATACTGTTGATTAAATCAATAAATCCTGAGATTAAGGATATGGTGATGGTCGGAGGTGAGAGGAATACTTTATTACCTAACCTTTTTATTATACTAATCAAATAAGAGAGGGTTGTTTTACTTTGTCTTCTAAAAAATTGTTTGCTTAATCTTTATTTAGTTTTAAATTGTGTTGTCACTGTGTTAAAAACTGTTAAATTGCAATAATAGAAAACAGCTGGAATCAAAAGACACAGAATCCGAGGCTACAGAATAGAATAGAATAGAATAGAATAGAGTTGGTTTACTCAATAAATCATAAAAAAAAAAAAAAAAACAAGAACAACAACAAACTGAAGTGTTGGTCACCAGTTGCTTTCTGTTTCTGTTCCCGCTGAAGCCGCGCGCGCTGCCGGTCTGTGGAGCGAGAGCCCGGCTGCTGCCCGCGAGCAACAGCCAGGCAGAAAGGAAACATCACGTGGTGACACATCTCTACGACTGACGTCACCGTTCCCATCTCCAAGCAACCCCTCCATCAGCACTCGCGTCACCGTGCGCCCGAGCCGCGCGGTTGCTGGGCAACCCGTGCCTTGCGCTTAGGTCCGGCCTTGCCTTGCACCCAGCTCGGAGCTCTGACGCGAGTGTGACGTTAATAAGGTGGGTATCAATTTGTTATGGTGGCGGAGGGAGGGAGGGAGTGAGGGGAGGAGGGAGGAGGAGGAGGAGTTCCCCTTGTGAGTGCCGAAGCCTCTGCTCTGCATTCCGGCGGAGCGCACAGCCACACACCGGCCGCAGCCCAGTCCCGGGCCACAAGACTTGTTGTCTCAACTAGAGTAAAAAAAAAAAAAAAAAAGACGCGAGGAAAAAGTTGCTCCGCGCGTTTTTTATATTATTATTAGGCCTAATATTATTATTATTATTATTATTTATTTTTTTGTACTTAGAGTTTCCTCTCTGCTGTGTTGTTACCACTCGGCTCTGGTTGTGGAATGGTTTACGTTTCCTCAGAGAGCTGCCTGAACTGTGAGAGACGGTGGAGGCTGTCCGCGTTTTAAGGTAGGACTTCACTGTTTTAGACACATGTTGTTACCGGTTCATCTTTACTACTTCACTTTCACAGCCAGTCAGTTTATAACCTGACCCATGTATGGTCAACTAAAGGGTTTATTCAACCCAGTGTATAACCGGGTTTTACTTCCTATGCAGTGCTTAGGCTATATGTAACACTTATACAAAGTAGGTTTGTCTGTATTTTGTAATCGATTTACGGTCAAATATGTAACATATTTAATCCGTTTTAGCTCTGGAACATGTATGTTATTCGTACATTTGAAATTATTTCTATTCTTATTAACGCTGGTATCGAAAATGATATTAGCACCTTACTCACTTCTTCTTCCTCTCACTTGTTATACAAGTGTTCACCGGGCTGCAGTGGAACTAGGCTATACGCATAGCCCATACATTTATACATTTACATCATATTTTATTTTTCTATGCTGTCCTTCTGATCTATTTAATGTAAAACATAATTTTGAATTATCTCAGGATGAAATGTGCTATTTATATAAACCTGCCTCACAAGTAGCTAACCCATGCATGGACCCTATACTATGTGGGAATTAAGACCCTCATATATTCATAGTGTATATACTTGATGCATGTAATATAATGTGATGTAAAAATTTATATCTGTGAATATTCAGTAAAAGGAGAATCAATGTAATCTACAGTGTGCAACCCTGTCTCTGTCTCTGCAGGTACAAGCCTTAATTCATCCCAACACTGTAACTCCAGCCTGTTGGTGCACCATGGTGATCATGACCGAGAGCAGCCGGGTGGCCCAGTCCAGCCCTGCCCAGGGAAGGCCACTGCAGGTCGGCTTCTACGAGATCATCCGCACCCTGGGGAAAGGCAACTTTGCAGTGGTGAAACTGGCCAAACATAAAGTCACCAAAACACAGGTCAGCAGCAGCTCTTCACCTAACTGTGTGTTTGGATGCAAAATGAAACATATATTTTTTATTATTATTATTCACAAGTTTTCTCTTGTCTCTCTTAGGTGGCTATAAAGATCATCGATAAGACCAGGCTGAACCCTTCCAACCTGGAGAAAATTTACAGAGAGGTGCAGATTATGAAGCTGCTGAACCACCCCCATATCATCAAACTGTACCAGGTGTGTATTTCCTTCATCTTCCTGCAGTGTTGTTGTTCATGCATTTGTGCAGAACGTTCCTATAACGTCACCAAACACTCATTGTGCAGCCTGGTACGCGTGCACGGAGCTTTGCAACCCGGGGACAAATGCATTTCCCTCAGTAACAATGTTGTAGTGTTGTGCATTGGGCTTCATTATTGTGGATTTGTAGGTGCAGCAGTGCTATTATGTGTGGAGAAAAAAAAATAAGGGGGCATTTGTTATCTAAGTGGTTTGTACTGGCTGCTTTGTTTTGAGCTGCTGACTCTCAGAGCACACTGAATCATAAGTACAGCACAACAGTATTAGCACAATCCCTTTTGACCTCTCCCAGTATGTGTGTGTGTGTGTGTGTGTGTGTGTGTGTGTGTGTGTGTGTGTGTGTGTGTGTGTGTGTGTGTGTGTGTGTGTGTGTGTGTGTGTGTGTGTGTCTGCATGTATGTGATACCAATAGACATGAGAGAATAACCACGGTACCAGTCGGTGCCAAGAACAATGCATTTCTAAGATGTTTCTGTTATATAATGGCAGAGATGTGTGCAGCAGAGATGTGGGAAAACGAGAGCCGTGTGGAGTGTGCAGCTGGTTAAAGATGTATTCACAGGTCTGAATGTTAAGCCCAATTAGCTTTGTTAACGCCAAGTGCAATGTGTCTGGGCGGCACGTGAAGGCCGACTCACAAAGCACTGCTTTACTCTTAATCAAATTGAAGACTTAGAGGGGAGAATCCGCTTTTTCCCCCTCAGCTGGCCTTGCGACTGCCGTGGCACGCGTCTGGCAACAAATACACAAACATACAAGCAGGCAAACAAACATGCAAAGCTCTTTTTATTTTCTTTGCTCTGGACTTTTTCTGACCTTTGTAATGTTTTTGCTACATTTTGAGGATTACCTCATGTCCGGTTTTGAGTGGCTGAGTGGCGATTACTGGGAAATCATATCCATCCTGTAAAAATAAGAGTAGCCTATGACGTCCTTCTGTGGAAGTCCTAAATTTTCCAGTCATAGATAGTGGGGCTGGGTGATGAGAAAATGACAATCAAATATCACAACAATAATAATTTGTCCAATAATGTAAAGAAATTAATTATTATAAATAATTGGTGTTCTTATTTTTCCAAGTAAAAAATGTCAAATGATTAGGTGAAACTGATTGTAAAGAGACATTAACCAGCAGAAAGGTTTGACAGCATTTCTACTCCACCAAACAGCTGTGGACATTCAGTGAGAGTAATATTAAATGTTACAGTTAGTGGTTTGTGAAGGGGGCCGGAAATCTGAGGGTTAAAACCTGTGAGGCTGTGTCTGTATCTGTTAGATCTGTAGTCTAGCATGAATGACCCGACTCTCTGTATCCTTGATGTAATACATCCTTGTAAATGTCTGCAGGCCTGTGGGTTGTATAAGGTGATGCTAGTCAGATGGTTGGTGCTCAGTGATGGTGCGTAACCTCCTTCATCACCTCATCTCCTCCCTGTACAAAAGGGAGGATGATGGCACAAGACTGTCTTGTGATCCAAGGCCCACATCCTCTTATTGTTGACGCAGTTTTTGGGGAGTCATCTGTGACCTATGACCTTTTAAATAAGGTGCTGTTTTCACTAAAGTCTCTCTCTCTTTCTCGTAATTCTTTGGACCTAATAAAGGTCTCACATTTTCCATAGATTAAAAAATGTCAAGCAGAAATATGAGGGGAGGGACATCTAAAACACTTTTTACTTCCAGTTACTGTAAACTTTAAACTGCTGTAAAGCAACTTTATAGGGAACGAAAGGTCAGAAATATGGACGGTAAAGGTTAATCTTGCCTCTGGGGGTGTTGAGGGCACTTGACGTGCTATGCCTGGTTTGCAGAGCCCTGACGTCAGCTACACCTCAAGGTGACAGAGCCCCAGAGAGCTGCCCTGTCTCACAGATAAAGACTACTCCCCGCTCGGAGACATCTGTGTAGCGACTCGTTCTTTTTCTTTCGTTTTCTTAAAAGGGGTCAGTGGCTGAAAAGAATTAAGCTCCACTTTCCAGCGGAACTAGAGTGGTATTTTATTTTTGTTGGCCACGGCATTACCCAGACAAGGTTTTGCCATCTGACCAAAATTGCTTTGTTGTGTGAGCTTTTATCTTAACTCCTCTGTCCCCTGAGGGGTCTTTTGGGAAATGGAAGTTTCTTTAAGCTCCAGGAAAGGATTGGGAATTGCGTCTTTCCGGCCCCTGATTGCACTTGTGTTGAGAAAACTCTAGAGACAGAACCAATGTGGAAGTCTGTTTCTAGGAAATAAAAAGATAGTGTTCGCCTGAAATTCAATACAACGAATCTATTGCCAAATAGTGTCAGCCTCAAGGAAAATATTTCTAACCGTCTGATATGCGTTTGTCAGTGTGTGTCAGGAAGTCACTGATGGCTGGCTTATGCAACAGGACATATCACGGAAAGCCAGGGTGTTGGTGCGTTATGCGAGTGGAACAAGTATACGGAGAAGTATGCGAAGGGGATTTTTTGTGGTTAGAAAATGTCTCATGCCTAGAAATGCCTGGAGCAGGCTCGACTGAAGGACTTGGAACTGAATTCAACCTGAAAATATATTCTTCTTCGTCACCAGCTGCCCCTGACCCACTGGGTTTTTAACCGTCTCTTCCCTCACTCTGTGTTTCTCTCAGGTCATGGAGACCAAAGACATGCTGTACATCGTGACGGAGTATGCAAAGAACGGAGAGATGTTCGGTGAGTTGTGCTTTCACATTCAAAAATGAATGTAGGCTGCTGAAATCTGTCGATCTGATAGAGGGTCAGACGTGTCAGACTAAAATATCCCCTTCTCCCTGCAGACCACCTGACCTCAAACGGCCGCATGAGTGAAGATGAGGCACGAAAGAAGTTCTGGCAGATTCTTACAGCCGTCGACTACTGCCATCGACACCACATCGTTCACCGTGACCTAAAAACCGAGAACCTGTTGCTGGATGCCAACATGAATATCAAACTGGCCGGTACGTCTGCCGTGTACCGTTTACTGTTACCATGGTTACCGCCGGTGAGAGGGCAGGAAGGCATTAAATCATCTGTTATCTGAAATCAACGCCACCTCTCCGTACCTTCCTGTCCGTTTTAGTATTCTGTTCAGCTACCGGCTGCGGAAAGTCTTCGCTGCTCTGGGATTCCTAAACCATTTTAATTAAATCATCTGTGTGCTAATTAACTGTGAATAATTCATTCATTTCACCAAGACTAACATCGACCACAGGAAATTAATTTAGCACATAAGCCGACACTGTTGCATAAAGAAACATTATGACTTCACTCTCCGAGCAGAGACGGACAACGCGTCTTTTGTTACGTGTTTACTCCATATGATCCGGTCTCTTAACATCAGGATGTTAAATTACATAAGAGACCGTGGCTAAAAGGAAGGAAAGACAGCTGCGTCCTAGTGCCCTGAGCATGTCACGCTTCAATGTAGAGAAAACAAACTTGATTGTATAATAAAACTGTTATGTATGTCTGTCTGTGTCTTGTAGACTTTGGGTTTGGAAACTTCTACAACGCAGGGGAGCCTCTGTCTACGTGGTGCGGCAGCCCGCCTTATGCTGCCCCTGAAGTGTTTGAAGGGAAAGAGTACGAGGGGCCTCAGCTGGATATTTGGGTAAGCGTGTAAAAGGAAAATAAAGTCAACAATACTTCCAATAGTAAGAATTATTATTTTGAAAATATTGCTAACATTCAAATTCCTGCTGCTTTCTTCACAGAGCCTCGGTGTGGTACTTTATGTTCTTGTCTGCGGCTCTCTCCCGTTTGACGGACCCAGCCTTCCTGCCCTCAGACAGAGAGTCACCGAGGGGCGATTCAGAATCCCTTTCTTCATGTCTCAAGGTATCCATTATCCCGATTAGACGACTAACTAATCACCACTATTGCTGCACAATTGCAAATGCTGTCAGAATGATAATCGCTCAAAACCTAAAGACTCATTTGTTTGTTGCGTTGTGTCTTGCCCAGACTGTGAAAACCTGATCCGTAAGATGCTGGTGGTGGACCCGGCCAAGAGGATCAGCGTGGCCCAGATCAAGCAGCACCGCTGGATGCTGGCAGACCCGACAGCCGCCCACCAGACCCTCAGCCATTCCTTCACAGAGTACAACTCAAACCTGGGAGACTACAGCGAACCAGTGTTGGGCATCATGAACACACTGGGCATCGACCGCCAGAGGACCATCGAGGTGAGCGAAGGAGAAAAGAAGTTAAAACAAAAATAAAGTTATAAAAGGAATGATGAAACTGGCTAAAAACCGCTCATCTAACGACCTCTGTCCTCTTCTCCAGTCTCTGCAGAGCAGCAGCTACAACCACTTCTCCGCTATCTACTATCTGCTGCTGGAGAGAGTGAGGGAGCATCGCACCCAGCAGCTGAGCCGCCAGTGCGGATCCTGGAGCCAGAGGCCGAGGAGCACCTCCGACTCCGCCGCCCCAGAGGTGAGCCGCCCCAGCTGGGTCCATCCAGCTCAAACCAGTCCCAGATCCGGTCTCTGACGGAAGTCTAAGCAGCTGTGTGTGCTCTCTCTCTCTCTCTCTTCCAGGTGATCATGGAGTCTGGTGACAGCTTTAGGACAACAGCATTTTCACTTCCGGCCAAAAGCGCTGCTCCTGTGTATCCAGAGATGGAGTGTGATCAGGGCGGATTGTTCCAGGTAAATATACTGAATAAAACGTGACAGCGAAGAGGTTGAGAGATTTCCCCCTCCTTCCGCCACCTCCTGATGAAAACACCACCACACCACCCCACCTCCCCCGTCCCTGCCAGTCAGTAACAGACAGCGGTCCTCCTCCTTCTGTTCCAGCGTGTGGTGTTTCCAGTGGAGGCCAGTCTCAACAGATTGCTCTGGAACCGCTCCATTTCACCCAACAGCCTGTTGGAGACGAGCATCAGCGAAGAGGTGCGACCCAGAGACCTGGAGGAGGAGGAGGCCACCCAAGCTCTCGGGCCCCTGCTCCCTCCCACCACCACCTCCCGCAGACACACTCTGGCTGAGGTCTCCGCCCGTTTCCACCAGTGCAGCCCTCCATGTGAGTACGACAAACAAAGCAAAAAAGCACATTAAGCGTTAATCCCCCCGCTCTGTCAGAGTCTAACGCCCCCTCTCTATCTCTATTCTTGCTCTGTAGGTATCGTGGTCAGTCCCTCTGACGGCGCCTCCTCTGACAGCTGTCTGAAGTCCTCATCCAGCCCCACCCCTAATCTACAGGCCGCCGTGGGCGAGATGTCGACATTTCTGGCCTCCGGGGCTGAAGGTAAAGCTCTGGTGCCAGCTGGAGCTCCTCTAGCCCTCTCCTCCCACCTCCTCCCCCAGGCCCAGGGCAGCCTGCCCGCCGCCAGCTTCCAAGAGGGTCGCCGAGCCTCCGACACCTCCCTCACACAAGGTACGGGAGCAGGGATCAGGAAATACAGCGTCATTAGTCTAATCTGATTTTCTTTTTCTTTTTTTTCTTTCTTTTTTTCCTCACGTCTAATGTGTCACAGTAACGGATCAAATAAGTGTTGTGTAACGGTTTCCCATGCTTCTCTCTCTCTGCAGGCCTCAAAGCTTTCCGTCAGCAGCTGAGGAAAAACACACGCACTAAAGGGCTTCTGGGATTAAACAAGATCAAGGGTCTGACGAGGCAGGTCATCGCTCCACCCTCCTGCAACCGCGGCAGCCGAGGGTCGCTGGGTCCGGCCCTGTCGGAGCACCGCAGCATGCTGGAGGAGGTGCTGCACCAGCAAAGGTTAGACGCGCTGCTATTACATGACCTCACACTGTTATCAGATTGCACACATTGGGTCATGTAGATCAGGAGGAGGGAGGGGGAAATAGGGGAGGAGGGTGACCGATGCAGTGTGACTGTGGACGCTGTGTTGAAAACAAACAAACAAATTGAATCTGAATCCAGATGTGGACGCTATACAACAGAGTCTGATATTCTGTCTCTTCTTCTTCTTCTTCCAGGATGCTGCAGATCCAGCACCAGCCGCAGCCGCAGGTCCAACCGGCTCAGACCGGACCGACCCAGAACCCCCTGCTCTTTCTCACCCAGCAGCAGCAGTCGCCCTCTCCTCCACCGACCGCCGTGTTCGCTTCCTCCAACATATTTGACACCCCCGCTCCCCCCTCCTCCTCCGCCCTGCCTCCTCCTCCTCCTCCTGCTCCTCCTCAGCAGGCCTCGGTGGGTCCACAGCACGGCCCCTGGCAACAAATCCTCGACGCCTCCCCCTCCGGCTGCTCCTCATCCTGCTACTCGTCCTCGCTGTCCCCGGTGGCCTCCGCTGCTTACCTTCTCGAGGCTCGCCTGCACATCAGCCAGCAACCCCTCCATCACCCCCACTCCTCCGGCCTCCAGCATTACCCCCACTCCGCAACGCAAGGCGCCTTCCCTATCCTCCCCCACAAACCGATGGCGTGGAACTTGGGCGCCGCCTCCAGCGCCGAGCCCGACATGCAGGAGTTCAGTAGCTGTGTGATGGTGAAATAAAAAAATCGATCAGCCATGTTGACCAACAATCGCTCTCCCTGTGGAAGGCGCTCGGAGCAAAACATGACTTGATTTTGAGCCCAGAAGAAAAGAGAGCAGACGTTTGGAGAAGAACAACAACAAAAAAAGCAGATGCAAGCGACAAACTTACACTTTATTTAGCAACATGGGATACACGTGTCGTACTTGTACACACGTGTATGTTGTGAATATGCTTTTGATATATATAAGCTAAAGACTAAGCAATAACCAAACTCTGGATGAGGTGTTAAGTTCGTATCAGACAGCCAGAGAAGCAATAATAGACTGAAAGACTCTCATTCAGCCCCTTGAAAGACTCACTTGAATGAAATGAGAGCTGACCTTAGCTGATACAGCTATGCCTCACACGTTCTGATGCTGTCTAAGTTAACGTTTTGATTTTCTGAGAACATCTTCCTCATTCTTTTTTTAGTCACTTTTTTGTGTCATTTCCTGTTCATGATGTTTTTTTTTTCACTTGACTGGGCAGAAGACCAAATTTCATTTCCTTTTTTAATTTTTTTTTTTCCTCTTTGTTCACCTCTCTAACGAGACATTTCTCTGTAGCAGTGCAATCAACATGCAGTATAGTGCCCTAAGCTTACAAAGATTCACTGAGGGGGGGGGGGGGTCAGTTTTGGTTTGTTTTGAAACTGTGATTTTATTTTTCGTGCAGGATTATTATAGCTACGCAAAGTGCTGCTTTTTACCTCAAGCTGCAAAACTGCTACATCCTCATCAGCCAAAAGTGAAGGACAAGAGCGTCTCGCTGATTGAGTAAAGCACAACAGGTACATCAGTCAGCTCGGTAGCACCTTACATATGTGGATACATCAGTCCGTATTCCCTTCATTTGATAAGCACCTTCATGTTAGATGCTTTTACTACCTCCTCAGGCAAGAAATTGGAAACAGAAACTGTACACAAAAAAAAAAAAAAAAACTTGTCGTCAATCCCAGAATATCAGAGGAATTACACTTTTCATATGGACAGAACAAAGACTGTGGGAACAGTGCAATATTTCACATTGAAATACAAAGGAAAGATAAAGCTCTACATAGGATGCTCAAAATGTAAATGCATATATGCCTGAGGCGTTTTTGTTTTTACTTTTCATTTGTCTGTTTGACTTTGCTGTGCTGACTAGCTGACTAGAAAGGGTACTAGTTATGTAACATAGAAACATGATACTGTAGAAATCGAGAGGAAAGACTGAAGGCATTTCATTATGCTGTTTCTGCACACAGCGTTCTTGTCATTCTTTAAGTGAGAGGAAGAATTTTGGGTTTTACCAAAGAGTGAACAGCACAAGCGATGGGTGATCTATCAGATACACTACTGACTTTTCACTTTGTATGCTGTCTCAAAATGTAGCATGGTGGTTGGCTCGCATTTTCACACGATCTCCTTAGCTTCTGCTGTGAGAAAGACGGAAAACAAAAAAACAAAACAAAAAAAAAACTCCCGCTGCCACCAAACCTTAATGCTACACGTGTTGTTCATATCTCTAGCTGTTACTGTCAGGAGGACCACGGTGGTATTCATTTTTGTACTTTTCTAGAAAAGAAAAAGAAGAAAAAAACAAAACATAGCAATACCATGTTGTGCTGGAAGTTGAACTTTCTTCAGTTGTCCATAAGTGGCTAGATATAGGTAGTAATGACCCCGCAACAAGCGGATTTATTTGCGCAGACGACATATTCAAAAGCTGCAAGAGATGTGTAAAAATTTGAGGTTTAGCTAGTTTCTCTCATATATGTGAAACATCTTGTAGAGGAGCAGTGTTTATCCAATCCCAGTTCTACGTTGGAAACATGCAGTATTGATAATTTTACCCAACAGTCTTTAGTTGATTCCCCTCATTACCAACACTTGTGCCTTTCTCTGAACAAATCCACAATCAGAGGTGTCCATCTCTGATCACTACACTGAAGAAATTGAAATGGATGGCTCCATTATTGGCTGTTCACTCAGAAGCCCCTTTTGATAGCTTCTTTGACCTTTGAGCTTGCTGAGTAAACAGAAGCAAGAATTGCACTTTATTCATATTTCTTGTTACCAATTTTTTTTTTGTTTCTCATTATGAAGAAAAACTTCACAAAACTATTGAAACACTAAAGACTCTTGATGAAAATCTGTAAAATGACCCTTTTGATAAACTTTGGATAATAAGAAGTATTTCATGTTTTTTTTTTCTTTGTTATCCCTTGTTATTTGTTACTTGACTATGTGAGCATGTGCATGTATGCGTGGCTGTGTGTGCGTATGTATGTGTGTGTGTGTGTGTGTGTGAGAGAGTATATATGCGAGTGTGTGGAGTGGAGGAACAGATCGAGAAAGAAAAGGAGAGAGAAAATGCTAGTTCAAGAAAGATTGTTTATTTATGTGGTTATTTATTTAAATAAAGTTCACTTCCTAAACTTGGCTGTGTTTTGAATTTTTGTCTGGGTCATTACACAACATGTTTACTGGCACGTCGGCCCACTTTGCATTTACAACTTTTCACATGCACTTCCATTCATGTTTATAGTTTACAGACCCAAACAGACACGAGGAGAACATGCAAACTCCATATTTGAACCCAGATCCTTTGGCGCCAGTGCTAACCACGGCGCCAATGTGTTTATAATTTCTATCCATTATTTAATCAAATTCAGGTTTCAACATGTTTGTTACAGCTATTTGGTCTCTTACTATTTGTCAATATAGGCTACTAATAATAATTCTTGTGCACTACAGATTTTATTATTTATTCAGGAATGGTGTATACGCTCTGAAGTTGCACAGTAATAGTTAATTATATATATGACGTTTCTTTTACCATTTCCAAAATCAGGCTAGTCTTGAGCCGTAATACAGATGACAAAATATTAGTCGTCATTGATTTTTTTTTTTTTTTTGTAGAGAACACTTTTTAACAATGCTACCTTTTCCACGAACTGATGATGAGGCACACCGCTGATGCACTCGCACACTGTGATGCAGAGTGATGATGCATAGGACCCCAGTGACCCTCCTGCTGGCCGGTTATTCATAATACTGAGAATGGACAGGTGTCTCACGTCTGACAGGAAAGGCTACGCGGGAGTCAGTTGACGCAACAACAAAACGAGAAGCCAAACCATCCGCGAGCCAAGTGAAGTCTGCTGCCGCTTGCTCATTATCTACAGCTATAGAGAACAGATTAAGAAAGTGGTCAAAGCCTTTTTAAATTTCTCCTGCCGTTTCCAAACTGCCAATTTTCCTGCTCGCTACATGTACACATTTACACTACAGTATGAGAGGCCATAAATCACTCATTAACACTCACACACATCTACACGTGCAACATATGGCTTGACATTTGGACATGACCCTCGGGGAGCTGCTCGTGAGGGCAGGAACACCGTGTATCTGAGGTCAAGCTTAGCACAAACATATCAGTCATCAGCTGCTGCCTGTTGCAGACACGACCTTGTATTAACTAATGAGCTTTTTGTAACATGCTCTCAGCAACACTGTTGGACCATCTAATTTATAGATGTGGAGTCTCTTGAAACAGACCAGTCAAATCAACTTCATGTCTGAGGGCAGGGAAATGTATTACTTAAGGTCAAAATAACGCATAAAAGGGAAAATATTGGCAATATTCATCTGGAAGCCACTTTAAGAGTGAACTCAACAGAAACGATTAGCTCAATTTACATATTTGATATAATCTTAGTATAGACATGGGCCTATCAGGACATACAGTGTTTATAACACGGTGTATATAGGGACAAGAAAGACAACAGGTAATGGGAAAAAAATCATCACATATTCATTTTACATCACGGTCGCACAGAATTTATTAAGCCGATTTATCACTGTCAGATTTTAAAGAGGATTTAACAGGAGGCCAGCTTTTTTATTTGCTCCAACTAAAACTCTGGCAACTGCTTTGAGAATGACAATTACATTCAGTCATCTTGTAGCAAATTTAAGTAGGGGAGACCAGGGATGGTTGTAACAGCATAACTTTTACCAACAAGGGATAACATTTGAGTGACGTGATCAATATCATGTGTTATCACTCCCTCACTGATATTGCATATGAATTTGAATGGCTCTATGAAGAAGTGTGTAGGTTTTACAGCCCAAAAACAGTTTTTTAGGACAGAAACTGATCTTTTAGAACAAATCCAAGTTCTGACTAGTATCGATACCGTTGGCGTTTGAATTAGGTAACTTGTATAAGATGAAAGAGCAGGTTCTTAGGTAAAATGTGAGTCATTTTATCAATGTTTATATCAAACCACCATGCTGGTACAGCTGGTCAAACAATGACTGACAGGGGTGGGGATGGTTGTAACGCTTTTATCTTTGTTGTTTTATGAAGTGTCATTACGTGTCACCATCTTTCCTGGAATTTTATTAGCTGCTTCTGACCTCCTGCTGAAGGTTTCCATTCATACACACTTCATTGGTATTATCAGAATATGTTCTTTAATACAGCTTTCTAATGTTAGGATCCACACCACTGTCACTGTTCTTCATTTAGCCGTCAGTGATGGTTTTTTTTTTGTTCATACTGAACCACAGGAAGATGCTTTAGTGTTGGAACATGCACAATAAACTTACATAGATGCATTTTTTTTTGATTTGGTCTCAGTTTTTAGTTTTTAATATCACTGTTACAATTTACCCCAGGTTGTGGTAGGTTGTAACCGTGGCACTGGCACTCGTTGCATTTGACATCAAATAGTGAATTCTGTGATATAGTTTAAGAAGTTTAAGGCACTGCTACTTGTAGTGAACAAATGAGGGTATTCTGTGTCAAAATTTGAGAGCCCTATTGTTGTAAATATTTTCTATGACATTAGGATAATAGGTTACAATAACAAATGCTTTTATTTTGAAATAAGAATGTGTTATGTTGTCTTCCGCCAGTGTAGCTTTTAGACGTTAGTTAAGAATGTTACTGTTGCTAAGTAATAGCGTTTAGACGTTAGTTGCTACAAAAGAATGTTGCTGTTGCTAAGTAACGAATCTGCAATTTCCTCCTCGTACTTTTATGTCGCCGTTGTTTGTTTCCCTCGCTTGTAACATTGTTTCCGTGTTTAAATCAGTAAATATGATCGGCTTGAATGAGAAACGGCAGTGATGGTCAGTTTTTAAGAAGCTTCAACAACTTTGAAACAACACATTTTGGTGCCGAAACCCGGGATTTCAAGAAGAAAGACTGTGAACGTTGTCAAGTTGGAGCTACCGTTGAACCTGTCATTAACAGCGGAGATGGCCGAGCAATACGAGCGGATGAAACGGAAACGAAAGACGATCCGCACCTCCACAACGAAACTTTTGACTCGTATGGAAGAGGAGGTGAGGAAGGAGGATGGACCCGACTGTGATAAACTCCGTGAAATGCTGTCGGTGTTGGTGATCAAGGAGGGAACGTTAACGGACTTGGACAACGGCATCGAGGATGAAACGCCGACGGTGGAACTGGAGGCAGAGATCGCGACCACTCAGGACTACCAGGACCGCATCATCACACTGAAAGCCCGGGTCGATAGGCTCATAAGGACGACGCGGGACCCCGTGAGTGAGCGGATGAGTGACGCAAGCTCTGGCACAGTAAGATCAGAAAGCAGACAGACTGTTAAACTGCCGAAGCTGGTGATAGAAAAATACGACGGAGATGTAAGCCAGTGGCAAGAATTCTGGTCCCAGTATGAAACGGCTATTCATGAGAATGACGCACTGTGTAAGAGGGAGAAGTTCACCTACCTGAGATCCTATCTGACTGGAACAGCAGCAAGAGCTGTAACAGGACTAAGCATGACTGATAGGAATTATGATGCAGCAGTGGAATTACTACAGAGCCGTTTTGGAAGAAAAGACATTGTAATTAGTGCACATATGTCCAAACTGTTGAACCTTGCTCCTGTGAAAAGATCATCAGATGTTGCAGCACTCAGACAACTGTATGATGAATGTGAAATTCAGATCCGGAGCCTGGAATCCATGGGAGTTCACAGTGACACATATGGCTGCCTGCTCTGCCCAGTACTATTACAGCTGATACCAGAGGACATTGCATTGGCCTACACACGCAGATCAGACCCAAATGCTGAATGGAAAGTGCCTGAGCTCATTCATTTCCTTCAGAATGAGGTTCAAAGCAGAGAAAGAGCACTTCAACTGACCAGACCAGGTAACACACAAAGGGACATTCCGTCAAATAATAGACCTGTCTGTAAACCAGCACCCTCCTATGACAGAAGACCTAAAAGTTGGAGTATGCCCTCAGCTACAGCACTGCACACAGCGAGCATAGCACCACAGACCTGCATCTATTGTGATAGTCCCAGTCACAAACCAGAACATTGCCCTGACAGCTCTGTGCTAGCTCGCAAAGAAAAATTAAGGAAGCTGGGAAGATGCTACGTGTGCCTGGGTCCAAAACACATAGCAAAATTCTGCAAAGTTAAAAGTGTTTGCTCTTTATGTGGACGCAGACATCACCAGTCAGTGTGTGACCAAAATAACCCCCAGACAAGTGTGAACAGTGGTAGTACGGAGGCTGTTGTATCCTCTGTGTCCAGCACAGCAAAACCAAAGGCTAACACACAGAATACAGTGCTGCTGCAGACGGTGAAAGCGTGGACAGAGGGCCCAGCAGGAAGAAAAATCGTACGCTGTCTGTTGGATGGAGGCAGCCAAAGAAGCTTCATTCATGAAGGTGTGGTGAAAGCTCTGGGATTACCAGTGCTAGGAAAAGAGACACTGCATCTGCACACCTTTGGATCTGCTGCTCCTGTGACAGTACAGCGCAACATTGTCAAGGTATCACTGCAAAACGTGTGGAACACACAACAGAAAATAGAGATTGAGGCAGTGGAAACCCCTCAAGTGTGTACGGCAGTGATAAAGGTCCCCAGCGAACCCATCCAAGAGGAGCTAAAGAGACAGGGTCTGCAGCTGGCTGATTTTCCACTGGATGGTTCTGATGATGCAGAACTGTCACTGCTAATAGGAGCTGACTATTACTGGCAAGTGGTATCCGGCAAAGTCCAGAGAATCACAGAATCACTTGTTGCCATAGAAAGCTGCTTTGGGTGGGCTCTGCAGGGGCCTATTTCATCATCCAGTGTGACCGACACCACCTGCATGCACATCAGCCTAGAAGAGGACACAAAGATCTCAGAACAGCTACATGCCTTCTGGGAGGTGGAGTCACTGGGCATAGTGAACGAAAAGACCCAGAGCCCAGCAGAAACCGACGCTCTAAAGAACTTTGAACAGACTGTAACTTACAAAAATGGTCACTATGAAGTTGAGTTACCATGGCGACATGACAAACCAGCACTCCCAGACAACTTCAGAGTTGCAAAAAGACGGTTTGAAAGCCTCAAGAGGAGATTAAAGACGGATGCAACACTGTACTCCAGATACAATGATGTCATCACAGATTATCAACAGCAAGGCATCTGTGAGGATATAACTGAGAACACCGCAGCAGAAGAACATCCAGAGACTGTGAAATACTACATGCCACATCATGCTGTTCTCCGAGAAGACAAAGCGACAACAAAACTGAGAGTAGTGTTTGATGCATCATCACATGAGGAAGGTTGCCCCTCCCTAAATGACTGTTTACTGACTGGGCCAAACCTTAATCCAAATCTGCTAGATGTGCTAATCAAATTCAGATTACACCAGATAGCCTTTACTGCAGACATCACTAAGGCATTCTTGCAGATAGCTCTAGCAGAGAAAGATAAAGATGCTGTTAGATTCCTGTGGCTCCATGGACCTCCAAACAAGAACTGTGAAGATGAGCTGCGCATTATGAGAATGAGTAGAGTAGTGTTTGGAGTGTCACCCAGTCCATTTCTGCTAGCTGCCACTGTAAGAAAACACATAGAACAGTACGAAAGTCAGCAGCCCAGGGTGGTGGAGGCACTGAGGGAGTCTCTCTACGTTGATGATTTCATCTCCAGCTCAAGTGATGTCGATGAAGCCTTTTCAGTTTCCACCACAGCAAAAGAGATCCTGTCCCATGCTGGCATGAACCTGTGCAAATGGGTGACAAATTCACCAGATCTGAGAGCCAAGTGGACACAACATGGAGTGGAGCACACAACAGAGACAGCCGCTGGTGGAAATGTGCTGAAAGTGCTGGGGTTAGTGTGGAGATCAGAGAAAGATGAGTTTGTGTTTGACTTGAAGGGACTACTGGACATTGTTAAGGGCAAAGAAAACACAAAGAGAAGTGTGTTACAGACATCAGCACGTATCTTTGACCCTATAGGATTCCTCACTCCATTTACAATACGGGTAAAATGCCTGTTTCAAGAACTGTGGGAGAGAGGAATCAGCTGGGATGAACAGTTACCCACAGACTTGGCTGAAAAATGGGATCAGTGGTGTGCAGAGCTACCAAGGCTACATCTTGTAGCTATTCCAAGATGGTACCACATTGAAATCCAGCCAAAGTCACAGACACTGAAACTGCACATCTTTTGTGATGCCAGTGAGAAGGCGTACAGTGCTGTTGCCTACCTGCAAGGACCAAATAAAGACGGAGACAATGTAACATGTTTTGTGGCATCCAAGTCAAAGGTAGCACCCTTAAAGAAAATGACTTTACCACGCCTGGAGCTTATGGGTGCACTGATAGGAGCAAGGTTAGCAAATAACCTACTCAAGCCACTAAACATGGAGAAGAATCACCTGCACATGTGGACAGATTCAATGATCGTCTTCCATTGGATACGCAGCACAGCACAAAAATGGAAACCTTTTGTGTCAAACCGAGTGACTGAGATACAGAGTCTGACAAGCCCAGAGCAATGGTCCCACTGCAGCGGGAAAAACAACCCTGCTGATTTACCCACCAGAGGCCAAAGCGTCGACAACCTCATCCAGAGCCAGCTGTGGTGGAGCGGCCCTCCCTCACTACTGTCAACTGATGAAGCAGAAAGCATAGATGAGGACTTTGTTGCAGATGAGGTGAGCTCTGAGCTCAGGTCCAAGTATCAGACTGCAGTACAGCTCACCAGCACTGAACCAGCTGAACCACTGTTAGACCTAGACAAGTACAGCAGACTAAAGAAAGTACTTAGGATAACTGCATGGGTGAATAGGTTCATAGCTAATGCTAGATCCAGTCAAAAGACACAGGGAGAGCTAACTTCTCAGGAGCTCACTGCAGCAGAAGTGTACTGGGTAAAGATGACTCAAGAGCAGAGTTTTAGCCAAGAAATCAGTCAGCTGACATCAGGTCAGAACATCAGCAGAGATTCTAAAATCAAAGACTTGAAGCCATTCTTAGATGAAAATGGGCTCATTAGCGTAGGAGGCAGGTTACAGCACTCTGATTTCAGCTTTAGAGAGCAACACCCATATGTGCTACCTGCAAACCACAGATACTCTGAGCTACTAGTTCAGCACTGCCATGAAAGAGTTATGCATTCTGGAGTCAGGGATACTCTAGTTCAGATGAGGGAGAGATACTGGGTTCTAAAAGGGAGACAGCTAGTTAAGCGGTTGGTATCACGTTGTTACATCTGTAGGAGGTTAAAGGTGAAACCAGCTCAGCAAGTGACAGCTCCATTACCCAGAGACAGAGTTACAGAGTCTCCGCCCTTTGAAGTAACTGGTGTAGATTTTGCAGGTCCACTGTATGTAAAATCTGGTGGACAGCCTAAGAAAGCATATATTGCACTTTTCACTTGTGCAGTCACTAGGGCAGTGCATTTAGAGTTAGTGTCAGACCAGACAACTGAAAATTTTCTCTTGGCTTTAAAGAGATTTATTGCTAGACGAGGGCTATGTAAGATCATTTATTCAGACAATGCCAAAACATTTAAAAGAGCAGACCAAGACTTGAGAGAGCTTTGGAAGTCACTGAAAGGATCAGAGCTCACCGAGTTTTTCTCTGATAGAGGAGTCACATGGAAGTTCATCGCCGAGAGAGCAGCTTGGTGGGGTGGCTTCTGGGAGAGACTTGTGAGGTCTGTAAAAACATGCTTAAGGAAGATCCTGGGGAAAGCATCTTTAAGTTTTGAGGAGTTAACAACCATACTTACGGAGGTGGAAGCTGTGTTGAACTCCAGGCCCCTCTCATATGTTCATGAAGATGCCTCTGAACCCCAGCCACTCACACCTGCTCATTTCCTGGTTGGTAAAAGACTAACCTCTCTACCACCAAAGACTCTGCTTCCCCCTTCTCAGATAACAACAGTGAGTAGAGAGGACATGGGCAAGAGATGGAGATACAGACAGAGACTCCTGACCAGCTTTTGGACAGCTGGCGAAAGGATTACCTGATGGACTTGAAATCAGCTCACAAATGTGAGACACCTACACCCACTGAGCTGAAAGTGGGAGATGTCATCCTGGTCGGTGAGGACAACGCACCCCGACAGACCTGGAAAATAGGCAGGATAACCGAACTGTTTCCAGGGAGAGATGGACTTGTACGCTCCTGTATAGTTCATACATCCACAGGCAGTTTATTAAGAAGACCTGTTCAGCTAATCTATCCTTTAGAGATTAATTAATTAATTGCAATGTGATGTGATGAACATGATAGTGATGAACAACTGTTCATCGGGCGGGAGGATGTTGTAAATATTTTCTATGACATTAGGATAATAGGTTACAATAACAAATGCTTTTATTTTGAAATAAGAATGTGTTATGTTGTCTTCCGCCAGTGTAGCTTTTAGACGTTAGTTAAGAATGTTACTGTTGCTAAGTAATAGCGTTTAGACGTTAGTTGCTACAAAAGAATGTTGCTGTTGCTAAGTAACGAATCTGCAATTTCCTCCTCGTACTTTTATGTCGCCGTTGTTTGTTTCCCTCGCTTGTAACATTGTTTCCGTGTTTAAATCAGTAAATATGATCGGCTTGAATGAGAAACGGCAGTGATGGTCAGTTTTTAAGAAGCTTCAACAACTTTGAAACAACACCTATGAACACTATGCAAGTTATATGAGCTGACACAAAAAATGTTACAACCATCCCCGGTCTCCCCTACATGTCTGTGACTTTGTGCATCCAAAAAACAAAGTGAATACCTGCTTCATCGCTGATTTTGTCTTCTTGAACCAAATGCTAACTTCAATATAAAACTAAATAATAGTGGATCTACATATGAGCCCTGTGGAACTCCACAAGGAACATTTATATCTATGAAGAACTTTTTTATTTAAAGAGGAACTATTCAGGATGTGTAGCTTAGCTATGCTACAGTTTTACCTTAATTAAACAGCTTTGGAGTAATTGTGGTGGTTTAATAAATGACTTAACTTGTTACGAGGGAGAATGGAAGCTCTCTTTCTTCCACCTGCGTGTCACTTATTGTATCTCTTGGCTGAAAACCAACCTTGCAAGATCGGGGCCGACGCCCCAGTGTCCCAGCTCTCGTTTCTGCACACCAGACTATACAAATATACATATTGTAACATTGATATATAACATTATTTACAGCTCTATTGATTGATTTCTCACCAGCTTCATTGTAAACAAATGCACACGGCCAAGAGGAGGGTTAGCAAAACAGTGAAAAAGTGCCCGGACCTGCATACCGTATATGACCAAATGGTCGCCCACGTGCAAATACGCGCCTGTGCTCTAAAAGCTGCCGGGGGTCTGACCTCATCCAGCATATTCAACGTCCGTTCAATTAAACGCCTAGGTGATTAATTACACTGGTATTTGCATCTGCGATATTGAAGCATTCAGGGCTTCAAAATGAAAGGAACCAGTCAGAGGAAGCTTGAGCACAGGGGAACTCTAAAAAGGTAACACCCACTCTTGAATAGGTATAAGCACTTGTATGTGGTTGTGCGTGCACCCGTGTGTGTGTGTGTGTGTGTGTGTCTGTGTTGATTGTGTGCTGGCAGTGAAGACGACGCCATTCATTGCTTCAAGGAGGAGCCATGCCAGCCAATGAGAGAGCTGCTAGTGAGGGCCAGACAGCAGGCTGCTGTGGCAGCTGAGGAGGAGGAGGAGAGCAATGAGGAAGGGCAGTTCCTCAACGAGCTTGTGATTGAGGACGATGATTATGAGGGGGAGGAAGGGGCAGAAGAGGAGGATGATGATGAGTGGAGTTTTTAGTATTAGTGCTGTGCTGTTTTGATGGTCGTGGGGTTGCTTTTTACTGTACATGGTACCATAATTGTATTTGCACTGTTTTATTTACAAAGTAAAGTCACTTTGTTTTATTTAATAGGTAGTTTACTTTTAGTACCAGTGTTATATTTCAATCGACTTTTGACCTTCAGTAATTGATAGTATTTTACAATTTGTTGTTTGGATGGTGGTTGTGGGGTTGCTTACCATATGCTTGGTTCAGTTGTGTTACAGTGTGTAACACAGTTGAACTTGAAGGAGGCCATTAGTTTTGCAGTAGACAAGGACATAAAAATGACACAAACCCTGCAACAGACACACATAATAGCACAAACCACAGTATCATCAACACAGGAATGGTGATCCGCCATGCACAACCACAAATCAACAATAGAAAGATGAATGACAGCGGTACAGTAAAACACTGCATATGTAAAAGTAAGGTGCAAGAACACTGAATGCGGTTGTGTTGTGTACAGTGTGTTAGTTTTGTTCCAGTGGTCCTACGGTGACCTCCTTGTTCTTAAATAATGTGAAAATAATGGTCTGGTGCTGGTCATTGCAAAAATAAATACAAATACCCACCTGGCTCTTATAAACGCCTGGGCTCCAAATTGATTTAGCATATTAGACACCCAGGCTACTAAACGGTCATATACTGTACTTCCTCTTTAAAACTAAAGATGGAAGTTAGATATGATTATAGATATGACTGAAACCAATTCAGAGCTGTGACTGAGTGACCTTTTCAAAGAATTGTAACTGACCCTGACAGATCATATACTGACATTTTCATACTTTGAGTAAGATGACATACTTTTGATTGCTTATGTAATCACATAGCAGACATAATCATACTTCCACTTGGAGTTAAGCCCTGCTGGATTGTCCTTGTCAAAAGCTGTCTGAGTATTCAGCATCTGTTTCATTGACAGATATATGGAGATGATTCTGTTTATAACTCAGAGAGGTTTGTTGTTTATCTGTGCATGGAAACTGAGCTTAAGGGTTGGGATAGTTCTGTCCAGGTCACTCAGTGTAAAGAAACACAGTACTGAGTATAGTCAGTACAGTTTGTCCCTGAGCTCACAGTGCTACACAACTTTCTGCATGCATTAACAGAACAGGAGGTGCTGAGAGGAGATAAATAAGACTTGGCAGTGTGCAGCAGTGGAAGAAGTAGCACTGCAACAAACATATTATCAGCAAAATGTTCCTGTCACTCAAAGAATCATGCTTAAAAAGGCACTTGTGGTCGTTGTAATACATTTTATGGGTGGATTATTATCACGTATGAGCTATTCAGCATCTTAATGTTCCAGTTGTTTAAAGTGGAGATAATCTTAACCACTAAGGACTTGTTATTACTACTGCAGGGGGAGTTACACTTGACAATTATGTTACCGGTATCTACTCACAACTCCATTATAGTGTATAACTCCCCCTGTGTTTTGTACATACAGTATATGATCCTTTTAAATTCTCCTGTAGGGAATTGAAAGGGAAAAAAAAGGTCTTGCAAGGTATTTGAGGGTTGGCCACAACTATTACGCACACAAGTGTGAAGAACACTTGGATGAACCTCTTCTATCTCACCTCCTGCCCACCCCCCACACAGACACACACAGACACACACACAAACACAAACACACAAACACACACAGAGACATACACAGTGAAAAAGAATCCAAGGTTCCACGCACAGACCGACGCCATAAAACATTCAGAGTGTTGTGAATAAGTAACTGAGTTATCAAAAGTGAAAGGGCATTGAGCAAAGAGTCCCACCATCTCTATATGTGGGCAAAAACAGAGGAAATGGAAGATTTAAAAAAAAAAAAAAGAAAGAAACTGGGGAACAAAAAGAGCAGCTGTGGAAACTTATAAAACAATAAACTTCCCACCTCAGTGATCAGCTACACGACAGAGGAACTTCATGTCTGGTGACAAAGGGGAAATTCACACTCATAAGGTCAGTGATACAGTTTTAGCCACATAAAACTGTTGCATAAGAAACAGTGGAGTGCCACAGTTACAGCGCGTAAAAACCCCATTGGCCTAAATGTGATGTAAAGAAGATAAACACGTTCTCAGAAATATTCTCAGAGAGCCACTGTTGGGGCTTTTGGATCTCTCCCCTCGCTGAGAGATTAGCACCCTCCTAATTGTGTGTACGTGAGTGAGAAACTGTACACATGCGTCATTGCCAATAATCGAGGTCTCTGGCAGGACGAGTAGGAATACCAGAGGATTTGTAGACCTCGTGGAGGTCCAGAGCAAAGTAAATAAACACGGTTCGGAAGTGCACAGCAGGGCTCTGCATAACCAAGTTCGCTGCAGTCAGTTCACACATTTCATCTGGAGAGAGTTGCAGCTACAAAGAGTGTGAGATTTTTTTTAAGAGATTGTTTCCAGAGTGGTTGATTTGGTTGCAGAAGAACTGCCATTTAGAATCACAATTTTTTTTATTTTTTTTTTTATGATTTATCGTGCAGCACTACTGGAGAGATGAACCAATCCTATGTTGTAGCATCAGGAACCCAGAGGAGCTTCAGTAACCCCAAACATTTGATCAAAGATGGCTGCTTCGTGCATCAACAGTGAATAAAAGCTTTACGCTACACTGTCAGTCACGTAATTTTGTTCGCAGCATCTGAAAGACTTTTAAAAATTTTAATTACTTGTTTTTAATTCGTCAATTCCAATTACGTTAATGAAAACACAAAAATCCAGGAAAAAGAGAAATCATGGCACTACAGTCAATATAAACCTCTCTCGTTTAGTGCTAAATGAATCCATCTCATTCTCTTTACCATAATTCAGAGGTTCAACCCCAAGTCTGATCAATACATTAAAATATTTCAGCTCATTGCTCATGTAATGTTACTATGACTCTGACGACTGCTTAAAAAACAGAAGAAAAAAAAGCTCTCTGTTCTAGTGCTGTTGACCCTCTGAGACCAATCGGTGACTCTGAGCTTTGTACACAAACCTGAGCCAATGACACAAGCAGAGGAAGGAAATAACAAAGGCCAGGAAGTGACTCACATGTTTGTTTTTGTTAACATGTCCCAAAAAGCTTGTTAATCACACAGCGTTACAGAGAAATGGGAGTTTGGTCATTTAACCATCATGTGTTGAAGTCACAACTGTTAACTGTAAATGTAGGAGTATTTTTCACTGGTGTGTCAACTCTGTGAGGTATACGATGACACCAGAAAGCGTGTTATTTCATTTGTTAATTAGCTCGAGTGTCTCATCTAGGAATGATCACAGGAATGCAGCACAGTTTCACCCTGACCTGTAAATCCACACACCCATGTCCATCCATGATTAGAAAACGTAACATCAGTTTTGAGGTAATCAAACTCATTTTATTTATTCATTGCTTTCAACAGTCACTTTTAGTTTATTCAATCAAGTTTTGTCCTCCTACACTTTGGACTGTTCTGAAATGTCTGTGGTGAATACCTGTTTGGGATTGGACCCAGTCAAACAGGCCAGTCAGCTCAACACCAACATGTGCTATGCGTGTGTGTCTATATATAAATACATACATACACACACACACACACACACGCTGTAAACTCACCACACCCACCAAATATTTCCAGGAAGATTACAAGGAACATGACCTTGGTGTCCTCAGTGGAAGCTATAGACCTGGTGGGGGTAACTACAGTAAGTTGATACCATGAATGTGTGTCTGGCATTATGATGCAGTGTTTGGTCTGCATATTTTACAATAATCTGGAATAAAACAAATAAAAAATATGAAATGTAAAAACATTTATGCATTATGTTAACAGAAAATAGTTAGAAATGATATCAAAACATATATTTGTTGTAAATTATTTGTATATAAACCTAATTTCTGAGACACGACTGCAGTGCCATACACTAAACAACTACTTATCACGACTTAAGGTCAATAACCATGTTTCCATCCACTTTCAGGTTCAAGTGCGTTTCCATCCTCTAAAAGATCCTCTAAAGACCTCTAAATCAAATAAAAAGCTGTGCGTAGTGATGTTATGTGCCGTTTTGCGATCATATTGGTGTATCGAATTGTTTTCTTGCAATTTAAGGTGTTTCCATTCATTTTTGTACTAAATTGCAAAATAGAAGGACATCCATCCTTCATCTTTAACCGACTATCCGAGGTCGGGCTGCGCACAGGCCAAGTGTGATGAGCTGCTTAAGTCGTTGCCTGGAAACCACTGAGCCATACGCTATTATATTATTATATAATTAGTTATAGGCTGGTGCTGATAATGCAACATGCCTGTCATCAGAGGACAATGGCGTTTAAACACTGTTTTAATGCAGATGCACTGTGTGTTAAATACTACAGACAGCGGAGGGACCTGTCACCTGGTGTGGACCAGTTGTGGGAGATTGTGACACAACTCACATTTATCCGGCAAAGAATTGTTTCCATCAGCATTTGTCGCATAAACTTTGTATCGATCAAGAGAAAATCCAATGAGTTCGACCGTATTAACTTTTTTATCGATTTACATGATATTTAATCGAATTTTACTGTTTCCACGAGGCATTTTTAATTCGATATTGCTTAATACTAATAAAAACATGTGGATGGAAACATGGTTTATGGTTAAATGTGTACAAAACATCACAACTTCATAATTATGTTTCTTATGAGCTAAACTTTGTCAGAATTAGCATCCAGCATTTGTTTTGTGTGGTCCTAGAAGTGACCTTGACCTTTGAACTTTGACCACCAAAATCAGATGATTTCATCTTTGGGTCTAATTGAATGTTAGGTACTTTACGCACAATCGGAATAAATTCCCGGAAGTTGTTTGTCCTAAACTGTCACCAAACATGAAGCCACCATGACTAACTAGATCTTAGGTGACGCCCAAAACTCAAAACTCCCTTACAACCACAGCAGCTGTAATCTGTCACACACAGCTCCTCTCGTCCTACACATTAAGGTGGTGTGTGCAGGCAGCGCTGCCATTGTTCCTGTCACTATGACGACACCGCCCAGGACTTTGATATGGAGGCTCATACATCACCACAAGACCGGTGTGGCACTACAGTAGAGCGAGAGAGATTAAAGGGAAGCACATAACACACACACACACACACACAGTCAGCTGTGAGAGCGATGACGCACGTCGGTCTCTGTTAATATTGTGCAGCAGCTTTGGCGTCTGTGCGAGCATTCCATTACATTCATTACATTCCATTACTGTCTCACACTGGGTTCAACCAGCAGCTGTGTGCTGGATTAGTCGCTCTCACACAGCCTCACACACACACACACACACACACACAAACTTTTATTATTATTTACCACTCAACTCTTCCTTATTCACTGTTTCTTTATTTTAGTAATTAAAGGTAGGGTTGGTTGGAGATCGTATTCTGGAGCATGCTCAGTGAGTCACGAACCAATTTTTCCGCTTCCCTCTTGCTCCACCTCTCATCACTTGACTTCATCCAATCACAATTCGCCACCTTATCTCTTTCACCAATCAGTCTTTAGCTGTCAGATTTTAAAGTGCTCTCTCTCTCTCTCTTTCTATCCAGCTGTCATTTCAGCACTAGAAATCTCTCGGCCCACCTCCGCCCCTTCACCACCTCAACCAGAGGCTTCCACAAGAGGAGGCATCATCTCCAACTCCGATTAAGACATTCGACTTCCTCCGGCATGTATACGCCTTAATTGTAGTTTAACTGGACAATGCATGTGTGCTCCACCCCACCCCGCGCTGGCGTACGACCCCTGAACAAAAACATCCAAGAAAACCGGTCGCAGAAGCTTTTGTTGTAGCATTACGCCGTTCTTGTCTGCCTCTCGAAATCACCATGACCACGAAGGATAGCGTGCACCTTATCTGCACAATAAGCAACGTGCACATTACGTACGAGATGAACAAAGTCATACGATTAACATCTTGCTGTTGTTCGAAAATGCCGGTCTGTCGCCTGGCTAACAGATCAACCGGAAAAGGGGCCGTATTAACCCGCTGAAAAGATGCATAATCGCCACCTAGTGCTGAGGAGGGGGACACATTCCTGTCAGTTATTCGATTTCCTCAGTTGCATGTAAACTGGGACAAGGAAAAGAAGTCCGGTAAGACGCCAAAATTGAATTTTGAGCAAAGCTCGATTAAGCTCTGCATGTAAACGTACCGACTGACCCAGAAAGTCCTCTTCATATAGAGGCTTCACATCCATTGATCTGTTTTCTAAGCTGATCTACTTCCAGGGGTCTAAGCAACAAAGTTTTAAAAAAAATGTAATTTAATTTCACAACCTGAAATGCTTTGCACAAAAAGTCACCTGTGGGACGGACAATCCTGTAAAAACAGCATCTAATCATCTTGAACGCAATTATCAAGTCAATCGGATCATGATGTGTCATCAAGCTGCCCCTCTCCTCTGCGCTACGACCGCAGAAGACAACGCCAGTGATCCAATGTACCCCACTGAAGTCTGGTAGACAGTAATCTACCTCTGCGCTTGATGCTGGATGGTTTATTATGATGTCAGGTGTTTTCTTTCACGTGAATGAGCTATTTGTTTACCTTTATTCTCACGTCGAACCGAACTCTGTACATCACCTAGAAATAAATGGTTTTCACGTGTTTGAAGAGTGACTTTCCAACGTGCTCTCGAAAGAACGGCGAGTTTTTCCGCCGTTTCATTCGTGAGTACGAAGGAGAAGAAGAGAGCTCGGTTTCTCCAAAAACGGAGCTCCCGCTCTAGTTTCAGAGAAAAATGCACTTTTGTGTCAAGTGGCAATCGGCTCATTTTATCGGTACTCTGCAGTGTGGCATGTCTCCCAAATCATTTCTACAGCTAAATAAGTATTTTTGTAGGCAAATCTGGTGCGGCGGCGTGGAGTGCAGCGGTGTGGGTCTCTGGCCGCAGCGGAGACAGCTCCGTGACACTGCTGTGTGACTGGCCACCGCTGAGTGCTTTGGGACGGGTGGCGGCCAGTCACAGCGCCCGCTGCACGTTGAAAAAGCAGTGATAACGGGCTTCCAGGTCCGAATCTCCAAACCAAAAACGTTTGTAACAGCACCGGAAAAAGTCGTTAGATTTGTCGCTAGTCACTTTTGACAAAAAAAAGTCGAGGGTTTGGAAAGTCGCCAGATTTAGCGAGAAAGTCTCCAAGTTTGCAACACGGTGTAGCCGACAGCCGCACCTCACACTGTCCCCAGAGCAGCATTCAAGGAGACCAATTACTCAAACAAAACCAAGATCACACAGTTTATAAAAAACATTATGTTTTGATTGTAGTTTAAAACAGTTTATACATATCAGAGGACTACCATATTCACACACAGGGTACCTAAACGGTTTTGACAAGCTAACTCGTCAACGGTCCTGAACGTTCGGCACGCTGTGACAAATTTACTTGGTCGCGAAAGAGTTAATGCCATTCATGTGTTGTATGTATGTTGTTTTGGTTTGTGTCTGTTCTATCTTGTATTGTGTTGTGTGTTGTGCTATGGACTCTTGGAAGAAAAGAGATCCAAATAAACAAACAAAACAAAACCCAGCCACTCTTGTGAGGGAGTGAATCTGGTGATAATCTCGTGATTTTCTTGCCCAGGTTTTAAAGCAGAAGTAAGCGATCTGGCCTTTTTGGCTAACTTCCTGTCAGCCGATGGAGTTACCAGTCCCCGCCCTCGTCCCTACGTCACCACATTCACGCGCATCCCTTGGCTGCACACACAGAGAGGACCGCCCCTTTATGCCGTTCTCTCTCCTCATTGGATAAAGGTTGTAGGATACAAGGAAAGTTTTCTCCTCGGCTTACAGCAGAGCAGAGTGACTGGCAGACCCGTGTTTCAGACCAAACACTCTATATAAGTGATTGCCGTCGGAAGATATAACTATTTAAGACTTATATTAACACAAATATTCCGCTTACTTCTGCTTTAACTAGTAAAAACAACTGATGCGAGAGTGAGCTGCCAATTGCGGCTGTGACGCAGGTATTACAGTAAGTTCTCCGTAGTGCAAACTAAATTAAATATTATACATTTCCCCCCAAATTCCAGACAATAATGAGATTCCTTGTGATTTTGTCCGTGCAGGGAAGTTGTTCCTGACAAATGTCCTATTTACTCCAGTGTCCAGCTTTTTCTACGAAATTACATAACTTTTTAAAAAGAATTTAACTTTATGTCCATCAGCCTGTTCACCTTTCTGACTGCCTGCCTCCACACTGGCAACAGAGCATTGTGTTTTCAGTTTGTCTTAATGTGTAGTTTGTTTGGAGCCTGCTGATTGGTTGTTAGGGATGTTCTTGTGATATCATGAAGTAATGAGGAGCTAATGACTCAGTTTGATTTATCGTGTTACTCTACAAACCTATTATAAATATAATATGAAAACTTATAATAATAATTATTATTATTAAAGAGTCTTTTAAATTGTTTATTCTAGATTGTTTATTTCCATTATACAAAAAAGGCATGTCATTGCATTGACTGTACTATTATGTAAACGTACCATAAACTTAAACTTGTTGAACTTGTTAAATAAATGATGAATGTTCATGTTACACTAACAGGCGGTGTGGTAAGGTAATTACGGGATAGCTACGGTGACGCATCTAATAAGTAAGTAACTGTTGGCATGGGTAACGCTCCTCTTAGCTTATTGAAGGATAACACTGTGGAAGTTACAAATACATTAGGATTATTACTCTGAACCTAGTGTGGAGGAAAGTGGCTGCTGCGTTTATTTTGCATGACAATAATGTTGATATACGGCTGGATATTAACCTGTTAACATATACAGAAAAAAACATTCCTGTGGGCTTTACACCTCTTTCTAAATAATTGCCATATAATTACCTCCCAACCCTGTTTATTGTATTTCAGTTTTATTCCATAATATTTAAAAGTATTTTATTGTAATTATCAGGATTTATACAGCTACAAGGGGGCAATATTTCTGACTTTCCTTGACTGTTATTTCTTGGAAATTATCACCCATATTACCAATTACCAAATTACAGTACATTACACAACATTAATAAAAGCTTATCTGACTGTTCGTTCTCTGTAATTTCTTCACATTACTACTCATTAAGTGCTAAAGTTGAACGCAACTGGACTTCAGTCCGTGAAAGGCTTCCTCTGTTCAGACCTAAATGAGCCTTCATAACTGACGTGGCCTGGACTGGACGACAGAGAACCTACACAGATATATTTTCACATTAAAATTATTATGCAACTACCACATCATTAACAACCAGCAAATAAGAGGGTTAAGGATTTATGTCTTCAGTAAGAAACAGCCATTGGCAGAAAGTATAACACCACCTGGAATGACACATTGTTGGGTTTTCTCTTTTCATGGTATTTGGTAACAGTAACAACAAATATTACAATACTACCAATATTTTCCTTCAACATCTCGTATCACAACGTAAACATTGAACTACTAGATCGATCAACTCTTGTCCTCCTGAACTATGTCTCTATTTGTCATGTGACTTATCTCCGCTGTTCAGTAAAAACCCTTCTTGTGCAATCTTTCACTTCACTGTTTCATCTTTCTCTGCAAAGCTTTGACACGACAACGTGCGTAACAGAAAGGGTGAAGCATGAGAGAGGAACAGTGATCACAGAGAGAGTCAGAGCGCCTCGTCACACCACGCGGTCGCACCATGACACAGGAGTGCCAGAAGTCGTGTGTCTGTGGAAACTTGGGAGGACTTGAAGTCAGATGTTGAGTGCGTCACTGAGCCTGACTCCTGGGCCTCCAGCTCCTGTTACACTTGACTTGTGACACCAGAGATAGCGCTACTACTTCTGTTGCTATGTGACCACATGTTGCAGGTGGGTATCATGGGTATCGCCGGAGCTTATCGCCCTCTAGTAGCCCCCCGGCTTCATCCCGCACCACAAAGACGCCCGAGTGGTTCACCTCAAGAGCTGCTGGAGTGGGCTGTCATGAAAGTCCAGTGCAGACACATTCATGGTTTCCAGATGGTGCATGTTAATTACTTTTGTGATCCCATGACGCAAAGAGTCCGACATGAGGGCGATATTTATGTTTCTGGGTGAAATGTCTCGACAAATGTTGGTTTCGACGGCCCCCCATGAAAACGACCTCTAATGATCCCCTCAGACGTCACCCGTTGTCGTCATCATCATCGGGTCAAAATGTTAAAATGATCCTCTACTTTTTAGTTTGTGAAAATTACCGGCTAAAACATTACACACATTGTCAAACTTCACTGTTACGCCAAGTGGAAATATTTACGATATTGATGTTGCCCTCA
Source organism: Trachurus trachurus (assembly GCF_905171665.1). Classification (NCBI taxonomy): domain Eukaryota; kingdom Metazoa; phylum Chordata; class Actinopteri; order Carangiformes; family Carangidae; genus Trachurus; species Trachurus trachurus. The sequence continues at coordinate 19,360,822 of NC_139899.1, forward strand.
AATCCCACCTCATAGATTCGTTTTTATTTATTTATTTTTATTTAAAACAAAGTTCTGTAGTTTGAACAACGTTTCTAAATAGGTTAATAAATCTCCTGAGGAATGTGAATACATCTGAGCTGAGACACACACACACACACACACACACATTGCTGGGGAGCATTTGTACAGTCATGCTCATCCCTCACATGACTGTGTGTTTGTTTACAAGGGAAGAGGTCTGCAGCTGAGTTGTGATGTAATCCTGCTTTTTAGCACTTTATTGGCTCTTAACTACATTAATGAGCCACTGCCGGTTAAAACAGAAACACAGACTCATATTAAAAAAAAAAGAAACAGTTTTTTTTTTCTGCAGGTTTTAGGTCAAAGCAGCCGCCTCACACTCTGAATGATTGACTCCGTGCGTCGGCTTTTACTGGATTCAGCTTGTTTGTTTATCTGTGTCACCTTTCTGTCTGTCCGTCCGTCTGTCCGTCACGTCCCGAGGCTGCAGTGGATACATGAAGTCATCCTCCTCCTGCACTGACGTCAGCCACACCGGCTCCACAATGCAGCCAGCAGTCTGCAAGATGTTAACAAGTCTGCTTTTCATTTCTCTGAACTCGACAGAACTGTTGGTTATACAAGATTGCAGAGTGTGAGTGCACATGCGTACGTGTGTGTGTGTGTGTGTGTGTGTGTGTGTGTGTGTGTGTGTGTGTGTGTGTGTGTGTGTGTGTGTGTGTGTGATGGAGAGAGAGAGAGAGAGTGTGTGTGTGTGTGTCTGAGCTTCTCTAAGTGGGTCATGAGTGTTTGTACAGCTAGACAGAGGGCAGGGAAATGGGTCGAGTCAGGGGGCAAGGGTTGGCATTAGTGGAGCTGATTGTTTGAGACAAGAGGGGATATTTTGTTGGAGCCCAGCAGTCATGAGGCTCTGGTGAATTTGTTGTGGTAATTAACATTCTTGTCTGACAGGAAAAAAAAGTCTCTTGCTCCTCTTTTCTTCAGACAATCTGTTTTTTTTTTTTTTCTCTTTCCCATTTGTCCACTGCCGTTATGATCTGTGTCACGTACTCGGATCCTTCCCGGCCGTGTGTCCATTAACTAGGCTGCGTGTCTGTGTGATAATTTACGACCGACCGCCGTTGTTCCACATTTCCAAGCTGCTCGCTCGGTGCTTCTCCGTCTCTGCTGCAGGTTATTGTATGACTGCGAACAAGCACTGCGTTTAAAGGAAGTGAGCGCATATCCTGTTAACGTCATGGTCTTCTGTACATCATGCCATTTCACTGATGGAAAAAAAAATAACAGATTAGTTTATTATTTCCTTGGACAAACACCTGTTTGGAAAATGCCAGGGCACAAACAAAGGAGACGGGGAAGTTAAGCAACTAGTCAGGAAGTTTATTCACTTTTTCCACTGAAGTATTCCCCTCTAGCTCGTACTGAAAAACCATCGGCCTGTAAAAATGCAGGACTTACAATAATGACGCCGGGCTGGCAGCAGCTCTCAGGAGGCATCGAGCAGGAAAACCCTTTCACTTAGTGACAGTCTGGAGGCATTGACGTAAGAAAAAACAGTTGGGAGGACGGGGGCTCCCAAAATGGAAAGCCTCCTGAGTCAGAATAGCAATATGCATCTCCTCCATCACCTCCCTCCACACATTCACTAAAATGTACACACTCAAATTCCTCTCACCCATATTCAAAAATCTGCTGCATTATATCAAATATATATATTATATTTAAATATAATATAAATATATATATCATTATATCAAACACACACCACACAATCTGCCACCGAGCTGCTACAAATTGATAGAAACTGGTGTTTAATAGCGGGGGTGTGAAAGGCGGTGCATGCTGTAGAGTGAGCTCACTCACACACTATAGCATACGTCCAGACTTATGTGTCTACTAGCTCATGTTGCGCGTCTGTGAAAACAGAAACTGTTAAAGTTACGCAAGCCTGTGGCGCGCAAGGTCACCGACAGTAAGGTGCATCAAGTGACACAGACCGAGGCTGGGACATATTTTAAGAGCGACTGGAACCAGTAACAACACCAGTAATACCACAAATGTCTGCAGTAAAGTTAATGGTATCAGTTTGACAGCAGGAGCAACAAAGGGAAGAGACACACCTGCTCCACCAGCAGGAGGAGGATGAATATTTTATAAACATCAAGCAACGCTAACTACCACAGCTTAAGCCTGTTTCTTTCAATGATATCAACTGTCTGATCATTTTATGACAAGAAAGACAAGATGCTATAACTACAAAGTACAAAACCTGGGATGAATATATAATAAACCCCTGTGATATATTTTCAAACAGACTAATAGAAAATCTTTCTTTGCTACTAGAAAATGTTCTGAATACACTCAGTTTGGCTTTTCCACAAACTGATCATTTTGTATTTTTCCTACCACAAAAATATCACGAGCGGATCAGAGTTCAGTGGTCGGTGCCTTGCTCTGGGCGCTATGACATATGAACAACCAGGGATCAAACCTATTTAGTCGGGTGACCAGCTCAACCACAGCAGCACTAATAATTTAATTTAACACCGGATCACATGTGCGATTACTTTCTTTCACCATCTATTGATACTGGGCCTGTTTTACAGTGTTCATCACCACCCAAGGTGTTTTCATGTCTCCACAGAGAATCAGATGATTCTGTGAACTTGGTCGCAAAATAATTTATCGTAAAACTATGACGTACGCTTGTCTCCTTCAGAGCTGAAGTCACGTTCGTTGGCATCAGTTTCGGCTGGTAAAAACGATGCTTCGGGTCACACGAGTGAAACTTGTGATGTTTGCAAGACCACGACCTCAGAGAGACTTTCTGAATAAAATTGCTGTTTTGCTAACCCTCCTCTCCCTCCCCCACCTGGCCATGTGCGTTTGTTTTCAACGAAACCGACGAGAAGCCAATCCGTGGAGCGGTGGATGACGTTATATATCACATAGGATGTTACAACGTGTATATTTGTGTCGTTTTATCTGTCATAAACAAGATATTACGGATTACAGGGCATGTTTGTGTCGTGGAGCCGTCCAGATGAGAGCTGGGACGCGGAGGCACTGATTTTGCAAGGCTGATTTTTGGCTAAGAGACGCTACAGGTGGAAGGCAGAGAGCCACCATAACAAGACATTTAAAGATCACAATTACTCCGAAGCTGCTTAATAAATTATTAATTGAAAATGAATAAAGGTAAGAATCTTGCATAGTTGCTCTGTAACTTTCTCATCAGCACTTAAGGACTATTGTTGCAGCTTTGATACCAGTTCAGCCAACATCACGGTAAACTCAGTGAAACACAGTTAAGTAGTGCAGTATATTTTAGTTCATATTGTGCAGATGTGGTGGAAATAGTTCAAAAACTAGGACGGTTACGAGTCCAGCTCATAAATGTGGATCGACTCTCTTTCCCTCGCTCCAGAGTTTGTTTGGCCTGATTGTTTTGGTACAGGTGTGATTACTGTTTTCACCACGTCAAGGCAGAAAACAAAAAAGAAAAAATAGCACAGGTGTGAAAACAAGCTAAATTAACAAAATGAACCAAACCATTATTGTAAACACATTGTGTAGTGAGCCCGTTGTAAATCAACAAGGGCCTGAGATAATTTACTGCTGGATAATGTCTGATTTAAAAGCACTTGGTGACCCTCAAACGCAGCACTCTGCTGTGTTACCACCAGGCAGGCGGCCCCTTGCATGTCATGAAGTATTGAAAAGGTGCAGCAGCTACTGGCCTGAACTCTGGGTTTCGTAACAGAAAAGCCTGCCGGTCCCCCGAGAGACACCTACACACGGCCCGGAGAGCAGCGTCTGTCTGGACTCGCTGACACGGCAGCACAGTCTGACTCACAGCAGCTCGACTCTCCATCTAATGCACCACCTCTGCCTTTCACTGCACATCAGCATCAAACTCTTCTCAGAGGCACGACTGGGTTCTTGCGTGATATGTGTGTGTGTGTGTGTGTGTGTGTGTGTGTGTGTGTGTGTGTGTGTGTGTGTGTGTGTGTGTGTGTGTGTGTGTGTGTGTGTGTGTGTGTGCGCCTGTGTGCCAGTGATCTTGTGCACTTGTGGTTCTCTGCCCCAGTGATCTTTTTCTATGCGCTCCTCCTCACACTGCTGCATTATTAGCAGGAAGTTAAGTGCAAAATGTATCCAAACATTAATTTCATTTCTCTTAGACGTGTCTAGCAGCAGGTGTGTGTGTGTATGAGTGTGTGTGTGTGTGTTTGAGCTGGAGGAATGTGACAGTACAGGTTTATGTGTGTGTACCTGGCTGAGTCGTCTTCTGGCCTAATAAAATGTGGTTCCAGGCTAAATCCAGGGACAGAAATAAAAATTCATTTTGGCGAAGAAGTCTCTAAACATGGCCTCAAGGTTTGGACTTGGATTCTGTCTTACAGTTGTAATCAACCAAAAATGAGAAAACTAAAGCTACCGAGAAGCTATTGAGTTAAATATTAACATATAAAATTTAATTAAAAATATTTAGAGATTTGAAATGTAAAAACAAAACGTGTATCTCATGCAGCCAGTGGAGTACTATGAACCCAAGCTTTTGAGTCAATTGATCACATGGCCTAGAAGTTATTGAGCTAAAACACTATGTAGATGTATAAAAAATTATTAACAGATATAAAATGTAAAAACAAGACGTGTATCTCATGCAGCCAGTGGAATAACATGATCCAACACTGTCCAAAATCTGTCCATCATTTGTACTAATTTTTATATGTAAAAAGGCTATTAGCATTTTAGCTCAATAGCTTTCAGGTCAATTTACTCAAACTCAGTGTGGGATCATAGTACTCCGCTGGTTGCATGTGACAGGCTACACCTCTTGTTTTTACATTTTAAATCTCTAAATATATATTTTTTAATTTTATATGTAAATATTAGCATTTTAGCTCAATAGCTTCTCAATAGCTTTAAACACAGTGTCCCGTTTAAATATCCCACTTTTTTTTTTTTTAAACAGGATGTTGGTTCACGCTGTAGCCATCTTCTCCGTGTGTTTACTGTAAAGCTGCAATACGGGTGCACATGAAATGTTGGAGTGTCTTGCGAATGTCTGTCGAATATCAAACTTAAAACTAACTTCACTGCGGTCGCTGATCCAAACAGCTGATGAAGCGAGCCCGCCTGTGTGGAGGAAAACTGAGCAAGTTGGTTGATTCCAGATAAAAAGGGGTTAGCGAGAGAAGTCTAAGTAATTTAACATATTTGAGCTTTTTTTTTTTTAAGTAACGCAATAGTTACTTGTCATTTCATTCAGTTCTGATTGAACTGACAAACCAACCAACCAACCAACCAACCCAGCATTGCTATTTGTTAATGACAGACAGAGACGTAGAGCCTGCGCACACCAGTACTTTGTTTCAATCACTTTTATTATTAAAAAAACAAAAACAACGTTTCGATCAACAGTGTGATCTTTGTCAAGTTCAAAAGTTAAAACTACTGTTGCTCAATATTAAACCCAGTTCCCACGGCGATGTGCGTAAAGCCAAACCCACTTTCTAAGTTCTTCTTTGCTAATGACAAGCCAGTTTATATTTCTGCATTGGTACAACTAGGTGTGGTTTACACCACAGCCTGCACCTCCCTAGCAATGTCACTAAATGTAAACCACAACACAACACACCACAACAACTGTGAGTGGTCTGATTAGGAGCATTGTATTTCCTCTTTCAGTGTCTCTCAGAGTTTAGACAAACAATCAACAAAACTCTCCACATTACCTCAATTAATAGCAGTAAAAAAAAAACACAGATATAATCCACTAGGTTTCAGCTGTCTTATTATAGAAAACATAAATATGCACAATGAAAATATGTACATTGTGCAAAATGAAGGAAGTTCAATGCAAAGCAGAAAGGACCATAATAAATAAAATATTTGTAAGTGGAGTTTTATCAGGACGTGGTACCAAAATGTCAGCAGTCAGCCTAAACCACAGCAGTATACTTATACACCACAACATGATGGGATTTCTATGTACAAAGGTTAAGTGTTATTGGAAGGCCCTCGCCAGACTGAGAAACAGGTTGTGCTTTGTGCTGCAGATGAAAACAGTTTTACAATTGACTGATATTCGAGCAGAAACAGAGACGTGAGTATTCAACGTTCGCCCTCCCCAGGGGGACACTGTAAGAAAATATGGGAAACAATAAACACATTTTGGCAACCGACGTAACTGTAAACTCTATCCCCTTGCCCCTCCCAATAAAGTGCAAAGGTTAGTTTCAAACTGCTGTGCTCCTCCTGAGGGGCCCGAGTGTGACGCACAAGAGAAATCAGAGCAAACAGCTGCTCTGCTCCCTATTCATTTGACTTTTCTTCCCCCTCCTCCTCGTCAGTCAATCACTCTCTTAATGTATCCAAACCATGTCTCCCGCTGTCAAAATTACCTTTCTTTCATCTGTTTCTTTTTTGTGCAGAGGAATGATGGATGATAGAAGCTGGTGGAGACAGGAGAGAGGGGCAGGACGGAGCTGCTATCTTTTCATTACATGGCAACACTTTGTGTGATTTAAAACGTTTTGACGAAGGAATGACGCAAAATGAGAAAACTAAAACCAGGACGTGTTCTCTTCCTCTCCTGCTCCCACTTCACAGCCTTCAATAAAAACCCTGTGATTCCCCACAATGTTCTCCATTGTGCCGTGTTCCTGTCGGCTAAAGAGGCATTTCCTACCAGGAATCAACCCCTGGATCCCCTGGACTCCTCCCCCGAGAGCAAACTGGAGCTTCTTAAGAAGAAAGTAATCTGAGCAGCCATCAGAGCTGAGATACGTCTGACCTACTCCGTGTGCAGTCATGCAGAAAAATTACTCAGTACTCACTGCATTTAAATTGACAACACTCAAGTGCAAAAAAGAATTTACTCATTACAAATGTGTGATCAAAGGAATTTGATACTGCGTGCCATTCAGCTAAGTCGGTCATGGGAGCAGCAAATGACGTCACGGCCGAGTCGACTGCATTCTTAATGTCTGTTTTTGTTTTTGCTTCCTTGTTGTTGTTATCGTTAACAATGCCAGTTAATACAAGCCCATTTTGTGGCATTTAGCACAACTGTACTAGAGACATGTCCACTAGAAGACACAAAGAAGACACCCAAGCTCCCACCTACGTAGATTATGTTTCTCTTATACAACTTTACCTGACAGTAAAAATAGGTCATAATGAGCTGCATGCACAGACCAATGCAATGAGGTCAATGCATTTCAATAGACCATAAAACTAACTTGCTAACATTGCAAACCCAGAGGCCAAAATGCTAAAAGAATGTAAACGATGTAGGCCTACATGTTTTCAAAATAAAATAGTTTAGGAGACTACATACTTTCTCTACCTCATTGTTCAGCTTAAAAGAGAAACTCAGTAGTTTTTATAACCTTTTCCAAGTTATGATCTTTTTTAATGATTTCACTATCAACAAGAGCTGCTCTTAAATTAACCCATACAAATATCTTTATTATTATCTATAGCCTGCACAGGAAAAAAATCAGTTTCCAGTTTCTTCTGCTTATTCTTTCTGTCTTTTTTTAAGCTTCTCATCTCTCCTTATTTGTTTACACTCTACAGCTTTGACCTCCTTGTCAGACTTTTTTTTTGCAGCACAAACAAACCTTCGGTGATTCCAGTACAGTACAGAGGGCTATTGTTCAATACGCCAGCAACGCAGACATCGTGGTGGCTCACTGGTCAGGGTCCATTCTTCACCATTAAACGCTGAACTGAGCTATTTTCAGACCTATTGATTTCTAAGAGGCGAATGGCGATGAGAATAGCTCGAGGTCGAACCATTTGGAGCGTTGACGCAAGTGTGACTTTCTAGGCAAGAGGTCCTGACTGCAGGTGCCCGTGACCCAGTGACTTCACTACAGCGAGTTAGATAACGGTGGCCCGGAGGTGCGATGGGTTGCACCAGCAGAGCTGTTACCGACACCGGCACCAAGGGACAAGAGGCCTGAGTCTAACTGGGTGACACAACCGCAGGCAACAGTGCAGTGACGGGGGTCCTCCGTCACTGCCGGTAGCTGTGCACTCACTGGCGTAGAAACTGATGGCGTTCAATTTGTGCCACTTAGATGGGGACATGTCATTCACACCACAGTGTCTGTGTCGTGTGTCAGTGTCAAGCGAGTGTTGACAGGCACACATTACATCTTCGCTGTGGATCTCAGCTTCTGATTTCACTCAGACAAAACACAGAGTGGTCACAATTTACTAATGACAGAACAAGTGTCCCAGTGTCATATCAACCACTGAACATGCACAGTACCACAGCCCTATAAACCTGGACCACAGCTAAATGTGATGCAGCATTTAGTAAATTATAACTCCACTGCAGTGAAAAGGACAATTTCAAACATTTCAAACCAGTGTCAAAAAAGGAGCGTATCTGCACACTTGTAAGTTTCAGTGTCTTTAATTGACCAAGCTTTCGGTCAGAAGACCTTCATCAGGGTTAGGTCTATGTAAGATACTAAAACTGATTCACTCCAAGTTCCAAACATTTCAAACAAAAAACAACAACAACCTCTTGGTGGCGCGAGAGGAAACATCACACAGTATGACCTCTGCCTAAAGTCATCTTAATTCTTTGCAAACTGTTGCAATATAGTGGTCAGGTCAACCAAACAACAGCCCTTACCATTCATATACTGTAGGAAAACACAGCTGTCTGCCCATACAGTAAACCTGTACTCACATCTGCAGCAACATGCATGAAAACACAAGTTAAACAGGTGGAAATAATGAATGATCACAAGTAGGGCTGCAAAATATGGGAAAAGCACCATATTGTGATTACTTAGCCATGAATTGCAATTATGATATGTGGCTGCTGTTTCAGTGTGAACAATGTCACAAAATCATTAAAGAAATTATTTTTGTTGGGGCTTGCACCAAACAAACATGAGAATAGGATTTGGAACACTTATGGTGCTAACTGGAATAAAATACATAAGCTTTCAACTGTTGCTGCGTGTTTTTTATACGTTATGATCAGACTGTAGGCTATATCAAATTATTTTATGAGGACGACTATTAGTTATGATGCAGCTGTCGCCATCTTGGTTGTGTGTGTGTGTGTGTGTGTGTGTGTGTGTGTGTGTGTGTGTGTGTGTGTGTGTGTGTGTGTGTGTGTGTGTGTGTGTGTGTGTGTGTGTTTAATAAATGTGGTAAAGTAAACACACGCTCCCATTAGCGTCTTTAAACACAGCTCGATGTCTTCAGGCCTTTTACTCACATGCTAACCCGGGGCTAATTCATTTGTTGGCTAGCTAGTTTACGAGCTAAGCTAACCAGCCAGACAAGTCAAACTTCTAATTGGTGCTAACGTGCAAAATAAAACAAACAATAAAATCTCACTTACCTTAATGGCACAGGCGCCTTTCTCTTGTTCTGTTCGTCGGGTGACCACACAGTGGTGAATAATAATCTTTGTCCGAGATTTGCATTAATATCTATTATCTTCCAAAAGGGACGAACACAGAGGTTCTTTAGAATGGAGCAGACAGTTTGCGAACTGTGACGTAACAACGGTCGATTCCCAGGCCACGCACCCCGCTCTTTACAGTCTATGACCCCGCTATGCGTAACTTTTAATAATGTCAGTAGTGATTTAGTAGTGACTTTATTTATTAATGTATTTTTGTTTTGTTTTGTTTTTTGCACCAGTTTCTACTGTAAAGTTTGCCATTTTTAACATTTGCACATTCTGTACACATCCTCAAGTAAGTGCATCCTTAATTTCTTTGTTTTTCATGGTTTTCCACTTAATTGCATGCGTGTTTATGAAACGTTTGTGTTTAAATTGGTTAAATTAGCCTCATTAGCTTACTGTATGAGCATAATTTATGTTTTCTTACATCTGTTAATTTATTTATTCTCTTTTTCCACTTAATATGATGGGGAACAATCTCAGGGCATGTATGTTTACATTCTGTGGTATGCCTGTTCAAACCCTACAGTCTGCGGTTCAAGGCAGGGTTGTGTGGTGTTGCATGTAGCCACTGTTTGAACAGTGGCTGCATGTGCTTGCAAAGCGGTCAGCCTGCATAAGGGTCAGGCTCTGTGGTTTTCCAGTGTATTTGAAGCAAGGGTTGAAGGGAGGACAGGGTGGGGAGTAAGAAAGACTGGGACGGAAAATGCAGAGATAAAAGTGCTGCTGACATGTTAAAGCTATGGGAAAACTGATCGTGGTATTTTCCAAAGATGGAGAGGCCTGTGAAAAGGTCAAGAGCTGATTTATCATTTCCTTATTAAGAATACATCAAGATACTGTAGGCCTACAGGACAAATTTTAGATACATGTGTGCACAAACAAGAACAAGCTGTATGAGTTCTCCATGTATTGACCAATAGTTTTTATAAATTATTATAATCATACTCTGTATTTTATAAAAGAAAATATTTTTTTTTAATTATTAAAAGTCCTCGGATCCATGTAGTGACTCTCAGAGAGGCCTGTCCCTCAGATTCAGACGTGCTGTATAAGGCTGAGGCGTGTGGACTACTATGTCCCAGACAACATTTAGGGTGTCATCATCATATTTAATCATGTTCTGCCCCAGGAGATTATTTTAGGGTCTCAGGGACCCCCCCTCTGCTTGAAATGAAATCACTGGTGGGTCTTTTTTCGCGACTTATACCTCACCCTCCTCAATTAGTATACAAGACCTGAAGCCTTAGGCAAATGATTACCCTCCAAGTCTGCAATTATTCTCATTAGGCAAGGGGAGCGTTGAAAGGCTGAGAGTGAACTGGATGTGCGTCATACATAATTTCCAAAGACACCCACTGTTTTCAATCACCAGTCACACACTGGCAGCGATTTGTGGTGCTTCAAATGAGCTGTTGATTCTGAAAATGGTTTCATTTTCTCATTACGTCAAGAAGCAGCCAGATCGGAGCAGACCCCCCCCCCCCCCCCCCCCTCCCAAACCAAACAGACCTGGTCACAGACCAAATGAGAGGGAAGGGGAAAAAATAGATTATATTTACTGCACCTCTTCATTTAGATAGGTAGAAGGTGATCACACTCAGCGGGGCTTTGTGGACTGGAGAGATACAAAGCAAAGAAAAACACACCATTCATTCATCCATTCATTCACTGCAGACAAAGACAGTAACTGTGTGCTGTTTATCATCGAGAGTGAGTTAATTTCACCTCTCAGAGCTGAATCTCAGCTCAGTCTTATTGCTGAATATGTGGCCGATTTTCAACACACCAATTCAGATTTGATTCAGATATGATTTAAACAATGACCTTCATCAATACTCAATAATGTATAATCAATGGCTGGATGGAAGGATGGAGATTTTTTTGTGTGTGTCATCAGTCCAGGTTTCTGAATCTTACTGGGATTTGTCTTGACTCATTCTTGACTTGCGCTCTTCGGATATTTTCACCATTTCCTAGTTTTCCTGTGTGCACCTTGCATGGTCGCTCCTTTTACTCCTCTGACATAAAAGCTCAGGGCTCATGTTGCAGGACTCCTGGTTCTTTTTGTTGCAGCGGATAGATTTTCATGATCTTCTTGACCTCTGAATGAATCTGGGGTTAATCAGATTTTTCCTGGATTTCACTTTGATGGATAAGAATCTAAAATACCTACAGTAGTACCTAACTTTTTGTATCTTCAAGTAGGCTACTTGAGATCATGATCTTGTGGTGACAGTGGGATGAGATCTAATGACCACGTGTAGAAGACAGTCAGTGGCAGAAGACAGTCATGTCTTGTCTTGTCTGAGGTTTAGTTGCGCAATTAGTGCATTGCACCCTCAGACCCTTTTTAAAATTGAAGTTGATGGTTAGAGTTTCAAGTTCATCACAGTAAGTGTCACTTCCACATGAAGTCAATATTCAGAGATGTTGTTTGAAACGTTTCCATTTGACACAAAGAAACACATTTTTGTGAGAATCTGGCTTCTATGAATTGACATTTTACTGCCTGTGATTGGATTTGTACGTCTGCAATTTGTATGACGAGATGATGCAAAAACAAATGCAGTGACTTTTTTCTACTGAACTTGTATGTTATGACTTTAAAAAAAAAAAAAATCCAAGCACTGTCAATTTTGCATGAGGTTGGTTAGCGGCCTACACAAGGTGCTGTTCGTAGTGGAGTGTCCCTTAATCATGAATTCAGCATTTCATTTTTAAAAATATCATGTTGTTTTTTATTGCTGTTACAGACTCACAAGTGGTTTCTGATTGTTATGCTAATTATTGGGAGACTAATACTGAATCAACAAAAAAAATACCAGAGGGACATGAATAAGTCTGATGTCACCTCCTTAATGAAAAACTTGACGTGATGTGACAGACAGAGCAGCCGTAGATATTTTTGTCAGGGTTTTTCCACTCTCTTCATGTTGTGTTTTCAAGAACAAGTCATTGAGCCAAATCAAATGACATTCATTAGACTGTGCGTCTTTCATGAGAGAATATCTGAGGTGTTTTGCCTCTATAAAGTGTTTCACATGTGTGTACACTGACTGACTGACAGACACATACAGTAGTTACTAGGCTCTGCTGCCTTGTTCTCACAGTGTGAGTGAGTTCTGCTCCCCAGTGGCCAACTGAGACATTACATGTTAGCGACAGGCCAGGTGAGGACCTGAGTTGAAGTAAACTGGATTTCTTTAAAAGAGCATTTTTTGTTATATCAACCAGTATTTCCTTAAAAAGAGCTCCTTGTCAGATGTATAATAAGATGTGCAATCCCATAAAAACATCTTAAATTGACATTAGCTCCTTCTCCTTTATTGAAAAAAATCCATCAAATTTTTAACCTAAAGAAAAAATAAACATCCTTCAATTAGGTCCAAAAGTCAAAGTGAAGTCACAATATAAGTGATGAGAAGAGAGCACAAATGAAAATGTCTGACCCAAAACTGTCTGTCAGTAGGCTACGTCATACACCAGTGTTGGAACAAAGTTACTACTAATATGTAGACCATTATTTACAGGATGTAGGACATTGTCCTCATGGTGAAAAAAGCTGCCTCCTGGCTTCATAGGTTTTAACCAAACTCCTTCAATTTTCACACATTACTTGTTGATTTAATTTGAAATGCAAATGAGTAGCCTACAAATGTCCATATTTGCCCATTTATCTCCACATCACCCTGTGGGCTTTAATTATGAAGCTGTAAATGCTGCCAGAGTGGACTACAAATTACTGAGTAATTTTAAATTGTGAATGAGAGATTGTGTTTTATTTTTAATACATTTGACAGTTTTATCTATTCAAAGTTAAATATACAGCATGCCAAAAAAAATGAAAGGGTTTTCTTTGCCTTAAATATCCTTGAAGCTGTAATTGCTGCCAAAGGGATTTCTACAAAGTACTGCATAATTGTGAATTTTAGATCTGATCTTTAATTTTTAATGCATTTGACAGTTTAATCCATTTCAAATTAAATATAAGACAGCATAAAGTCTGCAGGAGATGAGCGGTTCTCAAAGACTTTGTTAAGCCAGTCTCCAGGCTCCAGTCAGAGCTTGAAGGAAAAAACAGGACGTGAGGCTTCAAATGATGGAAAATTTAAACCTCTTTAGATCTGGTCTGGGATGAACTGGACAAAAGGGTGAAAGCAATCTCAATTGTGAGAGTTTGTTTAACAGGGCCTCCAAGCAATATTTGATTTCCATTGCAGACAGTGTGTGTGGAGTGAGTCACAGTTCAGGTTATAGGCTATCTCTTATTCTTCAGAGAATCTATAGGACCTCTAAAACTTTTGAGCAGGTGTGGAAATCCAGATTATTATTAGGAAAATCCAAAAGCCTTTATTCAAAAATGGCTATTAAGATAAAAACAAAAAGTGCCGTGCGTTTTCGGCACAAAAGGCTTCCTCAGGGTTATTATTATTTATATCACAATCTATCTGGATAAAACTGTCAGAGTTTTGTATCGCAGTGTGATGCAGGTTCTTGTTACTTGAGTCACTCCCTGTCGTACAAGCTTTCCAGGTTTTTCTGCCACTAGGGGGAGGCACTCAACCACCTGTCCATACCGGTCTGGTTTTGCAGGAAATAAACACAGCAACCAGTAACAACAGACTTCCAGCAGATGCACACAAAACCAGGACAAGCCTCAGTCTGTAAGGCACAATATTTTACTCCAATGACAATACCAATAGACTTTTCCAATGATTTTATTCAAAACTTCAGTAGATATTTAACTGCAACTTTGTTCCTTCAGCAGTAAAGTTTATTCTTAAATCTACAAAACTGTACACTGATAAAACAATTTTGAAAAAAAATCTCATCATAATCAAAGTGCATGAAGATGGAAATGAAAACCCATGCATACAATGGGACATGGGACAGAATCAATCATTGCATTGATTGGGAAGTCAACGATCAGGAGTGAGTAGATGGGAGAGAGATCAGGGGGGTGGGACTTATTTAAACAATGTAAAACATTTTTTCTCCAGTCGAGTTTTCCTGAAGACAGGATCGAAACACATTTAATTTAAAAAGAACTTAAATGCTTAATATTATGTAAAAAGAAAAATCTCACCGATAAAACTCACATTAAACAACACCGGACAAATGTCTTTAAAAGCTATGAAAAACCATCGATCTATCCCTGTCTCTGTTCATATGTTCTCACTGCAGATGTAAACCATAATAAATTACAAATAAATCTATAAAAACACAACCTCATACTTGATTTAACAACATGATATATTGCAGAGGAGGCTGGTCCATTGAGGCAGAGGAGGTTGGTCCTCCTCTATTTTTGAGAGGCAAAAGGAAAATTTATTTTTTATTTAAGAAAGAGTAACTGGTTGAAATAAATCATTACCAAATCTCAGTATAATTTATAAAATATTATATATGTATTTTATCATAAAAAAAGTTTGTTTTTTGGAAGAAAATCCACTTAAAACGGCTCAACTGCGCCGCCAGCAGGCTCAGGAGACAGAGCAGGCTGTGTGAGGAGCAGGGAGCAGGAAGGTGGGGGCTCTACGGAGGTGGCAAGATTTTTACTTCCCTAACTGGCCTCGGGGCGGGATCTTCTTCCATTGACTCAATGCATTTAGGATGTCTTCATCCTGACCTGTGATTGGCTAAGACACGTAAAATGACGTCATGACGGAGGAGGCTCTTCTGTACCAATCAGCAATCAGAACACAAGATTGACAGCAGGTTGGTCCAATGACAGTTCTCCAACCCCCCTTGGTTACTGTTGCTATGTGCGCCAAACTTTCACTCCCAGCCGTGCTGCTTATGCTGCTCCTAGCACAAGAAATACGGAGTTTTCAGAGATATTGGCATCGATTTGAGAGGAAATATCAGCAGATTTCTGGATAAACTGTTAGGAGATATCAGAGAGAAGCAGTCAGAGAGATTGTTAATAGTTTTCAGTTACGTGACCTGGGCAGCTGGAGGGTAAACAAAGACACGACCGGACTTTTTTTTTTTTTTCTCCGCCATCAGCTCAGGTAAAAGCATAGCTATATCTAAGAGGTAAAAGCCAAATATGTATGTAATTTGAGTGGAACACTTTGTTTTGTTATTAATAATTACAGATTTTCATGGTTTTTGTTTTTCCTTTTTAAATCAGAGGGTGTAAATCCCCACTGTGGCATTTACAGGTGTTGAACACTGGCCTGCTTTTTTTTTTTTTTTTACATCCCACATCCAAGATCATGGCTCTGTCTTTTTCATTAGGCCTGTGTTAATCTGAAAACAGTAAGATTTAATAAAATTATGTTGTTTTTAAGAAATCTTGTAAGACATTGTTTTACTGTTTAATTTTCATTGAATATAATAAAGTAGGGAGAAGTAGTGCTATAAAATAAAATGAGGCCGTGGACTGGTGTTCCTCCTGTCCTCCCTAATTTTTTCAGTCACCAGCCGCCACTGATATATTGATACTACAGAGGATCTAATGCTGCTGTGGAACAAAAGTCAATGAATCACCTCCGCAGACACTGAAAATAAACGATTCAGACCAAACCACAGCTGATCACGTGCTGCCTCCCAGTAGGTAACTAGCCAGTATCAATCCCATCTTAGTCTTCAGGAAGTTTTTCATGTGTAATGAAGAAGTTGAGGAGGTCAATCACTGTCACAACACTTAACACAGTCAGCCTGTGACGGGTCGACCCATCGGTCACATCTGGAGAAACAGACGACAGCAGTTGACAATGACATGAATAAAAGAGGAAAAACTAAAAACATAAGAGGATAATTAAAATATAATTATCACAACCTGACAACATTTTAAGACTGTTGTGGCTCTTCCAATATGAAAATAGACAAAACAGCCAGGGCGATGAAGAGGTGGGCATAGTAACAACAACTTTTTATAGAAATAAAGCATGTTTGCAAGAAGATATACAACTATCAAATTCTAAAATCTCAATTTTCACTGCTAAAACTGTAATGATGTTGAGCAGCAGGTAAATGAAGCTACAACAGCAGTGTTTTTTTCATCTGAAATATCTCATACCAGAAATATTATTATTTCATCATTAAAATATTATTCCTGAGCAAAGATAATGACACATCACATTGAACTATTGAAGCATTCAAACATTTTTAGTTGCAGCTTCTCAAAATGTGAGGATTTGTTTCTTTATAACGTAGGCTATGTGATATTTTTAGGTATTAGATAAATGGAGCTGTCTTAAAGTCTCATAAACCCATGCACTGTCTGCTCTAAAATAAAAGACAAAAAAGAAGATAAATAAATCATAAATATAAAACATCTTACACTGGGTAACATCAAGCACCACCGGAGCAAAGCTGTCTGTTTGGAGGATGCGTGACAACTTCCCCAAACTGTCCATCAGGCGCACCTGAGAGCACAAATATTGATTTATTAATTAGCTGTATGTGTGCATATCATGTGTCATTTAATGTGTTTCTACTCACGGACCTGTTTGAAATTCTTGCTGAGAACTTTATTGACAGTGTCTGAGGGTTTGATCCTCCCAGCTGACAGAGAGGACAGAAGGTTTTGCAGCGTCACCATCCCCACAATAACACTGGGAACACACACACACACACACACACACACACACACACACACACACACACACACACACACACACACACAGTCGTGTCTAGGTGACTTTACGGGACACAAATTGTACTGACTTACATACAAATCATTTGCTCCTCCTTCTTAACCATGACTACTACTATCACTTAGCTTTAACTTAAACCTTAAAACACATGTCAGCTTCAACTTTAATGATTTACAACAAGGGGATGCTCCCGTATATTTGTGCATCTCTGCAGCTTCTCTTCCTGCTATTGAGGACATCTATATGAAGCGTAATGTCTCAGGAGAGCAGAATAACGTCTGCAAGGACTCCTGCCACCCAGCACACACAGACTGTTTGCCCTCCTGCCCTCTGGGAGGCGCTACAGGAGCCTCCGGACCAAAACCAACAGGTTAAGGAACAGCTTTTTTAACATCAGCTGTCTCCCCGCTGAACTTTATATTCATATATTATTCCATACCTTGTACTTCTGCAGTTATATATTTGTATCTGTTGTTTACTGATTTTACACTCTGGTTAGATGCAATCTGCAATTCGTTGTTTTGTATACCGATGACATGTGCAATGACAATAAGAGTTGAATCTCATGTAATATAATCTAATATGACTGCATTAAGGTCATTACAGCATCAGTACGCAGACCTGGGGTGGTGCGGTGTATTCTTCTCACAAATAAATGCAAAGATGTTAATGAAAATCATAAAAGCTGAAGTTAAAAGTATCATAAAAGCTGCAACCCTTCAGTTTCTGTGCACTGGACATAATTGGATCATGAGGTAAAAACAACACCTGTAGAGCTTTAACCTGCTCTGCACCATGGATCTATTATAATATAATACATCCATCATATAATACATAATATAATATAATATAATATAATACAATACATCCATGCTCTGCACAAGTTTATTAACTGCTGCATTTTAATTGAAAACAAAGAGGAGATCGTGTATTACTCCTGTACTAGCTGCTATGCATTGACTCCCTGTTTCATGTAGAATCAATTTTAAGGTGTTTTATTCCATCTATTCATAGCTGTAAATGGTTTGGCCTCCTCATCACCGATTGTCTGTTGTTTTCTGTCCATCCATGAATCCTTAGGTTGTCCATCCATAGCGGGGCTTAAATGTTTCAAATGTTTTCTGCAGTAAAAGTTATAATGTGTTTGTATTTATTTCCATAATTAACATAGACATTGTTTCATTGATGGTTGATTATTGATTGTACAGCTGAGAAACTGAATTTCCTATGGGATAAACAAAGTATTTATCTATCTATCTATCTATGAGGAGATTTACCCAGACTCATCGACGACTGGGGCCTGGTCGAACGCTCGCTCCCTCAGGATCTCAACAGTTTTCTGGCAGGACACACACGGTAGGACAGTGAAGGGGACGGGCAGCTCTAGACTCTGGACAGTCAGGCTCCACCACCTTAACGGAGGTGTCAGACACGTGTTGTTCAACACTCATCATCAGCACCTTTATATCACCACAGGTGAGACGTTATTGTTTTTATTGATTTATTATTACCAGGGGTTGAGGTCCATCGGGGCTTCCAGACTGAGGAAGCCATTCTCAGACATCCATTCATCACGTAGGAACTTTGACCTCGAGGCAAAATGAACAACAGTGAGTTTGAACAGGTGACAACACAAAGCAGAGGTGTAAAATCTAATGGTTTTGTTTGTTTAGCTGCAAAAATCATCAACTTCTCACATTAAGGTTACTGGTTGTGTATTTCTACACTGGATTTTGGTTTAATGTCTTTGTTACTGGGTGGAGCAAATTTTTAAGGTTGTGTGTTTTGGGGACGTCCTGTTTATCTAAGAGTTTAAGATGCTGTGGGAAGCTGTTGCCTCTCTGGTGCAACTTTTAGAGGATGTTTTCTGCACCATCATCCTGTAACTCTCTCCTCCTCCTCCTCACTTCCTGTAACCTCTATTCTATTTTCTCTGTCTATTAAGGGAGAGTACCGTAGCCTAATAGCTACAAAGATAGGATGAGATAACCTTATTGTTGATATTGTCTAATAAATAATAAAGGCTGGTAAGAGCAACATCCTCTGCTATGATGAAGCACTGAGATCCTTCATTCAGTCTAGTATACTAGCAATTAGCATGTAGTGCCTTAAAGGGATAGTTCAACATTTTGGCAAATAGGCCCATTGCCATAACCCCTATAGTCTTAGCAGTAGGTTCAATACCTTTATTTATTGGTGCAAGCTATTTTTAGAACGGCGGAGCAGAGCCGCAAGCTGCTCAGAGCTATGCTACAGAGGCTCATGGGATTTCTTGGTTTCCCTCATCAAACTCATCAAATACACAATCCAAAAACTCCAACACGCTCTGGTGGACAAGTTGTGACCTGCACATTCACCACGCTATGAGATAATAACAGAACGTTACCAGACAGAGTTGTTTTCGAGGTAAATGCAGAGACTGCTTGCTGAAAAACTGTCCCTGAAGGCAACGTGCAACAGCGGTTTTGCATGAATTTGCATGTATTTGATGAGTTTGATGAGGGAAACCAAGAAATCCCATTAGCCTCCGTAGCGTAGCTCTGAGCAGCTCGCTGCTCTGCTCCGCTGTTCTAAAAATAGCTTGCACCGACAATTAAAGGTAACAAACCTACTGCTAAAACTATAGGGATTATGGCAATGGGCCAATTTGCCAAAAATGTTGAACTATCCCTTTAATATAGTACAGCATGTCATATGGTTTTCATATTTACTTCACATCTGTCTGTGAGTACACTATAGATTCTTCCACATGTGTTTGTGTCTCTTACATGTAGTTGCGGACGGAGTCGGGCAGAATGACCACACAGCGCTGCCCCTCCTCCAGCTGCTGCGCCATCTTCACTGCTGCTGCCACGGCCGAACCCGAGCTGCCGCCTGCAGCAACACAGACACAAGATCAAAAGCACAACTAAGACAGTGTCGCAAAGTGATGGATGATTGTGCTGTGGTATAATATTTTTAAAAACCTTAACTGGTTAAACTTAGCTGGTCATTATGAACCTACCACACAGAAGACCCTCCTCTCTGATCAGCTTGCGTGACATGGTGAAGGTCTCCGTGTCGGTTGGTTTATACCACATATCAACAACCTGCGCAGGAGAGCAGTTGGCCCCAAAACACATGATTATCTCTCTATATGCAAGATAAATCTTACACAAAGATACTCAAATACACTCACAGATGTGTCCAAAACTGTAGGGATGAATTCATATCCAATGCCCTCCACCTCATACGTCATCTGGTTATCACTCTTCTCCTTGGGTTCAACCACGATGGAGCCTTCAGGGACCACACCGACTATCTGAAAACAAAACAAGACCACTGAGCTATAGCTGGAAACACAAACAGCATTTTTGAAAGAGAGGAATCAGTGCCGTGAAAAAAGTATTTGCCCCCTTCCTGATTTCTTACTTTTTTGCATATTGCATATAGTGATTTCTTGATTCAACAGGTCTGGCAGGGTGTGGATAGTGAAATTGATGTCAGCTTTGGATAGTTTGGATAGCTTAATAAATGAAATCGTCATTCAAAAACTGCATTTTATATTTACTTTATTTATGATGATCTTAAACATTTAAGCGTGACAAATATGCAAAAAACTAAGAAATCAGGAGAGGGGCATATACTTTTTCACGGCACTGTATATGTGCACACTTCCTCTGGGTTGACAGCATAAAATACTTATTGCACAAAGTAAATTTAATTAAAATCAAAGTGTGAAATAGCCCTAAGCCACAGCTAATCTCATCACAAGATCAAAGACATTCCACACACAGATGTGGTTGAATAAATCTCCAGTCAAACAGGTTCTTAATGACAATAAAGTGTGTCCTGCCTTGACGTTCGGGCACCTCTCCTTCAACTTCCGAGCGACACCCGTCAGCGTGGCGCCTGTGCCAGCTCCCGCCACCAACATGTCCAATTTACCTGAGGGTTGGAAAGATTTCCGTCTTAAAACTAAACCCAAAGATTCACTGTTGAGTTGTAAATGGCAGATACACAAACAGATACACAAACCATCGCACTGCTCCAGTATCTCCTCAGCTGTGGTGTCGTAGTGAGCCAGGGGGTTGCTGGGGTTTCGGTACTGGTCGAGGATGTGCGAGTTGGGGATCTCACTCTTTAGACGCCAAGCGACACCTACGTGAGATTCTGGTGAATCGAAAGCCGCGGATGACGGCGTGCGCACAATTTCTGCCCCGAGAGCTCGCAACAAATCCACCTGGAGCAGACACAGTAGAATAGGATTTTAATAAGCTGAATGCTGCCAAAATGAATAATTAAAAAAGGGCTTTATTTAAAAAAAAAAAAAAAAAAAGCTGCTTGCCTTTTCCATGCTCATCTTCTCAGGCATGGTGATGATGCAGCGGTAGCCTTTCACCGCAGCTATGAGGGCGAGGCCGATACCTGCAGATGGGTATCAACCGTTTTAAGAATTCTTTTATCCCAACTTCCATCAAATTTCTTAACAATACTGCTTGAGTTTGTGCAATAATTATTATAGTGCTCTTACTATGGTGAATTTATGAAGTGTATGTATGTGTTATGTTATGTTATGTTTAGGGCCGGGACTTTAACGCGTTAATTACGATTAATTAATTACACAAAAATTAACGCGTTAAAAAAACGCATTTTAATCGTTTGCAGAGCATAGAAAGTTTGGGAACCACTGGGTTACTGAGTTTTATTAATGTTTACATCAGGCTGAGTTCAACAAATCAGTTTATGCTACTGTGATTTAAGTAGCCTATACTACAGTAATCATCATAGTGTATTGGAAGGAAAGACCATTTAATCTGTATGTATCAAATATCGATTAATGAATTAATCTATCATTTGCATCCCTAGTCTGTTGGTCTTGGTTAAGTACCACCTTGAATGCTTAAGCTTATGTATTCAGTCATTCAATGGTATACTAAAATCCATGTGGAAAAAAATGCTTCTCACTGTTCTCAGGTCAAATATTTATATGCGATTAAAATGTGATTAATTGCGATTAAAGCAGAAGTGAGTGATATATTTGTGTTAATATAAGTCTTAAATAGTTATATCTTCCGACAGCAATCACTTACATAGATTGTTTGGACTGAAGTACGGGTCTCTCAGTCCCTCTGCTCTGCTCTGAGCCGAAGAGAAAACATTTATCGTATCCTACAGTTTTTATCCAATGAGGAGAGAGAACGGCATGCAGGGCTGTGTGTGCAGCCAAGGAACGCCGTGAATGTGGCGACGTAGCGACGAGGACTGTTATGGTGCGTTCAAGGAAACTCGTATTTTTCCGACCGTGAAGTGGTACCAGTTCGATCTGGTACGAGTTCACCGGTCGGAAGTTACGAGTGGCCGTTATAGTGACTTTCACCGGTAAAACAGGTCGGAAAAACACGAGTGGGTTGCCTGGAACGCTACAAAGTCGTAAATTGTGACTTGAAGCTGTAATTTACGATTTCAAAAGCCTGCCTGGAACGCAGCATTAGCGAAAACGACCGCATCACTCACTTCTGCTTTAATTAATTACAAAGCCTCTAATTAATTAGATTAATTTTTTTAATCGAGTCCCGGCCCTAGTTATGTTATGTTATGTTATGTTATGTTATGTTATGTTATGTTATGTTATGTTATGTTATGTTATGTTATGTTATGGGATAATGTGCAATGCGGTTATGTCTTGTGTTTGCTGGGTTGGTATGGCTGAGGTGTATTGTGTTTTTTGTCATTGTGGCCATCAAGGCATTTATGGCGCAGCTACAGTGTCCAAGACAAATTTCCCTGACAATAAAGTTTATCGTATCGTATCGTAACCACAAGTAGGCTACCTGTGTTTCCAGAGGTGGGCTCGATGATCGTGTCTCCTGGTTTGAGGAGCCCGGCTCTCTCGGCGTCCTCCACCATCCGCAGGGCCATCCTGTCTTTCACGCTGCCTCCTGCATTGAAGAACTCACATTTGGCCACTAAACAAACACACATAGGGAACAAACATAAATATTCTGTGAGTGAGTGTGTTTTTAAAATGATTTATACATTGATTTTCTGTGGAAACACTCAACAGTTTTTGATGTGTAAGATCAGTAGTTTTAGTTTCAAATGAATGAATGTAGTACATTTCAAACAATATTATAATAAAAAAAAAGCAAAATAAAAATGCGATAAACAAAAGAATTGTTCAAAAAGGAGGAGAATGAAGCACACGCTTATCCGACCCTACTCCTATTCTCTTCCCTTTTTATAATTCCTTTAGAAAACTATATAATATTGAACCATACTGTCCCATATTACAATTTATGCTCACCACCTCCCACTTCCTCTTCTCTATACCCTGAAAATATATTATTTTTAAACATAATCTAACCCATTGCACAAAGTCACGCCACAAAATGAAATGCACATACTCTTCAGATTAGTACGGACAGATATAGTCTTTCTTAAAATTATATAATCCTATAGTCTCTGTTAAGTAATCAGTCACATTATAAAATAACAGAACTACGTATCTACGTATCACTAATGGTGTACAGTCAGTGGCCTCTGAAACATCCTGCTCATACCTGACTGCACTTTGCATTTGTGGCAAACCAGTGAGAGCCGAAGCAGATTAAGAATGACAGCAGTGAACTAATTTTGGACATTATATTTGGGTAAATCCAAGGGGTCATCCAAAAGACCAGAGCTTCCCATTAAAACACGCCCTCTGCTTTTTCAGAGGTCGACGCTCCTGCTAAAATTTGGAAGGGCTACAAATAACTCTGGAGTGAACTGGAGAGTAATAATCCCCATCATGTGAAAGCCGTACGAATATTAGGTGTAAGATCTTTTGTCTCACTAAACCACAGGAAAAAAAACTGCAACTTGGCTTGGTGGATTTTATAATTAGGAGGTTTTAAAATGATGCCTGTGACAGATTTCATCCTCGCTGAACCCAACGACTGCACTGAGCTGAGCTGGCAGATGCAGATGGTGCAGCTGAGAAGTGGCAATTTTTTTCTTTTTTTTGAAGTTGAATTTTAATTGCAGCTGTGTCACCTCGTTCATTTTCAGCGTTCAGGCGTCTCCACACTCAGACAAACCCCCCAGGAGTCACAGAGTGGTCAACATGACAAAGCCCACAGGCTACATGATACCTTAATGTTCCCTTCTTTTAATGGGCATGCAACAGGGAAAACGTTTTATTAACAGTCCTTGATACGAGCACTGAGAGCTGTTCTACGTGTATGCATGTCTCAAGTGTTTGTCTGCTCGACTCAGTCCCTGAAGGAGGACGTTCAGTACCCAAACACAGCAGGTGATATGAATTACATTCACATGCAGCCAACACAACCTCTCAGTTTACTTCCTGCTTCAGGCAGGAGAACAACAACTCTGTTGTTACAGGCCTGAGGTGTCTCTAATTACTGATGGAGGAAAAGTAAATATTACTCTCACACCTTGTTCCTTCTCATCATCGTATTTATCTTTCTTACAGTCGCTCTGGACAGCAGCCGAGGCAGCATGTGAGACTCTACAGGGTTAACTTACACTAAAAATGCATCATATATTAATTTGGTGAAAAAGAGCAGATGTGAAATCGTTTTCTTAGGACTATTCTTTTAGTTGCTCTTATTGGCTAAACATAACTATCCTGTAAATACTGCTATTGCTACTACTAACATGTTCACTACTGTTACTCTATTGCCAATAGCATACTGCTACTAATACAAGTATTCCTACTATCTGCTAAAACTACTGCTAGTACTCACTGGCACACTACTACTACTGCTACTGCTACTACTACTATTACTACTATTACTGCCACTAATCTACTACTATTTTGACCACTGGCAGACTACACTGTTGCCCATAAAGTTGTAATAATTTTGTTTTCAGACACATTCCTCTCTTTATTCCTATCATAGAGGTTAATTGTGGTTTAATTTTCACAGTGATATGTTTGGAAGAGATTGATCACTAAAGTTTTGAGAAGATTTACACTATATCTACTACTACTTCTCCCTACAGCTGCTTCTGCTAAAGACCACTGATACCAGGCTGGGATCGAACCCACAGGCGTCTTTTCTTGCAGAGTGGTGACACTACTACCTTTGCTGCCCTAATACTATTTACTACTACTGCTACTAGTCCACTTCTACTTCTACTACTCCCTACAGCTGCTACTACTACCTATATATACACCTACTACAGCCATTAGGCTGCCATTACTACCACCTACCTCAGGAATCAAACCCAGAACCTTCTTGAACAGTGCTAACCACTGAACCACTGTGTCTCCTTACCAGCTTATTATTACAATCATTTCTGATCCATCACACCCAGCTAACCACCTGTTCCAAGTGTTTCCCTCTGGCTCTAAAACTACCTTTGTCTGTGTTGAATGTACTGTCTGTCTCTTGCCAACACAGAACTATGTGCTGTAATATTATACTGTACCGAAAGCAAATTCTGCCGACTTGTTGCGCAGTCCTTAATAAATTAATCTGAATCTTAATAAACGAATCTGAATATTGAACTTTTTACTCACAAATGTCGCATTTGAGACCAAACTCCTTTGGGATTTTGTTCAAATGCACCAGCGGTGTCTGGCCAATTTTCTCCAGGATGTTGGGTAAGATGCTGGGGAGCCGGGGGCTTCGATGGACAGAGGAGAAAAATGAAAATGAATGTCACCTAAACCTAATGACAGTTTGATGGTCAAAGAAAACAAACACACTGAAGCATCGACAAAAGGCACAACAACGGTGTCTTAATGGACATAAACAGTTGTTATTTTCAAAGCATTATTTTACTTTTACCGTTCTGGGTGACGATGAGGTGACTCTGAAACTGGTGCCTCCAGTCTCCAAGTGCACTTGCTGGGCAGATCAGGGCGGATCCACTTCCTCTGATCGGCGGCCACTCTTCTGCTTTCTGTCTCAAACTCACCAGTTCCTCCTCTCTCGTGGCGAGATCCAGCCAGCACCTTGACACAGCCCTGTTGTCCATTTACACGTAGCCTGTCTCCTCTGGTGACGGCTGCTGTGGCGTCCCCGTTCACACTGGAAGACTTCTGACCCCAAGTGGCGCCTGAGTCAACTGCATGTGGGCAAAGAGTGGGAACATCCCGCAGGCATTTGCTTTCAGAAACAGAAGGCATGGCTCACCTGTAAGGAGATTGGACAGATGTTACAGTCAGACATGCACATTTACAAAAACATTTAGGTTTCTGACAACTACCTGTATATGACTAAACTTTACATGTTTATTTTTATCTTATTATTTTATCATTATGGGCTGAATCCTATGATAGTTTTGGTCATGTTCAGCCTCTAGTTGATCATTACATTTGCTAATTATTAATGTCTGACGAGTTACGAAATGACAGATATTACAGACATTGCATCACATAAGGTGTGTCCTTTAACAGATGCCGATAGCAAATAGGTGGAAGAGCTCTCAGATTTTTACATTAAGAGTTACAAAGGCAAATATCAATATAAGCACATCTGGAAAAAAAAAAACACTCAGTCACTCATATGTGCAGATGTTAATGAGGATTTTGGCTCAAATCTGACCAGTGAACACTTGTTCTATTTTTATTACTCACACCTGTATAGAAAAAGGTCTATGAAAGGATTAACAGAATAACTAAACATTAGAAGATTAACCTGCAAATATTTCTACAATTTGATTAAGCAAACTGCCAAAAGATTCACTGGTTTCAGCTTCTCAAATGTGAATGCTTAAATATTTACTGTCTTTATGTTCCTAGAATTTCTTTTAGACCTATTTTTCCTGGCATTTTATGGTCCAAGCAATTAACTGAGAAAGTGACTGACTAACTGAGGAAATAGTAGGCTATTTCATATCAGATCAAACATTTCCAGTTTAATAACAGACGGACTGGGTGATTATGGAAATTATTAGTTGCTGAAAAACGTTTTTCTGTATTCCTGGTAAATGATTAATCGCCATTTGGACTGTAGATCGGCCTAATCAACACATCTATCAAATGTTTACTTCTAAAAATCAATTTTCATTTCATTTTTCAGACTAAACAAGTAAGGACAAAAGGTCACACACTGATTAGTTTGTAATGTTGTGGTTTTAAAGTGAAAATGTGAGAATTTAAATAATCAGTTTTGTCAGAGGCAACACAATAACACTGATTAGGCTAAATGACGGATATTTGAAGGTCAACTAGCCTACTTTAAATGCAACAGGCTGTAGGCGGCTGTAAATTGTGTCGTCTTCATAAATATGATATGATAAATCAAACATACTTCATACTTTATCTCCTCAGGATCAATTAGAAAGTCGTGCACTCACCTGTCCGTCAGTGAAGAGCACAGCCCCGTCACGTGGAGCCTCCAGCAGCAGATGGCCTGGCTCCATCTCCACCCCGCCCACATCCCAGGTTAAACCCACCTCATCTTGCGCCCCGTTGCGCCCCCTCTCGGTGCTCAGCGTCACCGACTCTCCACACGGCCAATGCACTGATCCAGATCTACCTTTAGGATACTAAACCCATAGAAAAATATGTATAAACCCCTGTGGTCCATCCCTGCTATGATTGGCTGATTAGATAAATGTATGAGGCAGCAGGTGTACATTTCATCATACATATATCATACTCTTCAGGGGTGTCAAACTAATTTTAGTTCAGGGGCCACAAACAGCAGTATCTGATCTCAAGTGGGCCGGACCAGTAAAATAACAGCATGATAAACTTTATTTTAGTGCATTATTAAGATGTTTACAGCTAATGAACTATCCTTTTACAAAACATATTATGAACAACCTTTAATTTCTTGATAAAAAATATGTGCAATTTCAAATTTTCACACTTGGCAAATTCATCCTGTTTTTCTTTAATACTTTTTTTTAGTCTTTAGATTGATTATTTTGACTACTAGTCTTTTATTTGGTTATTTATTTTTTTATTTATATATTTTGGGGGGGTTTTGCCTTTAATTGGCAGGTTAGTTGAGGGAGGCAGGAAATGGGGAGGCAGAGTGAGGGGGAATGACACAGCAAAGGGCCACCCGATGTGGGATTTGTGGAAGAAAATCTTAATTCGGTGTTGTGAAGAGAGCAAAACCCTACACCTATGAGTGTCTCTAACCGGTTTACCCTACTGATCTTGTGTCCCTTAGACAAAG
The DNA here is from genome assembly GCF_905171665.1 of Trachurus trachurus. Taxonomy (NCBI): domain Eukaryota; kingdom Metazoa; phylum Chordata; class Actinopteri; order Carangiformes; family Carangidae; genus Trachurus; species Trachurus trachurus. Next base: position 19,389,018 of record NC_139899.1, read on the forward strand.
TCTTTCACTTGTATTACAGTGCTACCTTCCCCAACACACCTTCTCATCTAGGTCTTTGTTTCTCTGTACATTTTGCTTTTCCGCTGCCTCTTGATAATTCAGTTGTGTCTCAATCCTGTCTAGCCATCAGAACCTTGAGATGCAAATACCTTTGTTTCCCACGTGACCCCCCTCTTTCTACAACTGCATCTGTTCCCTTGACCTTCATTCTGGGTCAGTCTATTGTCACAGACCCACTCTGTCAGTAGGCTCACCGTTTTCTGGATTACTATTAAACTCACCACAGCAAACTTTGGGATCTGGACTTGTGATTTTTCTTCGACAGATTCGAACCAGGGCCGGCTGCAGAGAGCACGTAGCGCCTGCTCTACCCACTGTCCCGTCTTTTGTTTCTTTTAAGAATTTTAAGTTTGATCCATGTGGATAATGCCATCTGTTGTAAATAATTAATGCTTAAATGAAAATACATGTTTTAAGTAGTGATGAGGTGATGAGTCCTGGAACTGGTTTTCTGTATTTGATATTTAGATGTAGAGAGTGTTACAAGTGGGATCACGACGCTTCGATGTCGTGAAACGTGCTGAACGCGTTGAATAACAAACTGCAAGTGGGGTTTAATAATAAGTGGCAGGTGACAGGAGCAGGTCGGTCAAGTATCACAAAGCACTGCTGTCGTTCCTTGATTTTATCCTGTGTTATCACAATTAAGACTCGAGTCAGTCACAGTAAGTAAAAAGTTTCAATTTTAATGAGGTGAAAGTCATTTTCAGAAATCAAGAAAAAAAAAAAAAACAAGTACATCAATGCTGTCACAGCTTCAAAAGCAGGTACCTTTCAGTTAGTCCTAGAATAGATGTGTGGCAGGGTACAAACTTAAAAAAAGATCTGGGGTGGATACAGGGAAGGAAGGACAAGTAGTCATGGCTTGTGTTTCAGAATCGTCCTGAACGCTCTCTGTCTCTGGAGCGGCGTCTCTCGTGGTCACGGCCGCCTCCTCCTCCTCGACCTCTGTCACCTCTGTCCCCTCTGTCTCCTCCTCTTTCTCTAGAGCGAGACCGCCTCTCTCTCGATCGAGATCGAGACCTATGGCGGCTGTGGAAGTGCAGAGGGAGCGATGATGAGTGCTATTCACCAACTGAACAACACAAGACTGGGACTTAAAGTACTTCAAGGTAGAGAATGATTTCGTACCTCTTCCTCCGGCGTCCGTAGAGCTCCCTCCTCAGTTCACGTGAGATGGGCTTCAGATGCATGAAGTTACAGAAACCTCCACGAGTGCATTCCCTGTGAAGTGAGAGGCAAGTTAAAATAAAATAGGACTACACGACATCTGTGGTGCAAAAATATTTCATTTCATTCATGCGTTTGGTGTTGTTGTCAGACGGCGCTCACCCCATTTCATACTGGCGACAGCAGGCTTCTCTGAAGTCTGTCACAGGAGAGAGTTCAGCATGGATGGGCTGTCCGTTAAACCACCGATTATTAAGGTCGATCACGGCCTTCTCAGCGTCCTCTTCGTAGCGGAACTACAACGACCATCAAGAGAAAAACAGAGCAGTTGAAGAAGAGTTGAAGAGCTGCAGAGTCCAAAGCGCGGTGCGATTGTCATGGTAACTTCTGATTCTCACCTTCACGTACACGTTTCCTACTAGGTGGTCTCCGAGGTTGTCACATACGTTCATTTCCTCCACTTCTCCGTATTTTTCTTCCATCTCTGTGAAGACCTCCTGATAGGACGGCAAAGAAAACCAAAAGCAACAATAAGAATTTCAGCGTAGGAACTGGGAATTATTGACCGATTCAGCTTCTGGCTGAGAAAAGACTCCAACAGGTCTGGCTACGGACCAGTAGCATGCTGCTGTAGCAACTGCTGAAGGAGGAAAAATTATCTGGCACTCAACACCCATAAAATTGCAAATAGTTGTTTTTATGTTTGGATTTTTGTATGAATTACAGTATTTAATGTTTTAATTAATGGGCCTTAAAAGGTACTGGCAATTAGATTCTGACACTAGCTGGACAGAGTCAGGTTTGTTTCCAGTCTTAACACTGAGAGAAGACCAGAGGCTTTAATTTTAAATCACCTTTTCCGATCTGCGTTGGCCAGAAGAAACACTGCAAACTAATTACAAAAATGAATAGTGTGTTTTCTTTGCATCTTCTGTGTATTTAATGGTCTCATAACAGGTTAAAGAATATGTACCAGTGACAATCGTCAGAATGACATGAGTTACCTCAAAAAACTCGTCATAGTGCTCCTGCATCTCCATGTCACTGATGGCACCTGGTGGTTATAGGAGAGAACAATGAATTTACACAGATAGTTTTTACAGCGTTAGTGGCATATTTCATCAGAGCAGCTCAAACATCCACACAGTAGTTCACCAATATCAAACCATTAACCACTGCCACAGGGCCGCTCTGCTTTTATGGTTTCCCTCACAGCTGTTCTATAAATATTTTTTTCTTACCTTTTCAAGTCCTAATATACCAGTACACTGACACCGCTAAACCTGTCTAGTTTATTTCCAGCAGCAAAATGTGGAGCTCCGCACGGTGGAATATTTTGTAATACCGTTTTTTGTAAATGAACGAAGCTTAATCAGGAACAAGAGGGACCATTTTAAGAAGTAGATCAGGCCAATTGTTAAATCTCAGCTCAGAGAATTTGGTGAGTCCAACTTTGAACATTTATTATCTGTGGTATCAACAACTGTTAAGACTGTTTACAACTCCCCTGTCTACTTAAAGCTTCTAGATGGTGAAAACATAGGTTTATAATCAGAGAAAATTATATTTCTGACAGTCACAGATCAATGTCAGGGGTTCAGACACTTACAGGTGAGGCCATCGGCAGACTGGGCGCTGTTCTGAGGGTTCCTGTAAATGTTCAGGAGGGCAATCGTCTGAAACACAGAAACGAACATTTTTTGGATGATTAGGTTTGAGAGCTCTACATAAAAACTTGTGCCCCAACACAACTTATTAAAGTCTTACTGTAACAATTCTTTAACTATTGGTAACTAAGTTCTGACAAGGAGCAACCTCCTACCCCATTAAATGTATTAGGGTATAATGTCGGTCCTGTTTAGAGACAAAGCTTTCTAAAAAAAACAACAACACTGATTAATTAGGAAAGTATTTGTGCACAAGCAATTTAAATTATAATCCTGAATAATATGCAGGTCAGGCCTTTCCTAGATGCTACTTTTTCCTTTATATGTTTGGGAATAGATACATGTGTCTACTGTTAGGATTAGAAATGAAATATTTGGATTTTAAACAAAGAGTATAATGTTACCTGGCTGAACGTTGGCTTATTGTGTAATCTGGAGCAGCGGTCTCCATGTCGACAGGCACCGATTTTAAAATAAAAAGAGCAGTTGACCCTGTGAAAAGAGAAAATGAAGATGAGATGAACATTGCAGAGGACATGAAAACTTACATCTTGGGCCAGACAGAGAGACATTTATCAAAAACTATGATCTACAATTCAAACAAACTGCAAAGCAAATGTTGGACCCTAAACAAGTCTGAGGCCTTGTTACGCCCTAATCTCTGACAGGCCTACCAACAGCCCTGCAGGGATTTTTCCTGTTTTGATGAATACACCTAGGTAACTACCCACCAGGGCTGGACATTACACAACAATTGCTTCATGACATCAAATGAAACAAATGCTTCAGTTCAGACAAATTATTAACACTTCTGATTAACATATGGAAGAAAAGGTTAAATTATAACAGCTAAATCTGTGAAAATTACCCATGATTTAAACTTTTAACTTTCAACTAACGAAACACAAATGAGTGCATCACACCAAGTACTGACAAATACCTAGTACCAGATGTTTGTCAAACATACAGTTGTTCATATTTTATCTGACTGAAATACAGATGAGATTGGCTTTAGATGATTAACCTGAAGAAAGTATCCAGGTGCATCTCAATAAATTAGAATATCATGGAAAAGTCCAACTCCACTAATTCAAATAGCACTGAGTGCATGTAGATGGACATACTTTACAGAAGGCCAAAATTTCCATATTAGAAATGCTTTTTTAAATTGGTCTTTTGTCATATTCCAATTTTTTGAGATACTGAATTTTAGGTTTCATTAAATGTAAGCCATAATCATCACAATTTAAAGGAACTTAAATAAATAAAGACATGAAATGTTTCATTCTGTGTGTAATGGATCTATATAATGTATTAGTTTCACTTTTTGAATTGAATGACTGACATAGATAAAGCTTTCCATGATATTCTAATTTATTGAGATGCACCTTATGTGAGATCATTCATTTTTAAATTATTTTAAGACAAGACACGTGTGGTGGTAGGACCGGACATTGGGATATATAACGTTAATAAATGACTTTAAGTGCGAGGATAACCACGTTGCGTGATGCTAGGTTATGAGAAGATACCTCTAATCACTGTGTCTATTCTCAATGATCACCTTTCACTTACTAAAACGATCACAGGGATTGATCTTCAGCTCGCACCAACGAGGTTGCCCTGCTGCTGTTTACCCGTGAATTTCCACCAGAACAAAGACTCGCATGGGCTTCAAGGAGCAGCGAGCTTTGGTTAATCCTAAACTAATATGTACATTATAGTTACTGTATTACTCTAAGTCGTTTTAACAAGCTGTGCGATTCAAGTTTAATTCATTGAAACTAACTCGTGATAACTGCTCAGCAGCAGGACGTTGCAGGAGCCTCACGGCTGCGGCGCGGTATTTTTTACTGACGTTAGCATGTTAGCATTAGCTCCTAAACCAGTGTGCCGTTACCGGCTGCAACCGTAAACACCACAGATATATATAAGAACCGTCACCGGGAAAAGTGGACTTTGGTGGGGGGTAAACAGACGAACGGGAGCGTTAACAGGTTATCTACTTACTTATCTTTCTCTGTCCCAAAAATGGACGCCAGGTACTCTGCCATCTTGACTGGCCTGTGTCGGTTCAATCTGCAGCAACAACCACCAGGCTAGCACCCCGCCGGAACTCCTTCAGAATAAAAGCAGAATATTCACACGTAGGCTAATGCCAAGACAGATGTACTGAGAAAAACTATGCTTGTGCAAAATATACGTATATTTCAGTTGGATATAAAAGTGTATTAGGCCAACTTTTATATTTTGTAAAACTTCCATTCATTAAAATGCTTCATTTTAAGATAATTTACAACTATGCCTTTATTTTGAATGCGACCCGGAAACATTCCATACTATCGGTCATTTCCGCCTGTACTGTAATTTTCGAAACAAGAGTCTCTTTCACACTGTGCGTGCAGCTGTTACATCTGTTTGATGTGTAGATACGATTCAAAAATGATCAGCCAATTATTACATATTTTAAATTTACCATCTTAAAGGTAGAAGTTAATATTATACAGTTTACTATTTAAATTTCAACTTGTCCAGTGTAAATTTTGTAGGAGTCTGTTTCTGTGAAAGAAGTTGCACCAAAAAAACGCCCCTTTGGTCTTGGTTACGTTTCATTATTATGTTAATTTTCTGTTGTCACTAGTACGGGAGTGGTACACTGCAAGTAGATTCCCTATTAGCATTTCCCTTTTAAATGAGTTTACATACTCATTTGATACAAAGTGTGTTTCTTCAACTGCTCACAATACATATTTACATAATTATAATTTTATTGTGGTTAAAGTTTTTTACAAACATTATTACCGGAGAGCAATACACGACAAACATAAAAATGGTGCATGTTGAAACCAAATAACAGTATTTCCTGTTATAAAAGCCACATATGAGACAACTTTATTTTTAATACTTGATCTGCACTTCATCACAAAATTCAAGCAAGTGCTAAAGGATAAATATTGTAACACAATAACAACATCATATGAGCAGGTACTGAATTGTCCATCAGATAATATTTGATAACTGGACAAAAACTGGCAACATCATAAAAATAAAAATAAAAATGAGTAAATTAGTCAGAGATGGTGAGAGATGTGTTTTTGAAAAATTGTCAAGTAGTGTTTGCTTTGTCATCATAAAGAACATGCACTGAAGATTTAACAGCAAAGACCATTTGTTACAAGTCTGCAATGACAAAATGACTAACCACAATAAACACATAGCTGTACCAACTCATTTAGCCACATAAACATTTACAGAAATTACAAAAGGGCCCTAAACTGGTCCTTGAATTTTTACCTAATGTTACCCTGCAGGGGACATGTGCAAAATGCAGTTTTACTATACACTGGACAAACTGGTTGGTTAAATCCTTGTCAAATGTGTGTGTGTTTGTGTGACCCTAGACTCTGATGAGTGAGACAGCTCATTCTTGCCCCATGGCCCTCTAGTGGATCCATCCCATCCCCATTATAGATATCTAAATTAGCGCTTATTTATTGGCACAGTTATATAGGTTACACTTCATATTACTTACATCAATGATTTCAAAGCCACATTAGTTAATGAAAGGTGGCGAGTGAGACCTGTACAATGTGCGCCATCATCTAACTCCTAAGAGAAGCTATATTGGTGTAACTTTATCAACACACCAAGTCAATATGATGGACACACACACACATATGTAGACATAAATTAATCAAAAATCAAACACACGATAAAACAAAGCCGTGCAGAAAGATGAAAGCTCTTTAATCCTGATGTTAGCTTTCTTTTTAGTTTTAACTTTAGTGTTGTCGGTTAGTCTCCGCCCTCCTCGGTGTGTGTACTTCACCAAATAACTTGCATGATACGTCTCGACTGTGAGTGAAATTTGGCTGCTTATCCGCCACAGTTGAACACAATTCAACACATTTTGAAGGCCTGAACTTTTAACAGGTATGGATATTTTCCAAGATGTGAGGTTTGTGGTGGTGAAAGTGTATTAAAATTGTGGGGGGTTTTGTGGTAAAGAGTCGTGTTTGTCGTGCTCGGACTCTTCCCGCTGTTTTGCTGTTTTAGCTCAGTTGCTAACTTAGCTGCTGTTGTTGACTGCTGGTTTAACGTCGTCAGGGGGGGGAAATGGCGCCTTTTAACCTTAATTATATACACTATAAACAAAGCTGTGCTGCCATAGCGTGGCTCACTTACACGACTGCTGCTTCTGTTGCTTTATTTTGTATGTGGAAATGAGGAACGGCCTCACAAAGTTAGTTAGTTAGCGTTACACCACTTCAGTGTTAGCCGAGATGCTAACAGTAACGCTGCAGCAAACACACATACACCCAAAGACTATGCTTCTTCCTTTTTTCTCTCTTCCTTTTTAAGCCCATACTTCTCTGTTTAGTCGCAGTTTTTGTTGTTTCGATCTGTCGCCGACATCTCAGCCGGTCTGTGTGGTAGTTGTTTTTCCCTCTTTTAAAAAAAACTCGGGTCGTGTTTTTTACACGGCTGCTCTCGGAAGTCTTACGGCGCTGTAAAACCTTAGCCAGGATTTCCGGCTCCTTTTCCATTTGCCCTATGCTGTTTTGTTTCCGTTTATTCTATTTCCGTTTTAAAAGTTTTCTACGTCCAGAGTTAAAGTGTGCTTTAATAAACACGTAGATTAATTACGAGGAGCAGCGCAGTTTAAGCGATATTTTAACCGTTGTTTTAATTAGCACGCGGAGACCAACGGTTGTGTCGCGAGCTGCTGCTGCTGCCTCCGCGCGCCGGTGGTGCATTCGCGTGCAAAAAATCGTAGCTTACTGTGGTTCAGCTTCAACGCAGCCACACGTGTAGCCTTGTGCATACATTTTTAGGGCATATACATTTTTCCCAACACTCGTCTGTGTTTTCTATTTGTGTTTGGTGCCTATTCTGTTTTCTTGGGGCACTGATGATGGCCTACTGGTTGGCCTTTAGACGCCAAAGCCTCGCCCTCGAGTTGGCTAACGTTAGCAGTGGAAACAGTCAGTGAACTGTCCCACACATGGCCAATGAGAAGTCGAGGCTGAGGGGCCTTTATACTACTGTATTACTAATAACACTATTGCCACACACCACCAGACTGCTCTGTGTCATGTCATATCTACAGGATGAGCTCTTTATTTTGCTGCCATTAACTTAAATACAGAGACAAATCCTATGTTTTCTGTTTATTATTAAATTATCACTAAAAGTTTATTGTTGCATGGCCTTACAAATACAAATTCATACAGCAGGGCTCCAGACTGCCACTAAATGGTGCTACCAATACATTTGCTGGGTTTTTGTTTGTTTCTTTTTCCCAACACTCAAAGAATCTGTAATCTGTCATTACAGGTGACAGGCCAAGGTATATGAGGATCATGAATGAAAAGGAAGTTGATTTACAGTGTGCGCCCCTTAATTTTGTGCTACTACTAAAATTTTAAGTGAGGGGCCATTGTGCTCTTAGTAATAATAATAATAAAAAAAAGCTAGTCTGGAGCCCTGTACAGTTACTTGATAAAAATGGCAAGACTACACATTTATATGGTTCTTTTTGAATATTGGGTAAATGTTAAAGATTTAGGGTATGGTGACTTGTAGGTCCATGGAGTCTGAGTCCGCTCCGCAGTATGTCTTTTCTGTTCTATACATTTATCAGAATGAATTATACATAACCACACAGCCATGTATATACAGTATAACCATCATAAATCTGATTATTATATGGAGGATAAGGATTTCAATTTAAAGCTATCCTCTTTTTTTTAATGAAATTATTATTCAGTGTTGTGAGAGATGTCTCTCAAACAGAAATAATGCAATAATAATAAACAAAACAATTATGTAAATAATAGTTATTAGATAAGAAACAATATGAATATTAAACCAAAAACATTTATCACACTGAGCTCGCTGAAACACTGGGAACACATTTAAAGTGTTTGTCTATTTGTATTTGTAAGTCAGTATTCAAAGATAACACTCAGTTTTCCTGGATTATAGTTAACTCTCACTTTTAATGCTCTCCCACAGCTTGGCTGCCAGAATGTCTAAAAGTGAACCAGAAGAGATGATAGAGATCGAGATCGATGAACGAGAGAAACAGGCGTGTCTGGAGGAAGGGTAAGTAACATGGTCATTTGAGGTGCATCGTCATAAAACATACCAGTAACTGCTGCATATTTTAAATTCTTCCCCCTACGTTTTTTTCCCCTACAGAGTTGAGGAGCAGACGATCACTGCGTCTGATTTGATTCAGCAAGACATCGACATCAATGAGCCCATTGGCAATTTAAAGAAGCTTTTGGAGCCTCGTGTCCAAATATCACTGGATGCGTTTGAGATCTGCCTGCAGGACATTCAGGTACACATGTTGAGCCCTTCGAGATCGCTTTATGATTTTATACTTGTATTAGTGGCACATGTCTAATTCAGGTCTGACAGTCTCCTACCGTCGTCTTACTCTTGAATTCTGACTTTTGTTGCGTTCTCTTCTCAGCTTCACCCTGACCACAGCCTTTTCGATCAGGGAGTAAAGACAGATGGCACAGTGCAGCTCAGCCTGCAGATTATAGCCAAACCAGGTACTGACCACACCAGAAACCACCAAACTATCCACATGGAGCTTCAGCAAATATATAACTATGCCTTGAAGTTTCTGTCCAAATCTTAATTATTATTATTCCTTTCCCCTTCTGTCCAGGTGAGGAGAAGCTGAACATCTTGGAAATAGTGAAGCCGGTAGAAACGGTAGAAGTGGTGATTGATCCAGACGCAGCAGGAGAGGAGGGGACTCTGGTGGAGGAGGGTCATCTCATCGCAGTGGAGAGGACCGGTCTCTCCGATGAGACGTCAGAGCAGGTTACGCGCTGGGCCGCGGCACTCGAAGGCTACCGCAAAGAGCAGGTCCGCCTGGGGATCCCGTATGGTGAGGAACACGTTTAAAAAAACAAAACAACCTTTAACATGGGGCCGGATGAATGTGGTTGTTCGTATATGAGGAACGTCTTTCCGTCTCTCTCCCCTCAGATCCCGTCCTGTGGTCGGCCGACCAGGTGATCCACTGGGCCGTGTGGGTGATGAAGGAGTTCAACATTGACGAGATGGAGATAGGCAGCATCCACATCCCAGGTCGAGAGCTTTGCGGTTTCAGCCAAGAGGAGTTCCTTCAGAAAGTGCCCAACGGAGAAATACTCTGGAGTCACCTGGAGCTGCTTCGCAAATGTAAGCAGAAGGAGTTGTTGTAGGTTTCATGGCTGCGTGTGTGTAACAGTAAACACACTCCCAATGACTGTGTGTTTTGGGTCATTTGAAAAAAAAAAGGAAAGTCAAATTTGAGCTTAAAAAAAAAAAGAAGAAAGGCGCTTTTTAACCTTAAAGCAGAAGTAAGTGATATATTTGTGTTAATATAAGTCTTAAATAGTTATATCTTCCGACAGCAATCACTTACATAGAGTGTTTGGTCTGAATCACGGGTCTGTCAGTCACTCTGCTCTGCTCTGAGCCGAGGAGAAAACATTTATCGTATCCTACAGTTTTTATCCAATGAGGAGAGAGAACGGCATGCAGGGCTGTGTGTGCAGCCAATGGACGCCGTGAATGTGGCGACGTAGGGACGAGGACTGTTATGGTGCGTTCAAGGAAACTCGTTTTTTTCCGACCTGTGAAGTCGTACCAGTTCGATCTGGTACATAGACTGTACAAAAAGACGTACTGGTACGATTTCACGGGTCGGAAGTTACGAGTGGCCGTTATAGTGACTTTCACTGGTAAAACAGGTCGGAAAAACACGAGTGGGTTGCCTGGAACGCTACAAAGTCGTAAGTTGTGACTTGAAGCTGTAATTTATGATTTCAAAAGCCTGCCTGGAACGCAGCATTAGCGAAAACGACCGGATCACTCACTTCTGCTTTAATCATATACACTTTAAACAAAGCTGTGCTACCATAGCAAAGATAAAAACAAATCTTATCCCTTGTATTTATTTCAGATGTGCTGGCCAGCCAGGACCAGTCTGGAGGAGACGCCACAGTCACTATTGATCAGCGTAAGTTTCCTAGAGAACAAGGATGTTACATTAAATTTAGAAAGCCCTTACTGTTGTTGTATTATGAAATACAATATACTAATAATGTATATACTCTTAATTTCATTGTATTCTGTAACACAATGGCAATAAAGGCTGTAATACTGTGTGAGAAACGCTCACATATAGGTTCGCAATTCTTCTTGCATATTTATTACCACATAGTCGACAGCACTTTTTAATGTCATTGGCCAGACTCAAAACTAGAGCTAAATATTTGAGTTTGGTAAATGATGAATCATTTCAGTGATTTTAAAGTAAATATACACAACATGATTAAGTCACGTGGGTAAATCAATATTTTGGATGGTTGATGAGACAAAACAAGCAACACAAAGAAATAATTCACTTTGGCCTCCTGAAAATTACCATAAACAGATTATTTTTGGACTATTTCACAACCTGAAAAATGAGTTGATTGTGAAAGTGATGCTTAGATGCAGCCCAAAGTGTCTCTCTCTAACTTCTCTGTCTGCGTCTCCAGCGGTGCAGATCATCCCAGCTCAGGTGAGCACACCCACTGCCATCAAGGTGCTGAAGCAGAGCCGCGGGCCCCGGGCGCCACGGATTTCGGGGGGAGAGGAGCGCAGTTCACCTGGCAACCGCACAGGTAGTTCACTACTACGACTACAACTCAGAAGAAGTCTGTGTGTAGTAGTTCATATGTAAGCAACTGTGTCATGTTTTAAAGAAGACTGACCGTAAAATGCTCTGGTGGTGCTTCTCCAGGAAACAACGGTCAGATCCAGCTGTGGCAGTTCTTGCTGGAGCTGCTGACGGACAAGGACGCGAGAGACTGCATCTCCTGGGTGGGCGAGGAGGGAGAGTTCAAACTCAACCAGCCTGAGCTTGTGGCTCAGAAATGGGGCCAACGCAAGAACAAACCGACCATGAACTACGAGAAACTCAGCAGAGCCCTCAGGTTTGTCTCCTGTTTATTATTTTTAATCGTATTTAGGGCCACTGCTGCTTAGTGTTTCATCCCAATACAAGTTGAAATGGCCAAAGTCAAAGCAGAGAAAGCCAAGATGTCCTGGTTGTAAACACCTACAGCCTTCAGACTGAGTAACTTACAACAAGTGCAACTTCTCCTTGTGTGACTTTACACACACAGACTCTCACTCTGGTTCTGTCTTGTAGATATTACTATGACGGAGACATGATCAGCAAGGTGCAGGGAAAGCGCTTTGTCTACAAGTTTGTGTGCGACCTGAGGACTCTGATTGGCTACAGCGCCGCCGAGCTCAACAACCTGGTGACCGAGTGCGAGCAGAAGAAACTGGCTCGCATGCAGATCCACGGCAACAGCCAGCCCATCACTACAGTGACCTTAGCCACCATGACGTTAGACAAGGACAGTTGAAGGAGGCCGCGTCGCAGCGCTCTCCGGCCGCCTCAGACGAAAAGTTAACTCTCCACTGCTGACTGGAAATCAAATCAAGTTTTTATTTCTTTATCGACACAGCTGTGTTTATCAAGCACAGAAATGCAAAGCTGGTCTCTGATAAGTGTGGATTAACATCTTTGTTAATGTCTTTACAGTTTTAGTCCAGTTCGAAATGAGGCAGGTAAAAAAAAGTTTTGTTTTGTTTTGTTTTTCTTAGCTTTTCTTTAACGCTAACCAACCGAAGCGTGTTCAGGATGAGGCGGAGGATGTTTGAGTGAGTATTGGGTGATGCTGTTGTGCATGGGACTGAATGCTTGAATGAGTGACTGAAAACCCAGTTATGAGCTTTGTGTAATGTATCCCTCGTCTGTAGTTTAGGATCATTTCCACTGTATATACCGGTACTCCATGTTTTTGATAGCCACAAGGGCAAGTGTATTTTCATATTTTCCATTTATAGAGCACCTGTTTTGTATTTTATTTAGTGTTTGTTCCCTGAATTGTTGGACCCTTTTTTGTCCACTAGGGGGGAATAAAGTGGCAAGCATTTTTCTTAAACGTCTGGAGTTCAGTCATTTCACACTTCAAGGTTTTTTTTTGTTTTTGTACATACACACTACAGGCCAAAAGTTTGGAAGCAAGATCAAATTTGTACAAACAACAATCATAGTTTCATTGGTATACTTTGCAACAAAATAAACATTATTATAATATAAAGACTCACTTATCAGAATACAGTTTTACTTTAATTATCAGGTATTTGGGGTTTTCTTGGTTAGACTTTGCTTTCTTCAGAGTAACCTCCTTTGGCTTTAACGACAGCATGGCAAGTTTTTGAAGGTATGTGCCAGGAATTGCATTTAAAGTTTTCTTAAGTTCAACAGTGAGAGACTGCCGATTCGTGGGACGCACTTTTCTGACTAATGGATCCAATCCAAACACAAGTTCAAATAGAGAGAGGTCTGAGTAGACTGCGGGGGCCAATCCATCTTTCCAAGAACACATTGACCTTTTTCTATCATAACTTCAAATTTCTTCTAGTCTCTCCAGAGTGTAGTCAACTCATTTGTTGTGCAACATTAGGCATTTAGCAATTTTTCTTTTTCAGTGTATCTTTCTTTCGTCAGTGTAGTACAAATCTGTACTTTATAGCCATATCTGTGGTAGTTTTTCATAGATATTAACAGATTTATTAGGATTTTTGTTTGCAAACTCTCAAAAGAAAACTGAATAATGCAAACTGTGATTTTTTTTTTTTTTTTTTTACTTTTGCACTGAAGTTGTGACTCTTGCAAATCTTCTTTTTTCTTAACATTTGAGGAAAATGGTGCACAATGCACATCAATGAAAGCAAAGTCTGATCATGCAGTAAATACATCCCAAAATCCATAGAACTCATACTGGAAAGACATTGTGAACAGAAACTTGGAAGTTGCTTCCAAACCTTTGGCCTGTAGTGTAGTTAAATCATGACAGCCAACAAGAAAGTAATATGTACATTCAAAATTTTATTCATGGTATAGTGAATGTAGAAAGCTTTTTCTTACTCTAAGCAAATGGTTCATTTAACTACACACAGAGGAAGGTCACTGAATCAATGAGAGAGAAAAAAAAGCATCTTTTTTTTTGTCACTAGCCTTCAAAAGACACCCGGAGTGAGCATCAATACAAATTTATAACATTCACCTGATTAAGAGCTTCAGTTAGTGTTTCTGTACATGTGTGGATATAACGCATAGAGGTGATATGTGTTGTATTTCTGTGGTATAAATGCACAATATGCATGTCACATTCATGTTTAACTGGAGGTGGCGTGATTAACTTAACTAGGGAAGGAGAGGGCAGGGGGGGCATGTGTCTCTTCCATGCTGATGTGAGATGTGCTCGTCTTCCCATTGATAATTAGACTATTTAGAGACTCGACAACATGTGCGCAGATAAAGAAAATATCCACCACAGGACAAACAGAAGCACTGTACAATGTATACACAGGAAATCTAGAAAAATAGAATAATGTGCATGTCTGATTTTGTGAAGGAATGAAGAGATGGGACCGACCGTCTCTAGAAAACTGCTCTGATCTTCACAGGCCAACGCGTCCCATCTGTTAATCAACTACTCGCACAACTGACTCCAAAGTGCTGCACTGTACAATATTGCTGACACAGGTAGAAAGAGTATAAACATGAGAAATGGGGGTTAGAAAAGAAAAAGACTGATGAATGCACAAACTAAACGAGGGGAGAGGGGGGGGGGGGGTGAAGACGAAGAGGTGGAGCTTGATTATGAAACTGGGCCACCGAGCGCTGGAGATCCATTTTCCAAACATTAGCGATCAAGAGGAACAGTGGAATGATAAATCTGGAATGATAAGACTCTTGGAAAATCTCCTAAAAACTTCATTGTGCTGCAACAGTGTGAATTGGCATCAGGGACAAAACAGCAATGATATTTGGTGATAATAATAATAATCAAGACTTACAAAAATGACAGAGTGCATAGAACGCAAACAGTAACACGATCGTCTTCCTTTCGGATACTATTACACTTCATATATTACATACAGTATAGAGCGTTTTTTTGCCCATGCAGCTAACACAACAGTGAAGCATGGAGATGAGCATAAAGAGCCAAGATTCAGTTAAAGCAAGTCTGAGTGACATCAAAGCAGACCAGATTCTGAATACTCTTTTTCTTCTTCATATCACAAGATCACAAAGAAGACACTACAAATGTACAATCCTGCTAACATATCTAGGAGGAGGGCCGCTCCCGAGGACCTCGACATACAGTTAACTGTATCTGTCGTCAATATTGCCATGCACTACATAAACTTACAGCTAATCTCTGTCTTAATATATTACACATAAAAAAAAATCAGAAAACAAAACATTCAATCTTTTTCAACTTTTACATATTTTGATTATGTGTATTTTTCTGTATTTTTCTTTTTTTGAAAAACAAACCTGAAACACTTGGGCTTTAATGCTCTGAGAGCCCCTCCTCCCATCGGCAGCTCTAAGAGCCGTTATGTCATCAAACACAGCACAGCTGTCATCTGAGAGCGAGGGGAGCAGGGATGCGTGGCGGTGGGGCGGCGGCGGCGGCGGCGGTGGGGTGGGGGAAGTTTGAGGAAAACAGAACAAACAGTTGGAGTGATGAAGGAGCGACCAGGAATTAAACTGCCGGGGGGGATTACGCGTTTCTGGTCTCAGCCGCGGGCGCAGTACTGCAGTAACTTCATATAAATAGTCAACAGGGTCGTTGTTTTTTCAGTACAAACACTATGAGGTTGTTCTGAACTGTGCAGTCGGAGCAGGGGACCCTCGTCTGACCAAATGCAGGTGAATGTAAGATCAAGCATTGCTCTGTACAATCAAGGGAATCGGGGATTGAGCAGGCTTTGTTCCATGTCAGATTCCTTTGGCCCAAACCCCCTCACTGACACATACACTAGTACAAACATTTCACTTATCCTTTCCTAACCTTCAAAAACAAGATAAAAATCAGCCTTTGCAGTAATCTTCATACCTTCCCTCCCCCCTCAACGTGGTGCGCGGCTGAAGGTGCAGGAGCTTTGGCAAGGGAGCCGAGTGGAACAGACCCTACGACGAGTGCTGAGAGAAGAGTGGTTGGGAGACGCCTGAAGAAAAATGTTGATGAGCAGTTTCTTTCTTTCTTTTTTCTTTTCTTTTTAGTTCTGCATCTGCTCGAAGAATTTGTAGGTGGGATTCTCGTAGCCGTTCTGCTGCATCTTGGCCAGATGACGCTCCTCTGGTGTCACTGCTGCATCCACCTAGCAACACGGACAAAACGAAAAGGTCGGTGAAAAAAATAGGAAAGAAAGTTAATAAAGATTCTCAGCAACACTGATTTCACACACACACACACACACACACACACACACATGTTCAATCAGTCCTTTTCTGTACCTCAATTACACCGTGATGAATAGAGGTATACTGTTTCTTCCTCAGCATCACCAAGGTAATGACGATGACAGTTGCTATGACAACCCCTCCAACCATAAGCCCGATGATGGCACCTTTATTGGACCCTACATCCTCGGCGAAAAACACCTGCCAGTGAAAAATAAAACTGTTTATGTTCCAGAAGCAACTGACAGATGACAGGATGAAGTGAGCTAAATGATTTTCATACCAGTTTCTGATGGTAAACTTCATAACCGGCATTTTGCCTCTCCTCAGTCTCCACCCGCACCTCTGGCATCTCCTCCGGCTTCAGCGCAGATACTGAAAGGAAAGGAGTACGCAAAAGGTGTGTAATAAATCAAATGGATGAAATCATTTGAAGGTAGAAGAGCATTTTTGTTCAACATACAAGTCAATAGTTGTGTTTGTATTATCTGCAATTTAACAAAATGGCTGTATACAGTGGCTTTTTTACAATAAGTGTCATACATTGCAATATCTGTGGCAATAATATGCAATGATGCACCAGGACAGACAGTGAAGGAAAGACTGCTGGCAACCAAACACATGAATGATGCATTAAAACTGTGTTTACTTCTACTTGAAAGGAAGATAATGAATTTAAACCTAAAGGATTAACACATACAGCGTGTAGTTCTATAATAAACACTTGAATGAAAACATAAGCTAATCTTTGTCTTCCACAGGGCAGCAAGTGAGTCTCTTGTTATAACATGATGATATGCAGACAGGTCAAATGTGATATTGATGAAACACCTTGGAAGAATCTCTCTCTCTCTCACACACACACACACACACACACACACACTCACCTGGTCGCGTTGGCAGTCCTCTATCTGGATTTGGGCGAGCATCAACAGGCTCAACTATAAGTTACAATAAAAATAGACAAAAAGATCAGAGTCAAATGATGTATTATACATATATTATTATTATCTACCTATTATCTATATCAGTTTATCAGCTCACATCTCATTAAAATTAAGTGTTTTGTTACTGTGTTGTTTTTGTTACTTACATCCAACAAGTCTTTATCATTTCTATCTCTTAAAAGGTGATTTATATGATAAATAGCTTACTTTTTTAACAATAACAACAAAGCCTCTAATCATTGACGTGTGTGTGTTACCGTGGTTCTCTGTGTTGGGCTGGTTGAAGCTCTCAGGGTGGATGAAGCCGAACCCGTCCAGGCCGGGGTCCATGGGAGCGGAGCTATAGGCCTGATCAGGCATCAGAGCGTCGTTGCCGTAGCTCACCCTGCCGTCCATCTGCAAACACAGAAGGGAAATTCATCAGGGCCCGGATTCACAAAGAGTCCCCTCAGAGAGCTCCTAACTCAGCCTAGAAATGACCCTCGTCACAGAACTTAGTTATTAAGACACGGTGTAATTGTGAAAACAACTTAACACAGTTCAATAAATTGTTAGTCAGGTTTTGTTTGAACATACAGACATGTGTTTGCATGCCGATAGTTATTCGATATTTATTTGCTTATGTTAATCGCCATGCTGGTCATTTCGCATACATATATACGTATATATGTGTATATATATATATATATATATATATATATATATATATATATATATATATACGATTTGAGAGGGAAATTCAGCTCCGGAGTTACATCAAAAGCCAAGAGGCAGACTGGAAAACATCGCGCAGCAATTTAATGTATCGTTGTCCGTTGTGAGCCTGCAATGTGTGGACATACAGTGGAAAATGAACAGACAGCACTACAGTAGCTAAGCGCTGTAACTGAGGGTTTGACAGTCATCACTGCTGCATTGGTGCATTTTTCCAGTTAAACATTATCATGGTGCGATTACCTTCATTTCTTCCGTTATTGTGGTATTTCACGGTGGGAGGTCGACCACAAACATTATCCCTGCACAGTCTAATATGTAGCGTTTAATTAAATGTCATTTAGTGTTTGGAGAATATTTCTCTGATCTCTCTCTCTCTGTCTTTCTGCCATTTCCTTCTCTGCTTACGAAACTCTTACGGCTCTTAAAAGTCCTCCTCCCTCCTCTTAACAGTTAGTCACCTTAGGGGGCTAAGATGCTTTTAATTTAATGCTTTTAAAGAATTTTCTTAGAATTACGTCAGTAAGAGCTACTTTTAGTCTGGACGTCAGGGAGGCTTTCTTTGAAAATGTCACACAGTCCCATTGATGCATTAGAAATCTGAGTCAGGCGTCACTCACTTCAATTTCCTGTTTTGTGGCTTAAACAGAAAAACTAAACTGTGATTTCACTGAAAGTTCACTCTTCAGATGCAGCATCCTCCAGGGAGATCACATTTTGTTTGATTTCTCTTCATTAAACTCTGAAAGGACTCATTCTGCCTCTGCCTTCGTGGTCTTTTCTTAAATGTCCTCTCTCTGCATTTAATCCACCCTGTCTGCATCTCAGCCTCTGTGTGCAGCGTTGTGTCGGCCCATATCATTCAGAGGAGCAGAGGTGATTCTATTTATATGTGTGAGCGAGAGCGTGCAGCTTCTACAGGGCCCGGCTCCCTGCATATGTGAGTGGGTTGCAGCTCGACTCACCCGCCCGTTGCTCTGCAGGGAAGAGACTTGCTGAGACAGCTCCGACTGAACCCTCTGCACAATAACCGCTACGAAGAGGAAGAAGAAGTGGGAAAAAGTGAGTGGGAGAGACACTGTCATCACACATCGAGAGGAGAAGTGAGAGCAAAATGAGATGACTTTAAAAAAAAAAAAATGCATATCAAGTGAAGTGAAATCCACACTTGTCCTGATTACTGAGGAAAAAGATACTGCACCTTCAGCACAGCATTCATCACTGGACTTCAGACATGCTGTAAAACTCGTTTTCACCCTCACTCAGCACTACAGGAGGTTGTGGGGTTATTTAATTAGTGCAGTCTGTATACTCCCACAGCAAATTTAAGATGGTTTAATTAGACTCCCTTTCTTAATAATGAGCAGATTGAGATTGATTTGAGGCATCTGCACTAGATTACAAGGCGTTTACTGTCTGTGGAAGCAGATTTTCAAAGCAGGCTGATGCAAACTTCAATTAATAGTTCAACACTAGTTTCACTTTTATTGCTCAGGGACAGATAAGAAGATATAACAGTCTCCTACCAGTACATTAAATATCAAGCTACTGCCACGACTTAGCGTATCTTATCGCTGTGATATGCCAGGCAAGAAGCAGAGCGGCCATAAAGCCACTGTTCCCGGTCAAGAAGGACTCGCCTGACACGACCCCACGAAAAAAAACCCACAGCTTGTCATTTAAAAAGAGAAAAGTATGAACACTGACCAACTTGGTTCTGGATCTCATTCGCCACACTTGGCACTTTGTAGAGCAGGCCCACTGACTGATTCATTCTCTCATCTATCACACGTAGGTGGGTCAAAGCCTAAAGGTTAGAAGAAAGTGAATAAGTTCCAGTTACTAAAGACAAGATGTGTGAAAATCTATTAGAACATACAGGTGCATCTCAATAAATAAGAATATCATGGAAAAGTCCATTTCAGTAGTTCAAGTCAAATAGCCCCAACCAAGTATTGAGTGCATATAGATGGACATACTTTTCAGAAGGCCAACATTTCCATATTAAAAATCCTTTTTTTTTTTTGTCTTTTTTTGTCATATTCCAATTTTTTGAGATACTGAATTTTAGGTTTCATTAAATGTAAGCCATAATCATGACAATTAAAAGGAAATTAAATAAATAAAGACATGAAATATTTCACTCTGTGTGTAATGGATCTATATAATGTATTAGTTTCACTTTTTGAATTGAATGACTGACATAAATAAACCTTTCCATGGTATCCTAATTTACTGAGATGCACCTGTAACACCTAGTTTGACAGGTGTACAGTACCTGAGGTCGGATCTGCGCAGCCTTCTTGGGATCAACGGTGCGGACGTGCTCGTAATGCTTCAGCGTGTGCTGCCTGTCCTTCTGCTCCGCGCGGACGTACTTCTTCAGCAGATTCAGCACCTGACGAGGCTGGTGGCGGCAGCGTTGCAGGTGTTAGTGGGGTTATTACATGAATGGATCCGTTATAAAAACAAATGTGCTGTTTTTATTTCACACACTCCTTTATATTTGCTAATCATAATGACAGCAGGATATTATCACTGAGAAAAAAACCGTCATGACTAAATCACCCATGACGCTTTGCAGCGGCGTAAACCTGTTGTGAAGACATCAAAGCAATCAAACGGTGAAGCTTCAGAGGATCTTTGGACACGCTTGGACTGTAGCAAGTGGGATGGTTCAGCTGCTACCAGCAGACTGCAGATGAGTGAGTGAATGACAAACCCTGATTCACCATCACCGCTAAGCTCAATCAGCTAAGGTTGCTCATGGTAACAGTGTTTAGGAGGGCCAGAATACATGTTTTGCAATTGTGAGAGAGGCAAAACGACCGTAAAAAGAAAAAAAAGACTCTGCTTCTGTCTGAAGGGGCTCAGAGAGGTCACAAACTACAACCCAGCAGCTCCCGCGTCCATTAACGGCTGCTCAGCAGAGGGAATTGTGGTTTACTGACATTTTGAAAAACAATGGAGCAACCCTCCTGACACCATCCCCCGTGACTCTGTAACAGTTTCAGATCAACCTCCCCCCACCTCAGCCACCACAGCCTGAGAGACGTCACAACTCGGTATTAACATGCGTCTCCAGTGATCCAACCAACAGCGATCAAGTCTGAGTACATCGCTTCACACACACACACACACACGCGGGTTTAAAATGCGTCTAAAGGGGGAACCACTTGTGATTCAACCTCGGTTCACTGCTTTCTATGCAAATAAACAGGTGTGTGTTATTCTTTTCAGCCACTGACGTACACATTGTGAATGTACTGTGTGCTCTAAAATAGTTTCAGTTCATCAAAAAAAAAAAAAAACTGTATGAGGGAACGATCAGACCATGACAGAGCACGTTAGTAGAGTGGGCCGTCCTTCACTGTAGCCAGGATGCATTCACTCAGTACGTTCACATGCACAGGTTAATCGAGCTATACTCAAAATTCGGTTTTGGCGTCTAATCGGACTTCTGTCCTTGTCCCAGTTTACATGCAACAGAGAAAATCGAACAACTGACGGTGTCCTCCTCCTCATGGAGTGATGTGTGTCGTTTCAGCGGGTTAATACGGCCCCTTGTCATGTTGACTTTTCTGTCACAGAGTAAAAAACTGAATATAAACAAGTTAATAGGCCTAACTCTCTCTCTCTCTCTCTAAAACACATTCTCTCGCTGGCAACACTGTGTGAAATGCACTGAATCATTTGTCCAGTTATAGTCGGATTAAGGCAATAATTCAGTTTTTCAAGTGTCATATTGTAAACATACTGACTGCCTGGCTGTTCTTCACAATGCTCAAGAAGTGCAAAGGTATGTTTGTGGATATGTCCGAGCATGTGTGTGAGTACCCGTGGAGGGTTGGCCTGTAGGGCACTCAGGTAGTTTTCCAGAGCGAGGCGTCGGCGGCTGTTGAGCAGAGCCTCCACGCGGGCCATGTGGGTTTCCACCAGCTGCTGCCTCTCTCCTGCTGCCTCCTGCTCCAGAGCCTCCACCTTCTCCTGGAAATGCTGCGTCGCACACACAGTCCACAGACGACAATAAGCTAATTATTATTACCACTACTTTTTTCAATAAATCGGATTATGAATATCAAAATGTATCATACGGTTTTAGTTTTGATATGGATCATTTTAATCTTGTTTCAGTAATTATGAGGCTAATAATCCATATTAAAAAAACAGTGAAAATGATTCTAATTACAAGCACTAATCTTGTGTCCATGTATTCAAACTTAAGTTATTTTAATGTCAAAACAATAATTTTTAAATTTTGGCAATTAGGTCTGCTATGACAGGTCATGTTCTCTTTATGTTTGTCATAACAAGGACATCTCAAACAATGGAAGGAGTTCCATCGCACACAAAGGGGTCGTTTTAACACTGATTTATTTAAAAAGTCAAGCAGCAACGCCTTTCACCCGTGTGGGCTTCATCAGCCTGATGAAAGGACGACCCTTTTGTGTGCGGTGGAACTCCTTCCTTTTTTGGGGGGGGACTTTATTCCTGACACCACTGGCACCATTGTGAGGTTCCTATCTGTGCTATGCAAGGCAGTCTCCTCCTTCTCAATTTTTGACATCTCAATGTCAACTTTGCATCAAAAGTGAAATAACATGATGTTTATGACAGGTGTCATGTCATGGTTATGACAGTATTATGTCAAGTAAAGTGTTACGACATTATTTTTAATAACTCATCTTGATTCTGAGGACATATACAGAAATGCATATAATGAAATGTGGCGTGGTGTGTATCCTACCTGGATGACAGCCTTCTTGTCAGCACGAGGAAGGTTCTTGGCCTGTCTCTCAGCCTCCTCCCACTCCCTCATCACCTGGATATTTAAAAAAAGTGTCATGTCAGGAACAATAGCAGTCATTTAATCCTGAAAAATCCAAGGTTATGTAACGTCATCTGAGATGTCTTGGCAGCCTCATCGTCAACCTAAGACACACTCGCACATGATACCTGGGACATCTTATCACGGTGTTTGGCCTCCAGACTTTCCTTGGCCTTCTGGAAGTCAGTGTGTTCATTGTCATCGCCTGGGGACTCGAGGTAGCGATCCACAGCATCCGGAGGACTGGGAGCCATAGTTGGCACTGGGACGGGGAAGAACAGCAGTCAGGAGTCAAATCAGGTGTCAGGACAGGAGAGGAAAACGCACATGACGCAAAACAAAAAACAATACAAGGAAAGAGGATGCATCAAATACTGGTCCGAACAGGAATCCATAAAGGCAACATGACGAAAGTTTCGACTCAAGACACATACTGTTACAAACAGAAAGTTAAAAGACATCAAGCACTGCAGCTGGGTTTAAACGCGTGTTGATGACATACAACAGTTAAATACACACAGTTTTAATACATGGTTTAAGACACAGATAATCAGGGGACAAAGGGTGACGAGTTTCCCACTCTGAGTGTGTTTATGTCCATCTGTGCCTTTGTTTAATGTGGGAGCGTTGAGATAAGATGAAAAGTGCCGAGTCAGGATCAGGGCAGAGGCTGCACCACTGACGACAGAGTGTGGTGCTTCTCTGAGTGCAAGCAGGAAATCAACCCGTTCACCAACTCTCCCCTGTTCACACACACGGGTTATCAACACACTCAGCGACTTAAGAGATGTTGACAACACTATAGACTCACACATCTGCCAGGTCAGACTACGACACAGCTGCAGCAGCAGACATGATACTTTGCCACTACATGCAAACACACATAGTATAGAAATGCATGCAGATGCACACTGAAATCTAGGCTTCAGTATTCACACTGCCTTGTCCACATGCTGCAAGAAGTATCAGTTAGTGTTTCTGGTTAGAAAATGAATAAAAGAGTCATTAAATGATATGGATATTAAGGACTTAATGTGAGAGTGAAGGACAGAGCATCATGGCTGGTTTCCAACAGAGACACTCACTTGATCCGCTTGCCTTTTTTGGGGGGATTTTCACTTCATTTGACTACAATGTTTAACTGTCATTAAACATAGTAATAGCTCCGATTAAGTTAAATGGCCGGTCCAAAAGCTTTTTGAAGGATACAGCTGGTGGTAAAGTATATTTTTCTTACCATCAACCAAAAGTCTTACTAATGTTTAAGCAACATCTACTAAAATATACACTGTCCGCTTGGTGGGTTTTTTTTTTTTTTTTGCATCAAGTTAGAAGAATGTTCAACCTCTTGTCTTTGTTTGTTTAATATAAAACTTCACCTAGCACCTGGTTGGCTTAGCATAAAGAATGAATTTCAGTCTTTTCAGATAAGATAACAGAGGTTGTGGCAGCTTTATATTCATAGAGAAGCAAGAGTGGCATCAATCCTCCTACCAAACTCTTGGCAAGCGAGTTGATAAGCATCTTTAATGAGATTTGTTGAAAATAGGAAACAATATAGAATCCCACCCGCTGTATCTTATTTAGCAAAACAAATCACTTTGCCTCATTTACCTTCTGTGAAAACATATAGCATTATATACAAAAATAATCTAAGATAACTGAGAAAATAATGCTCAACACAAGACTTAAGGCCAAGCAACCGAATCTCTGAGTGGTAAAGAGCCATCAGACACTCAGGACAGGAAGAAATAAAGAAACTGAAAGTGACTATCTCTCAGCAGCCCGAGGACAGGAATCAGGCTTGTTGTGTGGACACTTCAGGAGCGGCTCTGGTCCCGGGACTTACAAGAGCTGCTGCAGACAGCTAGGCAGTACTCCTCCGAGTCAAAGTTATTCCTGTTGCCCCCACAGCCCCCAAACAAGAAGGGAGCACAGTGGCCCTTCTCAGGCACGAAGTACCAGCGCTCCAGCATGTCGCCACACGGGCCCGACTCGGCACGAGCCCAACACACAGCTGAGACATATGCACACAGGTAAATTAAAAAATGAATTAAAATGTGAGCTTCATGTGAGTCTCATGGAAAACATAAAAGAAACATAAAAGTGTCACTTGAAACATGGATTGACAACATCTAAACAGCATGTTGGGTGTTTCACTTGATTTCTTACCTCGCACGACTTCCTCGACTGATTCAGTGGTGGTGGTGGTGGTGGTTGTCATGGCGATGTTAGAACTGCGCTCGTCACTGTCGCGCTCATCGGTCATGTCTTCATCTTCCTCGTCCTCCTCGTCGTCCTCATTGTCATCCCCATTTTCATCCCTTTCGAAGATTTCCCCCTGTTCATCTTCGTCTTCATTGTCCTCTGTGGTGGCGTCCGATGGCCGTGACATGCTGCAACGACAGCAACGGCCGGTTTAGCATTTGTATCAACAAGTGTGTGTGTGTGTGTGTGTGTGTGTGTGTGTGTGTGTGTCCTGTGATGAATGCGTGCGAGTAATCACACCTGTTATCAGACTCCTCGGTCTCAGCTCCGCCCCACCAGACGTCTGACTCCGCCCCTTCCAGGTCCGCGATGTCCGAGTCTTGCTCTGCTTCTGCCGGACAGCAGACAAATTCCACTCCTCGGAAACGGTCAATGTCACATGGCAACAGCATCCCGTAGTCATGGAGATTCATGGTGCGATCTCCGCAGGACTAACAGTGAAAATAGACATTATTCATTATTATTCCTCCTTCAGAGCTTCTGCGGCTCGCATATGGACAGCAGCATCCAAAATGAAACCGCACAATATTCAGTTACTTCAGCCCTCATATAGTAGCACTGATACCAGATTATCTGTTATAATAAAGGCTTGAAAATAAAATCAGTATTTGACTTTTTGTCTCTGAGGGTGACATTGATGAACAATCAGAAATGAATGAACTCCTTGGAACTTAATGTAATATACGTTATGAACTTGTCTTCTTGTTTCTTCTCACCTCTTTGGCAACAGTGTGCCAGTGCAGGTGGCTCTCGCACTGGTCCATACGCTCCTGGTGCAGGAACTTACACTTGTCTGGTACAAGCAGGGCATCGCTCACAAATTCTCCAACTGCAACATGATGAACATGTCTTTTGTTCATTACAAGTGGTTTAAATGCTCCTTCACACATTCAATCATGCCCACGCCTGGTTGGTAGCATACGCCTGGGCTGTGTGTGAGGGAAACTGCTTACCCAGGCAGCGGTACGGCACCACGATGTGTGTGTGACTGCGGTACTGCTTGCGGCCTTTCTTTCTCCAGTTCTGAATGCTGACAGGCTGGTTTGCCTCCACAACATTTGTGATCTGCAACTCTGGGTAAACCTGTAGAACAGAAAAAGATTGTTTGTCCTTTCCTTACGCCATTACCTGCCTTCTTGTTCTGTCTGCTTGCTCCGACTCTCTAGCCTCGCGTCACCAGGCTCTTCATACAGAGAGGACAAGAGCCTGGTCTCTGTTAACACCAAAGTAAAAGTGTTCACCAAAATTAAACTTATAAAATAGACAATAACTTGTAATATAGTTAAATACAATAAAATAAAAAGGTTAGCTTAATGGCTCTGGGATTTTCTTGCAAATTATATTAAGGTTTCACTGCATTTTTATTAGCTTGGTGCTTTTATTTTGACGGAAAGGCCTGTCTCTCTCACCCTGGTTCCGGTTGCTTACCAAAACTCTCTGAGAGACTCTCTGTGTCCCAATCTAATTCCCATTTGCTGCACTGCTGTCTCGCTCTGTTTAAATACCTCTTGGCAGTACTGCAGGATGCCTTCTTTGGTGCCGATGCAGCTCTTGGTGCCAGAGGGGTCAGACTCCCATTTCCCACTCTGCACGTTGATGTGCATGT
This sequence comes from Trachurus trachurus, assembly GCF_905171665.1. NCBI lineage: Eukaryota > Metazoa > Chordata > Actinopteri > Carangiformes > Carangidae > Trachurus > Trachurus trachurus. Next base: position 19,415,614 of record NC_139899.1, read on the forward strand.
TGAGCTTGCCACAGAACATGGCCACCTGAGGCTCAGTTAGCAAGCCCACAGAGTCATCAGCAGGCACCTGGGGACACAAGAGAAAGGGGAGAGCAACAATAAAGATTGCATAATTTCACCACAGATATCTCCTGAAGCAGCTTATGTGTATTTAGTCCCTGCCAGTTTATTCTACCTCCTTTCACATACAATCCTGCACCTATGGCTCGCTCTCTCTCTCTCTACGGTGCTGAAATTGGTGAGTCAAAAGGATAAGGACCTCTTTTGAATCACACCATAAGCTGAAATAAATATAAATAAATAAAATTACTTAACATTTAAGCTGAAGCAATGCATGATAGCTAAGCTGTTTACATGAAGGACTGTTAGCTTGTGTTATAAGAAAAAGCAATGGGTGTGTGAAGGAATGCCAATTAGCCTATTATAGAAAAGAGTAGAAAAACAAACTGAACCACAGAAAAATCCAGCTGAGTGACTACGGTGTTTTGAATGATCTGGCTTTTGCCTTCTATTGTCCAATAGGATACGCAGTGCCTGTCTGCACTTTATATTTTTCCTCTGCATTTGAGGAAACATAGACGTTTCAATGTGTTTCACATTTTAAGATGTCTATTCTTTCTGGTAGATTTTCAAAAAGACTGATGATGACTAATCCCAACTGGATGCCATGTTATCCTGTGAAGATCTGCATAGCATATAAACCACCTGTTAGTCAAGGTGGGAAACGACTATTTTCCCACCTTATCATTGCCCATCAGTACAAATCCATTATATATTTTTGCTCAATTGGCACAATCATCTTGCTCATTTGATTTCAACCAAAACAGTAAAACAAACAAACTGCAAAAGTAAGCATTGGGTGCGTGACCCAACACCTGGCTGAACACAGGCAGTGTGGCGTGAATATGTGTCACAGATTACTCACTATTGAAAAAAAAAAACATCTTTTAAAGAATGTGATGTGATGAGGTGGGGTTGTATTTCAGAATTGTAGCTAAACATCAGCACTAAACCATGAAAATCTGCAAATTAATCCATAAAAAGCTGTTCATACAGGCACTCCAATAAAAACATAGAAGGCAAAGCTGCATCAAGCCCTGCGCTACCAATTTATTGCTCTTGTGATTATTTGTCTAGTATTACACTGAGGTAAACCACTCTGGCCTGCTCTAATATCAAGGAACAAGCTCAAAGGTGAGTGTGGGTGAAAGTATTTACACATAGGTTATCACATCTAGGTACAGATGGTGCAGGGACTGTGTGACTCTCTCCATCATGACCCAGCCTGCAGCATCAAAAGATATGCAGCAAAACAATGGGTGTATTCAACTCAGATTACATGGGTGGACTATGAAACAGATCTCCGTAAGTGTATCATACATAAACTATTAAAATACACAAATGTTACAGCAACAATACTTCATGAATACAGCTCTGTCATAAGATAATAGTGGTAAAACCATAGCCAAGACACACACAAAAACCTGAACACTACTGGTTCAGATCCAAGTTGTTCAGCCACCAAATTTAGGACAGTTAGTAACAGGAAGGACAAGTTGGGTGACAGTATTAATAATAAAGAGAAATCCTTAAATGAACCCTGAAAAGGTGTGTCACACATAATTAAGGCATTCCTGTAATGAAATATTTGCCTGCAGCAAGGTTTTGAGAAGCTAAGGCAGGAATGTTTGTATGTTTATTTGTCTGCATATCCGTAATTGCAGTATTGTTATGGAAACTCAACTGTAGTCATCCAATGATACACATACAGTATTGCAATGTAAGCCTTGTTCATCCCATTTCCAGCTGGTCCTCCTGAGCTGTGTGTGTGTGTATCTCTATGGTCCAGCAGCAGCAGCAGCAGGCGCCATCTTGCTTGTGTCAAACTAAAAACGCTGCATCCTTCTTTTTTTTTCTATTTTCTTTAGCAATATCATCACCCTGTAGCTGCAACGCTGCTGTGCTGCTGGACCAAGAGAGCCAGGTCGACGCAGCAGCAACACGCTCCACTTCAGCACTAAAGTCCAGGTGTTCGGTATTAGAGGACATATGGTTATCCACACCAAAACTGGACTGTTTGTGTTGCATTATTTGTCACATATAGGCTACACCCCCCGATGCATGAAGGCGTTTGAACCCCTCAACATCTCGGATTTACTGACTGACGTGTTAACACTCCACGGTTGCCATGCCAATCCGTGTCATTTTCTGAGAAGGAAAAAAAAAGCTAACAAACGTTAGCTTCGCTGACCATAGTCACTGCAGCGGTATGGTGATTTAACTTGTTTATCTACCTAGGGCAGCGACTAGTCATTTTAAAAACAGCTTCACAAGAGACCGACGTTGTTAAATACATAAGCAAAATCACGCCAAGACAAACAATAACACGTCCAACACGGCAGGGCCAAGCTGTCAATCACTGACATCTAACGGTAGGCCATGGTAACTTAGCTTCGGTTTGCTAATTCTACGCAGTAAATATGTGTGTACGCTGTTAAAACTGACTTATATTTGAGCTCTTTAAAAAAGAAAAACAGATATTTATAACTGTCAGGGGGTAAAAATAACATATTGGGTCAAAATGAGTGTAGGCCTTGGATAAACCAACCAAGTAATGATGTTATCTTTGGCGGCGGAGGCGATTGTTGTAACGTGTACAGTGTAGAATGTTTTCACTGTTACGTCATAAGCTCACGCTGCGTTCGCATTCTAACCGTTATCTTGGTAAAAGTCAATCTTGTCTGTTCGTTTGATTGTTTTCGACAGCGCAGCCGTGGTCCGCCCGCAGCCCCGGTGAGCCTGCTGCAGGCCCACCGCTGACGGTGAGTGGAGCCAGGGACCGGGTTTACCGTCTCTCTCCCACCACAGCCCGAGCTCCCTCCGCTGTACTCACCTCGGCTGAGAGCGTCAAGGTCGCCACCAGTAACAGCAGAAACGCCGTGTGCTCTCCCATGCCGTCCTCCTGGTATCCAACACCCCGGTTATGTTCACGATTTTTGTGTTAGTAAAAAACTAATTATGCGTTCAAAATATGTGCGTAAAAGCAGGTGGGTATGTGCGTCGACACAACGGAGGTTAGAGTGTTCCTATCCCGATCCCGCTGCTCCTCCCTCCCCGTTTAGCTCCCGACTGAGGCGGCGTGAGGCTGGAGGGATGGATGAGGGCGGGGGAGCTGCTCTGACCGAGTGTGGGCTTGTTTGACTACATTAGTGGGGTCCGAAAACCCACTGACCATTATATTTTATCCAAACAAAATACTATTGGTTCTGGCTAAGACACTTAGTTGGGACTACTGCATTTTCCCCTTCAATTACCTCTCTTTGTATATTCTTTTATCCTTTAAAAAAATATATAGCCTATACTGTATATTGGCAGAGACGCACCTAATTTTCGTTGTGCTTCACTGTTCAATGACAAGGAAATTTAATTGAACTGAAGTAGGCTATGGTAAAGGGCAGGCAATATAAGATGTATCTTCTCCCTGTTCCCTTCCAACCAATGGAAATGTTGTGATGATATTGTCAAATTGTGAAATTGCCTTGTTTGGAATAAATAAAAAGAAAGAAAGGCCCGTGTTATCAGTCTCTCTGGGCCGATGCTTTATGTTATTATGTGGGCGAAAGGTCGTTTCGCCCACATAATAACATAATTGTTTGTTGTTCTGGGTGGGGTAGGCCTACAAACAAACAACACACATTATCTGCACAGAAAAAATAGCCTGCCAGACAGAAATCGCTATGAAAAAAACAACATTAGGCCTATACTATTCTCTCCCTGTCTTCTCCACGAGTAGTGTATTTTACAGTGATTACGTTTCCCTAGGAGGCGGGATTTTCCACGTGTATGAAACACCCCCTGAAAGAGGACAGTCTTCGTGTTGGACTTGACAGCTTTCACTTTTTCCGCGCGACTCACGGAGAGCGGTTGTGTAGATTATTTGCTCTGTTCACGGACTACATGATTTTGACAGCCTATGTCGGATCCTGGCATTTTAATCATAGTAACACAGGTCAGATTCCAGCAGTCCTTTTTGTAAAGTTACTGTAGCCTAAAGCTTTATATAGCTTTATATTCTATTAAATCATGTTCACCGGCAACATGAGGATATTTCTGGGGGCGTTGGTGTTGTTAATTGTCTCAGGTAAGATTTCAACCACAGATTAAACACATGAAGTAACAAATAATTAAATGTATAGGCTACATATGCATATAGGCCTATGCAACTGGCTACGCGATTACTTTGGTGACTGACTAACAATCTCTGCTGACTACATGCCTGAATTACTTAATTTGGAGAAGTGGGTAGTAAACGTGGCGAAGTTCATTCAGATAGCCTACACAGTATGTGATGTGACTTGTCGGGCAGCTCAGCACCGGTTTGCTTGATAAAACAATCTCTGATCCCCATCAGTCAAACTAATCAAACAAAAACTGTGTTCTCCTATTTTGGTTTTTGTACTAGTGCATGTGGGATTAACTACAAAATCAACTCACTTATTTGTCAGATTCAACACCATGTTCAACAGAGCCTGTTTAAGATCACCTGGTCATATTTCACTGAACAAGCACTGATAGTGTGGCTATTACCCTGGTAATATGCTCATAGTCAATTGCAGTTTGATGTTTTTGAGACTCTAGAGGAGATATCAATCCAATACATTTTCTTATGTTGCTAGTGTAACGGGAAGTTAAAGGAACAGGATATATTTTAATACGTGAGGTCACACCCCCCCCCCCCCCCCCCCCTGTGGAATGAGGTGAAAGGCTATTTAAGCAATACTACTTTTAATCGTTTCATTTATACTGATGTGGATATTTATTGGCTTACTTATCCTTCCATATGTATCTATATCTTTTGACATCTGGGACCATGTTGGAAATAAACAAAATTAATGTTCTCACCTGACCAACAGGTCAACACAACACAATGATAAATTAAAACAAAAGAAAAATCACAATACTCCAGTGGTGCAATGCCTAAACCACACTTAAATCTTCATCTTCGAATTCTTTGTGATTGCTAAAACAGGTATTCTATTAAAACATACAGATAAAAGTAGATTTATAGGATACATATGTTACTGTTTGATTTCCCTCTTGCTACTTGATACAGGTGTAGGAATAAAAATAGAATCATGGCATTTGTCCGTCTGCTTCAAGCAATCTTGATCTCTATCTCTCTGTTTGGTATCAGTACTAAACAACATCTGTCGTCTTTTGGTTTCCTTATCAATGGAGTGTGCATTGTCACGGGAGTGGTAGCTTGTGTGTTTGAACAGCAAAGCCAAGAGTCAGTTACTCAAACTGGGTAAAATCTGCACAGTCCTTAGCAGAAGAAAAAGACAGATATGAGAAATAGCATGTACACAGAAAAAGGGGATAACGATGCAGATGTGGAATAATTTCAGAAAATTGTATTTACAAACTTTTTCTCTCATGTAAACACTGTGGATTCCTTATTTTGCAAGGTACAGTTAAAGTAAACAATAGTAAAAAAAAAAAAAAAAAAAAAAAAAAACGAATTTGAAAGTATGGACTTCCTTTGATTGTTGTAATAGCCTTTGGAATATCTGGAGTGAGATCATCTAACTTGAAGTTGTTTGACCTGAAATTATACAGTAAACTGACTAGTTCATGCATCAATCAGAATATAAACTGATGTGAGAACATGCTAAATTAGTATATACTGTAAATAGTAATAATACTATAATTAAAAAAAAAAAGTATTTTCTATCATTATGAAAATCCAATGCTGTTCCTACAGCAATGAGTAAAAGAGAAAGAAGAGCATCTTCCAGACATGATGCATTGTGTCAAGGGGCTTTCTCGTCTTTAATGGACAGGAGAGTTGACAGAGACAGGAAAAGGATAGGGTCGCTCGAAGTGGGATTTGAACGGGGGCCGCCTGCAGTGAGGACTATAGCCTCAACACATGGGGCGGGCGCTCTACCAACTGAGCTAAACACCCTCAGGGGCTTTTTTAGCTCTAAAAAAAAAAGAGAGAGAAAGTGAAAGACACCACAGGAAGCACAACAAAGGAAAGCTGCTGGACATGTGCCCTTTCCTGAGTTTCAGCACAGAACAATGGCGAGAGGTGCTTTCGTAGAATGTTACATTGTTACAGGAAGTCATCTAATCCTTATACTTGATACTGTGTCTTTGATCTCATCTTTCAATGTAAAAAAAAGAAGTTATTGGACCGTGGCCACCACCACCATCCTTGAGTCTGAATGAACTGCTGTACCTGCATCAAAGTGTTCCCACAAGATTGTGTCCACAAAGCCATCGCAACATTGTCTTTTGACCAGCAACATCTAGTCAGTTCATCATTTAGTCCAAGTGAATGTTTGTGCTGAATTTGAAGAGGTTAAAATGAATGAAAACATTCACAAAAATGGGAAATATAATGTCTCAAGCTGTTAAAACAACTGTTTTGAGAACTGTACTAATCCAGGGTTGTCTTTTCTCCTGCAGGTGATGATGAGGTGCCTAGTATCAATGGCATCTCGGGAAAGAGCGTTCTTCTGCCATGCAACTGCACAAACAGAAATTTGAACAAGTCGTTTAGTTGGCAATCACCACGGGAATGTAAAATATACAAAAATTCAACCTTCAACACAAGTTGCAGGGGCCAAGCCAAAGTATTTGTGGCTGAAAACAGCAGCAACTGCTCTCTTCTTCTGGACAACATCACAGCCGATGACCAGGGAGAATACAGATGCAGTTTTAATGTTGACGAAAGATATCAGTATTCTATCATAAATCTAAACATCTCTGGTGAGTAATATTAATTTATTCACTCTGCATATCTGCAGCATCACTCATCCATGAATTTACACCAGAATCTTTCATAAGTTAAACTTAACGTCTTCTCTCACCCGCAGAGCCCACATATGACGAGACAGCCAACCATGCTGGTAAATATTTATTCTAATTTTGTCTTGGAGAGGATGGGACTAATACAATTTAACATTGCCATAACCATATTTGATATGAATCCCAACTGCGTTCACAAGAGGTAGTATTGAGTTGTGATTTATTCTTTTTTTCTTTTATGTTGCCAGGTCAAGTTATAGACCCTAGTCCTGGCCCAGAGCCAACAAAATATGTGATGAGATACTACAAAGCTATTCCCATTGGGGTGGTGCTTGTACTTTCCCTTGCTTTGTGGAAGCGTTGGAAAATTTCACGGTGAGTTGGTTAACCAGTTTTTTTTAGCTTAATACTCGACTCTATAATGTTTTTTTCCCACTGTAGTAGTTTTATAGAACTGGTTAAACCAGAGTTGTGCAACACATCCAGGTGCCACCAGTTCTGCTTTTTTTTTATTTATTTTTTTTAACATGGATCATTGTGAATGAATGGTGCAATGGAAACTATTTCTCATACATATTTTTCTCTCGTGTTTAATTAAGGGGTCAACCCAGGGTATCAGAAGGGGAGATGGACACGTTTGAGTGCTGAATTGGATAAGACAAACTCCAGTGTGAAAGTTGTGACACTACTGAATGGTGGTTAGTCATGACTGTATCATGTCCATGCAAAGACTGTTTACAGGCAGGTTGCATCCTGTATCGTGGATTCTTCTGACAATACCGTCCATTTTGTGAAATCTTGCAGGTTTATATATTCTCCCACAGCTTAAGGATGAACCGATATTTTTATCAGTTATAACAGTTGTCCAAGAGAAGAAAATTCATCATCAAAACTAAAACTAAAACTGAGCCATTTAATGATGAATGTAGGATGGTTAACCAGATACACTTTAAGAGCCATCATTTGCATGTGTAAATATATGAATTTTAATATGAATGTGCCAATTTTATAAGCTGTTTGACTCTTGCTTAAGTAACATAAACAAAGTGCAGATAAGGTGCGGGACACTCTTATAAACTGTATTCATTTGTTCGTTCATAAAAATCTATGCATTTTTCACTTTAAATGAATACTATTCTGTACTGTACATATTTGATAAATTTGTATGAAATGTTTATGCCCATGGGCCACTACACGCTGTGATTTTCTCATAAAGGTCCTTGGATAAGGGTGTGTTGAAAGCTGTTCTTCTACAAGAACTTTGTAGTTTACTGAGGGCAATGAATATTTCACCTTTTGTAAATAAAGAAAATGTATATAACATACAGTACATCAGGGTTTGGAGGGGTGACCTTTGGCATATTTGTGGCATTTCTTATGTTGTGTTGTCATTATCATGTCTGCTTTCTCTATGTGAATTATGGTCACTGGAAACAATTAGTCGGTGCACCACATTCTTGGTAACAGGACACCATTGAGAAACATGTTGAGAATCGTTGAGCAAAGTCATGCCTTTTTTAAAAGAAATGTGGCAACATTCAGCACTGTGTGTGTGTGTGTGTGTGTGTGTGTGTGTGTGTGTGTGTGTGTGTGTGTGTGTGTGTGTGTGTGTGTGTGTGTGTGTGTGTGTGTGTGTGTGTGTGTGTGTGTGTGTGTGTGTGTGTGTGAGAGAGAGAGAGGTGTTAGATGTGTGGGAAAATAAGACGGGTAAACAAAACTCAATCAAAGAAATGTGTTCTTTTTGTTTCTTTTTCCTAAGGTGACATCATCACCCTGAAATGAGGTTAAGCTGTCATGGTACACCTCAATGTCTATTCACTTTTCTATAAGATAAGTTCATGAGCGGAAAAAATAAAGTTTTATAAGAAAAAGCAGGATGTAAAATTGTGATTTCATTTCCCTGTAAAACTTTGCCATTTCCCTTTTTTCAGTAACCACATGCATACTGCATTGCCATGTAAACACATAATAAATAGACCTGATAAACAGAAATATAGAGTTGGTAAAGAAACTACCTGTCAATAATAATATAGTAATGTGCACATGGATGTCATAGTGAGGGGTGGAATAGACCTTGAACATTTTGGTAAGGCCCATGTAAAATGCATGTACAGTTTTGCAAAGTTTGAAGTTTGTTTATTGTATCCCAAATAATGTAAGAAGCAGAGAGGCCAATAGATAGACCTGAGACCCAAATAAACAAATTCCAGCAGTGAGGACATGAAGCTATTGCATTATTTACAGAAACGAATGACCATACAATCAGACCACCAGAGGAGAAGAGAAAGAGAGAAACAGCTGGCGATTGCTGGCTGTTGCCAAAATTATTGTGAAATAAGTTTGTATTGCACTATGTCTAACAACTAGAAGCAGAGACCCTCACAGAATGTGAATGAGCTACAGGTCCATCATCATTTCCTCTTTTTACTGAGGATACCAACTTGGCGAATACAAGTCATTTCAAGCAGTCGGTATCTGCTGAAATATGATCAGTCATTTTGATACATTTCAAAGTTTGACTCATCAATGCTTCACAAATAGAACCACAATCTGTAAAATCTGAAACACCTGAAAATGTTCATAAACAGGAAGCAGATTGTCTACTCTGCAGTTGGTAAGTTTATATATATATATATATATATATATATATATATATATATATATATATATATATATATATATATATATATATATATATATATATAAAAATAAAAAGTAGCCTAAATAAATGAACGTTGGTTCAAAACTACTGCCAACGAGGGCTGGCGAAGACCATTATAGTGTTAAAATGCAGATTTTAACTATTCTCCAGGTGCTGGCAAAGACAACAAGGTCAGTAAACACAGATTTACTGAAAACAAGAAAAGAAAAAGTCAGTAACACTTGTAGTTGAGGCAGATAAGAGCCAATCAGGGAGGAGCCAAGAGGTCATGTTTAGTGTAGTGGGTTCTAGGTTATAATAAAAAACATAACCTACATCCAAACTTGTTGTGTCAAATAAAAAGAAAGAAAAAAGTTTTTTTTTTTGTTAGGCTATTGGCATTAGCAACTTCTATGCAGACTTGAAAAAAGAAAGAAAGAAAGAAAGAAAGAAAGAAAGAAAGAACTTCTATGCAGACTTGAAAAAGAAAAAAAGAACTTATATGCAGACTTTAAATGTTGTAAAAGAATCTACATCAGCAGAAATACGAGTCTTACTCAAGGCGTTGTGACAGCATAGCTTTTCTTGGAACAACCATGGATGTATTATAATAGATCATGTAATAGATCCATGGGAACAACAGATTTACGTAGGCCTACGCCCCTGCCTGCGTCTGACGTGACGTAGTGGAACACCAGGAAGTGATACGGGCGGCTAAGTGGCTACCGGAGCGCTAGCGAGCAGAAATGAAACTGTATGTAAATAACACTTCTATGTGTTTTCACAGCCTGGAACAGGATTGACAGCTTGTCCACGGTAAGGCGGTTTGGAAAAGGACAACCAAGTTCTGTACACGTCGGCCGAGTGGTTAAATATGAGTGGGTTTATCTCGGTGCTAATACCCTATGTGCAGGAATAGACGAGGGATACATGAATGGTAATATTATAGGTTAGCTAAGGAAAGGAAAAGAAAAAGAAAACTCTAGTCGGATTATACATTGGAGTTGAAGAAGCATTTTATCCTAAAATATCTTCTAAACTGCTGTTGTCACTATGATATGACATCTGAGGACGGCTGCAAAGACACTGACAGCAGCAGTGCAGTTTGAGCATGTGGACATGGGTTTGAAATCAGGTGTAAACTCCACTAGATCATCTCATCGCAGATACACTCCACTGGGGATATATATATATATATATATATATATATATATATATATATATATATATATATATATATATATATATATATATATATATATATATATATATATATTTTTTTTAAAGGTCGGAGTAATTCAGAAGTCAACATATTTCATCTGCAACTATTTCCATGATGGAATAATACTTGATGCATTTGAGAAACTTGTTGTCCAGAGTAATGCCATTTGACTGTTTAGGGCAGGGCTCCTGACTGCTCCTAAATGGAGGCATTTTGCCCCTAAAATTTGAGACGGTGCAAGTAAATTTCTACCTAAAAGATCTAAAAATCTACCTGTGCATGTGCAACCAGTATATTTGCCTGGGGTGGCCAGTGAAGGAGAATGGGATGTAATTGTTTGCTTTGCAAGTCGATTTATAGTGGTTGACTAAATTTTCAGCTTGCACTCTTAAAAAAAGAAAGTAAAGCAAGTTAGTCTGGAGCCCCCCCTGGCTTAGGGTTAATGTGTCTGACAGAGCACCTGATCATGACCGAGGTGACAGTGTGGTCATGGGAAGTGTTGACACAATTGATCTCATCTGATCTCAGCACTGCAGTTCCTTCCTCTTCAGTTTCGAACTGATACTGGCATTGTCAACCTGAACAAAAGTAGGAAATTGTAGTCGCAATTGGCTCTTGAAGATAAGTGTGATGAGAGTTTCGTTATGAAGCCTTAGTTATGAAATGACTTGGATAATGGATAGTGGTAAATCAGTCATCAGTTTTGTTCATCAACAAAAAGATTTAGCAGCTTATATTCTCAATGTGTATGTGATTTGTAATTGTAATTGTATTAACCAACTATCAGAGTATTGTTATTAATTGTTTTCTGTTGATGTTGAACTGTTGAATCAACTTATTCCAGCGCTGGGGAAGCGGACCGCCACACAATGGGCCAGCGAAGGAGAGCAGCAGCTGCCAATAAGCCGTCGTCTCAGGGAGTCTCTGGAGCATCTGCAGAGTCCGTCAGAGTTTCGGGCCAGAAGCACAACATCTGCATGGTGTCTGACTTCTTCTACCCCAACATGGGCGGAGTAGAAAGTCACATCTACCAGCTCTCCCAGTGTCTGATTGAGAAGGGACACAAGGTGGTGATTGCCACCCACGCCTACGGCGAGAGGAAGGGCATCAGGTACCTGACCAATGGACTGAAGGTGTATTACCTGCCCCTTCAGGTGATGTACAACCAGTCCACCGCCACCACCTGCTTCCACAGCCTCCCGCTGCTGCGCTGCGTCTTTGTCAGGGAGCGCATCACCGTGGTGCACGCACACAGCTCGTTCTCCGCTATGGGCCATGATGCACTGTTCCACGCTAAAACCATGGGCCTTAACACGGTTCGTGACTCATTATGTGGTCAAACACAGGGCCGTTGCTAGGAAGTCTGGGCCCCCTGAAAGAATACTAAAGTGGGCCCCTGTCCCCTGACTTTTCCACTTTTTTTCTTAGACTACGTATGTATTATCATTTTTTATGTAGCCTACTTTGTTTTGATGCTAATGCAGCATTACTATGAGTATTAGTCAGGGTCTTATGCAGAATAATTCAGTCATACAAAGATTAGACTACTGGGGTTTTTTATGGGCCCTACTGGGCGCTGGGCCCCTAGAATTATCATCTCCTTTCTCCCCTATACAACGGCCCTGGTCAAACATATGTTAGGTTTCTCCATCACAGTTGATACTAAGAGTGTTTTTTCACTTACAGGTGTTCACTGACCACTCACTGTTCGGCTTTGCGGACGTCAGCTCTGTGTTGACCAACAAGCTTCTGACCGTGACGCTGTGCGACACCAGCCACATTGTGTGTGTGTCGTACACCAGCAAGGAGAACACAGTGCTGCGCGCGGCTCTAAACCCGGAAATCGTGTCCGTTATTCCCAACGCCGTCGACCCTACGGACTTCACTCCAGACCCCAGCCAGCGCCAAGAGGGCAGGATTACCATCGTTGTGATCAGCCGCCTCGTCTACCGCAAAGGTACAGTGAGCCAGACATTTTACAAGGCTGTAATCAAGGCAGTAGAGCGGCACGGTTCATAAGATGATACACTTGTGTGAGGTCCAAAGTTCAGGTCTTGGTATAAATCATTTACACTTCATTCATCAACTTCTGTTACAGTTTAATCTGGTTATTGAAAAAGAAAAATTCTTTACCACAAGCATGAATCATTAACTCGCCTACATTGTGACTTATTTTAGATGATCACACTGTTGGTTTATACAGCATCTTTGCTCTTTGGCAACATGCAAACACAGAATGTAATTTAATAATAATAATTTAATAGCATTTATTTGAATAGGGACAGTGCATATTAATGAACATTAGTATAACTAAAAGAAATACTGCTGTAAATATGCCGGATTATAGCCAGGCGGCTAATTTGCGTCCGACGTCCCTAATAAATAAATAATGTCAAAACTATAATAAGTAGAACATGGTTTTGCCTTTATGTTTTGTCTACAAGAGAGCACTAACAAGTTTGTTTTTCAAGTTAATATGCTGCCCAGGTCTTTAAAAAGTGTTGTGATGCACATGCACATACCCACCCACACACACACCTGCCCAAAAGCAAATACCACTGGGCTACATATATAAATATATAAAGAAAGTAAATAAGGAGACATTCACAGGCAAATGAGAAAGAAAGAAAAAATAAGAAAAAGTGGGGGTACCGTGGTGTAGTGCACTTTAGTTTGATTGTACATGGCATTTAACATGGTACTAGTACATAACAAAACAAAGACATGGGTTACAGCAGGTAGAAGAGGTTTGCCAAGTTTACAGAATCATATTGGTGTAATGCTTATCTAAAAAAAATTAACAAACACAATCGTCACATTGTGTTAAATACTCAAATCTACATACTCGTCTGCCACACTAATCCCAAAAATGTTGTAGTATTTGTATTGCATTTGATACATTGTGAAACCAAATTTCTACTCTCCCTTCTTGTGATAAGGAATTGATCTTCTTGGTGGAATAATCCCCGAGCTCTGCCTCAAACATCCATATCTGGATTTCCTCATTGGTGGAGAGGGACCGAAGAGAATTGTGTTGGAGGAAGTGAGAGAGAAATACCAGCTACATGACAGGTACTGCTCATGTTTCCTGAGGAACATTAAACCTCTTTCAGGATATGGTCTCTGTCAAAACACTTCATATTAAAGAGATCCAGTCACGAGGAGAAAAGCTGATAAAAATGACAACGCCTTCACCACTATGGTATGTCAGGGAGTCACATTTTCTGTTGACAGCTGATGATGCTCTTTAACATATCTTGAATTATTCAGAAAAGCAGTAGTGGTGTATGGATGGCATTTGAGGTTTGTGTTACACATTGGATTTGTGTGCATACTTGGTATTACAGTTGTGTGCTCATAAGTTTACATACCCTGGCAGAACTTGTGAAATATTGGCTATATTTCAGAGAATATAATTGATCATGCAAAACCATCTCTTTTATTCAGAGTTAATCATTTGGCGAAGAAGCTATTATTTGATCACACAATTGTTTGCTCTTTTTAGATCATGTGGAACCACCCAAATGGCCCTGATCAAAAGTTGACATACCCTTAAAGTTTTGGACTGATAATTTACACACAAATTGACACAGACAGGTTAAAAGGCTGCGAGGGGTAACTGTCCAAACCTGGGACTTGTTTGCTTGTAATTTGTGTCTGTGTACAAAAAGTCAGTGAGATTCTGGGCTATTGACAAACACCTGCACATTTCATCCATTGCTGCACTGCCTTTGCTGGATTCAGAGCCATGGGGAAAGCAAAAGAACTGTCAAAAGACCTGAGGGTGGAGGTTATAAAAATATATCCAAAGATTTGATAATGCCAATCAGCAGTGTTCAAACTTTCATTAAAGAAGTGGAAATTGAGAGGTTCTGTTGATACCGAGCCACAATTAGGCAGACCAACAAAAGTTTGTTGGTCATTTTGGTGTGTCTTATAGTTTAATTTGAATCCTATTAAATGTGTTGTACATATTTTACAAAATCTCCCAGGGTATGTAAACTTATGAGCACAACTGTATATGGGTCTAACTTCTTTCATTTGAAATCCTGCAGGGTTCGTCTGCTCGGAGCTTTGGAGCATAAAGACGTCCGTGGCGTTCTGGTGCAGGGTCACATCTTCCTCAACACATCGCTGACAGAAGCCTTCTGCATGGCCATTGTAGAGGGAGCCAGCTGTGGACTGCAGGTCTGCTGCTTCTCATGCAACAGTTTAAACAGCATAGTGTGTCATAAAGGGCAGGCAGACAATGTTTAATAATACAGCTGTCACTACTTTAGAAACTCATTTTATCAAAAAAATACAGACAAACGCATTTCGTTTTCATCTCCAAGCACAGTTTCGTTTTGATGTCGCAACACATTTTGGTTTGTACAGTCCTGTGTGTTGCAACACAAAGCAAAGTAAACATATACAGATGTCTAAAGAGGATTTAGATTAAACAACACTGCCCTTTATTTAAATAAAACAGGACCGAAACCAAATATGTGGTTAGCCCATTACTTTTACCAACAGCCCTGTTGAAGCTCATTCAAATAAGTACAATTGACGACATAGCTGAACATGTTAAAATGTTACAGATTTCCTGTGGTTGTAGGTGGCCGCTCGACACACACGCACACACACACACACAAGGGAAAAAAAGGGAGAAGACACAAAGAGAGACTGAAAGATCAAAATGCCAGGGAAGTCTGTGGCGGAAGTGGAGTTGTAAATGTCAGAGACTAGCTGACCAGTCAATCACATGTAACTGGGAAATTCTGACCGAGTGTGTCTTGGAGGAAGAGAAAACGGCACTATCAGCAATTATTACGTAAATGAAATAACAGTTGCATAGTAATCCCGTTTATATATAAAAAAGGCACATGTATTAGAGAAGCTTCACTAACGGCAGATGAGCACAAAATAACTCTTCTTCAGAAGGTGACTCACTCAAGCGGGACTCCAAAAGCTTGTTTTCAGAATAAACAACTATGAGATAAAGACTCAGCAGCAAGTCAGTGCAACACGACAAGACAGAGGCCATTTAAAAGATGAACAAGATTTGAAACTTTGGAGCCAGGAAAAGCAAGGCAATTTTATTTTGTATATCCCATACAAACAGTTCGTCTCTATGGACTTTACATGACATCATAACAACATCCTCACATCGACTGAGGGAAAACCCCCAGGAAAACCCCTTTAACCTCAGGAAACCTCAGGGAGAGCAGCAGAGGAGGGATCCCTCACCCAGGACGGACAGACGTTATATCCCTTAATAGTCTAGATGGAAACAGGGGTCTACGAGCACGGACTGATTTTTTTCCCCCACCTGTTTTTTCTTAATCTTTAAAGTGTCTATTTTAAGATTCTGACAGGTACCAGGATGAAAAAATGTCCCATGGTGTTTATTTTTAACCCTTTACTGCCCCTATCCCAAATTCGAGGCTGAAAAAAATGAAAATTAAATTGGCATAGCTCTTTAAGTAAACAACTCACAGAGACAAATTAACACGTTTTTCTACACAATTTGGGGCCAAGGAATTCAATAGAATAGTTATTTTTAAGTTTTTAACACATCCTGATTTGATTTTGGGGCAAAAATATCAAAAATAAGCTGAAAATTCTAAAATTGTATGTACATTTTCCCCTATACCAAAATCCTTTGCACTGAATGAAAACATTTAGAGATTTTTCTTAATCTTTAAAGTGTCTACTTTAAGACTCTGACAGGTACCAGGGTGAAAAAATGTCCCATGGTGTTTATTTTTAACCCTTTACTACACCTATCCCAAATTCGAGGCTGAAAAAACTGAAAATGAAATTGGCATAGCTCTTTCAGTAAACAACTCACAGGGACAAATTAACACGTTTTTCTACACAATTTGGGGCCAAGGAATTCAATAGAATAGTTATTTTTAAGTTTTTAACACATCCTGACTTGATATTGGGGCAAAAATATCAAAAATTAGCTGAAAATTCTAAAATTGTATGTATATTTTCCCCTATACCAAAATCCTTTGCACTGAATGAAAACATTCAGAGATTTTTCTTAATCTTTAAAGTGTCTACTTTAAGACTCTGACAGGTACCAGGATGAAAAGATGTCCCATGGTGTTTATTTTTAACACTTTACTGCCCCTATCCCAAATCAAACCTGAAAACACTGAAAAAGAAATCAGCATATCTCTTGAAGTAAACAACAGAGAGAGACAAATTAACACATTTTTTTACACAATTTTGAAACAGGGAATTCAACAAAATAGTTATTTTTAAGTTTTTAAACACATCTTGACTTGATTTGGGGACAAAAATATGAATAATTAGCTGAAAATTCTAAAATCGCATGTATATTTTCCACAATACCAAAATCCTTTACACTGGATGAAAACATTGAGATTTTTCTCAATCTTTAAAGTGTCTACTTTAAGATTTTGGTACAAGGATGAAAAAACGTCCTGTGGGGTTTATTTTTAACCCATTACTACACCTATCCCAAATCAAACCTGAAAAAACTGAAAGAAATCACGGTAACATCTTGAAGTTAACAACCCACACAGATGAGTTCTGTTTTAGGACTAGATTAAACTATCCCTAGATTAAGCTTGTCATCCTGAGGTTTGAGTGGTGACGATGTCCCAGGTGTGGCCCCCTCTGCTTTCAACGCTTCTAGGCCACTGGTGTTACTTATGGGTCCAGGAGGTGTCACGCCTCTTTGCCCACAGCCATCGGCTTCCATGCTCTGCTGCTCCTGAGAGGGCTTTGATGGTCTAGCATTGGGCTTGGAGTCACATCCCAAGGTCCTTAAAGCAGAAGTGAGTGATCCGGTCGTTTTCGCTAATGCTGCGTTCCAGGCAGGCTTTTGAAATCATAAATTACAGCTTCAAGTCACAACTTACGACTTTGTAGCGTTCCAGGCAACCCACTCGTGTTTATCCGACCTGTTTTACCGGTGAAAGTCACTATAACGGCCACTCGTAACTTCCGACCCGTGAAATCGTACCAGTACGTCTTTTTGTACAGTCTATGTACCAGATCGAACTGGTACGACGTCACAGGTCGGAAAAAAACGATTTTCCTTGAACGCACCATAACAGTCCTCGTCCCTACGTCACCACATTCACGGCGTTCCTTGGCTGCACACACAGCCCTGCATGCCGTTCTCTCTCCTCATTGGATAAAAACTGTAGGATACGATAAATGTTTTCTCCTCGACTCAGAGCAGAGCAGAGTGACTGACAGACCCGTGATTCAGACCAAACACTCTATGTAAGTGATTGCTGTCGGAAGATATAACTATTTAAGACTTATATTAACACAAATATATCACTCACTTCTGCTTTAAGTAGCCTGATGGTTGACTTGCCCACGAAGCCTCTGCAGCCGACTTCCACAGGGCAGCTGAGCCGTTCCACATCGGCTGCCAGTTCTGTGTACTTAGGAAGACCAGAGGACGAGATCTAGTCTGTGGTTTGTTGTGACAATCTCAGATGGGAAGCAGAACCTTTGATTTAGATCTGCGACCAACTTCGAGTCTCGTTCACCTTTTTTTGCAGCCAACCAAAATATGCTTAAGGTTTGCAGGGGATGGACAGAGGGGGCAGGTGGGGTCTTCTCTGTACCACTGGTTTAGGTTAGAGGGGGAAGGAAGGACATCATACGGTCCTCGTAAGATTAAACTGGTGTGAAATGCTTCCGTGCCCAGCAGCTCCCTCCAGGAGAATTTCCTCCTCAACTCAATGTAATGTATTATCTTGACGCCTGCTCTTGTCACCACACCTCCTCAACAACCAGAGCATCGCATTGAGCTGGAGCTTCCTTGTGCCAGGATGGTCTGCTCTGTCCAAGGTCAAGGCCTCCCCTCCCCTGTTGCACAAGGCCAACGATGTGCACTGAGATCTGACTTCGGGGTCCATTTCCTTCCAGTTGCAAGAGAAGGAGCTGTTTGGGCTACGCAAGGGTCACGGGATTCCCTAAGTGTCATTCCAACCTTACTTTGGAGCACTTGAACTCCTCTGCGAGACTGGACACAGGAAGATTGAGTATGCCTCTTCGATACAGCCCAATGATCTTGGGAGTCCCAGCCACTTTTGGAGAATGAGCTAATCAACCTCTCTAGCTTTTCAACCGCTGAGATTGGGACCTCGTAGATGGTCAGAGGCCACATCTGGGTAGTAGATCTTCATCCTACCTGGGAGCATGGTCTTGTTGATACGCTCAAGGCCACTTATGGTTTCCTGCCTAAGCTGGTGCACTTGCTCTGTGTCCTTGAGGGTGGCATCATACCAATTACCAACGTCCAAGACTCTTTACTGGCTTCTCTGGCATTGTTGGTTTAGGCTCTTTGTCAACGTAAAACCTGTGTCTGACAGCTTTCCCTTGACAACTGAAATGCTCCTGGACTTGCTCGACTTTATTTCCATCCGGGCCCACTGGATGTTCTCCTGCAGCTTGTTCAGCAACCGTGTGCCTTGGTTGTGGTGAGTATGGTCATATCATCCATATACGCTCTGATCGGAGGGAGATGAAGACCAGTTTTGAGCTTGAGCCCACCTACTACCCACTGGGAGTCTCGAATGATGACCTCCACTGCCATCGTGAAGGCCAGAGGCGAGATGGTGCATTGCCATTAGCCCTCTTTCCAGCCGTTGCCATGCTGTAGTGTACTCGTCTGTTGTAAGCCATATAGCTGCACGTGTTGGAAGTAGGATTTGATGAGGCTGGTGATTGCTTCGGAGACACTGTAAAAGTGAAATGCTGCCCAGAGGAGACCGTGAGGAACGGATCCAAAGGCAATGGCAAGGTCCAAGAACACAACATTGAGATCTTTTTCATCCTTTCTGACGGCTTGGATTTGGTGCCTCATGTTTGTGTGCTCCAAGCAACCTGAGAAGCCTGGAATGCCTGCCTTCTGCACTGAGGTATTGATGTAGTGGTTCCTGTCCAGGTAGACAGTCAGCCTATGAGCCACTATGCTGAAGAAGATTTTGTCGTGGTCATTGAAGAGGCTGATTTGGCGAAACTGGCTGATATCCGCAGAGTCCTTTTCCTTGGGGATTAGGATGCCTCCTGCCCTCCACCACGCAGTTGTGATAGCTTGTTTCTCCCAAACCATCTTCATCAACCTCCAGAGAAAGTGCAGTACCTCTGGTGCGTTTTTATAAAGCCGGTATGGGACTCCATTGGGCCCAGGAGAGGATGCAGCTCTTGCCCAATGTACAATCCTCTCCACTTCCACTTGGGAGGGCTGATGTCCAGCTGATGTTCAGGGGGATGTATTGGTGGCATATCGAGTGGAAGAGTTGTCTGACTAGAGCGCTGGCTGTCCATGTGGTATTTAGGTAAGCTTCGAGATCTTCCATCGCTGTTTTGAGTTTGCCACTTTTGTTCTTTGTGAAAAGACTCTTTACAAACTTGAAGGGGTCCTTGAAGAAGTTTGATCTTCCCTGCTCCTTCGTTTTACACCTCCTTCTCAAGTTCTCAGCTCTCCTCAACGATCGTTTATTGATTTCTGGTTGCAGCAGGTTAATTCCCTCCTTCTCCTCCTCTGGACCCTTCATTGTTTTTTCAGCTGCCTCCTCTCCTTGATAAGCCGTTCAATCTCCTCCTGTCTCCTGGACTTCATCAGGGTGGTTGATGTTTTCTTCTTCTTGTCTGTAGTTCCGAAGCGGTCAGCACCATAGTTGTAAATCAGGTCTCCCATTCTCTACTCTGGGGGTGTTTTCTTCCTTGAATTCTTCGTAGCCAGGGGTGGGCAGGATCTGTACACGAGCAGTGCCAGGTCCCTCCCACTATTGGGAGCTAGCCTATGGCAACCCTGGTTAACCTCAAGAGCTTTGCTACCGTAATTTCTTTTTCAGTTTTTTCAGGTTTGATTTGGGATAGGTGCAGTAAAGTGTTAAGTGTTTCTTCATCCTGGTACCTGTCAGAGTCTTAAAGTAGACACTTAAAAGATTAAGAAAAATCTCTAAATGTTTTCATTCAGTGCACAGGATTTTGGTATAGGGGAAAATATACATACGGTTTTAAAATTTTCAGCTAATTTTTGTCCCAAAATCAAGTCAAGATTTGTTTAAAAACTTAAAAATAACTATTTTGTTGAATTCCCTGTTTCAAAATTGTGTAGAAAAATGTGTTAATTTGTCTCTCTCTGTTGTTTACTTCAAGAGATATGCTGATTTCTTTTTCAGTGTTTTCAGGTTTGATTTGGGATAGGGGCAGTAAAGTGTTAAAAATAAACACCATGGGACATCTTTTCATCCTGGTACCTGTCAGAGTCTTAAAGTAGACACTTAAAAGATTAAGAAAGATCTCAAAATGTTTTCATTCAGTGCAAAGGATTTTGGTATAGGGGAAAATATACATACGATTTTAGAATTTTCAGCTAATGTTTGATATTTTTGCCCCAAAATCAAGTCAGGATGTGTTAAAAACTTAAAAATAACTATTCTATTGAATTCCTTGGCCCCAAATTGTGTAGAAAAATGTGTTAATTTGTCCCTGTGAGTTGTTTACTGAAAGAGCTATGCCAATTTCATTTTCAGTTTTTTCAGCCTCGAATTTGGGATAGGTGTAGTAAAGGGTTAAAAATAAACACCATGGGACATTTTTTCACCCTGGTACCTGTCAGAGTCTTAAAGTAGACACTTTAAAGATTAAGAAAAATCTCTAAATGTTTTCATTCAGTGCAAAGGATTTTGGTATAGGGGAAAATATACATACGATTTTAGAATTTTCAGCTTATTTTTGATATTTTTGCCCCAAAATCAAATCAGGATGTGTTAAAAACTTAAAGATAACTATTCTATTGAATTCCTTGGCCCCAAATTGTGTAGAAAAACGTGTTAATTTGTCTCTGTGAGTTGTTTACTTAAAGAGCTATGCCAATTTAATTTTCATTTTTTTCAGCCTCGAATTTGGGATAGGGGCAGTAAAGGGTTAAAAATAAACACCATGGGACATTTTTTCACCCTGGTACCTGTCAGAGTCTTAAAGTAGACACTTCTAAGATTAAGAAAAATCTCTAAATGTTTTCATTCAGTGCAAAGGATTTTGGTATAGGGGAAAATATACATACGATTTTAGAATTTTCAGCTAATTTTTGATATTTTTGCCCCAAAATCAAGTCAGGATGTGTTAAAAACTTAAAAATAACTATTCTATTGAATTCCTTGGCCCCAAATTGTGTAGAAAAACGTGTTAATTTGTCTCTGTGAATTGTTTACTTAAAGAGCTATGCCAATTTCATTTTCAGTTTTTTCAGCCTTGAATATGGGATAGGGGCAGTAAAGGGTTAAAAATAAACACTATGGGACATTTTTTCATCCTGGTACCTGTCAGAATCTTAAAATAGACACTTTAAAGATTAAGAAAAAACAGGTGGGGGAAAAAAATCAGACCGTGCTCGTAGACCCCTGTTTCCATCTAGACTATAATGGGAGCATGTAAAGAATGAAGAGGATTGGCCCTAAGACTGAACCCTGTGGTACACCATACATAACTCTGCTGTACTCCGAATGGTTATTATAAACATTAACAAACTGAAACCTGTCAGATAAGTATGACTTTTAATCCCAGTTAGTTTCATGGTCTAGTCTCTGTAGCAGGATGCTGTGATCGATGGTGTCAAATGCAGCAATGAGGTCCAAAAGTTCAAGTAGTACAGAGACAAAACCTCTGTCTGCAACAATTAATCGAACAATAATCAATTATTAAATTGATCATCAACTATTTTGATAATCGAATAATCGGTCTGAGTAGTTTTTTTTTAAAGAAAGAAAGTCCAAATTCTCTGATTTCAGCTTCTTAAATGTGAATATTTCTGGTTTCTTTGTTCCTTTATGACAATGAACTGAGTCTCTCTTTGGTTTGTGGACAAAACAAGACATTTGAGGATGTCATCTTGTGGTTTGGGAAACACTGATTGACATTTAAAAAAAAAAATAAAACATTTTATTGACCAAACAAATCATCGATTAATCGTTTAAATAATCGACAGATTGCAACTAACTAGTAATAGTTAGTTGCAGCCGTAGTCTGAAGCTATGTGGAGATCGTTAGAGACTTTGACCAGTGCTGTTTCAGTGCTATGGTGTTCTCTGAATCCAGATTAGAAAGCTACAAAGAGCTCGTTACTGTGCAGATGTTCATGTAGCTCCAGGAAAAACCTTCTCAAGGATCTTGGAGATGTATAGGCCTATTGTTGGCTAAAACATCTGGGTCAAGAGAAGGAAGGGTATCAGGTGCCTATAGTTGTTAGTGTTTGTATTCCTACAATGTGTACAACAGATTTTTGTTTTATTTTTAAGGTGGTTAGCACTCGTGTCGGGGGCATTCCCGAGGTGTTACCTGAGGATCTGATTACCCTGTGTGAGCCCACCGTACGCTCGTTGTGTGACGGTCTGGAAGCGGTCATCGCCCAGCAGCGGTCGGGCCCCGTGCTCTCCCCCGCCTACATCCACGACCGTGTGAAAAACCTGTACACCTGGAGAAATGTTGCCGAGAGGACTGAAAAGGTAGGTCCACAAAGAGGAAACTCAGCGTCCCTTTAGTACATTGGATCACGTTCAAGTATTTCATATCTTCTGGTTTCATTAGCCTCGTAAACCAGCCTCTCCCATACGCTTACAGGGGGAATGAGGCCAGACTCTCCCTGTGAAATTAAGTGAAATGAAATGCATTTCTGGGAGAGGCTGGTTTACGAGGCTATGGTTTCACTGCTTTATCTCTTAAATGAGCTGCAAATGAATCTTTAGGTTGGATTTTGGAATCAGACTTAAATAATTTGGTTTTGCAGGTCGTGTCATTCATTTAATAATTCTAAATAACAACAGACCCCTTTCTCATTTCTTATAAAGATTTTGATTATAGCCTCTTGAATGTTTTCTCCTCCAGTGTCTGGTGTATAGACATCCAGATAAGATAACATCAGTCAAAGCTTAATGTGACAGAAACATGTTTGTTTCGCTTTCAAAACAAGATGTGGGTGGAGGGCTGTCTGATTTTTGGTCTGAAGAATTCAAAAGGTCATTATAATGTTGGTAAACAAATTTCTTGTTGAACCAGTTTCTTCAACTTTCTGTTTTCCTTCTGGGAAAGTACCGACAGTTCCCACGGCCGAGGCTGCGCACTCACTCTCCGTGTCTCTCCCTCCCAGGTGTACGACAGAGTGGCCGGAGAGGAGGTGCTCCCTCTGGACCGGCGGCTGCAGAGGCTCAGGGCTCACTGCGGCCCCATCGCCGGCTCCATCTTCGCATTCGTGGCCGTTTTAGACTTTCTGTTCCTGCTGCTCCTGCAGTGGTTGGTGCCGGACCGGGTAATGGACGTCGCCGTGGACGCCTCCGGCCCTCGGGGACTGTGGAGGCGGGAAACGAGCAGTAAAAACAAAGCTCACTCTAAAAGTGCCACTACATCACAGTGACCACTCCACCACACCTTCACCTCGCCTCAAACTACACACTGGACCTTTTAAATACGTGACTACTGAATTTCTTGAATGTGCTCATAATAACCTGAAACATTGTTTACATTTACGCAACAAAGGGACCTGGAGTGTGGGAGCATTTTATTTTTGTAATTGCAGATTTAATGAGAAAGCATCTATACTGTTATTTGGAGTCCACAGAATAGAAAGCACGTACTGTAACAGAGGGAGTAAAAGGGCTGGTTAATTGTATACTCACTGTTACATTGCACAAAACTGCAGTAACCTGTGTTCATTTTTACTCATGATGCTCTGTATCAGTGCTAAATGTTTTAATTTGTTTAATTTCGATACCACAAACTTCACTCTTTTGTCTATATTAACTTTTTTTTGTTTCATATTTATTATGAAACTTGAGAGTTTTATAAGATGATGTTGTGACTCCAAGGCACTCGCTCTGGAAAATAAAGTGCACTGACAAACATTTCAACAATTTTCACGTTATTTTAATGAAATTGTCTGCGGCCTGCA
Organism: Trachurus trachurus; assembly: GCF_905171665.1. Classification (NCBI taxonomy): domain Eukaryota; kingdom Metazoa; phylum Chordata; class Actinopteri; order Carangiformes; family Carangidae; genus Trachurus; species Trachurus trachurus. Next base: position 19,440,226 of record NC_139899.1, read on the forward strand.
TGTGGCAATTGCATCTCTTAAAAGCCATTACATAAGGCAGTGCAGGACGACTGTCTAAGAATTAGTTTTATAAAAGCGAGAGGGTTCTGAGTGCCAGACAAAACACAGAGCAGCTGTGAAACCGGAGGTGACACAGATTTGATGGCTTGGCTATTCAAGGCTAACAATGTGCATTTACATAGCAGGAGGTTGAACAATACATCATGCAGACAAAAGAGAGTTGTTTTTACGCGAATCCAGGTAGACGAAGCTGAAAGTGAAAATTCAGAACTTTGTTGTGTCTAAAATGCACAAACGTGCACGTGTGTTTCCATGAGTGAAACTTTTTTCCAGTGATGCAAGGAGCTACTCTCAGAACTGGTTTAGGAGGAAGTAAGGCACAACCGTGGGCAGTATCGTACGTGTTGCATTCCTGTAGATCAAATAGTATGCAGGCAGAGACGATGCCAATCGACTCTTGGCAGATTTGAACTATGACACACTGATCTTGTGTATCTAACATTTCCACAGTCTGAGAGACCAGTTCAGGCTTGTGTTTTTCACTCTGTTTGTGGCTGTATGCACTCATGTCATAGGTGCTTTTGGTCAAGATGTACCACTCAGCCAACTAGAGTTAAAAGTAAAATATTTAAAGACAGTTGGGTTTGTCTTGAGACAAGCAGAGGGTGAGAAGAGAATAGTTCATGCTTGTGTTTTTCACTCTGTTTGTGGCTGTTTTCACACACATCATAGGTGCTTTTATTCAAGATGTCCCACTCCAGGCCCCATTCCCGCTGCCATTCATATGCACAAACTGTAGACTGTGTCCGTGGACTGGGGCGAGGGTGGGTGGGGGGTGATAATGGGGGGGAGGTGTCCAAGGACGCAGATAAGAGGTAGAGGAAGGCCAACTCCAGCATTGTGTGTGTACCTGAACTGGGTGAGCTCAAGTCCTGGTCAGTGGTGGAGGAGTCAAGCTGCTGTTGTTTCGTTCTCATCATGGCTGCCGTTCAGACAGAGGTTTCCCTGTACTCACGCTCGTGGCAGAGCCCGCTGCACATCTACGGGGGGCTGCCGTGCAACTCGCTGATGGCTGGTATGTGGTTTCTCTTTGTTAACTTGGATTTTAGTATCATACAACTGGATCAGATTTCTTATTCCATGAACAAATCTACCAACCCTCTAGTAACAGTACATTGGTTTTACACACCTTCATGTTTAGCAACATAAAATCTGGCATTTTCAAGTGGTTTTAGGTTTTTCAAAGTTACTCCTGTGAAATCAGAATTACATGTTGGTTGAGACCCGAAAGACTTTGCATTTGAAAGTTGACTTGAATGCGTATTTGTCTGAAAGTTTTGGTGCTCACGGGCCAAGTTGACCCGGAAAAGCAAGATCAGCATATTGAAATGAGGTCATCTTAACATCACAATGACACAGAGAGCCAGGTCGCTTAGCTTCATCTGTAAAGGAACGTGGAGTCTCTCTCTCTGCTGAGCTTATTCTCTGTTGTGTGTCAGACTCCTGGTCGGACCGGACGCCGCTCCATGAGGCCGCCTACCACGGCAGACTGCTCCACCTGAGGAGCCTCGTCGCCCAGGTAAATGCAACTGGATGGATCTGTCTTCATGTTTACAAACACACATGCACGATGACACTAGGAAATAAACATCTGACGGTTTTACCCTCTCATCCTCCCTGCAGGGTTTCCATGTGGACACACTCTCCATGGACAGAGTCTCCCCCCTCCACGAGGCTTGTCTCGGGGGTCATTATGTTTGTGCCAAATTCTTGTTGGACAATGGAGCTAATGTAAGAAATATCAAATGTCTTTGTTTTGGTCGGGTATATATATACAGTATATGTATGACTTATGAGACCTGGATGAATCAGCATTAGACACAAACTTTTCATTTTTTACACTTTTTCTTTTTGCAAAAGGACAACCACATCAGAACATGTTATCCTGTTTAAGAAATCTAGTTGCATTACAGCTTTACCTTGTAAAAATGTGTAAAAAAAACAACAACTTTTGACTTGGACTTTTTCACTCTGATCAGAATCAACAGGTCAATAGTGAAGCAGAATATTGAGTGCACCGACCCTCTTTCATATTAGATGTCGACCGACTAGCCCCACAAACTAGATAATGAACTGTACTAACTTTAACTAAACTTCAAAGTAAAATATTTAAAGACAGTTGGGTTTTTCTTGAAACAAGCAGAGAGTAAGAAGAGAAGAGGAATAAAAATATTATGATGATGTTTCTGGTTCTGCTGCACCAGTCTTGATCTTTTTTTAAATTTTTTTAAACAAATGCACCGTGAGTCCAACAGGAGTGAGGGGTTAAATGTTACATCAGTGGACGGATTTGTTTTGGAGGCTGCAGGGTGTGATGCATTATATAGAGAAGTTGTTTCAAATATTTTATCCACCATGTTTACATCCGTCAGGGTCAACTGAGTAATAATAGAAACATTTCTCATTATAACCCAATAGCCACAGTAGCAACCTCACTTTCACCATCCTGTTCTGTCCAATTATAAAATGTAATAATATGATAATAAACTTTATTATTGTAGTACCTTTGTAAACACAGTTACAACATGCTTTACAATTAAGAATTAAACATTGAAAAACCGAGAAAAATTAACTACAGTGTTGAATATAATGTATTATTATACAGTGTATCTTACTTCTGTGTGTGTTGACCAAATGAATCGCTGATAAATAAGTAAAGAAAATAACCCGTTGCTGCTCACATCCTTCCACAGGTGGAGACAGTGTCCACCGACGGCCTCACACCTCTCTTCAACTCGTGCAGCAGTGGGAGTGCTGAGTGTGTCAGGCTCATCCTGCAGCGCAGCGTCTCCATCAGCACCACTTACCAGATGGCATCGCCCATTCACGAAGCTGCAAAGAAAGGTGTGTGTGTAAATAAACATGTTATCGCAGGTGTAAACTCTGCATGGTCTGTCAGTTGTCACAGCCCTGTGAGCCTGATGCAGCGTTGTCTCTTCATCAGATCACAGCGAGTGTGTGGAGCTGCTGCTGTCCTACGGCGCTCACATCGACATGGAGCTGCCGGCGCTGGGGACGCCGCTGTACTCGGCCTGCCTGAACGGGGCTGCCGCCTGTGTGGAGCTGCTGCTGCACTCGGGTAATATGATCTGTACACAAACAAACAGCTGTTTATCCCTTCTATGTGTCACCCTTTGTTTGAATCTAATCTAATTTTGAGTAACTCGATACAGTTCAAAATACAGAGTGATTTCACAAGACTTACATAACAGGTAGGGAAGCACAATGAGGTTAGTGCTGAATATTCGCCTGTTCCCAGTGTGTGAAAGGAAACACATTATCTTGTCTCTGTGCTGGACAGTATGACAGTTATAATGAACTAAATCAAATCAGTGCACTGAGGTTTTCAGAGGTGAGACGTCATTTATGAGATACTAACTTCATTATAGATCGTTATATCCGCTATTCTCTGTGAGGGACCATCCACTCTGTGTGACTGCACACTGTGTTCTTTACATTGTTAAAGTAATCAGTGTTGGGCACGTGGTAACTGAGTTAAAAACTGATGACAGTAAATAATTACAAGGAAAGTAACCATTGCGTCACTTTAAAAAAAAAAAAAAGCTCATATATGCCATTACTTGAACTTTTTGTTTATCTGACTACTGCACTAACCAACTCACTCAGTCAGTAGCTATTCCTCCACACAGGCAGGTTCACCACGAGTTAGTTCCAGATAAACGTCTTTTTCCTAAAAATGTGATGTATATATAACTTCCTACACTTAAACTGGTGTATTATTTTCTGATTGGACTTCTTGAGTCAAGTAACGGCGCATTTTATTGTCAGTAACGGTAACAGCGTTGTAACGGGGGAAATGGATAAGCCTATTACTCGATACTGAAAAAAGTAGCACCGTTATTTTAAAACACTGTTATTCCCATCACTGCAAGTAGCCTAATATACTCCAAAGTAGCAAGACTAATGATTCTGATTTTTTTTTTTTATTGCTCATGAGCCAGCCTGCCCTCCAGTCCTCCCACTAAGCTGGCCTGCTCTCCCGGCCCAGTCTGCCCAGAGGAAGCTGCTCTTGTTAACTGAACAATTACATTTCCATGTTTTTCCATATTCCATGTTGTGAACTGTTTTTATGTCTGTCTGCCTTTAGTCTGCCAGTCCTGAGTCCTGTTGCCCAACCTGAGGTTTCTCATGTTTTTTCCCTATTGAAAAAAATCCTTTTAACAGGGGTTTTCCTCAGTCGATGTGAGGGGTCATGATGCTCTGTAAAGACCTTTGAGACAAACTGTAAAAATGGGCTATAAACTTGCCTTGCCTAATCATACATTACAATTTCAGGATTTTTGTAGATAAAATAAGTTTAAGCTGCAGAGATTTCTCAGCTAATTGATTGATCAGTTGATCAACAGAAAATCAATCTGCAGTTTTTTTGTTTTTTGTTTGTTTTTTAAAGTCATGTATTTGCTGGCTCAAGTTCGAGGATTTGATACTTTTTTGATACTTTTTGAAAACTGAGAGTCTCTCAGTTTGGGACTGTTCGTTCAGACAAGACACTTTAAATGATAAATCATAACACTGTCAGTATTCACAGACGTTTTACAGATAAAGCTATCAGTACGTTAATTAAGAAAATAATTAGATTATTTGAAAATGACTGAAAAATTGAAGCTGTGAAATAACTAATGACAGATGATTGTATTCACAGTCTACCCGCCATTTTCAATTTCACAGTTCAGGACAGCACATAATGTTTATGGCACTTGCAGATTTGTTGTTGTAATTTGCAGAACTGTCAGATGTGGCTTCAAATGATCTAATAATATTCATAGCTCTGCTCTAAGTTCCCGTCTTTTCATATTTCCATTAGTCGCCAATTTTCACTCTGTATAGTTTGAGATTTCCGATCAGAAAGTGGTGGAGCCTGTGAGGACACAAGGGTGGTTTCGGTTTTTATGGCCTTTTATCATATTTGTGTGGCTCTTTTTGTCTGTTTGTGTGCACGAACAGGAGCAGATGTTCGGATCGGGTGCAGGCAGGACAGTCCTTTGCACGCTGCAGTTCGATGCGGAGAAGCAAACGTTGTGGACCTTCTGCTGGACTTCGGGGCTGACGGGTGTTGGAGGAATGCGGAAGGAAAAACTCCCTTGGATCTGTCGACACCAAACAGTGCAGTGAGAACGGCACTGCAGATAAGAGGTGCGTGGCAAAGTACGAAGGCTCTTTTATCAAACTCAGCACCGATTTTTATTATGTATCATAACAACTGTCTGCTATCTTCCCTGGCCAGATCCCTGCTCTCTGTCACAGCTGTGTCGGTTCTGTATTCGGCGAAGCCTGGGCAGGAATCGGCTGCACAGAGCGTCAAGCCTTTTCCTTCCTCACAGAATCCAAGACTTCCTCCTGTACCAGTGAGGCACCATACATCCGACTCCATCTCTCTGTGTACCCCACTCACTCACTTGTCCTTCACACTGTGACTGACCCATGAGGGCAAAGACACTCACATTCAGAGAATGCAAGAGTTTTCCAGGCTGACGTATTTTATAATACGGTTGATTTTATGTATAACTCAAAGAAACATTTTGGTGACAAGTGTTCAGGAGTTCAGAGGTGTGTTTTACTCATGTTGTAATGACTTTATCAAGTTTTGTATTTTTATACTCTTACTGAAGGCTTTCCATGTCTTGTCCATCGATTTCACTTCAGTATTGAAAAGCTAAATCTATGAAGTACTCTCTTAGGAGTGTGCTCTGATCTTTTTATCTATTCATATTGTAATCCTGGATCTTACAGATCTGTTACAGAATAATCTAGATGGATGGAGAAAGAGACATGCTATGGTGAATAGAATAAAAAAAGCTGCTGATGATTGCTGGATTGTCAAAAAAAAAGAACAAAATTGTGGAATAAACCAAAGCATGGCAGAGAGAAAAGTATGTGATGTGTTATAATTTTCTAGATTCTAGAAAGAAAGAAAGAAAGAAAGAAAGAAAGAAAGAAAGAAAGAAAGAAAGAAAGAAAGAAAGAAAGTAAAAGAAAGAGGGTGAAGCACAGGATAAGACTGAGGAACGGGGGGATTTTACATGACAGTTTTTATCTTTGGCTTTGGAGCCATCAGCAAATGAAAATCAGGATTGTTTATGTCGCTGTTGTTGTCTGAATGGAATAAAAAAAAAGATTAGATTGGATCTATTTCCTGTTGCTTTCGCTTTCTCTGAATGGAATAAACTAATTTTTTCTAGACCTCTCAGATAGGCTGAGTGTGTAAATCCCAACTTTTGGAGCCACTTGTCACATCCTCATAAACACAATATACCGATATAGGCTAAACATTTTTGTATTTTTGCCTGTAGGATCTATTATAAACACATTAATTATTGAATCTTACATACCAAATGTTACAAAATGAAACAAATGATAAAAACATTAAGGAGTTAAGGATATTTTTTAGAAAACTCTGGGCACCCCAGATTTGTTGGTGCTGCTCAAGGGGAATTAATCTCCTTTATTCAAATGCCACCCTGAAAGGTCACCTCTGCAGAGAAAAGTCCCATTTGAGCTGATTTCACTTGACATTTGTTTCCTAAAACAGCAAAAGAAAAGCCTCTGTCTTCAGCGAAAGGGTTACGGTGAATATGTTGTGGTTTCTCTTTCATTATTTATTATTTTATGTGTTGATAGATTTCATTGAAGCATCTTTGTTGTGGCTACTGTGTTGAGGGTGTTGCACACAATGTTGGACTAAAGAACTTTAGATGTTGGTATTTTCCCAGTGGGAGTCCGGTGACATGCGAAGAGAAGATCCTCAGGCTCAATGCCGTGTGATACTTCCAAGAGTTACAGCTCATAGCTCAGCTTTACGCTCCAGTAGTTTGTGTTGCTGCATGGGGAAAGGTCAGTGGAGTAAAGGACTCTCCCCTGTGATACAAATCAGTTTCAATAAAAGTTTTATATCTTTATTTGAGGTGATTGAACAGGTGAAGGTCATCGTCACAGAAGCAGCTTGTGCAGCTCAGACTAAGTGTAATAAATAGTGTAATAACACAGAGACATCCAAGTATTTTCAACTCATTAATGGTGACAATGGTACAAAACAACAACAAATTCATGTCACAGTTCAGTCGTCTGTATGAGACTGTTAGTTAGACTGATTATGATGATTCATTCATTCATTCGTCAGTAAACAGAAAATGAATCATCAGTAAGTTTAATTACTTTTCAAGTCAGTGATCAAGGGAGAGGAGTTCACAGCCTTGCTGGTGGATCAGTGCTTTAAGATCAGCATGCTAACAGACATTCAACTGGTTACTGTCTTCAAACATTGAAGTCCAGAGAAGCAGAGCCAACAAAACAAACACATCGTAACATTTAACAAGAATATCTGTATGTACACAACACATGACATTTGATAGTTCATTAAATAACATTTGACAAATATATTAATAATCTTGTATAAAACTTTTTTTCCCAGTAGGCTACACAGAATAATAGACCAGTCTTAGAGTATTTTACAATCAATAAAGTTTCTGCTCCTTATCCATCATCACTTATGTTTTCGTTTTTTTTAAATAATTGCACAGAACATTTTTTAAATAAACATTGATAATAGAGCTGATATCAAGTTTTTTAACAAATTGTTTTCACTGCAAATGACAGTTGAACAAATGAAAATTTCTATTCAGCTGTTACCAAGTGATAAAATGATCGTATAGTAAATTATAGATTTTTTTTAAAATCAAAGACACTTTGTGTTTACACCAGAACAGATTTAAGATACAGAGAAAACCTACAGACTATCAGAGCTTTTTCTTATATCACAGTTATTTATCAGTGGACAAAGATCCACTTAAAGCAAAGATGTTTTGTACCAGTGCTTAAGATGCACTGCACTGCGCTTCAAACAAATAAGAATTGATCATTAAAATTTCCACGGGGTCCGCTCACCACACTGAAGCTGACATTCCTAAATCAGGGTTAAACACATGGTCGCCTGAAATCAGTGTGAGGATTAACATGACTTTAGTGCAACTACAGCACAGATGCTGTTAGTTTAGACGGTTGTAATATTTGTTCTCACACTGTTCTGGCTGTTCAGCTGCCTGGGGGAGCTGCAGCAGAGCTGCTTGTTAAAGTGCTTACTGAAGCTTTTGCTCATTAAGTAAAGGGCAAACGGGTTCACGCAGGAGTTGGTGAAGGCCAAGATGCGAGCGCACACACTGGCGATGAAGTGGCCCAGCGAGGTGTCCACCTGGTCGTAGTGGTAGGAGCGGTACAGGTAGATCACGTGGCTGGGCAGCCAGCAGACGGCGAACAAACCAACAAACACCAGCACGGTTTTGGCCAGACGCTTCCTGGCCTTAATCTGACGAGAGAGAGAGAGAAGAAATCAGCTTCTACACACAAAGCTGTGCATTTACATCAACAATAATATATGTGTGTGTCGTTGAAAACGGTATGTGGAAATGTTTTATAGAAATAGTTTCTCTATTTGTCACTTTGTGTGTCCATCCATTTTACTCCAAACTGAAACATCTCAACAACGACTGGATGGATCTCCATGAAGTTTTGAACTGATGTTTTTTCTTCCCCTGAGGATGAATCTTCCCAGCTTTGGTGATCCTTGCCCCATCATCAGGTAATACATTTAATACTACTTTTGCTTCTGCCCTCTTTTTAATCATCTATTGACCCTTCAGATTTGTCTTTTGACCCCTCGTGGGGCCCATGCTGGGGACCACTGCCGTACATATGGGGCTATGACAAGATAGCAGGAGAGTTGTCACCATATAATGACCATATTTACAGTAGATGGCACTGAGATGAAAATTTATATCCACTTTTTTACAGCTCACAGGCCTGTTTAACAACAGGTAGGAAAACGTGCCTGCTAGCACGTGTAAAACTCACATTAACCTCATTTAATTACTCCGTGCAATGTAGTTGATGGGTTAGGCTACATTGGACTGGTTATACTGGCTCCAGTCAAAAAGTCCCAAACATGCCAACTGCCAATAATTTGTGAAACTGGTTTTACAATAACAATATGTAAGTCAATGAACTTTGAAACGATGCCAAGTGTCGTTAACTTTATTACATTGGGACAAAGCCAAGGTAGATACTTTCCACTGCTTCTACTTTAAGCCAAGTTGCGTTAAGATAAACTAAGCTAACCGGTTGCTGGCTGTAGCCCATGATCTTTCCACAATAAAGCAAATATCTCTCACAAGTACACTTCAGACAACTGTTTTAAAAGGTTTGGGGGAACTTTATGGCTTTGTTATTATTTCCTGACATGAAGAGACCACACTGGAAGTAAAATAAGGCCGGAGAACTCCTCGCTGAGACCTGTTTCTGGAGGTGCAGGTTTCCCTCCGTGGGGATATCCACGGAGCTCCTGACCAGACTGCGTGCGATGAAGCAGTAGTACACGGATATGATGAGGAGCGGGATGAGGTAGAAGATGAGGAAGGAGGCGGTGGAGTGGATCTTGGGGTGCAGCTCCCCGGCGTGAGGGTAGGGCGCGCAGGTCACAAAGGTCTCGTTGGTGTGGATGGTGGTGAAGGCGTGCAGGTCGGAGAAGACGGCCTCGGGGATGGCCAGGGTCACGGAGAGCAGCCAGATCGCCCCCGCACGTAAACAGATGCTGAGCGTGGCACTGGACCTGTGGATGTCCAGCGGTTTGACAATAGCTTTGTACCTATGAGAAGAATTAGAGCAGTTTGTGGGATAATAGTTGTTGTTTTTTTCTTTCTCCCTCCTCACACCAAGATAAAGTCTGATTACCTCATTCAAGTTTTTTAATCATGCATGTAATCACAAACTCCTGCAGAAAGATGATTTATCCTCTCTTCCTGATTTCAGAGTCGCTGCCAGAAGCTCAGTTTCTCTTTCCAATCACAGAAAGATCATCACAAAAATCTGATCTGGCCGTTAATTATACAGAAGAGAGATTTCAATTAGGAGTAGGCAATCAGGATAAATAGTCACAGAGGACGATACTTGCCCCCGGACAGGATGAGTTACCGACTGACAAGATAGTTTGTTAATCACAACTGATTTTAAATGTTAAATGTTCTTTTCTCCCAAGATTATTTCAGCACAAGAAGCTGTTCAATCAGCTCTGCACTTTAATCAAATCATATTTTTATATTGTATGCTTTATGACAAATCATCCAGTCCCACATAAATAATGTCACATGCTCAGTTTATTTCCTTCTATAAAAACATGTCATGTCTGCACCTTTCTCTGCTATGATCCACACCCTGGTTGTAATTTGTAATTCCCGTCTCTTCTGTTTACTCTACAAGTCTATTCGTAAACTCTGCCGCCCGAATTATCACCAACATCCCCTCCTTCAGTCATAATACACCTGTCCAGCTTCATTGGTTTCCTGTTAAATTCCCTATTATTTATAAAATCTTACTTCCCACCTTCCAGTCCATCAACAACCTGGGCCCTCTGTGCCTTTCTGAGCTCCTTCACAATAACATCCCAGATCCTCCTCCTCCATCCAACTCTCCCACCCACCTGCTTCCACCACGGGGTTGAGAGCCACTCGGACCCCCGCCTCATGAACTCTCCCTAACCCTCTCCTTCACATCCTGTCTTAAAACCTCTTCTGACAAGCATAGTCCCTTTAATCCTGGGACTGGAATGACCTCATTACTGCACTTCATTGCTGTTTTATTTTGTTTTAAACTTTATGTCTTTTATATCTTTTGTATGGTGACCTTGTGTGTCCTGAAAGGCACCTATAAATAAATTGTATAATTATTATTATCAATATTTTTGGGATCAAAGAGAGAGACCTCCTCTACTGTACTGCACTATGCAAGTCTGGCAACAATAAACATAATTTGATGGAACATTAATTTATATTTTCAAACCTACAGGGTTAAAGGAAAAATGATTTTCCACCAAATACTGTGGAAACTATCATGTTTTTGTTGTTGTTTTGGTGAATTTAATGGTTTAACCCAGCAGCATCCCATCAGCCACTGTTTAAGTGCTTGTAACCTTGTAACGCCAACAGACTGGTCTCCCTGCAATGCTGCCTCTGAGACAAATGAGTTATCATACTTGCATGTGATGCCTCCTTGTGTGTTATTATGGCATATCAGCATCAACGTTTGGTTGTGTCTAATTCCGTGGGCAAAGAGACAGGGAAGACTTCACTGAATAATTGTCTTGTTTTAGTAAATAATTCACATTTTAAACCCTTTTTATATTTATGTTTTTTTGATCAGTTCCAGTTGGTCTTTTTTATAATTTATTAGGCTTTTCTAAGCACTTTCTCCTGCTCTGTCTCCCTTATTTGACAACTTATTCTGATCAAATTAATTTTATTGCATTATTTCCTAGGTGAACATGAACATAAAATCCATCATTATCATCATTAATGTTCAATATAGTCCTAGTTATTATGTTAGAGTCAATTTGCAAGACACTATCAACTTTGACAGAACAATAACAAACAACAAGCAGGTAAATGAATTTATGTTTGTTTCAATGGTCAAGAATTAATTGTCAAGCTCAGCTCTTGTGTTTTCTTACAAGGTAAAATCAGTGCTGCTGTCCATCAATTAGGAGGCAAGAACTTTTCACTCTGCAGATTGAGGTATTATGCAACATTTTCACAATGTAAACACATTAATATTTCTAAAATATCAAAGCCATTTCTAATTATTTCTGGGATTTGAACTAACTCAAATTACCTGGTTCTAAATGGGGAAATAAAACAATAATTGTCATAGTCAATGGACTATTATACCCAGAAATATATATATTTTCCTGCATTTTGGTACCTGATGGTGGTGTATAGGCAATGTGTATACAATAAAAGATTTCTTACATGCATCTGTTTCCACATTGATGATGAGTTGTGCATCAAAACCATTCATCATATCTTGCCAGTGATTGGTGGAACAACAGAATCAAGGCAGTGTGGTGTAATCTACTGCTTTTGAAGGCAGTGTGTGATGGTGTGCAGCCTACCGGTCAGCGGACAGAGCAGTGAGGGTGAACACGGACACTCCCACCGAGGTGAGCTGGATGAACGGGATCATTTTGCATCCCACGCGGCCAAAGAGCCACTCGTCCACCAGGTAGCGACTGGCGTCCACCGGAGCGCAGGTCACCAGCAGCAGCAGGTCGCCCAGAGCCAGACTGGACAAGAACAAGTTGGGCACGGTCCGCATGGACTTCACCAACAAGCACGTCTTCATTAAAGTGACATTTCCAACCAGACCCACGACGATGATTATCCCATAGATAACAGCGACTCCGATGCCAGGAAGCCAGATGTTGTACCGGTGCTGCTCCAGTTTGGAGTCCAAGATCACACCGGAGACATTCAGACCCCATAACTCAGTGTCCAAAGGGCTTTCAACAAATGGATCCTCAAGAGACATAACAGTCAGTGAGGGTCTTCAGCAAGAGAGGCTCAAATCTCCTGATGCGTTTAATGACTGGCTTTATAAAGTCTATGCCCTGCTGCTGGAGCGTGCGTCATTTTACGCGGTACGGACTGAAAAAAAAAAACTGTCAAGATAAATCTGAACGATGTCTCCAGAAATGAGTCTTATTCGTTGTTGAGAGGCTTAAAGTCTGTGGGGTTATACTCTGCTCAGTGTAGATTTGATTCATGATGCGCACATATAATGGGATGACCTGGAGTTCAGTTGGCAGCTAGGATGGACAATGCAAAGCTGATTGGAGTATTGATTTATAAAGTGAGAGAGATTATCCTCTAAAGATCTATTATACTTCAGTGGAAGAAGGTGGATTGATGACATGAGCCTGGGTTTCAGCCAGTCGCAGAAAATATTTTCTGGGCCAGTTTGTTCCAGCTCTTCATGAAATCTAATTAAGTTTACACTGAAATATTCATATGTAGTGCTTTTTTGTTGCTTCACTGTGTCTATGGGAACATACCAGCATGTGGTCCTTTTGTGGTCATAAAGCGTAATTAGCTTCTCTTGATAGTCATTTTGTTTCTCTTCTAGGGTGTTTTCTCTTTCTCTGGTAATTGTTTTGTGACTCATCCTAGTTCTTCATCCTTCATAGTAATCATCCTCTCTTGTTGTCTCTGTGAGATGAATCTCTGTCTCTTTCTGGTCATTTTGTGTTCATGGTCATTTATGTCTCTTTTTAATCAGTTTGTTTCTCCTCATGTTTGTTTTGCATCTCCGTTCAGTGAGAGTTGTGTTTAGGAGAGGAGCTGCTTCTGCCACTGCTGACTTTAAATGGTCACTTAGCAGTAAGGTAATAGTTGTCCACTTTTTCAGCGTGGAATTAAAGGTCAAAACTTTCAAGGTTTGTTTCTACTTAAAATGACTTTAATCACCAGTAAACCATCACCTCCCCGTTGTCCTCATATCTCATACTAAAGATTGGGGTGTTATTTTCTGGTGGATCAGATGGCGCCACTTGGAGCCAAACTCATTTTCTAATATAAATGCAAATTGAATTTTCTTGTAGGCTATAAAGGCCGTAGATAAGACAGATGAAAAGTATGCAACTCTGAGCATGACTTGAACCATTTTAATTTTCCAGACTCTTCTGTTGCCCATATCTGAAAAACTTAACTCAAAATGGACCGAGATGTTTTCAAAGAACAAAATGGTTGCAGAGTTGGTAATTCTCCAAAGTATCTCCCCATTTAATGTGTATAATTTGTTTCCTATCATTTGAATAAAACTGGAGGGAAACTAGGCATCAAAGTAAAGAGGCTACTTGTACGTGAACCACGTTTCTATCTAAACTCATAAACAGAACCACAGTCACAGTATTTTTCAGAGCTGTGAATGCAAACCCATCGACTTTTAATCCTCTTTGATGTCAAGGCAACATCCTTTTGTTTGATTTGTGTTCGTTGTAACTTTATTTCAGATTTTCAGGGAAAAAAACTTTTTTCCATTTTCTAGTGGTCAAGAATTTAATTAGTTCTACATTCATAAGATGACCTTTGATTTCACGCTTCCATCTCCCTGGCATTTATACTCTTTTTTTTTTTTTTTATAAATCTCTTTCTTCAGAAACGGGGGAGAGAAAAAAAAACTCATATCAAATTAAAATATGGTTCAAAGCTTCTCACACACAATCTCAGCTCAGATAACCACTTGAGTCATCTTGGAAATGGCACACAGCTTGATGAAGCTGTTACGATCATAGCCGATCATCACCTGTAATAACCTGCAAGAATATCTCATGTGTTCAGTAGTAGAAGAACTGAACTAAAGCAGTGCAGTTTTATTCGATATGGTTCTAATATAGGTTCTCATGTGCTATGGATGTGAAACAGTCAATATGGAGAAGTTACAACCAAATAAAAACGGGAAAAAATGAAGTCTTGCAGAGTGAAAATTAAGTAAAGTATTATTGTCTCTTAATTAGACTTTGGTACTGTACCAGAGTAAATGCACTTCATCACAGTCCACAGACCATAAGAGTTTGGACAGCTACCTCTTTTGTGGTCTTTGGGTTTTGTACTAAAGAATATTAAAATTGAAATGCAGATGACTTTAAAATGCAAAATCGCAGCTTTAATGTGAGCAAGGTTAAAACAATTAAAGAAAGAATTGTGACATACAGTATCCCACATAGTGAGGAAAGATAAGACCTTCAAAGACAAAACAACTTAATTCACATATTACAATCACATTGTGAGACATTTCTCTGATAATTCTCCCTAGGGCCTTTTTCGCTTCCTCTAGTAAAGGATATTCCACCTCTTTATTTTGAAAATCTCTTTGGTTGCCTTAGTTTAGTGTTGAGGATCATTGTCCTGCCATAAGATGATATGTCCTCCAAAGAGTTTTAATGCATCAGCCTATATGAGGTCATTTACTATTTGTCCGATTTCCCTGTGTCTCTTTTTTTGTTTTGTTTTTTAGAAAGTATCTAACTATTGATTTTTGTGTCCAGTTCCTTTTTACTCATTGAACTTTTGGCATTAATGTAATAAAAGGGCTTTATTTGTCACACTGTTCTTCAGCACCATGGACAGCGGTCAACTGGACTCAGGGCCTCTGTCACCATCTGCTGGTGAACACAGGGAACTGAGAGCTGAAGTAATTCATGAGTTAACACTTTCCAAGAGAAACCAGTCCCTGTTGCATTAACAAAGTACAACATATAGTTAATGTTTGTGGTAACTTACTGTAAATATGATTATCAAATTGTATGTGAGTTAGAACTTATTGTGTGTCAGATAATTGTTGTGAGATAAAGAGTATAAATTTAGCCCAGCGACTATATGTGCACAAATCTGTGTCTAAGCAAAATACTTGAGTGCTGGAAAATGTACAATCTTTGGTCTACCATATTTCAGGGGGCAATACAAATGCAATTACCTTTGACATTGCAGATTAAGATCATTTTAATCAAGTTTCCCTCATTAACCTACCACTATTTCCCATAATGAGAAGGGAGAACAGAATTTTAGAAATTAACTGAAAAGAAAAACCAAAAATAACTATGAGACTTAAAATTTAGCCCAAGTGCCCCCCGTTTCTCCTTATCATCTTTAGGATGACTCTGCATCTGGAGTACTTTCAACTGAGTGGACATAATTTGGAAAAGCATGCACTTGTCCATAAAGTTACACAGCTGACAGAGGAAAAAACTAAGCTCTGACATCAAAGACACTGCCCGAGTCAGGGCAAGACACAGATCACAGTGTCAAGGTACAGATCTGAGGAAGTTACACCAAAATGTCTGCTGCACTGAAAGTTCCCAAGAGCACAGTGACCTTGTAGATTCAGGAGACAATCAGTTCTACGTGTCATCTCCAGGAGGAGTATTTAATAATACTTTACATTTTTACGAAGTATATTTTTCAATGTAGAGTTATGTTGAAACTCAAATATCATACCAAGATACGATTCTTTTTAAGGTACATAAGTATTTCAACTTTGTGAAACTTTTCACTTTCTGCTTCACTGCATTCATGTCATATCTATGAAATGTCTAGCTCCCCACTTTGTGTATAGTGTATAGCTTGGGCTCCTTGTCACATTTCATAGTCTATGAGTAGTTTGCAGTTCCATCAGTGAGGCATTTCCACTAAACACCTCTTTGTTTTTACGTGAATCCTCATCCATCCATCATCTCACAATCTGCAGATTTATCTTGTGACCTTTTGGAGGGGCCTGGCCCCTAAAACTAATGGAAATGCTGCATTTACATCGACACACCAGTAATCCAAATAGGCCTAATATATCAGTAAATAGAGACAGTTTTCTATAGAATTAGTAGGCTACGTTCATTTGTTGTATTGCTGATGTAGCCTACTGAGTTTTCATGCATGACTTTGACTTGATTTGTAATGAATATGTGGGACTTTGACTTTAGTAAAGACTCTGAATACTTTTACTGTGACTTTTAGTTTCAAGGGCTTCTTATAAAAACTTGAATTTTGCAGGTCATTGTGGGCAGACAGGTTGCAGGTCCAATCAGCCAATATGAGGCTGAGCCATCATTGTTGACATCCAATCAGCTGAGGGCGGATGGGATTGTGTTTTTTTCTTTCTCTCATCCTTAGATACATTGAACACTCTGACACAATCTGCGTTATTAGCTTGGGGCGTGCACACTGAGCTGTTTCGTCTTCTCATCGGTGATGGAAAACACCCGCTGTTTTGCGAACCGCTTCTCTGACTACAAAGGTGCGCTGCTCCCGGGCCAGGGCGTTGAGGCAGTCGTGCCCAACGTGGTCGCAACAGTTGATAAAATCTTGAAAAAGGTTCCTGTCGACATCAGCGACTGCGACGGAGGGCTATACGATGGGCCAGCCGGGGTGGCTTACATGCTGTACCATGTCAGCGAGTGTCCCCTGTTCTCTGAGCACCGGGAGGTGTACCTGAAGTCGGCCAAGCAGATCATCAACGTGTCGGTCAAATACGTGGATGCGGAGCCTGACGAACACATGCGTGCCGCCTTCCTGCTCGGAGGGGCGGGCATCTACGCGGTGGCCGCTATGATATACAAATCGCTGGGCTTGGCTGATTTCGTTAAGCCCCTCACTAAATTTCGTAAGATATGGGAGGTGTGTGCGCCCATCAATTTTCTGGAGTGCGGGTCTGATGAACTGTTTGTGGGGCGGGCGGGGTACCTGTGTGGCGCCCTGGTCCTCAAACAGAAGCTGGGCATAGAGGTGAGATAATAACGGGAGTTCACGTTAAGTGAATCTTTTTTTTTTTATTTTTTTTTTATCAAAGCTGTAAAATCTTATGAGCAATCAAACGACTCAACTTTAAAAATGAGATTAGGATCGTCACTCTGGAGGTGACTTTGATCTTATCAGCCCACATAATCGACTATGATGTTTGGGCAAAATCACTTTTGTTTTAAACATAAGTAGAGCTACAATTGATGATGTAGCCTATAGCTAATCAATTAATATTGACATAAATCAATTTTATAAATAAACCAATTTATCATTAAGTATTAGGAGTAGCTATGTAAACTGGAATTCAGTTGAAAAGGGCATGCATCACAGTTTTCCAGAGACCTAAGTGTCATCAGATGTTGTGTGCAGTGCAAATGTCCAAAGCAATGATTTTAATCCCACTTTTCATTCGGCTTGTTCCAACTACCTTTGACATGGATAGAAACTCTAGCTTTAGGCTACACACTCAAACCTAAGATGCGTGGATGTCAGGTTTTGACAGGGAAGAACATGTGGACTAAAAAAAGAAGAAATTATTTTGCTCCATGTTCATTATGAGTCAGTGCATCATAATGAAAGAAGTGTGTAAATTGGAGAAACACTCTTCCAAACGTCTTGCATACTGAAGGCAGCCTACACACACAGAGGTAATTTCTATTTCTTTGACTGATTAGACCTAATTTCTTGACTGACATCTCCTGTTTGCTTTCTGACACAAGATAGATCTACACCTTTGCTCAGGTTACCTAAATTTATACTTGGTCATCTTTGACTGCTTGTGCTGAACTTGAGCAGCAGTGTAATCAATAAATGTAATACTTGATCGTGGGTTTGTTTATTTTTTTTATAGCTTTGCACTGACAGCCAA
The DNA here is from genome assembly GCF_905171665.1 of Trachurus trachurus. Taxonomy (NCBI): domain Eukaryota; kingdom Metazoa; phylum Chordata; class Actinopteri; order Carangiformes; family Carangidae; genus Trachurus; species Trachurus trachurus. The sequence continues at coordinate 19,458,283 of NC_139899.1, forward strand.
CTTTGAAAATAACCGTGTCCTCTGTTCTGCAGATTTTGAGCAAGGATCAAATCAAATTAATTTGCCAGGCCATCATCGAGTCAGGAAAACAATACGCAAGGAGGAAGAGAAAGCCTTTCCCCCTCATGTACTCGTACTATGGGACAGAGTATCTTGGTAAGAAGAAAACCAGATAATCAAGTCTTTTTTTTTGTTATCCGTTTAGATAGAAATTAAGATTTTAGTCTTTATCTCAGCTGCTGTCAATGGACTATACTGCAATAAGAGTGAAGCTCTGCACACACAGGGAGACTGAGCGTTAGTGAGAGTTATTTTGTAGGATCGGTGTGTTAACATAGCTAACTTTCTTTTCCTTGACTGCATCAGATGAAGACAGCCTTCAGGGTTGGAGATCCTCAGTAACTTTCAGACCAACACAGAGTTCATAGTAAGCATGGCTTGGCTGGTCACTTCTGCATGGATACTACTACTTTGAGGATGATGAAGAAGTGAAATAAGTGACACTCTGAGACACCTGGATGTTTGAGAGTGAAGACCGGGTTAAAACTGTTGCATGTAACAATTTACCTGTCCTGAAAAAGTTTATTCTTGCATTTTGACAATGGAACTCTTCAGATATGAGGGAATTCACAGATTCTGGCCTTCCTGTCTCAGAGAGCCGTATTTTCTCTGCATGTGTCCAGCATTACGAGGGAATGCTCTGCCCAGGATCCCGATGAATTATGTCCATATTTGACGATTCTGAGCCTCACATTTTACTGGAGTTGTCAACATTCAGGTAGTGATGTGGAGTGTAGGGGATCAGTGTCAGAAGCTAGCTGACAGAAGCCAGAAAAGGCATGGAAAAGCCTCCAAACTTATTACATCCAAAACACCTTGCATGTAAGAAACAACACAAGCTCCAGTACAGTAGGAGACCTTGAACACAAACTAAAAAACATGTTTAACAAGATGAAGTTCAAGGAGAGCAGGTATGACTAAATGTGTTTGGTTGTAAAGGAATGAGTTTCTCTCAAAAGAGATGAGTCCTCTTGAGATCATTTAGGATAGAAAGCGACCGGTGATGTCCATTCAGACAACTCTCTGCTCATAGATCCATCAAGATAAAGACAAGCAGCCCTAGCTCTTATGGTTTCTGTCACAAGAGCTGCTATTCAAGCAACCATGTGGTCAATGAACAGTGGAGTTGACCTTGTGCCCTTTTAGTCTGATCAAAGACCAGGCAGAGGCCTGCCAGTTGGGCACTGCAGTAGTCTGTGTCGTAGCCGACGCAGAATCTTGATAAAATAGTTTTTTTAATAACATGTTATCTGCTAGTGGGTGACCGATCCAACACTTGTTGAATTCTGCTTCACGAAGGCATTGAAAGATGAGGGTTCTCATCAAGCTTGTAACAAGAAAGCAAAAAGATGTGAAACTCCATTTTCCACAACTGTGATCTCCCCCTATCCCCAAACATTCACATTGTTGCCATACAAAATAATATAGACGGAGGCGAGAGTCTTAAAAATGTTGGCATGCTAAAAGTATTGCCTTGAATATAATTAATGGGTTTACAGAATCGTCCAATGTCGACTTTCTTTCTTGTTGAAAAGGTTGCTCTGGATTTTCAGATGGAGGCATGACTCAATCAGATAAGTGTCTTCAATGTGCAGGTCACCTAATGGCAGAAAGCTCCAGCCTACTAAACGCATGCATGGTTCTGTGGATCTGCATCTGTTTTGGGATACTTTGAATCTTAATTTGTGTTATTTCTTTTTAAAAAGTCATACTTAGTTTACAGTTCTAGTTCAGCATGTAACTACCGGTATGCTCCTTTATGCTGGACAGTGGTTTGTGCAGCTGCTTATGTACTTGACAGGAACTCAGCAGTTCTGAGGATCATCAAAAATAATTATAAATCAAAACTGTCAAGTATAGTAAGCTACAATTCAGAGGATAACAAAAGTTCCCCAGTAGTCCTTTGTGAAAATTGGTGCTTGTTTGCTTCAGGTTGTGTCCGTCTGTTTGCCTGGCATTGTGCTTCGCTTCATGGCGCTTTGGTAGGAGCATATTATTTCCTACCCTCCCTCCTTTTCCCAGGTGCTGCCCACGGCCTCTCATCAGTGCTACAAATGCTGCTGAGCTACCAGGACATGCTCAGTGGCGCAGAAAAGGACCTGGTGTGGCAAAGCATCGATTTCCTCATGAACCAGGAGCAGAACTGTAACTGGCCTGCGGAGCTGGGCGCCATCATCGAGAGAGAGAACGAACTGGTGCATTGGTGCCATGGAGCGCCAGGTATACCCATGTTATCACCACGTTCAGTTACACATTCTCAGCAGGGCACCGTTTTTGGCATTTGCATACCTTTTAAAAATAATATCTCCATCCTATCATGCAGGTGTGGCGTATCTCTTTGCAAAGGCTTATCTAAACAATAAGAAGCCGCAGTATCTGGACACATGCATACGCAGTGGGGAGCTTGTGTGGCAGAAAGGTTTGTTGAAGAAAGGACCTGGGATTTGTCATGGAGTTGCAGGCAGCGCCTATGTCTTCCTCCTGCTGTATCGACTCACAGGAAACTCAAAATACATTTATCGTGCACAGAGGCAAGAAATCTCTCCTACTCTACTTCTTTGCATGTCTCTCATAGGTCTATGCAGTACAGTAACCATTTAATTTTCTCAACATTTAACATATGATGGCTTGAATTATGTTTCAAAGCTTCTCTGCACCTCAGGAATAGCCAAGAAACCTTATTTTTCAGCCACGCTTCCGGAGTGGCTCTAGGGCAATCCTAGTACCCCATAATATTTGTGAGCATTTGTTAAATATAGATTCCTCCCACATTTCACATTTTAATTCTTTCCTCCCCAAAGGTTTGCAGAGTTCCTCTTCACTGAGGAGTTCAAGACCGGCTCACGCTCAATGACCAGTGTCTACAGTCTGTTTGAAGGCCTGTCAGGGACGGTTTGCTTCCTGGTCGACCTCCTGCAACCAGACCAGTCAGAGTTCCCTCTGTTCAGTGTCTTTGTGTGAATGGAAACCTGGGTAGAGTCATCCATTGACCTGAACAGACATCACCTGTTCCCTCTGAAATCGCTTGAGAGCTGGATTGGTAGAAACCTCAGAACCAGGTTTGATCAGAGTTGGAGGGATGAATGTACTTGTTTGGGAATTTATAAATTCTGAGTACAGTTGCAGTAGAAAATGTATCTTGTTTTGTGTCTGTACTAAAGTGAATGGTCTGCTTCCAGGCATTACCAGATTTCATTTCACTTACTGTTAACTGTCCATTTTGCCACATACTGTAGTAAATTGCACTAAAAAGAAGAGGTTTTCAAACTGTGAAGGTTCCTTTCCCAGGTGGGTGCAGTTAAGTTAAGGTGAAAAAAACAACAGTCAAATCTGAACACAGAGAGATGATTAATACATCTTTAGACTGAGCATTACAAGGACATCATCTGACGTCCATCAAGGATTTGTCCATAATTTTGCATGACGTTATTCAATAAGACTACAGCATTTGTCTGAGAATCAGCCTCTTTTTAAGTTTTCTTCAGTGTCAAAGTAATTGAAAAAGGACACACTTTCCAACTTTGAAAACCTCTGCAATAAAGTATTGGGGGCTTTGAATGAACCTGCAGCATATTCTACAAAGATGCTGCTCTCAGGTCAGAAACACATGCACCATAAACAGCTGAAATAAATGGTAATCACACCCAAGTCAAACAAAATCAAAGATAAAAACAAGCATCACATAATGCCTTTAAGATTTTTCTACCACTTCACCAGCTCAGCGTCACATATCACAGATCTTTGGGGTATGTCATTTCTCAAGTTCTTGTCACAACCTTAAACCTAGTCTGTTGTCCTAATAATAGTTTCCCCATGTTTGCGCTGTGCAGAATTACTCACCTATCTGAACAAAGGTTCAAGTTTTTGTGAGCGCTGTTAATTGATGTTTCAAACTGTGTTAGATACTGTCTAGGGATATTTGAAATGTTTAACATTAATGTTATGACTTTGACTTACTGTGGAAAAAGAGCTAGATATGTTAGACTGTAGGTTTGTGATTAAGACTGAGAACATAAGAGTATAATATCTAGTCATTGTGACAGTTTATTTTTTCTTACAGTGATGTCTGTTCAAGATTTTTGCAACTCAGTTAAATTAAAGCGGAGGATTTCTTTACATAAATGTGATGATTGAGGCCTTAAAAACAAATTTCCAGCATTTGAATATATGGTCATGTCTCTTCGAGCTCTTAGAGTAAAAAAAGGCTTTGGTAAAAAGTTGGTAAAAAGGCCTGTGAAATAGTAGCAAAACCAAAGCAATGTCCCAATGCTAACTGTGCCTGTTGTGGAACATTTATAAGCGTGTGTGTGTGTGTGCTGTTTTTGCATTTGTGATCTATGCTGTCCACAGGAAAATCTGATTAATACTAATAAAGTGTCCAGATGAAAAAAATATGGTTTGAAAAGCATGAAAGCCTGGCAATACCTTCAGACCTGACAAAATTACTAACATACTACATTTTATTTATATAGCTAAACGTAACTGTGAAAACATAAATGTGAACATCTATTACGTCCCTCTCTAAATTTGTTATAACTCTCAAGTTGTAGAATATGTAAACCTAAATAATAGTATTCAGTACGGTACTTTCTTTTAATACCTTTATTTGAATGCTTTCTCCACCACTCGTTTCAGACAGTGGAAGTAAAAGAAGAATTCAAATGTATTTCTGCCATGAGGAAGCTGCCCCAGGTCAGGCTACTCATTTTAAACAAAAACAAACATCACAGCATTTATGTCCTTTCCTTTCTTCCAAAACATAAACATGAGCCATATCATAGCACCAAAGGGTCTTTCAGCCACTAGATGGCGTCTCAGACCAAAAGTCCACACCTCCCGTGTAGTGCTGCTAACCTTTGCCTCCCCCTAACCCCACATCCCTTTATTATCTCTGACTCATCTGTATAAGCTCTGACTGCAAGGTGGAAGCGGCGATTTAACACGCAACAAGAACAACATCAGTAAAAAAAAAAGAAAAAAAAAAAAGTTAAATCGATTCGACGACGACAACAGCAACAACCGTTGTCCCGTGCTAGCTAGTTTGCATTAGCTGGGCTAACCAACGGCAAATTAGCTAACAGCCGGTCACTGACTAAAACAGACATGTAAAATTATGTCGCCATTATCGGTAAGTTACTTACGCAGATGAAGAAGAAAAACGAGTCTGGAGCTCGTTATCAGCTCACAGGGATCTTCACCTCGGTGAAGTCATAGCCTTGACCAACAGCCTGGGAAATAACCTGACTGGAGGCACTGAACGGCTAGGATGGCTGGCCTGGATTTTTTGTCGGTTCTCCAACCAAACAGGATTTATCCTGGTTGCCTCATCTCTTTCTTTGTCAGCGGTCTTTTTACACGACGAAACAACAGTTGGTTCCCTCAGTGGAGATAATTCCAGAGGTTCCATTCTACACACGTGCCACCATACGTACCATGCACGCCAAGGTACCAAAACTTTCTTTACCCCACCTAGAAATGAATTGTTTTCTGCTATTATTTTTTTATTATTATTATTTAATCTTGCCTACAGAGCCTCACAGAAAGACATGATGAGGTAAAATTAATAACTGGCTGAAGACAGCTATACTCAAATTTATTTTAATAAATTATCAAAGTCTCTAAACGTTACTAAGAGGGTTCATCTGTCTACTAGCCCACTGTCTCTCTCTCTCTCCATGCCACAGCTCTGCAGCAGTTAGTTGTTGTTATCATGATTGGTGAAAAGCCCAGACCAATAGGTGTTAGTGAGTAGTGTTTTCATCCAATGTCAGTTTAATGTGTGTGTTTAGGTTATGATGCAATTGACCTGAAACCATCCTTCATGTATCAAATGACAATGATGGAGCATGTTGTTGTTGTGTGTTTGCACATAATAAAAAACTGCAGACTGACTGTCTGCAGAGCCTTATCGCAGGCTCCTGTGCGCTCAGCTGACCGTGGCGCCTGTTGCGCCCCCCGCAGTCTTTCCCGGGGACAGCACTTGGCTGTGAAAACATCCCACCTCTCTCCAATCGCTGTCGAGCTGCTGCTGCTGCTGCTGCTGCGGCGGCGGCGTGCCTCCGACACAACGGCGTCCCGTCTTTAGCGGGTGACTGACGGACGGACTGCTCGGTGGCAACGTGATGGATGAACGGACCCCGAGCGAAGCAGCGCGCCGCATTCCCCAAATGGCGGAGTGAGTGAGGATGCGACTCCCCAGTTCCATCTTTGTGTCGGTGTCTCTGTTCACGGCCGAGACCACGGCAGCGCTGTACCTCAGCTCCACGTACCGCTCCGCCGGAGACCAGATCTGGCAGGGGCTCACGCTCCTCTTCACGCTCGTACCGTCCGTGCTCGTGCAGCTGACCCTCACCTTCATCCACCGGGACCTGAGCAGGGACAGACCGCTGATCCTGCTGCTGCACATCCTGCAGCTCGGACCCATAGTCAGGTCAGTGAGCTTGTTTATCTCCGCTTCGCTCATGGTTGCGTGCCCACACACAGACACATAGACAGCGAAAGAGCTACAATCCCCACCGTAAAAAAAACATGTCTGTTATTATCCACAGGTGTGGAGTCCACAGATGATTTTTTTTCTAGTTAAAACCATGTCTGGCCTGTGCACAGTTAAGCTGCTTATGGGTGGTTAGATGAATGCATTGCGCACACATGCTGTTGTTTTGATTTCTCCTCTGGCCTTTTGTCTCTCAACTGGCTTCAAACATGCTGGTGCATTGAATGCATTTCTGTGCCATTCAATACTCCCACTGCTTATCGATATGCTCCACATAACCCACACAGCTACTACCAGCCTGTCCCCCCACCACCACCGCTGTCCATCCATGCACCCTCACTAAGATCTCCTCCTCCTCACAGTTTCATCCCCTCCAGGCCATGGTCTCACAGGCCAAGCTGTGTCTGATTTATTCATGACTGCTCAGGCTGAAAAGACCTGAAATCACCCACCATGAAGCACAGGAAGAGGATGACACACATTCACATCTTATGGCTGTTATACACTGGCTGAGGAACCTTTTAAACATCTGCGTACAAGAGCTTTAGACCATAATAGGCCTGGTCCTTCTCTGTGTAAGCCCTGGCCTGGTCTGGCTGGACCATCTGCCTACAGGCTATAGGGATCTGAGCCTAATCCTGCATCTCGGAAACCTCCCCACGCTCCACATAGTTATGTTATCGAACATACAAACAGCAGGAGATCTGTGTGTGTAATCATTCGAAAACCCATTCATCCCCTAAAATAGCCAACCTAGAGCTGCAATGCTTTGTCTGTTAATCGATTAGCAGATTGATGGTGACTATTTTGATAATCAGTTGATCATTGAAGTCATTTTTCTAGAACAAAAGACAAATATTTGATGTTTTCATGCTGCTGTTCTTGTTTTATTGTCACAGTGAAGCTGGCTGGGGTTGTTTGTAGGACAGAGAAGTGACTGGAGACATCAACTTGGCATTCTCCCAAATAATTAACAGATAATTTAAAATCAGCAGATGAATTAATTGTTGGTTCGGCCCCAGCAGAAGCAATTAGAGTCGAACCACTGAGTCATTTGATTTGACTGACAAGTGATCAACAACCTAAATGATCAATCAATGCTGTGCTATACTGTTTAAATGTTTAGGCTTGGCTGTTCTATTATTTTGTAAGAAGTAAATATTTGTACAACCTAAAGAACAGAAAATAACATGTAATATATATATATATATATATATATATATATATATATATATATATATATATATATATATATATATATATATATATATATATATATATATATATAATTCATTCATCATAATGAAGAAACCATTGTTTATTTGTCAGTAAATTACCTCTGGCCTTTTGGGCCTATACGTAAACTGCACGGCAGCATGTGAATGTTAATGGATGCTGAGGTAGGGCTGAAAGAATGATTGATTAGCATTCACATTTATTGATTCATCAGGTCTGGGATTGCATTCAGGTCACAGGTTCTCAGATATAAGGATTTGCTTAAAATAGATATAGGGGGAACACACAACAAAGATTATAACACATATCTAAAACAGGGCACTCTTGTTGACTACTGTCCATAAAAAAATATTCTGGGAGGAAACTTTGTCTTTGAATTTAACTTTCAGTTTACTGAGCAATGACTTGCAAGATCTTATCTTCACCAGCGCATCCAGAGCTATAACTTTTATTTTAGTTATTACCCCCAGCCAAAGTTGACAGAGTCCAGCTGCACATAGTTTCTTTTCTTGTCATCAATATACCAATAAATACAATATATTTGTTGTTTTGATAACTGATTAAGTAGTCATGTTAGTTTTCAAGTAAAATGCCAGTTGTTGCAGCTCTAGGCCATGCATATAGTTATGACTTTTCACTCAGCTTGTGAATATCCTACAGTAAACTCATCCTTGTATATAAACAGTTATATTTACGTTGGTGTATCAGTTAAATAAACATCCAACACAGCGTATTTATTTCTCAGGTGTGGCCTTTGTGAATGCGACACCGTTTGTTCTCCCTCCAAATGGGGATTTGACTGATTCTTGTTCAGACTTCTGCGTCTTCCTCCAGTGAAGAGCATTTCTAAGAATAGCACGTGTCGCTGCTGGCTGCTTATCTCTGACAACACAACCAGAGAGGGAATGTCCGCCTGTACGGCTGGTAGCACGGCAGCACTTCCTCTTCTCAGGCTCATCCGCCTTGAACAACACTTGGTCTTTATCACCATGTGTCGAAGCCACAATGAGCATTTCATTTATTTGTTTTTTATTTTCTTTATTCCTCCATCCTCTCTAATTAGAAAACTCGAATGACTAGGCACGCTGTGATCATTCCCTTCGTCACTCCTGTCAACAGGGTGGAGTTTCATCTGTCTTATCATTTTTGTTATGAGAACATTTTGACAAAATGATATTATATAATATATTTCCTGCAGCTTTAAAAGTTCAATTAAAATCTGTTTTATTTGTATAGTGCAGAATTACAACATACTTTACATCAAGGATATTTACAGAGTGAGGTCAGGACCTCACAATATTATAGAGAGAAACCCAACAGTTGGCACAATTAGCAGACAGTTTGCGACAGTGGAGAATAATGACGCCCTTTAAACAGGAAGTAATCTCCCACTCACTAACAAGTTTTACTTACTGCTACTTCTCAGAGCTTCACTGTTTATTAAGATGTGTACATATGTATGTGCCATCACAACTAGTTTGTGATGTGTGTAGGGTGTGGAACTTGAATCTCTCACCACTAAAGGTGCAAAACAAGCAAGCTTTAAATGCAACATTGAAATCTCACCATTTAAGGTGGTGTAATGAACTGCAGTTGTGGCTCATTGAATACTTACTCAGAATGATGAACTCCAGTCATCAGGTATGGCTTTATGTCACAGTGTGTTTATTTTAAGTGTCCACAATCTGAAATGTTCATGACTCCTAATATGAGGTTGCCCAAGGAGAGTCAAACTGTTCTTTACCAACAAGCAGCCATTGCGATTATTGGTTTATGGCTTGAATTTCCTGTAGACGCCCTTGGCCTTCCCTGTACACACCCTGGTTGTCAGAGGAGTATCACACAAATCAAATAGACAGCTGTGGGAAGCCAACGAAGCCTAAAAATGAAACCGTACTGTTGTACCGACAAAAGGGGTAAGCTACGTGGTGTTAAACCTATGGACTACAATAACATCTTCAAAGTTGTTGGACTGAGACACCTTAGGTTTATTCTTTATGGCCCTTTTCCACTAGCACGACTTGGCTCGACTTTTTTTATTATTTATTTATCTATGTATTTCGGCTTTTCCACTTCCACTCAAGTGCGACGTCTGACACGAGAATCAAACACACTAATTAAAAAACACACCGGCATCAGTGACCACTGATCTGTACTGTTATGCTTTTACACAAGTTAATTGACTGCAGTGTGGAAAACAACGCTGTGTCTGTAATCAAGGTGCTCTGCAGACGAGTGAATTTGGAGCTGACAAGAGGAGAGAATAAAGAGAGCGAGACGACACGGCCATAGCTGCTGTGATAAGACGACCCTGCCCAAAGAACAAAGCTCTGATGGAAAAGGACCTAAGTCGAGCCGAACCAACCGAGTAGAGCTGTAACTGTGTAGTGGAAAAGGGTGCAAAGTAATAGTAACTGGTAGATTATCACTGAAGCAGTGGCGGCAATAATTTAGTTGTGGCGGGCCGTCACGAAAAAATGCACGTAGCGGAAACCCTGGCCAAGATGGCAACAGTGGTCCGACCCACTTTAAGATTCAAAACCAATCCTAACATGCATATGCATACATACTGTATATGCCCGTACCGTTACAGTATGTATGTACATAATACACAAATACATGTATTCAATTTGCATGTGTTTGCTGATATTAATTTATAAGGGAGATTTTGCCCTGGGTCTCATGTTCGTTCTGTTAGCTCTGACTGTATCTGGCTCATGTTCCACTATGTGTTCACCGGTGAAATGCATTACTAACCATGCATTTCAGTTGTTTGGTCCTGACTGAGCAGGAAGTGTAGTGTCAGTATTTTCTGTTTCTGGAAACAGCTGTTGCTACAGTTCACCACATCACAATGAGAGTAGCGAGGTGAAGCAGTGACGTTGCAGGCTGGAAACCAAAACTCTGAGCTGAAAGACAATAAAACGCTAGACCAGGGGTCTACAAAGTTTTTCAAACTGACAGAGACATGGAGCAGGGACCCCTAAAAAAAATGTACTAGGCCCACTACCATGTATTTGCGTAGCTTGATATTGTGCATTCAATACTAAGCTTTTGAAATAGCACGCAGGTTGATATATCATGTTTTTTCTAAATGTGTACAATGTACAGTGAGTAGGGGGCTGGCTGACCCTCTGCCATTTATAAACAGACCTTGTTCACTGATACCAATGCCAATATCAACAATGTCTGTCAACTGCATGGTAAATGCAGACAAGCTATTCAAAATGACGTTTTTATTTGAAACATAGATGTGGAAACTTAAAGATATAAAACATTGTCTAATCAACCAAAAATTCCACGACCCCCCTGCAGCACCTCCGCGGACCCCCTGTTGAAGACCTGTGCACTAGACGAACTGAGATTATTTGTGGGTTTATAAGTTTTATCAACAACAATTGATAAACAATGTTTTACTTAAAAAAAAATATTGATTATGTTTATTTTTTCAAATTCTCAGTGTTTTGCAACCTCCACCTCCACCCACAGACACACAAACACAAACACCTCCACTTAAACCACGCTGAAGAGACTGAGTGTAGGACTGATGTTTCATCACCTCATGCAGGAATGGGTTTGGTATTTTGCCTAACATCTCAAAACCTTCTCTGAGTATGTGTTTTCTCACTCTGTATGCTTCTCCAGTGTAGTCCAGACTGTCTCAGCGCCCCTGTGGCTTAAATCCCCCTCTGCCTTGCTGTTTTATTGGCACCGTGCATCAGCCCTGCCTCGAACTCTGGCCCTCCGCCTACATCTGCTCTTAAGTGCTTTTTGTATCTCGCTGGCTGATGTCTGACTGTGACTCTGTTATCGACAGATCTTTAGACGCTCATCATAATAAAGAGCCACGCGCTGGTTTACTTGTCAGTGCTGATAGTTAAATTACCTCTGGCCTTTTGGGCTCATAAACTGAATGACAGCATGTGAATGTTAATGGATGCTGAGGTAGGGCTGAAAGAATGAATTGATTAGCATTCACATTTATTGATTCATCAGGTCTGGGATTGCATTCAGGTCACAGGTTCTCAGATATAAGGATTTGCTTAAAATAGATATAGGGGGAGCACACAACAGAGATTATAACACATATCTAAAAACACCCTTGTTGGGGCGGTGCGTGGCGCAGTGGGTAGAGCGGCCGCCCCATGTAGAGGCTACAGTCCTCGCCGCAGGCGTCCCCGGTTCGAATCCCGCGTCGGGCAGACCTTTCCTGCGTGTCATTCCCCCTCTCTCTGCCTCCCCATTTCCTGTCTATCTCTACTGCCATCACTATCAAATAAAGGCAAAAAAAAAAAAAAAGCCTAAAAACACCCTTGTTGACTACTATACTGTACATTAAAAAAATGATTCTGGGAGGAATCCAGAGCTATAACTGCAGCTATAGGTATACCTTTTATTTTAGTTATTAAACCCCCCAAAGTTGAGTCCAACTGCACATAGTTTTTTTTTTCTTGTCATCAATATACCAATAAATACAGGTTCTCGGATATAAGGATTTGCTTACTGTATAGTGAAATTAGAAGCTATTATCGCCAGATTCATTGAGAATGATAATGAGTCCCTCTGTACCAGTGTTTCAGAAACTTTTTTACATCAAGGAGCCCTAAACACAAATTAGACCGCAGACCCCCAATGGACAAAATTTTTGAAACAAATACCAGAAATACACAAATATTTGTTACTTTCTTCATCAATGTATGTTCAAATTAGGGCCAATGGTGTGAATTTTTGAAAAATTCCCCCTTTAACCCCCTCAAGGACCCATGGGGGACCCCACTTTGAGAACCACTGCGCTGGACGACCAATCAGAAGCTTCTAATGACCTCTTCTCCCCTTGTTGTTGTTGTTGATGTGCTGCAGGTGTCTGGAAGCATTTTGTATCTATGGCAGCGTGGGCCGAGTGGAGGAGCCTTATGTCAGCATCACGAGGAAGAAGCAGATGCCCCGCGGGGGTCAGTCTGAGGAGGTGGAGCGACAGGTGGGGCAGGCGGAGGGCAAACTGTTTACACACCGAGCAGCCTTCGCCCGCACGTCTGTCATTCAGGCCTTCCTGGGCTCGGCCCCCCAGCTCACCCTGCAGCTCTACATCTGTGTCCTGCAGCAGGGGGTCTCCATCGGCAGAGGTGAGTAGAGGCTCGGGACTGTGATGTGGGCCGATCAGCTCGCTGCCATATTGGAAAGAAGAGGATGTGTGTTTTCATGAGTCAAAGTGCCGTTATGTAACTCTGATATAGAGGATGGAAAATGGTGAATCTCTTTGCCAATTGGTGCTGATCTGGGGTCTGTGTGTGTGTGTGTGTGTGTGTGTGTGTGTCTGTGTGTGAGAGAGAGAGAGAGAGAGCCAGCATTTCTATTCCTGATAGAGATTTAGCAGAAGGTTCACACGGTCAATTGAGGACATCTGGTTTTTGAACAGGGCAGAACAGGGCAGCATAAAGAGATTATAAATACAGTAAACAAGTGTTATTTCCTCTGGTGCAGATAGTCTCGACACTTCTGTTTCACACGTACTGAGTCAACAGCCAGTGTGTGAGCTCCAGGGCCTGAAAGTGCTGGTTCACAACAGTCACACCGTCGCCCTTATGTAGGCTACATCCAAACAGTTTTATCACCCCAACTGTTCATACTGAATAACCCCTTTTATTACTGTGTGGCTGGAGTGTCAGCAGCAATGGGTCAAATACATCACTTCATTATAGAGACAAGCTGAGAAACATTTCACTAATCTTCAGTCACACAGGCTGAGTGAAAGAGTCACAAAGACACACTGAGACGTCATTTTACCTATAAACTGATTGAACAGTATTTTTATAATGTGGTTTTTACAGACTAGAATAGTTTTTATGCTGCCACCTCAGCGACATGTTTTCATTTTCGTTTTGTGCAGTATTTCATGTATTTGGTCCCTGGCAGCTTTATACTTTGATTTACATTGATAAAGTGAGAAGTTTTTCTTTGTGCTGATGAAATGGTGCCATGCATGTAGGGAAGGTCAGTTTAAAAATGAAAAAAGATTTTGTTTTTTATGATCAATACTTCATTGGTATTTTTGAATATTGTACATTACAAGTATATATGTGGCAAATGTTTGGTTACATAATGAATGTTGAGACTTGAAACTTGAGACAGAAAGTAAACAGATAGTGCTTACACTCCAGGAAAAAAAACAACCTAACAAAAATAAAACAGGACAACAAAACAAAACACAATTAAAAAATGGGGGATAGAGACAAAAAACAATAACAGATCATATGTTACGTGCTCAGCGATGCTAGGTGTAGTGTTCAGAATGAGGATCATATCTCCTAATCAGGCCGTTTCATGTTAGATAGGTATTACTCCCATTTCAAATTAAAGCTTACACTCTATTTATTAGTCTGTATGATCGGCCCTTCAGTGCAGCATGTCTATTCTAGTCTAGTGATGTGAAGTGATTGTGCCGAAGGTTGACAGTGCCTTTTATTCTGAATTAATGAGCTCACGCCTCAGCATCAGTGCAGCCTGAGCCCACTCTGCATCACGGGATGGGAGGTCATCAGGAAGAGACAGGTCCCCCAGGATGTACAGCCTCTGGGAAAAGGGCACATCGCGTCCTGTGATCTTTGTAATATTACTGTGAATCTCAAAACCTGAAGTCTTGTATTTTTGATTTCTGTATTTCTCTCTTTCTCCACGTCAGGCACACTGATGGTCATCTCCCTCCTGTCCATCGTGTACGGAGCTCTGCGCTGCAACATCCTGGCCATTAAGATCAAATATGACGACTATGAGGTGGACGTGCGGCCCATGGCGTACCTGTGCATTTTCCTGTGGAGGAGCTTTGAGATCGCCACCCGGGTGGTGGTCCTGGTTCTGTTCAGCTCCGTGCTGCAGTTCTGGATTCTGCCTGTGGTTCTGCTGAACTTCCTGGTTTTCTTCCTCTACCCGTGGATCCTGTTCTGGCAGAGCCACTCCCCGTTCCCCGAGAACATAGAAAAAACTCTGACCCGGGTGGGAACCACCATCGTGCTTTGCTTGCTCACCTTCCTCTACGCCGGCATCAACATGTTCTGCTGGTCGGCCGTGCAGGTGAAACTCAACGACCCCGACCTGATCAATAAATCCCAGAACTGGTATCGCATGGCTGTGTACTACATGTTGCGCTTTGTGGAGAACGCCTCGCTGCTCCTGCTGTGGTACATCTACAAAACAGACTTCTACAAGTTCATCTGCGCGCCGCTGCTGGTGCTGCAGCTGCTGGTCGCCTACGCCATCGCCATCTTCTTCATGCTGGTCTTCTACCAGTTCTGTCATCCGTGTCGGAGGCTCTTCTCCTCCAGCATGACCCAGGGGCTCTGGAACTGCTCCTCCCTCCTCTGCCTGATGTGCAACTCCACTTCACCGCAGAACAGGCCGATAGGAAAGGGCGTCCTGGAGCCGCCGAGCCCGACCGCGCGAAAGGAGCCGGCCAACGAGGGAGCCCGGGACACGGCCAGCGACACCACGGACGACATGCCCAACGACACGAGCTACGACATGCTCAACGACACGATCTATGACATTCCTGCCGAAACGGGCAATAATATAGGAGACGGAATCAACGGCGACATTAACCACACCGTATCTTGCAATGTTTAAGAATACATCACCGTTACTTTCGACGTGCCATGCAGAGGAGCGACTCACAGTTATCACACCCTCTGTAAAACTTTTTAAGTGCCACATGGAGTTTACATTTTAAACCCTGTGATCTTAATGTCACTCAGTAGGCTATATCCTCCGCAGCTCTGTCGTCTTTATGTGCCCTTAAACTTAAGATCTTTCCTGGCTGCAAAACGTGCACCTCACCGGCCCGACATCCTTATACCCATCATCCTGCAGCCTTTAATACAAATGAAAGCCCACGCCATGGACACCGCCATTGCTTTTTTTTTGTAGGTTTGGAAACTGTGTCCACTTCTATGCTGCATTACTGATCACAAGGAGCCATGCATTTGAATTGATTGTATTTAGTATCTCTCTTTGGCATGGAGGAGTGCATGTGTGTAGCCTCTAATGAGGTGTAACTGGTATTTTCTGGGAGGAGGGGAGAGGGGCGGGCGGGGAGGGGGTCTCTTTTGTATAGGGTTTCTTTCTTTTTTTCCCCCCGGAGCCTCCCGCTAGTTTTATGGCTGCAAGCAATCAGCTTTTTTACTCCTTGATAATAAGAGCTTTATCATTAACAGGCGCTGCTTCTGTGATGTATTTGTGCCCCACGAGCCTGTTCGGTGTCACCAAACACGTCAACTGTAAAGCACGCACATCTTCGCAAGAGTAATGTTTTTTGCACGTTTACAAAAAAAAAAAAAAAAAGTATTTAAGTGGCTTCGGCTCAGCGGCCGAGCAGCAACAGCTGTTGTGATGTGAAAATGCTTTTGTTTGGATGTATTGTGTGTTTTTTCTTATTCATGCTCGTAACGTCTCTCAGCTCTGTGTCTGTTCGTCACATCAGTTAGAATATTTACACCGAGTGCACACAAATTGTTGTAACCAGTATTTTTGCTTCTTTTTTTTCTCTTCCTCAATCTTTTAATGAATAATTCTGTGTGAGAGGGAATGTCAGTGTTTGTTTTTGCACTAACTCCTTTTTGCAATGTATCTGCAGAGGGATGACAACCTGATCACAGGAATGCTCCTATGATATTTGTACAAATAAGCAGCCTTTGAAGCCAAAAAAAAAAAAAAAGAAAATCTGAAAAACCTATGACAAACATGAAACATTATCATACATAACAAGATAAAAGGCATTTAAAGGATGAAAACCTACTGAAGGAAAATCTAAATAAATTTATATTTGTATGTGAAAAATGTGTGGTGTTTTCTTTTATTTTAGCTGAGCTGCTGAATGATCCTGTGCCAACCTCTAGTGGATGAAAGACCACACTGCACATCAGCCAGTCAGGGGACAAAACTACAATTTATTGAATTAATTTGATGAGTCCACAGTTCATGTTCTGACAAACCAATTCATAAAACAGCAATTAAATCAACATACTGCAGTATTTCTTTAGGAAAAGTAAAAAAAAAAAAAAAAAAAAAGAAAGTGCATTGGTTGTTGGGACTGACCATGAAACAACTGGAAAATCTGGAAATACACTTTTTCTGCACAGCTACATAAACAGACAAATATAAATATTAACAATATTAACACTTTTAACTAGTAGAAATCCTTCATGGCCGGTATCTGCTAAAACACTTTCCTCTACAGCAGCAGCTCAGTCCTGTTTATTCAGAATCAGGAATGTACAGAGGGAAACTAATGATAAAACATATGAAGGGAAGACTACAGGATCTTCATGAGGACAATTTATGGAACAAGCTGATGTATCACAACATTTAGTGTTCACGTTTTCAAGTCTCAAAATGGAAATCATATCTTTTTTCAACCGCTTAGCTTACGCTCTACAAAGCAACATTTTCTGGTCCCTGATCGCAGGATGTCGACTCACAAAACAAACGACTCTTGTTCTGAAGTCGTTTCTCCAGCCTGTTGGGAGCAAATGGACCCGAGTCGTGCGTTAACTTCCACCCAAGGGTCTTTATGGCCTCGTGGTCACGGTGCCATTTTTTTAAAGCGCAGCTTCAGACGTGACAGCGTAAGAAGACGGAGCAGGAGATGGCTCAGTGTCACAGAGACACAGCGAACACACTGACCACACAGTACATGGTTCGATTCTCCCACCGGACTGTGCAGCTTCCTGAAAGAGACAGACAGCAGGAGAAATTATCCTCAAGCTGCCTTTCATTTTCTCAAATTATATTAACCACCCAGAGAGTTCAGCTAAAACCACTAGTGTGGTTGTTGTGATAGGTAAATCTGTTATTTGTGGCAACTAACAGAGCACTTTTAATTTTGTTGTATTGTTCACAATAATGACTTTGATTAATTGAATAGTTTATAACAAATATGATATATTACAAGTATACACTTAAATTAAAAACTGACTTTGTTGAAAAGTTGTTTTATTTCTTTATTTTTGAACTCAACCGTTTTCTATTCCTGATACACACACATCTTTTAATTTCCATGTTATATCATGCACCTCCTATATTCATCTACATATATATTTATCAAATATCAACACTTTTGTAGCACAAGTTACAAAATATAGCATTGGTTTCCTGATTAGTCAATTAGATTTATTCACATAGTTTACAGTTGAGTTTTAAATAATCATTTTCTACCAATCTAACTCTCTACACTTGAGACTGCAGAATGCATTTGTTTAGACGCCATTTCTTTGTCTCTCATTAAATAGAAACATTTTTGTAGAAAAACATTTTTGTAATCCTGAGGTAACATGAGAAAAGTATAAATCTGGCACTGAAATTGAGATATTGTAGTGACACTGATATCGAACATTTTCAAATGATACCGACTGACCGTCAGTGGCCGTGTCCCAGTAGCAGGAGTTGGCAGTGTGGAGTCCAGCACCGCTCTTCTGCATGATGGCACAGTTGACTGGAAATCATCGGAGACTAAGAGTCACTCACACATTTTCCATCACATACAAAAATGTACTTGTGGACATACGATGTATTTTATGTCCTGGGGTCTTGTGTCATTGTACATGGCAGGTAGTTGACTCACCCATGTACTTGAAGGTCCGTGCCTGTTTCACCAGGTGACTCAGACAGTGCTCCACTATACTGGCCGTCCACTGGTTCACTTTATTCTGATTATACTCTGTTCCACCAATAACACCTTCAATGCACTGAGACAGAAGCAAACAGAGAGGAAATCACCAACGCTGTTGTCACATGGAAGAGTTGATTCATATTAAAATGCAATTAATTCATGTTTACAGGGATTAAAACTCACCTCTTTCACTGAGGCACTGGCGTCATCTGAATTGAACATGGCCTGTAGGGTAATTGGAGAGGCAGTGGCAAAATTAAATTGTGGACATTTCAAGCAAAAGTACTATTCGATCGGGGTACTAATCGATTACGACTATTCCCATTTTTTCCAACACTGGTGAAACATGGAAGGGATGACTCAAAGAATCTGGTATCTGTCATTACAGATGTCAGGACCATGAATGAAAAGGAAACGTGAATATTTGCTTTGCAAGTTGATTTACGTCCCTACATTTTCTGCTTGCGCTCCTAAAAATGTAAGATAGGGGCCACTGTGCTCCTAGTAAAAAATGTTAGTCTGAAGCCCTGCACTAACCTATCCCACAATATCTACTTAGTAAGTTACTGCTGTTATATATTCATTGATTAATGTGATTCATAGTATGCAGCTGTCAAATCCATTGCATAATAATAAAAGTATTCCATAATAACATAACTTTGGGCAGTGCCTTTTCTCCATTAGTTTGACTGGATTCTCTTCTGTTGGTGTTTTTCCTCATTCCCATGACTCTGCTGAATCCTAAACAGTTCAATAAAGCACTACACTACTGCCCTGTCCTGTCCTGAGCCCCACTGACTCACCTCTCAGTTCATCCACTTTATCAACTGAGTTCAGAGTGTCAGAGAAACTACAGACATCTCACTAAACTGCAGCTGCACAGTAGTAACTCCCGATTTGTATGTTAATAAAAAAAAATCCAGTCAGTAATATTTTAAATAGATGATCAGACCACACCCTGATGGAAAATCCGTTTACTGAACATGATTAGCATGTAGCATAACTAGCTCTGCGACGTCTTCTGTCGAAATAACGGCGGACGTTTCGACACTGAGTTTTATAAGATGTTACAACAAACAGTTTCACCTCCTCTCCAGAGTTGTACTCCTCCATTGTGACGGCCACAAGGTAACACAGCTGTCTCCTCTCCTCTTCTCTCCTCTCCGTCTGTTGTTCACTTGCTGTGCACTTCCTGTTGCTCAGACAACAACGAGTCACTTCCGGTCCTCCTGAAGCAGGTGACCTTCTAAAGATGGCGCCCCCGTGTGGCTGAACTCAGTCAAAGCACAAACATCGACCGGACTGACTGCACTAACTTTTCATGTAAAATATGAGAATAAAGAAATTACAATAAAATAAATAAATAAAGCCAGTAAAATAGCCAATACAATATCTGTAGCTTCCAAAGATTTCATAGAAGATGTCTACACAAGGTAAATAGCCTATGCATAAGATTGATAATGACAATATTAGGCTACATATTCTGTACAACAAACAAACTGAAACAAGAAAAAAATAACAACTAAATCAAAACAAGTTAAGATAGGCACAAAATGAGACACCAGACATATTTATGTAGCTTGAAACTTACTGTTTTGGTTCATATTGAGCTCATTTGTTATAAAGTTGTGGTTTGTCTAACTATTTTTTGTTAGACAGGAAACAATTCATTGATCAACAGAAAATAAGGAAAAAAAACATTTAAGAGGATTGAATTATATAATTTATTTAGTTGGACATTGATACACATATTTTAATGTTGCAGCTATAGTTTGTTGTACCAGCATTTAGCATGTCATGGGTGGGTTTAAGACTCAGCGCAGCCTGTCTGTCTTACAACAACATTCAATTATGGGCTGGGCTCAGACTTCCTCTGTAATCACATAATGGAAAAGGATGTTCTTAATATTTGGAAATGTGAAATTTGCTGGCTAATTGCATCATAATTACAGAGCAATTAGTGATTAAATCCCACTGAGACCGTTTCTGATATTGTGGACAATGTCACTGTCACCGAGAAATTACTTTATGCAAAATAAAATATGTGAAATTCATAAATAAATTTTCCCCCTAATCAGACCAGACCTCATTGCAAATACAACTTTATCGCAAGAATGACAGATCTATTATGCATTAGAAATAAAAACAGACAGAGAATACACAACAAAACACACAAACAGCATGTCACACATCTCTAAAAAGGTCAGAAGTTCAGTTTTTAAACGTCTGATGGGTTGAGTCTTTTGTAACCACAGCAGTGTCATCACTGTTTTAATAACCCACCTGTGAATTTAACCCTGTGTATGTAGCCTACAGCGTATTCTTCACACATAATATTACACATAAAATTATTGTTTTCATGTAATGTTTCACATGAGAAATATCTGAAAAACATGTATAGCCTATGTAGGTGCATCTCTTACATATAATGTCACACATGCTTCACATTTAATATAGTAGATTTAAGGATTGTGTTCATTTTATTATGTATTGCAATGCGATAGCCATGATCACATTTATTCATTGATTTTTATTTGTTTATTTGACAGGGACACATGAATAAAGACTTGTGTAAATGAGCCAAGTATATAGATTTGAGGTTGGCCAGAGCAGAGCAATAAGGGGAAAAAAGGGAATATTAATGTTAGTGCTGTGCAGAGCAGTGGGGTGCTGCATTATTAACACACATATGCACACACACAAACACCACAAAAGCAGGAGCTACAGAGAGAAATATCCTACTTAATATTAAAAGAGGTTAAAAAACATAAATCACCACAGGGTCAGCAGAAGCAGAGATAAACAGGTTATTTGAAATTTATTAATGTGTGCCTTTTTCATATAATTTCCCCCTCCAGCTTCATACACAACTACACAATAAGCCCATACTCCCAAAAGGGAGTTTCTCTCTGGACCTATAGAAAGAAAGAACACAGCACTGCAGTGAGATGTTGTTAGCCTATTTGACGGAGTTTTCCTTTAATTGACTCATTAAGTTTATTTCACACAAACAACTGTCGCATTGTCAGAAATACATAAGCCTACACACACACACACACACACACACACACACACACACACACACACACACACACACACACACACACACACACACACACACACACACACACACACACACACACACACACACCACGCCCCCTCCTGTCGGGAACACCCTGGCTGTGGCTCTCCGCCTTCAGACGGTGCCGCCGAGTCGCACCGACACACTGAACGCGGGTCTCGGTCTCAGACCACCGGACTAAAACAACTCTCCTCCCCTCCGGCTGCAGCCCCCCCGCCGCCGAGCTCCGGTCTCCTCCTCCCCCTCTCCCCCGCCACCGGCTCCTCACCTCCGGTCGCACAGGTAAGACACCGCCGCTCCGAGCCCGGGACACCCAGGCGCCGCCGTGTTTCCATATGTCACATATGGTGGAGCCGCTGCCGCTTGTTCCCAGTCACCTACTGTTGTGTTTGTGTCTTTTCCTTGTTTTTGGTTGAGTGTGAGTGTGTGTGTGGTGGTGTGTGGTGGGGGGGCGGTGTGTTGTTCACCATCACGACCAGGACCTCAGAGGACCGACACACACACATCAGCGGGACCAGACAGCACCACTTCCCCGCTTAAAGTTAAGCGCGTTTGTGCAGGTGCAATGCAGCAAAAAGCAGCTCATTTTCTTGTTTCTTGTTGTCTCTCCGCTGCTGTCGACGGTTTAAATCCTCACCTGCAGCCCAACTCGGGTGAATCGGACAGTCTGTTGAGAGTGTGTTGCATTAATTAACTTGCACCAACAACCCAAAACCGACTGGTGGAAAAGGTTTGAAACCTGTGGTTGAATTAATGATAATAATAATATGGAAGGCAGGAGTTGGAAGAGGTGTATCACAGTCACCTGGGACTGGTGACACATCTTCTCACTGGGCATTATTGATCAATGACAGTGATAAATCACTCTATTGTGTCTCCTACTTAATAAAATATAACAGCCTGGTAGAGTCATATATCAAGGTTTTTCAGTCAATGTTTGGTGGCACACAGTACACAGCAGCGCACAGAGATGATGAGGGGTGTTCCTGTTCTTTAGTCGACCCTCATTGTTAAAAAAAAAAATGGTTGGACAAAATAATAGAAACACATATCTGTGCACCTGTGACTGCAGCCTCCAAAATCACCATGAATCCATTAGTGTTCGCTGTGGATGTACCTAATAAGCATCTGGCAGCTGATGTAGTCTGGGGATGCTGCTGTTAAATGTCAGCACTGTTTGGTTTGTAATGTGACATAATGGTCCGATGGTGTACCAGACTAGACCGGCTGCTCTGGTGAAGGATCATGTATACTGACCTCATTACTGGTCTGTGGTGTGTTTTTTTGGTGTTTTTTCTGTTTCTTACCTCAGTTTAGACAGCGTTTTGCATATGTTTGATGATGCCCATCCCATTCCCGGCACTTATGGGGAAAATGCTGGTGTGGGATCAAGTTATGGGTGAAGATGAAAGAGATGTGGAAAGATGTGATTAAAATGTTGTTAGTGGGATTTTTTTAAATTCAGCACCCAGAAATCCTGACGGGGCGGTTTGAGTCTGGCAACTTGAATTGTGATGACGCATAGAGATATGAATTGCATCAGGGTTCATAAAGTTGCAGTTTTCTGTTCAGTCGATTGAGGCTGAAGCGAAATACTTAACTCGTTGACTCATTGATTGATGACTGACAGAAATTCATTGAGGAAAAATGTCTGTTTGGTCTGACCTCATACCCAAAACTGAAACCAAAGCAGCATATCCTTGCAGTTGAGGAGCGTTGTTAGAGAAAGGGGGAATGGATTTGCTCCTTTGACAAATAACAATGACTTAATCATTGGAACTTAATTTGCTGCCAATTGGCTGTTTGACTAATCAACTAGTATTTTGGCCTTAAGCATTAATCTAAAAAAAAAAAATCCATAGACGCATGAATCGGTTAAAGCTGATCAGTGGAGAAATGTGAAAGATATTAGAGTGAAAGGAGTAGCACAACATGTGTGAAAATACATATAAATGTTCATCTCATTGCTAATATGACTGTTGATTATTTTATTCTTGACGTTAATCAATAAAACATTGCTTGTTTTTAGTACAAATTCATTATTTGGTCAAACATAAGCACAGATTGAGTTTAGAAAATGGTTTTCCCCTCAGGTCAAAACATGTTGTCTAATTCATGGATTAGTCTTATTGCTTATTCGGTATCAAGTGTTAGTCTGTGCATTTTAATTAGCCTGTTTAAGCAGCCAGTGTAGAGTGAAAATACAAAAGGCCAATTCAACCTTCCACAGAGGACGTTAAACCTGTCGGACAATAGAGCTGCCGGCCAAAGTGGCTACTTACATGGACAAAGTAGCCACAGACGATATTTAGTGAGCACTCGCTATATCAGCCATCATTCTTTGAGGTGGCTGGAAAACATTGTCTCTTTGTTTAAACAGCTGTAAATTAAAACCACACAGTTACATAATGAGTAAAATTAACACCCGTGAGTTTATTTGTTATCATTAGTTCCATTATGAAGGCCTCTAAGTGGATGAAATATTGAAGCAAACCGTCTATGGGCTTTTGTTCAAATGTACAAGTGGCTAAATATTTTAACACCTGACAAAATTTCACATTGTTGTTTTTTTTTTTTCCTACAACAAGCTTTTATTCTGAAAGATATAACCTGCCACACTATAATTTGTCATAGTGACGCTTCACTGAATTGGTTCATTTGGCTTTGGCTATAAGAAATAGATTGAGTATCTGCTGAGGCTGTTTTATCATTGTCACAGCGAGAATGCCTGCCTCCCTAATGATAAGCGAGATCTTATATAGCTGACACACACACACACACACACACACACACACACACACACACACACACACACACACATGGCCAGAGGGAGAATAAATGGGTGAATAAAAGAGGAGAGAAGCCAGGGAATGTAGGGATTCCCTGATTTCTCTACACGCAGGCTGCAGAGCTCATTCACTGGAGCAGAAAGAAACCCCTGGGGAGTGCAGTCACACAGCATTAGAGGTCTGCATTTCCAAGATCTGGCAAGACAGGCTATAGTGGTGTGTGTGTGTGTGTGTGTGTGTCTCTGTCTGTCTGTCTGTGTGCACCTACATTCAACACATTCATGCATTGTTATGGTCAGCATTTCTGTGGCTGCAGCTTATCGTGCCAGACTAATGGGCTCTGCTGTACAAAACGCCCCAGCTACATATTTGTTCAAAACCCAGAGTTTGACTTTTTCAGGTCTGCTTATTTATAACCCATGAAATATGACAGAGTTGAAACTGAATTATTTCCATGACAGTTTTTAACTCTTGCAGTGGCAACAACTACATCAACAACATAAACGATTGACAACACTAGAAGACCATGGAGGGGAGTTTAGCTTGTGCTTGGTGCAGCACGTAGGCTACAGGGGAAAATATTGTTGTAAAGTGTGATCTTTGGTCATGAAAACCAAAGGAGCCACTTCTGAGTTTTGCTATTGTCATGTAACAACGACAGCTGTTTACCAGCCGAGAAGAAACAGCAGTATCTCTTTCAAGTTTTTTCTTCATCTGAAGTTAGCATGCTCAGCTAGACCTTGTTCATCACTTTCTGATAGCGACTCACTGTCCTGCAGTCCGGCCTGAAGACAGCGTGCTGCTCAGAGGATTACACTTAATAATTATTGTCATTATTAAAACCTCCATTTGTTTTTATTGTTAAAATTTCTGGAGTCCCAGGTCCATAGTCTTGTAATTCCTTAAGCCTAGTTAATGCTTCTGCATAAACTCCACGCCGTAACTACGCCAGTGCCTCAATGACATCGTACACCTTTCTGCGTCGAGGGAATGCGTTGCCGTCGTGCAATTCACCGCCACAGTAGGCTTTAAAGCCGCGTTTCCACCGAAAGTTCCAGGAACCTTTAGTTCTACCAACTAAATGGTTCCTGTAGCCCGCTGTTGTCTGCGTTTCCACCGAGGCCCAAAGTCCCGGGGAGATTATGCAGATCACTAAATGTAGCCTACTAGTCAGCTCTTCCTCCGCTGTCAGGTGGTGATCGGCCCCGAGCTGCAAACACCCTGCGGCTGGTGGTAATCACATCGCCGTGTTTCGGTCACGTAATGGAGATAATAACTTCTTTCTCCCACAATGTTTTGAATATGGTATCCTATCGGATTCATTTTTGGTAAACAATCAAACAAATCCACGCAAAAAAACAAAACAGTGAGCTTGCAGCTGGAATTGAATATACCGCTGGGTAAAATGCGGAAATGAGTGCTCATCCAATCGGAGATGCTCAGTGTGCAGACCACGCCCATAGTTCCTGAACCTTTCGAAAGTAGGCTACCTACCCCCGACCAGGGCCGTTTTTGGGGGAACTTTTCTACCCCGGAACTACATTTTGGTTCCCGGTTGCTGCGGTCGAAACGCGCATAGTTCCAGGAACTAGTTCAGGTTTTGCGGACCAATCACAGCCCTTGCGGTCTCCGTGATAAACCACCATATTTATTAATCCACATAACTAAACCAGGCAGAACGTAGTAGTAGTCTGGATGACCAAGCCACATTTAGGATAATCCTCAGAAACAAGTGTGGTTGTCAAGACTCTCTGGCAAAACTAAATGAGTATAGCAACATTTCTAGATCCTGGAAACTTTGCTTTTCAGGGCTTCACTGCCTCTTTCTGTTCTTGTGAAACAATAAGTTGGCATCCTTTTTTGTTTCGCGCATAAATCCTACTTGCATTGTTTAGCTACTCTCTTCTGACAAACAAAGACCTGTGACAGGATGAGTGTTGTGGAGACACACACACATAGTCCGCCTTTAACACATGAGCCATGTTGAATATTAGCGTATTAGATGTATTATGTGATCATCTGCATGATTATATCCAGATTAACCCTGAGCTGCTGTAACAAAGCTCATCTGTGCTGCTGCACTGACTAATGTCTGATCACTGGAGAGCCGTTGTGCTGTGCGGGGTTCCCCACCCTCCCACTCACTTACGGTTCTTTTATCCATGGCTCTCCGGTGCGTACTCGGTACCCATGTTTGGTATGCAGCCTATAGCCTCGCGTGGCCTCGGAGATACGTTGCATGCGCGTTCAATCACGGCCACTGCGGGGTAATCAGTGGAAGCCTGTGCACGCCGACCCTGCTGCAGATGTGGGAGGGAAAGAAAAAAATGTATATCAAAAGCAGAAATGTGATTTGGAGGCACGGCTGAGATGAATGACTCAGTTGAGTAATAGATTGTTGGTCAGGGAGTGATGCCTCTGTGTCGCCCCCCGCCCTCTAAACCTCTAATGTGAATGGACACATGCCTCCGTGGGCGCGCTGTGTGCTGCTGATGTTGAACTGAACCTCTGAAGGCCGTAATGGGATGATGGGACACTTCAGCCTAGAAATAAGGCAAAGGCGCGGGTGCTGCTCATGAACACAGCAAGGCTCAAAATAAACCCTTTATTTAAAATTACACAATTATTTTATTGCCAGAATCTCAACCAGCTGTGTGTGTGTGTGTATGTGTGTGGAAAAGTCAATACAGCACAACAGTGTACATAAAACACGGACATTAATTAGATTCATTGTTGGCAAGTCATGCACATCAAGGTGTTCACTAAATAAATATATGAGCAGATTAAGGCCAGCTGTAAAGACGTCACCGTGTGAAAGGAATTAATATGAATTAAACCGCAGTGTTTTACAATAATTAACATTGCTGTTAAAACGTTCAGTTGAATTTGTGTCATGGTAATAAAACAACATCCAAAATCTATTTAGAATAAACAAAACATGACAGTAAACATTCAAAAAAAAAAAAATGCTTCGTTACATGTTTACCATCCCCTTTTTGCCCAGATGGCATTCAGTGTAGGTTCAGTATCTATTTATTCTACAACGTTTAACGTGAAAATGCACCATGCAGTTCATTTAACTTTAGATTAATTGGATTTTAACAGGATTTAGCAGATTGTTCTTGACATTTGGAAAATGTAGTTTTGACAAAATGACGTGTACCAGCTCCCTTGAGCTTTCAGATGTGACATGTGGTTGAAATCTGAAGTAATTTGACCTTGAGTATAGATTATTTGGTGAAATCAGTTGAAATTTTTAAAAGACACAACCAGATGAAAGTTAGTAATGATATTTGATAATAAAGATTGTTATCAAATATCAATATCACCATAAAAATATTAATATGACATGATATGGCTAATGATTTTATCAGGTACAGATTTATGTCACTTCATTAACACCTGTTGACCACAGTATCTTGATATGGGTATTTTGTGAAGATACAGTCATGTAAATGGATATTATTGGATTATTAGCATAAAATGAGTAGTCTGATACTCGTATCTCTCTGCTGCTCTCAGCATAATGACCTGACACAAGGAAATTCTTGTTTCAGCCTGGCTAGCTCTTTCCATCTTCCTCCAGTCTTTATGCTGAGCTAAACATATTTAATAGAAACATATTAGAGAAGAATCGATCCTTGTCACATGAAAGTTATAGAATTACCCGAACGTCATGTTTCATTTTATTCATCATTGCTCTTCTCATTGATACTAGGCAGAAGGTCACCTGCTTTATGATGTCATCTCAGGTGGAGACCTACAGGTGAAGGATTACAATCTTTTCCTCTGTGTCGTGCAAATAATCCTAAGCATTAATCAGCAGTTTCAGTAGACTATCCAGTCAACCTCACCCATATTTGTTGGAAAGATCAAAGTCCACTGAACTGACTGTGCTGGTTAACATCCGCTGAAACACAGTAAATTTAAAGATGGACGTGTGATGGAAGTAAAAGTTTTTTTTCTTTTTTTCTTTTGTCTTTGACTCGTTTGTGTGTTGATTTGTTTACCTCGCATAAGGCAGATGACAAACGGAGTTAACTTATTAATTAGCTGGTTATGTCGCTGCATCGTCTACCTGATTGTAGGAGCCATCTGGAGAACCACTGGTAAACAAATCTGCTGTGTTGTTTGTGATTCTCTGTGATATCGTATTCAGTTGAGGATCTGCTTCGCTTATCGTTTCCTATCTATTCTAACCTACGACTGATGGTCAATAAATCTTATAGCAATACCAATCATTAGCCATGATTAAGTACAACTTTTGTGTGTGAATTTCATCTTCCTGAAGGATAAAACTAGAAAACTTGAAAAGAGAACATCTGAACAAGTCCAAATTAAACAACTAAATAGGTTGTCAGTTCACACACTGCAGAACGACTGATAAAGTAATTTCCTGATCTGATGTGACCATCAGCAGGACAGCATAGTTTTCATCTGATGACGTTTTATCTCAAAATAGTTTTTGATAGGGTTGCGCAACTAATCACACTGTAATCACAATATCGCAATTCTTTTGCTAAAATTAAAGGTAATGTTGTCTCAGCATTGCTGTGCATTGTTTACACCAGTCACATTAGCAATTTTATATTTTAATTCAGCTTCTTTTCATCACGTTTCACATAATCACATGGTTTTGATTAAGGTATCAGTTACCAGAGAAGGAAGACACTGAGACAAATAAAAACTATGGTAATTACCTGTCAAACCAAACAATGCACTGTCTTAAGCTGAAGCGTTGTCGTCGGGCTTTCACTACATATTCTGTCACTGCTCAGTGACATCCATTTTCACATTTGTTTATCTTTTCGCCTCCTGAGCGGGGGCTGTGCTGTTGCTGCAGGAGCAAAGAAACTAAAGTAAAAACAACAGAGTGGAAATAATATCACTTCTACCTTCTTCTGTCATTTCGTAACCTATTGAAGTAATTGAGGGTGTTTTGCATGCGTAATGCGAACTATGGGCCAAGCACCAAGTTACCATAAATGCATCAGGTTTCATTCGATTTATAAATGGCATCTTATTAGACAGCGATTCTGAGGAAGCAGCTAATTGAGTCCAAGTTTGTGAAGCATGTCTGATCTTTAAAAACGACCCATACGTGATAATTCAGTAATTGTCTACGGCTGCTGAAACGCAGATCAACGTGCCCTTTCTGTTAAAATGTTCTGTGCTCTGAATATTGGCTGCCGCCTGATGTTTGTTTTGCAGTTGCAGTTGTTTTGACACATAGCCAGGATTCTTTTTAAAAATGTGTGGGATGCTGAGAGATGACACGTGGAGCTGAAAGTGTTTTGTTGTTTAGAGTCTTCGTTCCACAGGTAGTTTATTAGAGTGGATGTCACGGCCACCTGAAATTCACTCACCACCGCCATCCTGAGCAAATACACTCCACTGACATCTAAACAGAGAGAGAAAAGAGTGAAAACAAAGAGCAGACAGCTGGGCAGTGCACTGATGCTGCTTTTTGATTGCTGTGGACACATGTTTTTTTTAAATGCTTTTCTAAAACCAGCGGTCCACCTCGCCAAAACAAGGGTTTTGTCTTTGCTGAGAGATTTTTATTCATCGATCTGTCCCGTAGGCTCAGTCGACCCAGGCGCCCGTCTGTCCAGAATTTCATTATGCATCTGTCTGCTTAACGTTGAAGCTGCGATAGTGCTTGGTGTATTTCAACAGAAATGACACAGGGCTCTTAAAATAATAATAATAATCCATTATCATCCACTCAGCTTTAAATTACATGTTGTTCAGATGTTACACTGTGATTAATCGCAACACTGCTCAGAATACACACACACACACACACACACACACACACACACACACACACACACACACACACGGACTCCCTTCTCTTCATTATCGGGTTGTGCTTTGATAAGACGAAGCACAGTGAAATGTAAAATGTGTCAGGCAGGCAAGCAGCAGTTAAACAGGGATGGAGTGCTATGAAATATTCAGGCATGTTTGTGGAAAGAGGGGGAGCTCTCTCTCCCTCTTTCTCTCTGTCTTTCTCCCTCAGCAGCAGCAGCAGCAGCGGAGGCCACGACTGAAACTGGGTTAACAAGATCCAGCCTCGATCTAAAACCCTCTCATCTCTTGTTCTTTAAGTGCTCGTGTTAACTGCACAGGAATATTGAGCACATGCAGCTGAGAAACAAAAGGCTTTTTGCAGAGAAAGGTGCATGTCATAAAAGATGAAAGACGCACATAATCCTTATTTTTTTATATAATCTAAGCTTTGTATGTTGATGATTTCTGGCAGAGAAACACTAAAAACTACAGAAACTCCAGATCTTCTGCATTTGTGTGTGTGTTTACCCAACACCCAGACCGCCTGCACTTGAGCTCAACTCACAGTTTGTAGCCTAAGCAGTGCCAGGTCTTTGGAGTTGTTAGCAGATTGTGGCTTGAAATCTGGATCACTTTCACAGCAGTTTTGGCAGAATAAATTAGCCTCTTCCACACAGCACACATGAAAAGACACGATTATAGTGAAAATTAAGGGAACAAGGGTCATAGCTCGTCTCAGGCATCTCCGTCACCTGTCTCATAGAAGCTCCTGCCTCCTGTAATTAATCACAATAAGAAATAAATGATGATTTATAGAGGAGGCAGTAGTTGGATATGGAGAGTTACATCAAAAAAGTAGTGGATAATTATCTAGGTTTCTATCTATCTGTGTTATTTTAAAGAGTAGCCTAATTATTGTGTTTATTGCGTTCTGCTTTCTTTTGTTGATATCATCAGATTCATTTTTCTTACAGAGAGGTTGTGATATATTATGAAGGATACCGCTGTGAATATATAGAATAGCGTGAATAGAGTGAATGACGCACAGAGGCTTGTAGTCTACGACAGGCTCTTTGTTTACCTGTCCTTGACTTAATGTAAAGAGGCCAAATCCTCCGCACATTTATAATTCAATTGAGAATAAATTCATTTCAGAAAATGCATTGTGCACTGAAGCGGTAGGCTAATATTCAAATATTCAAATCAAATATTTAAGATGCTACAAAAATGTGACACAGGGCCATTAAACTAGAGCGACTGATATAACATGGCTCTGCATTAAACAAGCCAAGGCCATATAAATAAATGAAAATTAAAAGTAAAAAAGTATCTGGGGGCGCTGGGAGCCCCCATGAATCTGTGACCCAGTTGTCATCCTGTGATAGATAAAACTAATCATCCAGCACCATCATCAAGTTGTCAATTTGCCTACATTTATGACCAAAACTAATCACATTAACCACAGGTAGCTATACAATGTTTGGTTCAGAAAACTAGCTGCTATGCCACATTCATCTCATAGCCTATTGTTTAAACACTAACAACCATCACAACAAGGAATTGGATATACTAATACAACAGTTTAAGCTGATTTTATAGGACAGAGGCCGACAGGGGGTCTGTGACCCCTATAGGTGGTCCGCGAAGGTGCTGCAGGGGGGTCACCAAAGTTTTGGTTGGAATTTTCTTTTCAGCTTGTTGCATGCCTACAGCTTTGCATTATACAGTAGGCAGGGCTAGCCTTAAACTATTTGAACCACGGGGTGTTTCCCTCGTTCCTCCCATTTTGCCAACATTGTTTGAATCCGGCATCATAAAACTAAAATTGACATAAACATTAGCGTGTCAGCATGCAATCATGTCTCAGCTGGAGCTGCTAGCATGACGGTGCACATTAAGCCTGAGTTTAACCAATAAACTTGTTGGTGCCAACAAACTAAGTTAGTTTAAAGCCATGATTTGCTGTTTTATGATCACTTTCACATTAGTCTGATTAGTCTTTGCTATTTTCTGCATTAAAACAGAATCTGAGGCTTCCACCCCTAGAAATTATATGTTCTGAGTCAATGTTGTTTGTTTGACATCCTCCATTGGCTTCAGACTTCCACCTCAGGAAATGGATTGAGACCCATTGTAAAAGGTTTTTTTTTATCACAGTTTTATGTGTGGCAATAACAGACAGCGTGAATCTGATGTTAAAACAATTTCCCTTGAAGAAGTCATTACGATTGTGAAAGTATTCATGACAAAATAGCTTTACGCGATCACACATTGAGTTGTTTTATCTGCTAAATGAGCAGCAGTCTTTCTGTTTTTGCATTCCTGTCACACGTCTTAAACTTTGTAAAATGAGCCGTAACTTCCCCGGGGATGAGAAACAAAGCCTTCACGGTCAGAACGTTTAAACTGCAAAGAAATCATCAGTAAACACCTGGTTTAGCTGTCTCGCTTTTCCCCTAAAGTCCTGATCCCCCCCTTTCTTCCTGGTCATCTCTTATTCCATGAGTCAAGCTCCACAACACAACACAACATAACCAATCATCTATTTTCTGTCTCTGGGCTCTCTCCGCTGCTCTCCAGCCTTTTCCTGAGCTTATGCTGCCCTTTCCTCTTAATTAGTGAGCGAAATAACACAAACAACCTATCAATGCAGGGGCAATAATCAGCATACAGATAAGAATAATGCAGGAGAGTTCACTGAAGGTCAAAGAAAAGGAGCAGCAGAATGTGTCTGACAATGGGGCTCTGGATGAGGCACAAACTGTTAGTTTGTTTTTCTCCATTTTCTGCTCCATTGAGCCCTGCAGGAAACGGTGCAGGCCTCCGGGCCTGAGAGGTCATTACGGACAGCAGCTCCTCGGAGAGCTGTAATGTTATGGTGCCACTGACATGTGCTCTGTTTCTGTACAGGCAGTGTTTTAAATGTTAGTCATGGTTCGGCACTGGCAGGAACTACTTTAACAATAGTGTTGGTCAAACACTGCTACAATTGAAATGTACTGATTTTTTTTCTTGAGGAGTAGGCAAGTGTCAAAATGCAGAAAATTGAACACATAAGGTTTGATATATGTCAATAATAAAAGTATCACTGCTGGTGTTTTTATATCATTTTATTGCTAGTTTGCAGTAGAGCTGATTTAGATAATTTCCTTAACTGACGTGTTGCTAATTGGTTTTTATAAATCTATCATCTTAGGATTTGTCTGTAAAATTTTCAGTTGTGAAGCAGCGAGGACTGAAAGGAAAGCCATGTCTGTCTTGTTTTTAAGAATTTCACAACACATCACACTTTAATTCTAACTAAATATTGAATTTCACTAGTTTGCATTTTTATCAGTAATCTCATTTGTTCATATTAGACAAACTTGGAGTAAATCACAGTACTCATGACTAGCATATGCCAAAGTGCCAGAAAACCACAAAAAAGTGTTTAAAAAAAGAGGGGAAAAAAGGAGAGTATCTGCACACTTGGATCAGTATTTTAATGGACAAGCTTTCGGTCAAAAGACCTTCATCAGGGTTGGTAACCCTGATGAAGATCTTTTAAATACGGAACTTGATCTTTTACTGAAACTTGCATCTGATCCAAGTGTGCAGATAGTCTCCTTTTTTCATATTAGACAAACAAATCTTTAATGTAAATCATATTTAATAATGTTGTTAACTACCTTTGACTGATGCTTGCAAAGTTGTAGCTCGTGATTTACACTTTTGTTTCTTTAGCATTTTTAGGAGGTAAAACTGTAATGCTATAAACAATACTAATATTGTCAGCTGTGAAAGTACATTTTCGCCTTCTCTCATGGTGCGAGTAGTGCAAGAATTAAATTACGAACTCAAACAGCGCCACTCTGCCATTACAACCAACATTGTGGTGGAAGGCGGAATTGTAGCGCAAACGACAGAGATAAAGCTCCGCCCCTTTTACGATCTTTCACAGATTTTGTTGTCACGTGTGCTTGCAATGCACATATTCATTCATACTAGTTCTTCTACTGTTCTGGAGATCGACTGTGAAAGTCTTAAAGACCCACCAGTTCATTACGATCAAAGCATTAACAACCCTCGGTGTAAAAGGTGAACAAAGTGGTGTAACTCTTCTCTAATATTCTTCAGTCAGCTGAGCAGCCTGGCAGCAGCTTCTGAAGTATTTGAGCGAGATGGAGACGAGAACGTAAAACAGGGTTTGAATTTGTTTTGGTTTTTCTCATCCCACACAACTATTTCTGTCTCTTTTCATGTGTACAAACAAGTGCAACGCCGCAGATGCCTTTGCATAGAGATTGTCGGAAAGTGTGTAACGTTATCCCCCTTTCTAGTGATTATCACATCCCACCCTTTTCTCCGGCAGAAGCCTTTTAACCCCGGCTATTCAGAGCAACTATAAACAGACTTTATTCCAAGTAATGCACCAGTTTTTGTTTTTTTTCTCCTGCGCTAACACTCATCCCCACCCTGAGCATGATCATTTGCAGGTTGCCAGTTTGGAGATTAGGTCAAAGGTTGATGTTGTTCTGGTGAAAAAAACTATCTTTCTTTTTAGCTGCTGCAATTTGACATCACCACCCAGTCTGCAGACTCACACACTCCACATGTGGCCGTGGGCGGGATGATAGTCACAGCTGTGTGAAGTTGTCTGCTCGACAGGGGTGAGTTATTCATATCGTTGTCTAATGTAGCTTCATTACCTGCGGAGCCTGCCAAGTAATTAAGGTTTCAAATTGGATTGTGATTGACAAACCGTGATGGGGCTGCGTTATTGACATGCAGAGAGTCAAGAGGAGGCAGAAGAGGAGGAGGAAGAGGAGGAGGAGGAGGAGGAGGAGGAGGAGGAGGAGGAGGAGGAGGAGGAGGAGTGACGTGAGTGTTTGCAGACAGATCCTCGCTTGATTGGCAGTGACATGGACAGTGTGTCTGACAGGTCTGCAGACAGGGAAGGAGGTCGTTAGTGCACTGCAGTGGTGTGGCTGTGTTGTCTACCCTGAGGCGTCTGTGTGTGTGTGTGTGTGTGTGTGTGTGTGTGTGTGTGTGTGTGTGTGTGTGTGTGTGTGTGTGTGTGTGTGTGTGTGTGTGTGTGTGTGTGTGTGTGTGTGTGTGTGTGTGTGTGTGTGTGTGTGTGTGTGTGTGTGTGTGTGTGTGTGTGTGTTCTTGTACTTACTACGTTGTGAAGACCGGAAAGAGTTTTTAACCAACAGAGTGAGGACATTTTTGGGAAGTGAGGACATTTTGGCCGGTCCTCACTTTTTCCAAGGGCTGTTTGAGGGAAGACTTTAGGTTATAATTAGATTTAAGTTAGGTTAAGAGTAATGGTTAAGGTTAGGCATTTGTTTTGGATGGTTAAAGCAGAAGTGAGTGATCCGGTCGTTTTCGCTAATGCTGCGTTCCAGGCCGGCTTTTGAAACCGTAAATTACAGCTTCAAGTCACAACTTACGACTTTGTAGCGTTTCAGGCAACCCACTCGTGTTTTTCCGACCTGTTTTACCTGTGAAAGTCACTATAACGGCCACTCGTAACTTCTGACCGGTGAACTCGTACCAGATCGAACTGGTATGACTTCACAGGTCGGAAAAACACGAGTTACGAGTTTCCTTGAACGCACCATAACAGTCCTCGTCCCTACGTCACCACATTCACGGCGTTCCTTGGCTGCACACACAGCCCTTCATGCCGTTCTCTCTCCTCATTGGATAAAAACTGTAGGATACAAGAAAAGTTTTCTCCTCGGCTCAGAGCAGAGTGACTGACAGACCCGTGTTTCAGACCAAACACTCTATGTAAGTGATTGCTGTCGGAAGATATAACTATTTAAGACTTATATTAACACAAATATATCACTTACTTCTGCTTTAAGGTTAGGGTAAGGGGCTAGGGAATACATTATGTCAATGAGTGTCCTCACAAAGATAGTTTTACAAGGATGTGTGTACAGTATGTGTATGTGTATGTGTATGTGTGTGTGTGTGTGTGTGTGTGTGTAAGAGAGAGAGAAAGACGGACAGAGGGGTCACCACTTGAACGTTAAGCACACACACAGACACACAGACAGGGATACTTTCCACTTGGACAAACACGTCATGTATCATTGGATGTGCTGTGTGTTCAACTCAACGCCCCAAACCCTTCCAGTGTATTTTTTTTTAGTTTTTTTTTTACCCAGAATCCTCTCCAACATGCCAGATCTTGAGCTCTGTGCGATGACGATGGCTGCCTATTGATTTCACCTCGCTGCAACACACAACACACAACACACAACACACAAAACGATCACATCCGACCTCAGGAAGTGGATTACATGTGAGAGCGAGAGAGGGGGGAGTACACAGCTGAGATAGCAGCATAAATGCTATTTGCTTCATTTCCTTTAAGCTTAGATAAGCTGCTGCGAGCTGAGATATAACAGCATGTGTATGGATCTTTGTGAGAGTCTGCGCAGCGTTCTGTTGTGTTGTTAAAAGACACAAATCGCGGTGATAGATGCTGTCCTTGCTTCCTGTTTTATGAATAGCGGCGCTTTGACTGTTGTTTGTTGACACAATCCTGTAGACTCTCTATTGTAAATTTGATCGGCCTTCCTCTCTGGGGTTTTATGTACAAAAATCTATCTCAAGAGCTTTGTGCTTCATCTCGTCCTCTTACTTAGAAAAGCAATTGAATTTTATATCTGCTGAGTGTCGCTGTGCTTTGATCATCACTACATCTGTCATCGTTGGGATATTTCCCTCTGGATTTACTCCTCGAACAAATGAGTCAGGCCATTTAACACCCTGCCCTCTTTTACGGTCCAGTGTGCTCTTCTGCAGCCTTGGGTGGTTTCTCCTCTCACACAGCAGGCAATAAACAAGTGCTGGCTTGCTTTTTGTTTACCTCTTCAGCCATTTCCACATTGCCATGCACCAAGACATTGGACTTTTTAGGAAACCTGGTGGTTGTGGGAACTCCTATGTAGCATCAAAACAGCACATGCACACATTGCACAGAGGATGAGTGGTGATTATAGATATAGAGAAGATATGTTTACTCTGAACACGACACACCCGATATAGATATAGAGAGTCCAGCAAACAGCACAGACCTATAATAGCAGACGAGACGAAGCTGCAGGACGTTAGTTTCTCTGGGCGCTGGTGTTAGCAGCTGTGAAGTGTCATTATGGACCTTTTATTGATAAATAATTAATGATCTCTACTCTCCGAGCGTGTGTGTGTGTTGGAGTCGACAGCTGTTTAGTGGTCACTAGAGACGCTCTCTGCCATTCACCATCACTGTCTCCTGCCGTCTGTGTCATATTAATGATTTAAGAGGACAATGTCCAGCATCCTGTAAATGACCACAGGGGGATTCGGGGGTTATACTTTAAAACATGAAGAATAGAGCCACAGTGCATTAAAGGCTGCAGGTTTTACAGCTTTCACCCTGAAGGAAACCATCAAGACGATGAAGAGTAAAGGCTAAAAGACTCGTGCGACCGATTGTATAACTTATTAATGATCTGGACTCACAGCCCTCTATTGAAGGATTGTGTGGTAGTGATCACGCTGGACAATTTAACACCAGGGGGAAATAAACTGGAAAAACCTTTTGTTCTCCCAGGAGATGAAGAATCTGCTGATACAAGGTGAAGGAGCTTCTTTATGATTTGCAGCCTTTAAGGTAGAAGAAATCTCCAGTGTTTTTAAGATCTGAGCTGCTCCTCTCTGAGATAACAAGGCAGAAGTCGAAGCAGAAGAATTTTCAATCCGGAGAGGGACGAGGGTGACCCACATTTCTGGGAGAAAAAATAAATAAATAAAAGAATACACCACACGCCATACAATGTTATCTTGACCTAGTTCATCCCACTTTAACTGTCTCACAGAAAGGTTTTGTAACTGTAAAGGTGTGTGGTGCATTCAACGCTTCTGGGGCATTGCTGCTCGTCTCAAGAGGAGAGGGAAGAAACCTGAGCCGAGCAGAGATCAGGATGTTGAAAAAGACGGAGAAAGAAGGAAGGAAGGGGAAAAAAAATGCAGAAGTGTGATATTTATATTTTATGGGATTGCAGCAAAATCATATATTGGAGTAACACAATCGCAATCAAGGAGTCACGATGCACATTACTGTTGTACAAATTAATGAGCCTGAGCACGGCGTAATTCAAAACTGACAAAACTAATTAGCGAGACTGTGTAACAGAAAAGATGGCACAATCCTCCTTCGACAAATTAAAACTTGTTGGCAATAAAAAAGCACCTTAGCTCAGTTACACACACTGACACCGGTAGATCATGGTGGTTGATGTTTGCTAACACTAGAATCGGAGGTTCAGTTGAGGTTGGACGACGAGATGATCCTTCATTTTTAAAACGTGGGAGATCACAGACGTGAGGACAGTATCAACATGTCGTTAGCTGGCTGTCCTGGTGTGCACTCTTTTATGCAGTAAAAAAGAAAACAAACAAAAAAGAAAAAGAGAGAAAAAGATTATGGGTTAAATCCCGCCTGAGGAGACATTATTGGTGGTGCATCTTATGCACTCTGCAGCTCTAAGTACACAACATCCAGTTAGTGATGCTTCCCAGTCTTCTTGCTTGCTCTCATTGGCTGTTGTGGGTGTTTCCATCGGAAGCAGCCAATCTGGAATCAACTGGAGATCTATCAAGGCTTCGGCTCAATCAGGAGCAGTAAAATAATCATTGATCCAACACACTTGAGGATTATTTGGACAAATAATCATTGGGGACAAGGATTGGACAAAACCGTCCCAAAATCAGGCCAAAAAACTGTCAGTGTGTGTCGCCAGCCTTACCGACTCCATGACTGTCATCCTAATGCTGCTGCTGCTAACGCTATGTTAATGTTTTAGTATGGTTATATTTCTGTCACAGTCTCACGGCCACAGTGGATGCCTAATATCTGTTTAAAGTTTGGGAGCACACATAAAGAATTTGGTTTAATATGTCGCAAAATAGTGCCGATCTAGTGCACAGACTGAATGTAACCACTGTTTATGGGTGTTTGAGAGAATCCATGTGAATATTGTGGATATTTCAACCGTGTCACGAAGCCCTCGTCCAGTCTTTAATAAGTGCCGTATGCAGTTTGTGATTGATGTTTATTCCCCCATCAGTTCCTGATTATAGAGGGAGCGGGCGGATCAATACAGTGTCAGCAGTAATGCAGGAGTTGTGCCAGACCCTTGCGGTGGAGAGGGAGCTCAGCCAGACGGCAAAGCTTTCGATTTACCAGCCGACCTACATTCTGACCCCTCGCTCGATGGCCATGAGCCGTGGATAGTGACCGAAAGAATGAGACCGCAGGTGCAAGTGGCCAAGATGAGTTTCCCGCCGCAGGATGGCTGCGTGGGTTTCAGCCTCAGAGATGATGACTGTTGTGGGCAAGGAGCTCCGACGTCCAGGGTCGATGCTGAGGGTAGAGCCACCGCTCCTTCGTGTTGACAGGAGACAGTTGATGCATCCTGGGCGTCTTCTGTTGGAGATGTTAGGACATGCCCGACTGGAAGGAGACCCCAGGGCAGACCCACAACATGCTGTAGAGATATACAGTATATAGTACAGGACAGGTGCATCTCAATAAATTAGAATATCATGGAAAAGTATATTTAGGTCAGTAATTACATTAAAAAAAAAGTGAAACTAATACATTATATAGATCCATTACACACAGAATGAAACATTTAATGTCTTTATTTAATTGTAATGATTAGGCTATGGTTTACATTTAAAGGGATAGTTCAACATTTTGGCAAATTGGCCCATTGCCATAATCCCTATAGTTTTAGGAGTTGGTTTGTTACCTTTATTTGTCGGTGCAAGCTATTTTTAGAACGGCGGAGCAGAGTCGTGAGCTGCTCAGAGCTACGCTACGGAAGCTAATGGGATTTCTTGGTTTCCCTCATCAAACTCATCAAATACACAATCCAACAACTCCAAAACGCTCTCGTGGACAAGTTGTGACCTGCACATTCACCACGCTATGAGATAATAACGGAACGTTATGAGACAGAGTTGTTTTCGAGGCAAATGCAGAGACTGCTTGCCGTAAAACTGCTCCCGACGGGAACGCGCATCAGCGGTTTTGCATGAATTTACCTCAAAAACAACTCGGTACGAGATAATAACTGAACATTACGAGACGGAGGTAAATTCATGCAAAACCCCTGATGTGCATTCCCTTCAGGGCAGTTTTTCGGCAAGCAGTCTCTGCATTTGCCTCAAAAACGGCTCTGTCTCATAATGTTCTGTTATTATCTCATAGCGTGGTGAATGTGCAGGTCACAACTTGTCCACGAGAGCGTTTTGGAGTTGTTGGATTGTGTGTTTGATGAGGGAAACCAAGAAATCCCACTAGCCTCCGTAGCGTAGCTCTGAGCAGCTCGCGGCTCTGCTCCACCGTTCTAAAAATAGCTTGCACTGACAAATAAAGGTAACAAACCTACTGCTAAGAGAGAAGGATTATGGAAATGGGCCAATTTGCCAAAATGTTGAACTATCCCTTTAATGAAGATCTAAAATTCAGTATCTCAAAAAATTTCAATATTACAAGCCAAGGCCAATTAAAAAAAACACTTTTAATATGGAAATGTTGGCCTTCTGAAAAGTATGCCCATCTAGATGTACTCAGTACTTGGTTGGGGCTATTTGACTTTGACTACTGGAAATTGACTTTTCCATGATCTTCTAATTTATTGAGATGCACCTGTACCTCCCTTAATCTCTGAAGGGAATGCCCCGGGAGTGTTTCTTGGAGTAGGTTCATTGTCTTTCTTCTCTAACCTGCTGCCAATGTGGCCTGACCCTGGGATGTCAGGAAACAGACGGGTGCAGGAAGAGTGAGACAGAGACAACAGGGGATGGACAAGCTTCTCTCATTCACCACTTGACCTTGTGAGTTGTCCTGGATATTGGTGTTTGCTCTCAGGCCAGTATTAGCGTTATGTGCTGCTTGACGTTGGGGTAACCAAATACACATTCACAGACTTCCAGTTAAACCAAGTCGCACTGTGGCTGATTTCCAGTTTCCAGTTAGCAGCGTGTCGCAGCTGGTTCAGGTCCGACAGTCACCACTTTCATTTAGCTCTGCTGCATTTTCAACCCAAACAAAACAACAAACACCTCGGGGGAAAACAGATGTTTGTTGTTTCAATCACAAGAGTAAAAAACACAGTGATCAGTGGGGAAAACAATGATATAGCACCACACACACACACAAAAAGCTAAAGTAAACACTTCAAACATCTGCCCACAGCAGTAGGATGGTGTATGTGACACACATCAGTCCTTCACTGACTCACACTGGCTCCCTGTTTCTTTTAGAGTTGACTTTTAAAGTCCCTTTAATCACCTATAAAGCTCTCAAGGGTTTAGCACCTTCAGACATTTTTTTTTGGATCTTATCACCCACTAAAGGCCCTGAGCTGCTCCAGAGCTGCTCTTTTGATTGTGTCTTTTGAAAGCACTCCACAGACAAAGTGGTGGAGGCTGCTTTTATGAACTGAGCACCAACCTGTGGAGTGATCTGCCCGTGAACATCAGACAGGCTGCATTATAAAAAAAGAAAAAAAAGAAAGAGCTGAAAACATACAGTAGGTCTAACAGAAAGCTTTTAGTCTTAATATCCCTTAAACCTGTTTTTTTATGAGTTCTACCCTCTTTTCTCTTTTAATTTCAATATATTTTATGTAACCTGCTATTTTAATTTATCTGCTTTATTTGAGTAAAGTATTTGGAGCTTAGTAGATTAGCAATTATTATTATTATTATTATTATTATTATTATTATTATTATTATTAAGTCTTGGTATTATAGTATGATGTTGTGGCTCTGCATGTGTTGTTATTGGCAAAGACACCGAAGAGCTGCTGTTTCTGACAGGGCTGTGATTTACAGAGTGGTTAGATCCAAAGCTTGGTGTAAAATGCACAAACCCAAACCTCTCTGTGATGTTAGAAGGTAAAAACAAAAACAAATCCTCCACTGTGTTTGTCAATGAAACCATTAACATTTGAAGGTTTTCCTGCTGGAACAACACTCCACTATTGAACTAGATGCAGCTCAGGCCTCGGCCTCGGCTTCTGACTTCAAAGTCACATTTTATCTGTTCCTCCCTCCACCCGCTGAACGTTCAGTAATGACTGTATTTTATGTTCATCCTGTGTTCATTTCTCATCCGCATCCACTTTGCTCTTCCGCCAAACACGTCCTGGCTGCTCTCGGCACACCTGTGGTCTGTAATAGGCAGATTGATTCTGCTGTCTGCGAGCCCCTGCCACCTGCAGAAAACACCACACCAACTGCTGATGAAATGCCACACAGTTACGAAAACACCAAGAAGGACCATGATGTGGCTTTTGTAGCCATGGCGTCCCGAGTTTTTGCTCAGACCCTGTGACAAATAAATGACCCATTATATACTCGGACGACACGAGCTGTGAATGGTGGCGGAGAAGATGAAAACCTTCTTCACGCTGTGCTGAGAGAGCAGCAAAAGTCGGCGTGCTTCCCTCTGAGATGTCGTTAGTGCAGGGCTGAGACGTGAGGCATCAGAAGACAAAGTTTTGCCGTCTCCTCGCTCGTGTTT
The DNA here is from genome assembly GCF_905171665.1 of Trachurus trachurus. Lineage (NCBI taxonomy): Eukaryota > Metazoa > Chordata > Actinopteri > Carangiformes > Carangidae > Trachurus > Trachurus trachurus. Next base: position 19,500,973 of record NC_139899.1, read on the forward strand.
GCTCAGGGCAGAGAGAGCGGGAATGTGTGCTGTGTGTACTCAGGGAGGGCTGCGTCGGGTCACCACGCCTACTGCAGCACTCACTTCAAACTATGAGACAGAGTCGGCTCTTACAGCACAACTATAATATGTTGGAAGCTCGGATAAATATTTGTTTCGCTACTGTATATTGACCTTGTTGACTGAGTGTTAGTCATGCGTGTGTCAGGGGTATTATGTGGCACAGTGTCTCGGCTGCCAGGAACTTGTGTGTTGTTATAGTCTGCTTTTATATTTCCTGCTTCCTATTGATAATTTGATTTTATTATAAAATCTACATATTCTGTTATTCTGATTTCGCTTTATTATGTCTGAAGTAGGACTGGACAATTATGGTAAAAATCGTAATCACGATTATCAATATTGAAATCACAATTATTTAGATGATTATGTACAGTAGGTATATGGGGGAGTTTAAAGGGATAGTTCAAAATTTTTGGCAAATTGGCCCATTGTCATAATCGCTATAGTCAAAGCAGTAGTTTCGTTACCTTTAATTGTCGAGCGCAGCCGCAAGCTGCTCAGAGCTACGCTACATTTCTTCTTGGTTTCCCTCATCAAAATCATCAAATACACAATCCAACAACTCCAAAACGCTCTGGTGGACAAGTTGTGACCTGCACATTCATCACGCTATGAGATAATAATGGAACGTGACGAGACAGAGCTGTTTTCGAGGTGAATACAGAGACTGCTTGCTGAAAAACTGTCCCTGAAGGCAACACAAATCAGCGGTTTTGCATGAATTTACCTCTAAAACGGCTCCATCTCGTAACGTTCCGTTGGGCCAATTTGCCAAAATGTTAAACTATCCCTTTAATGAACCAGCAACAACAGGCCAGAGGAGCTAACTTACTGACTGTAGTAGAAAAATGACAAAATAATCGTTGTTCTTCAATTTATATAAGTTTTGAGATAATTTGGATCCAAAATCGGAATCATGATTAAAATTCGATTCATTGTCCAACTCTGGTCTGAAGCCCAGATCGCTGACAGTTTGAGGATAATTCTGTCATATATAAATGTGCTTAAATTGACCACTTGGACTTCGATTCAGGTGCTGCATCACATGCAACCTCCAATTAATCCTACAGCCTTGTTTTTTCATGGGCAAGTGAGGATCAACACTGCTCAGAAGCTGCAGTGGTCGAACCGATCCCAAGATTCACTGTGTGCTGCTGGTAATGAAAGCAAACACCTCTAACAGAGAGACACATCGTATTTCAGCCCCGGTGACAGCTCAGCTAATGGTTCAACCACTGTTAAATCCAACAGGAATTAAGCCTGCAATTTTTTATTTTATTTTTTTGTGACAAAAAAGTTACTGTTGTCAATGTTGCTAGGCGACAGGAGCTTTGGTTGGCGATGCAGGGCGCAGCGTCAACCCTTTGTAAAAACCACCAGACCTTCTCTCTCTCTCTTCGTTAGCGCTCCACCACCACAGCTACGAAGGGCCACACCTTTGAAGACTTGACGTTGATGATATCTGACTGTCCCTGCATGTCTGTGCTTTTAAAAATAGTTGAAGTTTTAGGAAAAATAAGTAAGGAGAAGAAGGCATCGTTATATAAGTAACCAAGTGTTTGTTTTCAACCCCACTGGCTCGATGGACGATCCACAATCCACGACCGCAGGCGCTTGTTCCAGGAAAAGTCACCACCTCTGTCAAAGCTGGACTGAAAAGCCAGGAGCCGTCGCAGAGATAGTTCAGAAACAGAGAAACAGAGATATTTTCAGACAGTGTCTCCTGGAGGACATTCACAGAGCGGCGCTCCACTGTTTGCATGAAAACTGAAAGCAGTAGCCGAGCGAGAGAGAGTGAGTTCAAACTGAATAAATCTTCCCATTGGCTTGAGTGCAGCTGCAGTTCAGTTTAAGACGCTATAATCGCTGATGTCACAATGAACCTTTGGGTGCAAATGAAGCTGAGATGATGTCTGCTGGTTCATTAGTGCTAATTCATGTAAAGTGAAGGGAAGAGGCGAGAGGAGAAAGGACAAGGATGAAAGAGACGGTAATGAATAAGGACTGAAGGAGGCTGGTGTGAGCCTGTGCAGATCTGCAGATCCTCTACTTAACTCAATTTTTATCCCTCAACTCCTCGTACACAAGCACAGACTGAATTTTGTCTCTCTCCTCGGAGTCTTATATAAAAATTTCCCTGTATGTAATAGGTTCTGATCTTCGTGGTTGATTTTATTGACAGTGTGTGGGGAAAGCTTATTTCTGTGAAAATCAAGTTATTCACAATTTGCAGCCGCAGGATGTTGAATCGTATCTGTCTCTCTCTCTCTCTGTGTCCATGTGTCGTATTCAAAGCCGACCGTTTCCCTGCATTCGAGTCGCCCTAAGGATTCAGGGCCACTTAGCGTCTTCACAGCACATGATGGGAATGACATTTCCGTTGCTTCGCTCTGCTCCCTGTGGACCGTTAATCTCAGGTGGTGGGTCCTGGGTTGATGGTTCGATGTCTGGTTTCCTCCGGTCCATATGTCACAGTCAGCAAGACACTGAACTCCAACCTGTTCTCGATGGGTGTGTTTGCACAGCGGGGGGAGTCCACAGCCACGCCACTGTCTCCATCCGGCTGCACCCATACACAATATATGACGCATGACATTATATCATGAGCGATGCTGCCAGAGATAAGGGGATACCGTATATTAGATCTTACAGTATGGATATACAGTATGAGTAAATACAGTAAAAAAAATTGTACATATATCAAAAATATGAACATTTATATGGTATAACCTGTAGCAAGCATTTGTTTTAACAATTTCGTCATTTCCACTACTTAAATTGTAACGAACTCGTCCTAGGGATTTTACTCAATCGTCTTCAAATTTATATTTAAAAAAAAAAACTATAGTTTTTGACTTGCTGTATCAACAGATAATGACTGAATGTGAATTTACAAAACATATTCCCACTACTACAAGCATGCATATGTGACAGATGTTGTTGGTTCGGACTTGCCCTAGGCGAGGATTGAACCCGCGGTCTCCCGCACCGCAGGCGACGATGCTAACTGTTTCACCAAGAGGTTGACAATTGCTTGGCAAGTGGGTTAGCACGTCTTTTATGGGTGAGTGAGTTTACTTCCAGTACCGCTAACTGCCACAACCTTTCACTTCTCCTTACTGGTACCTCGTGACTGTGGCACATCCGCGGACCTCCGTTACACATAGCTACATGTATGGGCAAGACATATCACATGTCAGTATTTGAAGTGGCTCCAATCTCTAACAGGTTTTATATATTATTTTTGCGCCTATGTCTATTTAAAGGAGACATATTATGCCCCTTTTCCACAGATTAAAATAGTTCCCAGGTGTCTTAAAGGCATATCTGTGACATGCTTTGGTCAAAATACCCCAAGCATCAAACATCACAGCTCTTTTCATCCGCTCAAAACAGCCCTGTTCAGAACGGCTGGTTTCAGTGCCTGTCACTTTAAATGCAAATGAGCCACTGCTAGCCCCGCCCCTTCTACTGGTACCAGGTAGGGGTGGGGTTATGCAAATTTGAAAACTAGTTACATCACTGGAAGACAACTGAGGGAACAGCTCATAAAACCACGTGGATTTCAACATAGGGAGCCTGAAGATTACAGATTTTTTTGTCAATTCTCGCATTTTGGGGGACAAACACCCAAATATATGTAAAAGAGCCTTCAAAAAGTGATATTTCCATTATATGTCCCCTTTAAGAACATTGATTTTTATTTTATATGTACATATACTTCATATGTAGAAATTCAATTTGTGCACATTTGTGTACACTGGGAAAGCTCTGGTTTTGGAGACATTTTTCTCTCTGAGCTACAGAAGTCGACCTCAGGGGATCAGTGAGGTGAACAACAGACCTCTTTCCTCTGGGCACCGTGAATCTCTGCACCAGATTTCATGGCAGTAACAACGAGCACTGATGAGATGTTTCCGTCTGAACTGACGGACTCTACCATCCCTCAGACGTGTGTGTTGCTGCTCACGTGAATCAAAGCTTTAGTCAAAAGCATCTGCCCAGGGAATCTAACGTGGCTGTGTGTGCTGGTATGCCGGTGAGCAGGTAATTATTACAAGCCATGTTGTGAATTTCAGGGCCAGACAGAGCTTTGCTAATGGAAGCTGAGAAATGTGGGTGTTGTGCTCTGAATGTCAGACTCGGAGCCTAATTGGGAGGTTGTTAAGCTGCTGCGGAGCTGTCAAATGTCTACCAATTACGTACGCTTCTCCTTGTAATCCTGCAAATCATTGTCTTATTTTTAATTAATGCTTATATTGCTGCAGCCAGAAGACAAGCACATTAACCTGGACTTCCACTGCCAATCCATTTGCAATAAGTTATTATCGTCAGGTGCGTTTTATTGACTTTTCCTTCTGTCTGTTTCACATTGTGTAGGATTCCTGAACGTCAGCTTCTCCAGAGACACAGAGGATTAGAGGAGGAAACACTGGATGGGACACTGGGAAAGTTCAGACTATGCCAGAGCTAAAAGAAACAACAACCCATTCGTTAGCAGAAGAGAAACTGGGGCACCTTGCATCATAATGTAGTTTTCTTCTGACTCCCTTCGATGCAACCTCTTTGTTGGCTGTTCTGACTGTCTGGGTCTAAGAGAGGGATCAATGGAGCAGGCCGAGGAGGATCTGAATCTCTCCTTTCTGCTGGAACATGAGAGAGACATGATCCTGAAAGTGCTGCAGAAGGACGAGAAGCTGCGGAAACGAGAGGAGAAGAGGATACGGTGAGGGCTTTGCTGTCGCCATTTCAACTAATCTCCATCTCACTCTGACTTTTCTCAGTTTCTCTTGATGTTCTCTCCTCTTTCTCTTTCTCTTTCTCTTTCTCTTTCTCTTTCTCTCTGTCTCTCTCGCACAGGAAGCTGAAGAATGAGCTGCTGGAGATCAAACGAAAGGGCTCCCGTCGGCCCAAGGAGTTGGACGAGCGACAGTGCGCCCGCTGCCTGAAGGCTCTGGGCCTGATTTTCGATCGCGGGGATCTCTGCGAGGAGTGTCAGCTGCGCATCTGCAGCGACTGTCGCGCCGAAACTCCCAACAGACGCCAGTGGAAGTGCAACGTTTGTGCCAAGATCTCGTAAGTGTTGATGCTCGCCGGGGAATTGAACGGCGTTTAGTGTTTGGGAGAGGAATGGACTCCAGATGGTTTGAATTAGATGGTTAATGACACCACATCTGTCTCCATTTGTCTGGGAGGGCCTCAGGTGTTTCATCGTTGGGATCGTCTCCAAAGCTACAAGGAAAAATCCACCCCAACCTCACAAAAAAACAAAAAAAAATCCACTGCAGCACCATTTATCAGTGCTGTTTACTGTTCCCACACCACCCCTGTTTGATATATGTGCTCCACACACAGTTATGATAATTAGTTTGCTAAATGTATTTATTTAGTTTTTCTCAGAAGTAAAGATAGCTCACATATATTTGGATCTGTACACTCTATGAAAAGTGCATCCCCTCTCTTAGTCACTTGAAATATTCAGTGCATTTCCTCCCAGATGACAGTTGTTTTGCAAAGAGTGATACTGTTGCATATGCATTTCTCCTTTTTTTTTTCTTCACTTCTTCTTCCTGCAAACGAATCGTTCAAGTGTTGGACTTCCACCTTTCCCTCTTCTTGTCTCCTTATGGTTGTTTCAGTGGAAACCCATCAGCTCTGTTTACGATAACAAATCTTTCCATTGCGGCTCTGGTGATTGCTATCTTTGAAGGCATGTTGTTGAGTCACTATGACAACAGGCGACTGTGAGGCGTCATCGCAGATCTTTGCTGTTAATTAATGGCACTATTAAAGCATTTTTAATGAAGTGATGTTTTAAAGACACAACATAAAACTGAAAGTCATCTTGTTTTTAATGATGAAATATTATTAAAAAAGGTTGAGTAAGAAAATAAGTATACATCAATCTTACAGCACTTTTAGTGCAATTAGTTGTCATTTTATTAGGAACCTCTTGTGAAAGCCAGTGCAGTCTAATCCAACAGTAGATACATACCAGTTGACTATCAACAAGGGCAGGTTAAACACAAACACCTCTCTATATACTGCAATACATCCAAAATGATCATATAGTTCAATCAACAACAAAATAATTTCAGTTTTGTCACTCACAGCACTGTCATATGAGATTATGTACTTTAGTTGCAGCTGTGTGTACCTAATAAACCGGAAACCGGCTTTATCCTCGAGACAAATAAGAAATGTGAGATGTTTCCAGCTCAGCCACAGTGGAAACGATTAGATACTAAACTAACCACAATGCTACTCATGAGGCTAAACATTAGGGTTTGATGTGTGTTCTTCAGAGTCATTTAGCAGTGGGGTTTTATTTCTACTCTCATAACACTCATAAATGACTGATCAATGATTGATGGTATTGAAGAGCATGAGCTGACCTTGGTGTTTTGAGAGGCTGAGTCGGCGGTAAGCAGCGGACTGTGTGTTTGCAGGGAGCTGAAGGTGGTGACAGGAGAGTGGTTCCTGGAGGAGCGGTCCAAACGCTTTGAGCCGAAGGTGCTGAGCAGCGACGTGGTCAAGCAGAACATCCTGAGCAGCCCAACCCGTGAGTCTGACCACTGACGCACTCAACATATACCCACATGTAATATACATATATATGAGCTATATATGTTAGGGTTATATACTGTATATAATATATGTACATACTGTATATTGAATGTCCTTATATGAAATATATACATATACATATAATGTAATAACATGTCAAACGTTCATGATATGAAACCTATTGAAAATAGACACACACACACACACACACACACACACACACACACACACACACACACACACACACACACACACACACACACACACACACACACACACACACACACACACACACACACACACACTTATATATGAACTATATGTTAACCAATATACATACCGTATGCACATACATGTATGTTAGTGCGCATGCGTCGACTTGTGTGCCACCAGTTACAAACGCTCCTGATTTTTTTCCACTATTTTTCATGTCTTATTCTGCTTTTTATTTTCGTAATAATAATTTATTTATCTACGTATATCTCACTTTGTGTTGATTTCTCTTAGAAATCAGGAGTTTGTAACAAAGAAAAACTTCCCTCCGGGGATAAATAAAGTGATTCTGAATCTGAATCTGAAGTTTATGTATATTGAACATATACAGTACATGTTAAGTACACAAACTGTATATCCATACCAAAGTCAAATGGTACATGTAAATATAAAAGATGGAGATGTATGTTCAAAATTGATAAGAAAAACATGTATAAGCATATATTATTGATATGTTGTTTCGATAGATTTGCATATACAAATAAAACATACAGGTGTAGGATAAATATTGACCGTGTTAAGTGATTTTTGTTTTGATCACAAGTCACAGACAAGAAATCGACAGAGAACCTGTCGGCTCCTTCTGAGCCGGAGAAAACCGACACCCCGAAGACCCACAGGAGCAGGATACTCGGCGCTATGGACGGCGCCAGGAGAAAAGGGTAAACTGTGAACACGGAGCAGCAGCTCAGTTGACGTTCATGCAAATAAACACTCGTCGTGAATTCAGCAGGGTTTTACTCGCTCAATTATTACGTAACGTGAAAAACAGGAAAAATGAATGAACACAGGATAGAGTTAGCACAAACCCAAATTTTTGAAGAAGCCTGCAGTGTGATGAAAGCTCACTTCAGCACGAAGGCATCAGAACAGATCAAGTGGATGCTCATTTGATTCTTGAGACCCTGAATGCATTTTAAAAGACATTTGGCGAAGCAACATGGAAGTAATTGGATTGTGCCGTCTAACATCACTCCACAACTTGGCTGCACTCTAATGGTTCCTGAAGGCATCACAGCGTTTCAGACAAAAAGCAGACAACTCTGATGAACAATAGACGCTTGTGCTGCTCTGCTCGCACAACGTTCGGCTGCTTCACTTTCAAAATCTCACGGAGCAGCAGCAATTATTTTATCAGAGCGGTGCCTGCTGAGTACTTCCTGTCTCATATATTACATAACCCATCATTAAGAAGAAAACAGTGACTACAAACTGTTCATTCAAACAATAATGAATTAATTCAAACATAAATATTCATCATTTCTTCTGAAAGTGCATCTTGTTTGCAGAAATGTGTGATACAGAAAATTGTGTTTCTGTATTGTTTCATAATATGGAAGCAAATCTGCATGTGAATATAAATCTTTATCAAACTTAGACAGTCCTATAAAAGATAGATAGTCATGGGACCTGTAAGCCAGAATTTAGAAAATAAAGGTGTGTTTCCAGTCATCGATTTCAGGTTTCAAACCTTTATTTATTCTCGAAAGGACATTGAGGTTTTACCCTCATTTGCAATGTCGTCGAGATCACAGCAGTAGCCTATTCAAAGCAAAACACAATGCACAGCATAGGATAAAACACAGTTAGAAAATTTAAAAACAGTTACAGACTGTGGTAAAGAGGTTGGAGATGATATTTTTATAATGTTGATAGGATGGAGGGGCATTCATTTTAAGTGTGAGTTGAAGATCGTTCCAGGAGGCAGGGGCATCATAGCAAAAAGCAGATTTACCAAGTTCAGTTTGTACCCGGGGGGCTTTAAAAGTAAGCCAGTCATTGGAGCGAGTTGAATATGAACCTTGATTTAAATCTAACAGTGTTGTAATGTATGGTGGGAGTTTTTCAGTAATGGCTTTAAAGATGAAGAGATGCCAGTGATTGTTGCGTCTTTCTGACAGGGAAGACCAACCTACTTTTGTGTACAGATTACAATGATGAGTGCTATAACTATCGCCGGTAATGAATCTAAGAGCAGAGTGATAGACCACATCTAGAGGTGAAAGAATTGAAGGGACAGCATTCCTATAAATAATATCAACATACTGTAGTCCAACACTGGCATAAAGACAGCTTCAACAATCCTCTTTCTGCAGATCATAGGGAAAATATATTTATTTCTGAAAAAGAAGCCAATTTTTTGTCTAAGTTTGCTAGTGAGGTTGTCTATGTGAAATTTAAAAGTGAATTTTTCATCAAGCCAGGTACCTAGATATTTAAACTCAGTGACTCTCTGAATAGTAGAGCCATTTAGCGTAGATAGGTGCAGGCGGTTATATTCTGTGTTTTTGGATCTAGTTAATAGCATGTATTTTGTTTTATTTGAATTTAATACAAGTTTAAGTTTGATGAGAGCTTTCTGCAAGATTTGATGGACTGGTCAGCAAACTAATACTGAAAAGAAAAGAAAAATCCTGCAGCTTCTGAGCAAAGTGACCAAATTTCACTAAAATCTAAATATAAGCATGGCTGAAAACAACATGGTTGGTAAGAAATGAAACAAAATAATTCATACACCAGGGAGAAGCGTCTCTAACGAGGGCATGTTTACGCCAGGCTGTAGCGTGAGTGACCATACTGACTGTGGATAACAGCCTGTGTGTTTGTGTTTGTGTGTGAGTGTAGAAGGATGAAGATGGATAAAAAAGGCAGCCGACCCACCTTGAAGCCGGAGAACGGAGTCGACACCGTCAGTGTCAAATCTGCCTCGGATGGAGACGCTCAAAGTCTACGAAGTGTTCACTCTGCTCCGAGTCCACGTTCAAACAGGTGACCATCAGCAGCACAGTGTCAACATTACAACATGTCGATCCTCATTTTTTAACACACAACTACACAATGATTTTCTAAGATATATCACAAAGAAAGCAATAGAGAAAAGCTCTTACTCTATCTCATATATTAGCTCTGTTTGAAGGGTCAAGGTTGTGGTTTTATCTCCACTTTGCAGATTAAGAGACTTTTCTCACTTCCAAATAATTAAGGCATCAAGATTTGAACACTTGATTAAATACAACTCAGAAAGAAACATGAATTAAGGTAAAAAATAGATAAGTGAGAAGGCAGAGTTCAGACACATTAAAGTATCTGTTAAAGGGATATTCATATTTTAGCAGGTGTTTTTACTAACCCACAAAACGTGTTGTTGATAATGTTGTATTTGTTGCTTCCTGGTGTTCAGGAGCAGTGCGACGGCCGTGGAGTCTTCAGGGATGCCCACGGTGCCCAACAACCTGCGATCCCAAGCTTCAGACAGACTGTCCACTCCCAGCGACAACCGGAGGGTCAGGGTCAGCAACCGACACACACACAGACAGACACACAATGCATATCAACACACACACAGCTGCACGGTGGAGGAAACCATCCAGATTACAGTTTTGTTTAAAGGGCTTTACAATTCCAATCAAAATTTGGATGTACTACAGCTTCCGCATTGTTCATTTCCAGGTCAGAGAACAAACGCAGAGTCCCTCTATTTTGATTTAATTTAATTGTAAAGCAAATTTACGACGTTACTTGCGACCACAGAACAATTTTAAGATTAATTTGATTGATGAGCATTGAAAAAATGATAGATTCTTGAACAAAAACAAATATAAACGTCCACACGCTGCAGTTGGGAGTATGGATGGTATGAAATGAACTGAGGTGAACATTGATTACGACTGAAAATTCCCTTTTAAAACAGTTTTGGTTTGTGTTTTGTGTTCGCCAACAGCCCGATGGAGCCGAAAGCGTCGCCAGCTTGCACTCCAGTGACTCCGCCTCCGAGCAGAAGGCCCCAGCCAATCACAGGAGGAGCTCGGGCACCCCCACCATTTCCGTGTCGAGGGCCTCGGTCTCATCAGGTACTTACTACGTTACAACCCAGATACAGCTCCCCGCCTTTTCTGTCTCGTCTTTCCCCCACCCTAAACTGATGAGACTCGACTCCTGCTGTCGTCTCACAGCTTCGCAGCCTCACTCACAAACATTTCGATATCCGAGTCACAGTTTGAGATTGTGTCGGTGGCGGCGGTTTCATATCAGAGGTGGTGTCGGAGTCTAATCATGGGCTGTGCAGAAACGCTCAGCTCCGGCTCCCACCGCTAAGTATCTTGTAAAGGGAACGATTCCACACGCCAGATGTCATGTCTCCACCAATTACACCATTAACTTACACCCCCTGTCACTTTCCGCTGCCGCTCCTTATGTGTCAAAATCTCCACTTTTTTAACTATGATCTCCCCCACTTTGTCTCTGTCGGTGTGAAACCTTTTATCTCCATTAGTAGCAGCTGCTGAGAGGTGTGTGGAGATTTTAAAGCAGCTCTGGATCTTGACTTACCCACAGATGTGTCCGACCAGAAATTCTTAAAACCAGTCTGGTGATGAAATCCTTTGTCTTTTGTTCTATTGTATCTACGGGCTTTGCATATTAAAAAAAAAAAAAAAAAAAAAATCATCACTTGTGCTTGACTTTATGGTTGATGTGCTCCAAAGACACAGTTTGAGTCCTGTGATCCTAAAATCTTGGACAGTTTTAAACCCAGTTTTGGATTTTATTATGAACACTTACGAACATTATTTTACATTTTATGCTTTTATTTGATGGGAATAGTTCGGACTTGGGGATAAGCAATCCCAAATGTGCATTTTAAACATTTAAAGGATTATATTTGTTTTCTGGGAAAGTTAGCCGTGAAGACGTCACGCTCATTTCCCTGTACGGAGCTCGAGACGGAGGGGAAATATTTGTTTAGCGTAAAAAAAGACTGAATGACGAACAGAGAAGAGCTCTTACGGTTATCTCCAAAGTTCAAACACACGTCTTTGAGCTCTGACGCTTCATAAACAACATCTCATTTGTTTACACTGTCTTTTTAAAGCCTGTTTAAAACTAAAAACACGTGCAAAAGTGTAAAGGAAGGATTAAACTGAGTGCATCTGCTGGGATGTAAATTTCAGTCATTAGTATGTCTGACTAAACATACAAATGATAGTTTAAGGTGTTTTTGTTTGTTACCTATAGTAGATATTAAAAAGCTCTTCAAAAAAGCCTTTATAAAGTCATAAATAATCCATTAATTGATGTGTTGAGGTGTTACTAAAGGGTAAATCTGCTAATTAATCCCTTTAATTAGCAAACACAGAGGAAAATCATGACCTAGACCAGTCTTGGCTTTATAACCCTCTTTACCACCTCGTATTCAGCTTTTCTCTCATCAGTCACTTTGGAAAAAATGTTGTTCCCAGAGTTTAATCAAACCACCATCCGCTACAGCAGCTGCTAAGAGGAAGTGAAGCCTTTGTGATTTCGACGAAGCTTAATAATGTTTACTTTGGAAGAACAGGGAAAAGGTTACGGTTGTGCAAGAGCAGCGATGTGGGTACTTATCCAAACCTGCTCATCTAAACCTTCTTATCTGTGATCCTAAGACTCGCACAGTATCCAGTTTATTCTCTCCAGATGTGATTGCAGACAAGTCCTAGCGAACTGCCGCTCACTCTTGATAATTTTGCTGCGTTCACACCAATCTGTAAACCAGAGAAGGAAAAAAAACTGTTCACATCAGTCTCACACCATTTCTGACTTCAGTGACCGTTGGTGCTTCTTGTAACTCATCATCTTCTGTCATTGAGTCTCTCTGCAGCAGCTGCTTTCCCCTCGCTGCAGGGACCCCAGGGCATGATGGGAAACATCAGACTGTAGAGTTGATTGGTTTAGATGTTGGCTCGACAACATGACATTTTGTTCAATTGGAGATAATTTGATTTTGTGTGTGTTTTACTCGGTCAGCGTTCTGTGGTCTGTGGTACATTTATTTATCAGTCCGAGAGGTTGATACAGGTTATATTACAAACACAGTACATCACATAAATATGATATACAGTATGTAATAGACTTGTAGTCAAGACCGCCTGAACCGAGACCAAGACACTACCAAGACCAGAGAGTATCAAGACCAAGACAAGATCAAAACAGACAAAGTCAAGACTAAGACCAGTTGAGCTCAAGACCGAGACCGAGTACGAGACCAAAAAGAACTAGTTACACCATATTTTGCTATTCCGCATGAGTTGTAGAACGCAAGAGGACAAGCGCCAATGTCTGTCACAAAATGCATGTGATTGGTACCACTTGAAGGGGGTGTATAAATGATATCCAAAAAAAAAAGCATGCCTGCCTGGATATTGTAGGCTACAAATCCCTTCGAGACCGTTCTGCCAGTCCGAGACATTGCGAGACCGAGAGACCCAAGACCGAGACCAAACACTGTCGAGACCAAGACAAGACCAAGACCACGAAAAAGTGGTCTTGAGACCAAGACCGGTCTCAAGAAGTACAAGTCTAATATGTAATGTAAAAAATGATTAATACCACTTTTTTCTTGAGAGTCATGAGATGACATGTTGATTGCTGAGAGTAAAAATGACACGTAAAACAAGAAACGCTGACAATCCCAGAACCCACGTTGCATTTTAATAGTCCACAGTGTCCTGCAGGAGGACATGATTGAAGTAAATGATTATTGGAGGCTGAGTAAAAGCAGATGTTTTTGGTTTTCTGACAATTTATTAAATCAGAACCTAATGGATCTAATGGGACGTGAGTGTCCTCGTCCTCCCTCAATGAGTGACGCACTTAATCTCGAACGAGCCGAATGAAACCAGGTCCAAATGTCAAACACTAGTAGCTGCGTTTCTTGCGCATTAGCTGGAAAGTAAATTAAGTTCCTCCTCCTCTTCCCTCCTCCTCCTCCTCCTCCTCCTCTTACTTCCTCTACATCCCCTGTTTCCCTCCCATCTCTCCTCCACACCAGATCACTGCCGCTCAGAGTTGGACCTGTCGGCTCCGGGGTCTGAACCCAGCGACGACGCCTTCAGCCTCAGAAGCCGCTCAGTTCCTGGACTCAATGACACAGTAAGCGCCGTCAGCAGCCCGTCCCTTCCTTCTTCCTCCTCCCCGCATACAGAACTGATCTCTCTCTTACATTTGATTCCTGCAGCAGCTTCACCACAGATAATGTGTGAAATACAGACTGAATATTCACTCCATGCCCCCCCCCTGTTAAATCCATACATCTACTACGCTGCGAGTCCACATTGAGCTCTGTGGCTCTGTGGCTCTGTGATGCATCAGATGTGGGGCTGCATGTTAATTTCACTTCAGAGCCCACTTCAAAGAGCATGACAAGCATCTAAACGGCTGTAGGCTGAGTACAGGTGGAGGACGCGGCCGCGGTGGTCAGTATAGGGCCTGCCTTGTCTCTTGTGTTTACTGAGAGCTCATTTGCATTTAAAGAGCTGCTCAGAAACACAAGCACATGGTTGTACTCACACACACACACACACACATGCTCACAAGATTTTAAGCATCAAACTACTCATTCATTCATGCTGTAAAAGTTTACTGTAAACCCCAATGATACTGTGATTTCACGCGTGACAAATGAGTAAACAAATTACCACGCTCTGTCCTGACTTGTCTGATTGAATTTATGGAAGCTGGCTGCACACGCCCCCACACAGAGCAGCTGTGTTAGAAAAAAGAGAAGAAAAAAAACTGCCAAGTACAAAGACACTAGCCAGCTTCCCAGATCCAGTTTCCTTTTGATTAAATCTGAACACTGTCATCCGCAGGAGTTTTCTGACGAGGATGCGGAGGAAGACATCGATGCCCTGATGTCGGCTCAGAGCAAGACCGTCAGCCGACGCCTCAGCAACGCAGTGTCAACGGTAATAACAACCCATGTTAAAAGCACAGGAATAACAAATAAGGAAGATAAGGGGAAGAACTGTATGTGTATGCTCATATACAACACAAACACGTCGTCCATGCACATACTCTGTATACACATGGACATTCAGCAGCACATGATCTATGAGTCACGACCGTAAGCTCTGGTGTTGACTGTGTAAACACAGTGTGAGCTGTGAGGGGCCAGGGGACGGCTGGTGTCCTGAACACCTGCAGCACAGTGAACGCATCGCGCCCAGGAAACCTGCTGCATTTACATAAACTAACTTGACTTCTAGTATGATAATGTGGAGCGTTGCTGCTTTGTTTATAATGTGTTTTCCAGGGGTATGTAGGTTAATGCAAGAAGTCGTCTGATGTGAAACTTCACTGATGGTTAAAACTTATTTTTTTCTTTTATCGCGCAGTTACAGATACATATACTCACATTAAAGAAACATTCTCTTGATCTGAATCTGTAGCTGCATAGTATATTTTAAGCTTCTCCTTTATCAGCAGTGTATTAAATGAATGTGTTTAATGTGAAATTAGGTCGAGCATATACAGTATCTGACTGCAGTTTTCTGAGCGAGCCTCTCAGCATCTTTCAGCCCATTGTTTTATACGTATTTCCAGCCCACAACTTTATTGCTTTTGCTTACTCTTTACTCTCCTATCATTGTTTCCACCTGCAGCAGACGGCTGCTTTCACAGTTTTTCTACCTGTGCATCTTTCAACAGTTTAACAGACAGTAAATTCATTAACAAAGGAGAGCTTTTGGCAGCCAAAGAAGTAGGTGGTGGAGACCAAAAATGGAGCTAAAAGAGAACACATATTAGATGTAGATGTAGATTTGTCAATTGGGTGCAAACGTTAATATTGCTCCATATCTGCTGTTTGAGAAATAATTTACCGTAAATAAATGTTTACAAATTCATCAAAACAGCTTTACAGGGTGATAATATGTCAGTAATGTATAAACATGCACCATCTGTGCTGTTTTGAATTTTGTGCCTCTTTAGTTTGTCTTGTCAAATCACAGAAGCAAAAGCAAAAGTCATTCATCAGCCCAATAAAAACAAACAAAAGACGTTGATAACATTATGGACTCTCAGGGGAGCTGTAACATGTCAACAGCAGCATCTCTTCCCAGAAACAGTGAGCTCTGCTGCTGAGAAATCGCTCCTGTCTGTTGATTTTCTACAGTCACAACAAGAAGAAGAAGAACTGTGTAATTGACGGCGAATTACGATCCCATCGGTGCCACAAAATCAAAAACTGTTGTCACGGGTAAATTTAACACAGTCAAACTAGATTTTTACTTTCCCATCTTTATACCCGTTGACCTGGTCGTGTGTGTAATGACACGTCACACGTAGTTTGGCAGAAAATCCAGTTATTCAGATCATGAGCTAAATAAATGTCTTGCGTCGTGACTCATGCCACCGTCCGCGCTTGGCCTGCGTGTGTGAGTTTGTAATTTGAGAAGCGTTGAGGTAAACGGACGAGACAGACGTCCTGCCTGTCACATTTATTATGTCATCTCTTAACAGCCGTCAAACTGAGCTGCTGTTGTTAGTATGAATGGAAGTGGAGAGAGATGATGAGGGGTGTTGTACAGATAGTCGAGTCCCTCATTGATTCAGGCTCTAATGTACTCTGCCCACTAAAACATGAGTCACTACATGGAGGGCTTTCAGGGTGACGTGGCGTTAGTGCCATTTACTGTAGTGCTCATAGTGCAGTCTCCATTATCTGTTAGATGGTGTGTGTTGTTGTTTTTTGAAGAGAAACCTTTATATTTATTCTATTTTCATTTTTAAACAAGAAACATTACCCATAATACTATTCTCTAATCCTATTCACATCACAGTGTGAATGTGAGTCTCTTTATGACAGTCCTGTGAAAGACCGATGACCTGTCCAGGGTGTGAGTGATCAAACAAAATGAAATCTATGTTACTGATCTTTACTCAGAGGACAAACAGGGCAGGTCCTCAGTCCTGTAGGTCGTGGTATCATTTGTAGGGTCTTAAAGACGTTTATCCTCTCAACCAAACCAGTTAAAGAGACCCCAAGGAGTTTGCTTTTGGTTATAAAAGAGTCTCATATTAATGTGGATGAATCTACGTTACCCACACTTGTTAATGGGTCCATATTCGATAAATATATCGTTTTGTCTTTATAGTTATTTTGATATTATTATTTAGTGGTCGCTGCCCGGCGGGTCATGGGAATAACGCCACCGGATCACTACTTGGCATCGTTTATGGTCGGAACTACGACGGTATCTGATCATCTTTGAGCCGCCGACTTTTATTCTTGATCAATGAAAACATTCTTGGCAAATGCTTTCGCTTTCGTCCGTCTTGCACCGGTCCAAGAATTTCACCGTGCATGTGGAGGCTCATGGGAAATGTAGTTTGAAAACACTTTGCTTTCCGAAACTCCTCGTAGTCCCTTTAAAAGGAGATGAAAAAACTAATTAATCCAACAGTTGTTGAGATGTTTTAGTTTAGGTTCAACATTGTCATTCCCACCAGTAGCCTGGCTAATAATAATACGTACGACAATATAATATCAGAATCAGATTCAGAATAGCTTTAGTAGCCAGGTAGTTAATAGACCTACAAGGTTTTTAAGTCAGTATAGTGCAAATAAAAACAAAAATCTAAATGAGTAGAAAAGTTAATGGCAACAAAATGTAAAAACAAAAAACAAACTAAAGAAGAATTTAATACTAAGTAATATATACTATCATAGTTGTTATAATTAATATATTTATTATATTAAATGTTTGTTATAAATAGTGAACACCATGGAGGAACTTCACATCTTTCTCATTTTGTGCGTGTGTGTGTGTCCGTCCGGAGCGTCCATGTTGATTTCACAGCTGATTCCAGATGAGTTGTAATCTCTGTGGCTTCATCTGATAATCACCATGGTAACAGTGTGTAATGTGCTCTCTGGCTGTGCTGCGGTAGTCGGGGTTTCTGCAGCTCCTCCTCAGGGGCCGGGGGGTCTGTGCTCAGGGGTCTGCCTCTATCACTAACACATCAAAGAGCTCAGATCTATCTCTCTTTCTCTTTTTCTCTCTCCTCCTCCTCCTTCTTCCTCTTCTTCTCTTTCCCACCTTCCCTCCTTCGCCGGTTTCTTCTTATCGCCCACCGTGTCTTAAATGAATCGGCTGCCAGTCCTCCACCCCTGGCTCAGAGCGGAGGTGGGGGTACCTCAATATCCCCGACTCGGATGCTGAGACTGTGAGTCTCCTCTTCCACCTTTGTGCATGCGTTTATATTTTATATTCACCACTGCATCATAAAACAGCAGAGGTTCAGTAGGATCCACTAATAAATCCTCATTCTTCCTCCAAATACGCCACTATCTTCTGAATTAACC
Organism: Trachurus trachurus; assembly: GCF_905171665.1. NCBI lineage: Eukaryota > Metazoa > Chordata > Actinopteri > Carangiformes > Carangidae > Trachurus > Trachurus trachurus. The sequence goes on from NC_139899.1 coordinate 19,518,998, forward strand.
TGCATGTTCTCTGTGTGTTTGTGCCCGTCGTGGCCTTTTTTTTAATGTTATTTTAGCGACATCTATTTCCATTAAGCCTAAGCCCTTCGCATGAAAGTGGTCATTTATCATGCTGGCTCCCTGCAGGAAATAAATTAGGTAGACTTTCCAGTAGAAGAAGCACAGTGTGGCTCAACGCTGCCGTCTTGACTTCTCTATACTCCTCCAAGGACAGGAATATTGTTATCAGTGGATTATACCAGTTAAATCCTGTCCTGAGCTACAACAGTTATGTTTTGTTGAGAAATGCTCTTGTTAATTACCTGCTGTGGTTGTAAAAGTCTTTTATTCATGAGAAAAAAATGGCAGGTTAAATGTGGCCAGAATTTAAAAACTTTTTAATTTGCCTATCTATGAAACTCAGGAGGTGCAGACACACTGGTTGACACTGTTTTACCAAGACAGTGTGTGCAGAGTTAACTGGAACTTGACGGGTTTCACTCCATGGAGTTTGTCGCCTGTTTGCCTCTTGGGTTTTAATTAATCTTCCTATCTGTTCTTCTGATTAGACTCCACACACTCCATGTTCCTTCACTCAAATCTGCCTTTTTTTGTGTGTGTGTGCCTCGCAATCAGGGCTGAGATTAGTCTGCAATTCACTAAACAACAGAAAATTAATCAGCAACTGCGACTTCATTTTCATACTAAAATGAGAAAAATTAGCTCCAAGATAGTTACAGAAGATCAGCTGCTGGTTTTTTACTTTATCTGCAGTGATGGTAAATTTAGTATCTTTTCAGTGTCGGACCAAAATAAGTCATTTGAAGACGACACTTCAGGGGCTTTAGAAAATAAATACATAGATTTCAAAGAGCTGTTGATTAGTAGGTTGAGAAAATAACTGGCACATTGATTGACAAAGGGTTAAATTATGTGTTTTTAATCCTTTCATTCATGCATTTTGAAAATAAATGCCGAACGTTTGCATCATGTGAATGTAAGGGCTCCGTTTCACATCCTATCTGACACATCTGATCCAAACGCTGCCTAAAAAGTCATGACTGATAATAATGTGTTATTGTTTTCTGAGCCCAGAAACACAGATGATGCAAACTCCAAAAGCTGCGATCGGCACAATACAGCGTCCTCAGACATCACAGATTTACTGGATTTCGGTCTACACTGCATGTTTTATATGTTTTTTTTTCTCCCGAGAGCAGCACTCCAGTTAAAGTGGTGTAATATTTTCAGTGGCACATGCTTTACTCCTCATCTTACTGTGTATTGCCACATATTTGATTTAATGCAAATCCTGTGAATGTTTTATTTCTACCATATTTCATCATTGTATCCACTTCACATGTTATTTCCTTTGGTTGTTCTGTGTGTTTTGCTTTTCTCTCTCTTTTACCTCTTCAACTCATCTCTCCCTCGTTTCTCTTTTACAGAGTAGTATAAACAGCATGATGAGCATGTACAGTGAGACCGGTGACTATGGCAACGCCCGGGTGAGCGGCGAGATCCTGTTGAACATCAGCTACAGCTACAAAACTGGTGCGCTCAACGTCCTGGTCAAAGAGTGTCACAACCTGGCAACTGGAGACGAGAGGAGGCAGCGCACTGACGCGTAAGAGTTTGTGTACACACACACACACACCTACACACACACACAAATGCAAACACAAAACACAGACAAAGACAAACAGATTCTAAAGTGTCATTTGATATATTTGTTCATCTGTGCAGACCGAAACAAAACACAGTGCATTCATGTCGGTATCAAATATTCAATATGCTGCTTTTTAATTTTGCATTTCATCACATTTTGGGGAATTTTTTTTTTGAAATACAGACTACAGTACACATCCATAAACATTTATTTTACTGACTTTTTTTTAGTGAATTGTTCATTCTTCATTAATAAAGACAATTAGTGACAACTCATAATAGAAAATTATATAGAAAACACCCACCCGCTCATTAAATGGCAGTGTTTTAATAATGTACACTAATCAAAAGTGTAGATACGTATTTAAATCGTATTATTGCATTACAATGCAGCTACCTCTACTTGTATATCAAACTTTTCATCTAACGCCTCATAAGCCTGAGATGCTTTTAAGTTGAAAGGAGCTATTTTTTGCTATTGCTTAAAAGCATAGCAGCTGTTTATTCACAGCTGTTTACAGGTAGAGATACTAACAACTGTGATGTAATAATTTATTTTCTCTTTAAAAAAAATCATAAATTCTCTTTAAAAAAAAATCATAATTGTCATTAATTGAATTGATAATTAGTATCTGGCTGTTACATGTCCTGCCCCAGTGATGTCTTCATATCAGTGTTTCCATGATTTCACGACACACGTACGAAAGGGAATTGATTTATATTTCTCTCAGGTAGCCTAATAGTGTTATTAGTGCTCATTTCAGAAATCCCTGATTGACTCTGCCAGAATAATAAAGTAATGAAGTGCAGGGACGGGAACAGCCTCTTCCTGTGCTGCACGACTGAGTCACTGTGTGGTTTTCACGGCAGCTATGTGAAGACGTACCTGCTGCCAGACATGTCACGACAGAGCAAGAGGAAGACGAGCATCAAGGCCAACACCATCAACCCGGTTTTCAATGAGAATCTGAGGGTAACTTCCTTGTATGAACTCTACGTTTAGCTGAATTTAAATTGTTTTATTCACTGAACTCACTTCTTTTATATTCCTGTCTTGTGCAGTATGTGATCAGCCACTCGCAGCTGGAGACACGAACCCTGCAGATCTCTGTGTGGCACCACGACCGCTTCGGACACAACAGCTTCCTCGGAGAAGTGGAGCTGACCTTTGACACCTGGGAGTTCGATTCCCAGCTAGAAGAGTGGTATGCACTGCAGCCGAAGGTAAGGGAACCAGAATACATATAAACACACACACATATGAGCACATGAACTCACCAAGGCCGGTGTCTGAGGAATGTGAATGATCTGTGTAGGTGGACAACAGCATAGACTGTACAATGCAGTATAAAGGAGAACTGACCGTGGTGTTGAAGTATATTCCTGCAGAGAAGAACCTCACGCTGCCTCTGGACCAAGTGCAAGGTAGGTACAGTCGTACACCACTGTCATAACCAACATGAATTATGTATTACGCTCCAACATATACTGTATCAAACTGTGCCAGGAGGCAAGAATAAAATACACGTGTTGCACTTTAAATCGTTTTATTCCAAATCGACAAGAAAAAATCAATCAGGCTTTTTCCCACACAATACTGAAGTTATTCTTTTGCTTTATACTCCTCAACTTTTTTGCACACTTTGTCGTGTTGTAGATTTTAATTTTAAATGTATAAAGTCTGAAAAAGGAAATTTAAACTCAAGATATTCAGACCCTGACGTCAGTATTTTGTAGAAGCCCCTCTGGCAGCAGCTACAGCTCAGGGTCCCCTTGGGTGAGTCTGTAAAAGCTTTGCACACCTGGATTTGAGCAGTTTATCCCGTTCTTCATGGCAGATCCTCTCGAGCCCTGTCAGATTGGATGGGAAGTGTTTGAAGTGATATATCCAGGTCTCTCCTTAGAGGTCTTAAGAGCTTTAGGACTGGGCTTTGGCTGGGCTACTCATCAAAATACTGAATAAATTAACGTCTGAATCAATTTGTATTGTCTGTTGTAAATTATACAATAGCCTGTATTTTCTTGCCCACAATTCACCTTAATTTATTATAATAATCTGTTTTAGTTGTGTTTTCTCACATTTGCATGATTTTAAATGGTTATAATAAGTGAGTCTCCTTTATTTTGTGGTTTTCTTGTTTTAGAAAAAAAAAGACCTGCTCATTATCATAAGCACATGTCCACATGAGTGCGTGTGCTTGTCAGTGTACATACTCAGTGCACGCGTCCGTCTGGTCTGTGCATGTCATTTCCAGGAGTAAAGCAATGAAATGTTACATAAATAAACCTGAACCTGTGAATTGACGTCTGTTTGTTCTTCCTCTCCCCAGTGAAGAAAGGATTCCTGAAAGGCAAGAAGACGAGCAGCTTCACTCTGCCTAAAGGGGGCATGGTCGAGCTGCTCGTCAAAGGAGCCAAAAACCTAACTGCTGTCAAGTCCGGAGGCACTTCGGATCCTTTTGTGAAAGGGTGAGAGACGCTCCCTCCCTGGTTGTTACATAACCAAAAAAAACAACAAAAAAACACCGTAGCCAGAACATGGTGCAGTACTGTAAACATTTTCCGCCCTCAGGTACCTTCTCCCCGACAGCAACAAGTCAACCAAGCACAAGACGGCGGTGGAGCGTCGCTCGGTGAACCCACAGTGGAACCACACCTTCACCTACTGCGGCCTGCAGCCGGGAGACCTCAACAACGTCTGCCTGGAGCTCACCGTGTGGGACAAGGAGGCTCTGGCCAGCAACGTCTTCCTGGGAGGAGTCAGGCTGGGAGCCGGCACAGGTGTGTGTCTCTGTTGTTAGTCTGTGATACATCCATCCTCAAGCTCTCTTCTCCTTTCTCTTAAATTTGTTCCTGCACAGAATTTCAAATACGATGGTAAAACGTTTGAACCGTTCTCGGTGGACTTAAGGGGCTTTACAGGAACTCTGAGCAGGTTGAAGGATGCCTGTCCAATTTGTGCTGTAATGCAGCGTTTTATTCAAGTTAAGAGAAGTTGAGTTTCATAATATCTCAGTGAAGCTTAAATCACACATACATACACACACATACACACACATATGTATATGCATTTCCCAAACGATAATCTTGTTTTGTCTGGAAGCCAGAAATCTTTAGCTGCACAACTGAGAGGCTGGTATTCCTCCTCTGGCTATTGAGGTTGGCAGCCTGAACGATATTCAGAGGAAACAGCTTGTGTGTGTGAGAGCTGGGTGATTAGGAAGAAATGGAGAGTGAGGCCTATTTTCTCTTCTATTGTACATATTATGATTATTTAAATGTCTGTTTTCCATAAAGAGGCTCAACGAAGGCCCAAAGTGTTGAGGCATACAGATAAGTTTGGTTCTTCAATTTTGAGTCACTTTAACTTTTTCTTCAAGCCTGGAAATAAAGGAAAGGTTGACAGTTTAACTATTTCTCTTCCCCAGTTTTAAAGAGTGAATGCCTATTTTTCTTCTTAAATTTTGATCTAAAAGGATTTGAGGGTTTGGGGAATGAGTTTGTGCACTTTCTTTCTCGTACAAAAAATATGATGCAGGTTAGCGTGGCTTAGCATAAAGACTGGAAAGGCAGAAACAGCTAGCCTGTCCAAAGCTAACAAAATCTAACACTGCAATTAAAGGTAGGTTTGGGGACCTTATTCTGTGGCATTTTTTTTACTGAATTGCTTGAAATCCTCTCCACACCCCAATTGCTAACAAGTAATTTAATGCTTTTTCACAAAAATGTAAAAAGTCAGTCACCTGTGGAGCGAACAAACCTGGAAAAACAGCATCCAATCATGTTGAACGCGACATTTACAATATGTGCAAAAAAAGGCAAATATCTACAATACCAGTTTAAACCCTGATTTCCAGTTTTCCAAGCTAAGCTAGGCTAACGTAACCTCTGGTTCCAGCTTCATATTTCTCCCTCAGAAAAGACATGGATAAGAAAGTGAATGAGTGAATCTCCAAAAAGGTCAAAACTGTTTCTTAAAATTGTCAGTTTCTTATTTATTCAGTTCATGCTTCACCTGTAATTCATGAATTTTGTTGCAGTCAGATGAAAATCTGATGGTGAAAATGATTTAAATCAAATAATTTCTGAACCCTTGTGGTGTGAAAATGTTTAAGCAGCACTGTGGTTTTGGCTCATATAAAAATGTGGTGCTTTGTAAACTCATAGTTGTGCCTCAGTCGACAATAATACAAACTGTAATTTGTGAATCCATTTACTGGTATTTTTAATTACAGATATCAGTTAATCAAATAGTAAAGAGTGGAGTGCTGAGGTCGTGTCGTGTTTGCCTCCTCTGGCTCTTCTGGTGTTTCTGTGAAAGTAAAACAAATGTTCATGTCACTGTTTCTCCCCCGAAGGAAAAAGCTATGGGAACGAGGTCGACTGGATGGACTCATACGGCGAGGAGCAGCGGGTCTGGCAGCGCATGATTGAAAACCCGGAGGTCCCTCACGAGTGCACGCTGATGCTGCGATCGAGCATGCGCAGGTCTAACACATGAGCGGACAAGAGCACAAAACAGAAGAGGAAGAGGGAAAAAAAGAAGAGAGAGAAAGAGAGACGTGGTGGAGTGGAGACGCCGTCCTTGTCTCTACCCCCGTTCAGATCCGCTCTCCACGTCCAGAGCAGCCAGTCATGCCTTACACACTCATCTACATGTGCCCCCCCCTCCCCTTTTTTGCCCCTTCAATGCATCTAGTCTTGACCAAGCACTGCTGTTTACTGCTGTATATGAAAACAAACAAACATGTATGTACGTAACTTTACTGTAGCCACCAGATAAGCACACGGTGTGACTCCCGGCGTGTCCGTCCTCGTCTCTGTGATTCAGAGTCTTGTCTGCATGTAGTTACACAGAAGAGAGGCGGTATAGACGAGGCACCGATCAATAAAGTAGAGACTTTTAGACATTCCCTTTTATGAGCAAGCTCGCTGCATCCTGCTCCTGAAGCACACACACGGTAACGTAACGCTGAGATTCATCCCCTCATCAACAGCAGCTGTGTACAGAGGTGGAAAGTGACCGGTGCCAGTACGACTGTTACGACCCACTTGACTTATAATTATCGCTGAAGCAGAGAGATTGACGACTCAAGTGAAATAGCAGCACTTTGGAGATTTCTCAGAGCACTTCTACACTGTATGGTCACTGTGGAAAAAAAGAAGTATTAAAGCAACATAGAGTCATTAAAAGTAGAAAAACTTAGGGTGAAAGTAGAGGAATATTACATATAACCTCAAAAAATAGAATAGAAACATGATTTTTCCTATCGTATTTTATAAAATAATGTGATAAATAAATTCCCTGGAGACATACGGAGGTGGTAGATGTCTTCAAACCAAACCACCAACTTTTGAGTAGCTGGGATCATCAAATGTTGAGCATCCAGTTGTGTCGCTCAGTCTGTCCAACATATAATAGCCTACTGGTCCTGGCTGAAATAGATAGTTTTCACTTTTCACCCAGTCAATTAGACCAAAATTTGTACTGGATGAATTGGTACAATGTCGTACAATACAGACATTCATGAACCTGACTTACGTACACTTACGTTCTCTGGTCAAATATCTGAACAACTATTGTATGAATGTCCATCAACATTCATCGTCCCCCAAGAATGAATCATATAACACCTTTACTAATTTCTGTATCATTAGGTCAAAATTTAAACTGTTTCAAAAACTTTAAAAACTAGTGACATCCCATTAGCTGTAAAGCTGACTGAAAACTTTAAAATACCTGTTTAGTATTGTCATTGTGAGCAAGAACAAGTCCTCGAAGAAAGTACTGCAGTAACATGAGTACTCACACTTAGTTACTTTCCACCTCTGGTTGTCTGAAAAAAAAAAAAAAAAAAAAAGAATCAATCTGTGGCACAAATTACAGATTAGATTACACAATTTAGACCAGCTTCAATGTAAATTTACATAACACTGTATCAGTGTGACGATAGAGAAACTGCATGGTACTGTATTAGAGAAAACAGAGGTAGAAGAACAAACAAAGGTTACATAAAGCACTGACAATGACATCACTTTACACTCGGAGCAGCAAGTGTGTTTCCCAGGAACGCCGAGGCGGTGGCTGTGTGTTTCCCAGGAACGCCGAGGCGGGGGCTGCGTGTTATAGAGTGAGTCAGCACTGAGACGAGCTGCCTTCATCTCAAGTGCAGCCTAACGATGAGTCGTGACCGTCACCTTGTCCCCGTCACCGAGGGCTCCGTGACCCACCATCCTGTGATGAATCACGCAGTTCAGAAAAAGAAAAAAAAAACCAACAAAAAAAATAATAAACCCAGATAACAACTTAAAAAAAAGTGGTTTTCAACCCCGTCGGATCATTTCTCATGTGAATGCCTGTCCTGTCCGCTTGTCCTTGGAAAAACGCTCTGAGCTCCCAGGGTGAAACGTTTTCACACCCCACAAATATAGTAATAATGCATAGTGTTCACTATACGATATGTTTTAGATGAGAGACCCGTGCAATACCTGAGTACTGAAGAAACTCTTGATGTACAGCATGTACTACCTGTCAGTGGTTTCCAAGCATCAGATTTCACTGTATCCAAACCTATTTTGTCCCAAATGTGTTACAGGAATATTTTGAAATAAACACATCTTTCCATAGACTGACCGCTTTATTTATTTATTTATTTATTTATTTATTAATTCATTTGTTTGTTAAACTTCTTTTTTTCTTCAAAAGTTTAGTTCCTATTTTACATTTTTATATGACTAAATGTTGTCTTTGTCATCAGTTGTGTCTGTTAAGAAATTCAACTTGGAAAAGTTTAAACCACTTCATTTTTGGGCAGTTGATGTTTGAATCAATCAACCTTCACATTTAAAGACCCATCACTCAGGTTGTTTACAGACTCAGTGATGTGATAGCCAACAATACTCTTCTTGACAGTACATAAATAGTTATAAGGATAAAACTTATATAATGGAGCTGGTGACCATTTATACACAATGCTCAAAAGAGAAACTTTAAAAAGTAAAAAAGACAATCTGACAATATTTCCAGTTTTATCACATGGAGTATATTTTCAGTAACATAATAATAATGTAACTTTTGGTTTCATCTCTTTGTGTGGCCCTTTCACACAGAGGATCATTAGCTTCCACCTGCTCACCTAATTATCCAATATACGATACTAACCCCTGACTTTTATTAATACATGACCAAACCTTTTTATCATTATTATTTTATCATAACTCCACATACTGCTGCTTTTCTATATAACATAACCTGAAGTTGTTCTTTGGTGCATTTTAATGATTTGCACCACTTTTTTTTCTTTTCTTTTTTTCTCAAGCACCAGTGTTGCAGCATGCAACATCAAAGCTAACAATTCTGATTAATGTTGAAGGTCTGTCAGACACATTATGACCAAACAAAGAGCACAACTCCATCACAGCGAGCTGGGTGTTAATTATAGAGGAGAAAAACATCATTACCTCACAGGAGGCTCCACTGGGTGTTATGCACTGGCAAGACAAACACAGTCTACAGGCATGTTAGTACTGTACTGTGTGAGGCTGTAATTAGCCACAGTGGTGCTTTAGTAAAAAAAAAAAAAAAGCTTATGTCAGCTCCACAACATGCTGCAATGCTTAGATGTTGTTAAGCAGGTACAGTACTATGTTTACTGTGTTAGTTTAGGATTTGTTTAACAACAGCGACATCTAAATACAGTTTGGACTGAAGGATTTTTTTTAAATCGTAAAACTGTATTGGACACAGCTTCATGAATTGTACATCTTTTTAGTGATGCAAATAAAATATTTTACATGATATGGCATTTTCTTACATCCTATTCCACCCTTTATATATAATATATAAAAAAAGTTTTCATGTTTGATAAAATGCGAATTGAACATCATCAGAGTTGAGTATTGGAGGACGTCATCTTATGAGCTTAAAGGATTTTTTAAAGTCTTGGGTAGTCAATGTGTAGAAAATGACGGCGGCCTGATTGCACTACGTATGTGACTTCATTTACAACTCTGTCTTCCTTGTGATATAAATAAACTGTATTTATTTATATGTTGCACCACGTTTTGAGAAAAACTACTCGTGGGAGAGCCAAAAAGAGCAAATAAAAAGGACAGAATAGGGGAAAAGAAAAACCAACTAAAAGCCATTCACCTCTGCACTGTAGCTGCTGCCTTTGTATTCTTTGCCATTTATTTTGCTTTGGTTGCTAACAAACTTTGTTAACAAACCTTGTGTGTTACTTTGTATTGAGTATTAATTTGTGCCATAGTGCCATTCTGTCACTGTTCATATTAAGTTGAATGATATCAAAGTACATTAAAGGGATAGTTCAACATTTTGGCAAATTGGCCCATTGCCATAATCGCTATAGTCATAGCAGTAGGTTCATTACCTTTAATTGTAGGTGTAAGCTATTTTCAGTACGGCGGAGCGCAGCAGCTGGCTGCTCAGAGCTACGCTATGGAGGCTAATGGAATTTCTTGGTTTCCCTCATCAAACTCATCAAATACAAAATCCCAAAACTCCACAGCGCTTTTGTAGACAAGTTGTGACCTGCACAACCACCACGCTATGAGATAATGACGGAACGATACGAAACGGAGCCGTTTTCGAGGTAAATACAGGGTAAATACGGAGACTGCTTGCTGAAAAACTGTCCCTGAACGCAACGCGCATCAGCGGTTTTGTATGAATTTACCTCGAAAACGGCTCCGTTTCGTATCGTTCCGTCATTATCTCATAGCGTGGTGGTTGTGCAGGTCACAACTTGTCTACAAAAGCGCTGTGGAGTTTTGGGATTTTGTATTTGATGAGTTTGATGAGGGAAACCAAGAAATTCCCTTAGCCTCCATAGCGTAGCTCTGAGCAGCCTGCTGCTGCGCTCCGCTGTACTAAAAATAGCTTACTGTAAATGACCTTTAATATGAGCATAGTATTTTTATAAATGTGTTTTTATGTTTACTTAGTAACATTCTTAAAAGCCAGGCTTTTATTTTTTATACATTAAGCAGACGGATATTCAGGGCTTTTATTTTGAAAGCGTCTCGCTGAGACCTCGTACACATCCGGTGCTTCGGAGTTTACCGGCAGAAGGAAAAGTGTGTCTTCAATGCTAAAAGCAAGCAAAGTGTGTCTAACCCACATGAAACGCCCTAGCACCTGGCTAATAAGGGGCACAAGGTTTGTTTTGTTACCATTTCATGCTATATTTATGTCCGGCTCGAGTTTGGTTGCCGTGGATATTTTCATGCATAAAGCGTATTGTGGTTAGCGGTAGCTACTATTAGCATCGGCGAGCTGCCGTGTCGGTCTGTATTGAAGTGAGATGAAGCTATAAGCTAACTCGTAGGTTGTTTTATTAATGCAACAGGACGTATTTTGTCTGTTTTATATGCGGTCTGCTAAGGTTAAAAACTGTTTATTGGGTTAAAAACGAACGGTTAAAAATGCTAATTTCATGTCAAATATTGTTTTATATTGCACTCTATGTGAGGTTGTCTTTCAGTTAAAATGTGAATTTTCCCTCATGACTGTAACATCAATCGTAGCAGTTAAAACATATATTTAAATTCATGGAGTAAAACCTGTGAGTCTACAATAAGTTTATTAGATAAAAGGTCAACTTACATGATTGTGATAAAGGCAGTTAAAGGTAATTTCAAGTAAGAGTAAAGGTAACTGTATTTTGTTTTCTTCTTTTCATAGCTCTTACGGTGTGTTTGCATTGAATACGGTCCAAGGAATAAACCATTGTGAACCATCAGTTTGAGAGTCCGACCATCATTTAGCCGGGGATGCTACACTTACACCTACAATTAAAGGTAACGAACCTATTGCTATGACTATAGCAATTATGGCAATGGGCCAATTTGCCAAAATGTTGAACTATCCCTTTAAATCTGTGACCTGACAAGGCACTTACTCTAACTTAACTTAACTTAAACCAGCACTAAGTAACTTTTCAACCTTCATAAAATATTTTCATAACTTTTGTGATGGTACATTGACTTACAACAAGTTGAATGACACCTCTGTCATGGTCTGAGGGGGTCTGTATCTCTTTCTCTGGCACTAAGCAGCTTTGAGGAGCATGGTAGGAACCCGGCTCTCACTTTACTTTCACTTTCACTTTTGCGAGTCACAACAGGGAGGGAACAGGCAAAACGGCACTTTAGCAATGGATTATGTTTGTGTTTTCACTTTGAAATGATCCACTGGAAACAGAAACTTAGTTTTGATGTCTTCTGTTAATTTTAATGCAGGATATTTACAGGGCTTCACGCTAGTGTTCATGGGAAATGGAGTCTTCCTTCAGGCAAAACACTACCGCTTTGGTCCACAGGCGCCGCCAAACTCAACCAAAACTGAAAGTTCTTTAGTACTGCTTTAACTTCAACAAAATATACTGGTAATCCATTAAATAGTCGTCAGGACATTTTACTAAAAGACAAACCTCTTGGTGGCGCTGGAGAAAAGTAAGTGAATCCCCAAAGTCATTCACTGCCCATTAATCTTAGTCTACAAAATTAAGTCAAATGTCAAAAGATCATGAAGGTCATTAGGGTTCATCCTCTGGGGGCCATAACATCTCTAGACAAAAGTTCATCCTTATTTATCCAGTTGTTTGGATTTAGTTGTCTGTTTGGTTCATGAGTTGCAAAGCAAAGCTGAAGACATCATCTTACAAACTAACTATGAGTTAAAAGGGCACTTACCTCCACATGGTTTATCCCTCAGGAACCATGAATGTGAAAATGCAACACATTTCGAATTCCACTGAAGACAAACCGACTCAATTACGGCAAGAAATTTCAGACAAGGAAAGGGTTGAGATCACATCCTCTTGTGGAGATACTGTATTTAATCAGTGTCTTGTAATTTCTGACGTAGATGCACACATGGTTTTCTAAAGAGTGTCAGAGTACATTATAATTAGAGAAATGAGACATAAATATTAGACAGGTGAAAAAGTTTTCCAGTTCATACAGTAAAAAGACTTTTGTACAAAATAGTAAAACATATTTCTGATTTGAAAATATTAATAATTATAATAATAATAATAATAATAAAACACATAAAGAAAGACAAGACTCAGGAATCAATATGATTGTAATGTACTGTATGACCCATTCCTTTTGTAGCTTCTCTCTATAAAGCTTCTTGCTTCAGATCAGCACCATGACTGGCATCCAAACTTTTGATGGCACACACACACACTTTACACACACTTTACACACAAACACACACACACACAGACGCACGCACACACACACACCTTCAGGATACAGGGTTGAATGAGTTCAGGTAGGAGTGTGTGACATGTGGATAGAGACAGAGGATCAGAGCAGGTCCTGTCTGCTGTGACTGGGGGGAGGAGAAGGATTGAAGATGGCTGACGGTCCGTTAGAAGTGCACCGAGAGGCGAGGAGGGAGGGAGGGGAGAGGAACGAGGGGCTTAGGAGGGGTGTGGGTGGGGGGTTGTTTTTATGATTGACAGGTCTGACCCGCCTCCTGCTGTAGCAACATCTCATCCTTGCGGGCGGGGAAAGTGTCGATGGTGGTGAACAGCTCGGCCGCCGTGATCGGGAACGGGTAGCGCTGCTTGTCCATGCCCTGCTTGTCCACCAGCACCATTTGGAAAGACCTCTGCGGGATCTGGAGCAGTAACCTTGGAAACACATCAGCTCAGTAAGCAGCTGTGGTGAGCATGTGTGTGTGTGTGTGTGTGTGTGTGTGTGTGTGTGTGTGTGTGTGTGTGTGTGTGTGTGTGTGTGTGTGTGTGTGTTAGTGTGCGTACCTGAGCTGCAGGGCCAGGCCTGGGGTGAGCAGCCTGTGACGAATTCGTCCAATCTGAGCCGGGTAAGTCCCGACCAGCTCAATTACCGTCACATGCCTCAGGTCCAGTCCACACTGAGCGTGCTGTCGCCACGAGAGACACGGAGGGGAGACAGACAGATCTATGAGCTTTATAGGTTTGGTATCGATTCCCCGGTGAGAAAAACAAAACTGATTGTACAGGGGACAGAAAACTGTGCTGAACAGAAGATATAGAAAACACCAGGGCTGCAGCAGGTAACGATCACTTTCACAATAGATTAGATAGAGATAGATGGATGGATGGATGGATGGATGGATGGATGGATGGATGGATGGATGGATGGATGGATGGATGGATGGATAATGAATGCGTCTTTTTTATCTCCATACATTTCTTGCGACCTTACTGACTACGTGCAACCAAACATTCGACTTTTCGCTCACGCCCCAATAATTTAGCTACTTTTAAGAGTGCTGCATCCATCTGAAAGGCATTTTACAGATTTTGACTTTTCAGAGTCTGTTATAAATCTCTTTTTTGGCCCATTTTGTCTGAGGTAAAGAAGTTGCCTAATAATTATATAACTATAGATAGATAGATAGATAGATAGATAGATAGATAGATAGATAGATAGATAGATAGATAGATGTCTTGGCACTTAAAGGCAAAAAGCCCGCAAAATACTTGTTTATAACACATTTGTCCGTCCTGCTAATAAATATCAAAAAGGTGCAAAGAAGAGTTGTAGTAAGGTCCATCACCGAGACGTTGTGATAAAATAGATTCACAGTGTGCAGGAGTTTATATATTGTTTTGGATCTGCTTGTCCCTCTCCTACGCACCTGTCTGGAAAATAGATGTGCAAAGTATTTTTCTCTTTGAAGGATCTTTTGTATAAAATACTCCTAAATTTTTTAGAGCCAAAGGAAGACATCACTCGTTTTTGTCTGACCAAAATCCAAACGTACTCCATTACACTGACACGATATAACACAAGAGAAAAGCAGCAAGTTTTTCATTTTTGAAAAGCTGGAAAAATGAAATGAACTATTTGACATTTTAGCTTGATAAAAAAAAAGAATGACTCAGAACATAGTGATGAGAGATATCAGAAACCAGCGTCCAGGAGACGTCCCTATCACTCACTGCTCACAGTGTCGCTGTCTTTTACCGCTGCTTTGTCTTTCAGCTGATAACCCAGTCGACTCAGGCCTTTAAACTCAGCTCTGACTAAATGGTTTTTCCGACGACGGGAGCATCATCCAGCTCCAGAGCAGCCTTATCAGAGCCGGTGTCACTGTCATTTTTTCATCGGCTTGACATTTTCTGTGCACAGAGACGTCCTCCCTCCTGTTTATTTGTCTCAGTGCTTTGTCCTACTTGGGGCCGCTAAGCAGGAGTGAAAACCAAACACACAGTCGTCCCTCTTTGTGAGCAGCTTTACACACAAGAGCACAAATCACTGCAGTATTGACCTCTCCCACTTCTTCTGCTTCTTCCCTCCATCTACTGTATCCTCACCCAACATGTTCCCTCCGTGCGTCGTGCCTCACCTGTAGGTTAGTCATCTGGAAGCGATAATTATGATTGGCAGCCGTCGGCGCCGAGATAATGAGGAGCCGCCTCTTCTCATAGAACTGGTCCAGCAGTGCAGCAGCCGTCCGCACTCCCACGTTGATGTTCATGGCTGCGATGACATTAAATGTACAATTAAGTGAGAACATTAAAAAGGCACGACACGCAGTAGCAGACGCAGACTATTTATTACTGCGAGATGCGTGAGTGTTATTTTATTCTTTCAGCTGCTCTGCAGATCAAATCCAATAAGAAACTCATGCCCCATCAGAAGTGTATTCAACAGTGAACTGAACATGCACAATTGAGTATTAATTGCTGATGGTCTGCTGCACAAAAGCTGCAACACTGTCTCTTTCCATGTACTACTTCTTCCTGTCTCACACAGACATTCAATAGAGGGGCGTCCAGTATTGATCTCATCAATCGATACATAGCACCGAGGCCATTTTCACCTCCACTGAGCTTCTCTCTGGGAACCAGTTTAGCACAGGTAGACAAAGTTTATGTAACTTTCTGTTCTGTGTGTCGCTGCTGTGGGAAAAGACTGTAGCACCTATACATTTAAAGTCTAATTAGCCTAATCAGATACAAATGTAAATCTTCATTGAGGAAAACAGTGTGATTTTACAAAGAAGCCAAATAGTGTTACAAGTCGCCAGGTAACACTGCAACAAATGTAAGACTGTCCCCATCGGTACTGATGTAAATACTTTGAGGAATATGAATTATCATCTGACTTTAAACCAAATTAGAGTCGAAAATGAAACCAGATCTGACAGGAGCCTGCGGGAGGAAATGTGGAGAATAATATTCAAATTATCCTCCTAATTGTTTCGGTTGTATAACAACTTTAAGGCAATTCTTCTTTCTTTCTTCTTAAAAATAATGAAAATTCAGAGAAGTTCATGTGAATGAGTTAAAAGCTGCAGATCTGTGGAAGCAACACCACGAGATTGTGGACATTCACACTTTTGGTTACAGTCAGTGTTAAAGGAAGTGTGTGAAATGTAAAACATTAGTTATGGATTAAACCAGAGGGGAAAAATACTTGAATGACTAATTCATTAGAAATAATAATGTTAGAGCTGAGTCATGATGTATAAGTCGTATTCCTCCTCTTTTTTATCACTTCTTCCATCTTTTATTTTTCCTACATTTAGTTTCTGATTTTATTTTATTCTATTCCTGCATCTGCACTTCTACATTGACACAAAAGAAAAATAAATGAATGAATAAAAGCTGGTTTGTGTGTCTGTTGGTGTGTACCTGTGCAGGTGGTGTCTGTGCCGGACCAGGTGAGCCCGTACTGACACACTCTGGCGGCGCTGCCCTGCAGATCGTAGCCGCCGGTGCACTTGAACTCACAGTTGGCTCCGTAGTTGTCTTTATCACTGTCACACTTCATGTAGCCGTTGTCTGGGGGAAACAGTGGGCTGCAGCGGCGCACTGCACACACACACACACACACACACACACACACACACACACACACACACACACACACACACACACACACACACACACACACACACAGGTCAGGAAATACAGCAGGTAACAACAAAGCCTCCACATAAACATGTTCCACAGACTCTCAAATGGAGAGAATCACACGTCAACAGGAGGAATAAGGTTCACATTTCTTAATCAGAGAGAGTAGTTGTGTCTTATTTCTGAAGCTAGATCATTTGAAATGTGTATGACTGGACTAAATAAAGAATTAGTCATAAAAGACTGACATATCCTGTGTCATTCAGAAGCCTCTCACGGATGCAGCTGTGGTCTTTCTCAAGCCAGGAAGTATCACATTATCACTTTATATCTACCACTGATTTGATTCAGTCTGTAATAAAAGCCTGGTGAATATATCATAAGAAAAAAAAAACTGCAGGACGGAGGAGGCCTGACATGAATCTGTTATCTGTTAAATCTCAGGTACAGAAGTTGTATGGAGACATTTTTCCATTAACTTATTTCACTTGCCCATTTGCTTTATGCCAGAAATTGTAGTTTGAACTCCTCCAGCTGCTGAAGGCTCATTAATCTCACTGTTAGTTTTTGTCTCTGTGAGGCAACACAAGGCAGCAGCTCCAGAGATGAACCTGTCACCTCTGCAATTACACAGCCTCCTATAGGAAAGCTTGTACTTTTATATCCAGATAATGTCCCTGTAAATATCCTGCAAATAACTGTTGAATGTGGTACAAACTATAGGGAAGTATACAAGTTCCCATAAGAAAACAGCCCTATATGAAAAACATGTACTTTACAATTGCAATTAATTTGATATATTCAGGAATGTAACAATTGAACACAGTCTCTGCTTTCTAGGAGAAACAACCCCTGAGATTAAAGTGTAACTGAGACGCTGCTTCCACACAGAATATCAAAAAGCATCTGTTCCTCACTCACCTCGCACTCTGACAGTGAAGCGACAGGATCCTTTGTTCCCTGCACGGTCAAACACGGTGTAGGACATCTTATGGAGCCCCTCCGGGAAGTCGGATTTTGAAGGTTTCCCTTTGAGGATAACGCTGTAAAAGACAAGACTCGCGTTTAATCTTTCACTGCGACGTCTCTATTGAACAAACAGAGCCGAGTGCTATGAAGCAAAAATGCAAGAAAAAGCTTGAAAAGAGAGATGAGACGGACTCTGTGAGGATGCCATCTGCAGTGTCGACGCCCTCTGGTGTGTCCCAGGTCACCCTGGCTGTCAGTTTTGTCGGCTCTGCCCATTTGTCCTTCACGGTAGGACACTTGATTTTAGGGTGATCCATATCTACAGAGAAAAAAGGGGAAGAAATGAAAAAAAACCCAAAAACTCTCAATCACATCACAAGATGCTCCATCGTAGGAGCACAGACACAAGATCACAGCCGCGTCTTTTAACAGAAAAGAAACACAGAGTTTGTGACATTCATTAGTGTCTGCAATACTTTCCATCAAATCAACTATTTTTTTTAAATCTTTTCCCTACATTGTTGTAGTGTTTTAATTTCTCCATCCTTCAGACATCCTCCAGTCTAACAATATTTAATAAACAGGAAAGCAGCTAGAAGCTCTCGGCGGCTGGAGTAGCATTTATCAACAAAAACATCTGGACACCTGAAATATTAGGTCCAATGGTCGAGACAGGTTGATGTGAAAAGTTTAGAGCATTAAAGGGGTTCTGGGCTTTCAATAATCAAAGCACGATTTCAAGCGAAGTGCATCTGAGACTCTGAGGGAAATTAGTCTGGCTGGTGTCCTCGCAGACAGACGTAGGAGACCCAATGTCATCGCACAAACAACACTGGTGAGGACACGCTGGCTCTGTTTCTGAGAGCTCTGAAGGAGCGCGTGCTGACACCGACGACTGGTACCAAGGTCGTTAGACCACTCAGCCATTTACACAGCTCAGCTCAGCCGTTCATGAACGACAGAGTCACTTTCAGCCACAGATTCAGGCTGCGAGTGAGAATAATAATCGGGCTGTGTATATCTAGATATCTAGAGACCCTGTTTGTTCCAAGCATCAAAAATATAACTTTTATATTGTGGGGAACAGCCATTGCATTTTTCAGCACTTTTAAAACACTAATCTGCAGCTGACATTGTGCCTTAAGTGAGCAATTACCCCAGTCTGTCTCCACAGTGGGGTTTTTCCACTGCAGCCCAGTCGTCTACAGGCTCCAGGCCTCGGCGGGAGGCTAAATTGTGCACAAAAACAACAACACCACACACATACACACACACATTCTTACCGACGCAGGTGGGAACACCGGCGCTCCACACCTTGTTGTGCTGGCAGGTTGCCGTCTTCTGGCCCTTCAGACTGAATCCAGGGGAGCAGAAAAACTCGCAGCGAGAGTTGAAGTAGGAGCCGTCGGAGCACTTGTAGCCGCCGTTAACGGGCATGTCCAGCTTGGGACAGCGGATCTCTGTCGGAGGAGGAGAAGGAGGAAGAGAAGGTTTCAGTCAGTGTTTACATCCAAACACTAAATTCTTCCACCCGCCAGCAGAAGCCACACACTGGTCGCTTGTTAACGTTATTAAATTATGACATTCACAATTCTTCCTCTGCCAAAAAAAGAAAGGATACAGGAAAGTGTTGGTTATCCAGAGCAGCTCAAACTGTCTCCAGATCCTGTTGAACTGAATATGAGTCTCTGTATGAAAGGCAGCAACCGGTCTGTAAAGAACCAGTCTGTAATCCCCTCTGAATCCCACAGTATCTGGACATTGATTTGTTAAATGAGTTCGTTTTTTTCTTCCGAGGTAATGTAAACGATGAATTGCACTGATAATCCGCAGATAAATCAAGCTGTAGTGTTTACTGAGCACACACTTAACCCTCAAATCCCTCCTCCCACACATGGCGAGAGAGATTTCTCCACCTAACTCAGTGTTTGCTAGTGATTATGAGCTTCTTCTTTTTTTTGTCGTCTTTATTCTTTGCAGATAGAGATTGGTCCTGATTGGTCGATATCATCATAAGTTCTGTTTGGTTATTGCATAATAATAATCAGCCCTGCTCTGTCTATATGTAATTTGTGATGACTATGTATTTATCTGTGTGTGCTATGTGAGATCTTACTGCGTCTGACTCTGACCTTTTGCTGCAAACCAAATTGCCCTGCGGGAACATTAAAGATTTTCAAAAAAACAAATATATGTGGCCTTTAACACCTGAAATTACTCAAGAGCAGATGTGATACTTAAAGTATTAGTAGTAGTGGCAGCGATTTTCCACCAGTATCCTGAGTTACAATGGAGCAGTTCAGCGGTTTAGTGTCCCATGCTCTAGATAATCGTTATTTCCAAGGAGGCTTTATGACCTGCCAACAAACAACTTCTGGGAACAGTAATAGACCCGTGTAATTGTGTACAAATTTGCTGTATAAGTGCGAGCTGATGAAAAAAACAAAACAAAACAAAAAACGTCAGCTGCAAATAGTTGGACTCCCATGTGCAGGACTTGGATGGAAAATCTCCAAATGAACAAACATCCTCACCCCAAAGCTGCAGATTGTGTAGGATCAAGAATAAACATTGATGCTAAAACCTGTGAGGTTATCTACAAAAATCCACATTAGGCAAATCTAGTGTGTACATGCAAGACTAGGGATGTCACGATCACTTGTTTTCACAATTAATCGCGGTATTAAACGCAACAATTAATTAATCGTAAATCGTCACTTCCCAAAAAATATTATGTCGGAACCATATCGGCAGATGTGCGGCAAAATAAAGGTAAACGCACAGATACTGGTCCATTTAACTAACGTAGCATTGTATTGGTAGGAATTTAAATGTTAGCTTGTTATTTGTATTAAAAAAAAAAACACAAAATAAAACAAAAAACGATTAAAATAAACGTAAACATTTGGTATAGATGACAATTTATGACCTGAATATTTCAAACGCTTCCCCTGGGGGGTTAATAATTGGTCATATATTATTAGATACTTGAAATATTTTGTGTAAATAATGAGTAATGTAATTATATTTTGACTGTAGTTTATTTGATTTTACACATTCATAGTGTTCGTAACACCGTGGTTATTTCTTTGACAATAATCGTACCAAGAAAATTTGCAATCGTGACATCCCTATGCAAGACTGAATGTGTGTGTGTGTGTGTGTGGTCACCTCTGCAGGCGTAGTTAGATGACCAGTGCTTGCTGGCCATGCACACCACCTCCGAGCTCTGCGACTCGTATCCCTGCTTACAGCGGATTTTACAGCGGGTTCCCATCACGTTCCTGTAGTGGTCTCCTCTGGGCGTGCGACAGCTCACGTCGCCATGTTTCAGCTTAATGGGCGCGCACCACGGAGTCCCTAAAAATGGAAGTAGAAGACAGCTGCACTGACCTTTTTCTCCACCACATCGAGGCATTATACTTTATTCATGGCGTGACCTTAAACTCAGCAACAGAAAGTGGGAGAGAGGATTGTTGGTATCAATATTCATCATAGAAGTAGAATAAACTCTTACCTGGAGGAGACTATAAAAGCTATGAAAGACTTCCTTAAACTGTAAAGTGTGAAAATCCACCCATCACCTGAGTTCAGACGGATACGGTGGATTTCTCGTTACCTTAACTGTGACTTCTCTTAATCCAACAGAGTCTCATGAGGCACAGAGGGGATTCTCACTTGTGTAGAAGACAAATGTGTGATAACGTGTAGAGGCCACACTAGTTTCACAATGTGTGTGTGTGATAGAAAGTGATGAAATATCCTCTTAGCTCTTCACTGACCCTGATCACACCACTGATTTGAACTCTCAGCTCTGATTACTAATCCATCCCTGCAGCCACTTTCATCCCCTCCAAGATGTTGTCAGTCTGAAATAACGATGCTGATTAGACCGACCACAGATGTATCAGCTTCATTTCAGCACAACAGAGTCCAGAGTAAAGTACCTGTAATGCATGTTTTCATCCACTGAGAAGAGTCAATGTATTAACACTGAATGTTATGTATTATGTTAATGTATTAACACAGATCTGATGATTCTGTCCACTGCTATTTTTAATTTCTTCTGTGAAATGGAAGCGATTTAGCGATTTATCGTCAACTCTGCTGCTTTTATTCAACTTTGCTAGTGCAGATGTTATCACTGATACACAAATTACCACCCAGGCCAAGAAGTTATTGTAATGTTTTGACTTTTGATCCTGCCAACAAATAAGGAAATCCATTTCTAAAGCAGATGTATCAACATGTTGTGTCACATTTGTTCACCCCAGGCAAAAAACCTAAGAGTGAAAATGACATATTGCCATTACATGGGGGATTATGTCATGACCATATCTCTGCCAGCGACCAACGGAGAGTGCAACAAGTTACCGGTTCTCACCAATAAATAGTTCAGCAAAAAAACATATTTCCTACAATCTCAAACTATTCTCCAAGACAGCTATGATTTCTGTCGACTTGTCTCCTCCCATGGCGGATACCTCTGCCCATCTCCCAAATGCTTGTGCAACAATCCCTTGTTTGATGCCAAGTTTGAGGGGCTGCGAAGTCCGTCCGTTTCCAATACATGGAAATCAGGATCTGCAGTTTATTTCCTGCTGGCTCAGGACGAGCGCTCAGCTCTGTGGTCCAACACACACACACACACACACACACACACACACATACTGTATACACACACTTGGAGAGGAGAATACACATCGGGCAGGCTTAGGCTAATTTCCAGTTGGAATAAAAATGAGTATTCATTACACAGCAAGCCTCCCTTGCTCCCTCTCAGTATGCGTGTGTGTGCACTGGCAAAGTCTCCAGAGCCGCTGAGTTTGAGCTTTTACTCGAGAGGAGAGTTTGGTTTGGCCTGGACGATAATGTTCCGTGTCTAACTGACCCCGAAATTAAAGCGGGAAGCTAAAATGACACATAACTGTGTCATTTTTACGTAACTGGCTCAACTACCTGCCGTTAAATTGTGGCTCTTTAAAGACACAGTAGCATAAAATAATAGTCTTTCTAATTTTGATCTTACGTCTCTGTGTATTAATGCCATGGTTACAAAAAACAACCTTATTCCTCTTTCTGTCAAACATAAAATTATTTCCAATGACACATCTGAAACTCTAATAAATGAAGGAATCCAACTGACTTTATTTGGGAATTATCTTTGACTGTTGCTAGTTTATCTTGCATGTTTGGATATGATCCATCAAAAACTTTGTATAGAGAGTGTATGGTTGTGCAAAAACTTGCGTATGATCTTAAAATGCTGATGAAGGGAGGTTTGGGTGCAGGCTAATTGCTGGATATCACTACAGCTGGGTATTGGCTATGCTAGCAATCAATCAAAATCTGAAGAATCTTATTTAGATCCTCAAAATCTGTTTGAAATTTCTGCTAGAGTTGCTCTGATTGCAATTTCATTGTGACTATAAAAGGAATTTATTTAACTCTTGGGGCTGAAACACTCACCCTATCGTTCTCTAAATAAACTCTACCCCTCACCCTGATGATCCTATGGATGAAATCTAAGTAAAGTCTCAGGTTATGTGTGTTGGTCTGTGTCAAACAAAGCATGTAGTCACCTTTATATCTATGAGAGTACCAGTCCTCATCGTCTCCGTAGCCGTACTGTCCTGATCCTGGGGATGAAAGACAAAAAAGAAGGAGAAGAAAAAAGCGACTAATACAATGACTATAGCTGCATCCAAGATGTTGGGCAATGTTTGAAAGTGTTGTCCTGGGCTGAGTTATGGGATTTCTTTTTTTTTCTTACAATAAAATAGCACAAAGGACAGGCTTAAAAACATTGCTCAACTTTTCATTTCAACCACACTCCAGGGGGGTGATCTGGATCTTTTGGACAGGACACATGCAGAATAGAAAAAACAAAAAATCATCCAAAAGATCCAATTTTTCCAGCTGGTTTGGAAAAATTAATCTGTTTAACACAAAGTTTCACTCTGTGGCCCCACATTGTGATTGGTAAAAAATGAATGAATGAAAGGAGATTAAGTGAGTTTTGTTCCAAACAGCTCCCATGGATCATACTCACCGGAGACAGACAGCAATGTATTTTCAGTCAGGCTTTAAACAGTGAACACATTTCTCAAAGAGCAGAATATATTCAGATCATAAAACAGCAGCATTCGAGAAGAACTGAAGTGTTTCTGAGTGGCGGCTGCAGAGCTGGCGGAGGACACAGCTGAATAGCATCGGTGAAAAGACAAATGTGAAGGGAATTGTGATGAGCAGGGAGGATTATTTTAGGAAAGAGGAAGAGGAGATGGAGAGAGGAAGGAGGGGGGGTGGAGGTCAGGAAGCAATAAAAACAAGAGAGGAAAAGGGAAATAGGTGAAGAAGGGGTTAAAGTAGGAGGAGGAGGAGGAGGAGGAGGAGGAGGAAGGAGGGGGTGGGGGAGGGGGGGGGGTCTTCAACCTTGGCCCTGGGATGTTATGAACCCTGGTGTGAATGTATCCTCTGTTTGGGATCCACAAGGGACGAGTGTTCAACCTCCTCCAGCTTCAGATATCAGCCACATGTTGGTCAATGAACCTGATACTGTGAGCACATCTCCCCCCGTCCGTCCCACTCCCCATTCCTCATCATGACTTTAATAAAAGCTGTCTGGCCCATTTTGCTGCAAGTCATCTCTAAAACACACGCACACACACACTTACTCACTCACTCACTCACACACACACACACACACACAAGCTTTGAGGTTTTAGATGTCAGATCACACAGCATTGATTGTACAGAGCAAACCCACAGACCGAGTGAGTCAGATTTAGCTGCCTAATGGGAAAACTTTTACTGTCTGCTCCTTAAGCGCTTATATCACTCCTGTGAGCATCTGCAGCAAAACAAACAATAACAATTTACACCATGGTAAATGGAGACTACTTGTCATCGTAAACAATGACTCACTTATTCTCCCTGTGTGAATCTCAGGTTTTAATATCAATGTCCACATGATTCACAGACTGATGCTTTTGCTTAGTTCCTGTTTCAAAGTTTTACTTTTTAATGCACCATAACCTTCTCACAACTGTCACTACTGTACTACTGTGAGGTCAAAGTCTATGACCCTACTGTATTGGTTTTAACAAGCCAAGAAAAAACATATCTGGAAAAACCAAACTCTGGACCGAGCTTGAGGTGCAGCAAAGGTAATCCATGTTGTTCATTGGGAACAGATGATAGTGTAGTGTAGATCCTGTTATTAAAAAAAAAAGAAGGTATTTACAGTTGTAAAAAAATCCAAATTAGGCATCAGATAAGAAACTAAATTCACAGAGAGTGAGAATCACCACCAGCAGATGAACAATTTACAAGTACAAGATACATAACCCTCAGCTTGGACACATGATCAATATCTCTCCAGCAACAGAAGAAAAGAAAGAAAATATCTTATAATAAAACCACAGAGGCCACATCATCTTCTAACCCTAACCCTCCAGCAGACATCAAGCTCGTGTTGTAAGTCCAGTTTTCAAGCTTTAGCTCCACTTCCTCTGCAGATGAACTCTGACCTGGACGGCCGAGAAGAAGGAGAGCGGGAAAACTCAGCAAAGCAAAAACATAAACTACTGAAGAATTTGTAGATGCTTTTATATATTTTTTCTTTGATTACTTGGGTTTTTCAGGCGCTATAATAATAAAGTATTTAGATGTCCAAAGCTGGAGATACACAAGAGATATGTAAACAATAACACACAAAACACAACTTAAAGGGATACTTCACCCAAAATCAATAATTCACCAATTTTCTACTCACGGTCATGCCAATGAAGGGGTTGGAGAACTTTCTGAGTTCCAGGGGGGGTCCGGCTGGCAACGGATTTTCATATAATGTGGCGGATAGAATTCACTTTAAAAAAAAATTTGATCTCTGTTTTTAGCCTTGTTGTAGTAGCAGCTCCCAGTGGCTCTGTTGATGTTTGTGCGCATGCGCAAGATTTGCTGCGAGATGTTCGTTCGTCGTTGTAAACCATGTAGGATGTAAACACGGAAGAACATTTCGCAGCAAATCTCGCGCATCTCGCGCAGCCACTGGGAGCTGCTACTACTACTACTACTACTACAAGGCTAAAAACAGAGATCAAATGAATTTTTCCAAACAACTTTTTCATGTCGCGGCTTCAGGACACTTGGGTCAGTACGGACGAGCAGTACGGACGTATCTGGATGTTTCATAGTGTGTGTTTTGGACGATTCAAAAGTGAGCACAATTATAGTGAGCACAATATAATCCATTATATGAAAATCCGTTGCCAGCCGGACCCCCCCTGGAACTCCAGAAGCGTTTTCGTAACTCCGGGAGTTCTCCAAACCCTTCCTTGGCATGACAGTGAGTAAATGATTGGTGAATTATTGATTTTGGGTGTAGTATCCCTCTAAGACAGAACCAAAGGAAGAATTTAGTCTCTTTTTCTTTTTTCTTTGGGATTCTTAACCCTGACCAGAAGGACACATTCTCCTTATCTTTCAACATGGTTGTCACGTCTGAAGACACCACATTGGTTGAATCGGGAGCCACAACCAGAGTAGTGCGAACTAGTCTATAAACCTCCTGAACACATTGAACACATCGCTCTCCATTCATGGTGGTGGGTGACGGTCTATACATGATATCGACCTCTGAAACTCTGATACATGCTTCATGTTTCACCTCTACACTGTTGCTGCTGTTTCTCTCCTACAGTAGGTGGTGCAGGCTTGAAACTGATTCACCTGGTTAAACCTGACGAGCCCTCACAGATAAGAGGATTTTATAGTCAAACATGTCAAGAGACGAGAACATGCGATCAGACCAATCTTCACTTGTATCTAATAAACCTGTCAACATGATGATGTGGGATGAGCAGACGGCGTCATCCTCCTCCTCTACTCCGCTACTTCAAAAGAGCTCTCAACGAGAATGATGTCAAAATGTTAATAGTGCAGGCAGCATGAAACCTCTGGGAGTGAATAAGCTTTAAATTACAGAGCCTGATATTCCAATTAGCTTTTCTCTGAGGGCCTGTAATACAAACTGTCACTATGTGGAAGCTCACTCCCCTGTTAAAGTATGGCTGCAGGGTCTGTGGAGTGGGAGAGGGCAGAAAATAAAAAGAAACATCAATTCCTCTTCACTAAACTCAACCTGCTGTGATTACAGAGTTACATAATTTCTTCTAGGGCACTAATCATTTCTGTTCCAGTGGCACTGTACAACCAACGTGTCTGTTGCTGCTCCTTCAGCTCTCTGTGACCCTGAAGAACAAACTTTTGCTTTTTTTAAAATCTCCATTAGCACTTCACAGTGAACTCACCATAGTTACAGTAATAGCGTGATACAATAAATTGTAATACTAGTTAAAAATGACCTTACACAAATCAGCTGCATGTCACAGTTAGTTATGCAAGATAAGTGTTATTAATTAATTAATTTAACATTATAGCTCTGCATCTGACTTCACTACTGTAATCACAACAAAAACCAGAACAGTTATGACTCTTCAAAAATCTCTATTTATTAAATCACCTTGGGGGCAAAGAGACTGATAATGAGTGAAATCAAGGCAATGTTAGCTAATTATAATTGGCTCTATGTCATTATTGGACTTATATGTGTATTTGCCGATAATTATTGGCCAATATCGGGCCGATAATTAGTTACAGCAATATGTCACCTTTGTTTGTATACTTGTTATTTGCCTATTTACACTTGGCCAGTATCCGGTGCTACTTTTGCATTTCTATGAAAGGATCTGTAGCTACAGTAGCATATACAAAAACGAGGAGTCGCACAGAGTTCAACAATTCATCCAAGTGTTCAAGATGTAAACTCACATCCAGAGACAGATCATTATTACACGGCGGCACCTTATTAAAAAAGCATGTATCTGTCTCATTTTAGAGCTGCACTAATCCATGGTTTTTAAACACACAGACTCATCAGCTGGTTTCCCTCTGCTTTGACAACAATTATTTTCCACTGTGCATGAAAACAGCTGTAGGTGACTTACAGTTCTTTAAAAACTGATGTAAAGTAGAGATGCATCATCAAGGAAAGAAAACCAGGCAAATGTTTGGGAAAAATGAGTCAAAGACCTCAAAGACCCTAATGTGCTGCTGACCCCAACCCCAGCTAACCCTAACTAGCATCTACACATTGCCTATACACGAGGCAGTCAACAATGGCTGTAAATTGTAGCATCTGCTTGAAGGTAACATTTATTGCTTTAACATTGCATCCGATATTCAAGTTGAATCTTGACTTAATTAACATCAGACACACAACCTGAACTGAACTGTAATGTTAATGTTGGATGATACACGACTGTTTGCAAACATGTTTGCCAAATTGATTTTGTAATATGATAATGTGACAATGTGTTTATTGCCCTGCTGCCCCCAATTAAGCGTTGTATTGTAGTGTCAACTATATTCTGTGTTGAGAGTTGTTGTTATTAAGTGTGCTGCATGTTGTAATCTCATGCTCAGGCTAAATAAGTTACAGTATGAGACATGATTACTAAGTTTGTTTGTTAATTCAGCCACTACACCAGTTAGGTTTTTATGTTGATGTTCAGCTAAATCCTTACTTTGTTAGACTGGACATGTTATGTTCAGTTGTTTCATATAGCAGCTACAGTATGTTAGATGTTATACTGCATTTCTTAATGTTTTACATTGGCTGTAACTGTTTGTTCTTGTACTTTTCTTACAAATTAAACCCGAGGAGAGGACATTATCCCTGTTTTCTAACCAATAACTCCTTTTTATCTATTCATTAACAGACAGTTAACTGTTCCTCGGGCATTCATTATTCAGAGCTGCACTTTTTTTTTTTTTCCCCTACAGATACACTACCACAGACAAGAGTGGCTGTTCTGCAGGGAAAGTGCTCTATGGCATTTCCCCAAGTTACTCCCTGTGTGGAGGATCTTTCTGCCCCTGACCCACATCATCAGTACAGGAATCATCATGGAAAATGTGATCAAACTTTTACGAGGACTTGCTGAACACTGTCTCTGTTCTTTAAAAAAAAAAGGAAACCCTATCTCAAACATATTTTCAACCCCGTTTTAGATGCACACGCAACTGATAAATGGGCAAAGTGACCCCCAGAACAAACACAATCATACCCCTGTAAAATAAACTCCTCATAAACACACACACACGCCACAAGTACAGACCAGAGTCCTGACTTTCAGCTCAACAAGCAGTTTTTAGTCTGTCAGTGTAAATCTGCTCGGCAGCTTGTGTTCATGTTTCAGCCTGTATGATCATACAGCAGCGGTGAGCCACTCTCCAACCATCTACAGGCACATAGCCACAACACACATACACACACACACCCCCACACACACACACCCCCACACACACACGCATGCACACGCATACACACGCATACACACTACCAAACTACTCCTCTGTCCAAACTTTGAGCTTTGAAGTCATTTCAGTTCCTCACTGCAGGCGACAGGCTCTGCTCTGTCTGGCTCCATCTCTCTGTGTGTGTAGCCTATAGCCTGAATATTTTATTTTGGATGATAGCTACCTTAATAATCTGCCAATTATTTTTCAGAAGTGTCCATCACATGTTCCCAGGAGTCTGTGGTGGTGATGCCATTATTACATGTCTTGCACACAGCCCACAGATTCTCCAGTAACCAAACCAAAAAGTCATTAAACAAAGAAAACACACACAAAAATAAAATAAAAGGAAGATGGAACAAAAGCATGAATCACTTGGATGATAAATTGATTATTTAAATGAGTAAATGCAAGCATTACTGTAATCCTACAGCCCTACTTTAGTGTATGTGTGTGAGTCCTCCTGTGTTTACTCTACACCAGGAGAGGAACTCATCAGTAAAGTACAGTGAACACTTCCAGACCAGGCAGCAGATGGTAAAGTCATTTACAAGTTTGATTCAGATGACTGGTGAATGGGTCGCTCTTCACTAAGGCAGGAAACCAAAAAAAAAAAAAAAAACTCCAGTACTCTGCAGCAGCTACAGGGTTTTCATTAGTGCCACAGCCTGAGCTCTGTGCAGACTAGAAACGTCCCCCAGATGCACACTGCACTCCCCCCGCTTTCCACCCCCTCCACGTAAACACAGCCGCGGTTCACCAAAAACCAGCGATGGGGATAAGAAACCCTCAAACTCATGCGCAAACACTTAAAACACAAATCTATCTCTTACCCTCTCCCTCTCTGATCTGATTCAGATCTTTGTTTAATATAAAATCCAGCCTCAATAAAGTGATATCAAACTTTCTCAGCAAACAGCATAAAGAGAAACTGATTGATAATATCATCAATCTGCTGCCAAGGGGGGAGTTCATACTGACTAGTGGTCTTTGCCCGGTGGTCCTTACCTTCATAGCCGGAGCAGAAACAGAGCTGGACGACCAGGAGCAGCAGCAGCCACATGTCCATACTGAGGCGCAGGACGGACGCTCTTCGACATGTGAAGGGGAGCCTGCCTGCCTGCTCGCAGGAAAACTTCCAGCGCATTCCTGCTGCTTTCCAAAGGCCCGCCTCTTGCTCCAGAAACAAGGGAGGATTCTCCTAATACAGTCAGGCCCCGGCCACCGGGATGAGGCGATGAGGCGAAACGCTTCAATAGTGAAGTTTCTGTTGGTAAACTGTGACATGTCTTACTTCGTCATGTCCACTAGAGAAACTGACCCACTTTTTTTTTTTTTTTACATGCATACCCGTGTACTCATAATGTTTTGTTTTTACTGCAATTAAGCAATTATGTTTATAGTTGGGCTACAACATGATCAGATGGTGACATGTTACAAAAAAGCTTAAATTAGTTTTAAAAAATTAACCCAGGGGGTTGGACCCACTAAAAAATCACAGGTTTATGAATAAGGGAGGACATATCTATCCTGCAACCTTTTTGCTTTTCAACCCTTTGACACAAAACATAGTGCATCTCCTGAAATAGCACACCTAAGACCTTGGTTCTCATGGTTACCATTAATAATGCCACAGTACTGGTGTAGCCTATAGATCATGGCATGGTTAAGTGCCATGCCTTGCTCAGGTGATAGGACAGAAAAAGGATTGTAGGCCATTTGGATAGATTTAAAACAAACAAACATGATTTTGGTTAAAATAACAACATATGTTGCTATCGTTAGGGTTAACGTTAACTTTGTGCGCAAGAAAATAAACACCTTCATTGCTAGTTTTGAGTGGAAATCAAATCCCATCTTCCTATGTCAAAGTCCTTAGTTTTATAATCCATTAGCATTGATTCATTTAGTTAAGTTACAGTATATGGCCACTAGATGTCGCCTAACAACAAAATGTAACTGACCTATTGGCTCGTCTCTGAAGGAGGATAGCGCCTAGTTTTCTTCTTGTTTTGTGTCCTTCTGTTGGGAACTTTTACCTTTATTCAACAGCAGATTTTCTAGAAACATTACAAAACAAGAACAGATCTGTCTGCCTGCACCAATCAGCTACCAAAGCAGCCACAAAATCTGTTGTTTACTCATTAGTCGGGTAGCGGCCTACGTTTAAAGTCGGTTCTAAAGATCGTTATGAACATCATTGCATAGTAATATCCCAGCATGTTAAGCACATGGAAAGATAAAGATATGCTGGAGAGTTTAATCTCTGTCAGCAGTAGGCAGTGCACAGCTGTAAGATCTTTCTGTATCAAACAATCCTACAAGTTTCGCTGTTTGCTAATGATGTGGAATATCTTACATGAAGTCGTGCTGGAACCCAAATTGTTCCCTGGCAACGCTTTTCTGATTAACTGCCCTATAGTAACCATACTGTATTTTTATTTTATTTATTTATTTATTTATTGTCTACAGGGATATAGCAGAGGGAGAGATGATAGTTTGTTTCTGTAGAAGAATTACTTAGCAAAATAAATAAAATCTGTCAGTAAGTTGTTATCATTATGTTTCTGCACACTTACACAAATATGCACAGCAGGAAAGCTGGGTGAAAGTACAGTGCTGTCAAACCACTGCTTAATTTTCTTCTACTGCAAAGAGTGTGTGTGTGTGTGTGTGTGTGTGTGTGTGTGTGTGTGTGTGTGTGTGTGTGTGTGTGTGTGTGTGTGTGTGTGTGTGTGTGTGTGTGTGTGTGTGTGTGTGTGTGTGAGGGGGCGAGTCAACACATGAAGGTGTTGAAGTGTTCCTTGTCTTGACGGGAAACAGGAAAGGGAGGCGTGTGTGGGGATGTGACTTACTCTCTAGCTAGAGGATCTCCTGAGCTGTAATTACATGCGGGGTTCAGCCAACTGTTACGCCTGCATTAGCTGAAATGCCCCTCTCAGGTCAGGTGAAGAAAGGGTTAACCGGCTCCGTCTTTGTTCACTTGGCTCTGAGGGATTAGTCTGACACTTTGATGTGGTGTAAAAGGCAATGGTTTTGGATAAGGAGGGTCTCTGGATTTTTGTTTTATTGTGTCTAACTGTTGTTTACACAGACTTCTGCGTATCTGGTGTTTTCTTTGTGTATAATCTAAAGAATCTTTTAGGATTTAAACCGCAGAGCGACATATTGGTGTTGGTGTAAGTGTTTTTAGTGCAATAAATAGGAACTTTCCTCCTATAATGGTTCACTCTGATGTTGCAATGGTGTAGTTTAAACCATAGATGATTTTGAAAATATCCAGACAGAAACAATTTATATGAATGCATTTATAAGAACACAGAGAAACCATATTCAGTGACACACAGTACTGAGGGACACAATGATTTGGAGTCACACTTATATTTTAGCAGGATGTTTCGTGATATTCTATATTTTTCTTTTTGTCAACAAATCCCATGAAAAAACAAAAACCACCAGTGAGCTGACCCACTAATAACTGCCTATGTAGCCAGTGCTTGATATAGCTCATTTCGTGTGCTGAAGAGATCCATGTTGCTGTGAGTCAAAGGAGATGTGCTGTTTTTTTTATGCATCAAAGTCTGTTTATATGAGACTACTGCTGCACTGTATGGAAATAAGTAATATCGTGTCTCCAGTGGGAGATGTGTGAAGTCTGAGGATGCGATTTTGAAAATGGAAAGGCAAATATATAGTTTCCAGACCTCTGTACAAAATGACAATGTGAAACTTGTACACTGTGACGACCCCTCTGAGAATTGTAAATTAGCTTTACAGAGCTTTATAGCAGGTTTCAGCTTATTGTTTTGTTTTGGCTGTTTGCATTGTATTAAGGTAGACAGCAGGTAGCTGTTCTTGGTGGATGAGCACCAAAACACCAAGAGACACAGTTAGTGACAAGCAGGAGAACACAGTGAAGTGTTGAGCAGCGATGGAGCCTGATGTTTCCCTGAGGAGGTGGTGGAGACCAAAATAGAGTTAAAGGGAGAATGAATGTTTGATTTATATGTCAGGTTCCCACATACATGTCACCACGTGTAGATAAGGGACCACTGATGTCAATATTGTATCCACAACTTTCCACTGCGCCCAAAGTGACTACAATTTGTTATATTAAAGGGGAACAATGTAAGTCAGTCAAGTACAGTTTCAAAGTGCATATTTTAACTGTTGTAAAAACTCACCGCTAACCCTCCTCCCTCCCCCTCCGGCCATGTGCATTTGTTTTCAACGAAGCCGACAAGAAGGCAATCTGTGGAGCGATGTCTATGGAGGTGGGTAACATTAACAAGAGATTACGGATTACAGGGTGTATTAGTGTCGTGCCGTGAAGCAGTCCTTGTTTCCCGCGAGATGAGATCTGAGACACCGGGTCGGAGGCGCTGATCTTGCAAGGTTTGTTTTCAGATGCTAGGTGGAAGAGAGTCTCCATTCTCCCAGAAACTAGTCATTGGACCATCACAATTACTCTGAAACTGTTTAATTAAAGGGATAGTTCAACATTTTGGCAAATTGGCCCATTGCCATAATCCCTATAGTCATAGTAGTTGGTTCGTTATCCTTTAATTGTCGGTGCAAGCTGTTTTTAGAACGGCGGAGCAGAGCCGCGAGCTGCTCAGAGCTACACTACGGAGGCTAATGGGATTTCTTGGTCAAACTCATCAAATACACAATCCAACAACTCCAAAACGCTCTGGTGGACAAGTTGTGACCTGCACATTCACCACGCTATGAGATAATAACGGAACGTTACCAGAGTTGTTTTAGAGGTAAATTCATGCAAAACCCCCAATGTGGGGGGCGGTGCGTGGCGCGGTGGTTGGGGCGGCCGCCCCGTGTGGAGGCTACGGTCCTCGGCGCGGGCGTCCCCGGTTCGGGTCCCGTGTCGGGCGGACCTTTCCTGCGTGTCGTTCCCCCTCTCTCTGCCTCCCCCTTTCCTGTCTATCTCACTGTGCTATCAAATAAAGGCAAAAACGACAAAAAATATACTTTAAAACCCCCAATGTGCATTCCCGTCAGGGGCAGTTTTTCGGCAAGCAGTCTCTGAATTTACCTCGAAAACAACTCTGTCTCGTAACGTTCCATTATTATCTCTCTCTATCTGTTGGATTGTGTATTTGATGAGTTTTATGAGGGAAACCAAGAAATCCCATTAGCTTCCCATTAGCTGCTCTGAGCATCTCGCGGCTCTGCTCCACCGTTCTAAAAACAGCTTGCACCGACAATTAATCTAAAAACTATAGGGATTATGGCAATGGGCCAATTTGCCAAAATGTTGAACTATCCCTTTAAGGTGCTAATCTTCTCTTTAAGATTAAATCAGTCCCAAATACATCATTGTGTTGCAGTAAATACATCATAAAACCCAAGTACCAACTAAACACGGGCCTTATTTTTTCTTTTTTAAAGTGCTCTTCCAGTGGAATTAGTTGCTGCCACCTTTCATGCAAAGGCCTAATCGCAACATAGCTACCACTGTTAGTCCGGCCACTCTCCAGAGCAAACAATTGTAAAAAGAAAAAAGAAAAAATTGCAATTTGTAGTCTTAGTGCTCTGACACAAGGCAGGGCTTGTTTCTCACTGATCTAGTGGAATTAACGCAAACCGACTGTCGGTTTTAAATCCTTTCAAGTCCCGGAGCACCAAAGGCCCGTCAGTCAGTCAGTCAGTCAGTCAGTCAGTCAGTCAGTCAGTCAGTCAGTCAGTCGACAGTTCATAACGATATCTGGCCTGTCGCCACCTTTTAAAAAACAAAACCATCATGTATCGAGAAAGAGTTGATCGGTGCGTTTTGCTGACAATGAGAAAACTGTTGCTTCAGTCCACGCTGCCAGCTGACTGGCTCTGGTCTGAGACAGTTTGTTCTTCCAGCCGGCTGCTCGCTGTGTGGTGACTTCACTGCAGGTCCAGATACTGAGGCAGAACGTCGTCCCAGAACTGCTGAGACTCTTCTGGTTTCTTCTCCTCCGCTGCAGCAGCTCTCGGCTTCGTCCTCGGTGCCGGTTTGGGTGTTTCTCTCTGCTCTTTCTCTGCAGCTTTAACCGGCAGTTTCTGTTTTGTTGATTTAACTCTTTCCTCTTCTTCTTCTTCCTCCTCCTCCTCCTCCTCCTCTTCACTCTGTTGCTGTTTGTTTGCAGCCAGCTTTGTGCTCTGTTTGACCTTTCCCGTTTCCTCACTCTCTTCTTCCTCCTCTTCTTCTGCTTCCTCCTCCTCCTCTTCCTCCTCCTCCTCCTCCTCACCGGCTTCCTCTTCCTCATCTTCACCTTCCTCAGAAACAACGCGTTTCTTTTCTTCTGTCTGACGTTTGAGTCTCATTTCTGTTTTCGGTTTAATCTTTGTTTCCTCCTCCTCTTCTTCCTCACTCACCTCTTCCCCCTCCTCCTCTTCCTCCTCCACCTCCTCTTCCCCCTCCTCCTCTTCCTCCTCCACCTCCTCTTCCTCCTCCTCCTCCCCACCTCCACTTGGTCCCTCCTCACCTTCTTCTTCCTCCTCTGCAACTTCTTCCTCTTCTTCACCCTCATTTTCTTCCTCCCCCTCCCCCTCTTCTTCCTCCCCCTCCTCTTCCTCCCCCACAGTTTCACCCTCTTCTTCCTCCCCCTCCTCTTCCTCCCCCACAGTTTCACCCTCTTCTTCCTCACCCACAGTTTCACCCTCTTCTTCCTCACCCTCCTCTTCCTCCCCCACAGTTTCACCCTCTTCTTCCTCCCCCTCCTCTTCTTCCTCCCCCACAGTTTCACCTTCTTCCTCCTCACCCACCTCTTCCTCACCCTCCTCTTCTTCCTCCTCCTCCACAGTCTCACCTTCCTCCTCCTCCTCACCCTCATTTTCTCCTTCCTCCATGGTTTCATCTTCCTCTTGTCCCTCATTCTCTTCCTCCTCATTTTCTGTGTTGCTTTCTTCACCCTGTTCTTCATCAGCTTCACTGTCACTTGCTTCTTCCTGTTTCTCATCATCATCATCATCATCATCCTCTCCTTCGCTCCTCTCTGTTTCTCCGTCTTCCTCTGAGTCTTTCTCTTCATCTTCCTCACTCTCAGTAGAACCAGTTTCACCCTCTTCCTCTTCCTCTTCTTCAGCCTGTGCAAACTCTCCAGAGTCACTTCCCTCTCCGTCCTCCTCCTCGTCTTCTTCACTCGTGCTCCCGGCCGAACTCCCTGACTCTTCACCACTTTCATCCTCTTCCTCTTTACTGTCTTCATCACTTGACGCTTTACTTTCACTTCCTTCTTCCTCCTCCTCTTCCTCCTCTGCTGCTTCAGAGATGCTCCCTGTCTCCTCACTGCTCTCTTCTTCACTTTCTGTAGCAGCACTCTTCTCACTTCCTTCCTCATCTTCCTCGCTGTTCGAGCTCGACTTCTCCTCACTTTCAGATTCAGCACCTTGCTCTTCCTCACCCTCCTCTTCACCCTCTTTAGCATCACTACTTTCGCTTCCCTCCTCTTCTTCCTCTTTGTCTTCCACGTCGCTCCCACTCCCACTCTCCTCCTCATCTTCACTGGAGACCTTGGAGCTTTTCTCATCTTCATCCTCCTCTTCTTCACGCGCTTGCTGGGAAGTTTCAGTGTCCGTGCCGCCGTTCTTCTCCTCTGTTTCTGAACTGTCTTCATCCTTGATCTGCTCGGACAAGTCGCTTTTCGCCACCTCCTGTTCCGACTGATCTCCAGTAGTATCGTAACTTTTTTCAGCTCCACCTTTTGACGACAAATGTGACGACGTGGAGGAGAACGAAGGCTGAAAAATCACACTTTGCTTCACGAATTGCCTTTTGGGGGTTCTTGACGGTGTTGAGGTAGTTGTGTCACCGCCTGACTGGAAGGCTTGTACGCTTGTCACTGCTTCACTTAGGACTCCCATCGCTGCACCTGCCATCCCAACAGCTGGAAGAAAAGTTGCTGCGTTGCTGAGAACTTCCTCCCACCTTGGTTTGTCCTCCTCCGTCATACTCTGAGTTTCCTCTTTATCTCTCCGAGAAACGAGCGGATGTGTATCAGCAGGTTCGGAGCCTTGCAGGGATTTGGCACCGCTGACGGAAACTTGTGTTATCTGAGGGCTTTGCGAGGAAATTGGGTTACACATCACTTCAATAGGTGTATCCTGCTGTGGAGATTCAGTCTTATTACTCCTCATCTTGGATTTTGCGTTATCTTTAGTGTCTGCAGCAGCTTCACCTTTAACTTTGATCTGCTCTCCTTCTCCCTCTGGCTTTGTCAAAGCCTTCGGTTTAGATTCCTTCACTTTCTTTTTGTCCTTCACGTTCGCACTGTCGTCAGGTAACTTCTGCTTACCTGCATGTTCAACTTTTGTTTTTTGAGCTGTGTTTTTTGAGTTTAACTCATCTGCTCCTTTTCCTTTGCTTTTACTTTTAACCAAAGTATTTGCACTTTGATCTTTGACCGGTTTGGATTTGACCTGTTGGAGCTTCCCTTTGACGTTCACAGGTGTAGATGTCGCACTCTCAGGTGGTGTGACATCTGTGGTTTCTTTTTTCACTGATGACTTAACATTTTTACTTTGACCTTTTCCTGTCACATATTTAACCTTGTGCAGTTCTTTTGTTGCTCTTTTGAACTGGATTTGTGCACGATTGGTGTCTTCCTTTGCAGCCTTTTCTGTGGCGAGTTGTGATTTAGTTTCCTCCATTTCCGATGTGCTTATCAAGTCTTCATTTAAAGAGCTGTCTTGCATCTCTTCTTCGTTTGTATTACCATCTTTCAGATTTCTATTTTTCCTGTCTTTTTCCTTCATTTCAGTCAGTCTCTGCTGTGCTCCAGTCAGTGTCTTCAAAACTGACTGTGAAGTCGTTCGGCTCAGCTCTGATGGTTGACTCTTCTCATGTTTTGTTGATTTAAATTGCGAGAGCTCCTTTTGAATTTGTTTGTCTTCTTGAGATATGATTTTACTGGACTGCTTAATGGTGTCTTTTCCTTTAGATGTTGTGTTTTTCTTTGTGCCCTTTAGTCCAGATATTTCTTTCTTTAAGGAGTGAGAGTCTTTCAGGAGCTCTGTGGGTAAGGCCTCATGAAAAGTCTGTTCTGTCTTCTTCGTAGACCGGAGCTGGTCGGCTAATGCCTTGGCCTCTTTTGCGGCTCCTCTAAGAACTCGGCTCTTTTTCTTCTCCTGGAATAAATCAAAGAGAAAAGAGAAATGTAGTAAGATGTAAGAACAAAAATAAAACAGGCAGGAAAAGGTCATCTGCCGGACGATACTGAGTTAAAGAGAAACTGTACTACAAGCACAGAAGCAGACCTGCAATCAATGACTGCATATGTAATTATGGCATTTACTGTTTTATGTATTTTACTGCCAAATTTCAACTGTAAATATACATTGTGCGTATGTAAGCAACAACAAATAAGAGGAGAAAATACATTGCCAGTGTATATTTTGATGCAGTGTTGCAGGGTGACTTGAAACAGACTGCACAGAAAAATACTTTGAAGCATATGGGAGATTATGACTTTTATGGGGTAGGTGTAGATCTGGATGATGATACCAAGAATATCATTGGACATATGCAAGGTGGGCACACATGATCAGTTGTCAACAAATCTGTCATCAGGTTGAAATACAGATGTGGGTGGGAGAAAACCATGGTGATAATGGAGAAAAGAATAGGATATCCTTATTATTTTCACTTATGTACTGGAGATAAATAGACTGTGGTTAATTAGGGGTCAGTGAGGTGTTATTTAATCACTGTCTCTGCAGACTTGAGGCACCATAAGGCGTCGAATCTCTGCTTGTCTGTGGCACGTTACTGTAATGCCCACACATTTGTGAGCAACCATGTGGAAACTGGTGGACAGTAACTACTAAGTACATTTAAATAAAGGCTTTGATTTTTTCCCCCTCTATTTAACAATACAACTAGGACAATGATGAGTTACCAAGCACCACATGTTGTAGTAAAACACACTACACTGCAAGGAAGGAGACTGCTTCACTGTTTGCTTCATCCTAGGCTGATGAGATGTGGCACATTTCTTGCCAACTTTTCCAAAGCATTACATGTGTGTATGTGTTTGTTTATCTGGGGGTGTTAGGAGAAGCAATCCAAATATCTCACTCTGATTTGATTAATTACAGAGACCATTGGGAAGAAAAGAAAATCAGAGAGAACAAAACACTAAATTCCATTTCATAATTTACCTCAGTATTATACTAAGTGGAAAATCTCTCCACAGACACACAGAGACATGCAGTATGTATGCTGAGCTGTGCACATTTCCTGGAAAAGCCGGTGAGTGTTCAACATAGCTGCTTCCTGCCCTGGTGTACACATAATCTAGACCACAGCCAAGAAGCCTAAAGAGGAAAATAACATCTAACCGACTCTGCGTTTATGACTCTATGGACCATAAGCTGCAGTCTATTTCTCTCCACTATCAAAGTCAAATCGCTGCGCGGGGAGCTTTTAAAAAATACTTTTTCTCTCACTTTATCTGGCAAAAAGTCAGAGTCGACTTCTTTCTCTTCCACGTCTTCTGCCATCTGCATCTGAACGGTTTCTCCCTCTGAAAGAACAGACAGGAGTTAGTTAAACTGCTGTACTCTACAATATCCGCATCTGTATCTTCAGATCAGATTTTCATGGATTTATAAAGATGAATCTCAGCCCAACTCTGGGTGCACAGACTCCAGAAAACTGTTCGACATACCTGTTTCTGATGAGTCCAGATGCTTGATCTCTCTGAGGTGTTTACTGGGAATATGAGTGGGGGGTCTAGTGGGGCTACAGGGATCTTTAGGTGGTACAGGGGATGACATTTTGTCACTCAAGGCCTTTCCAGCTCTCGTCACATGTTGTACTCTATTTTTGGCAGCCCTTTTTGGGGAGACAGGGATGCTCGCTTCACGTTTAGTTTTAGATTTAGGCGACAATAAGGAAAAGTGCAACTCCTTGGATTTAGACTTAGAGGACGTGGAGCTGGAGGCTTTGTTCTGAAACATGTCTGATGATCGAGAACGTGGGCTCGATGCCTTAGAGGACAACAATGGACTCCGGGGGGATTTGGGCAGGGATCTGGCCGAGAACGGTGGGCTTGGTGCAATGTCTGATAGGAGTTTGGGAGACGATGAAGGAGTGGTAATCTCCTTCGAAAGTGTTCTGGGGGTTAGGATATTTCTAGACTTTTGCCAGGAAGTGTTGAGGAAGCCAGAATTTAGACGTGGGAGGTTTAGAAATGTTTCCCCAAACAGCTCCACAGAGCCTTCCTGAAAGACAACAGCAAAAACAATTCTGAGTAAAAGGTCAAAATCACACCAATGGAGCTCCCCAACCAGTGAGTCAGTGGTACTACAGCGGCGCCACATGTTGGTACAACACTGCCCCCTACTGGAGTTAAACTATGACTACAACATGACAACAAACTTCTCCAGAGTTTGTGTCCTTGAGCTCACCAAGTTAAATTTAAGACTCTTCAAGACCTTTTATACCACATGGTAAACAATTCACCATCTATTTTATGATTGGCCGAAGTCTGAGAAAGTGTAATGGAAAAATAGTACAGGCCAAGCCAGTATGGCCAATAAATATTTATCATTACATCGTATTTCTTCAGTGTTTCCCAGCAGCATATAACAATAATTTCAAGTGACCGGATTGTAGATATGTGGCATAAACTTGATGGATTGAGTAGTTTGCTCATTCTTTTTAAAGCTGTACCAAGTTAGATAATCAATTAAACAATTAATCAAGTCGATTTAAAATAAAATAAACCAGGAACCTTTGGGGGTTTGGGACATTTAGTTGAAGAAAACAAAACAATTAATGAATGGGATATAAATACACTGTATCTATTTTAGATTTCTGTAGTAGACCAATTCATTAATCAAGTGTGTAATTGATTGATGATGACAATAAATGTTAGAGTATCAGCCCAGATACTCTGAAGTTACACTATATACTAAGCCGCTAACATCTCAAGTTAATGATTAATACAAAAGACTGGGTATTGCAGGAAGAAAAGAATCAAAAGTGTAGATTCTCACTTTTTCTCTGTGGCGGGCTCGAGCAGCAAGAGCAGAGAGTGGGACGAGTGTAGTTGGATCAATCAACCTTTCCAGCAGGACAATTTCTGTGCGGCTTGACCCCAGAAATCTGTAACTGAGTGTGACGTCCATCTCTGGCACCACATCTTCGTTCTCCGGCAGTCGCGGTTCAGCCAGGACCAGCATATGGTTACCACCACAGGACACCTAAACAAAGGAAAACAGCATAAGACACATTAGACTCAATGTAATTTATTACTGTGCACTGCTCTTTTATTCATTTATACTCATTTACTTAAAACAAACAAACAAGGGATATACCACTTGGTAAGTGGACTACAACTTAAACCGATAAGTTTGGAGCTTTCTCTAAAGGACAACTGATGTGCACACAGTGGAGCTCGACATGAAACCATGTAATTAAAGGGATAGTTCACCCAAAATTCTAATTTTTACCATTTTTCTTCTTCCAAAAAGACACACCAAAAAACATCCAAATACCTCCACACAGCTCGTCTGTAATGTCCCTCTTGTATTGAAGCCCCGACATGAGAAATTGTTCCGAAAAAAATTAAATAAGTCTATATTTTAAGCTTGTTTGTAGCGGAAGCTCCCAGTGTCTCAGTTCACTGCTCTTCCTCGGCGGAACAATTTCTCATGTCAGGGCTTCAATACAAGAGGGACATTACAGACGAGCACTATGGAGGTATTTGGATGTTTTTTAGTGTGTCTTTTTGGACAAAGAAAAGTGGTATCCATTCACAACCATTATATGGACAAATACTCATATACTACCCCCCCGTAACTTAGAGAAGGCACGGAGGACTCTGAAAATTCTCACAGCTCTTAGTCGACATGAGGGTGAGTAGATCATTTCAATTTTGGGTGAACTATCCCTTTAAGGTTGGTAAGGTTAAAGATGTGCCGTCCTGATCCCCTGTCATCACATTTACTTACTAACTGAACTTTGAACTTGAGAAACCGTGTGTTGAGTGTTGGGCTGAAGTGGTTGATGAAGTTCTCCTCCCCTAATCCCAGTTTTCCATGACGACCATCACCAAATATGTAGAGCAGCCCACTGTCTGCAGAGGAAGATGAAAAACACATTTATTAAAAGGTTTTAATTAATAGTTGAAGCAACACTCATGTAACTGCTCTAGTGGTGAAATGGTTAGTGGATCAATTATTCAATCGACAAAGATAAGTCATTTATCAAATGTCACTTGTTTTGTTGGTTCCTGTTTCTCTAATGAAAAGACTGGGTGGATTTCCACAATGGATCAGTGTTTTTAAGACGTGATCCCATGTTCATGCTGTAACTGAATCAATGATCCCATTCAGAAAACAAAACAAAACACATTATTCAACAGGCTTGCCTAAGGAAAATTAGTTGCTATGTACACGGTTGCCTGTAAAGTTGGAATACCTCTTCTCATGAAATGATTATGACAGTGTGAATTATTCTTGATAGATAAAGTGTATATTTTCTCAAAACCTTATTGATCAATCTCTTTCAAACATATCACTGTGAATTGTTTTTTATTATTATTATTTATTTTGAACATGTAAAACAAAATAAGGCACAATTTCAGTTTGTTCCTTCATATGTAAATAACATAAACAAGTTGAAGAACAAAATTTGGAAACAAAAACACAAAAGCATAATCATACATATTCAAAATGATTATTAAATTAAACCACAATTAACCTTTATAATAGGAGTAAAAAGAGGAATGTGTCTGAAAACAATATTATTCAAACTTTATGGGCAACAGTGGATAAAACATGCATGCACAAGCACAAAGGTGAACATACTACTACATATACAGAGATAGCTTACCTGTGACCACAGCAGTGTGGTGTTCTCCACAGACAATGTTTCTGATGCTGCTGTTAGAAAAGTGCTCCAGTGGTTTTGGCAAATCAA
This sequence comes from Trachurus trachurus, assembly GCF_905171665.1. Taxonomy (NCBI): domain Eukaryota; kingdom Metazoa; phylum Chordata; class Actinopteri; order Carangiformes; family Carangidae; genus Trachurus; species Trachurus trachurus. Next base: position 19,561,781 of record NC_139899.1, read on the forward strand.
CTTCATACAGAAAAGTCCCGTGGCCCAGCTGACCGTACTGACCCCTACCGAATGTGTACACGTTCTCCTCTGGCACAGCAAAACACACACAAAGAAACAGACCGCACCGATTAGACAGTGACTAATTACCCACAGCAATAACACAATATGTTGGTTAAAATACCACTTACAAATGTGTCGTTAAAGATTTAATCTAATTTAAGGACCATGCTGCATAATGATCACTTTTGTAATTTTAATCACATTTTGCTGATGATGTAATTTTCTTTTATAAAACTTTCAAAAAAGTTAGTTGTAATGAGTTTTTTTTTACTAATTGTTTTGGGTAAAGGATCTGGATTTGAATACATAAAACAAAGAAGTAGAAATACATGATTATTTTACAGTGATGATGTTCAGTCCTCTGGAACAACACACCTGTAAGTGCCACAGTGTGCTCCCCTCCGCAGGACACCTGGATGACACGACCCAGAATCCCTTGCACCCTCTGAGGGAGTCTGTGATTGGCAAGCTGCTTCGACTGGAGACCAAGCCGTCCATTCGCACAGTCTCCAAACGTGTAGAGATCTCCACTCACTAAAAGCCGACACAATATTATAACACAGCACAATGAATCAACAAAATTAAGATTTATTCAGTTTGATTGCAAATACTTTATTTTTCCTTGAAGTGGCTATTTGTAGCCCACATATTCACTGTGATTTTTTCAGATTCAGGATGCAAAAAATGCATTATTAAAAAAAACTATGAAAGTGCAAGCAGATTTATCAAGGTAATGTGACCATTTCAAGTGCTTCATAAATTGTCTGACTGAATGCAGTAGTTTACTGGTAAGTGTGAGTGCTGTGTTTGTTTGCACTGTGTTGTACCTGTAACAAATGCCGAGTGGTAGTATCCACAGGAGACCCATGTCACCGCTTCTCCAACATTCAGCTCTCTGGGGTCTGCAGAAAAGATTTCATCCCCCAAACCGATCTGACCCACAGAGTTGTCTCCCCACATGAACAGCCTCCCATCCTCTAACCAACACACAGACACAGGGCAGGGGTATGACACACACACATTAACACCTTTGGCCTGGAGGAGACACGTATTACATCACTGCTTGGGACTTTGTTTTGAACCTGTTAAGGCAGCTGAGGTGTTGCATCCTGCAGAAAGCATTCGGATTGATGCAGGGTTACAGAATGGATGCAGCAGGTGAAAGGATGTAGTGCTGATGCAGTGGCCCAAACCGAGCTGCCCATCCTGGTTACTGCCAGTACCATACACAGTACCCCGCCCTACAAATATACAAAACCTAGTTCAGTTCAAGAAAAAACACTGGAAACCACTGTTAACATCTAAATCATTTGTTCTTCATCTTACATGTGCAGACAATTGTGTGATCTCTCCCACAAGCTACATGCTTCACCTTCTCGGACTTTAAGGCTAAAAAAGGAGAAATAAATAGTTAAAATTACAAAAAAACAACATCAAAACACCTAATTAGTGAATTAATTTATCAGTAAGTTAACAATTCAGAAAAATAACAAACATTACTTGAAGTCATCTTGCCTTTGGTATAGATTTGCTGCTTGTCTTTGTCATAGTAAACTGTATATAATTGGACTGTTAGGCAGGTAAAACATGTGATTTGCAGATGTCTGAGCAGATAATTACAGGATACATTGAGAAAGTGATTAATCAATACATCAGTAAAGAAAAATTACTAGTCAGAGCCCAATTGTAAAGTAAGTTACCTTTCACAGAGACAGGCTTGCTGGCAGCATGCTTCACTCCCAGCCCTAGTTGGCCCCAGGTATTAGAACCGGACACAAGAAGCCTCCCATTTTCTGCATAACCATAACAGACATGAGAGAGTGCCCTAGCTGCAGTAAATTACACTTATTCCATTGCTAAACATTAAATGTGTGTAGTGTGTGTGTACCTGTGACCACAGCAGTGTGCTCCTGGCCACAGGATATATGCACTGGATGGTCATTCTTCAGCCAGAATATTCTGGGCACATTGTGAGCAAAGCAGCTCTTTCCAAGTGTGAAGATGGCTCCTGTTTCTGGTGACAAATGAATAAACAGGAGTGAGTGATGCAATGTGCAGACAACTCTTACTCACTGCTCTCTCTAACTTAACACCGGCTAAATCCCAACCTAACCTGCTGTCAGCCAGACAGAAATAGTAACAGGTTTACCATAGGCACACAGAGAGTTAATTGAATGGTAATGTAAACAGGACCAAACATAGCTAAAGATGAAGGCTGTACCATATGATATAATATATAGAAAGCAGTCTTACCGGGTATATCCACACTGGTCTGCCCCCTCATCTCCACCGTTACTCGGCTCACCTTTGCCGTGTTGCCTGATCTGACACCGGCAGATCAAGGTCGGGGAGGGAGGGGCAGAACCGGCTAAAGAGGAAGCTATAAGTCCTGACTGTGGCAGCAGTAACACATGACATTAATCGATAGTTTTGTTTTTTAAAGGTGGGCTGACTGGACTTTTTAAAAAATTTGGAACAACAGAACACACTAAGAGGAAAACAGTTTCTTAGTATGGGTTTAAGTTCTTAATAAGCTTGGTAAAATAAAAAAATAAAAAATAAAAAACATAAAACATAAAACATATGACTGTTTTAGTAGCCTACAGCCTACATGCAGCTCACAGGTTCACCATTATAGATCCATGAACCTGATGTCGCATTCACGCAACGGGGCAGAATGGGAAAAAACAGACACAGGGTGCTATAGACTAGATTAGATACTTTTGCTGTGTTACGTATTCGTAAGTGACATTATAAACTACATGAAATCAATTGAACATGTTGTATTAGTGTTCATTTTTAATTTATCTACAGCCATTTTTGGTGGTGAGTATTTTTAACGACAGAACTTGAACGCGACATTATCGTTGTAATCGGATGTAAGGAATAAAAATGATTGTTTACTTTTTTTTTTTTACACCTGTTAGTGGCATCTTGCGTATTTCAATGTATTTCCGAGATATCGTGGTTATATTCTATCGGCCCGGTTTGATTAAATTAAAAAAAAAAAAAAAAAAAAAACCCACATTCAAATCCAACTTTTCCACCAAATTACATGGTCGCAGCGTAGACAACTTTTAGAGTCTGTGGCAGAACAAATAGAGCGGTTAGTCAGTCGAGTTGATACAATAATTTCGCCCTGGGAAACATTCATCCCGAGAAAAACTGTTTATTTGTGTGAGAACTTTAAACGCTGCTTGGGATCTCAGGGACAAAAAAGTATGTGACCGCAACAGTGACATGCGGATTGCTTGCTGTGTTTGTTGCCTAGCTAACCAATTGGTGAAACTAATTCAACGTATTTTGTTTTAGTCTGCTATAATTAAAGCCACGCCCCGCTTCCTGGTCCCGCGGCGACGTCATCGTAATCCGCGCTGCTGATTGGCTGGCCTGCAGCTCTGGGCTCCATGTGCTGCATTTCCCTGGGAGTGGGAGATAGTGAGGGAAAGTTGTCCTCTCTCTCTCTGATGAAATATTCACACAACCTTTCGCCCCCATAGGATTTCCACTGAGGTGCAATGTTTGCCAAACTGTTATCTGTCAACAGCCCAGTGCTCAAATGTTTGAAAACTTTACAAAGCAGTGCGGCACGAGGATTTAGGTAAGAAACTCCCGATGACTGAATATGATCATAATATGATTGCTCAACTTCTGTCACCAATGAAAATGTGCATTAGTGATATTTGCATTGTGCCTTCGGTTGTTTGCATTTTCAGCATCGGGGCTGCTTCCCTGGGTTCAGTGAGTTTAAAGGGTCGCAGCTGCCTCACACTGAAAGATTTCAGCTCAGATGAAATCAAAAGACTTCTGTGGGTGTCGGCGGATCTAAAACATCGGATCAAGCATGAAAAACAGGTAAGCTCACCCTGACTATTTAACGCTAAGTTCAGTGTACATTTGTCAAATGTCTTTAGTCAGTTAAGGAAACTAACTATCCTGTCTATTTCAGTATCTTCCTCTTCTGCAAGGAAAGTCAATTGCAATGATATTTGAGAAGAGGAGCACCAGAACAAGAATGTCCACAGAGACAGGTGTCAGTTTTGTATATATGCATCTACACTGGTGTGTGCCATGTGGCTCAGTTGGACACTCACATGGGTAGTAATGGAGGTGGGTCCCTGTAGAGCAACGTGTATAAAGCCACTAGTGAAGTTAAGTTAGTTAAGTGTACACAAACAATAATGCCTCTTCAATTAATTTAAGAGAACTCTCCTACAAAAATATGTCCTCATACTGTTAGCTGGGCTGGTCCCACTCCTAAAAGTCATTGTTTATATGGAGACAAAAGAACTGCTGAAACGACTTTCAGTGCATCCCGTGGAACAAAGCACTCTGCCCATGAACAGCTAACTTTTTCCCCTACACCGTCACCCCTTCAACACTTTGCACTGATGTATGCTTAGTTGATTTAAATAATTATGCATGTTTAAGCACTGCTTTGCTTCTGGGGAAAATTAAAAGTGGTCTTGATATCGTTATTCCAGGTTTTGCATTGCTGGGCGGACACCCGTGTTTCCTCACCTCTCAGGACATCCACCTGGGAGTGAATGAGAGCAACACAGACACAGCTAGGTGAGTCTTATGATTATGATTTCACTTACAGATAGCTACATGTAATATATTTATTTATATGGACAGCAAAGAAATCACACTGCAGTTGTTTTGGCTGATAAAAAGATTGAGATTGAGAATTTAATTTCCACTGAAAAACAATCAAGAACATAAACAATTAAAAATGATGATGTGATTTTGTTAGGGCTTGTACTAAACAAACATGTTGGCATGTTTTGATACCGCTGAAGAATATGATTTGTAGGCAGGGGCATCTTATTTATCCACGTTTATCATGTTAACATGTTACAACAATGCAGGACATTTGAACAGCCACGTTCCTTCACACATAGACATAGCAGTGAGCTTTTCAGGTCAACAGCAAGTTCCTGGTGTTGTTTACTGTTGTAATAACTTCTGAAAGGCAAGGACAGTGTTGTCCAAGCAGATGATTCACCCTCATCCAGTATGTGAGCCGCAGCCCAGTGGATACATGTAATCTCCTCCTCCTCCTCAGGGTCCTCTCGGGACTCTGTGATATTGTCTTGGCACGAGTGTACAGCCACTCTACGCTGGAGGAGCTGGATAAGGAGGCCAACATCCCCATCATCAACGGCCTGTGTGACCTCTACCACCCAATCCAGATTCTGGCTGATTTCCTCACTTTACAGGTATTGAAACCCTGCAATTTACTATCATCATCATCATCATCTAGCTAATTAAAGAGCTGAACACCAAATTACCACTTCTCTCTTCTAGGAGCATTACGGGTCCCTCAGTGGATTAACGGTGAGCTGGATTGGAGACGGAAACAATGTCCTCCATTCCTTCATGATGACTGCAGCCAAACTGGGAGTTCATTTAAAGATTGCTACACCAAAGGTTTTTACTTTTTCAGTCTATCACATGCATGTGTGACCTTTCTTTTAGAGCACTTACCTTCTTATTTGCAGATTATGGGTTTCTAGTTTGCAGATATTAAGTGTGTACATCTGTACAGCTGTGGGCATCTCGCCTCCTTCAGTCAGATGCTTCTGCAGTGAAACACACATGCGTAGTAAGTATTCTTGATCAGAAACTAAACTAAAAGTGCATCTTCACTCACAGGGGTATGAGCCAGAGAAGAGCATTATTCAAGAGGCTCAGAGACTCTCCAAAGAGGTGAGTTGCTCTTCAGGTGTCACTATTACCAACAGACCTGTGGTCAGATGACTTCTCATGACTTAATATGGCATTGCATTTTGTCTCAGTGTGGAACTCAGCTTGTTCTGACCTCTGACCCAATGGAGGCCGCCCACGGCAGCAATGTCTTGGTTACCGACACCTGGGTCAGCATGGGACAGGAGGAGGAGAAGAAGAAGAGACTGAAGGACTTTAAAGGCTACCAGATCACAATGGAGGTAAAGGAACCCACCAAATTTGGTGAAATTACAGGAGCTTGTTCCCACACTGGTCCATTTGGTCAGGGCGACATTAAATGGAAAGATGCACAGTAATTGTTCTAGTCACATAAAAATGCTGCATTTTTTTTGTCTCTACAGTATACTTAAAATTAATTCAGAACAAATTAAAGAGAATAAAAGCCAAAATCACTCCATATGTGCAGTGTTTCAGCACTGATTCATTAACAACTTCATGTTCTGTGACTGGTTCATTACAGACAGGAAGTGTGGCCAAGCCAGACTGGACCTTCCTGCATTGTCTCCCTCGTAAAATGGAGGAGGTGAACGACCAGGTGTTCTACTCCTCCCGCTCCCTCGTCTTCCCCGAGGCTGAGAACAGGAAGTGGACCATTATGGTGAGATGAAATGCTGTTTAATTTGATCCTGTCAGTGGAGTCCTGCCCTCCATCTTGTACAGGGCACTAATTAGCACCTCTCTCTTTCAGGGTCTGATGGTCTCTCTTCTGACTGACTACGCTCCACAGACTCCCATGCCGAAGTTTTAACCTAAAGTCTTATGCAGTTCAGATTTTACCCATTTATAGCACCATTAAAAGACTAATTGGATAATTCCAAAGTTACTGTGTTTACACTGTTGAATTCATTTTCTGATTTAGAGCAGATGTGGCATGGTTGTCCTTATTGTCAACGTTTGGACCCCCTTCGGGAAAAAAAAAGACATTACATGGTAATTAAGTCATTGTTGCCTCTTGGTTTCACAGATAATTTGGTTTCACGCTGCGTTTCCTTGTAGTTTTTGTTGTGTACCTGCTGATTGTTACAAAATGTTAAAGCATGGTTGGCAATATTGTAAAATATTAACACTTACTAGCAAATGTATGAAAATGATACACACATACTGAGGTATTGTGAATATATAAAGCAAATGGACATTGTATTGTAAGATAAATACCTCAACTACATGGTTATGTTTGTTTTTTGTAGTATGTATGAATGTTTACATTTACCTTTTACGTGACGTTCTCTGCTGCTGTTGAATTTTGCCCTTTAAGAGGCTGTAGTTCAGAGATGATGGAATAAAAAAAGAAAATCTAATTGTTTTTCACAAACTTTGAATAAAGGAATCACAGGCTTTGAATAATTTCAGTTCATAGTCAAGAGAAACTATATTTAATTTAGTCATCAGTAAGACCACAGATTGAACTACTCGACAGTTAATCTACCCATACATGAATCATTCAGTTAACAGAAAATGAACTGGCAATTAATTTGATTGTAATTTTGCTTCTAACGATGCTAAGATGCTTTTTTCTCGTTTTTGAGGCTTGGACCTTTGGAAAACAAATTATGAAAAGGTGTCACACTGACCTATGTGTGATTGTAAGGGGCAATTTTACAAACCAAAACAAACAAAAGTTTTTTAATCCCCCCCAAAATCCTGAATTCTGCACGTGTTGTCAGATTGGTGAAAATATTTTTGAGTTAATCTTTTTGTCTTTTTATCACAGTAGAGACATTGACAACATAAAATGTACATAAGCTATTACACTTCATTTACCCTGTGTGTATCTCAGCACCGTGTGGTTTTTTTTCTCCTTGCTTTATTGACACAACGTATACACACAGATGAATACAAACATTAATACAACATTATTACACAAACATACAATCATAAACACGCCAGGGGGTTTAAGGGTGACAACAAGACAAAGAAAGAAGAAAAGAAATAGCCTTATTCGATGAATATTTTGTAAAGCTTACAAAGATCATATGTTTTAACAGTTTTTTTATTTTCACAATCACATATAGAGATGTATTGTTTAACATACACAGACAGTTCCAGAAAATGTGGCTTCTTGCCTGAAAAATTTAGATTTGTGTATGTGAAATCTGGATAAAATAATTAACAAATCAATCAAGTAAAATTGGGTATTTAGTTTCTTATCAAATTCAGTGTAGCCAAACAGAACATTTTCCAGCATAAATTAAACTGGGGGTAAATATGATTACTGATTAAACATGCCAGTTTGCTCTAGAGTTGTCTGGTGTGTAGGCAAGACAAAAATAAATGAACCAGTAATGTTTCATCAACTTTCATCATTAAGCCTCCTATTGATTAGTTAGGTAAACATCTGTGAAGCATTTTAAAGGATATCTCTTTGACCTTGTTAGTTAATAAAAACTTATGAGGTAATAGCCTGACTTTTCCCCTTTTCTTACATCTAGACCAGTAAGATGAAGCATAAATGTGTGTTTCATGGTGTCACATCTTTTTACAGTCTGTGTCACATGCGGTCAAACTGCGCCATCGCGCGCCCGGTCTCGGTACCGTCCCTATGGTAACGTGACTCCCATTGGACAGCGGGGAGATGACGCGTATGTGCGGGAAGCTTTGATCCATGCGGGTGGTCCAGGCTCCAGCAGCCAGCCGGATAAAAAAAAACTGATGCTTCATTCACAAAAGTTTAACCCCACAGTTTGTTATTAAATAAATACACATGCATACAGTGGGGTATGTTGTGTAAACACGAATACACACACACATACACACATATACTTTGTACGTTGCACCAGAAGCGGGATAGTTTGTACTTTTTAAACGTTTTTTTCAGCGCATCCAGTGTCGTGATGATTGAAAATGAGAACACACATTACACCCACCACCACTGTCAACTTAGCTACACCCGAAATAACTGTCACAATGGCGACGTGAAAACAAGGCAGCTCCCCTCTCCTCGGCGACCACCCACACACTGGAGGAGTGAGTGAGTCTGCTGGGAGACGGAGAGGAGGATGATGAAGGGGAGGTGGTGGTGGTGGTAGTAGAGGGAGGAGGAGGAGGAGGACGTCGCCATTGCAGCCGCAGCTGGCCGCCTGTGATCCGGATCAAACGTTACCAAAACTTCACGATGGTTTTTCGGTCTCTCCACAGATTTTTCCCCCCAGGTTCAGCCCTCGGATATTGGATCGTAGTGTGAAAACAAAACAAAACCAACAACAACATGGACGTTTTGTCGCCGCAGGGGATAAAATGTGGAGCCACGGAGCCGAGCCAAATCAGGTAGAGAGGGAGAGAGAGGGGGAGAGAGGGGGAGAAGTGTCCGTGTTGCGGTGCGGGGACAATGGGAGAAAGTTCGAGCTAACCTCGGCTAACTAACGGTTGTTGTTTCAGCTAAGTTAGCGGTGCTGCTAACGAGCGGTGCTGCTCACTGAGCTGCAGCTTTACACACACTTTTATAAAGTTTATATTTGACAGTAGTGAGATTCTAACACAAAGCTAATATGTGGCTAAATTATATTGTTTTAAAGTTAACTTTTCCGGTACTTTCTCAACCTAAAAAAATGGTAGTTTTTAACCGTGCTGAGTGAGTTATAGCAACAGATGTGCAGTAAAATAATGTTAACGTTAACGTAACATTTACGTTTATATTTGGCAGCAGTGAGATTGTACAACAAAGCTAATATGTGGCTAAATTATGTTGTTTTAAAGTTCACTTTTCCGGTACTTTCTCAACCTACAACCTAACCGTGCTGCTGAGATAGCAACAGACTGATGTGCAGTAAAATAATGTTAACTGGCGAGGCTAACGTTATAGTTTACGATTTGTTTTTTTGGGGGAAATGGATTTTTAGCCTCTTAGGTTTGGTGTAAATCTTGTAAATTGTGAATAAGAAGTGGACCAGTTACATGGTCTGTGCTGAATTATACTCAGTGACATGAGAAAGTGTAGTCAGACTTTTTTTTTCCCCAAACAAAAGTAGCAATATGACCATTTAAAAAGCTAAAATACAAGCAAAAGTCCACCATGTGACTAAAGTAGAAATGTTAATCTGCTGTTGTCACCGATATAGATGAATCTTTTCCTTGATTACTTGACAAGCCATCAACATATTGATCATTGCTTGATTATCAGGGTCATTTTTCAAGTGAACATGTCCTCTTTCAGTTATGTACCTGTTTGTATTTTGTCTTCATCTGGATTAGGCTATTAGTTAAAAAGTTATTTTGTTAGAGAAGATTTAAAAAACTTAACATGGTATCAGGTGATTTAACTTATGCTAATGGGTTTTAAACTAAGCAGTGTGTTGTATACAAACCTGAGAGGCACCACAGACCTGAAAGGACCATACCAGTGTTTTCTGCATGTTGCAGCTCAGAATAAAAAAAATCACGTGGACTATAAAATCTCAATTAACCATTTTTGGCAGCCACGTGTTTTTAGTTCATTTCTGTACATTATGGAAATCCAATAACAAGCCCCTGAAACTCACTTCATCAGAGTGAACATGGAGTAGCCTAAGTGTTGATGCTTATTAAAGTTACATGACAGGTCTGACTGCAACCTAGGCCGTTAAATACAAGTTAAGTACTGAAATGACAGAAAAGTGGAAAAACTGCATGAGAAAATATAGCATTATACATCTCATGTTTGGAAATGGTCACCAGAAATGTTAATTATAGCACATAATTTGTAGTTAAGGAGTTCAAATGTGCAGACACCAGAGTGCAGCAGTGGTTTGTAATATACTGTTGTAATTTCCCCCCCTTTCCAACCATGTCTTCCTTTCTCAGCAGTCTCCTACCATTCCTTCACCTGTCCAGCGGCCCGGTCTCGTACCATGAACACCAGTAGGAACTGCACCGTGGTGGGGAATGGTGAGGGTCTGGCTGCCCTGGAGTCGGTCTCCATTGTGACCATCACGCTCCTCGCCTGCCTGGGGAATCTCCTGATTGTGGCCACGCTCTACCGCAGACCTTATCTCCTCACACCCAGCAACAAGTTTGTGTTCAGCCTGACCCTGTCTAATCTGCTGCTGTCAGTGCTGGTGCTGCCGTTCGTGGCCGTGAGCTCCGCAAAGAGAGAGTGGGTGTTCGGGGTGGTGTGGTGCAACTTCACCGCCCTTCTCTACCTGCTCATCAGCTCTGCCAGTATGCTCACCCTCGGAGCCATCGCCATTGACAGGTTAGTGCAGAATAGTAAGAGCGCCTAGATAATAACAATACATGAATGTCATGTCCTTGAAGCTGTATTAATGCATTTTCTTACCTATGTGGGTGCAAGCTGTAAACACAACATTGATTTATAATTACTGTATTAAATTGATATGGTGACCGTGTAAACAAATGGTTGAATATTTACAATTTTACTCTTATTATGCAGCTTAAGCAGTAGCCATTAGTTTACAGTGGAGCAATTGTGTTGCAGTAATTTGTTCCCATGCCCATGAGCACAACAGTTAAACACAACCACCCGAGGCAAAGTGTTAACACATTTGTTCCATTGTAACTCAAGAAAAGGAGCATTGCTGTTTTTGCAGAGTAAAAGGCCCAGTGTTTGTTGTCGGTGGAGCTGCAGTTTTCTTGGGCAAAACATAATAAAAACCCGCCAGGTGGTTGACATGATTTCACTCAGATGTAACAAGCGTGGTAAAATTGGAGTGTGAGCTACTGGAGCAGAGGACCCCACATGCACAAGTAGTTTTAACAAAAGATTTGCCTTTAGGAAAAAAAACAAAAAACAACAGGTCTCCGTGAGGTTTCCATTTCATTACAGTCAAATGACTCTGATTAGTTTTTGAAACTGTTCTGAGAGAATTCTTTCCAAACCGTTTTTAGTGACAAAACATCTTTATAAGATTAGCAGTTGTCTGATTACGTCTGTCACAGTTGGTGTAGAGGTCAACAACAAAATACGTGGTTATGTGGTTTCATTTGTGATGGAGTGAAGCCAGTACAGTAAGTCGATCAATTTCCACCTTTGACATTTTCTCCTGCCTCTGCAAGAAACACCGTCATGTTCACAAACATGAAAAGTGAAATGTTTGGTGTGTGTTTCCCTTTAAGGTCAGCCTGTGGCCGTGTAAAATAAGATTAGTCAGCCACACACTTAGGTCGTGGTATTTTTCTGGAGATTTTCCCAGCTCAAGTGACAAGCATTAGACAGACTTAACCAACTTCAAATATCCACTGATATGAATGCACCATTCATCTGCAGAGATGAGATTATTTCCTATGATTCCTATTCTTGGAAATAAGAAACTGATACACAAACTAAGTGTCGACACGTACGTAGCTAATCAGCGAATTAAAGCCCTTTTTAATTTGTTCAAGCCACAGGGATTTTTCAGAAATGGTGGAAGTTGGCATTCAGTCTTTCAGTCTCTGAGTGACTTCTTAAGGTCCTTTGCTTATTAATTGATTTTACATTGGAATGTGTGAAATCATTCATTAGGTGATAAAACACTGACAAAGTTCTTGTATTGTCATTGTGTGTTAAGACAATTATAAAAAGGAGAAGATGTTTGTATTCTCAAACATGAAATATCAACACATAACACATGTTTTTTGAAACTAAACCTTATTGAAGTTATTGTTAAAATTGACATTGCATTTAATATTACACAATAATGATTTGATCAATCATTTCTGTTATTATTCATATAAAAAATGGGCTTATCAAATGTCTGGTTTTATATCACGATGAATTTCATATTTTGTTGTACTGTTACACACCATTCTGTCATTTAGAAAAACAACCCAAAAAAAGTCATCAAATGAATCAGATATGAAAATAATTGATAGGTTACAGACATTCATAAAGATTTTTTTTTTTTTTAAGTAACGTTTTTTATTGATTCCACATATCAATATTCAACATTTTACATATACAATTTTCCAACAGTATAAAACATACCTATACTTCTCCACCAGGGACCATAAACATACATTCTCAAAGAAAGTTACCATAGAGTAAATTTGAAGAAAAAAGAAACACTTTTTCTCATAAAGATTTTTTGAACTTAAAAGTTTGTCAGAATAACATTTGACGTTGAGTTAAATTGTTAAGTTATTTCTGTTGTCTGGGATCACCGATGACTGTACGCATACATAATGTCTGTAGCATACAGTCCTCGCTGGTTTCACTGTTTTCCTAATTACCCCGAGCACCTTTGGGAATATTTCTGATTACAGTGCATGTTCTTGTTCTTTCACCGAGCTCCTCTCTTTCTCCTCTGCAGCTTTTCAGAAAAACACTTTGCAGCTTTGTTGGGGGGAGAAAAGTGCAGCCTGTCGTCTCTGTACCACACTCAGATCTGAGCCGTCTCTGTATCGACGGGTTCCCCTGAGAAAGGTGTTGTGTTTCCCCATCATTGACCGTTCCCTTCACTCGTTTCCTCTCTTGTCACAACAGGTACTACGCCGTGCTCTACCCGATGATCTACCCCATGAAGATCACAGGAAACCGGGCGGTCGTGGTCATCGCCTACGTGTGGATACACTCTCTGATTGGCTGTCTGCCTCCTCTGTTCGGCTGGTCCTCCTTCGAGTTCGACTGCTTCAAGTGGACCTGCGTGGCGTCTTGGCACAGAGAGCTGAGCTACACGGCCTTCTGGGTCACCTGGTGCATCCTCCCCCCCTTCATCATCATGTTGGCCTGTTACGGCGTCATTTTCCGCGTCGCCCGAATGAAGGCTCGTAAGGTTCACTGTGGGACTGTCATCGTGGGTCAGGACGACTCCGGTGGAGCTCAGAGGAACGGGCGCAAGAACTCGAGCACCTCGCTGTCCTCTAACGGGAGCAGGAGGAGCCTCGTGTACGCAGGGAGCCAGTGCAAGGCCTTCGTCACCATCTTAGTGGTGATCGGCACCTTCCTCATGAGCTGGGGGCCGTACGTCGGCGTGGTGTGCACCGAGGCTTTGTGGGGACAGGGGAGCGTTTCTGAGGGGCTGGAGACTCTGGTGGCGTGGCTGTCCTTCTGCAGCGCCGTGTGCCACCCGCTCATCTACGGTCTGTGGAATAAGACGGTCAGGAAGGAGCTGCTGGGGATGTGCTTCGGAGACCGCTACTACAGAGAGTCGTTCGCCACTCGGCAGAGGACGTCCCGGCTCTTCAGCATCTCCAACAGAATCACAGGTGGGACGGTTTTACATGAATGGGAACGTTGGGACATATCTCTGTTTTTGTATGTGAAGATAGATGAGACCACAGTTTTGACTGAAGACTTTGGGTGGCAGTCAGTGTGAACCAAAAACAATTGTTCATGAAGATACGCAGACAACCACTATCATTGTGACTTCATTTGTATTTTGTCTATAAGAGGGAAGAAAGTGGTTGGACGTGTCCAGTGTCCATAGCTTGTTTTATTCAATAAACAGTCCAAAAAGCAACAATGTTTGGATAACAAACAGATAAGACAAGGAAGAGCAGCAAATCATCACATTTGAGTTTTTGTTTGTTGATGGACTAATGATGCAGCTTTAACAAAGTTGTACTATTTAAAGAGGAACTATGCAGGATTTTTACCTTAACTCTGCTACATTTTACCTTAATTAAACAGCTTTGGAGTAACTGTGATGGTTAAATGACTGGTAACTTGTTACAGGGAGAATGGAGGCTCTCTGCCTTCCATGTAGCGTTAGCAACTTAGAGACCAGCTCCTCCGGTGTCCCAGCTCTCGTCTCGACAGCACCACGACACAAACGCGCCCCACAACCTGTGATCTCTTGTTTACGACAGATAAGACTAGACAAATATACACGTCGTAACATCGTATATGATGTATAAAGTTATGTACCGGCGCTCTATTGATTGATTTCTCGTCGGCTTTGTTGAAAACAAATGCACATGCCACATGGCCAGGAAGAGGGTTAGCAAAACAGTGGAAAAGCCACTGGACTTGCATAGTTCCCATTTAACATTAATATATAAGTCTAATGTACAAGAAGGTGGGTTATATGAGTAGATAGATTAACCTGGAGAAGATAGATTAACCATTGATACAATAGTGCAGGGGTGGGTGTGGGTGCAGAGCTTGAATAAATATGAATGTTTAAATGTGTAAAAATAACCTGCTTAGTTATGTACTTTTTGTGTTGCTGTGATTTTGTGTATATCCATGATTTCGTATGACAAGCACTTGGTTGTGTTCTTTCAGACTTGGGTATGTCGCCACACCTGACTGCCATGCTGGCGGGTGGAGGGCATCTGTTAGCCCCCGGGAGCAGCACAGGAGACACTGGCTTCAGTTTCACTCAGGACTCATGTAAGTGTTGCACACAGAGGAATTTTACAAAAGTCTCCGTCTGTGTTTCCCCAAGTCTCATTCATGTTTTAAACAATGTCCTTTCCTGCTTTTTTGAAAAAAAAAAACGCTAAAAGCTGTTGATCTGAACCTGAAAGTAAACCAGAGATTAAGTTGTGTATGTGTGGTTTTAAGGACTGGCAGATGATCATACTCACCCTATTGCGTCATACTCCCACAGCTTTGTCAGCCTCACATTCCTGCTTCACAGCTCATGTTTTCATTTGGCGATGGTGTAAATAGGACAAGTAATGTCATGTGTAACACAAAGAGATGTAAGAACCATCCACCTCATTCATGGTGTACTTGATTACTTCAGAGGTATGAGAGGGATTTTTTTCCCCCCTTGACATTTGAGTTTTTCTTGACGTACTTATTTTCACTGATGGATTTTTTTTGTTCCCCCTGCAGGCACAGACGTAATGCTGCTGGATAACTTCTCCGTCGACGGCTCCTCCCAAGCGCAGCAGCACGGAAATCCGTCTGGGAAGAGGAGGAGCTCGGTCACCTTTGAAGACCAGGTGGAGCAATCCAAAGGTATCTGTCATTTCCCAGCTCCACAAAAGATTAAGAGGAAGCACTTCATGCTCACTCACGGCTTAGGGAGGGGGAAGAGCTACAAAAGAAATCAAACTAAACATATTGTCTCAATTTGAATACTTCCAAACTTACACTAACTATTTTGAGTATGTAAGTGCGTCTCAACTGACGCATGTCAAAATGCAGTGAACTGTAAGTACCCGGATGGTTGATTTGATTTATTTATTAGCACATGAGAGAAAAAATATATATATACTATATATAAAACAGCATGATAAAGGAGTAGAACAAAAACAACAACAACATAGAATAGATACAACATATCACAAATGTGGAGGAGAAACCAAAAAAACCCTAAGGACTTGTCAAGTGGTCCTGGCTCCTAGAGACAAACATTCAACATAGAAATAAGTTGTACAATAATGTGAAGAACATCATAAAACAGTTAAGAAAAGTTATGTTATGTAGCGATGTAGAGGAAGACAGGCGGTTAATGTGGGCTGGTAATGTGCTCCAATAGTGTGTACCTCTGAATCTAATTGAGAACTGAGAGAAAGTAAACCTGAAAAAAGTGGGATGAGGATTATTTGCTGACCTTGTGTTGAAATTATGAATTTGGGAATTGAACTGAAATAGAGAATGGAAACAGATGGTGCACTCATAACGGTGGCATCTGGTTAACCTAGACCTCACAAGTAATTCAGAGCGTTCTCCTCCTCAGCTGAAAACACCAACACGTCCTCGGTCCAAGTCCACGCAGAGGTTCACAAATCCCTCGACTCGTTCGCCTCCTCCCTGGCGAAGGCCATAGAGAGCGACGCTAAGCTCACGCTGTTTGGGGACGGCCTGGCTCTGCCCGGGGGGCTGTTCACGACCAGGGCAGCACCGAGACCCAGATACCTGGACGGTCAGAGACTGAGGCTGGAGAGCATCGACGAAGGGATCGTCAAGGACGACAGAGAGGAGGAAGAGCAGGATGTGGAGGAGAAACCAGCCTGAGCACAGCCGGACTGGTAACACGCTGGACTTATTTAGACCAAACACCGTTATTACTGGTCAACTCTCAAGGGTTTCGCACCCTTAACACTGTTACATGCGATCTTTCAGAGCGGCGCTCGTCACGCTCTGTGGTACACATTATGAAGTCTTATTACACATGGGTCCGACCCCATACTTGAAATTCTTAGCAAACAGGAAGAGGCACATTATTCATTCCACTATGTTGGACCACAGCAATCGGAGCCTTTGCAGGCATCTGCATTGAATCGATGTGATCAAATAGGAAGACGTAACTACTGTAACCTTAATGGTTTGAATGTGGTAGTACATTGTTTACTACTCCATACTATTATTATTGTATGTCCTCAGAAATAGCAGGACGCTTCATCAGGGCTGGGTAATATCAGATAATACAGAAATGTCTTTGTCTCATCTTCCAAAAAGGATTCACAACAATCATCAGATCCTTTAGGTTCATTTGATTAAAGAAGCTCAGATTGTCAGCCCAGAAAATAGGAAAAAAAATGTCTTGTTTTGTCAAACCAACTGTCCAAAAGCCAAAGATATTCACTTTATTAAAACTGTGTGTGTCTCATCAAGCATCAAATATGAACATCTGAGAACCAGGGACCATCCAATAATAATAATAATAATAATAATAATAAATCGATCACCAGGAACAGCTGACAATACATTTTCTCACGTTAATTGACTAATCACTGCAGCTGTAGGTGTAAACACAGGAGTGAATAGGAATTACTTGATATGACACAGGTAGATTTTGATAATTAACTTGTGTATTGCGGTTCAGAGTTGTTACAGTGATGCAGTGATGTGTACGCGTTGCCCAGGCGACTGAGCGACTGTAGTATTATGAAGGTACATAAACACAGAGCTGTTGAGTTGTTGGTACCTGCAGTAACCACAGGTGTTATTAGGAACGACTGGACATGCACAGTCATTGCATTTTGAACACACAGTGTGTACTAGTTCTCATAGAAACCACTCATGTTACGTCAGAGATGTTGAATACTGTTTGTCAGTGTTGTTTTTTGTTGTTTTTGCATTATGGTCCAAAGGCAAAGCTGTAGAAAAGCAGCAATGTAGTGACGACCAAATGAGGTAAGAAGAACACACATTTATGAAGTAATTAAGTCCAAAATCATCCATTAAGATACTGTTAACAGTATTTTAAGATTGTTGAATCAATGAAAACACAAAGATCCACATTTCATTATATGGGCAGTGCAAAGCAATGACGGAAATAATTTACTGTTCACTGAAAAAAAGAAATCGTCTTCAGTTCTGTCTTAATGAAACAAAAATGGTCTTAAAACGACAAAACTTATTATTTTTTGGTACATGTGGTTTACCTCAGTTTGTACACTCCATCGTTTCCTTTGCTATTACAAAAGGAACTGAGATTTATAATGTGTAGAGCACAGTTCAGATGCTTCAGTCTTACCTCGTATTTTCATATTATTATGTTTGAACAGGTACTACTTTTGTAAGAAAAAGCTGTACACCTGAGAAGTGATGTAACCTTTTGATTTTTTTTCTCCACTATACAGTTAACTATTAATACCAATATTTCCAGTAAAGTTTTGTATTAAGATTCTTCTATTAAGTTTGTTTTTACATAAAGTTTTCTAAACAAACTCTTGTCCTTTTTCTGTGCTGTCATGACTGTCAGGATTGTCTTCAGGTCCTGAAAAAAACTAAATTCCTCTTTTAAGGCGGGCTTGAACCTTTTCTATTGCCCATCATTGACTGTAACATTAATTACATTTGCTTGTATGTGGTTAGGGTTCTTTTGTACCTCTGATAATTAATATAAATTAAGTTTAATCCTTTATTGTGGCGTTAAAGTCAGCGCCGTCAGCCAAACCTGTATCAAACACAGGCACAGTAGCAAATCTTTATTTTACCAATAACTTAAATTGTCTTCAGTTAGATCATGAGTCATTTTACTCAATCAGTCCATCAATTTTCTGGCACTTACAGTCCATGTAAATTGAATTAATTATCTATTTTATATTACTGGGAAATTAATTTAAATTTTATATACAAAAAAAACTAATATTAAGTTAAGTGAAAACTGCAAACGCCCACATCACAGCCACCAAAACAATGGCTATGTCTCCTGATAACAATTATTGCTGCCAGAACATGTATCCACAGATCAGTGCAGGTCTGGTGACGACCTTCAGGATCAAATCCAACATCAACAATAAATGAGGGCGTACAAAAAAAAAAAAAAAAAAAATGAACACAGTGGAATCTCACTCTGTATCATATTAATTGGTTTCATTATCATCCTGTATTTTCAAATACTTTGGTATCTATGAACTCCTGCAGTTAATCCTGTCAGGAATCTATGTGCAAGGTAGGAATTGTTTATTTAATCAATTAACTTAAATTAATTTTAAATTAGTATATTAAAATAATTAAACAGTTGCCATTAGCTTTCACTTTATTTTTTTTCAAATTCTGTAAAAGATTATAATTTAGTGACATGACCCTTTAAGGAGAAAAACCTCCACCCCCCCCCCTCTTTTTTTTTCTCAACAACAAAATTAAAGCATTTTCCACGTTTGTTTTACTTAAAGTTGTTGTTCACATGCGTAACTGCACATCAACATCTCTTAGCTTTGTGCTACAAATCCAAAATATCACACGTTAACACTGATCGAAGCTCACTCTCTCCTAACAAAATAATATTGCACTTAACATCCTTGCACACCAGCCGCCATTATTCTCACACATGTATATTTATATATATATAAGTTTATATATATATATATCTATATACTGACGTCCTTTTGCATTCACACAAATGTAGTTTATCCTCATACAGAAACATCAGTAAGAAAGTTGTCTTAAAAAAACACAGGGGGCTAGAAATTATACTAATTTTCAAAAGGAAGTATTCTACACTATACTTGTACAAATCTCATTTTTTTCAAGTGCTATACAGCAAGAAGAAATAGTGTTTCTTTATAATAAAATGCCAGCAGGCTACTGCTCATCCTCGTTTTCCTGGCCCGAACCTTCAGAGCGATCGCCTTCTAGTCGATCTACGGGACGGAAAAGCAGAAAGAGGAGGCGGGTAAATAATTCATCTTCCCAGGGTATTAATCAGCGTAAATATTATATATTTTACATGAGGTGTGTGAGTGTGTTCGTACCTGATCTGATGTGATTGAGGGAGGCCAACATTCGGAGCATGAAGGAGGCCGGGACTGTGATTGTGTTTCTTGTTTCCTCGAGCATCAGCTCATTCCGAGTTATCACCTTGACAGAGGAGCAGGAGAAAAAAAGAGTGTAAAATAAAAGTGTGAAGGACATTCATCAGTAACGGGAAAAAAACAAAAAGCTTTTGTGCCACAAAGAGCGCGTAAATCTAATCAGAATCCTGCTTTATTGAGACAAATTGTATAAATTATATTAAAACAATTAAAAATTATAAATAAATATTACAAATCAATTTACTCAAATGAAACAAATTAAATTATTCAATTAAAATAAATTGAGTGGAAATTATGAAATTGACTTAATTAAATTAGTTGAGTGTGCTGATGTGATTAAAGTGAACAAAATTAAATTCATTCAACAAATTGAGTTATGCAAATTAAAAGGAAAAATTAAATGGAGTTAAATTATTTTTTACAAATTAGTTAAATAAAATGTATTGTGTGTGTGTGTGTGTGTAAAGTGACATAGACATAGGACGAGGACATGATGCTGGTCAAAGTTTTTAACGCTCATAAACATCATTAGGTCACACGGATGTGACCGAGAGACTCCACAGTGAATCACAACCAGCTCCACAAACACGTTAAAAACCATCCACATCTCTTCTCCTTCTTTTTAAAAGCAGAGTTCAGGATTTGTACTTCAAACCGGTCTCGGTCGTGTCGTCATACCTCATCAGCGAGGACTCTGTTGAAAGACGCCGACTGTTCCAGTGGCGACCAAATTTTGATATCGTAGTCTATCCCTGAAGAAGCCAGAACTGAAACACACACCCAGAGAAATGCAGCGTTAACACGGTCGACAACATGGTGGCGCTGTGGAGACCACAACAGTCTTTTACTAAAAAAGAGAGAGCAGCTATTCAAACATTCACCCCCAGAGGCCTAAACCAGGAGGACGATATTAAACATTTTCTTTAGTCACCCTTACAAAAGCTTGAAGCAGAATTTTAATGTTTTTCTGTGTCTACTAATTATGTAATTATGTGATGTTGGATAATGGTTTGTCGTTTATGCATCTGTGTCTATTTTTTATACTATATACATTGTTTTTACTCTATTTCCTCATAAAGATGAATTTTCGACTACGAATGGTGTTCCCACTGATTATATTTATGCGATTATGGATTTACTATGGATTTATTTGGGCTATCAAACCATATTTGATGTCACTGTTTGTATTTCTGAATGGTTGTCAATTTTTTCCACTGTCTTAACGCACAGTGAGGCAACTTTAAGTCGAAGGATGTGCCCCTCACCTTCAGGTTTGCCTCCTTTCATCCAACTGGACCACACATTAACACACCTGCTGTGACTCATGTGGTTCATGTTTATAAATAGATGTGTGTTTTCTATTGTTCCAACGGCACCTGAAGAAACCAACAGGTCGAAAACGTTTGTGTGCAATAAAAATCACTGCACCGACTATCCGTGTGCGGGAATACCCTCTCTTTTTTTTCCCATGGCATTTTTGTATTGCCCTGCACCTCAAGAAAATGTGATGTGCATATAAAAAACTCTTGCTTTCTCCACAACATTATCATCATCATCATCATGTCATCTGTGCAGAGAGGATCTGTGGCCCAGAGTGAGGCCGGGGGCGGGGGTGGGGGGGGCGACTCACTGGGGTCGTAGGGGTGCGGCTGCAGGCAGTTGACCACATGGTTGTCGGCTTCGAGGAGCATGAGGTGCTCTGCAGTGTGTCTGTCCCAGATGAAGATGTGGCCGCAGTCTGAGCCGCTCATCACAAAGTTGTTGCCCCAGAAACACGACTCCTTAATCTACACAAACAAGAAATTAAAAACGTAAAAAAACTTTTTTTTTTTTAAACAACAACAACAACAACAACAACTCTCTACTAAACTCTCTCTAAAGTCAGAAGGAAATCTCCTCTCGCTATCTGCATGGACCAAAGATCGAACCTGGGGGGACAGAGCCTCCTGCATCAGTATGTGTGTTACTTTATATTTATATTAATTTATCATAATGTTGTTTTATTCTGTCGTCTATTTTATCATTTTATCAGTTATTAGATGAGGGTGAGGATGGGGATGGAGACAGTTGGACTGTTGTCTCTGTATGTGCTTGTGTTTGAATGTGTGAGAGAGTTTATGTGCTTTTCATTTAACTCTTGTGTCTATTTCATGATTTGGCGCTCTTGTTCCCTGCTTTTGCTAGTTTACTCTGTCTATTTTTAAGATATTATTATTAATTTTATTCAACGATCTTAATATTGTATTCTGTCTGTCTTTTACCTGCCCAGGGACTACAGGTGGAAATTAGCAAATGTTGCTACAACCTGGCTCAAGGCATCTTCTCTTGTCTTACAAGATTAATGTTTTTGTGCATTGTCCCTGTTTTAAATAAATAAATTCCTAATTCCTAATTTGTAACTATGTAAAGTGCTTAGAAATAAAATGTATTATTGTAATAATTATTCAGTTTAAACCACAGACTATTAGCTCAATATTTGGGGGAAATACTAGAGAAGATCCAGAAGGAGTTTCCTGCCAAACAATTTGTCAACAACCAGATTGTGTGAAGAAGAAAAAAAAAAAGTTGAAATATTCCTTTATCTACCACAAAGTCTTCAACCTGCTAAAGAATAAAAACATCCTGAGGTTTACCATCGTCCTGGAGTTACGGTGGCCCTTGTAGACCATTTTGACCGAGGGTCTCCTGATGTTCTGGGTCTCGCTCTCCTCCATCTCCCTCCTCTCTTTCCTCCGGCGGAACAGCTCCTGGATGCGAGCCGCCGCCGAGCGCCTGACAAACACGACAGAGAAACGAAGCACGTGATGAATATAATATAAAGACGACACAAAGCTGAGAGACAAACCCATGCTGGCACTGATGCTCGTGAACTCCATGCGCTGACTTTATGCCGCATTGATCCAAACTAGAAAGCAGCCACTTTAAAAAGAAAAACAAATAAAACAAACAAAGAAAAAAAAGCAGAACGCCCAGCTCGCCAGGTTGTAACTCAATTAAGCCGTTGCTGCTGTTACGCAAAGCCTTGTCTGCTCACTCCAAAACAGTGTCGCTGAATTTATCGAAAGAGTTCCAGCTGATGTGTTTCTTTTTTTTTTTTTCAAAGAGAGAGAAAATCAAACGTGTCTCATGTTCGGCTCTTTTCCATCAGTGCCATGCACACACATTCATCATTTTGCACCTCTGTGTGTGGCGGAGCATCCTCAAAACGCCTGTTGGTGGAGTCAGTACTCACATGCACGGCACTCAAACACAACAGTTAGCTGTGTGCTTATTAGTATTTTTGTGATTTATCTTTTGTGCATATGTGTGTATGTGTGTAATGACCAAACCAGCACATAAACCGCTCTGTTCAGACTGCACACTGCTCTGCTGCATGTCACGCGGCCGACGGGTTAGAGATGCTTTAAGTTCAAGGACTTTACCTGATCATCCTATCTCCTACTGCAGATCCTCTGGTATTAAATCTATATTTATAGTAAAACAGTCAATGGCAAGGCGTCACCAAAAAAAAAAAACAAGTCAGTTAACCCACCCTTTAGAGGGATAGTTTGACATTTTTGGCAAATTCGCCCTATTGCCATAATCCCTATAGTCATAGCCGTAGGTTCATTACCTTTAATTATCGGTGCATGTTGTTTTGAGATCCGCGGGGCAGAGACGTGAGCTGGTCAGCGAACGCCAAAGAGGAGAACAGTAGTTTTGCTTTTCCCTCATCAAATACACAATCCAACAACTCCAAAACGCTCTCGTGGAGAAGTTGTGACCTGCACATACGCTATGAGATAATCATGTATAATTACAAATGCAGCTGGAACTACTTTCCAGACACGGCTGCTGGGCGGAGTGATTTCAAAAGCGCAAGTAGTTCAGAGTATTTGCTTCATGTGTCGTAATGTCTCGTAATGTGACATGATTATTTCATAGCGTGGTGATTGTGCAGGTCACAACTTGTCCACGAGAGCGTTTTGGAGTTGTAGATTGTGTATTTGATGAGTTTGATGAGGGACGGGGGAACCTGTACCATTCACCTCCATTGTGTTCGTTGAGCAGCTCTACGCAGATCTCAAAACAACATGCACCGATAATTAAAGGTAATGAACCCACTGCTATGACAATAGGGATTATGGCAATGGGCGAATTTGCCAAAAATGTTGAACTATCCCTTTAAAAGTGAGAGCTAATAAACACTTGAAGGTGTTCTCTCGTGTTCTCTAACGTACCTCTGTCCCTGTCCTCTGAGCCTCGCCGACGGGATGAGGATGGGGTCGTCGTCGCTGTCGTCAGAGTCCTGGTTGCCGCGGGCAGCAGGCTGACTCTGCCCCTCCCACTCCTGGGACAGGGGGCCTCTCCCGCAGTGGCCCTCCTCCCCCGCGGGCTCCGCTCTCCTGCAGCCGCCTGACGTGTCCGCGTCCGTCCCCTCCGGCTGACCGCCGCCCGCGGACGAGCCCGCTGCCGGGGCCGCGGCCGCCGAGCTGCAGGAGGCGTCACACGGCGGCTCTGTGGCGGCGGCCGGCGAACTGTGCTGCTTCGACTCTGAGGGACCTGAAGGGAAACACATCAACACTTATAGTCTAGATGGAAACAGGGGTTCACGAGCACGTACTGATTTTTTTCCCCCACCTGTTTTTTCTTAATCTTTAAAGTGTCTATTTTAAGATTCTGACAGGTACCAGGATGAAAAAATGTCCCATGGTGTTTATTTTTAACCCTTTACTGCCCCATCCCAAATTCGAGGCTGAAAAAACTGAAAATGAAATTGGCATAGCTCTTTAAGTAAACAACTCACAGAGACAAATTAACACGTTTTTCTACACAATTTGGGGCCAAGGAATTCAATAGAATAGTTATTTTTAAGTTTTTAACACATCCTGACTTGATTTTGGGACAAAAATATCAAAAATTATTATTATTAATAATGTTTGTAATGTGTTTAAATCCATCACTGTGTGCTCAGCTGTTGGTTTGTGTTTGTTGTAAAATAATATAACTTTCAAATATAAAGTTAATAATTTCATTAATTTACTTTCTTATTTATTTATTTTTCTTATAGCATGTAGCAATTTAGATAATGAATAAATTGTATGACACAAATAATTTGTATTTGGTTGTGTTATGGTTTGAGCACAGAAAAAACAAGTGAAGAAAACCATGAAAACTAAAAGTATAGATGGGTGGATTCTTTCAAATACGTATTTGAAAGTTATACTTGTATTAATTAACCTTTAATTTATTTTTATTTATTTACTTTTCTTACAGCATGTAGCAATATAGATAATTAATAAACTGTACTGTATAAATAATGAAAAATGTTTTCCAATAATCATTTTCTTAGTCCAGATTTTTCAGGGTAAAATTTCATGTTGTAAATTTTCTAATAAAAAAATGTTGTATTTTTGAAGAAAACTCAACATTATTAATTTTCTCATCCTGCTTGAATAAGGAAAACTCTTATAAATATCAAAATCTAAATCATTCCACCCAACTTTTCTTTTAACTGATTCACATATTCTTACTTTTATCTTTACTCTTAAACAAGTTTCTTTAAAGAGAAGAAAATTAAGAAAACTAAAAGTACAGCACCTTGCTCTGACGCTGAGCTCTCCGTCAACAGACTCTCTCTGCTGTGAGTGGCCACAGCCTCAGACGCTTTGGGAGCTCCGCTGCCCATAGAGCTGGATGTGCTGCTCCTGTGGAGGAAAGAAGCAACACAGACTGTGTCCATCATCAACACCCTCAAACCTTTTGACTTTGTGTTTTACATTATTTGTTCCCAAGATATAGAGGTTTCAAGAGATTCAACAAAATCTGACAAGTGCCTCAGTGAGAAACAGTCGTCACTCTGAATTACTACTTCCTGTGTAACAAAATCCACTAAACAAAAAGAAGGCCATCTAACTGTGTTTTTGGGACTGTGTATTTAATATGATGTGTCATTTGGTTTGTTGAAACTGATTGGACTTGGATATGGTATCAGGTTGCCTCTAGATTATCCATTTATAACAAGTTGATATCGCACATATTGTTGATTCTCTAAATCTAAATTAATAAATGTCCATCAAAACAATCAACATCTTGAATTCCTTTAAAGATGGAAGATTAAAAACGGACCCGGACCAGATATTATATACTTTTTTTCCCCCACTCACCATTCATCAGTGAAGTCCAGCTTGATGGTGCTGGTGGTGGTTCCCTCCGAGCTGTAGTGGAGGCTGAGGACCGGCTCGGCGCCGCTGGGTCGACTGGTGCCGGCCATGGTGGAGGAAGAGGAGGAGGAGGAAGAAGAGGAGGAGGAGGTGGTGGGGGTGGGGGTGGGGGTAGAAGTGCTGTTGGTGGCCGGGGCAGATACAGGTTCTTCGGGGGGTGAACCTGCAGCTTCTGCTCCTCCTGAGGGCGGAGAGGACGACACAGACAAACAAACGACAACAAGTTGTTATTAACATCTGTCTGTTTGATGAATTCAATTTAATAAAAAAAAAATAATAATCCATTAGCTTTTATAAGCGCAGTGGAAATGTGCAACTTGTCCGTTGCATCACTTCCCATTGATTAACAGCACAGATCAGAGAGGGAAACATGCAGCGGACTTTACCAGAGCAGACAGAGGTGAACACACTGAAACACGCAGCCACAGCAACAAGACAGAAACACAACGGAGACACAAGATGCACAGATGGCAGCCCCCCTGAAGGACCGATACACAACGCACACACACATACAACAGTCTTTGACAGGATCGTTATAACAGTCCCATCAAAGAAATAAATCAACCTGGCTTAGTTGTTAGAGATGTTATTTAACTTAAAAAGAAATTAGTTCCCAATGAAAGCTGGTGACATCTGAACATGTGATATTTCTGATCTTTATGAGGAACTGAGACACATGTTGAGTTGCTTTGTAGAGGAAAAAAAAATTCAACCTTGTTCTACTGATGTGAAAAGAAATATATTCACTGCATGCCAGGTGTAGATCTGCAATAAATGAGCCAACAGACAGAAAATTAACTATTTTAACGTACCGGTAGCTAATTGTTGTTGTTTGTTGGTTATTACGTAGGTTTTTGCAAGTTTTTTTTTTACAATTATCAGTCAGTATCAGTGCTGAATAAAACAATTGTACATTTATTTTTAATGTTTAAAAACTATTTTCTGAAGTTTTATGGGCCAAACAACTGATGCATTGAAAAAAAAAAGTTGGATTAATCAATGATTGATGATTAGTTACAGCTCTACTCAGAACCAGGGCAAGAAAAATTGGAACTATGTTAAAACAGGACAACATGCGTCTTGTTGATTTGTTAATTTCAATTCAATTCAATTCAAAAAACTTTATTTATCCCCGAGGGGCAATTAAAAAGCACGCTGAGCAGTTCAAGTAACCGTTACACTAACTAACCTTTACAGTGACTTATTGTAAAGTCAACTCAATGTAAAATTGCCAATATTCAGATAATATCACAGTATCTCCAGATGAATGTTGACAAAAAAAAGAGAGAATGCGATTTCACAGCTCAGATTCATTTCTCTGTAATTTATATCATCAGCGCTTTGACGAACGAGTGGGAGGATGACGGGAAAGTGAAGCGGTGGATACACAGACAGAAGTATGAAGAGAAAAGGGGGGAGGGACAGACTGAAGAAGAGAGGGTCGGGATTAGGAAATAAGCGTTTGTGTCTCTGAGGGAGGAGGGTGAGACACAGCGAGTGGCGGGGTGGTGGGGGGCGAGGTAGGAGGAGGGGGGGAGGACGCACCCTGCTGTTCATCAAGAGTCATGGATCCCAGCTGTTTGTTTACCACAGACGAGGGGGAATCTGGAACACAAACGAGACCGACTAAACATTGGACACAGAGGTCAAACCTGAGGGCTCAAACAGTCAAGACGCACAAGGGTTAAAAACTTCAACGTCCAAAAAAAAAAAAAAAGTAAAAAAAAAGAAAAGAATAAATGAATAAATGAATAAAAAAAAAAAAAAAATGAAACCCAAACATCCAAGGCCAAGCAGGAGGAGCTGTAAAAAACCAGCCAAATAAAAATAAAAATAAAAGCTTCATCTGATATCAGGCAGGATCATTCATTTCACATACTGTTGGTGCAGCTTCAGCTTTTAGATGTAAAATGAGAATCAGAGATTTATGAGTCTGAACAAAAATAAAATGACAAGTTCACACATGCTCTCTACAGATGTACTATACTCAACCTATGGACGGTGTGTGTTACATAAACTGGGAAACCACAACCATCGAGAGACTGATTCATACAATAACACAAATATAAATAGATAAAGTAAATATGTACAAACGCTAAAATAAAATTCTCTCTGCATAATTTCAAATGAGAAAATATACTTTGCTCTTCCTTTGATATAAATTTAAACACCTTCAAGCTATGGCTGCTTATTCTTAGAAGGAATCATCACCAGCATGTGTCAGATAGTTAAAGTTATAAACAATGTTTTTCCAGTAAAGAACAAAGCCCCTTTCAGACACAACACACGACCGCTCACACGAGTTCACACTGAGATCTCGAGTCCTAATACTGTACGTTAACGTGGAGCCTGGTGACATTTCACAAGTCTGAACTAAATGTTGTGCTGTTCACAGTCGGGCAGCGGCGGCAGCAGCAGCAGCAGCACACGGTGAAACACTGAGAGAGAAAGAGACTGACTATCTTCTACCTGGCACTGGAATAAATGAATCACTTAATAATCATCTCAAAAAGCAGGAAACACTTGTCTATGAGTCACTCTTTACATGTCAGATCATATAGCAGGTTGTTTTTTTTCAATTGAGGCAAACTGCATGGATGAATTAAAATTAATATCCTGGTTAGGTGGCCCAGAAGATACACTACCAGTCAAAAGTTTGGACACACCTTCTCATTCAGTATTTTTTCTTTATTTTTATTACTTTCTACATTGTAGATTCAAACTCAAGGCATCACAACTATAGAGGAAAACATATGGAGCTGTGTATTTTAAAAAGTGTTTAACAAAGCAGAATATTGGGACTTGTTGGCTGTTTTATCTATCTATCTATCTATCTATCTATCTATCTATCTATCTATCTATCTATCTATCTATCTATCTATCTATCTATCTATCTATCTATCTATCACTTTTGTTTTAATTAACACTTTTGTGTTTACAACATAACTCCATATGTGTTCCTTATAGTTTTGATGTCTTCAGTTTGAATCTACAATGTAGAAAGTAACAAAGATAAAGAAAGACCATTGAATGAGAAGGTGTGTCCAACATATAAGACATAAGTGTGACCTATTATATCTATGTATTTGTGTTGTGAGTCTTGTATTGATTTGGTCCTTCTGGGCCACCGTCGTGCACTGTCAGATAAAAAAATCTGTGTTTCACGTCTGAAAAGGGCTTTTGGTTCTGAGTCTCAGGTTTGAAGTGAGACCGGAGTCACTAGTTAATAGCGAGTGAATCCGAGTGCATCGTCAAAACATGGGTGAACAACCACACGGAGCACACGGAGGACGGCGCCCAAGCAGAGCCTCACACTTGTCGGCCGGTGCCACTCCAGCACGGGAGAGTTTGCGGGTGAAAACTCAAGCAAACGAGTGGAGTGATGGAGTGAGAGCGTTAGTGAGTGAGGGGGCCGAGAGGCAACACAATTAGCAACAGCAGCAGCAGCAGCAGCGATGGTGGCGGCGGCGGCTACAGAGGTTAATAAGTACAAGGTGCATCATTGGAAAAATGGAAAGAGGATCATCACGGTGGGATTAGTGGTCAGTTGTGGCGAGACCGGGTCTCTCTGGAGCCTGGCTGTCTCTCTACACACAGACACGTCCGCTTTGCCAACATACAGGGGGAGGGGGAAGATGGCAGGAGTAGGGTGAAGCTGCAGTACCGGAGTAACTGTTCTAGGACCGCAGTTTCAGGACCGCAGTTTTAGGACCGTTCGATTTACGCCACAGCGCTTCCTACCATAGATATATACATGTATGTTTATATTAGGGCTGTTCGATTAATCGATTTAAAATCGTAATCGCGATTATTTGGAATTGTAAAAATCGATTTTTTGAAATCGTAAAAAACGATTTTTTACTGAATTATCGTAATGACTGCTGCCTCCCATCACGCTCTCCCACTGCTCTCCCCACACACTGTAAACAAGCATGTCGGCATTTTGCTAAGACCAGTGAGGATTTCGCTGCCAAAAAGACCAACGGCCCTTTTCCACTACACCGTTACAGCTCTCACGGCCCATTAGGTCCATTTAAAAAGACACAAATAGCACACAAAATAGTTTGTCATTTAACAAAAATATCGTAATCGTAATCGGAAATCGATTTTTCAGAGAAGAAAATCGAGATTTTATTTTTGGGCAAAATCGAACAGCCCTAGTATACTATATCTATGGCTTCCTACCAAGTGGAGACTGCCGTTACGTTACGCCCACCTAAACCTATAACCACTCAAACTCAAAATGTGAACTTGGAATATAAATTTCAAATAATCGCCTCCGGAGCGGTGACCATTTCCATAGTAACGCAGCAACTTCCGAACGTTGGGGGCGCTGTGACGAAAATCGAACGGTCCTGAAACTACGGTCCTAGAACTGTTGCCTCCGGTACTGCAGCTTTACACTATTGGATGGCAGGAGGGGAAGGGGAAGGGGAAGGGGAGGGGCCCATAGAGTCCCAAAGCGGAAGCAGGAAGTAACGGCGCCATGGGTCCTCAATTCGAAAAAAAAAAAGTCTCCATACAAATGAACGGGAGTCCAAGTTTTATTTCGTGATCCATTTGAATTGTGCCATGAGAAAAAAATATGTCCTCTACCTGTTTAAAACATCACGTTTCATGCAAAGAAATCAGCAGTTTATTGTAAAACTATTGTAAATTGTAAGTGCATGAAACGTGATGTTTTAAACAGGTAGATATATATAATAACAACTAAAATGCCATACATTCTGTATAGAAAATTGTCTTAGTTCAAACACACATAATTATTCAACTCGACATGCTGCTGGAGGTTATTTTATTTTACCCAGGGCACTCTCTCAAGGCACAGTATTATATCGAGCTATGAAGGAGTGGAATGCCCTTCTGAATTATGTTATACAACAAAGAAACATGGTTAGTTTTAAAATGAAATTAAGAGATTATTATTTTGATCGCAATTTTGACCATTAGTAGCCTATTTGTAAAACTGGGTCCTGGTATTCTTGTTGTGTAGTGATTCAATGTAGGAGCGGGTAACATATGTTAAGTGTTTGTCTTGGATGTTTGTTTTTTTTTTTTTTCTTGTATTGAGTATGTGTTTTCTGTATGTATTTTTGTTTTATGTATTAATGTATTTTATGTGTTAATGGTTTGTATTTGTCATTTATTATGATGAAAAGACCCCAGGAAGAATAGCTGCTGCGTGGCAAAAGCTAATGGGGATCTAAATAAACTAAACTAAACTAAAAGAGGACATATTTTTTTCTCATGGCACAATTCAAACGGATCACGAAATAAAACTTGGACTCCCGTTCATTTGTATGGAGACTTTTTTTTTCGAATTGAGGACCCATGACGCCGTTACTTCCTGCTTCCGCTTCGGCTCTCTATGGAGGGTCGCTGCGGGCGGGGGGGAGGGGAGGGGAGGGGAGGGAGGGGGAGCTCGGAAGGGGAGGGTAACCTGTATGGGGTTGAGTCTCGGCAGCACCAGCAGCAGCGGCAGCAGCAGCAGAGGGAGCGGCTCTCTGTGACTGTCTCTCGGGGGCCGCGGAGGTAGAGGGGCGGGCCGGTCGCGGACCCTGTCCTGGGGGGTCGGCCAGCCGGAGCAACCGCTGCAAACGCCTACAGACTAAACTTATGGGCAGCCGGTGAGGACCGTACTCTGACAGGGAGGAGGCAGAGGGAGAGAGGGAGAGGGTGCAGAAGATTAGAAAGACTGAACGGTGGAAGATAATGAGGAGAGCAGAGAGGCAGGCCAGGAGGAGGAGGAGGAGGAGGAGGAGGAGGAGGAGGAGGAGGAGCAGGAGGAAGAGGAGGAAGAGGAAGAGGAAGAGGAGGAGGAGGAGGTGGAGGAGGAGGAGGAGGAAGAGAGAGGAGGAGGTGGAGGAAGAGGAGGAAGAGGAGGAGGAGGAGGAGGAGGAGGAGGAGGAGGAGGAGGAGGAGGAGGAGGAGGAGCAGGAAGAGGAGGAGGAAGAGGGAGAGAGGGAGAGGGATGCAGAAGATTAGAAAGACTGAACGGTGGAAGATAATGAGGAGAGCAGAGAGGCCGGCCAGGAGGAGGAGGAGGAGGAGGAGGAGGAGGAGGAGGAGGAGGAGGAAGAGAGGGAGAGTGAATGCAAAAGATAAGAAAGACTGAACGGTGGAAGATATGAGGAGAGCAGAGAGTCAGGCCAGGAGGAGCAGGAGGGGCAGGAGGAGGAAGAGGAGGAGGAAGAGGAAGGGCAGGAGGAGGAAGAGGAGGAGGAAGAGGAAGGGGAGGAGGAGGAGGAGGAGGAGGAGGAGCAGGAGAAAGAGGAGGAGCAGGAGGAGGAGGAGGAGGAGGAGGAGGAGGAGGAAGAGGAGGAGCAGGAGAAAGAGGAGGAGCAGGAAGAGGAGGAGGAGGAGGAGGAGGAGGAGGAGGAGGACCCCAGGAAGAATAGCCGATGCTGCTGCAGGTGCTAATGGGGATCCTAATAAAGAAAAGAAAAGAAAAGGAGGAGGAGGAGGAGGAGGAAGAGGAGAACAGGATGCTGAAGGAGAACAGGGTGAAGTGCGGCGGCTGCTTGAGTGGAGTGGCTCCGACAAACACACACTCACACATGAGTTCCCGTCGACAAACTGAACTGAACCGAGGAGGAAACAGAGACAATGAACCGGGAGGAAGAAGAAATGTGATCAGGTGAAAACGTCACGTCCGTGTTTCTACCTGAGAGCGCCGGTTCTGAGGAGGACGTCGCCGTGGCCGTCGGGGTCCCAGTCGTCGTTCCGGTCGTCGTCGTCGTTGTCGTGGTCTCGGCCTGACTCCTCTGCTCCGAGTCCGGGGAGGGGGTGGGGGGGGACGAGGAGGAAGGAGGGGCCGAGCTCTCCGCCGACGAGGAGCTGGAAGGAGGAGGCGCTGTGACTGTGGATGAAGATCCTGAGGAGGAAGAGGAGGCGGATTTAGGCACGGGGGCGGCGGCGGCGGCGGCAGCAGCGGGTACCTCTGGAGCGTCGGCCCCCCCCGCGGCGGCGGCGGCGGCCGGCCGCTCAGGAGCGCCGGACTCCTGACTGGAGGCTCCTGCGGCGGCCGCGGGGGAGGAGGAGGGGGCGGGGGCGGGGCCCTCTGGACGGACGGCGGTTCCTGAGGAGAGGAGCAGGAACAGGTGTTAAAATGTAAAAACGTCTGTTAATGAAGCCACTGATCAATTATCATCATCATGATCAAATGTTTTTTTTGTTTTTTTTAAAGGGGTAGTTCAACATCCCAATCCCTATACTATATATATTCGTTACCTTTAATTTTCGATGCAAACTGTTTTTAGAACGGCGGAGCAGAGCCGCAAGCTGCTCAGAGCTACGCTACGGAGGCTCATGGGATTTCTTGGTTTCCCTCATCAAACTCATCAAATACACAACCCAACAACTCCAAAACGCTCTGGTGGACAAGTTGTGACCTGCACATTCACCACGCTATGAGATAATAATGGAACGTGACGAGACAGAGTTGTTTTCGAGGGTTAGGGTTAGAGACTCCTTGCAGAAAAACTGTCCCTGAAGGCAATGCACATCAGCAGTTTTGCATGAATTTGCCTCGAAAACAACTCCGTCTCGTAACGTTTCGTTATTATCTCATAGCGTGGTGAATGTGCAGGTCACAACTTGTCCACCAGAGCGTTTTGGAGTTGTTAGATTGTGTATTTGATGAGTTTGATGAGGGAAACCAAGAAATCCCATGAGCCTCCGTAGCGTAGCTCTGAGCAGCTCGCGGCTCTGCTCCGCCGTTCTAAAAATAGCTTGCACCGACAATTAAAGGTAACAAACCTACTGCTACGACTATAGGGATTATGGCAATGGGCCAATTTGCCAAAATGTTGAACTATCCCTTTAAGTATTATTTGGCGCTTTTTGCCTTTAATTGATAGAACAGTTGAGAGAGACATGAAATGAGAAGGCAGAGAAAAGGGGAATGACATGCAGCAAAGGGCCACCAGGTGAATCGAACCAGGGCCAGCTGCAGTGAGGGCTGTGGTCTCTGTATATGAGGCGCCATATAGCTCACTGGGTTGAGCAGGTGCCCCATATACAAAGGCCACAGCCCTCAACTGACCTTAATTTTTAGTGACAAAGTAAAAGTGTTTGGCACATATATAATACAACTAAATAAATAAAATATGAATCGTAAATAACCCTGTTCAAATGTTTTTAACAC
This sequence comes from Trachurus trachurus, assembly GCF_905171665.1. NCBI lineage: Eukaryota > Metazoa > Chordata > Actinopteri > Carangiformes > Carangidae > Trachurus > Trachurus trachurus. Next base: position 19,595,996 of record NC_139899.1, read on the forward strand.
GCTGAACAATAATCCTGATGAAGGACACAAGCTGAGCAGCCGTGTTACAATAAAGTCCTTCAAACCAAAAGTGTGGCTCGTACAACGGAAGCAGGTGAAACTAGCATCAGTGATGATAATGACAATACACCTCATAAATAACTTCAATAGTTGATCATGTGCCTTTATTTCTTTTATGAGGAACCCTGAAACATGTAGCACTAAAGGCATACTATAGTACATTAGGGGTCAATTTAATTTTGATAATTAATCAATTTTAAAATTGATTGTAAAATAAATAAATAAATAAAAATATGGATGAAAATTGTGAGAAATGTCCCTCAGTTTCCCAAAAGTTCAAAGTGAAATCTACAGATTGTCTCATTGGCTTAATCAGCTGCAAAGAAAAGCAGCAAATACTCACAGAAAGTATAAAATGTTTTGGACTGAAAAAGTGACTTTAACGACTCACTGCTAATCAAAACAGTAGAAGAAACAACAAATCTAAGTTAGTTATAACTTTCTTTATCAAAGTCATATCCATACCGTTCCGATCTGTGGATGCTTTGCTCTTGACGATGTTAAGAATATTAATAATTTTATTTTCTGTGACTTCTTGCCAGTGGCTTCATCTGTTGATTATAAGATTTCTGCTCCTTTCTGTCACATTGAAACCATAATGAGCTCCAAAGCTCTTTAACTGAAATGAAATGAAGTGAATACCTTCAGCCTTCACCTTTTTCAATCTACGTATCAATTATGAATTATGTTTGAATTGAGGAATGCATTATTGAAGGTTGATTGATGCCTGACTGTAACAATTTGTGCACAAGATCGAATAAACTACTAGGCTACTACTTCTCTTCTCTGGTCTCGGTCCCAGCTGCAGCCTCACCTCGGGGTCGTGTCTGTGGTCGGGCTCCTCTGCTGCCCTGAGCCTCGCTGGCCTCCTCAAACCAGCGAGACAACATGTCCGACATCCTCTGCATCAGAGAGACGTTCGGGCTCTGCTCACCTGCGAGACGGACGGAGAGACACGTTAAGACCGTGGTAACTATTCAAACTGTTAAATATCACGTAACACAATCACATCCCACATCTTTTTAATGTATTTTATTTAATCTTTTCTTTAAATATTAATTTTCTCATGTTTTTAATTTAATATTGTTTTACAGCTTATTTAACTTGTTTCATTGTTTCCCACTGGCGGCTTTATTACTTCATATTTCCTTCTCTTTTTCTTAGTCATCAGTCATAATAACAGTCTTAAAACTCTGAACTGCAGCATCAGACTCAGATTTATTGTCATTTCAACCAGATGTCTGGCAGGAAGTGAAACAAAATGTCGTATCATGCTGACTCAAGGTGCATTCAAAAGGATTTAAAAAGAATTTAAAAATTACAACACGAACATAAAAAAAAACAACCACCACAGGACAGTAATAGCTGTGCTGCAAACTGACAGTGCATTCAAACAATACAAATATGCACTTGCTTGTATGAAAAGTGCCATAAAAATAAAATTTGATTGATTGATTGATTGATTCTACTCTACGTCTCTGATGGGACTCAGGGAGGACAGCAGCTTTCTCTTTGCACATCTGAAGTGGATATAATCACTAACTTTAATGTTAATAGTGCATCACAGGTAAGATGAGCTGTATCTATCAGTCATAGCGACAAACAGGTGAAACAATTATAGTTCAACTGTTTTTTCTCTCCAGAAGTGATTTACCACCGTTGTGCAAGGTCTACTTTGGTTTTTAAGTGGGGGGGCGGGTCAGGGAACAGATCTGGAGTTATTAAAGCAGCTAAAAACACAAAGATATTTAGATGAAGAGCTTGTGGCGATGTGAAACTGACCTGTCAATACTGAACTTACATTCTGACCAAGGCCGCTGCTGGATGTTTGAATATGCAGCTGTTTATTTAAAACGAGGACGCACTCAGGTTTTATCCTGTCTGGGCGCCAGGTTTTAGCGTTGAGGAGACAAACCCTTCAGATGTGCCACAGTGACACAGAGCGCAGTCGGTCCTTGTTTAAGTGTTTGCATCAACATAAAAAGCTGGGGGGGGGAGGGTGAGGGTGAGGGAGGGGTCGGTGGGTGAAACTGTCTCAGGGGCCAGGTCTGTAATTTGAGATCTTTGCTTTAAAGCAGACGAGCCAGGAGGGGGCAGGGGGGGCAGGGGGGCACAGACAGACACGTCAGCTGCTGCTGCTGCTGCTGCTGCTGCGGCGCTCTGATCTTACCGTCCCTCTCTCTCTCGCTCTCGGGGCGAGCGCGGGGTCCGGTGTCGGACCAGTCCCCTCGCAGACGGAGGCGCTTCACCGGCGGCTGCCTCAGCTGTGGAAAACACGCACACGCACACGGAAAGATTAGCAGTTTGTCAGTCAAAGCATGGTCAAAAATAGCTGCGCTGCCAAAGCAAAACACTGCTCGTCTCTGTCAGTGCCCTTCTTTAACGTGCCCACCCCCCACCTCCCTCCTCACCTCCTCACCCCCCCCACCACCACCTCCCCCTCCTCCTCCTCCACCTCCCCCTCCTCCCTTCTGGCTGCACGACTGAGGTTGCCTTCACTTTCCAGTCCCCTGGCTCTCTGCGCGGGGCAACAGGCGGAGAGCCAGAAATAGAAAAAAGGGGGTCTTAGTGCAGAGACTATCAACTGCTTCACTTAGGAAATGTCATCGGGTCTGGACGCGGCGGCGGCGGCGGCGGTGGAGGTGGCGAAAAGGGGCCGGGGGGGTGAAAGACACAGCAGGATAAATAAAGAGAGAAAAGACCCCGAAACAAATGGGGTCACAGGTGGAAGCAGAGGAGGGAAGGGTAACGAGCCTTTACTTGGCCGCCTGGTGCCCCCTCTCTCCCCCTCTCTCCCCCCTCCCCTCTTCAGTCTGAACTATTTTGGAGGATGGAGGAGCACACTGCCTGTGCCGGTCACTGTATTTGGAAAGGAATGTGTGTGGTAGTTGCATCTCGACACAGCTGAACTCACCACGAGGCTCCGAAGCACTGGCACCATGATCCAGCACATTCAGGCACACGTGAAGCCGAGACCTCGCTCCGCTCCACCCTACTACGTCCTACGTTTTCCTGGTTGTTGGTTTTTTTTTGTTTTTTTTTTTACATTTATCCAATTTTCCAAAAACTGACGGATCGAAACGCCCTGTGTTTAATAACAATGCAGTTTTTTCCCCCCATCACTGCGTTCCTTCCCCTCTCCTCCGTCCTCCTTGTCTTGGTTTTCTCAGGGTCATTCGCTCCCCTTCGCTGCACTGCATCAGCCAGCACAGATATAGATAGCACTGACGTCTGCAGAGCTCTCAGAGAAGACAGCAGACGGCAACAACAAGGTGCACCCTGTTTACAACAAACAATCCTTCACCGCCCCCCCCCCTCTCCCCACCCTTTATAAAATACACCATAATACTGTCTAGTATTGGAAGACATGTGCTTATGTTTATCCTATGTTACAAACACAGGTCGTAGCGGTTACATAGAGCTCCACACTCCAGGCTACAGATGCTTTTATGACCTTAATGTGCAGCATTATGCACCAGGGACACATCGGTGTTTAAGGGTGGAGGCTCTACCTGCGTTATAGTGACACTTCTGCTGCATCAACCTTTTCTGTATCAGACAACACAACATTTTTCACACTCGGTTGTTTTAAACCAGGAAATAAGCCAAACTTTCCTCTGGTTCCAACTTAAACATTTTTTTTTTATTGTGATTGTTAATTTCCTTTATATCACACAAGACCGAAAATCTAGAGTTAGGTTTTTACGACGGTCAGGCAGGCGGAGGATATCTGAGGATGTAACCTGAGACTCCTGAGTACGTTTGTAGCCAGACTGACAGGATAATATCGTTGATCCATCCAGCACTTTGGCTCCAGACTGAAATATCTCAAAATGTATTAGACAGACTCTCCTGGTTCCTACAGGATGCGTCCTACTGACTCTCGGTGATTCCTCAACTTTTCCTTGAGCGTCATCATCACTTTTTATTTGTTTCGTCTATGACAAAATACATGTGAGATGTGTTTAGACCTGATTGGAAATATTAGCACGCTAAAATGCTAAATTTAGGTAAAACACACTAAAGTCAGGGGATTATAATTAGTCAACTACAGGATATGAATTTCTGTATTGTCACCTTTTTTTGACTTTGAAGACCACCACTGTTGTTTTTACATAGGGGAGGTATTTTAATGAGCCTTTTTTGGCTTCCACCTCTCCTGCACAATGTTTAATTTCATTATTTTAAGAACTTTAAACTTTATCTATTTTCTTTTCTCTCTGTACTTTTTATTCTTCTTTGCTCTTGCTTTTAACTCTATGTTTAATGTTTACTTTTCTTTTCATTTTCAAAAGATTGTTTGTTTTTATGCTGTTTTATGCTGTTCTTTTTAAATGTTTTGTCTTTATGTAAAGCACATTGAGTTGCCTTGGTATGAAATGCGCTATATACTGTATATAAAGATGCCTTGCCTTGCCTTGCCTATTTTCATTGTTTTTATGTAGGTTTTACTGTATAAAGTGCAAATACACTAAACTAAACCAGTGAAGACGCCTCAGTCAAGGTCACAGACCCTCCAGGTGGCGCTAGAGGAAAGGTCGGGGGATCACCGGAGTCACTGGGATTCACCCCGTGTGGACACCTGTATAACGTTTCACAGTGATCACACACAGTTCCCGTCAGGCCGCGTGTGACAGATGATGTTACAGGAGCCGCGTGCTCCCTCTCACCTCCTCCCTGCGCTCCTCGGACGGGCCCTTCAGCTCCCGGGCCTGGTCGTCTTTGGGGTCGAACAGGTAGATGTAATCGGAGGAGTAGCTGACCAGCACCTCCTGACCGTCCTCGCTGTAGCACAGGGACGTCACCCGGCACGACTTGTTGGACAGGTGGGCGGGGACGAAGCGGACGCACATGCCCGTCGTCCCGCGGCCCATGTAGTTCCCTGAGAGCGAGAGAGAGAGAGAGGGAGATGTTGACGGTGTTGGAGGGATAGTGGCCTTCCTCACAGTCTGAGGTCATCAGCAGCAGACCTGCTTTCTGTCCCCAGAGTCAAAACCTTGTTCAGTTTTTATGCTCCACATATCTGCAAATACTCCCCACAAACCTCGAGGGTTTGCTCCACTTCAGTTTAAACAAACCTGAAAACTCTCCTGCTCATCACTTAAACTCACTTCAGGACTGTTTTGTACAATCTTTTTATCTGTTTAATCATTTTAGCTCATCATAATCTGTAATTATGTTGTTTATTTATTGTCATGTTTTTTTTTCTCATTATTACATGTATCATTATTGTTTTGCATTATTCATTCATGTATATTTTTCCTTTCTTTCCTATAATCACTGTATAACCACTCAGTTGATTGGTCTTTACTTGTAACAAATTTGTTTTTTGATTGGGTGAGGTTTTCATATAAGCCCTTTTGGGTTTACCTCCCCTTCGCACATCCCAATCATAATAATTGTTCGTACTATTTTAAATGATATGTTCGTGCAAAATAAAAAAAATAAAAAAGCTTCATTGTTGTCAAAATCCTCTACAGTGATTCTGCTCTGCTATTTCAGCTAGAATCTACAACCTAATGATCATGTGTAAGAGGAAGCTTATCTCACTGACTGATATTTGATTCAACAGGTGAATGTAAAAGTCCCAGAGTTCAAGATAAGGGATCAAACATATTTCATGTTTTACAGGAAGAAAAAACAAAGGGGTGGTGCATAGCAAGAGATATTTGAACAACATTCACGGGGTTGTAACATGGAAAATGTAATTTCAAATTTTCACTTTCATTTCTTTTTACATCTTAATCGTGGTCTTTGTGAAAAAAATGTATTATTATTTAAATACCGCTCTATAAATAGTGATTTATATTGAACCCTACCTGTTAGGGAGGGAATAAATATCATATTCATGTACACATCAACTAAAAACCTAGCCAGAAACTTCTCAGCTCTGCTTCATCAGCTCGTTTTTTCCTCACAAACATCTTCAGTTACTTATTTTTAACTTGGATCACCCTGTTGTTCTCAATATTTGATGCTACAAACACAAGCCTGAAAAATAGCATGAATCTACGATATCAATAAAAGTGTAAATATATAGAGGATGGATGAGGTCGGTGTGTGGGTGGTTCACCTGTTGCTCTGGTTCCCAGCATGCGTCTGTCGTAGATTCGCACGGAGCTGTCCGAGCAGCCCACGGCCAGATAATACGGCACCAGTGGAGAAATGGATATAGAGGTCGCTGCCCTCCGACAGTTTATCAGGATGTCCTGAAATCAGAAACAATGTGGTGAAGTTCCAAGAGGCAACATGAAGTTATTTCTGCCGAAGATGCATTAATCAAAACATCCAGCTGCTAATCGATTAGGTTAATCCAGCAGAAGATTGTGCAGTTTAATACAACATAAGTCCTGCTGCATGAAGGTTAAAATGATCAGTGTTTGTTTGGAGTTGATTTGACTTTCTGTCTTTCTGTCTTTCAACTTGATGTATTCCGAAAACTGAAGAATCATTTTTTTCCTGCCGTGTTCACTTCAACATGTTGTAAGATAATTAAGAGGACGAGGTAACAGAGTCAGGCAAAGCTGTAGTGACAGTTTTAAGGTCACAAGTACTGATCTCCTGCATGAAACAGGAGAAGATGCAACACAATCTGGGATGGCACGGCCTCTCCCTTGCATACACACATTTGCACACACACATTTGCACACACACACACACACACACCGGTCCATCCCTACACCAGGCACTCGGCTCCCTCCGATGCAGCCTGGCCCGAAGCCAAGGAGACTGTTTTCTGAATTACTCCAGCGGGAGAGAGGTGTTTGTGAAGACAGCAGGACTGATGATGAGCTCTTATTAATTAGATCATCAATATAAATCTCAAAGATCAATTAAAAAATTTGAAATCTGAAAAATTTTAACAAGCAAAACTTAAAGCAGATATCAGCTTCACGGCCGTTTCGGCTAATGCTGCGTTCAAGGCAGGCTTTTGAAACCGTAAGTTACAGCTTCAAGTCACAACTACGACTTGGTAGCGTTCCAGGTAACCCGTAGCTCGTGTTTTTACCATCCTGTTGTCTGTGAAAGTTCCCTATAACGGCCACTCGTAACTTCCGACCCGTGAACTCGTACCAGATCGAACTGGTATGACTTCACAGGAAGGAAAAACACAAAGTACGAGTTTCTTTGAACGCACCATGAGTTAGCAGCCCCCGCCCTTGTCAGGCATCAATTGGTCCTCGTGCTACGTCACCACATTCACGCGCATCCCTTGGCTGCACACACAGCCCTTCATGCCGTTCTCTCTCCTCATTGGATAACACTTGTATCCCACAAGGAAAATTTTCTCCTCGGGTTACAGCAGAGCAGAGTGACGGAGAGACTCGTGTTTAGGCTGAAATACTTCATGTAAGTGATTGCTGACGGAAAATAGGACTATTTAGGACTTATATTAACAAAAACATTCCACTGATATCTGCTTTAAGTTATTTATGATTTATATTTCATTTAGTTAGTTTCATTATATGTGCCAAACACTTTTATCATATTACTTAAAATTAGGGTAAGTCACCTACGAGGAGCAGATTATTGACCTGCAATGGGCCAGTTTATCTAAAACTGGTAAAAACAGACAAACAAAATAAAAAAAAACAATTGAATCGAGCAGATAACAGATACTAGTGATGCAGAAACCGCCAGCGTCTCACTGACTGAAAGGAGAACAAACATCACAGCTGTCACCGTACGTCTTTGCAGTCTTCTTTAGTGCAGCTCGTCTTGGTGCGGAGATCGAACCACCGCACGGTGCCGTCCTCCCCACACGACAGAAACGTGTAGGGGTCGTTTGGTACCGTCATAATCTGACCAAACAGGAAACACAGAGGGTTTAAGATTAGAGGACAAGAAAACAGAAAACAAAGCACTGGCAGCAGCACGGGGTTGTCGTGTGATGTCGTCTCGTGTTTCTCTGCTCCGGTACCTCGTAAGCCGTCCCGTAATGACAGGTGAACTGACACTGTCTGTTGTACTCGGGACTCTTCTCGGTGTGGGTGTAGTAGATGATGCCGTCCCCGGAGCAGGAGATGATCTCCTGGTCGTTGGTGTGGGGCATGAACTTGGCGCTGAAGATATTTGCCCGGTGACCTGAACGTATCGACTTCTTGACCTGAGGATGAGGAGCAAAGATATGCAGCTGTTTACAGGGAGTCGGACATCTTCAAAAGTCCCTTATACCGACCCCCCATCACAACCAAACCTAAATCTGAAACATTCAAATTTATTTTCTTTTTTTTTACTGTATTGCCCTTAATGCACATTAACAGGCAAATAACATCACAAAAGAAAACAAACGAACAACAAAAAAAAAACATCTTGAGATTGGGCCTCATCTCTCACGCAGAGATTTTACTGTATAAAGGTTTACTTATCTAATTAAAACAATAAATCAAAACAATAAATAAATAATGAAACATAACAATTTCAAAAGAGGATATTCTCTTCTCTTCTCTCTTTGCTGCAAGAGCTACGTTTGTTTCCCTAAAACAAAGTCAGAAAACAGACGTTTCCTTGTCTCGATCCCGTTGGTGAACTTTATTAACAACCAATTTATTTTAAATGTTAAATGTTTAGAGGCTCAGTTTTCATCCACTTTTTTTTGGCCTAACCTAACCAGCTTTTCTGTGAATCTGTTTTCTGGAAACACACACATAAGGATATCCATTTCAAACCTCTGTTACATCCTATATGTAAACAAAATAGACCCAAACACAGGCTTCAACCTCCATCTGTCCCTTCACAGAAAATGATAGCACAAGTCTGTTGCTTGTTGTTCTCATTGACACTCTGGTTTTCCTCCATATCCACAGCTACGACTGCTTTTACCTCCGTTTGTTGTTCCTAAACAAACAGTCACAGTCATATCTGAGCTGATAGTTTTGGTGAAGACCTACCTTCTTGTTGTACGGGTTTGTAATAACCAAGAAGGTATCGTCTGACCCCGACAGGAGGTACTCTCCTGTGTCGTTCCAGGATATAGTGTTGACCTGCAGAGACACGACAGCTTGGATTAAGAGAAGATGCATCATTAGACTGCAGAGAACATTCATCCCGAAACAGGTGGTTGATCGGTCGATTAGCTGGACAAGATTTTGCTAATCGGGCAAAAAATATTAAATGTTTGCAGCGTCTCCGATGAGCAGTGAGAAGATGAATCTCAGAAGCTGAGCTTGTATTTTCCTTTTGTGTTTTATCTTATTTCTCTGTATCTGTGTATTTTCTTGTGAAATGTCAAGCTTTTACAATCAGAGGATGAGATCAGTAAATCACCTTCACAGTCCAAAAACAAACACTTGGACCACAAGAACAAAAAGGGCTTGAAACAACTTATCAATATAAAAAAGGTGTAATCGATAAGAAAAGTCGTATTTTCTTGGCTTGGTCAAACAACTTTTAGTGACATTTAATAAACAAAAACTCTGGTCACTCTTTCTTTCTGTTAACCGATCAGTGTTTCACCGTCACGCTACAGAATCACTAACACGACTAAAATCTTTCCCACGAGTGACGACGGATCATTTCCAGCGATCCTGAAAACTGAACTCGCAGCTCAGTCTGATCAGAGGCTTTAACAGGTTTGAATCGATTCCTGAGAAGCAGCGTCTGAAGGGGGTTCAGATGTTATTAGGACGAGTGGGTGAATCTGCCTCTGGTGTCTCTCCTGTGATGAAACAGTAGGAGACAGATGCTGCCAAGTAGATTCAGACGGAGGCGGAGATGCAGCGGCGAGGTCAGGTGATGTGGTGCGATATGGTTCGACAAATTTAACCAGAGCAAAATACTGCATTGAACTGTTTTTTATTTTTTATTTTTATATTTTCTCCCCCACTCCGACCAACAACTGCAAATTGTATTTTGCCACTGATCCAGATCAACTGCAACATCCACCTACTTCTGTTTTTACTGATTTTGCAACATTTGATGAGACGGTCTGAGAGGTGACAACAACAGCTGCTAATGGCAACACCAGAAAAACAGGAAACAGCTTCACTACATATAACTACTGACACATGTCAGTTTTATTATCAGTTCACCTGCTTATTATCAAAGTCATATTAGAACGTCTCTGTTATTATCATTTTTTTCCCCCACAGACAATGACTTTCATCTTAAATAATCATAATCATGCAGTAAATCTGTGAACCTTTTCAAATTATTGATAAAATGGTTTCTGATTACATCTTTCTGCTTATCATTTGATTCAGTGTTTTTCAACCTTGGGGTCGGGACCCCATGTTGCGTCGCCTGAAATTCAAATGGGGTCGCCTGAAATGTCTAGTAAAAAATTACTAATAAAAATATTTTTTTTAACTAATTATTATTCTTTTTCAAATTATGATTAAAAACACCACACACAATCTTAAACAACTATATTCTATACTTTCACTTTCTCAAATATGAATCGAGTTCAAATAAAATGTAGCTTGAGTGACGGGGTCGCCAGAGATTTGGGTCGTGAGCCAAAAAAGGTTGGGAACCACTGCTCTAATTGTTCAGATTCTTTTTTTTTTCTTTCAGTAATCTATATTTTTAAAGCATTATTTGTAAAGCACGTTGTAACTGTGTTTGGAAAAGTGCAATATACATAAAGTATATTATATAATTATGAAACAGTAGATACTAGTAGATAGTTGACTTCCTGCTGAAAGCCTCCGTGTGGATCAGCTGCTACATCAACCAGCCCATCGATCGACTGACCTTTGTTTGCAAACATACTGGTTGAACTATTGATTATTTACTGCTCAGTTTAGTCTATAATGTTCCACAAATGATGCTCAGATGACAGCAGCCTTTACCAGCCATAAGTAATTTAACACAGAATATCTGCGCTTGTCTCTAAACACTTCACTCATCCACAAAATGCAATAAAAGCATTCGTCTAATCCCTTTCCCTGTATCAGTTCGGATTTAGACCTGGCAGGTATCAAAGAGCGGCTCCTCCTGGGGGTTTCGTGTGCCGTGGTTGTTGTGGTGTTTTGGACGGACGGACCGGCGGTCTGGCCGATACTGTGACAGGACGCGTGACTGTTGTGTCAGCTTCAGGTTTCTCAGAGGCATCAACAACCTGACCTGAAGTCAGAGATCTGCTCTCTGTCAGAGACTCGGGCCTCAAGGAGCGACAGGGAAGAAATGACATGGACATGGACACACACACACACATAAACGAAGATGTGGGGCACTTACACAGCCATCATGTACATTCAGTGTCGCTTCAAGTTTAAGCCTCTGCACGAATTCTCTTCTACCTGTGAAGAGAGAGAAATTGTAAAAGTTAGAGAGTAAGAGTTAAAATCAAGGAGTAACAAAAACATGTTTCTGTTTCTTGTTTATATAGAGAATATTTTTCCTCTTTTTCAGTTATTTTTTTGGGTGTTGTTTTGTCTTTCGAGTCAGATCAATCTGAAAATGATTTAAATTGCACACAGAAGGATTTACAAAGCCTGTGCATATTCTCATTTGTCCAGGTCATAGTATCTCAAAGGAATTTAAATCGAAAGCAACTGGACTTGGTTATTTGTCTATGAAAGTTAAAAAGAAATTTTCCTAGACAAATAACCAAGTCCAGTTGCTTTCGATTTAAATTCCTTTGAGAGGGATTTACAAACAAATTTTGGGATTTATATGTAAAACAAACAACAAAAACAAACTCTCCACAATAATATTCTTGTGGTTGGCTGAACGGAGGGAGACATGTGATGACTTCCTGTTGAAATAAAATACCTTTTGGGGGGATTTTATGGACAGAGACATTTACATTTATAATCCCCCATTTGTGATTCCTCCTGTGTGCGTTTATTCATTTGAGACACGAGATCAACCTGACATATTAATTGGACAGGGCAGTGGGGGAGTGACAGGAAGGTTGGAGAAGAGAGAGACAGAGTCGTGAGGCGTGAGTGTGTGTGTGTGCTCCCTTCAGACAGTTGAGAAACAATAAAACACACACTGAGGTACGATCCGAGACTCATTAACATTAACTCACTTGTGTAGAACCACAACAGACATATTTTGACCTGTGAATCCATTTCTCATTGACTGTGAATGGAGCAGGACAATGATATTTAAGTGATGAGCTCTTATTTTGAAAAGCTTCTCCTCCTCATCCTCAGTAATAATGAAGGTCGTCAATGTCTTTTACACCTTCACCTGCTCAAATCAAAGGAGGATCCCTGTTTCTGGATGTGATGTGTGAAGCACTGTGAAGCGTCTGTGCACAGTCGTGTCTGGGCGTCTCACCGCTGCGTCCTGCACCGACAGAGACCGATCAGGTGTTTACATGTCGGTTTATCCTGGTTTCTATCCCACCACAACCCAGGAGACTCATAATAACCAGGACGATTCTCCACCACGCTGTTGATCATAACCAGGAGGCTGCGAGTGAGCATGTAAACACTCTCTCTGTGACTGATGGACGGACTATACACTACACAGTCAACATGAAACTCATTTCCAGTCAGGACTGAGGCTGCAGCTAACAACTACTTTCATTATTGACTGAGCTGGCGATTTTCTGGATTTATGAAATCATCTCTCAGTCTATGAAATGTCCAAATCCCAAAGATATCAATTTCAATGTAAATTTTTTTTTATTTTGTCATTTTTGCATATGAAAATATGTTAACAATTACTCAACAATCAAAATCGGTGTTGTAAAAAACTTGGGAGGACCTCTGTAGTTAGAGGAGTTATGATGAACAACATGGAGAAAATGAATAAAAACCATTTTCAAATTCAAAATACGACCTTTCAAGTCTGTGTCCCACCTCCACAACATTCACACTCAGGTTTTGTGTTGTAGTGTGCGGCCGGTGTTAAAATGACAAAAGTCAGTATGCAGCACTGAAAAACCCTTCAGTTGTTGAGTGTGCTGTTGACACTGCAGCCACAGTGCAATAAAAAAAACATAAAAACAGTCCAGTCAACTCTTTTATATGAGAATAACACAGCAAACCTCCTTTGTCCCAATAACGTAGGTTTTCTCTTTCAGAAACTGATCAACCAAACCTAACTCTGTCAGCAGGACGGACAGGTTTCTTCCTACCAGGTGCTGCTGCGTATCCAACTTTAACTGCTGGTTTTATTAGCACTGCAGGGGCTTTTTCTCTCCCACTGAAGAGTCAAGAGACGAGGCCGAGCCGGTTTCAGAGAGCTAACACGAACTGACAGTCGGAGCCGATCCTGAAGCTCCCGAACACAGACACTAATATTAATCCCACATATTAAAATGTGATCCAATAATCTGAAAAAATAATCCTCACAGTCAAAAATCAGTTCCCTATCATATTATTATCATATATTGTTGTGTAAAAACATCCCTGACAATCATCATTTAAAACGTTGAGCAGAAGAAATGAATATTTACTACGTTAATGGTCCAAAACCAGTGGGCTGTGAACATGATGGTTAAAGAGGTCAGCGTGAATAATGTTGTAATGCACAAATGACTTTACTTTATTAATCCCCAAAGAGAAATGCATTATGTCTGCAGCTGCAACAAATTATCATTTTATTTTATTTATAAATGAATAAACTGAAAACTGGTCAGTATTTGGTCAGTCATCCATGGAAATAGGAAGGACAGAGGATGCTAAAGAAGTCAGACAGGGGTCAATAAATAGATTTAGTTGTTTTATTTCTAGTTTAATCATGAATCGATGTCAGGACATTGTGTTTCAACATCTGTCTTAACCCTGTTGTTTTTGCTTTTCCTCTCTGTCTTCATTACAGTCTCTCATGGCCCTGTCAATAATAACTCCTATATCCCCCCTGTACAGCATCAACATGGAGTCATTTCACCTCCCCGGAAGTTTCTCTGTTGGAATTTGATGTGGACCACTGTTTGTCGCCCCCGCCCCCTTCTCAGAGCTAAATATATCCCACAAGAGCTCTGAGCCACACACACACACACACACACACACACCACTGCATGTATCCTCCTCAACACATCCACAATAACTGCTTGAACCATATCTCAGTCCTGCTAAATACAGCGCTGACTAAACCTCCGCGGCCCCCCGCCCCACCTCTACAGGCCTGTAAATCTCCATTCAAACACTGTCAGGTGCTGACTTTTTGACAGGACACACTGCAGACGAGTCTCAGAAAAGCCTCGCTCTCAGCCTGGTGCCAGCGGCTCCGTCCGTCCTACGTTGTGCTCTGCGGTCACCGCTGCTCTTAACACGCTTGCTCTCCCACAGACAACACACAGTCACAGACAGACACACGCATCAAAAGACCAAGAGAAAAAATGACCTCCGATGAGGAGAGGAAAACTCTGTCGGTGTTACAGCTTTGGCCTCAGCAGCCTCACCAAGTCACAAACAGGATATGGACCATTTAAAAAAAAATTAAAATAATATTATACCACATTAACAGCTGCTTTTCCACCCAGACTATGAAGCTTTCAAGGAACCCAGTATGTTGACATCCAATAGAAGAAATAATGAATCACTCACCATTAATAATTCATAATTGCTTTGTTATTATCAGTTAGTAAAACTCTTATTTGCTGCAATCTGTTACATGCTGATAATAATTAGTAACAGTGTTTTGAGATATTGGACTGACATTTTGTGTAACATCAGATTAGTGCCTTTAGTGTATGTTTTTTTTATTACATATTATTCATTATTATTATTAATTATATTTATTATGCTGTTCTTTTGGGTGATGGAGATTAACTGCAGCTTGGATACAAGACTCAACATGGCACAGCTGCTTCCTCCACTACCTCAAGATATAGGCTGTGAATAACTCAAGGAAGACAGTATATTGGCATGTGATTTTACACCTGAGAGGACAAATAATCAATGTCAATGATATTGTCGTCAGCTCAATACACCGCACTTCTGTTACAGGTTCTTCCAAGTTACTGAGTATCACTTTTTTGTATATAGGGCTACAAAAGTATGAACTGTAAGCTGTGTGCTAATTTCAATTGTGAGCAGAATTTAGATTTGCACTTTGTAGCTATTTATATATGAATGATGACACTTGTCTATAATGATACTGCGAAACTCTGACCACTTCCTCTCTACACATAACCGCAGCAGAAAGAAAGCGGTTTTTAGGTCCCCATAAATGCATTACATGATTGTTTTTATTACATTTTTCACATCCATTTTGACTGCTATACTTCAGAGTTCACTTATATAAACATATAGAGATGATGCAGCCTGCAGATGGTTGGTTTACTGTACATTAACTCTGTGCAAAATCCTGTGGTTGCACAGAAATTACATTTATGCAGCAAATCAATTAAATCTCTCAGGGAGGGTATGAATATGAGTTTTTGCTGCAGCTACACAACCTCTTGGAAGAGCTGCACTACCATGGGTTATACATAACACTTAATCCCATATGTGGTCGCTTTAGCTCCAGACTCTCACATCTCCTCTTTTACATAAGTAAATTAAATTTGCATGCGGTCACAGTGGACGGCTCTGACTTTGCAGAAGCAGCAGCAGCAGCAGCAGCAGCAGCAGCTCTGTTATTAATAAGAAAGCTTGAAGGCACAGCCATGTTGGGTTTTACTGTCAGTTCACCAGGTATCTGCTTAATAAAAGCATGATAGATAAATAAAATAACACATTTCCTCAGTATGTGCTGTGGGTTGGTGTTAGCGTTGAGGAGGAGGAGGAGGTTTGTTTTTGTTCTTACCCAGGTAGTTGGTCCTGATGGTGTTAGGCTCGTTGTATCCAATTAAGCGTTTATTTACATCCCAAACCAGGTTGCCAGTGCAGGACATTGTGACCATATGTGGCTTTTAATTAACAATAACATTGAAACTAAGCTAACCCTTTCCTGTTGATGTCGCCTTTTCTCTACCGTCGCCTCGGTTTTACCATCGGGAACAAGTCCCCCCCCCCCCCAGTCTGTTGGGACGGCGCTAGCGCTAACAAGCAGCGATCCTCGGTGTTTGCATGGCCGGCGGAAAGGCTCGCTGCTCCGGTCCTGTCCCTGCGATCCCGCTGCGTTTCCGCCGACTGTGCCCCCTGCTCTCCGGGCTGCTAACTGTCCGTCCTGCTAGCCTAGCCTGGTGTATTTCTCCTAGCAGACAGCGGTCAGCTGTGTCCAAACAACGCGATAAACAGAGAGGCGCTCGGTCTAATTCGCCGAGTGCAGCTGGGGCGGGCGGAGTCTGTCCAGAGAAGTTTGGAAGGCATGGAGCCAACTCTATGCTGTTTGGTTTTTCTTAGTAGTGCCATAGACATTTATTTAATCACGTTTTGTCAATGTTATTAGACTGACCTAATTAGACTTTAGGGCTAGAGGTAAAATTATTTGATTGAAATACAGATTATCAAATCTTGGAGCTCAAAAATTAAGACTAGTTTGTTTTTTGTTTTTTCATAAGGACCATCTTCTGTGTTCATTTTTTTTTTTTTTTTTTAAAGCAAGGTCCAGATCAGCAAGGCGTTTTTGATATCCGCTAACATGTTTATAAAATAATTTTCTGTTATACAAACTGAAGCCTGCAAATATCACAGCCATGCTGTGAAACCTCACGTCTCTTTAAACACAAGTAAATCACATTTACTGCCAGGCTTTGCTGTATTCATGTAGGTTTGCTCTGACTTTGCAAGAGGGTGCAAAGAAAGCACTGTGTTTTGTAGATGGCTTGGCACAGGACTAGTTTGAATGTAGAAATGTCTTTATTTGGATAAACCCCTTGAGATGTATCATCTCGTTTTCGAGGGGGTCCAGTTTGCAGCACAGTTATGTTGGGTCGCTACCATAGACTGGTCGCTACTTTGGTGTAGGATGTAAACCAGTTGAACAGATAGCATTTGATGCGGTTTTAAGACGTTTCCAGACACCTCAAAGAAAGGACCCAGGGAAAAAAAGTGGAAGCTGGCCATTTTGTTACAGAGCCTTCTTATGAAACAGGGTCATGAGATCATACAGCAATGCAGGACTGACCTTAACTGATATTTCACTTCAGAGTTTCATTTTTTTTTTAAAATAGGCCACCTATAACAAAACAATCTCTGTACAGCACAGTCCAGAATCTGATGCTTTTGCACCTTGAAGAAGTCTATAATATAGGCCTACTGCTGGAAAATATTTTGTCAGAGTCAGTTTTACATGGTATAATCCATCCATGGTAGGAATCCATTTCGGCCTAGCAACTCAGTAATTTATTTTCAGAAAGAATTGAAGGTTAGTATTAGCCTACCTTAAAATCTGAACATTTATTTTTATTCCAGTTTAGAAATGGACAAAATGCTCCAGATGCTATCCTATTTCCCACTCACCAAGCTGTCTCAGTGTTAATTCAAGTTAGAGCAACAACATGCAACATAATATATATGATATAATATGACTATTACTTTGAGTTTTGACTTACCGTATGGCGTATGCTCATAACCCTATATTGAAGTCCATTGAAAGGGGTTGGGTAAATAGACAGAGAAGTAAAAAGAAGAAAAGAGAGAGCATTTCATACAGATTTTTGCCATTATCTTTCTTGACTTCAAACCACAACACTCAACCAGACTGGAGAGGAAATGATAGTGAAAATGGGAAGTGTTTTTAAAAAAAGAAAAGAAAAGATCTTTCTGTCTCCAATTTGTTGTAAACGTTGATTCATACCCACCCAGTTAGGATACGCCGGTTTTATAAAAGAAACTAGGTCAAATCCACCAATCACATCGAGGGTCTGACGCGGCGGACCAATGGGAATGGAGGGAACGTGTGGCCCCGCCCCTCACGTGATAGGTTGCATCGCACGGACAGAAAGTCACCTCGTCGTGTCGGTCAGAGAGGAGCTAACTGACGGCTAGCAGCAGCAGCGCTAGCATGTTCACAGAGCCGCCGGGGGAAGGTCGACAGTAGGACAGCAGCATCTACCTCTACCTGTACAATCACCTGCCGTTCATTTATTTATTCACCTGTCGACGTCCTTCAAGGAGGCAAAACAAAACGGTTTTTCTTTTAAAACAATCCTGTGGCTGTAAAAGGGAGAAACGCTGCTATATTAGCTAGCCGTGTAGCAGAGCTAGCTGTAAGTTTCTTTATTTCAGTGTGAGCAGCTTCATCCACATCTACAGTCATGGCTGCGCTCAGAGCCTCCTACCACAGGATCCTGGACAAGGTTGAGCACATGTTGCCCGCCAAGCTGAGACCCCTGTACAACCATCCGGCAGGTAAATTCACAACCCCCGGTTTGTGCTCAGTCTGAGTGTGTGTGTGTTTATGATGGTGGTGGCTGTTTGACAGATGTGGCGGGGCTCCCGTCCAGCTGTTTTGATATGAGGTGGATAGATGCAGCACCTGCAGCCATTCCCGAGGGAGTGAAAAGCAGCTGCAGCCTGTGTTTGTTTGTTGTAGTTTGAGGTGTGTGGAGGTCGTTGCTTCAAGGTGCCAGTGGGAGGGAGAGACCCTGGTTTTATGCACCAGCTCAGAGGCTCAGTGTCTGAAGAGGAACTGGGTCTGTGACAGGGTCAGGGTGCAGCCCTGTTTGTCCTATAGCCTGAGAGTTATGTGTGGTGTTATGGTATGGATAAGTGGAGGGTTCAAAGGTATCGACATAAAAAAGGCACTCAGATTTTCAGCCAATTCTGTCTCCTTACTGCCATGTTATTAACTTTGTACAAGTTAATAACAACATAAAGCCAATGGGTCATGAACAGTGCAAAAAAGGAAAATACATTTTCCCAAACTTCAATTAGTGTCATTAAATATATAACTGAAGTTAAGTCATTGGCAGTGCCTTTAATGTGTTTGTGTTTTTCTTTGATAGTTTTTGAATGGACAAAAAATTTAGAAGAATCGCTCAAATTTTTCTGTCACAAGTTGTGCAACTGAAGTTATATAATAGATATAAATCAAAGAGAAAACTATAAGAAGCTGAAAAGAAGCAAATACTAGGTATTTCGGCATGATTAAAGCACTTAAATGATTATGGGGTAATTATCTGAGAGTGACCTAAGGCTTATTTTTAACAGCTTTGTTTACACACCTTGTTGTCATAAAAGTATATTTTGTCAACTCTTGTTGCTTTCAGTGGATGAGGGAAGTTAAGAAAACAGAAAACAGCTCCCAGTTTAATGCAGTCCAACAGATCAGAAATCCAAATTACACATTAAAACCTTCATTAAAGGAAGATTTGTTGCATTAGGCTGCATTATAGTTGTAGAAGTAGAAACACCTAGCAACTCAAGAGTGTGTGTTTCCCTTGTGAAAGTACAACTTGCACACATATTGTTTTCTCTCTGACACTGATATTAACTAGAGACTACTGAGATTAAGATTTTACTGGCGTCACCGGTGACGCTCTGATCTTTGTTTTGTCTGTTCAAGGGCACAAGGACTTTCGGACCAGGTATAAAGGGGCGGCAACATACGCCAACTCCGTCACATATAATTTGCAGTGACATACCTTGTTTAGCCTGCAACACTGGTCGGGAATGTGTCCAGAGCTGATTTCAGACCTGCAGCCTTTTTTACACTCCCTCATGCTTTTCTCCCCTTTGCTGTTGCTAATGAGGTTTATGTGAGTTTTCTCCCAGCGACTCAGACGGCCTGAGGTGTCCAAGTCTCTTACACAGATTTGCAGGCCTGACTGTCTCGGGTTCGGTCTAATCTTTTCACCCAGTAGAAAAGCCTGGTAGGAAGATTATCTACAGGACAGAACCTCAGTGTTTGCTATGAGACGTTCACCGTCCTCCTGATGATCCCTCATCTCAGCCTTAAAAAAAAGATTAAGTTATGTTTACAGTGTAAGCTTTGAGATTAAGAGGAGTTTTGTCATCAAAACAAATTAAATTTCAATCAAAACTGACTTGAAATTGACTTGTCTACTGCTGTAAGCAATTATTGATTAATCTGCCAATTATTTATGCGGTGAATTGATTGATTTTGTTTATGGTTTGTCAAAAATTCACAGTGCAAGTACTGAAAGGCCAAAGTCTTGTCTTCAAACTTTTTTTTTTTTTACTGATTTGTGAAGTTTTAACAAATATAGTTTACCCATTAACTAAAAATCTGTTTGTTTTGTGTCTGATTTGTCACATTTTTGTGTACTACGTCCCATTGCGCCATCTATTTGACCTATGTAATTTACTTCATGCAGGTACATGTACATGATTTTGCAAATATTTGCCCCTCTGAGACGTTTTTCTCTACGTCTGTACTGGAAAAAATATTCTAATATGATTACAGTAGATGTTGCAACAGAGGGTTTTTGTTGTAAGTAGCACAGAACCGATTAAGTTTCCTCCCAGCACGTTTTGTTACACTGAGCCGTCCAGGTATCTGTTACACTGATGCTCCGACGTGACTGTCTGGAGTTTGGTTTCATATTTACACTCATTCAGAAAATCCTAGACCTCGAGTGTTCATTAGTGACCTCAGAGAAAATCCATGTAATTAAGAGAAACAATAAATCACACATTGTCACAACATGATTGCATGCTTCTAATTTCTTTTGCTTTTTTATTCTAGGACCTAAAACTGTTTTCTTCTGGGCCCCAGTGTTTAAATGGGTAAGTACTTTATCATATATTATTTTGACCCTTCAAAATAAAACTTTGTCAACGTACGATCTACTCATCAGAAGTTGCATAAATATGTGTGTGGTAGCTATTTAAATCACCGATGCATATGTTATTTGGATATTTATAAGAGCCTACATGCAGTAATGTTGTGTTTCATCCTTTGAGGGTCCCAACACTGAGTTTGGGAAAGAAAAACATGTTCTCTTGTCCACAGGGTCTGGTGGCAGCCGGTTTGGCTGATATGACTCGACCAGCAGATAAACTCAGTGCCTCCCAGTCTGGAGTGCTGACGGCCACAGGTGAGATGAGATGTCAATAATATCCATCATAATGTTTCAGTTTCAAACACACATTTGTTTAATTTCCAAGAAAATGTTGCAGCTGATTCAAGTTACTGGGTGTAAAAGTTCCCTTCATGTTGGAAAATAATATGAAATCACACTAAAGACATCCTGATTGTAACTTTTCACAATGTGAAACTTGAATTCACCTTTCATCACAGCGCTCGTAGAGAATTTTGACCAATCTGTGCAAAAGGTCGACTGATGCATCTGCTTTTGCAATATGTGTCTTTCAACAAATCTTATCTTTTGCCAAAAACATAGACTGGGTCATCCATGTGCATAACCTTCACTCATAGCTGTCGTTCTTCTCCACCAGGTCTCATCTGGTCCAGATACTCGTTGGTCATTATCCCCAAGAACTGGAACCTGTTTGCCGTCAACTTCTTTGTCGGCAGCGCGGGAGCCTCCCAGCTCTACAGGATCTGGAGGTTCGTAGTGAATTTACAGTAACGAG
Organism: Trachurus trachurus; assembly: GCF_905171665.1. Taxonomy (NCBI): domain Eukaryota; kingdom Metazoa; phylum Chordata; class Actinopteri; order Carangiformes; family Carangidae; genus Trachurus; species Trachurus trachurus. The sequence continues at coordinate 19,617,352 of NC_139899.1, forward strand.
TCCTCACTGATATCTGTTATTACCCCTCTAATGACCAGTAATATTAAAGAATCCAAGATAAGTTAACAGTAGCTTTGTGAGATATTCAGTCCTAAATCGTTGCTGATATGAAATCATAGAGACAAGTTAATTTTTAACTACATAGACTGCAGCAGCTGCTACAGTTAAGAGTTGTAGTAAATGTGCAACACACAGTACTTTTCATGTTTGCTCAGATTTCACATGTCGACAACTGACTGAACTCCAGCAGGAAAGTGTTGAAATATTTCCTACAAAGAGAGAAGCTCTGTGATTGATTAGAAATTATGATTAGAAACGATTTAAGCAATGATGATTTAGTGAAAATGAGACATGTGGTCAGGAAAACAACATCCATTGGATAGGTTATAATGTAGAAACATGGCGGCGCAAGATGGCAACACTCTCTAAAGCAAGACCCTTGCTATACTGTATGTATATAAAAATTAAAGAATAATTGGGCTACGAAAACCAAACAAATTTTGTTTTGTAGTGATTATAAACTTTATACACTATTACACACGGGACCTTTAATAAATAACAATGACAATTTCAGTCCAGGGACTTTAAACAGTGATGGTTGAAGTACATCCCAACATGTAGTCATCGTGATGGATATCAAAGATTACTAAGCAACGTCTACGTCTTCTTGAGTTTGTATAAATCTGTCCATTACTTAGTCACAAGCCTGGACAAATATCTTGAATGAACAGACTCATAAGCCATACAGCTAATAACAGTGTGGATGAATGTAAACAATAGTGGGGTGTTAGATATCATCAAAAATGTATTAATTTTTGAAGGTGTCATAATCAAACTAGTCTTCGTCCTGCAGTACAGTTGGACAGCAACAGAGTCTGTGACTCCTAACCAATTACCCACAAAGGCTGAAATAAGGCTCTGTCCTGACTTTGTAGCCTTTATAACCTGTAACATGATATTTTGTTCTATTCAATCATGGAAACACCTGTCCAAAGAAACACTTTTTTTTTGCAAACTTCCAGAATAAGAACCTTTTTTAAGATATATTTTGGGCTTTTCATGACTTATTATATCAGAGACAGTCTGGCAAAGACAGGAAATCAGGGGAAAGAGGGGGTGCACATGCAGCAAAGGGCCGCTAGCCAGATTTGAACCCATGCCTTAAAGCTGTTGATGTTTTTTCCCTCTAACAGGCACAAGCAGGATGTGAAGGCAGAGGAGGCGGCGGCAGCAGCAGCAGCGGCGGCAGCGGTGGCTGCAGAGTCCTGAGTGCTCGTGTTGCCGGCGCTCCACCTGCAGTGGACTGAAAGGGAGACTTCACACCAGGCACTAACCTGCCCCTTCTCATCATCCCATGTCGTCTCCATTACATCCATGCCATAACCATTATTCTACCACATTAAGCCTGTTGGCCCTGTTGGAAATGTGCACTTTTTACTTAAGTTTCAAATTTCCTCAGGGTGTTACAAAAAAAAGAGAGAGAAAGAAAGAAAGAAAGAAAACAGACAAGAGTACGGTTTTTTAAATAATGTAATCGACACACACTCAAGAATGGTCGTCATCAACGCACAAGTACCGCTTGCTCAACAAGTTGTATGATTGTACATTGTTTGGTTAAAGTTCATGCTTGATATATCGTGCACTATGTGGGAAGTTTTGCTTTTTCCATCATTATTTTTCAGGTGTAGCAAATCAGTACCTCATGCAATAATTTCCCAAAAAAAGAAAAAAAAAGATGTATCTCTTGGATTTGTGTTGAACGTGGTTGAAGGAGTGTTTCCAAATGAAAACTAAGAGGGATGCCAACACATTTATATTTGGGTTTACTTATTTATAATTTGACCACAGTCGCGCCATCTGTACCTCAGTGATTATTAAACCATTATTCATCACCATGTAACAATTCCTTCCATTTTAATGGCTTTAAGTACTTTAATTTGTGTGAGAACAAATTCTAATTTATGAATAACTTGATTAAATCTTTCTCTTGTAGTCAAAGATGTATAGAGATGCTGTTATTTTCTGATTCTCTTATCAGGAATACTTCCACCAATGCCACATGTTTATCCTGTGCAGCTTTTTATTGATTGTTACCGACAGAGTCGACCAGTGAACACTGGCACCGACGCTGTAACCCTGACTCTTTAATATCAACGCAATGCTTCTGATGCCTCTCAGTTCTTAGAAGAGTGTATATTTTTCCTCCCACATGTATATTTGTTTTTTTTTCCCACTTGATTTTTAGCAATAATTGAGGTCATCACTTTTAAAATATTTCTTGGATCTGCTGACTGTTTGAACAAATGGCACTTTGAAGATCGATCATTAAGGCTCTGTGGCTATGTAATGCTAATAAATCTGGTTTAACACCTGCAGTTGATTTTACAATTACAACTATACAGTAAGTGACTGACCATTAAGATGCAAGTCAATATACGGAGCTGTCAACTTTACACATTTAAGGTGTGTTTACTTGTCATGGTATTCAATCCTGTTGAACAGCTTGATTTGTGATATTTACAGTATATAGTTTTATTTTAGCTAGGGTTAGGGTGGGTCAGCTGTATATAAAAACAATGTGATATGATTAACCAACATGAACTAAGGGCAGGTGAATGGATTTAATGCCTTCTCAAGAGCAGGAGACAAGAGAAGCTGAACTTCACCCCCCAATCTGCCTACACTTTAAACTACAGAGCAACTGCATCAAGCAAGTCCCAACCTCAGCTGCCTGAAGAGAGTAAACTGTTCTGAGATCTGGAGACAGCTTACAGACACAGGGGCTTATTTTGTGTAATTAGGCCTCAGCTGTAGTGAAGGTTGGATGCTGCTGTGACCGACCTTTAACTGATGGTGCAAACCTCAGAGGAGACACTCAAAACACTCAATACACTGTGTCCAAAATCCCTCACAACTCCCTTTTAAGTGGATGAAGTGAGTGTAGTGATGTTAGGATGTGTGAATAGTGAACAATTATACAAGAATCAACTCAAACAAATGATGGTTTACCACAAAATTTTATTCACAACCTTTAACAGTGAGTCAGGCTTAGCGTTTGCCACCGACACGGGGTGCGCTCATCTTCATGGGCTTAGCGATCTTGGGTTTCTGTGCAGTCTTGGCTGCAGCCTACAGAAAGAGAAACACAAGAAACATGTGATTAAAGACAAATTCAATAACCCGATGAATACTGAACAGGATTCACTAATATACAGCTCTGGAAAAAATTAAGAGACCACTCCCAAAATGATCAGGGTCTCTAGTTTTACTATTTATAGGTATGTGTTTGAGTAAAATTATTATTTTTTTTTTATTCTATCAACTACCGACAACATTTCTCCCAAAATAGAAAAAAAAAAAAAAAAAAAAAAAGGTCATTTAGAGCTTTTATTGGCTAATGACTAAACTAGTCTAAATAACAGAAATATCAAGTCTTTTCAGACCTTGAATAATAATAATGCAAAGAAAACATGTTCATATTTATTCCTAAAGAACACCGCAAGAATATTTAACTCAGGAAGAGTTTATAAATCAGTTTTTGTGGGATAATGTCAATATTTAATCCAGTAGTGGTTTTTATAATCTTCCTATAAAATCAGATGTGGTTCAGGTGATGACCTCATCAGTGTCTCATCAAGTAGAATGAGTTGTGTTTGTGTTGGTATTTTAAAAAGAAAAGAATGACTGTCATACATGTAGAGATGCTTTCAAGAAACACTTGTGAAAGTGGTCTCTTAATTTTTTTCCAGAGCTGCATGTGCATTCAACGTCAAAGCTCTAAAATAACTATTTCTTACTGGCCAATTAAAAAAAAGAAGAAAAAAGTAGTTTTTGCTGCTTAGAAGGATGAAGCCCTGATTTAATAAGGAGATCTTACTTTTGCGCTTGGGGCAGCGGGCTTCTTGGTTGCCTGCTTTGCCTTCTTGGCCTCCTTGGCAGCTCTGAAGGAAGAACGAGAAACAAATCAAGTTTATAGAAGCAAACAGGAACAAGCAACAAGATTAAAGTCATAAACCTGCCACTCGCATTTCCAATGTGTTCTTCAGTGGTATAACTGAGGCAGAACAGATGGACTCAATCTGAACACTTTAAGTCATATTTGATAGATATTGACCAAAATGATGCCAAACTGATGTTGTGAATTAAGTCATACAGTGAAAGACCCATGACATTAAAGTCATTGCAAATCTTCACCTGGTCTGCAAGCTAAATAAATGTATAAGGGCATGATGCGTCTTTAGCTGCAGAGTTTCTTAAAATCTAAGAGAAACCTAGAAATCAGATGATATATAGAGGTAGTTTGTGTCGTACCTGATGGCCTGCTCCCTCTGGGCCTTGCGGACCTCGGGCTTCTGGTTCCTCTTGGCCATGATCTCAGCCAAGGAGGCCCCAGTGATGGCCCTCTGGAATTTGACGGCGCGGCGGGTGCGCTTCTTGGTCACCTCTTCCTGTTAAAGACACAACAAGGAGACTTCAGTTTTTTTTTGTCGGCCACAATCACAATCCCTCAATATTACTTCAGCATCATGTCCTCCCCCCCAGCTCAACCTCTGTTCACTGAATGAGATTAGAAAAAAGGACCGGTAGCATCCTACATCTTCAGTAGATGACAATGTTCAGATGTGTGGTGTAATTGGCCAAACACTTTCCCAGTCAACATTTCTCAATAGCAATATTGGAAAAGTCCCAAACTTCCATCAGCTGATGTCTTCCGATACCTCACACATGAATATTAACATCAGATACTGCAAACAGCAGATTTTTGTACATTATGAAGACCAAGATACAACAATTTGGCTATTAAGTTTTAGTTTGTCTAAATTAATTCCCTGCAGAAACCCTGAAATGCTGCTATCGGTGAAAAGCAGCATTTTAGACTGCACATAAAACACAATTATGATAGGTAACAGGACATGTTGGAGAGTTTGGAGGCTGACCGATGGTGAGAGGTCAATAAAGACGTCAAAGGCCAGTACTATGATCTCCTGTTGTTCTATGGCTGCAGGTGTGGAGTGAGCACTGCTGCCCAGACTGAAAAACACAGTCAGACAACAGCACATAACACAGACCAACACTGTGCACACCATTCACCCACAGCCAAACCTAACTGTGCAGCCAAGCGGAAATAAAACTTGTGTTGTGCTGAAGTTTAATAGTCTGAACAAGTACAGATCAATGAGAATGATTTTGTGTAACCCACCACACTTAGTCCCGTGGGAAACCATCTGCTGTGATGAAACTTTGCAGCAGTGGATTTACACATTTTTCAACTTTGAGACATCAGTGGTAAACGTTCAGCAGGAAATTAACACACACCATTTCATCTATCAAACATCAGCACCAAAGGGAGTCACTCCAACAAATACTTTTAGACGATACAGACGACTACTTTGGTATAGTGATATCCACAAATTAGAAAAACGGTGCACATTTTAATAACCACTTCCCCTGAACAGCACACATAGTATTGTTACTTACAGACTGGCCCTTCTTGTGCTTGCGTCTGTACAGCACAGTCCAGTTGATCTGTCTGGGGTTCCTCTTGGCCAGGAAAGCAGACTCACATTTGGCGTTCAAGAACTGGAACACCTGATGAACACAGGAAACCAAACTTTAAAAGACTTGTCATACATTTATCTTCAAACATGACTTCCTAGTCTATTAGATTGAATTGTGATTAACTGTTTTATGTAGAGAAAAAAAAGATAGCAAACACTGAAGGAAGTACTGGTTGAAATTTCCCAGAGCCCCTTGTGCCATCTACAAAATGCTGGTTATAACCAATCAGTCCAGATATTGTAATCTACAAATGCATGCAACTTTTGGCAAAATAGCAATTCAAATGTCAAAGCTTTTGCTAAACCAGTCTCTTCTAACACTCATGTAACGTCTGATAAAGTCACCACGCTGTTTATCTATTGTTTAGTATCAAGTACCATCAATAACCCTCAAGGATCTGGTGAACACCTTATTGCACCTGAGAGTTTCTACACATGTAACTCAAGTGTCACAGCAACTTAGATCACGGACCATGGAGGTAAAATATCGAGTGACAAGTGATTGTGTCCACGCTGTCCAGCTGAAGTTTGGGTTGTGAAGTTTTTCGTATCACTAGTTGATTCACACAGTTTGTCTCACACATTGACGCTGTCAGCTAACGTTAGCATTGACATAGCATAGCACTGAGCCGACGAGGCCTCTCCAGAGACAAATACAGATGTTATTTACACACTGTGGGACACTTGGACAGCGAATACTTGGATTTAATAGGGTAAACTGTAAACCACACCACTGCAGACGAAGCTCAGACAACCCGGCTTCGGGGTTTGTAGTTACCTTTCCGTCTATCCTGGCGTATCGGCGGCCATGGCCGGGGTAAATTTTATACCCGCTGAAACTGCACAACTCGACCCTGAAAACGACAAATATCAGACATCACTGAAAGAACATGATACAATTGCATCTTGGACGTGGATAGAGTCGTTAAAATGTTTATTTAACAAGGTAGATGGCGTTTGATAGTATTCCGTTTACTCACTTCATGATGGCTACGAGAGGGCACAAAACCGGAAAGAAAGACGACGGAAGCGGAAACGGAATTTAGGCGACCTCAAATAGATTTTTATAAACTACTAAACAGCTCACATTTTTAGTCAGCTGGAGTTTTATTAGTGTTTTACTCCTAATATACACACGGGGTTTATGTTTTAATTAATATGTGCATCAAATTACGGTAATACAAATTCATAATTTAGCAATGACGTCACAACCTGACGGTTGCCCAGCAATCTCATCACTAGCAAACAAACATTTAACACTACTTTCTTTGGGGTAAATATCACAACAGTATGATAATAAAATGGTTTACAGGCCTATTGTATAAAAAATAAACAAAATAAAAATGTTATTAACTCGCTTTTTCTTTCCTTTCTACAACCTGGTTCGCGGTTTCCAGTAACGTAAGCGCGCTATATGATGAACGCCGACGGTTGTAGTTCTTTCCAGCCGCGGAGACACCGCTTCGTAATGAACTGAGCAGTCGCTGTGGACTACATTTCCCAGAAACAGCGCAGACGTTTGACAAGCGGCAGACGTTTCTAGTCACTACCGGGCTCTGCAGCTAATAGAGTTATCCGCCAACATAGGGTGTTTGCCTGGGACAACAGGATGGGTGTATCAGACTTACAGTTTGATTTAAACGCTGGTAAGAGGCCCGTTGGTTTTTCGTGTCACAATCAAAAACGACTCTCGTTTGTTTAAAAGAATATGTTGTGCTATATCGTATTATTAGTGGCTAACGTTAGCTAGCATGCATCACCCGAACACTAACATTAGCTGTGTCCAGAGGTGCAGATCAAAACACCCTGATATCAGACTTACAAATGGTCTAATAGCGATGTTTAACGAACATTGAATGTTAAACCAGCTAATTTTATGGTGTGATCTGCAGTAGACCGTAAAAAGCAAGTCATAGCAATTTATGCAATTGACAGTTAGCATATAGATTATTTTTCTGCCCTTTATAGTCATGTTTCATCATGTCCTCAGGTGTCACAATGTCAGGAATTACAATTTGAGTGCACTGGTAATATTTCAACCATCATTTGAATCCAAGTAACTTAAGGAGGATAGACATGTTGAAATGACTAACATATTTTCTTTTGTTGTCTGGAAGATGTCAATCTCTGCAGTACAGAATGGGTTTTTTCTTCACCACCCTTTTCTTTGAAGCACTTAACTAGCTATGTGTATGCTTGGCTGCTTTAACAGCCCGTGTGTTATGTGGCTATGGTGATGATCCAGTCTGTTTAATTTCCACCTTCTTTTCTCTTCCAAGGGCCTGTGCTGGACCTTTCAGCCAGAAATGTCCAAAAGCTGGATCCTAATTTCACCTGCTCTGAGGACACTCACACACTCATCCTGGACCGTAACCACATCATGAAACTGGACCACCTGGAAAGAAGCCCAGGCCTTCAGCAGGTAGTTATCAAATAGTCAGATTCTACTGTCTTTTTATTCACTTTTCACTCCTTTTATCTACAGAATTACATAGCATTGTTGATAGTTTACTTAATTAATGTCCGGCTATAACTCTTTTCCTCTTCAGCTCTCTGTTGCTAGCAACCGTCTGGTGAGGATGATGGGTGTGTCTCGGCTGACAGAGCTGAAAGTCCTCAATCTTCCCAATAACAGTATCGGCTACATCGAGGGGCTGAGAGATCTGCCTCACCTTCAATGGCTCAACCTGTCTGGAAACAATATTAAGGTGCGGAGAAAAGAGATCCTCACATCGACGTAACTTCATTTTTACAAAAATATCAATGCACAGATTAGCTTCAGCCTGTGTGTGTATTTGTTGTTTGTTTAATCAGATGTGTACACTCTTTTACATAGGTCATTGAGCAACTCAGCAACTGTGTTTCCCTTCAACACCTGGATCTGTCTGACAATAACATATCAACCATTGGTGACCTGACTAAACTCGTAGCATTAAAGGTGAGTTCTGCAGCCAAAACAAAACTAAATACGAGTTGATAATATGAAGTTATATCATCAGTCTTATTTTGTGATTCGTTTCTGTTACATTTTCAGACACTTTTACTCCATGGAAACAGCATTACAACACTTCGTACTGTTCCTGCTCACCTACCTGCCCATTTATCCATTCTGTCCCTGGCAGAAAATGAGATAAGAGATCTCAATGAAGTAATTCACTTTTTCTCTTTAACTCAATACGGCAACACTGATTTCCATTTAAAACATTTTTTTAGCGACTTGACTGATTTCTGTTCTTTTTTCTCCTCCCTCCCCTGTTTTATTTCTTATCGCTCCATAGGTGTCTTACCTGGCATCCCTCCACGAACTGGAGCAGCTGTCAATAATGAGCAACCCCTGTGTTATGGCAACACCTTCACTGCCAGGATTCGACTATCGGCCTTATATCATGAGTTGGTGCCTGAGCCTAAAGGTGCTGGATGGCTATGTAGTCACACAAAAAGAAGGGTGCGTACATTTGTATACTGTTACATTTTGCTTGTTGCCATAAAGACAGGAATAGTGTGAATCTCTAATTTCTTGTGCGTAATTGTGACCATCCCAGTCTGAAAGCAGAGTGGCTGTACAGTCAAGGTAAAGGACGTTCGTACCGACCAGGTCAGCACATACAGCTGGTTCAGTACCTCACCACTGTTTGCCCACTGACGTCATCACCGGCCTTGGAGACGGCAGAAGATGCCAAGCTGGAGAAGATCCTCAGTAAGCAGAGGTATGAGTCTGATCTTACAGAGAGCTTTTCAAAGGGATAGTTCATCATTTTGGCAATTTTTTTTGCTATAATCGCTACAGTCTTAGCAGTAGGTGCGTTACCTTTAATTGTTGGTGCAAGCTATTTTTAGAATGGTGGAGCAGAGCTGCGAGCTGCTCAGAGCTACGCTACAGAGGCTAATGGGATTTCTTGGTTTCCCTCATCAAACTCATCAAATACACAATCCAACAACTCCAAAACGCTTTCGTGGACAAGTTGTGACCTGCACATTCACCACGCTATGAGATAATAACAGAGTGTTACGAGACTGAGTTTTCATGGCAAATTCATGCAAAACCGCAGTTTTTCGGCAAGCAGTCTCTGCGTTTGCCTCGAAAACAACCCTGTCTTGTAACGTTCCGTAGCGTAGCTCTGAGCAGCTCGCGGCTCGGCTCCGCCATTCTAAAAATAGCTTGCACCTACCATTAAAGGTAACAAACCTACTCCTAAAACTATGGGGATTATGGCAATGGGCCAATTTGCCAGTATGTTGAACTATCCCTTTAACAAGCAGTACATGTGCATTCATTGAAAACATTTATTTAAATGAGTGTTAGTGCTGACATGCTTTTCCCTCAGGTTTCACCAAAAGCAGTTGTTAGAGGAGACCCGGGGAGGATGCTCCAGTCTTCCACGTCCAACTCAACTGGATGTGGACATGCGCAGTCCTTCAGATGCCACACCACAGGGGGGAGCCAGAGAGGTGAAGAACAACACTGCCCCAGGACCAACTGCTGCCCCGTCAGTCCTGGAGACAGGTACGAGCTTTACACCAGGAGACCAGTCCTGCTCATTTTTTTTAAAATAATGTTGACTTTTCTTTTTGTGTTTAACTTACAGAGCCAGTTGTGCAGTTCAACACTTGGGTGGGCTCCGATTCTTCCCACACATCGTTGCCAGTGGTTCGCAGCCCAAGGCTCGTAGAGCAGCCAATCTTTTTGGAGGACGTTCAGACTGATGAGGACAAACTTAACAGCAGCTTGCTTTCCTCCGAGTCTACCTTTATCCCCTTCACGTCCGATCTGGAGCCACAAACAAACCAGTCGGACAGCGAGGACGAGACGGAGACCTTCGAACTTGATTCCCTCGCCCCAATGCGGCCACCACAGCCCAGAAAACCCACCACTAACAAGACACATAATCCACCCCCAGAGGAGAAGCAAGAGAGGAAGACTCTTGAAGAAGAAGAAGCCACAACTGCTGTCTCGCCCGGGGTTAATGTTAGCACATCACAAACTGACCTGGAAGCATCTTCTAATGCTGGACAAGCAGAGATGAAAGAAGCTCCTGAGCAGGACGACGCTGCTGTGTGTGCCAGCAAAGCAGGTTTGATGGAGGCAGACAAGGCAGCAGTTAAAATCCAGTCGTGGTGGAGGGGGCAGTACGCTCGCTGTTGTCACCCCATGGCCAGAGAGGTGCGCAGTGAAATCCGCCTGCGCAGAATGCAAGAGCATATCGTCTTCCTGTCTGAGAAGCTGGGCAGGTCAGTGGTTCAGTGTTAGCATGATAATAATAATATAATAATAATAATAATCTGTGATGAGACATTTTTGTTTTGTACTTTGACTAAAAGATAAAACAGATGTGTTTGCATGTGCAGTGTGCAGAAACAGTATGAAGAAGAGCGGCTGCAAAGGCTGGTTCAGGAGGAGGCGGTGAAGTTTCTTTGGAAAGAGGTCAGTGATTTGAATTATTCATCATTACCTTACATAAGTCGTTATTCGTGCTGTGTAATGTTGTGTCTTGTGGTATTGCTCTTATGTGCCTCGTTCCTTTTGCGCCATGTAGCTTCAGTCTATGCAGCAGTGGAAGAAGTCTGTGGAGCAGCAGCTGTCCAGCATTACTCACGCTGTCAGCCAGGCTCAGCCCTCATCTCCCGGACAGTGTAAGGCTGCGCTGCCCGTCGCCTCCAGCACGAAGAACCCACCCGGCACAGATGTCTCCTTCCCCGACTCCGGCATCCAGTCGTCGAGCGATCAGCAGGCGGCGCAGGAGGACAGCTTCCTGAGCAGCGGGACGGAAGACTCCCTGAAGACGGTGCGCGCGCTCAGCCCCGTTCGTAGCGGCTTCACCGGCTGCAGCGACGGCGTGGACAGCGCCGACTGCAGCCTGCTGGAGCAGTACCTGTCCTCGGTGCAGCAGAGGGAGGAGGAGGCCGAGGAGGCGGTCAGCGACAGAACAGAGACGCCGCAGCCCTCCTCGCCCATCTCACCTGGTAAAACAGCACAGTCCAGCTCCCCCGTGGAGAAGACAGAGGGAACCGCCCCCGTCTGAGGGTCTCCACCTGTACAGAACTCTTACTGTATGTAAATTGGCACTGGACGTAGGATTGAGATGCGCTGCTCCCTTGAGACTTTGGGCCTGACAGCACTCATCATGATTACTGACCTGGTTATAAATAACTGCACTCCAGCCTGAACCCAGGACAGGCTTGAAAACTAAACCTTACTGTGAATGTAACTTTGTCTTTTTTTATACATCACTACGTTTTCTCTTATTTAATGGACCATTTCCTCTTTGTGTGAAGACAATGATTGTAATGTGGCTTTCAAAATGTAATATTAACTTAAAAAGCAATTGTGTGATGACGAGTATGTTGCTTCCTTTACTGATGCAAAGCCCAGACATATACTGTCAGTATCCACTGCATTGTTTATAAACCACAATACATCAGATTAGAGTTGATGTGTTAAATGTAGTGCACTTAGAAACACTACGCTACACATGAGCAAAAACATGCAACTATCCAGTGTGACACACTGTGTTTTAATGTTTAACTGAAGAAAATGTTGCTGTGTCCTTATGTTCTTAAGATAAATGTAAATAAATCTGCAATTATAATTTTTCAAATATTCTTATTTGGTTTTATGTAATATTGAAATATTGTGAAAGATAAGGCTGCAACTAACAAACACAGTAATTATCAAGGATTCTTGTCATTCCTGAGTTGCTCAACGAATCCTCTGCCAAAAACTAACAACAAATATACAACACAACCAGAACCCCAGGACTCAGTTTTCAGTTTGAAAGGAGAAGACATGGGACATAATAATCTTGGGACAAGTCTGCTTTAAAAAGAAAAGAGAAAAAAAAGCAAAATTTCTCTAAGCAGAGGAAATTGTATTTTTGAGGATTTTTTATTGAACTTTTGAGGAAACTAAAATTAAAACTAATCAGTAATAATCACTATCACGAAGTTAGTTTTGCCCTTACGTTTGATTTTGGTCCAGTAATGACCCATTAAATTTGCGGAATGACTTAGTAATCAATAACAGGGATTCTGAGTTATAGGGAGTCTTTCCAGTCTCATAACATACATTCTAAAAAAAAAGTATTAAACTGTTTTCTGACCCAACACATCATTTAGGGAGATTTCACCAATGGATGGTTTGGCCATTTCATGGGCTGCAGGACATCAAAGAGCTGCCACCCAAAATATGTTGCTGCTGCTGCTGTTGTTGTTTATAATTATTCTATAGTTAACTACCTAAAACTGATTATCTATAATTATTGAGTACACAATATTTTATTTTTATTCTTATGAAGGTCTTTTTATATTGTTTTTACAATTCAAAACAAGTCCAACAAAACAACGAGAAAACTCAAACCAGTCCCACCCACACATTTATCGGATACAAAAAATGTGTGTTTTGTTATGTCTGTCTGAGACAGACATAACAAAACACACACACACACACACACACACACACACACACACACACACACACACACACACACACACGATAGATAACACTGAAATGAAAAGAAATTACAGAGGGCAGCACCAGCTAGTTACATTACTATATTCTTCAATAAATATTGAGAAAGGCTGCCAAATATTATACAATTTTCTTCTTGTGACCTTATCTTTTTTCCCCCTGTGGACAAACAGCTTTCTTCTGTTACAGTAATTCGCCTTTAATGCAGAAGTTGTAAACGACCAGCAGAGGACGCAGCAGGGCGGGACAGACCGTGCAGCCTACCGTAGACCCACCCCTAACGTTACCCCTGGGAGCTTTAACCATAATAACCAAGACGCTCCTCCGCTCCGGTCTACTACGCTGTCCTCGACCCGCTGATGCCTCCACTCCTCCGGCCAGCAGCTCTCCGTCTCCTCGCCCTCCTCCTCCTCCTCCTCCGCCTGTGTCCGACGCTACGCTTTTAACGTTTCCCCCCAGTCAGATACGTAAGTTATACACGACCACTACGCGGCTAAACCAGCAGTTAACGTTTAGTTAGCTAACGGATATCGGTTTCGCGTTATGATCGATGACACAAACATGTCGGAACATCCGCCCGTGTATGTGTATTGATTACTACTATCATCTGGCCGTTTCTTTGTTGATGGCTCGTGCGCCAGTGCAGCAGCCGTTAATGTGATTGATGAGTCAACGAACCGACCGAACGTCACCGCCGTGACCGTTAGTACGACCGTTAACGTGTCTTTACACAGGGACGTTGAAAGTAACGGTAGCGAGGCAACAACAAGCAGCAACTTTCGTCCGGAGAATCTGCGACGACGATAGCCAATTAATCGGTTGGTCACTTGCCTGTAACAGCGTTTAATGCTTTTAAACAACCTAATTCCACATGTTACATCTTGACAAATTTGAATATTTGCTGTTTTTAGTCTTATTTTTGTATTTGCATTTCGTGAGCTTAGAATTATAAGGTTCTATCTCAATTTTTCAACCAAAACACAAGCCGAGTTGGAACTTTGATGCTCAATATCTCGGAACTACCCAAAACGGAGATAGAACCCTATAATTCTAAGCTCACGATTTGCTGGTCATCAACCAGCTTTCTGTTTTCCTGTCTCACACTTTGACAACGTCTTTTTCTCTCAGTGTTGGGTGCTTGAGGATGAAGTGATGCCATCATCGCCGTGGTGACAGCACAGAGAGAGAGAGAGGGAGAGAGAGGGGAGCAGGGCCTGATCATGGGAGACAGAAGGAGGTCACCATGTGCCGTTATCTGTCCAAATACGCCCTCGTCTTCCTCTTCCTAGCTCTTTCCGGACTCATCTTCCTGTTGCGCAACATCCACACAGTGGAGGTGAGGGTACACATGTGTACCTACATAATGTGACCTCGGAGTAGAAATGGTTATGATCTTTTAGTTTGTTATCTCTGAATTGCTTTTTCGACAAATTTGGAATATTCTGTAGATTTCGAGTCATTGTTGTCAATTTTCTATGGAGATTTTAAGAAATGTAATAAAAGGTAATGTGTATTAATATGTATGTTTTGTCAATTCTTTTCTTTTTCCCTTCAGAGCTGGAATTGCCACACGTTTTCAGCCCTCTACCAGCTACAGAGCAGGATCCACTCGTCCTTCATCTCCGTCAGCCTCCCCACTTTTTACCACAACCGCACGTTCTGTGCTCACCTGGGTCAAAAGCCCTCACCTGAAGATGAGCTCGAGGAGCGCTACCTGTTGGACTCGATCTCCTGGCCTGGGCCTCCGCCAAGGGCAGCGACGGCAGCCCTGCGCCAGTCCAGCGACCCTGTGCACAGTCTGTTTGCCATCCTTCCCACCAAAGAAGGAAGAGAGTGGCATGTGGGCGACCAGCTGGAGGCTCTCGTCCAAATGCACGACTTCCAGGGTCGCCCCAAGCGGTACGGCGGGGACTTCCTCTTGGCCAGGCTGCACTCTCCGGAGCTCGGAGCAGGTATAGGAGGTAAAGTGCTGGACCACAGGAATGGATTTTACTCTGCTCTGTTCCCTCTCCTCTGGAACGGATCTGCACAGGTGGAGATCACGTTGGTGCACTCCAGCGAGGCGGTCGCGGTGCTGCGGCGGCTGAGGGAAGAACGTCCCGATCGGGTGTTTTTCAAGAGCCTGTTCCGCTTGGGATTCCTCTCTGAAACGACTGTGTGTAACATGTGCCTGCCCCCTGATCAGCAGCCTCTGTGCAACTACACTGACCTTTACACAGGGGAGCCCTGGTACTGCTACAAACCTAAGATGCTCAGCTGTGACACCAGAGTCAACCACGCCAAAGGAGGCTACCTGAAACACCTCATCACCAACAAAGAGGCATTGCTCTTCCAGAGGTTGGTAGTGTTGTATTTTAAAAGTTGGGCATTTTTGGCTTTATTTCAATAGAACAGTTAAAGAAAGACAGAAAGTCAGGGGTAGGTGAGGAGGGGATAAAATGTAGTAAAGGGCCAGAGATCCAATTTAAACAAAAGGCCACTAAAGTTAGCACCCTTCTAGATGATCCAAAGTTGGGGGCACCGCTAGCTATATTGTGCTCCATCGAAAGACATTACACTGGAGGAGAGAAGGGTTTAATTAAAAAAAAAAAAAAAAGACGCTATGATTTCATATTTTTCATGGCCTCTATAACTTTTCAATCCCATATGGTGCCCCTGACCAAGGTATCCCATGTGTGTAGCTTTAACTAAGAGGAATATGTGCCTATTTTAATAAAGGATTATATTTTGTAAACCCGAATGTTCTTATAATATGATTAAAAAGGAGTCATTATGTTGCTTAACAATGACCATGAGCACTGCATTTTATTTTTAGTCATTTTAATCCTGCATTGGATTAACATGACTAAAGTAGAAAAAATGTGTATGAATCCACAACTGAATTTTCATTTTATTTTATTTTTTTAAAGAAGAAACTATATGTGATATACAATGTCTTTAGCAATAACAATGCGCTTGGGCAGAGTGTCTCAGACAGGGTGAAGGACAGGCTAACACATTGGTGGTTTTGATATTACATGCAGGATTTGTTGATCATCAATAGCTTTATTTTTAACATTGAAATGTTTTCTTGTTTCACCCTAGCGGTGTAAACATCAAAGTTCACATACATGCTTCAGGACCTGGCAAAATCAACGTGCTGCCTCCAAGGAAAGGTACACTATACCCGCAGAGTCACATTTGTAGTTTGTGTAGTTTTGTCCAAGGAATTTGATTTATTTTGTCTCCAATGTCTCTCACCTTGTGTCAGATAAAGTCAAAGAGGAGAGCAGCAGTGTAAAGCCAGAGCCTACTGAGCAAGCACCGTCTGGATATTACTATGGCGAGGCATGGAGGGCGCTAGGTGGTGTTACAATGCGCCAGTTCAATCATTCATCTGCCGTCACTCAGTGTTTGAGGAACAAGGTGATCAACATGTACGGAGACTCCACAGTGAGGCAGTGGTTCGAGTACCTCATTACTTTTGTACCAGGTGAGTTTTGTCTTCTTGTCTCATCTCATATTTTATTTCTACACACTCAGTACGTTTACATGACACTTGAGAAAACAAAATGATTGCCTTAATCCGACTTTAACTGGACAACTGAGTGCATGTAAACGCGTTAGTCCAACTAATATCGGCCCGGAACGAAAACATCCAAGAAAGCCGGTCGCAGAAGCGATGTTGTTAAAGCGTTACAGCGTTCTTGTCTGCCTCTCAAAATCACCATGACCATGAGGGATAGCGTGCACCTTATCTGCACAATAAGTAACGCGCACATTACGTATGAGATTAACAAAGCCATACGATTAACCATCTTGCTGTTGTTCGAAAATGCCGGTCTGCCGCCTGCCTAACCGGAAAAGGGGTTGTATTAACCCGCTGAAACAACGCATATCGCCACATAGTGTTGAGGAAGAGGACACATTCCCATTGTTTATTTGAGCATGTAAACTGGGACAAGGACAGAAGTCCGATTAGACGCCAGAATCTAATTTTGAGCATAGCTCGATTAAGCTCTAGATGTAACCGTACTGACTGATGTTTGCCCCGTGCATGCAACCCACTGGATAATCAATTTCTCCCCACTCTCCCCAGAATTAAAGGAGTTTAACCTCCACAGTCCTAAAAACGTCGGTCCTTTCATGGCAGTGGACAGCACACATAATATTCTC
Source organism: Trachurus trachurus (assembly GCF_905171665.1). Taxonomy (NCBI): domain Eukaryota; kingdom Metazoa; phylum Chordata; class Actinopteri; order Carangiformes; family Carangidae; genus Trachurus; species Trachurus trachurus. Next base: position 19,634,530 of record NC_139899.1, read on the forward strand.
TTGAAGTACCGCTGCCACGGCCCGCCCATCCGGTTCTCCACCGTCATGTCCAGCGAGATGAGGTACGTCTCAAACGAGCTGGACGGCCTCTCCGGGGGTCCCAACTCCATCGTCGTCCTCAGCATCTGGGCCCATTTCAGCACCTTTCCCGTGGAGGTGTACATACGCCGGCTGCGTCACATCCGGCGGGCGGTGCTTCGACTTCTGGACCGGGCGCCGGGAACGCTCGTCGTGATCCGGTCGGCCAACCTCCAAGCCTTGGACCAAGAGGTGAGCCTGTACAACAGCGACTGGTACTCGCTGCAGCTGGACGAGGTGCTCAGGGCCATGTTCAAGGGAATGAGCGTTTTGATCATAGATGCTTGGCAAATGACGTTGGCGCACCACTCCCCCCACGCCCTCCACCCACCCCCAACCATCGTCAAGAACATGATAGACGTGCTTCTGTCTTACATTTGCCCAGTGAACAAAACAAAGCAACATGTTTAGACCCACAGAGACAGACCAAGGAGTTTACTAATGTGAATCCACCGATTGGTTCTTCACATCCAAACACTTTTTTGTTTTTGTTTGGCATTATTATCGACAAGTGTCTGAAGCTACATACCCTTTAAACACCATCTTTACTGAGAGGTTTACCAAATGTCTTGTACTGATCAGTGTTTAGATGCCAGGTGGATTTATTTTCTATCCCCTCCAAACTAATTTTTTCAGGAACGCCAAAGACCTTGGTAACAAAAACAAATATTAACGCAAACAGTTAAAGGGATAATTCAATATTTTGGCAAATTGGCCCATTGCCATAAGCCCTATAGTCATAGCAGTAGGTTCGTTACCTAGCCGCGAGCTACTCAGAGCTACGCTATGGAGGCTAATGGGATTTCTTGGTTGTTGGAGTTGTTTTCGAGGTTTGGAGTTGTTGGATTGTGTATTTGATGAGTTTGATGAGAGGAACCAAGAAATCCCTTGATGAGCCTCCGTAACGTAGCTCTGAGCAGCTCGCGGCTCTGCTCCGCCGTTCTACAAATAGCTTGCACCGACAATTAAAGGTAACAAACCTACTCTTAAAACTAGAGGGATGTCTAGAGGGCCAATGGGCCAATTTGCCAAAATGTTGAACTATCCCTTTAAACAGTCAACATGCCAAAGTGTTTTTTTTTTGTGTGTGTGCAATACATGTACCGTACTTAAACCTTCAGTGTTTAGCTTTTGTCTGAGGTGAATTACACTAACAGCATTCCCCCAAGTAACAATAACAAGCTGCAACAGTGTGAGACTTGTTTATCCTTACTGTAGACTGTAATCCTTTTCTCAAATGCCTCTTAAGTTTTTCCACTGTTACTCCACTAGTAAGTGGCACAGAGAGGTTTAATCAGCAACAGATGATCATTTATATGGATATGAAGTCCGACGTTCCAGCTTTAAGTTTCCCATTGCTAAGTTCTTGTTTCAAAAGGTTTTTACTCAGGCTATGTGTTCTTATGTTCTGAGCCGTGGTTCAGCGTCTTGAACACTGTCTTTACTTGCTGCTGTGTGTGATAGGTCAGTCTGCGCTTTGTGAACTACATGCTGCTACGTAGAGTGTGTTTCCTGTGCTGGATTTAAATTACATTGGAGTCATTTTATGTTTACTTACCTCACTATGAGAAACAAAAGTTTACGATACAAGAGTGAAACCAACATTAGGACAGATGAAAATGTATTTGACTTGTGTATGTAAATGGAAAAGCCTGCATTGTTAACTGTCAGCTCCTTTGGTGTTTAGCAGCTTTTATATGTTCCTTTACCAGACAGTGTTTGTGTTTGGTTTTTTTTGCTGGCTACATTATTTCCAATACACACAATATTTTTTACCTGACGACGACGACAGATCTGCCTCTCAGTCTTTCACACCCACCAGACTTCCCACAATGTTTGGAAAAAGGTCCACACAGGTCCACTATTTGACCTTTTGACCTATACATTTATAATGACTCTTTTGTATATTAGTGGTTAACTTTCTATTTCAGAAACCATTTTTCATAACCAGGTCGGTTTCTGGGTGTTTTATATTGTTGTCATCATAGAAAGACGTCTGGAGGAGAGATCTGTTGGAAACAAAGATAATGTGCCTATTTTGTATCTGCTTCTGTTTGTGAGCTGAGCCACCGTTTCCGGTCCTAGTTTATAATGAGTGAATTTCTCTCATGTATTTTTTTTTTTTTTTTTTTTTTTACTTTTCCAACATTGTTTTAACGAACTAGCTCTGGACTGTGGAGTTTGGAGGTCGTTGCTCTGTGTTTCACTCAAGCTCTGGTTTAGACGAAGCAGTAAAAAGCAGGCTTGTACAGGAGCTGGGCAAGATGGCTGTCAAATATTATATATTATATAACATCGTATGTAAAGAAATTTGATCATTACAAACTGAAATTCGTTAGACCTGGCGGCATTAATACCCTAGAACAACAGATCTAAACTACAGCTGTCACACACTACACTATAAAGAGATACATGATTCCTCTCACAATGTTTTTAGAAAGTCAGTCTGAAACATGATCAACATTGATGCTTATGCCAAAGAGTGTTGCAACTCTACCAGACTGATGACTAGACCTCTATTTCCATTAAACATAATTTAATTCTGACAGTTTATTGTTAATCCAGACCCTGAGGGAAAAGAATGAAACTAATGTGGCATTTATTTTCAGTCCTATACTCCTATTACACGGCTCTCTGAGAGCATGAGGCGTGATATCATCTCATCTCTATCATCTGGGCGGTTGGGCCATATTGCACATCAGCTGCTACAGCTCTCAATCACATTTGGCATTATCGTCATTATTTGACAGATGCTTTTATCTGTAATGAGTTTACTGTAGCACGAGGAGCATCGCTTTAATTAATACCAGTTGAGTTTGCATCGCTGTAACTACATTATCTTATCAGTGTTACAGATTATTGGAGGCGCAGAGGGTTGCAGAGAATTTGAAAGCTGCATGTCACAGTCAACATTATGCAAAGGCACGATGACTGCATTTTATTAGGTTGCTTTCTTTCTGTGAAAGTAAAATAATAATGATGATTTCTATATATTACAATAGGCAAAATATAAGAATTACAGTAAAAAAAAAAAAAAGATTAAAAAAAAAAAGAACAGATGTGATTTGGGACATTGTTTAATGTTTTCTGACATAACCCTGCTGAGTCCCTGATTGTGATTGTGATTCCTAACCTTTATCATATAAGTGGCAGTTGTGCTCAGTGACTTACCTGCTTGCTAATGTTAAAACTAAAGAGCCAAGAAATGTTTTGCAATTACAAAAAAAGAAAAAGAAAAAAGCATTCAACTATTTGATTATGTAGCATTGTGAGTTAAGGTTAAGTTTATTCAAAGTGCATTATCACACAAGAGTGCCTCAATATATAAAGTGAGCAACGTGGCTGTGTAAAGGCTGTGTATAATAATACAAATATACAATAATCATGAACTTCATGCTGCTGCCAGATGTTGACGTTCGTCTGATCACAGCTGATGTTTTGATTAATTACAAAAAATGCTTTAGATGGGAACTGATTGAGGCTGAGAGCTTTTACATAAAAAAGAAGAAATAATTGTAATGGACCCGGCTTTGTGCACTGAGGCGTTGTGTTGGAACAAGAATGAGCTTTTCCCAGAGTTGGGAGTGCACTAATGTGTTAATACGATGTTATTGCTGCGGTGGCAAAGCATGAAATGCAGCCTGCAGCCTAATAACATAAGAGTGGGACAGTTTTCTGGAAGTTATTAACAGAGTGAATGATGTTGTTGCTGACGTTACCAGTTAAAGCAGTGTTATACTTGACATTTATTTTAAGCGTCATTTGCAAAGAGGTTTCAAAGAAAGCTTTTATCTGATGACAGCTCTGTGGTTATATAAAACTCAATATGTCTGATATTTTCCTCATATTTAAAACAACTTCATGGCACTGGAATATTTTGTCAGAATCACAATAAATTATGTTTCTTCACCACATTTTTGTACAATCTGAACCTGTCCTGAATATCAGTTGCTGTAGCTGCTTTCCCATACTTAGTGTGTCCGTCGGCCCGTGTGAAATTGTGCATTCATTGATCACTGAACTTTTGGAATCATGAAAGATGTAAAACTGTCAAATAAATAATCATTGAAAAATGAATCAAATGGAATAATTCATTCGTTGTGATCATTTTATTTTAAAAAGTTTCATCTTCCCTTTGAAAACTTAAAACATCTCTTCAGTACTAAAGCTTGTTGAGCATCATGTTCTCTACGAGTCAAAGATAAAGATACAGTTCATCAGTAACTTTGGCAAAAAAAAAAAAAAAAGACACATACACACCAGCAAACAGGCAGAGAGCTCTGTACAAAACTACAACAAAACACACCACTGTTTATAAAAAGACAACTCCTGATGGTCACATTCGATTCCTATCAATGCATAATAACTCTAGAAAACAGCAATACCTCCTATCATGAATAACAGTGAATAAAACAGAAATACAGGCTGGAGTGTTTTTTTTTTCAGTCCTGCAGGTTACGACTTGTGCGCACATGGACAGGAGTGTAAAATATAGAGCAGCAGCTGCAGGGATGAGCCAGATTTCAGCTACCCACCGAACAATTTCAGAGGTTTTGACTCATAATCTGGAGCAGTGATGTCCTGAGGTCACACAGGAAGAGGCACTAATAGTTTTCGCTCTGTTTTTCCTTTTTTTTTTTTATTTAAGCTTTACAAATGAGTCCTCTGTTCATTCGTGTCAAGACAAGAGGAAGTATTGAGTGTTGTTGTGAAACACTGCTTTGTTTTTCATGCACGAGCTCAGATTCACCCATTGAGAACTGTGTCTGAGTCACTGCACTCGCCAGATGTTATCTGGCAAATCTAGTGAAAGAAGTGCAGTCGATGTTGTACAGTCACAGAGGACTTGCTATTGATTTTTGATATGCTGTTGTGTAGATATAATGTGTGTTTTTTTTCAGCCAGACCTTCAGAAACCGGAAAAAAAGAAAATTACAGCACTGGGAAAAAACGACTTGTACATTAAAAGGCTGACAGAGAGAATCCTTAACATACAGTATTATTCAGTGTTTTGTTGTTTTCTTATGCTAATCTGCACTGTGTGCTACGTGTTGAACTGAACACTGACATTTATAGAAACTGTATTTTTAAGGGGGAAAAAAAAACTACAGAAAAAGGCAAAAATCATGGCAAAGTATCTGTGCAGAACTTGTATGCGACATCACGGCAGCACGTTAAAGGAGACCTACTACACTCGTCTCCAGCTCTATCTAGTTTTATTCTGGGACTTCACTTTTGCAGCTTTGTGTAATTCAGCTATTCAACCTACTTATTTCTGATTAACCCAACATTCGGAGGGTGTGGATGTACGAGTAACACACTGTAATTGATCTGGAAACTTCTCAAATCCATCTGCACACGTTTGACAGCACAGCAACAAAGACATTACAGCAGGACGTCTCTGTTCAGGAAATATTACACCTATTATCTGCGTAGTCACAATCAGTATACTGTATTTTCTCTATATATGCTCATATTGATATCTGTACATGTGACTAATGTGGTAAACGTCTTTTGTCAGGAAATACAACAGCTAATGTTGCTTAATGTTATTCTGTGGTTGCCAAAACGACTTTACAGTAAACATGCAGCGTTGGTTATTTGTCGGCTGGAGCGCATGAAATGACAGAAAATGAAGGAAAAGTGTAGTAGGTCCCCTTTAAGTTTAGACAGAGGCAGAGACGAGAAAGTCTGGATTACACGTCCTGGACATTCATGGCGTCCTGTGGCCAAGCGTACGTGTCCAGGGTGAAGGAATCGTAATCGGGACTGTAGACATGGGACAGCACGAACGCCTCCTTGTCTTTAGGCTCCGGGTACAACGACGCGATGTTGTGTCTATATGCATAGTTGACAACCTGGTAGAGAGAGAGAAGTGGTGAAGAATACTGAACCTGTTGGACTGGGTATCAATAAAAGTCAGGGGCTCCTCCTTAAAGAAAAACAAGTGCTAGTTGATATTATGGTCATTTACAGTCTTTGTCTTTAAGAGCAGATTTTTATATTACTGTGCCACAATATACAGCACCTCCATTATAGTTTATGTGTGAACAGTCTTTTTTCCAATAAACCATGCACATTTAAGTTCCTTGGGTGTGCAGATGAGGATAAACTCTCTGGACGTGTGTCCACAAAACCAATGTCCATTCCTCATAATTTTCTTTTTCATTTAATATTAATTTCTTAACACAAACAGCTCATTTAGCACAGGTAAAGCACGATAACACTGTTCTTCTCAGGTAAGTGGAATAACTACATCACCATTATGTTCCTTCACGGGCAAAACACTTTCAATCATGCTAAAATACAATGAGTCATGGTCAGAAAACCACCTGAGGCTCATTATGCTCTTACCTACAGTATATGCCCTTTTTCCCAACATAATACCCCACCTAGTGGTCAAACCCAAAACTGGCAAAATGGCTCCAACAACATGTATCAATGTAAATTGCATAGAGAACACATACCTTCACTGCAATCTTGAAGGACACCTCTCTAATGCTGTTCAGAGGAGGATAAAGTCTTCCCTCGGCCAGGTTCTCCTCTGTCACCATGTCAGCTATGGCCTGAGACAGACAGAATAAATAAAGTGAATTTGAAGTAGAGGGAGCACTGAGATGAAGATAATGGTAGAAGTGGTGTGAAATGATTATTATATTTATTATTATTTATTATGGAATCAACCGGTGTCACTTTTTTTTTTACCATTGGACATGAGATCTTCATGAACTATAACCTACCTACGGTAACACTAACGTACCTCTGCTGTAGTGAGGAAGATGTCATCAGATATGTGGCGCACTCCACAGGCGATAACGCCCAAAGCCACTCCAGGGAAGACGTAGGCGTTGTTTCCCTGCCCGGGGTAGAAGGTGCGTCCATCAGCCAGCGTCACCTTGTTAAATGGGCTTCCACTCGCAAAAATACCCCGACCCTGAGACAAAGAGACAAAGAGGAAGAGAGAGGGTGGAGTTTTATTTATGCTAAAAAGGCAAGTTCCCTTATCACATTTTTCCACATTCAGCCTAACTTAAGCCTGGTCATATCTGCCAAGTAAAAGGGACCTAATAAAACATCTATATGTGTTGGATTAAAACAAATTACAGAGCTTCCATCCTCCCAGCATCCAACCAATGGATGCTACCAGCCCTAGGCAAGACTGTTAGACTTAGTTAGACAAGACTACACTAAACTTGGTTGGATTAGGTCAGGTTAAAGCAGAAGTAAGCGATCCGGTCGTTTTGGCTAATGCTGCGTTCCAGGCAGGCTTTTGAAACCGTAAATTACAGCTTCAAGTCACAACTTACGATTTTGTGGCGTTCCACTCGTGTCTTTCCGACCTGTTTTACCTGTGAAAGTCACTATAACGGCCACTCGTAACTTCCGACCCGTGAACTCGTACCAGATTGAACTGGTACGACTTCACAGGTCGGAAAAACACGAGTTACGAGTTTCCTTGAACGCACCATAACAGTCCTCGTCGCTACGTCACCACATTCACGGTGTTCCTTGGCTGCACACACAGCCCTGCATGCCGTTCTCTCTCCTCATTGGATAAAAACTGTAGGATACGATAAATGTTTTCTCCTCGGCTCAGAGCAGAGCAGAGGGACTGGGAGACCCGTGTTTCAGTCCAAACACTCTATGTAAGTGATTGCTGTCGGAAGATATAACTATTTAAGACTTGTATTAACACAAATATATCACTTACTTCTGCTTTAAGTTAAAATAAACTATGCTATGCTATGTTAGGCTGTACTAGTTTAGGTAAGGTGAGGCTAGGCTATCAAAATAAGTCAACTGAAAACCTAAATTTAGACCTGATTTTATTCAGTAACAAATGTTGCCATCATCTCTGCAGGTATCACACTTAAAGGAAGCTGTGTGTGCATTACCTCTGTGAGCTTGTAGCATTGCTCTGCTGTGCACTCAGCCTTGCTGGTTGGATTACTCAAGGCGAAGATGATCGGCCTCTCATTGAAGGAAGCCATGTCTTTGATAATTTTCTCAGTAAACGCTCCTCCAATCGCAGCCACGCCTTCATGAGACGGGACAGAGTGAGACAGAAATGATTTAACTTCAACATGACAGTGTCATTTGTAGGTTTTAGATCAGTCAGTTACCATCAAGCAAAAATTGAAATTACAACCTCTACATTGCAGTTTTAAACCTGAATCCATTTCTAATTTGAATTATTTTTAATGATTTCTTCTTCAATCTTCACAGACGATGTGGACTTCAAACAGGCTTGATTCTGAAGCTGTTAATATCCTCCAGGTCCTTGTACATGCATCGACTGAGTTTTAAACCCATGTATATAACACAAACCAATGGTGAAACTTTGAGGCATTTAATTAAACAAACAGTGTGAATTAGTTGATTTGTGGCAAATTACCAAGTTGTTACTGTGGCGAGCGTAAAAAAAATTCACCTCAAATAGGTTTCTCTGTTTTTCCCAGGCCTGCTCAGGTATTACCGTCAATGGATGAGAGACACAGTTTGGGTTACGAAGCGGTTTTATATATGACATTGGGGAAAAAAACAATCTTCTTTGAGAGTTATTTAAAGATGTTTAGTGCTGCAGTGTCTTGAGGGAACCACACAGTTGCTTCACATCGAGGTAAACTCACCTATGATCGCAGTGGGTTTGATGGTGTGCACAACCTCCTCCAGGGTCTTCACGTGTGGGTGATCGTGAGCAAACTCCTCCTTCTCGTGGTTCAAGTGGCCCCTTCCCTAAAAAAATAAAAAAGTGAAGCATATCTTTTGGTCAAAGCTCCACAATGTGCAGTTTTTGGTGATTCGCAAGCAGGCGATGATGTGAGTGGACCGGACAAGTGAGAGACACACGTCACCTTCACAATGAGACCTTTGGAGTCCACCATCCAGATCCTCTTGGCAGCTTCTTCTCTACTCACTCCCTCCTTGGCCATGGCCATGATCAGAAGGTTAGCGATACCCAGAGCAGCCTGGGAGGAAACAAAGGAAACATTTTATATATATATATTTTTTTTATTTCTCCTGGGGATTAAGGGCAGTTATTTTTACTTTGAAACATAATCAAATGGTGATTACATCTCCTCACCTCGCCTGCCCCCTGGAAAACAAAAGTGTGATCTAACAGTTTGTTCTTAGTGATCTTCAGAGCAGCCAACACCCCAGCAACAGCTACGGAGGCAGTGCCTTAAACATAAAAAAAAACACTTGTGAGAAATAGTAGCCTACATTGTGGTTTCACACATATCTTGTTTGTGACCTCTTCAAGTGTATTATGAGAAAGCAGAAGCACATTCTATGTTTCCGCTTTCCTACACGGTTCAACATCTTTTAACATGTATCTAGCGACCTCTGGTGGAGACCCTGACCCCTACACAGGGAACCGCTGTGTGCATGGTTGCAGGAGTGAATAAGTCTCAGACTGATTGATCAGTGCACAATCAGTGGATATTTGTATAAATAATTTAAAATAGTAAAATGGATCTTTTAAAAATTGAAGGAAGTCAATTCTGAAGTCTCGTGTATTTGAAAGGTTCCTCCAGTTGGAAGCATACTGTGAAGGCAGCAAAAGCATTTCACAACTTAATCCAGAGAGCGATTACACACATATGCATTGAGAAACTTTCTTTTTTAATTGCTTGCTTTTATACAATCTTCATTCTGTTGTTATGTTATAAAATTCCTCCCGTGAATGTTGGAAATACTGTAAAATGAGGGAGGTCATGTGGATGTTTGAATGTGTCTGAAAAGTGTCTGTGAACAATTAAAAAATATATATACAGTATACAGAATATTGGCTGGTTATGTAAACAGGCTGCCTGATGGGGGCTGGGTTGTAAGACGAGTGCAGGGTCCTGTGAGTGCTACATTACCTTGGATGTCATCATTGAAGGTGCAGTATCTATTCCTGTATTTGTTGAGGATGCGGAACGCGTTGCTGTTGGCGAAATCCTCAAACTGAATCAGACAGTTCATCCCGTACCTGCAGGACGACAACAACCAGTCAGACGGGATCACCTGAGCCTCCTCTGGTCATTTAAGTTTCCACTCACTTGTCCGTCACTGCCTGCATGAACTCGTCGATCAGATCGTCATACTCCTTCCCTCTGATCCTCTTGTGCTTCAGTCCGATGTACAGGGGGTCATTGAGCAGCGCCTAGGCCAGAAATGAAACAGTTAAAGGGATAGTTCAACATTTTGGCAAATTGGCCCATTGCCATAACAGAGGCTCATGGGATTACTTGGTTTCCCTCATCAAACTCATCAAATACACAATCCAACAACTCCAAAACGCTCTGGTGGACAAGTTGTGACCTGCACATTCACCACACTATGAGATAATAACAGAACGTTACGAGACAGAGTTGTTTTCGAGGCAAATGCAGAGACTGCTTACCGAAAAACTTCCCCCGACGGGGACGCGCATCAGCGGTTTTGCATGAATTTACCTTGAAAACAACTATGTCTCATAACGTTCTGTTATTATCTCATAGCGTGGTGAATGTGCAGGTCACAACTTGTCCACGAGAGCGTTTTGGAGTTGTTGGATTGTGTATTTGATGAGTTTGATGAGGGAAACCAAGAAATCCCATGAGCCTCCGTAGCGTAGCTCTGAGCAGCTCGCAACTCTGCTCCGCCGTTCTAAAAATAGCTTGCACTGACATTTAAAGGTAACGAACCTACTCCCTCAAACTATAGGGATTATGGCAATAGGCTAATTTGCCAAAATGTTGAACTATCCCTTTAAAATGATCAGTAACAATTGTTTGGGTTTTGGAACTGATCATATCTATGGATCAGTAAATGATTACACAGTCTACATCAGTAATTCTCTTAACTTGTCAGATATGGACTCTATAACAGCTGATAAAAAGGGCAGATAAGAAGCGCTGCAACAGCTCATAAAAACCTCCTTCTAGCTTTCACTTCTTTCTCACCTGGTTGTCTGTGCCCACGTCCAGCAGCACCGGGAGACACTGCTGTGGCTTAACACCTCCGCAGGCTGTGTAGAGCGCCAATTTCCCAACAGGTATCCCCATCCCATAGCTGCCCAGGTCGCCCAGGCCGAGGATACGCTCCCCGTCTGTCACCACGATGGCCTAGACAGACACAAACACAGTATAATGACGCATTACACGTTTCTCAGGATCAAGCAGTGGCGTATAAGTGTGGGGAGAGGTGTGAACCTTTATGTCTTCTTCTGGCCAGGAGTTGAGCACGGTGGCGATGTGGCCTTTATCATGGATGGTGATGAAGAGTCCTCTGTCAACAAGAAGCCAAGATTAAAGGTTTGATAACAGCCTCCTGTCTGCTGCTGATTTTACTTCACGCCACAAACTCTTTTGTTCATACATTTAACCAAATGTATACAAAATAGAAAATGGCTCAGCAAAAAGTGCTGTGTAGATTACACTCCACCGTAAACCCTCACCGTGGTCTCCTGAAGGCCAGTCCGTACTGTTGGCACGCCAGGCCCACGGTGGGCGTGTACACGATGGGCATGTACTCCTCGATGTCAGAGGTCAACACACGGTAGAAGAGCTTCTCGTTTCTGTCCTGTAGCGTCATCAACAGGATGTACCTGAAACAGAAACAGAGACATCACTGACACCTGACATCATGGTCTTTGTTTCACCAAACCTCTATGATCCTCTCATATTTAAAAATTCAGCTACATTGTCAATATTTCTGCATGAATATTGTCCATCTAGAGCAAATGCATTTGTAGTAAAAATGAACACATGACCATGCCCTTTAATTGCTTGGCATTATTTTTTTTATCAATTAAAAATTCTTCAAATCTTGGTTTCTTTAAATATAAATGTAATACTCAACTCTCACTACAACCTTGCCTTTCAATAATATTTAATTAAAGCAGAAGTAAGTGATATATTTGTGTTAATATAAGTCTTAAATAGTTATATCTTCCGACAGCAATCACTTACATAGAGTGTTTGGACCGAAACATGGGTCTGTCAGTCCCTCTGCTCTGCTCTGAGCCGAGGAGAAAACATTTATCGTATCCTACAGTTTTTATCCAATGAGGAGAGAGAACGGCATGAAGGGCTGTGTGTGCAGCCAAGGGACGCCGTGAATGTGGCGACGTAGGGACGAGGACTGTTATGGTGCGTTCAAGGAAACTCGTATTTTTCCGACCGTGAAGTGGTACCAGTTCGATCTGGTACGAGTTCACCGGTCGGAAGTTACGAGTGGCCGTTATAGTGACTTTCACCGGTAAAACAGGTCGGAAAAACACGAGTGGGTTGCCTGGAACGCTACAAAGTCGTAAGTTGTGACTTGAAGCTGTAATTTACGATTTCAAAAGCCTGCCTGGAACGCAGCATTAGCCAAAACGACCGGATCGCTTACTTCTGCTTTAAATAAATCATTGGATATTCTATTGAATTGTTTTGAACCCTAACCTTTATATCCCCCCCATGTGTTACTGCGTTTGATGTGTCATCATTTTTTTAAAATCTTTTAACCATTGGCTGCTGTTACTGGTTTTATTATTTCTTCATCAATGATCTCAAATGATTTTACTGCTTGCATTTGATCTTAATATCATCTTATTCAGAATTGTACTAGTAATACATACAATAAAAGTTTTGATTAAGTGAATTGACCATAAAAACCACTGACTATAAAATGTTGTCACCCTGTGTTGACGTGCATATAAATGGACTTTACAGGATTTTATTTTTAAGTTTGTCTTCATGGGGCAGATTAAAGTGTGAACAAAGACAGGAAATATGGGGAGACAAAGGGGGACGATATGCAGCAAAGGTCCCCAGTGGTAATTTCAACTAATAGTCCAGTGGAGGTCCCTTTAAAATCCTTCACCTCATTTGATAGTAGATGCACCGAGGCTGACCTGCTTAAGAGGATTGAACCCAAACAATTGGGACAGCGTGGACAGAGTTGGGTCATTTTAAGATCTGGAGCCGCAGCACGACTGTCTTAAACAGCGCTTAAGCCCGATGTCTGAGTCTGTGCTCTTACTTGTCGAGGGGATTGGTGCGTGTTTCGTAGCTCTTGATTACACGCAGGACCTGCACATCCTGGGAGAGGAAACAAGGGGGCAGCAGGCCGTGGATGCCCAGTTGTAAGCGCTCCTCCAGGGTGAATGCCATTCCCTGCACGGTGGAGGAGGAGGAGGAGGAACAGTTATGCAACACTACGATCCCGGAAAAAGACTCTGCATTTGGGTGAAGTCCACAAACTAAATGCGAGACCACTCAACCGAGACCACAGTGACTCATGTGTTAGTCATCTATGACTCATAACCACACCCCAAGATCTGTTGAATCTGTTCTAAATTTAAATTCAAATTATGATTACTTGATTTTGTGCAGTATGTGAACACTAGTAAAGAAAGGACAATTAATGCCACGTTGTTAAGTGTTTTGATAACCAAGAGTAGCAAACGACATGACGCCATGCTTTTCCTCTGACGAGCCGTCTCGTACCCCACTGCTGTCTGATTATAGTCGGTGCTGAGGCTCCTGTCTCTCTGTTGGCAGGAGTGTGAGGTTTAATCTATTTATTCTGCCCAATAGTGTGGGAGCCTGAACTCACTCCCCAGTCAGCTCGACTTCTCTTCCCTCCACTCCGCTTTGTCACTCACTCCGTTTCTTTGATTCTTGCACGCCAGAGGAAACATTGACCTACATGGAAAGAATGAACTGGCTTTATATGGTCACTTTGTTTTGCTGTGGGTCTGTGTATTTTCTGCACACACCCCTATCCGGGTAAAATATTCATTTTGGCAGAGCGGAGCATGAAATGTGATACTGCATTGGATATTTAGTTTCCAATAGCAACCTCCGCTGGCAATCATTACGCCTACAGTGGCCTCCCCATTGAAGAGTTTTCTGATGATAGATGATCAACAGCTGAACAACACGGCTCGGCTTTAAGTTGCATACTTCATTATGACAGCAATTTACTGTAGCTACACTACACAACACAGGGTCGACCTGCCAGAGGTCGTGAAAAGGAGATACTCTGATACACTGGTGCCTAAAATACCTAACACAAGACAGAGAGAAAGTCAAATGGAGGGCAATTAAAAAAAGAAAAACTACAACCATGTAGAAAGAGATGGAAAACTTTTCACACGCATCATGGAAGGATTGTACAGCAATGAACTACTGGAAACAGACAAGTAAAAGCCTTCCAAGTTACTTTACAGTTATTTGTGGTCACTTTGTGACTTTCTCCGGATGAGTTTTGTGTCTCCTTCAGCTCACTTTGTTTGTGTTTGTACAGTAGTCATTTGTCTTGGTTTTTGGCTGATTGACTTGCCAACAAGATATAAGAGCCACTTCATACAGAGGCTCTGGTGCAGAGCTCACATGACCTCAACGGCCCCGGGGCCTGGGTTTCTCAGTAATCCAGCCATGATCTACATTACTAACACTAACATTACTAAATTGACAGGGTTAAGTTAAGCCCATTTGGATGAGCAGGTTAAGAAGCACTTAAGTAACCCCATGAAAGTGACACTAACCAGCAGCTGTGGCCTACACACAAAGAGAGGGAAGGAAACAGCATGTGGACTATGATATTAACCTTTGTAATGACTCCAATTAAAATCTTATCATGGATTACTGTGATGTTACAATATAACAGGTTTGACTTTTATTGATTGATTCTTTTAATGACCACACAGCCAGGCTGGTGGAATTTGCTTCCAGTACAGCTTATTGGTACAGGTGACTATCACTTTATACTCTAGATATATTAGCGAAGTTACTGGAATCAATTTTACTGAGGTGCCCTAGTGTAAGAATGTATTACATAGTACACAAACCTAAATATGTAAACGTTAAAGTGAATGTGTACTATATTGTGAATGGGAAAATTGTGTAAATATGCAACTACAGGTTATTTAACGATGATTTTGACAGGCTATCAAAGCATACTCCCAATGTGCAAAAACTAAATGTCAGTAGTTTTACTTTTTTCCTGAAGTGGGGCTCCACTTCCTGACTGCTTGCACTGACCTGACACCGTGAGTTCACTTGTAGCTGCTGACTGGGCATCAGCAGGGGAAGGAACAGTGACCGACCTCCTATCAGCCTAAATCACAGCAATAAACTCAGCTGCAGCTTCACTATCTGCCCCGCTGTCCTCGCAGAATAGGGAGGGAAAAAAACACTTCATTTTTTTACGCTGAATTCATCACGAGTGAATCACTTGGAGGATGTTTTCCTTAGATCAGTTTCGACAGTTTCACTGCAACTGCATTACTGGTCATGTAGAAATAATTGTCATTCTCTGACCAGAGTCTGGTTTGAAGAATATATATTATTAAATAAAGAGAAGTCTGCTGTCCAATCACCACTTGTCTATATCGTGGTATTTCTTACACTTCACTGAGACTGAGAGAGAGGAAGAGAAGACAGAGACACCTTAGAGGAATCTACAGCGAGACCATTCATAGCCCTGGCCACTTGGCTATCTCACTTCAGATAGGAGCAATGACATTCACGTCGGACTCCTGTGCTGTGTAAATGTAGCACATATATGGTATTCTCTGTTTATATATGTTCCACCACCATAGCACGTGACGCGAGGGGCGTTGTGTTGTGTGTAGACACAGACATGTGAGTGCAGGGCAGGTTTAGGTGAGAAAGCTGAGTGTTGCATTTGTTTAAAAACTTGTTTATATAAAACATAAGTATTACTACATTATTATGTGTACTTTCATGTGATTTACTACAATGTACGTTCAATTACTTTTACTGTCTTAATTATCACTGTAAATGCAGTGTATGTTGAAACTACACTCATGCAACACTCCTTACATTATCCACACAACCCACCTCCAGATACATGACATTGAAAATGTCAGTAAAGTCTGGAGTTATGTCAATAACCGACACTGCACTGCTGAAATGTATATACCAATATAAAGCTAAGGGTGTGAGCACACCTGTATAGCCAGGTTGTAATTATATGTTGTGTGTGTCATCTATAATTTGCCAACTGATAGTGTGGTTAAATATGAATGTCACAGTGGCATAACAACTTACACTGGAAAGTTACTGTTTAAATCTTATGTAGATGTTGTTCAATATTGGTAGATTAACACAGGTATAACTCGATCAAAGGTTATTATTAGAACTTTTTTTTAGACATAAGGACTTGAACTTAAGCTATAAATGTGATGAATCTATTGCACATCCTGGTCAGAGCTTGCCTTGTTGAGGTGTGGGTTTCTGGTGATGTCATAGCCCCGCTTCTTGGTGTTGACGCTCCTGCGGTTCGCCCCGGAGTGGCAGACCCGCGCCGCCTGGAAAGAGGCCCTGTCTGCCGGCTGCGCCCCCGCGGTTTGCCCCGGGAAACCTGCGAACACCCTCGGTCCTCCGGCCGCCGCCGAGCGCCTGCACAGAGACAGCGCGGCTCTTCCTGGGAGGGAGTTCATGCTGCTTGCTGCCTGCAGAACAACACAACAAATAGCCTCTACAACATCACCGTGTTTAGGTCACACAGCCACACATGACCTAGAGACGTCAGACACATACCAGACATAATATAGAGTCAGCAAGTCTGGCTGTAAACAACCTGCTTCAAGTTGTAATAAGTGTGGACCGTTAGTTTGTTACGCTGCGTCACCTGGCCACAGACAGACAACAGGTGAGCAGCCGTTCATTACACTGCACATATAAAATATAAATAGTGTAAATAAAGTACAAATAACTGAGCTGTGGAGCTTGAACCTCCAGCCGATGTGTACCGTGTTTTCATGTAGAAACCCCCGCTTTGTGAGGCTGCATCAGAGCAGCTAGCTCCTGTTAGCAACCAGCAGCTTTTAGTGATAATTCATTGGTTTTCCTCATAGAACGTTCGGCCTTAGCAACGCGGTCGGTTACCTGGAAACGACGTGAAGCTGCGTTGCACCTGACTTCAATCTGCTGCAGAGGAGGCTGCTCCTCTTCTTAGCTCCTGCTGCTGGTAGCCCGTAACCGCCGCGATTGTTGGTGGTGGATGGATGTTGTGGTGGATCGACGGCAAACAGCTGATCCAGGATCCTTTGACATTGAGTTTCACTTCCTCCAGTCAGCCCGCCTCTCGGAGCGCCGCGCCCACCAATCACACGGCGGCGAGGCGGGCGAGTTCAGAGTTTCTCCCCACCCACAGCCTCAACATCACCACCCCCACCACCACCACCTTGTCTGCCCTCACATATAGTAAACAAAGGCTCCATCTTCAGCCGAATGGATGCACTAACACTCAACACTATGTTTAAACTTGAGATGTTCTTTTATGATCCAAACTGTTTTGATTTGACATAAGGTAACTTAAATAATAGCCTACTGCTCTGCTTTGTTAATCAACAGATTGAGATTGAGAAACTTTTTTTTTTTTTTTTTTTTTTTTACATGCTTTTACATTTTAGAGGATGCAAAATACATTTTTGTCTTCCATTATGATGTAGGCTAGTTTGTATTTTCTTGGCCTGAGCCCTTCCGGAATACAAAATAAAGAGAACATTATGATGTCACAACCTGGAACTGACTTTTCAGAGGGCTGATGTCATAGCCTATAGAATTTTCAAAACTTGTAAACAGACCACAACACAGAGTTTGTCAGTTGTTGTTCGCAGGTAAGACTACTACCATGCCATGGCTGAACAAAACGTCACTTGGGCACAAATATGCACAAGCTCTCAGGGTCATCCAAACTATGAGAGACGACAAGCTCCTGCATGTCCCAACATGGAGCACCCTGGAGGGGCAAGCGTCTTTAAATAAGAAGCCCGGCAAACACAAACCGAAATTGGTCAAATTTTTGCTCGCTGACTATCAGGGCCAACAACATCAGGCCAGAGCAGAAGTTGAAGGTCAGCCAAACGAGCGCATAACACACCTTTGAAATCTGCAGAACAGCACAGCGCAGGGTCTGGAAAAGGTGGTGGAAATGAAAGAGAAGCTGAAACAGCAAGACAATCAAACCCAGCAACTTACTCAGGAGTAAGACGACCTCTGCTCCAAGGTCAAACACTCTCAGGAAGAGACAATCGAGAACCTCAAAGCAGAGTTGGCCAGTAAGACTGTCTCCTGGAAGTGATAGAAATCACAGAGGGTGAGAAGAAAGAACTGGAGACAAGAAACAAGCAACTGGAACTGCAGGCGGAGGAGAGCCAAGACAAGTTAAAGGAGACGATAGAGAATGTTAATCAGAAGGACATTCAGATCAGGAGCTCAAAGATGCTACATTTTTAAAATGTATTGCTTACAGTTTTTGTGTTTAAACTTTATGTTTTATACATAATATGTTTTTAGAAGAAAAAGTATGACACTGATGATAGATTCAATAGTCCTAAAGAAACTCACCAAAGTGATATTTTTCCACATTTATGAACTATGATTCATCACATTTATTATACAATTGATTGTAGATAATGACATTTTCCTAAATGTCAAAACTTTTACTTACTTTTTGAAGACACTGCTCCTTGCAGCAATATGCATGATACATGATGCATTAGGTGGACATTTTTCCAGCCTAATTCTAAAACCACAGTGTCTCATTTAACTCGCTGACACACAGTACTGTACACTGGCATTGACAAGCTTTTATTTATTTTCCAGTTTCAGCTCATACCTCTGTGGGGGTGCAGGTGTATTCCAGACTCCCCTGGCCGACCCGTGTGCACATATAACTGATCTGAACAAGGTCATAACTCAATAACAATGGATTAAACTATAACAGCATTTAAGAACAGCAGCCATATCAACATAAATACATGTTAAGCAAAATAACATCTTTAAAATAAAATCCACTGTCTCTATAAGTTCTGTACAATAAGGTACACTGGAGCCAGTAGCTGGTAAACTGACAACACAAGGGGTGTTGTTGATGGTCAGTTCAATAATGCAATATGCATTTTATCACTTCAGTCTAAAAACATTTATCAAGTGCTCATTGGTTCTCCTGACTGCAAAAGTACAACTGCAACAGTAGAAGGGCAGTGTTTTTTTTTTAAATAGTCATGCACATTAAATTAATACTTTCTAGCCAATTTTGATCACAAAATTATCATTCAACTGAGTGATTTAAAACTGAAGTCACACACTTAAAAAATAAAATAAAAACCCAAGTTTGAAGGGCTTACAAACCATAAGTGCTGCATAAGACCTGCAGCTGTGGAGATGTCTTCAATATTTTTGTCAATATGTTATGTTAGAATTACAGAATAATGTGATGCACCACATCTGAAGCCTGTGATTAGCAAACCAGTTTCAGGAAAACTTCAGAAATCACATTATTTTATTACAAATGCCCATGAATAGTGTCATATATGTACTTCTTAAAGACCTGTGCTTGTCGTACTGAGTATTTACGTGATCAAAGAATAAAGATGAGAGACAGTGGGAGGGAGACAACAGGCTCAAAGCACAGAAATAAATCGCTTAAGTGATTCAACTTTTAACAGTGCAGTGTGATTTAGGTCCAGAGAGATATATTAACAGGCAAAGACAAATGTTTTGATAAAGCTGATCGTCTGCTGTGTTGCCTACTTTGGTTTTTAAAGCTACATTGGGCAACTTTACATGCAGGCAAAGCTATAAACGGCAGAAAGGAGGTTACATTTGTTTTTACATAGTCTCTTATTTGGCTCTTTTCATAATGTTATTGTTGTAGAACTGCCTGTACTTGACAGATAAGCAGAATAGTTGGTGATCTGAGCATAGCCCCACTTTGTTATTCAGGCTGAGAATGAGTGAATTCTGCATATACTTTGCCTAATGTAGCCTTAAAGAATGAGGCCGGTGTTATTCTTTATCTTTTTTCTTTAAAATTGTCAACAAATGCCATGATAAAACCAAAAATACTGCAAATGCAACTCTTAAAAACAAGTCCTAATATGTTTCCACAGCTGGGCACTGCAGTGTTAACCAAACAGGAGTAGACTGTGCATTCTTTATGGACTATTTATCACAGGTGGATTCTTACACACTTGTTCTGCTGGTGAGTTTTGTGGCACATTGACATAAAACTACAGTGCCCACGCTCACCGTACTGAAGGAACGAGCTTGCAGTGTGGCTCACTCAGTGGAGTGCTTTGAAACAGTAGAGATTGGTCTGTGTGTGTGGGATTTGTTGACAATGACAACAATCAAAAAATAGAGATTATCACATGCCTATCATCCTGTAAATGACAAACTGACACCATCAAATCAAAACAGCTTGGATATGTATAGATATGCGTACCTTCGACCAACACCGTCTTTTCTAAAGCACACGTTATTTTCTAGGGAAGTTAAAATGACTGAAATCCAGAGTGACCTATACCGACCGCACGCTTCCTGATGCTACTGGTACAGCAGCCGTTGGTGGTGTCTACATACTGGCTACGATGTAACACAGAGAACCATGTCTTTACTGTTTTATTTTTTGGCTGTGACGTGGTCGTGGTTCGACACGGTGTTGTTCTAGTTAGTACTACTGGGAGGAGAGGAAACTGCTATAAAACTATCTACAGTAGCACTGGCACTTGGACATTAATCATCTTAACAGTGACTAAGCACAAAACAAAGGGGCTGTTGCTCCAGATAGTGGTGGTGTTTTTTTTCTTTGAGTGGTGCCATCATCATCATCATCATCATCATCCCCCTGCAGTCTTTTGGTTTCCTCCAGATAGAAGTGTCCGCTTAGGTCTCAACTTTCCCGTACGTCCCCTCTGGGGGGCGATATTGTCTGGGGAAGGCCTTGAGCTGGAGAGCGTTAAAGGCGTATTTACGACATCCCACATTCTTCATGGTGTTCTCTCTCCTGCAGCCCTCGCTGTGAGAGAAACAGGACAGAAGTGTTAGTCACTTTGGCATAAGTACATAACTTTTTTTTTTTTTTTTTTTAGAGATGTGGTGCAGGGCCTGACCTGCGCATACAGTCCAGAGCCTGGTAGAAGACCTGCGGGGCCAGGCCGTGCTCTTGCTGCAGGATCTGACACTGCTCCAAAGTCAGAGACATGGCCGTGCGGTCCTTGGCACTCTTACAGCTGGTGAAACGCACCCCGTTCAGACGGCGACAAGCCTTTCAAGTTCAGAAAAAAAGATATTAGAGGAGAAAGACATGGCAGGTGCTGAGGATGGCGGATGAAAAGGTGGTCTACCTCAGCTGCCTGCCACAGAATCTCCACGTTCTTGCTTTTCTTGGCGCTCACGTTCTGGCTCAGCAGTTTGAGCAGCTCGGGCAGACCGGTGGTGCTGCGGGAGCGAGGGAGGCCTGGGGAGATAACAGAGAATGGAGCGATGAGGTGGGTGAGAAATGAAAATGAAAAGGTGCGGTGCAGGGATGCAGACTCACAGTCTTCTGGCAGGACTTCCTTAAACTGGTCGTAGTAAGAGCTGAGGCGACCCATGCTCTCCATGTTGATCACTTCCTGCAGTGACGTATCTCCGAACCTGAAAGAACAAAATGAAATAGCTTCATCCGATTTGGCAAAAAAAAAAATTTTCCTCTCCACTGCCCATCCTCCTCTCCATCTTTCCTTTCATCCAGGCTCAGTGACTCACTTCTCAGCCAGCGTCTGCTGTTCGTTGATCCCCACGTTGAACAGGACGGGCTGAACGCGCAGCAGCATCCCGTTCTGGATCTCTCGCGGCAGCGTGTCGAACATGGCTCCGGGCATCGGGACCCTGACGTTGAAGCCGTTCCTGTTTCCCGTGATCACCGGCAGCATGTCCGGGGCGAAACCTGAGGTCGCCTGGGTGACTTTAAAGGTGACGTTTCTCAGGTCCATCACTCCGATGCTCATATCCTCCAGCATGGCCAGCTCCTCCCCTTTTAGGCGCAACAAGAAGTCAGGATAGAGGTTATTGATAATAATGAGATCCATCATTTTACAGCCCAAATGAGAACAATATCATGTGTTTGTTTGTCTTTTGACTTGTGTGTTCTCTCTTCCTGTTCTTTTTTAATCATCTCACTGTCTGTCTGTGACTGGGAGTGTGTGTCCGGAGCGTCTGGGGTGTGGTTGCAGCTGAGTCTCAATTTGAGTTTCTCCAGCTCAGCTCTGCCAGTCTCCCAGATCTGCTTGCCCCCTCCTCCATCAACATCAATACTCATTACACATTACTGCCCCTTCATTCCATCTCATTTACATATTGCAAATAAATTACCCTTTCCACTTTCACCACCTGCCTCTTTGAGTTTATGCTCTGCAGCGTACGTCCTCTAGAGAACTGAATATCACATTTAACACAGATAGAACTAAATTTATCTTTCTGTTAAAACAGCACTTTACGGTTTGGTTCATAACTCCTGACCTGTGAGGCCATTCAAATTTCTGCCTTTTTAAAATAAATTTGGTAAAAAAAAAAATTTCAATAAGCCAAAAGAAGTTGTTGTTTTTTCCTTTGTTTCTGTTTATTTTATACAATTTTTTATATTGTTGGTTACTAAATCTTGGCCTGTTTCAAATATCCTGCCTTAAAGCAGAAGTAAGCGATCCGGTCGTTTTGGCTAATGCTGCGTTCCTGGCAGGCGTTTGAAACCGTAAATTACAGCTTCAAGTCACAACTTACGACTTTGTAGCGTTTCAGGCAACCCACTCGTGTTTTTCCGACCTGTTTTACCTGTGAAAGTCACTATAACGGCCACTCGTAACTTCCGACCCGTGAACTCGTACCAGATCGAACTGGTACAACTTCACAGGTCGGAAAAACACGAGTTACGGGTTTCCTTGAACGCACCATAACAGTCCTCGTCCCTACGTCACCACATTCACGGCGTCCCTTGGCTGCACACACAGCCCTGCATGCCGTTCTCTCTCCTCATTGGATAAAAACTGTAGGATACGAGAAATGTTTTCTCCTCGGCTCAGAGCAGAGCAGAGTGACTGACAGACCCGTGTTTCGGTCCAAACAATCTATGTAAGTGATTGCTGTCGGAAGATATAACTATTTAAGACTTATATTAACACAAATATATCACTTACTTCTGCTTTAATTTCTAAGTGGAGAGTCAGACAGCACATACTACAATTTATTCTGAGTAATCCTACTCAGTTAGGGAAGGATTTTATATATGAAATGTGCATTGGCAACATTATACATTAAATCATGCAGACAAACACTGGCAGATACTGAATAGCAGATAACTTTACAATGGTTTATAATTGCCTTGTGCTCATATGTCATGTGTTGCACAGATTGTTCAGGCTATTGAAATCTACACCTGCTTGGGCACTAAACATCTGCACTTTACGCTTTCATGCTGTTTATTTATTGATATATTACTTTTTAATCATATTTTATCCCTATTTTAATCTGCCCACTATGACATGCTATCTGTTGTTGTCCATCTGTTGTATTGTACAGTGTGTTTATACAGTGTGTTTAAATGTCTCTGTGTGTGTATCTTCCTGGCTGCAAACCCATTTTCCCTGTTTGGGACAATAAAGATACAAAGATAAGATACAAAAGATACACATAAGTTACCGTAGGTGCTGAGCAGGCCCTCGTACTGCACCAGTAAGCCGATGGTGTGTAGCTGCCTGAGGAAGCCCGAGTCACACAGACTGTTCCTCAGCTTGATGATGAAGCCGCAGATCAGAGCCGTCAGCTGTAGGCGGCACGACATGAAGAGTCATGGTTTCACTTTCATATGATACGCTCGGACTAAAACTGACAAAACCACAAATGTATGACAGACAGGATGGTTTGAGGGAGGAGGAGGAGGAGGAGGAGGAGGCTGACTGACGTACCGTCTGGCAGAAAACGACATCACGGCGGTACTGCAGGGGGAGGCTCATGGCGATGGTGGGGGCGCTGTCCTGCATCAGGAGGAACACCATGGCCTTTTTGGCTTTGTCACTCATCAGAGATGCACAGTCCGTCAGTGTGGTGAGGAGAGGATACAGAGCCTCGCTCCACTCGCCTGCAGACACAGCAAACAGGTTAAACCCACACATACACAAACAGTGTGCAGGCAGATACTGTGAAATGAAAGGTTTAGAGCATCTGTATTTAAAGAAAATGCTTGAAAACTCGATAGATTTTAAAATTGTATTTTTATTTATTGTTGAACACTTACTGATTAATTGATTGACCTATTTGGTAGCTATGAAGTTTCCACTTTTTCATATCTTTGTTTTGAAGCAAAGTGGAAAAGTGGAAATTGCCCTCAGTTTCAAACCCTTTCAATGACTTTCAAAAAATGGAACCAAAAAAATGTATCGAAATGTTTGTCGATATGACTGAAGGTCGTCTCCATTTTGTTTGTTTTTTGTGATCAGATTTTTATGATGTTTTCCAAACTTTGAAAAGCGGTACATATTTATAACAAATACAAAACATGATGACAGACATACAAATGAGAAGATGAGAAATAAGAGAAACCACAATAGGGAAAAAACAAACAAACAAAATAAACCCCCCGTCTTCATTTTGTTTTTTGAATCTATTTCTTCATCATATAATCTTGCATTCTGATGTTTGTTGTAACAATGTTTTTAGAATGGTTGTATAATTACAGCAATAAATACAATAGTTTGTTTTATTTGGGTGTAGTGTTTGGGTTTCATCCTCCTCACCTGGAGACGTCTTTTCTACGACTGGGCTGCTTTCTACAAATTAGAGAAAAGTAAAAAAAAATTAATAAATAAACAAATAACAATATGAACAGACTTCACATTGTACTTACCACTCCACATTCCTCTTTATGTGTTCAAAGCCAACAACACTGAAGCAGTTTAAAGTGTGTGTGAGAATGAACCTATAGATGTGAGAATAGTGATGATAATAGAGGATGACATGCTGCTGATGATGCTGCTGCTGCTGATGATAATGATGATGGTAAATCCTTGTTTTATGTTATTATGATGGACATGAATGGTAGTCAGCAAATAGTAGCTCATCCATAGACAATGCTTCAAACACCTTTTTCTGTGTATGTGTGTGTACCTTTCTTAGTGTTACTTGGCTGCTCGTTGGCGAGCAGGAAGACGTCCTCTGAGCTGCTGTCACTCTGGATTTTGTCTCGCTGCAGCAGCCTGTCCACCCTCTGGATCACACACTCCAGACTCTTATCAACATTTAACCAAACCTTCTCCTGCACAAGCAGAAAATGCAAAAAAAAGTTAGTGCAGATATTCACATATGTATATAGAAATAAAAATAAAAAAACATGAACACAGACATCACAGAGAGGCGGTTCAACTTTCTCTTACCCACTCCTCCTCGTGCAAATCTGCCTGCAAAGAGGAGCGCTTGTTTATACTCCTCTCGCCGCTGTCCGGGGGAGCTCCGAGGCGAGAGGGCGAGGTCGCAGCGCGAGACGGAGAAGCCGGGTGACGAGAGGGAGAGCGAGACGGCGAGCGAGAGGAGGGGGAGAGGGAGGAGGAGGACGGGGACGGGGTGCTGTGCTGCGAGAACTCCGGGCGGGCGGCCGCCAGCGCCACGATGGCCGTGGACAGCAGCTTGGAGTCGCACACGGTCACCAGCTGACGAGTCTGCAGGAGGATGGAGAGAGAGGGAAGAGGCAAAGTCGTAAAAAAAGTTTTATTGCACAGGTACAGTAGGTGATGTGGCTGTGAGCAAAGGATGCTCTTTAAAGTTCATGAACCATGATATTCAGAATGAGGGCGAAATTGCTTGTGATTATAATTTTATTTTCCGTGCCCTGCAGGTCATTTTTGTAGATTTTTCCTTTTTTACATAAAGTAAAACAATGTTATCTCGCCATCCTTTTTTTCCCATTTCACTCACCGGTTGTATTTATAAAGTTTTTTTTATTTTCCGCATAATTTTTTCTTTTATATTTTACCTTGCTCAGTTCATATAAACTCAATTTACTTGTATTCATGCACATCCACACTGTGCAATATTTCTGCTCAAGCAACTTGTATATACAGTTTCTTCTCTATTTAAATAATATTTGTACATAACAGTGCATATTTTTTGTTTTAAATATATTTTGCACATAGTGAATGTCTTTATATTTTTATTCCTAACTTTCCTTACTTGTCCTGTACTTCTATGCTACTGTGGGATCAATAAAAAGTCTTAACACATTTAATAAATAACTGAACCAATGGTAACATGAAAATTACATGAAATCAAAGCAATTTATTGATTTTGGTATGGTTGGCTGGTGATGCTGAACTTTTTGTTAGTGTATTGGCTGATGAATCAGGAGGGAGAGTGAAAGAAAGAAAGAGGACACAGTGCCGTGAGATGAAACAGAGCAGAAAGTATAACACAGCACTTGACTGATACACTCCGGTTTCTCCGAGTGCCGTCTCACCTTCTCCGTCAGGATGGCCAGCGTCCTCTCCAGAGCGTTGGCCGAGCGTTCCTTGGCGGCTCGAGACAGACGTTCGGTGTAGTAACACACTTGCGTCTTCAGGGTGTTTATTTGACCAATCAGCTCCTTCGCTTTGACGACATCCTGCGGCTGGTACGCCATCCCTTTGGGCCCGGAGCCAGTGGAGCTTTGGCTGTGACGGGGATAGAAAGCAGAAAATAATATCGACTGTCGAGAGAGTGTGATGTACACAGTAGATAACGAACACACCAACAAACGCCTTGTAATAAATATACTTGTCATAATCTCACCTCTCCTCGCCGTAGGAGCTGAATCACAAAAAGGAAGAATAAAAAACAGAAAGACTAGTAAATCACAAACAAATCCAACACCACCACCATGACACCCAAATTATAGTAAGTCTGCACTTTCTGCTTCGCTACACTCACTGTTTCCTGGCCTCCTCCAGCTTGTGCAGCAGGTTTCGGAGGCCGCAGCCTTTAAACCCTTGATGATGTGCTGCAGGAGCACCGATGGTCACGACATCGTACGTCCGGTCTGATTGGAGGAGGGAGGACAATCGTAAAATCGGATGAAATAAGATCCTAAATATAGTTTAAAGTTTGGACAAACACAAACATGCCTCCACCAACCACCTACCATAACCAGTCTCTCCCTGTACTCTCATCCTCTGAATGTGTAGGTTGGTGGGAATAAACTCCAGCTTCCTCTCAGCTTTCAAAGTGCTCGACTTAAATGATGGACCTGTGAGGGAACAAAATACGTCCTAAAATGAATCTGTTTTTGGCACTCAATTATATGTATTAATGCATTTCATGTATGTAAATTGTAAGAAACAGAAAATAATTTAGATTAGCCTTAGTTTTGACATGTAAAGTAACTTGATATTGCCTTATAATGATTTAACAGTCTGTGGTTCTGACCTTTATATTCGTGCAGGTCACTTATGGTCTCCTGGTAGGTGAGGATGATGGTCTGGTACTGAGTGATGATCTGCCTCCTGAGGTTTTCCCAACATGGAGACAGCTCCCCCAGCTCCTCCAGCTCACACACCCTGTGTGAACGAAGCCCATTAGTGAAGGAGACATCCAGCTGATGCACTGATGATCTCACAGCTTGTGTTTAAGTAGCTTGTTCAATTGAGGCCTCTGTCATACATACACACAAGAGCTGTACTGAGCATTATCAGCTCTCCACATATGATGAACATTACAAGAAACCATTAAGAAAGTGGCCACAGTGGGAGCTGTAATAGGTTGCTTATCATGAAGATACAAAGCTCATGGTATAGAACAACTCACCTAAATCTCTCAGTGCCACTTTATTTTCACCCAGTCTATAGATAAATGCTGGATAGCCAGGGCTGCATTTACACAGTGTTTTGCTACGTTTAGCAAGGAGCTTGCAGTTTTGCCTCAGGACACTTTGACATGTGTGAGGAGAAGCTGGGGATCAAACCACCGACTGTGTGATGATAAGTGAACAACCTGCTGTAGCTCATGAAGCAGAGCCGCCACCGGCCTCTTCACACTGTTAACTGCTATTCAAATGAAACAAACCAAGGAGGGACTGAGGCAGCACGACCTGCATCTTATTTGCAACCGGTGACAGCGGGGCAGCAGCAGGACAACGATCTGACTGATTCAATGGTCTGAGATGAGTTTTGCAAATCACATCGTTACCTGACGGCGTCTTCTTCCAGCAGCAGTTTGACGAACTGTCGGGGAATGTGCAGCGACAGGGCGCTCTCCGCCATCTGCTCCAGGATCCGCAGGTGGTTTCCGTCCGTGGTGGGGAACCGGTACGTCCGCGACATGACACCTCCAAACACTGAGACAGACAGAACGATGTGCTTCATACGATAGTCAGCTCCGACCAAGTCTTTTTGTTTGGACTGGAGGTATTTCAGTTATTTCAGATCCAGAGAGTTCAACAACAGTGGGACGATTGGATCCATGTTTTCCCACCATTTAATCAGCATACTAATAATGGTTGTTATCTGTCTAATATTGTGACAATTTTTGCACGAACAACATTTGAAGACGATTATGTATGGTCGTCAGAAGAAGACAAAGGGAACAATAGAGGTCCGATCTATTCTACTATGAGTAAACACTGCGATTTCAATCAAGCTTTTAATTCTCACTTTTTAAATTGATGATGTAATTTTTGTTGGTCCCTTTACATCGTGAGAATATGATTTGTTGCCCAAGATGTTGTGACTTGATTTTGGTTGCATTGCAATTAATGGTGAAGCTCTACTGTGCTTATTACTGTGGTGCTTGTGGAACTAATGTAAAAAAAAAAAAGATATTACACTGAATGTTGTGAATATCAGCATAATTGATCGTCCTAACTGAATCAGAGCTGTGATGATATTCAGTGCAACATCACTCCCTCTCTCTTGATGCTGCATAATTGTAAGTGACACAGCTAGAAATCTCCTGCAACTAAACTTACAACACGAACATAAGAACTGGTTCATATACGCAAACACTCACCAGCCTTCAGCAGTGGATCTTTACACAGAGACGAAGACTTGGATTTAATACCCATGGATTCAGTCAGGCTTTCATCGACAGGGAGGACCATCTGATACGCACACAAGCAAACACACACACACACACACACACAACCAATCCCTGTTTAATAACTTGATTTGCCGACCAACCCAAAAACCTACAGATATTTAATGTACTGATAAAATTAGTAGAAAATCATCACAATTCAGAAGCTGTAACTGAGGGATCTTTGGCCTTTTGCTAGAAAATCAAATGATCTGAGTAATTGCTAATGATCTCAGTCAACTAAAGCACATAATCATGTAATCAATTTTCAATTATTTCATAAAAACAATACTATGCTAGCTTGTATCATAGAAAAGATATCTTTCTTGACCACTCACCCGTCCATTAACAGTGTCTCCTCTCTGTAATCTTGCAACAGGAGCCCTCTGCTCACGCTTCTCCTCTATCTGCCATGCAATGACAGTGATGTTGCCCACACGCTCCTTCTCCGCTGACCTGGCAGACAAACGATGTGAAGTAAATTAAACATCCCTGAACTCCAAATTCAGCATGCAATTGATATCATTTACAGAGGAAATGTGTTTCTCTGTGTCACTGTATCCTGTCTGGCCTGTTACCTGAGAGCCAAGTGCAGCCTGTGGTGTTTGTCCTGCAGCAGCTCCTTCACGGAAAACATGGACGAACCCAGCATGTACATCTAGCACGTAAAAACACAAAGGATATGATTCATTTCAAAACATTCATTTCCTTGCAGGGAAATTTAAAAGAGATAGTTTTGTAAGACATTATTCTTAGCCTAGGGCCTTACCGTGCCCTGGGAGCGGTCTTTCACATCATAGACAGAGAGCTTGACCTGAGTCTGCTGGGTGATCAGAGAGTCCTGAAAGAATGCAATACTGCTGAGGAAGATGGGGTTACTGGTCCCCTGGAGGAAAAAGAGAGAGAGAAAGAGAAAGAGAGAGGATGAAATGGTTTTGAAGTCTCCAAGAGCAGACAGGAGGAAAGGGCAAAGCAAGCGAGCAAATAGTGCACCTCAATGATTTCAGTCTGAGCGTGCTTGGTCCAGAAGGCCTGAGGCGGAGTGGTGCAGCTGACGGCGACAAAGCTGGTGGGCTTACGATCCAGGGATGGAGTAACCAGTTCACTGCAGGCTGCATGCGGCACATAAACATAGGAAGAGATTATTACAAACTGTGGGATTTAACCAGTGGGATGGTCCCTAATCCTCGGCCACGGGAGGAAATGTAGTACAGTACAGTTGTCAGTATTTGATGAAAAGCAGTTGCTTACAGTAATGCTTTCGAGTCGAAACAATGAATAAAACCAAAACACACAAATGATGAAATTTACCACTGAGCCAATCGCTGACGAGATACATCATCCGTCGTCATAAACAGCATCTTATTACAATTATTTGTTTGTCCCAATGCTAATATGTTGATACGTAGATCCAATGCAATTTGTGGATTACTTTCATTTGCCTTCAGTCACTATTTAACTATCCAGGCCCACTCCACAAGACTGTCAAACATCTTCTCCCACCAAGCTGGCAGGATGCCCACTACCTCCCCCCTCCCCCACTGCCCATTAGCTACCTTAAGCACTATATTTTGCACTACAGCCATGGATGTACACAGGTTATTTTTTTTAGTATATTTAGTATATATTAGTAAGTATATTTTTTGGGCTTTTTGCCTCCGCATAATATGGGGAGCCTGCTCCACCCACCGAGCCAAACAGCGCCCCTACATCGGTGATTTTATATATATTATACATTATATATTAATATTATTTTCTAGAGCATCTAATTTATATCTATAATATTTAAAGGTGAGAGAGAAATTACTTTTCAACCACATTTTTCTATACTGGTGAGTTTTCACTGCAGTAGGATGGCTTGTGGTGGCATTCAAGCTGAAGTCACAGACACAGTAACTGCAATATGCATAGTTTGGTTGTGATTTGTTAAGTGTATGAGTAACTTGAATATTATGACTAGTGCTAATCATACTACCTTCAAAATACAGACATACACCATTTGATCTACTTGTGATGTAACTGTGTGTTTGGCTTCCTACGTGACTTACCCACACTGAACTCCAGCACAGGCTCATCTGGGTCCTGACTGTTGCCTGTAGGACAGAGAGAAGAGAGAAACGGGTGAGGAAGCGAAGCTCTTTTGAAATGCCCTGGTAAATAGACGTGTTACCATGGGAGCAGTTACTTGGTTACCTGAGAGAGCCAGCCCCATCATCTCAGCTGAGAGATCAAACGTGTTGGCCCGGTAGACCGACCACGGCCGATGGCGGGGGCTGCGCTCCTTCCCGGACATGGTGGGTTCGTGTGTGTGTGGGGGGGTGAGGATGGATTTCAGAGCAAACAGACGGTGAAGCAGAACAATGTGGAGCAGACCCAGAAGTCGTCACGTCACGTCACGTCACTTTTTCTTTCTTTTTTTTGTTGCAGATATGTGCACGTTCAGTTTCCTAAGAGGAGAAACACAAGAAAACAGCAAATAGATCATCTGATGGTCCCCATAGAAACAGCCGAGACGGACTGACAAGATGGCAGCTGCACTCGGAGAAATTACACAATAGCTGATACTGAGTCCTTTAACGGATGCTGCTGGCTGAAAACACCCTCAAGATCAAGTAACAGTTTTCTTTTCACAAGGTTAAAGTGATTATTAACTAGTGTAAGTTGGGTCTTTGCCATGATGCTCCAGTCTGATACGAACATCCCATCAGAGGTGCTTCGACTTCTTCTCTTCTTCTCTGTTGATATCCAAATAGAGACAGTGTGAAAAGTATGTTGTGGGGCTGAGGTGTGACTTTTCACACAGTGAGTAGGATATGAAACACTGACTCTCTACACCTTCCATCTCCGGTTGCTATTTGTGCTCGGCGATTACAGCTTTCTACTTTTAGACAGACTAATCACAAGCATGCACAGATACACATAAAGAAGCAGAAGCTCCACTTTGATCAGAGATCAGATGTAGCCACTCTGCTCCAGAGAAAAACCTTGTAGCAAGAAGACAAGATGGTTATTTTACAGCCAGATTCTCTCACAGACTGGAGACAAATTCTAATCATGCAAAATATAAAAAATATATTTGGTGCGAAAGTGCCAGTAATATAATTCAAATCCTTTCTTCAATCTCGGGACCAACAGAAATATTGTGAAGAAAAATCTCAGAGTTATGAAAATCTAAATTGTGTTATTTTCATTGCAATGTATAGATTAAATTATAATAAATTTAGTGTCCAGTATAAATATGGTTCAGGCATCATCTGGAGAGTATGAATATTGAACAGCTCTCAATTGGCTTCCCTGAATAAATAAAGGTTTGAAATGAAACTAATTTCATGGACATGTAACTATAATAAACAATCTGGCTCAAAATATGAAGCTCACGTCCTCTGCACCTTATATTATTATATTATATTATATTATAAATCAATGCCCTTGTTGACAGCAATCTGATCATGCCCTGTCACTCTCATTTTAACCACAAACTCTTGCATAACGATTATTATATCAGTAAATATCCCCCCCATCATGTACTCTATGTGCTTGTGATGTGTAGTGTGTGTAATGAAAGTGACGGATAGTTTGCCCGTCATGTTTGATTCTCATTTTATGAACACAAGGTTCATGTTGTTACCTCACTGACACTGCACCTGCCAAAAAATGACTTGGCTCAGTGAGAGACAGGAAACAAAAAGTGATGCCAAGTGTGCCAGCACAGGAGATTTAGCTCAGCTGAAACATTTATATCTTCTCTTGATTAATTTCCTCGCTGTGTTTCTGCTGTGTTTGAGTCTCTTTGGCCTCATTCAATTTCTCTCGATTGCATTGATAGGAAGAGACAAAGAGCTGTAACCGCTGCTTGGCCTTCACGTCATCATCATCGTCTACCCTTCTGTTTATCAGCATCTTCTGGCTGCAAAGTGATGCCTATTGTCCCCTCTCTCTTTCCTTCTCACATTTCTCTCTGTAGTATTTTGGTCTGGTGTTAGTGGAAGCTCTAACATGAGTTTTTCCAGGAAACAAAAAGAAGAAGAAATGTGAAAGAGGATGAAAAACGGTTGAAATATAACATGATTCATTAGGGACTGGAGACAGCACTTGGAGGTTTGTGTTTCATTAACATCAACATAGGCCGACTCTGTGTCATTCTCTGAACAAAGCACAGGAGAGGTGTAAAGACAAGTTCAAACGAATGTCACACGCTGGCTGCTGAGTGAAAACGCAGATGTAAGAGTTGGCTCACGAGTGAGCATAAATATGAACCACAGAAGAACGAAGGAGAGGAGGAGGAAAGAGACGTGGAGAAAGGAACGCAAAGGAGAAAATGTAAAAGGTTCATACACAGTAAAGGGAAAGGATGCAGCAAGTGGTCTGATGACTAACTTGAAGTGAAGACTACTTCAAATTCACAAAGAGAGGTAAATGTTTACATTTCCAGTAGCATGTCAGACATGGTTAACATTATCCATTCGTGCGTGTGTGTGTGTGTGTGTGTGTGCCACACAAAAGCCCTGGCTTATAGTGATCATCTGAAATAAATGTCACTTCCTTTTCAGCTCTAATATACACGGACCTGGTACAACAAACGTCAGTGTCACAGTGAGGCTGCGCTTTCCCCTCCTTTCCTGTGTTTTCCCTTTCTAGTTCCCTGTATCTAGTGTGTGTTTGTGCGTGTGTGTCTCCCCCTTGCACACCTGATCGTTCCTACTTTGGCTCCCCCATGTTTACCTGAACCTTGTCTGAACCTGAACCTAAACTCTGTGTCTGCCTCAGCTCCACCTCATCCATCTCTCCTATCTTCTCTTCTCACGCTGCTGCTGTGTCTACCTCACCCTGAATCATCATCTCTCCGCTCCAGCTCAACTCCTGACGTCTCTAACTTTTTTTTCCCATTACGTCTCTCGTGTTCTGTTTTTAAGTCTTATCTGCATTCAGCGTCAAACCGATGGGAGTATCTGTGT
This sequence comes from Trachurus trachurus, assembly GCF_905171665.1. Taxonomy (NCBI): domain Eukaryota; kingdom Metazoa; phylum Chordata; class Actinopteri; order Carangiformes; family Carangidae; genus Trachurus; species Trachurus trachurus. The sequence goes on from NC_139899.1 coordinate 19,668,410, forward strand.
GTAGCTATGTATCGACTACTGCGATGACAAAGAGAGAGCATCACTTTATGTGTGTGTGTGTGTCTCTGTGCATTCATGTGTAATGACTTCTGCAACGGAGGTCTATTTTTACATGTGAATCTGTTCTGACGTCACAAGCTGCACACAATTGAAAACGTCTCCCAGTAACACACGCACACACGCACACACGCACACACGCACACACGCACACACACACACACACACACACACACACACACACACACACACACACACACACACACACACAGATAACCCTCGAAGTAATTTGTACAGCCGTCAGCCGCCCACAAAATCCAGAATGTGAGTGAGTGTGATGATCTTTGCCAGTTTAATCTTTGCTTTGGCAGCTTCATGTGAGACCAAAACGGATGACAATTAGTGCATGGGTGCTCTGCCTCATTAGGCTGCGATCGAGGCTGTAACTGTCAATGGGAGCTGTCTTCTCCCATACCGTAATCTCCGCTGCCTGTGGCACTGTGGGAGGCTCTCTAGGAAACCCACCGTGGATCTGATGCCAAGCCACGGGGAGGCACAGATCACCGTAATTTCCCTCCTCAGGTACAATCTATTTAACCAATCGATCATCAAACAGAATAATATCATCATCCATCAAGCTAATTCACAAACTCCAGCTTCTCAGTGGAGGGGAGTCGATGTTTTTCTACTACATCTTTACAAGCAGAACGTCTTCAATGATTAGGCAACTGACAATTATTGTCATTCTTGAGTAATTTTACAATCAAATGCATATTCTAAAGTGTGTTTTCAATTCATGTTTTTTTTGCCCACTATGGAATTAATTAATTAATTACTTGTTTTGCCCCATGAAAGATTCAGAAAACTGAATCACCATAACTTTCCTGGAGGCAGAGATGATGTCATCGAAGTGTCTGTTTCATCCAACCAGCAGTCCAAAGCTATAACCCCAAATAATTACATTCTTGATATATATATATAGTTATGAATTTAATATTAAATATTACTGATAGAGTGATAGAAAAATCAATAGACTTTTTTTTTCAGTCCTATCAGTGTACGGCCCATAACCCTAAACCCTGACCTGAGAAAACAACCACACTGATGATGATGATGATGATGAGTCTCTGAGCTGAATCCCAATCAGCTCCACATCTACTGCTGGTCATGTCGGTGACCTCTGACCTCAGTGACACCACGCAGGTCAGGGGGGCGGAGACATGTTTTTTGGTTTTGCAGCTTTAAAAGGGAGGTGAAGATGTGGAAGGAGGTGGAAGGAGGTGGGAGGAGGAAGGAGGGGAATGGAGGAGGAGGAGGGGGAGATTCAGGTGGTCCTCGTGGCAGACCGTCCTCAGAGACAGCATGGGGACAAAACCTGACCCAGTTAGTGAGGCTGGCGGCGCACAGCTGGCCCCCTGCGGCTGCTGTCAGCGCCGGCTGCACTGCAGTGGCTCCTCTCTTAGACATCATCTCCTCCTCTTACCTCTAATCTCTCACAAATACCTCCTCTTCACCTTATTCTGCTCTGTCATCATCAGCCCTGTCCTGTTCCTGTCGTCTCCCCCCTCTATAACCCCAACGCTCCTCTCGATTTCCACCTATATCGATCCTAGTTTCAGTCCAGAGCCTGAACCGCTGCCCCTCGAGTGTGATCTACAGAGAAACAGCTGTTGTCACCATGGGCACATGGCTGCTTTGTTAGCAGGAGACTGATCCATAAATTGCCCCCCTGATACCGCTGATGAAAGAGGAGGAGGAAATGCAAATGAGTTGGGAGTGGAAAACGTTTATCCACACACACAAACACACACACACAGCAACTGGAGAGACTATAGCTACTACATCATGAGTCCATTATTATCAGACACACCACAGATGATGACGATGATGATGACGACGATGATGAACTGTGTATCTGGTGAACATCCCATCCAGGACTGTAGCTACTCCAGAAGTCTCCAACGTGCTTTGTTCAATTTCATCCTCAAAAATCCTAATCATCAACAAAACACACACACACACACACACGAGCTCACACAGCGAGAAAGACAAAAACAGACAAAAACCAGACAGCTGGAAGTGAGTCACAGGAGCTCAGTGTGTTTTAGTTTCCTGTCTGATGTGAAAAGAGTGAAAATGGTGATTCAACAGATCAAATCTAATCCTGTGGCCGTGTCGGTGGAGGCCTCAGAGGGTTTTAACAAAACAACACACCCCTTATTATATAAAAACAATAACAACAACAACAAATGTGTAGCATATTGCTCGTCCCTGTCTTGGCTTGCTGTGCATGAATCTGGGTGTCATCCTGTCGGGTTGCCAGGCTGGGTGCAGGCGTGGAGAGATAAACATGCAGAGGCCCAGAGCTCCTACAATGGAGATCTATCTATTTATTTATGGCAACACTGATCACTGATAATGTGATTATACATCAGTGCGTTTATGTTTATTCACTGACACTCGGACAATAACAAATATTGCGTCATGATATCTGCTGATGCTCATTCAGTGAGGCTGCTGCATGGTGCTGCAGGGTGTGCACCTCGCTCAGCGATATTAAAAATAACCCACGTTCGTGTGTATATTTCTATGTCTATATATAAAAAACACCAGAGAGATAAATCGACATTTGAGATGTTGCTGTGGCTGCTCTCTCTCATCCACAGCATCACAGTGAACAAACGCCCTCCACAAAACCGTGAAACGATGAGATGGAGCGTAAATCAGCAAACATGAAAAAAGAGAAATGATTTCATACCGTGAAGAGAGAAGCGATGGTTTCTTCTCATATTGATGCGCATCCTGGTTAAACACTCGACGATGTCTGCAGTTAAGACTCGCCCTGACTCCCTGTGACACAGCCCAACGTAATAACCCCCCCACTGGAGCAGCTCCACCCGCGGCCGGAGGGGGGCGCTGCAGGCGAGGGGTCCGCAGGGAACCGGCTTCACCACAACACTGAAGCAATGTTGTAACCTCACCGGTCCAAACATCAGTGGTTGTAGTGGGGGGTTGTTTTCTCTCCGGGTAGGGATCCAGATGTGATGGAGACAGGACATCTGGATCATCCTGCTGCATGCATCCACCTCCAGGCGTGGCAACAACTGCATGTTTCATTCCGGAGGGCACTTCTGAGTACTTTGCAGAACAATAATGTAAAAAAAAAGAAAAGAAAAAAAAAAGATAATAAATAATAATAAAAGACACTTAATTACAATAAAATAAATAAAATCAGATATAAAAGGAATATAAAGTACTTAATGGTTTACAAATTGAAATAGCTAAGTGCAACCTCAGACCTTTGACATAGGCCTAGTATCCCAAACTATACACTGTTGCCCATAAAGTTGGAATATTTTACCTCTTCTCATGAAATGATTGTGACAATGTGGTTTATTCTTGATGACAAAGTGTATATCTCAGTATGTAATCATTGCACCTGGTCAAAGGTGATTGGGCTACTGATGTGTAGGGAAAAAAAACAGCAATGTGTCTGAAAACAAAATTATTCCAATTTTATGGACAGCAGCGTTCAATTACAAACTTAATTGTAAACACAGTTACAAAGTGCCTTACGCTTGAGAAGAAAAAACTTCTTTTTTTTTGTAAAATCAGGAAATGCCTTTTGATAAAATATGTTTTGAGGTTAGACTTAAAATGGACACCAACATAAACAGTGTATTCCCTAGAGTCTAGGGGGTTTGATCTAAGAATGTTGTTTTCACACTATTTTCTCCATATCAGACATTTTAACACACATTTAAAACATTTACATTAGGTGTAGCCTACATGCATGTAGATTATCCTAGTGTGTGTGTGGGTTGTACCATCTCTTATGTAAAAGAGATGATGTAGCCTTTCAAAAAATGCTCAAATAATTATTATTCCAACATTTTACAGGAAGCAATCTAATGCAATTTCACACCGGTTTATATTTTTGTTTCACTTTTTTTTTTACCCACTACCCTTTGCGGCCTGTTGCCTGATTCAGGGCCAATTTAGATGAATCAGTGAACCTGTATCGCACCTGAGACAGGTTGAAACTAGTGTCGCACAGTGAGCTGGTGTCACCGAAACCAAAGAGCGGCACCTCCACCTCCTCCAGCAGCAGAAAATATAAAACACCTCGTCTTCTTCCCCAGGTGACAACCAATCAGGGCGGCGCTCGGGACCGCGCCCAGGCCAGTATCGGAACTCATGGACGCGCCTCAGGTAAACCACCACCAGGTGTGTGTGTGTCAATGTGAATGTGAGTGTTTCCCTCAGTGTTAAGGAGACTCGCCGCGACCACACAACTTTAGAAGAAACACTGAGGACAAAAGTGTTGAATTATGACTTGATGATGGTGAAGTGAGAGCACGCGGGGAAACTAAAGGAGAAACTAAATTCTCTTCTTTTTATTTTATCTTTTTTTTTTTTTTAATCTTTTTTCATTTTTCTTCTGATCGTGGATGGATTGAATCTCACCGACGTGGATATTCACATTCAGTTTTGAGCTTCTGTGTGGGGACTGCTTGAAAAAATGGATTCAAACATTTCCACACTGAGAGGAGTTTTATTGCTCCTGCTGTCAGTTTCAAGTCTCCTTCATGGCTGCAGAGGAGAAGTCCCTCCCAAACCCACCGGCGGGGTCACCATCTTGCCCCCGGTTAAGCCCGATGGAGGCCCCCAGGCCTACCCGGACGCTGCCAAGGCTAATTTACCAGTGTTTACAATGGATTATGCAAGAATACAGATCCCATTCGAGATCACTCTGTGGGTGCTGCTGGCTTCATTCGCAAAGATTGGTGAGTAACAGGAATGCAACTGGACTTGGTTATTTGTCTAGGAAATAACCAAGTCCAGTTGCATTCAATTCAAATTTCCTTGAGATAACTAGAACCTGGACAAATGAGAATATTCACAGGCTTATAACAGGGACATGTGTTTATGTGGGTCTGTTTGTTGTCTGTTGTTCACCTGAGGTCACATCTCTCCTTCAGGTTTCCATGTGTACCACAAGATCACGGTCTGGGTGCCGGAGACGTGTCTCCTGATCAGCATCGGTCTGATCGTGGGCGGCATCATGCACTCGGTCCACGAGGAGCCGCCCGCCGTGCTCACCAGCAACGTCTTCTTCCTCTACATGCTGCCCCTCATCGTCCTGGACTCGGGCTACTTCATGCCCACCAGGCCTTTCTTTGAGAACATCGGCACGGTCCGTCACACATCAACCCCTGTCTCTTACCACAGATCCATCTTCTTCCTCCTCTCATCTATCTATCTATCTATCTATCTATCTATCTATCTATCTATCTATCTATCTATCTATCTATCTATCTATCTATCTATCTATCTATCTATCTATCTATCTATCCTCTTTCATCTTGTTTCCCTCCCTGTGTGTGTGTGTGTGCAGGTGATGTGGTTCGCGGTGGTGGGGACTCTGTGGAACAGCATCGGCATCGGCATGTCTCTGTTCGCCATCTGCCAGATCGAGGCCTTCGGTGTCCAGGACATCAACCTGCAGGAGAACCTGCTGTTCGCCACCATCATCTCGGCCGTGGACCCCGTGGCCGTGCTGAGCGTGTTCGAGGACGTGAACGTGAACGAGCAGCTCTACATCGTGGTGTTCGGGGAATGTCTCTTCAATGATGCCGTCACTGTGGTGAGTGGGCGCCGACAGGACGAAGCTGAGGGAGATGTTTGAATTATTATTATTATTTTTAAGGTTAGACTTATCTGAGGCCTGCTGCGACACAGTGACCTGACGTGGAAACCTCTGGGCTGCTGCTTGTTATGAAAACACACAGTGCAAAGGACAAGGTACCATTATTGTTCAGGGTCGTGGGGCGTACGTCAGTGACTACAGAAAGAAAACAAAACACAGATCAAAATCACTCCCTAACTCAACACACTGAACATCTAGTAAAGTTATTTTATCCAGGTCAAAGGTTATACATCCCAGTCAAACAGATACAGACGCCATTGCAGCCTTAACTGCGGTTTAAAACCCCGTCTGGGGCGTTTCATTTCAACATGAAACAGCAGATTCACCATTGTGTCGTCTGAGGCTTCTCCATTCTTTCACTCTAAAAGACTCGGCTCAGGTTTCATAAGATACTGTACAAGTTGTTCACTCAAATCTGGGTTAGGAAGCACGTATGAGAAGAGAACATGGTGCGTGGGAGGAAAAAAGTCTGTGCGTGGACGTAGGAGTCAAACAGATGAATTATTCAGATTTGCAAGTGAGGAAATGTTGACGGAGATGTATAACGGATGTCTCCACAGCCAGGCCGGGCCGTGTAGCCTCAGGAGTCCGTTTCCACAGATGCCGCCAAACCTGTTTCTGAGTTGTTTCATTTGCTTACATGGGAGGAGTTAACGCACACATACACACACTGATACACACACTCATTGTTGTCTGAAATTTGACTGAAGTGAGCTAATGCTCAAATTTCCTCCCCTCACCCTCTTTTTTTTTGTATTATTGTGCTAAAAACGAGCCAGGAACCCGCTGTGGGCTCTGGTGACCCTGTTGTTTAGTACACAGCAGCAGAGCCATGCAGAAGGAGACAAACATTTACACAGGAGCCTGGAAAATGTCCAGACGAGGCCTGTGCAGAGGTGTGTGTGTCTCAGTATGATCACATGTTGAAACCATATTTCACACACAGATCGGTTTAATGTAAGTGGTAAAAACAGGACCTATCACTTTCCTGTTTGCCTTATCTTGATCCTTCAGGCATTATTAAAGACTTATCTGCCCATGTGTGTGACTGGCTTGTCCCAGAGCAGAAAAGTCTCCTTTAAATCTGACTTTTTCAAGGTAATGAAAAAGGCAACACTGTTTCTAGTGTTGCCAGGATAGTGGCAATTAACATGTAAACATGATTTTGAATTCAAACCAAATGCTGCAATAAAACTGGTGTTATTCTACAGTTCTGCTACATTCAGCAAATCCTACAATCAGACCAAACTAAACATTTAGTTTTACATGTGAATCTTTAAAAACAACTTATAATATGAGTTTTCTCATAATACTTTTAAAAACAGGTAAAACACTCATTAAACAGCTGGGTTCTGTATTTTTTTAGCCACACATAACTCAAACAGGAGTAAATAATGGATTTGCTGTATATAAACAAGATTTGGTGCTATAGTGAGTTATTTACAGCAGCCAGTTGATGCACATGGAAGTGACACTGGACAAACTGACAGTGTCTGTGTTCATGTTAATGAAGGAACGTGTCACGACAAATGAGCTCAGTGACACTAATATAGTCACCAGACTTGTTTTAAAATTAACGCTATGTATTGTGTCCTTCTGTGTTTTAGCCTTTCATTTCATTTCCAGAAACTCTAGATTTGTTTGAATTCACTCTAAAATGTAATGAAACACCACAAATGTAGCTAATTTAGACTAAAGGGCAGCTTCGTTGTAAATGAACAACAGTAGCCCAATGGTCCTTTTCCATGAGTCATTAACCGTGCTTGGTGAAATGTTATTATCAAACTGCAAACAGTGCAGAGTAAATATTTCAATAAATCACTCTTATCTGAAACGGTGTCGTTAGAGGCCACAGCCCCTGACACCGCCCGTGACCTCTGACTGGGATGTTTGGGCTGCTCAGAGCTTCACATAAAAGTGTTTGCACAAATGTCTCCGAATGTGTGTGTGAACACTAGTGTGTGTGTGTGTGTGTGTGTGTGTGTTTTCAGGTGTTGTACAGCATGTTCAGCTTTGTGGCCGACATGCCGGAGGTGGAGCCGGTGGATGTTTTCCTCGGGATGGCGAGGTTCTTCGTGGTCGGGCTCGGAGGAATGGGCTTTGGCGTTCTGTTCGGCTTCGTGGCGGCTTTCACCACCAGATTCACCTCCAAGGTCCGAGAGATCGAGCCGCTCTTCATCTTCATGTACAGCTACCTGGCCTATCTGGTGGCCGAGCTCTTCGCCATCTCATCCATCATGGCGTGAGTGCATTTAAATAATGTTAACAGGTCCAAATATTCTCACAGCTGCAAAAATATAGAAAATATAATGTTTCTGTTTCTGTTTCGCTGCAGCATCGTCACCTGCGCCGTCACCATGAAATACTACGTGGAGGAAAACGTCTCCCAGCGTTCCTGCACAACCATCCGCCACGTGATCAAGATGCTCGGCTCCATCTCTGAGACGCTCATCTTCTTCTTCCTCGGGGTCGTCACGATAACGACGGAGCACGAGTGGAACTGGGGCTACATCCTGTTCACGCTGCTGTTTGCCTTCGTGTGGCGCGGCCTGGGTAAGCACCGGGTCATGGTGGAGGTCGGGGCTTGTTTGACTGCAACTGTCGACTGTGTAGCACCAGGAAACAGAGGGACAGAGAGAAAAAGGTGTTGGGGGGGCAGTGAAACAGAGTGGGTCTTCCTGCTTCATTTGTTTTGTACACACACACACACACACACACACACACACACATGAGTGGTGTAACTTGCAAAGCATGTTGCTTTTGTTCACCTCCCAGTGTTTAAATGCTCAGCCTTGCAGACATCACTGGAGGGAATGGCTACTAACGCACACACCTGTTGGTGGGTGTGGTCAGCTCAGCAGGGAAAACTTTGAATTAACTTTTCAGCCCGGGGCTAAGTTACTCTATAGGGCTCCATGAAGTGTTTTTTTTTTTTTTACTGCTTCGGGCAGCAGAAAAAGCTGTGAACACAACACTGAGATATTATCTCTGTCTGTTGTTGTTAATGGGGAAAGTAGCTGACAAGTCTCCTCAGGTTAAATACTGTTGTGTTCAGTCTCCAGGCTCTGTTGAAATAATGAAAGTAAAATTTAGGAGCTGAAAGGAGCTGCAAAGTTTGTCAGAGCTGAGATTCTGTGTCACATTACACACAATGACTTTATCCACTGTCAATATAAAATATAAACTGCCGCAGCTTTAACCCTGCAGGGTCTTAGATCACCCGACGGATCAGACCAAGGTCACCTGCAGCGCTGCTGTCAACTTCACTGGAAAGTGCAGATTTGAAACTCTCCCAGTTTTTGTTTGACATTGATGGACCAAGTAAAACCAGAGATAGTGTTAATTTCATATTACAAAAATACTTACTGTATAACATAAAAGTGGGATGAGATGGGCAGGCGTTGGATATTTTTTCTCTCTATATTCGTCATTTTTTTTGTAATTTCACCAAACAGAAAAAAGTGGTTGAATCAGCTGATACTACTCTATGTGACTTTTGTGTATTTTTGGGCCCAATATGTTAATAAAATAGGTTAAAGGGGAAAATAATTGTCATATCATATAGGTGAAGTTGTGCTGAAAAGAAAAGATAACAAACATGGCTATGGTGAATATTTTTCTATGTGGTTTATAAAGATAAAATCAAAACTATTCAAAACAGCCAAAACGGGCTCAGACCTCTAAATGTGAAACTTTCTAACAATATATAATTTGAACAAAAGCATCTTGTTGTTTTTTTTCTGTTTCTTCCGCTCAGGCATCCTGGTGCTGACTCAGATCATTAACCCTTTCCGCACCATCCCTTTCAACCTGAAAGATCAGTTTGGTCTGGCTTACGGCGGCCTGCGAGGCGCAATCTCATTTGCCTTGGCCTTCACTCTGCCTGACACCATTGCCCGCAGGCAGCTCTTCATTACAGCCACCATCGCCATTATCCTCTTCACCGTGTTTCTTCAGGTAAGAGAGCATCTCTGTGTTTGCACTCAGAACATCTTGCACTGGGAATAAGTTTTTCTACCTTTAGTGTGACGTCTCCATATACGAGGCCATTTTCTGAGTCTCAGTGAAACAGACTCGTGGCCTCAGTCATGATTTTCTTTTAAGCTTTGAACACATCACATGATTTAAGTCCAGATCCGACCTGATTTCATTATCTAGTTCAATGTGAGGGTTTTAGATTTAATGTTCTTGCATTCCCGAGTCTGAGTCAGATCTTTGGTCGCAAAACCAGTCAAGTTTACAGCAGGACAGCCTTTTGCTGCAAAAATTAAACTCTGACTTCTGTTTAGTTAAGTTAAATTTATTTGTTTAGCACAGAAAATGTGTAAAACGCTGCACAAGGAGGGAACGAAGTCCTGACGAACTTGTACAAAGTTCCACCCCTGTCTATGATACAAAACAAAAGACAAGCAGACAACAACACATGAGCTAAACAAAAGAAAAATACAAGAAATCAATAGCAGTAGGAGTTACAGTAGGGTACTTGAAGCAACTAACAGCAAAAAATAGGTGACAAAAGCAGAACAATGACAAAGAAAATATAGTTAGAGAGCAGACTTCTGACTCTTATAATTTATAACTGTCCGCTTTACTGTGACTGGTATTTATTAGGTGTGATTGGTATTTATTATGTAATATGTTCCCCCATGCTTTAAGTGGAACAGTCACAAAAGGAGGTCACAATAATTTCAGGTCAACTCAACTTTATTCATAGAGCACAGCCACAGCTGAAACAAAGTCCTGTACATAAATAAAAATAGGACATAAGACATAAAACAATGAAAAACAATAAAACAATAACTATGTTAAAACAGTAAAAACAGTAAAAACAATCAAACACTGCTGGGTTGAAAGCCAACAAATGAAGAAGGTCAGGTTAGTGTCTAATATTCATGTACCACTAATATTTTTCTGGGTTGTGTTGCTGTGTTTCTTCCTCTCCACAGGGCATCAGTATCCGGCCTCTGATTGAGTTCATCAATGTCCGCAGAACCAACCGCAATCTTGACACCATCAATGTAGAGGTCCACTGCAGGGTACGACGCAGCTTGTGGTGATTGTGCATGTAATAAAAAAAATGCAAATAAGAACAGAAACAGAGTTTAAAACAAATGAGATATATTAGAAATACGATATAGAATAAAATGGAGTGGGAGGCCATAACTTTTACCTGTCTTGAAATGTTTATCATTTAGCTTCTGTACAAGCAGATGTAGTTGAATTATACTGAAAGCTGAACTTAAGTCTGTAAGTAAAACATCATTATAACAACTGTTTCTTTTTTCTCTCAGCTCATGGAGCACACTATAGCAGGTATAGAGGACCTCTGCGGACAGTGGAGCCACTTCTACTGGAAGGACAAGTAAGAACTTTGTCTTCTCTCTTTGCTCATACTGCTCAACAAAAAGTGTACACATTACTCTCCTCATCTTAAACCAGTCGCTGCTCAACTGCTTCACGCTAATAAAACTCAGGAGAAAGAATCTGCAGTGAAGCTCGAGAGGCGAGATGACAGTTTTAGTTTTAGTTTACCTGCCTTTAGTTTCCCCCTTTTGTGGTTTTTGTTTAGCAGCGCTATTGTTCTCGTGGGGACAGTGTGGGAATGTCGACGGCTAATCACTCGTTGGTGTCCTTTTTCTTCCTAAAAAAAACGGCCTCATTTCCTCCTCTGACTCTTTTACATGTCCATCAGTTTTGAAGTAACATTATGTGGCCAGTTAACTACATGGTAACGATTTTTAATTAACTTAGTTGTTGTGAATCTTGTTTCTGTGGATATTATAAAGACGACAACAGATGTACAGATGGAGCTACATTAGAAGCAGTAATAGATTGTAGTATTGTACCTTCACACTAACTTAAACCTCTTAAATATCACAATATTACACTTTTATTTATCTTTTAAACACACAATATGTCCATCTACTAAATATTCCTGAAAACATTATTACACACCTTATAAATTGTATATTTTAGAACATATAGGCGTTTTTTATGGGACAGTTTCCTGTCATTATTTCACTGCTTTCTTTCTTTTCCTTGTACTCCTCCTGGTTTTGTTGACACTCTCCGAATCAGGTGAGACTGGTTCCTCAGGCCTCAGGGTCTAGGTTTTCAGTTTGAGTGAAGTCAAAACGTGCTGTAAACATTGACTGTAACACACAGTATTAGGATGTATATAAGTTATATAGAGTGAAACATATCAACATAGACTATCTGCTTAACTTAGAGTGGTCAAGTCTGCAGCAGTTACAGCTGTTGTCAGATGTGGGTCAGAGATTTCAGCCAATCATCAACTGCAAAATAACTTGATCCCAGAATAAGAATTAGTTGTCATACATACATAACAAGTATACACTCTACTATTATGCACAAAATGAAGGCCAGGTGTAATATATAGCGACAAAAGTAGTCTTATGGAAGTTGAGAGAAAAAAAAAAATATGGAAATTTAACTATGCAACCAAGTATTGACTACATGACGACTAAATGAAGTCTTCTCCACCGGGTCATCACACCAAAGTCTGTTCTGCACAAACCTAATCCATGCACTCTTTTGTTTATCTCAATTTCAGGTTTATGAAATTCAACAATCGAATCCTGCGCAGGATCCTGATCCGAGACAGCCGGGCCGAGTCCAGTATTGTGGCGTTGTACAAGAAGCTGGAGTTACAGAACGCCATCGAGATCCTGGACCAGGTGTCAGGAGACATCAGCGCTGCGCCGTCCATCGTCTCCGTCTAGTACGAAACCCTACACACGGTCTCTGTGCTGCTCTGTTGCTGTCAGGAACAGACATTTTCATCATCATATCTGTTTCTATCTGATTTTTAGTGAAGAAAAGAAGAGCGCTGCCAAACCTAAGAGGAAGTTCCTGGCTGCCGACCTGAGGAACATGCACGACATCCTGTCCAAGAACATGTACAAGATCAGGCAGCGGGTGAGAAACCATTCTGCCTTTTGTTCCTTTTGATTCATTCTCACGCAGCATAAACTATAACAATTAAACATACACTTTGTTGCATCAGCATTAATAGTAATATTATTTATAGATATGTATTAGTCATGGGTCATCAATTTAACTTATCACAGTTTAGTAAAACTAGGTTTAAAATGAGGTAAACCAGGTTTAAAATTAAATTAAACCAAGTTATGTTGAACTACTCAAATTAGACTCGGTTTCATTCAAACAATTTCAAAATTATTCTTCATCATAAAATCAAGTGGGTCAACTCTGATTCTTTTAGGATCAAGCCATCTCAAAAACACATAAATAAATAAATGTTTAAGCTCCTCAACTGGTGTATTTAAAGTTAACCCAAGATCACAGATTAAATTTGACAGATGCAACAGATTTAAATTTTATTTAGAGAGGTTTAAATTGAATCTTTCTTAATTTTACCAGTTTGCTAAAACAGAACTTAAACTAAAACCATGACTTAGTTTGGTTTAAAAGTTAAACCTTGTTGGTGCCATCCAGTCTTATTCTGAAGACTCCTTCCACCACTGATCACTGCACCGTAAACAACACCACACAAAACCTACAGCCTGTTTGTTCTCATGTGATCTGTAACTCTCAGCTGCTGACAGTACAGTACAGTACATACAGCAAAGTGAAATTTGAACTCCTGCCTTGATGAACCAACGAGCCACTTGAAGCCACATGCAGCTCTTTGTCCAACTCAGCTTCTCTTTGTTTGTATTTGGACAGAAACCGTCGTGTTCCTGTTTATCAGTAAAGCACACGTGTAGTTTTCATGCTTGGTCTACAGAAAACAAACATATGTTGGCGACTATGTCCTCACTCCAGTGTGATTCCCACAAGCACTGAAACTTGGTGCTGTTTTGCATACCCGCTCCCTGTGGCCGGCAGTACTTTTCCATTAGTGACATGACATCACCCCTCAGAAAGGCTCTTTGATGTTCAGGCAAATAGACAGCATGTGCTTCTGTTCTTGGGTAGACGAACTGTCTGATAAGTGTAATGGCCCCTCTTTTCAAGTCGGTCGCCCCACCGCTCTTCACTTATTCACAGCCTTGTCTCTCCCAGAAACTCACGTCACTCCTGTCTGTGATGTTATCTTGGTCTGGACAAGCTGAACATGCAAAACTGTGATGGTAACCAACCTGAATATCACATTGTTTCCTTCTGACCACTTTAAAACCCCTCTGAGATAGACGGGAGTGTTTTGTTGGCATGATGAGACCTCTCTCTACTAACAATGGCCACCTAAGAGTGTTTGAAAGGCAGCTATATTTGCTTTGGGTCTTAACAACTGCAGGACAGAAAGAGCTATGTTGACAGCGATGGGTGCACCGCGCTGAAAAAGGTTAGAGTCGCAGTTCATAAAGGCCAAACAGAGACATTTACTCGGGTGTGGTCAGTATTGGTTGAGTAATCTGAGTCAGTAAAGAAAGCATCTCGACTGTGAGTGTGTGTGTGTGTGTGTGTGGATGTTATTGAATTAACAGTTGAATCTGTTGAGATGAAAAATGCTCCAATCTTTGAGTTTAGGGCTGAACAATTAAATTAACTATAATCTATATAGCAATATTCAAATAGCAAGAGCTGCCATTTTTTCAATAAATGTAAAACATGACACAACAGACCATAAAATTAAACTTTGTGGAGAGTTAGACATAATTCAAGCTGGGAAATATTTTCTATAGGCATAAAGAAACTTGCTTATTTCCAACATAAAACATAATAGTAGGGAGGTTAAAAATAGGCCTTTGACTTCAAGTCATGATGCAAATGTCCCCTTTGGCATGGAAGTACCTTAGGGCCATACAAATAAATCTATCCTAAGACACAAGTGAGATCACACTTTGTATCCGAAATAAACATTTCATTGTTTTAAAAAAAATAGCCGCCGACCATACTTGAGAGGCCCATATCTTTGCTTCTGTTGTAGCTATAATAACTAATTTGGTGTCAAAGTGTACATTTTTGGGGTCAAGGAATCCAATAAAATAGGTTTCAAGACTAAAAGAAACAATGATGTTCTCCTTACCATGACAGTTGCAGCTAAGATAAAAATGCATGCCAAAAACACATTGCATTTAGAATGTCCATACAGTATAAACTCATGCAGATCCCCTAATGGCTTCGGCTCCTGGATGTTATCTACCGCTTCTCAGACAACATGGAGCTGCTTGTGTGACAGGATATTGGGTTTTATTAATGTAGAAACAGTAATAAAACTATACTGATACTGATTTAGTGAACATCAGGCGGAGTTCAACAAATATAGCCTACAAGTAGTCAAATAATAAGATGTAATTCATATCACAGTGGTGGCAAAGACCAATTAGTAACCAAATATAATCACAAGTCCCAGTTTCAACTGAAATCATGACTCTTTTTTTGTGCAATCTGTTCACGATGTTGTGTGTATGTAATGTCCTTTCTTCTGCCTTTGTGTTTTCTGTATTTAGACGGTGGCATTCAAAGGGAAGCACGCCTTGCCCAACGACAGCCACGCCAGAGAGATACTGCTCAGGCGCCACCCCAGCATCCGCCGCAGCCTCCGACCTGGAAGCTTTCAGACATCGGTAAGTCGGCTAACTGTAGCTGATATTGACCTAAGGGTCTTGCTACATGACGTCTATCATCTAAGAGATATGGTAAAGCAGGTTAATCAGCTCTTGACTACACTAGGATGAAAGTATTTTAGGTCCTCCGTCTACTCATTTTCCTTTCTCACCATTTTTCCTCTCCACTTTCTTGTTATTTTCAGGAAATGCCCAAATCTCATAAGTACTTCTCTCTTCCGGCTGGGAAGAGTCTGGATTCCAACTTCTTTCCCCCAAAGAGGCTGAGCTATGAAGGTAAGTTTCCCTCAGTATCCATGGTGATTTGTCTTTAAGTAAATTCAAGGTTGGAACGACCTTGTTCCACATTGTACGACAGGGAAGTAAAGTCAAAGTTCACTTGTTAGCTTGTCTACAGCTTTAACCCCACAACCTTTTTCAGTGAGAAAAACAGGTATTTATTCACATCGCCATCAGGTCAACAAAACTTTGGTTTAGAGCTAAATATCTGCAGAGCTTCTCATATTCCTACAGCTGTACTTTTTTAATTAGTGCTGATTAGCAAATATTAGCAACACATCATGCTAAACTATGATGAACAGAGTGAATTCACAGAGCACCGACGTCCACTTAGGCCAGTATCAAACCACATGCACCAGACTTCAAACATATGATCATCATGATAGTAAATCATACTATCATCATAGTAAATGACCCGTAACTTCCTCCAAAACTACTCAGTACTTTTCATGCAATTTTGCTAAAAAGTCATGAGTGAATTTCAGTAGAAGGATCGGCTTCCTGGTGACACTGCTACAGCAACGCATGTCACTGGTTGAAAATGCTAAAAGGAAATAACAATCAGAACTAATTAATGACTCACAAACTCTTTTTATTAATGCAAAAATGTCAGATTGAAACTTTGGTTGTTATGTTTTTGTTTGTTTTGTTTACTTTATTGTAGGACTGTTACTCAGTGACTGACAGGTTATTTCAGAATAATTATGTATTGAGTGAGTGGCAGGCAATATTAGATGTATCTTCTCCCTGCTCCTTTCTAACTAGGGAATAATAAGAAAGTGTGTTTTGGTATCTTTTATTGGGAAAAGTCGTGAAATTACCTTGGCTGGAACAAATAAAAAAAAATGAAAAGAAATGAAACGAAACTTCCTTGAGGCGTAACATCAGCCTTGTCACAGTGAGCACCTATGTAAAATATAATGTGGTATTTGATTTTCTTTCCCAGATGGTCAGGAAACCATGTCAGAGGTGGCGTACCCCACCAGTCGCTCTCGGTTTGGCCATCCAGCGCGCTCCTCCTCCAGAGCCATGATGCCTCTACGAAGGCTGGACACCCTGAGAGAAGCCCCCTCCGTGGACGCTCTGGATGAAGGCAGCGGTGGGAGCGGTGGGAGGGGCCGCGGCATGTCCAGAACTAACTCCTCGTATAGCGATTCCCGCGTGCCTGCCGCTCGCCGTCACTTCAGCTCCAATGACAGCGGCTCAGCGGATAACTTCAGAAACGTGCATCATGAAACAGAAGAGGATGGCCAGCAGCAGCAGCAGCAGCAGCCGCCTTTGTCTCCGCCTCCAGCCTGGGCTGCAGAGCCACGGGACAACACGACACGAAACCCTCTGCTCAAGCGGCCACAGTGGAACCCCAAGAAGATATAAGAGGAGATCGTGGGCTTTGAGCAGCAGCAGCAGCAGCCGGCCTGCCACAGACTGAGACTCAGGCTCCACAGCAGCTCCAGGGGCCTCGACATGTAACTGTGCATTCATGTCATGTAAAGGCCCGGGAATGGAGGCGCTTTCGTTTCTTAGAGGAGCCGACCCACCTTCAAAATGAGCCAAAGTGACAGAGCTCACAGACTCATCACAGTGCACTACAGTGGAGGAAGTGTCAGTAGAGTCAAGGCTTCATCTACAAGTCACGTGAATGTGATTTTAATAATTTTATATTCCCGTAGGATTTTTAAAAATGTTTAAAAGTTGATGTAAGTTAAACTGTTTTACTATTGCTTATTTTATTGTGAATATTTTAGTTTTCTTCTATTTTTATCACCTCCTGTGTGTCATAGCTGTGTGAATGAGGATGCATGTTCTGTAAATAGTCTGTTTTTAGTTGAACATGAGGAACAAATCGCTGTTCGGTACAAACTAAGTACTGGATTTTGTCTGTTACGCTCATGGATCCCACAAGTCTGGGCCCACTTAGTTTTCTGTAATAAATTTTCTATATTACATTTAAAAAAAACAGTTTTCAGTGATTTGATGCGATGAAACTTTGAATATGACTTAAAAAAGCTAGAAAGATGGGATGGGGGTACTGACTATGTATGACAGATGGATGTCAACATGCACATTGCAGCACTGACTTTAATGTTTTATATACGATTGAAAACACAATAGACTCCAACATAGAAAACATTGTTTATTCCTTGTGACTTTTTGGCATGAATCTGAATCCTTCTCAGTAACGTCTTACATCATACATTTTACACCACACTCCTTCTAGACTAGTTAGTGTTGGGTTTTTTTTTTTTTAGACAGTTGTGCCCATAGTACATTTGCAACTCAACTTAAAACAAAACAACAAATCACTTTTTTAAATGTCAATTCAAAACACATCCTAAGATAAATTAACAAATCTCAAATCTGACAAAACTGTAAAATTCAAGTGTCAAAGACTAGAGCAACTATTTGCTCATATACCACCTATAGGAACCATTTCTGACGCAGTGTATTAGAAAACAAAAAACAACAAAAAACAATTGGTATTGAGGTAAAAATGTGTAAACCAACTTGGTTTACGCCTACAGTGGAAAAATGTTGTGTTCAGGACAGGTAGTTAATTTCCTCCACAGTTTCATCTCATCTCTGAACATCTTTAAGTGTAACTGCCAGGAAAGTAAAAGGGAAGAAGGTGAAACTTTCACCTTCCCCTTCGGTTCGTGCAATTGAGGGAATTTGGACAACGTAGTGGTTACAGGGTTAGAATAAAAATCAAAGTTAACATCGTTTCCAATCAAGCTGTCACCGGCAACATGTGCCACTGCCAGTTCCTGCCCCTCATGTTTCTATCTGATCGCGCTTCGGCCCAGGGCGAAGCAGATTAAACGCTTCAGCCCTGGACTGGACTTTGCTCTCGCTCTCAGCGCTGCTCTTGAATTTTTGAGTCCTTTCTCTCAGAGAAGGACCACAGTGCCGGTGGGGATGAGCCACCTTGACTCACAAATTTGTCGGTAAAGGAAACAAGCTCGAGTGGTTAATACACTGCTTCCACTGTGAGTCTGCCACCTACAAAATAAGAGCACTTCTGAGTGGTGGGTGTGCATTGTTTGTCTTTTCTTTTTTCTTTTTTTAAATTCAATCAATTGCACTGAGCTTCAGAGTTTCTTTTTCTCTGTTTTTGTCCTTCCTCTCCCGTCCCATTTGGGGATCCTGATGAGCAGTAAACCCACCGCTGCTAGAGCCAGGACCACCCCCAGACTAGGGGGGCCGCAGGGGCTGAACTCCTGAGCCAGACCGGAGAGCAGCGGAGCCAGGACGCGACCCACAGCGGTGACGGACTGCCCGGCGCCGATCAGAGTCCCGCTGGCCTGCACCCCGCCTCTCTGCAGCTCCAGGTCCGTGATACACGTCCGTCCGATGGTGGTGGAGATGGCGAAGAAGGTGGAGGTGAGCAGCACCTGCCAGACGCTGGGCGCAGCGGCGTAGAGGGAGATGAGCGAGCAGGTGAGCACGGTGGAGTGCAGCAGCAGATCGGGCATGTTGTTCCGGTAGAGCTGCGTGACCGGCCCCACCAGGAAGCCGGCCAGGGCGCCCAAGGTGCTGCTGTAGCTGATCAGATAGCCCGTCACCTTCGGCTTCAGGGAGAAACGCTCCTCCATGGCCAGAGAGAAGTTGCTGTAGTAAAGCATGATCGCTATTCCCATCAACAGGCGGACCAGGAAGAGGTCCCACATGTCGGAGGAGGCCACCATGTGGATCTTGGAGCCCACCGACGACAGCTGCCTCCAGGCCGGCTGCAGCACCGGCACCTCCCTCCACTGGACGCCGCCGCCCGGATGCTTCCCGGGGTCTGGCTCGATGACAGCAGCCGCCGCCGCCGACACTGTGTGGTTTCTGCTTGTGTGAGAGCCGTTCTGTACAGACTTAGTACTACAGTGGTTGTCATGGCAGAGATTGCTGGTGTTGTTGCTGGAGTTGGTGTCGTTACGTTGAACTACTAGTGTCTCGCTCCACGGCAGCATCCACACCAGTCCTGGAAATGACAAACATAAGACCTTATAATAAAAAAAATTGAATATTTCAAATTGTGTTAGTTACATCTAAACATAGAAAAATACAATTGAACAATTTCAATAAAACAAATTATACTCTATTTATATTAGATAACATTCACCACGATGCCTCTACAAACTGTCAGCAACTGTAAAACTTGTACTGGAGATTTACTTCACATGGATTCATTTGTTTTATCTGAAGTAATTTTGGAAATTAATTGCTAGAATAACATCAAACGCCTTAAAGAGTCTTGGGTGCTGCATGTCATTCCCCCTGCCTCCCCACTTCCTCTCTCTTTTGACTATACTGTCAATTAAAGGCACCCCCCCACCCCGAAAATATGATTTAAAAAAAGTCTATCTATCTGTCTATCTATCTATCTATCTATCTATCTATCTATCTATCTATCTATCTATCTATCTATCTATCTATCTATCTATCTATCTATCTATCTATCTATCTATCTATCTATCTATCTATCTATCTATCTATCTATCTATCTATCTATCTATCTATAGGGATAGTTAAACATTTGCAAATGCAGAGACTGCTTGCTGAAAAAGTGCCCCCGACTAGAAGGCGCATCAGCGGTTTTGCATGAATTTACCTAAAACAACTCGTACAGCCTCAACACGCACAGTTGAGAGCAGTTCAGTGTTAATGCGTTAATTGAGTTGAGTAGGCGGGTAGCCTTAGGGATAAAGGACTTTTTGAAAGCTCCCTTAGCCAATGTGACTTAATTGGTCTTAACATGGACTACATTCTCTCAACCCACCTGCATTAATAAGGAAGATGGCGGCACAAGTAAAGGAGGAGGTGTAGAAACCTCCTTCGTGCTCTGTGAGATAACCACCAACCACGGGGCCCAGGATGAAGCCGACACTGGAGGCGGCATTGAAGTGTCCCATCACCAGAGGGCGCTCCGACTCAGACACCAGGTCGGACAGCAGGGCTCTGCAGATGGACAGGGAGTGCTTGAACAGCCCTGGGACGGAGAACAGGAAGGGAATAAGTGGAAAAACTCAATTTCAAGACATATTTTCTGGGAGGTGGCGTGACTCACCCACAGGGATCCGTGCGAGGACGAACAGAGCGATGCTGGTGGACATTCCCAACAGGCCGTAGCCCAGGGCGCTGAGCAGCAGGCACGTCAGGAGAGAGTACCGCCGTCCCACCACGTCGCTCCAGCTGCCCTGCCGAACACACACAGGAAATGAAACTCAACCAGGAACAAAAATCCAACCTGTTGCAGTTTTTATTATATTCTCTGGAAGTCCTGGAAGAAACATCTGGGCAGGTGGAGCTGGAGCCACAACAGGAGAGATAAACCAATGAATGAAAATAAAAGCCTGATCTTTGACCTATGGAGTGATAAACTGGTTTTATTTTTCTTTTTTTTTTGGTGGATGTCTGTGTGAAAGATCAGGTGACTAAAAAAAGAAATTCAAAAACTGTGCATTTCCTCTTAACCAAGCATCCCAAGCCTTTATTAGATTCTCGCCCTGTCTCTCTCTTTACAACACACACACACACACACCCATCTGATGAAATAATGAAATTAGGACCAATTGAGTTTACTGTGTTCTGGATGTAGCTGGGTGGGATTATCATAGAGACCCAGCTGTTCATGTATCCCCTCCTCTATCAGGAGTCAACCGGTCTGCACACGGGAGCCAACAGATGACTCCTTATCTGTTTAATTTGTCGCATGACCCCTGAGAATTAAACCAATTTCAGGAGCTGTGCACGGCAGGAGAAAGCCGCGGAAAAGCTGAGAATCTTTACGTCAGATGACATGCTCGTTTTTCGAGTTAATTACTTCACAGTCTTCGTACTGTTACAGAGTCATTAAGGCTTTCATATTTCATTATAACGCTCTTAACGTTGAGTCTGCCCAATGTCCGGGAGATGAGTGAATAATTTGTTTCTGTGAAAGAGGTGAGTGATATTTGTGGATCTGCAGCGAACAGGGAGTAGCCAGCGTGTGTGAATATCCAAAGACAGGACGTATTGTGTGACCACAATCAACTTAAAACGGCCAGTGTTTATTGTTCTCATGAAATACCAGAGATGACATGGAATGCAATCGTTTCGGCCTCTAACTGTGAGCATGCCTTGTCGAGCACGGAGGGACTGAATAGATGGTTAGTGACAGAGAGATGCACGGTTTTACAGGGGAGGAACCAGGTTTAATACTTACAACTATTGTGCTTGAGAAGAGCTGTAAGATCCCATATGTAGATCCTGCAACAGTTTCACATTAGTTTTAACACATATCAGTTATATAAAGTGCAGAGCAGACATCGTGTGATGGAAAGCTCAACATTCGACAATAGGACATTATTGCTATCATACACACAAGTTTACAAAAAGGAAAACCTGACAATAGCTTGGTCCATTACTGCTCATCATTATTCTGCAACAAATTGGTGTATCATATCATCCATTCATCTTTACTTTGTTTGGTTTCAAGTTTATGACATGTTCTCGTTGTAAAATGACAGAAAATTGAGCCACAATTTTCAAATTTCCATTCAAATTTATTTTGGTCCAGTGTACAACTGCACTTCTCTGTATTTCTCTGTGTATATGGTTGATTATTTAATTCACAACTTACTGTTTCAGCACTTTTATCTCTAGTCAGCAGGTAATTATTTGGTGGTAAGACTATAAATATGCACCAACTATTATATATATCACTCTAAGGATGCTACATGTGCCGCTATGTGTGTTAAATAGACGACTCAGTGTAATGGACACACCTTACCTACTATGCCAGCCACAGAGGGACTGGCTCCTAGAGCTTTTACATGATGGCTCAGCAGCGGGATGATCATGCTCACCCCAAACAAATCCTGGAGAAAAGAAAAAAACAAAAAAAGAGGAGGAGGATTTTATCATAACAGAAAAACCCCTGAACTGACCGGGACTTGTAAACCAATCAGACAGTGCGGAGCCAGTGTTGAGTGTTTGTTACAGAGAGTTTGGTGGTGGACAGTTGGAGCAGCTACAGAAAGTCACTGCTCATCCTGTTTATCTGCATAGCTGAGATCAGAGCAGCTCTTGCCAAACACTTGATTGAAGTCACACAGCGATTCATACAATGTTCCACCACTGCCTATTACACTAATTGCTTAAAACTTTCAGTACGGTTACTGTCCCAGCAATTTCTGTCTGCTGCCTGTGCCAAAAATCTGACCCTCCGAGCCACCTTTAATTAGAGGCTCATTCCGGGAGCTATTCAGGCTGAAAAGTAGAGTTAAGTTTTCTGGAAAGTGACTCCTCCAACTAAGTCAGCCCTGAAAAACACATTGAATGTTGGTCGGTCTTACCGTCTGTAGAAATACATTTTTAGATCAAATGCAACATCTTTTCATATGGGGTTCAAGTACGTCCTTTGTCTTGCACCGTTTGTCTTTGCAACACATTTTACTGACAGTGGTGCTTTGAAAAGGCGACTCTCAACACTCAGAGGTGTCAGAACAACCTGCCATGTTCTCTAACGCCTCTCTTATTTAGTGGCTACACACCTGAGCAACTCCAGTGTACACATTCACATTTCTAATGTACAGTCTGCAGATACAGATGTGTAGTAGTAGAAGTATAGGTACACAGTCCTAACCCTTACATGCTCCGAGGTTAAACATGTATCTACAGGTAAGTATGGCAGGTAGCCTAACATTGATCAGTGTTATGTTTAAACTGGTGACCATTGAACTTCAGATGTTTCTGCTGAAGACATAATCAAATATTGGAGAAAACTAATATTAAACTATAACATACAGTAAGATGTAAACTTTGACATTATGAGCCATACATTTAAATCTAATAGTACCTGAGTTCAGCTTCCTCACCAGTGCTCTTTGCCCTTTTAAAAACAAAGAAAATGTGACTGTATTGAAATCTTTTTAAGTCCCTGGTTAGGACCAATTAGGACTAAATTATTATTTACATAGCTTCATTTTGAAAACTTGTTCTCAGATATATTTTTTTACTTACATTAGCCTATTTTAATTTGACTGTGTTACATAGCCTACATAGCCTGAGTTACATTTCCATACATTTTTAGGTTTTCTACAGAGTGTAAACATGACTTCCTTGAGGCTGTTGTGAAATATTCTTTGGCATCAAACCACTGGGTTATTATGAAAGCATGACTTTTATGACGCAGCAGAGCTCAGTCACACACTCACACACACACACACACACACACACAGCTGAAACGGAGCTATATTACTCACCATGAAGCCCACCACGTAGATACATTGTATAATCCTCGTCCGTCCTCTTGGTTTCTGAATTAAAGTGCTACATCTCTGGTCGTTCATCCTCCCGCTGTGACGCTGTCACGGCTGCAGCCAACGCGGAAGAGCTCATCCGCTCCACCGTTGAATGAACCAAAGCGGACGATGTCTCCGTCCCCGGCGGGGGTTTCGCGGACAGACGGAGGTGTCGGTGTGTTGCCAGGTTTGTTACCGTCTGTTCGGATGAAGCAGGTATGAAAATGTTGCAGATTTTTTTTTAACGAATAGTAAATATACCTCCTGCGACAGCTACTCGCTCGCTGTTGTGTTGTAGTGTGGTGTCGTCTGCTCGGACTTCCTCCCCGCTGCAAGACACACATGGTTTCGTCCACTGACGTCACAAATCCGAGTCGACGGCATTCCTTATTCATAAACATGCGATTATCATATCAGAGATGATGTTCATCATTTTGATTGTTCCAATATTGGTTATATTTAAATGTAATATGTGTCAAAATACTCTCTTTTCTCTGTTGAAGATCGATCATTGTATAAAGCAATACAAAATAAAACAAACAAGAAAATAGACCCAATAATAAAGGCAAGTCAAGTTTTACATGATAAAGATTAATGAACTCAAGAAATAAGTGCAAAGCAAACAAATTAAAAACTCTTAATCACATCACACCATTCAGGGTAATTTCATTTTCTCGCCCAATTAACCACTATTTAGGCTAATAGCAATAACTTGGATATTCATTTTGCATGGACTAAACATAAAAAGTTCAAGATTTTTTTCTTCTCTTTTTTTAATTGCTCTTCAGTTGTGTGGATGAGCTATGTTTTGTTTCTCTGTCACCACCTGCTGGACAAACTGGGGTGTCCATAAAACATAAAAACTGTTCTGTTCAAATAATTTAAGAAGGTTTGTTTGTGTAAATATTGCACTTTAATGTCAGCAGTGCTCAGATAGCAGTGTATGGTATGTCTTCTAGGCTATATTCTTTGAAAGAACGTCACCACAAGGATCCAACAAGTTAAGAAATCCTACCTACAGTATTGTTTTGTCATGTCCAGAGTTGTTTCAGTTCTTTTAGCAGTGCAGCCTTGTTCCTGTTGAAACCAATAACAACATTAGATAAATAAAAACAAAAAAGGCATTTTAATTAAAAACCAGTAAAACAGCCACAGTAAAATGAGGCGTCCAAAATCTAACTGAAAGTGTTTTTTGATGTAGTACTGATCTGAATTTTTACTCTCTCTCTTTCTCTCTTTCACACACACGCAGACACACACACACACACACACACACACACACACACACACACACACACACACACACACACACACACACACACACACACACACACACACACACACACACACACACACACACACACACACACACACACACAGAGAGAGAGAGAGAGAGACACACACACAACAGAGGAGTAGATGAGGGTGGAGAGCTTGTGGCTGAGGGGGGCCCTGGGTCACATCAGTGTGTAAATTGGTCGGTGTCTACATAAAGGTTCACTGCTAAATGTTCCTCATAGATGCTAATAAACCTGCAGTTCCTACCAACTCTCACTCAGTTCTACTAACCACAAAATACGTTTTTAATCCTGTTTCCAGTCCTGTGATAAATGGACTTTGTCCTCGCTTAAATGAGATCCAGGTCACTGCTTTTTTTCTGGTTTAAGAGAAAACATTAAACATCTTCTCTGTTGCTTAGTGTCATGCCTATTCTTTTCTCTCTATTAGCATACTTTTGAGCTTTTTGCTGTACTCTCATGATGTTTAGGCTTCATTTTGGGATTCTTCTTTAATATCAGCCTTAAGCACGCTGTATTTCAATCTTTAAGACTTTAAACAACTATTGTCAATGTATGTGATTGATTGGTCGTGTATACGGGTGGGTAATTTGGCACTAGCGCTGTGTTTCCCTTCACCGATGTTGCCCTGACAATTGTTGCCAATGCTGCCCCTTAAACGTTGTGTTTTTCCTCACACACAACGTTGCATTTGAAAGCTGTGAATGTCTGTTGTGTCTTTGTCCTAGTGTGAGTTATTGTATTTAATGTCCTAGTGTGTGTTGTCTGTGAGAAATTGGACCCCCTACTATGAGCTTTAAGTATCTTCCTTGGGGTGACCCCATCACTGTAGTACTAATGCAAATATGTTTATAAGACTTTTTCAGATGATGTGTGCGTGTTTGAAATAAAAATCAATAAAGCACCTTGAATTGTCATATGAAAAGTTCTGCACAAATGACCTGAACGGTTTTTTTTTTTATCAAGGCCATGGAGCTTTTAACAATGACAAGTTAACACAGAAAATGTTGTGTCTTAAAAACTTGCTAGATGCAAAATGTTCAGTGTTGTTTTGTGTAATTTTTCAGACATTGTCTTTGTGGCGTCTAATTGAACCATTTTCAGTAATTGACAATAACCACCTCCATTTACAGGAAGTGAGTGTGTTTATATGCACGTTGTCCTGTTGAGCCAGAAGCCTTGGACAGGGTGTCACAGGATACTTTACCTTTCCTCTGTCCTTTCGCTCTCACCCTGCCTTGACATTCCCGTGCAGACACTGGGTGTCCAGTTGCCACCGGTTATTTCTGCGATGATCCCCTCCCTCCCTCCCTCTCTCCCTCCTTTCACACTCTCCAACTGCTCCACACACTCATCCCACAGCCGCCCCTCAGTCAGACCCCAAAAATAACTCTGCATGGGGGAGTTTTGTGGGGGCTGGCTGCAGAGCAGACCCCAGTGGATGGTCCAAAGGAGTCATGTGCACAACCTTGTCCTCCCATAACACAGACAGCCAGACAGAGGGGACAAGACAGGACAGGACAGGACAAGGCAGGACAAGACAGGAGAGGAGTCCAGATCCATTAACCCGACATAAAGCAGCTGTGCAGAGTAACAACTGGTCTCACTCAGTGGATCTAATACACAGCAACAAGAGGAGTGACTCTGCTTCTGCCTCTGCTTGTCACATGCACTTACTGTAGTTGGAGGGGGAAAGTCAGATTATTGAGTGTGGGCATCCAGAAGAAGCTGAGCGGAGCGGCCGGTCAATCCTGGACCATGAAGCTAAGTGTGGCGTTGTTTTTCGCCGGCCTCTTCGGGGCTTTGGCAGCTGTGTTCATCCTCCTCTCTTTTGGAACTGATTACTGGCTGCTGGCCTCGGAGAGCTGCCACCCAAACCCTGACGGATCTGTTGGCCCCGGTGGTGTGACCATAGAGGTGGGTGTTGGACTTGGAGGTGAAGAGTATAGCCAGATATCATTGACTGCACTCAATATTAGTGATTGCATGTTTTCAAGTTGATATTACTGTAGTAACTCTGACATGAGGCGATTGTTGTTGTTTCTATAGGCTAGGGGCAAAAATACACAAAGTAACTCCATCGTTTTTTAATATAGTATTTAAACTTTAAATGGAGTGTTGTGAAGTTTCACTCTTCACCCATGTGTTTCAGGTCTAGTATAATAGTTGCTCTTAAACTAGAATCATGCTTCTTCTATTTTGGAAACTGTGATCAGTTGCTGCAGTCATTCTCCCAGCGGATAAATTGCAGGGCAGAGAGAGAGAGAGAGAGACATCCCTGCAGGACCTGGCTGTGTAATCAGACACTGTTTAATGTAGCATGTGTGCAGCTATGCAGTGATTGAGACATCGCTTGTACCATGTGCCCCTATAACTGGAGTACAAATACCACTAGTCCCAGCGGTATGGCACTGGATTAAATATCACCGAGTAGAGCATACTTTGCTTTACATAGTACGCACTGATATTGGAATTGGGAAATGATATCAGTAGGCTACAATAAAAAGCCAAACTGGTACTGAGCATATGCTGCATAGTAAAGCAATGTGATCTCAATCGAATCAACTATTTAGTATTATTTTTAGAGCGTATTATATAACAGAGGATATCGGTCTATAAAAAGCTGCTGGATCCAATCAGAATTGTTTTCAATTATGTTTGGAGAGACCATTGTTTGCATCATATAACACTGGTTGCACAACTTGTGTCCCTTGAAAAGCCATAATTTCAGTCTATGATCCTTCGTCACAAATAACAAATATTAGAGATTATTATGCTGTGACTTCTGGGGGAAATCCTCACCCCCGGGGGCTTGGGAGACACTGTCCTAGACAGGAATCTGGATCTATCTGGATTTTGAAAACAAACTAACACTGCAATATAATTCAACAAGATAGTGATTTGAAAATGTAAGATCTTGTACAAAACCTCTGCTCTGAGCTCTTCATGGTTGATGTGACAGGTAATTTAGGTTGTGTTATTTCGCTGATGTGCAAAAATAGTGACCACCAATGATGAATGTTTCCTGATTGGGAACATCCTCGACCTGCACGCTCACTTGGCACCTAAACCAAACCTGAATAAGGTCAAAAGTGCTTGCTCAGCTCGACCCTTGACCTGAATCAGCAGCTGCCAAGTCGCATGTGGCCGCTCACGGTACACCTGCTCTCACAGACTTTATTTACATCAACAGATCAACATATGAAATGCCCCACCCACCCTGTACTGTATGTTGTACTATATTCCTCTTATGTTTGGTAACGAGTCTTATTTTCATCTTTCCAGAGTGGAGATGTGGTCGTGCAGGACGACATTCAACAAATCACTCTGTACCATGAGGGTTTTTTCTGGAGGTGCTCCTTTGGAGCCGACATGGACGATGCCAACTTGCTATGGAAGCTCTGGTTCAGTAAGTGAGACATGTAACATCACAGTAATGCTTTTACTAAATTGACTTTTGCTTTATTTTCTCTTTGTTTCCATAACTTTACATTGAAGAATGACAAGAATATTAAAAGCAGCCATGGTTCTCTTCTCATAGTTTGTTTCTTTTCCTATAACTTTATTATAACTGAACTTGGAAAAAAGCATTGATGTGGTAAATTATAATTAGTATATTATTATATGAGCTATGCACAGACAAATATATATGAATGTACATGAGATCATTCATAGACAAAGACATTTTTGCTGGCACCCTGTGTTTGACGTCCTCTATAATAAATATTGGGTTAGGGAGGGTCACTACTATGAGATACTGTCAACACACCACCAGTTAGCCATATATTTTCTCTTATCTATAGATAAGAGAGAGAAGTAAAAGGGATTTTTTTGATCTTATGATTGGTGAGTGCAGTTCTCCTCCAGTGTTTTACTTCACCAGAGTCACATGGCAACGTTTGTTACGTCTCTGCTGCAGAATAAATATCAGTTTCTGATTTGCTGCCTCGATGACAAAACAGCCCAAACTCTCTCTAGTGAGTTTTTAGAAAAAGTGCCATGTGATGTTATTCTGGTCGTGTGTCAGATGATTGTGCGTCGTCTATTTTCTGACGGAGCCTTTGAATGGTGGTTCATTGTCAGAAAGAGCCTCCAGCTGCTGGAGGGACCTTGTGAGGGTCTGAGGAATTTCACATGGTGGAAGAAAAGAGAGAGAAAAGGGCAGGGGAGGAAAATCAAAACATTAGAGAAGATCTTTTCATTTCTGCGTTGTCAGATGTAGACAAAATCAAAAGGGATTGCAGTCAAAGACAAAATCTGAAAATGACTACAATCATTTTTATAATAATACATTTGACCTTCTTTAGCACGAGAGTGGAGGGAGGTTTTGAGTTGTTTGCTATGTAATGATATTGTATTTGTAAGTGATGTCCTCTTATTGCCAACTGTGTCTGTTAACCTGTACAATTACATTTTCATTTCTTGTCTCTGTTGATTTCTTTTCTCTCTCTTTAGCAAACCAGCCACACTCTAAAGTGTGCATGCACGCCTACCTCTTCCCGTTCCCTATATCTCACCAGACCCACAATGCCACAGAGTATGATTCTGCCATAAGTAAGTGTCGCACAAAATGGCATTGCAGAGATTTCCTCTTCATTTTTACTGGTTTCTCATTGTAGAACTGGCTAATATTCCTGTTTGTTCTAGTCTACAGAGGCTTCTGGAGCATCTTCATGCTGATTGGTGTGGCAGCTGTGCTGCTTGGTGGGTTCGTCATCATCTGTGCTGCTCCATTCGCCAGCTATCGCCTGTACAAAGCAGGCGGAGGCCTCTTACTGACATCTGGTGAGACTCGGAAATGGTTAAATCCACTCTTTTACTGTTTTACACTTTGACCCAACTACATTTTCAGAGGAGACTGTCCTCCAGTAAAAGAAAACACAAATAGTTACATTTTTCTTAAGGCGACATCTAGTGGCCGCAGTAAATATGACAGAGGGAACAGAGGGAGAACTGGTGTAATTTTACAGTGTTGTGTTTATAATCTCACTCTTCCACTGGTCTTGTGTTGAGGATCTTCTGGTTTATATGTATTAAAAAAAGTATATTTTTGTCTCACATCTGTGCTTGTGTCGCTCCTCTCTGCTCCAGGTGTTTTCCTGCTGTGTGTGGTGGTGATGTACGTGCTGTGGGTGCAGGTGTTGGACGTGGTGGACGTCTACGTGGAGCACCAGCGCACGGCCGTGTGTCCAGACTTCCAGCTGTCCCTCACCTATGGTTTGTCTTTTATGTTTGCCCCCATTGGCATCTTCTTCTGCCTCCTGGCCGGCCTCCTCTTCCTCCTCATCGGCCGAACCATCCAGATTCACTATCACTAGTTTTTAACCACCACCAGCAGCAGCAGCAGCAGGTTAGAGGAAAAGGTGTGATCCTGAGATGTTTAGAGCACCTATTTTTTTTTTTTTTTAAACCATTATCTTTATTTTGTCTACCTTTAAAAACAAGAGTCTGTGGAGGCTTAGTGGTATAAATTATCTAACAGGCTTGAATACCTGTGGTGTATGACATAATGTTGTTGGTTATGGCTATGAGACTTACGAGTATATTTTTTATGTATAATTAGCTGAAACTGAATGTTAATGAGGTTTTTTTTTTGTCTGTTGTAGCATATTTTTGATTGCATGGGAATATGTTCCCTGGTTTAAAAGCAACAAAAAGTGTGCATAATGAAAAGATCACAAGGTGGCATGATCATTTTTATATTTTGTATATATACACTGAAACAAACACAGGCCCAGCTTTTCTATATTCAGTTTAAAGGATAAGGCTGATGATGTCCTATATTTTTGTTATTATCGCCAATAAATCGATTAAAAGGGCAAAACCACCAGTGCCTTAGTCTCTCATTATTTTCCAACTTGCCGTCATCCATTGAAACTGAACATGTAAATCTTTAAAATCAGATAATAAATACATGTATATACTGATTATGTCTTTAAAATGTCCACTGTAAACTATTTTCTACCTACATTTGGAGAACAACATCTTTATATAGCATTTTATGAGAAGAATATGGAATATCATCAGACTTATCTTGTAATATGATCAAATATTGTGTAGTGTATCATGCTTCATATTTTCTGCTTTTTCTGCAGTATTATTCAACTAATTCTGTACATATTCTGAAACTGTGCTGGTTTTTTGGTCATATTGTTCCAGTTTGACTTTATTGGTTCAGCACCTTTCATCCTGTTTATAAGTGAAGCTTGAAGCATGAAGTACTTTTTTTAATGGTGCTTTTATGTATCTGTTTTATGTTCATGTTTCATGTTATTATGTGTTATACTGGTCCATTTTCTATGTGATTTATGAAGTGTGTTGTGAGATTCTAATATAACATTATATCTGCTGAAGTAGGCCTAAAAAACACAATTTTTGTGATGAAGACGAGTGTAAAATAAAACATTAATAAATAATTTTATCATTATCACCACTAAATACAGTTTTTTTTTTTAGAAGACAGTGGCCGATGCATCTTCATTGCAAAACGTAAACAGTGTATCAGGTAAACAGCAGTGACCAATCAAGAGAACAAATCAATTAGTAGTATGAGCACTTTTCTATGTAATGAGATCAGAGGCCTGGGTTGAACCATCCCGCCACAAGATGGCACTGTTGTCTCACTTGACTCAAACACAATCTTAACACCTGAGAGGCAGAAATCCCATTTTGCTTATCTGGAGTCTGTGAGGAGTGTGTGTGGTGTTATGCATTTAATCACAACTTCAGAGGTAGGATCTGTAGATGAAAGAATTCACACCTTGGCTGACAGACGGATGGTAATTTCACTCATGAATGGAGCATTTGATCAGGATCTGAATGGACTCCTGTGTCGATTCTCATGTGTCTGTATAAACTCTGTGCCTTTTGAGGTTTATAATATACTTATCATACATAAGGAAATGCATCTGCGGTTTGCCTTCGAATGCAGGAGAGAGCGACACAATGTAAGGCATTGATTACTTTGTGAGATTGACTTTGCCGTCACAGGAGACTCTCATGATGGAGATTCATGCTTCCAAATTTCAAAAAAACAATTTTTTTATATTATTTTATTGCTGTCCATGTGAGAGTGGCCGCACCAGACTTCAGTTCAGCCGTGCACTGAGGTAAAACCACAGCAGGTCACAGGAAGAGGCCACAGAGGTTGTCAGATGCTAATAAATAATAAAGATCACAGGATTGTTGCTGTTTCAGGTTTGGACCAGTCCTTTCAGCCAAGTCTGCCCTGGGGGAGAGATTTCTTATCTGGTGGACTTCCTGGTTTAAATGAAATCCTAATAAGATAAAAAATAATGTTTAATCATTTCTCTTCCCATAGTGAGAGCGTGGGTGAGAAAGTCATAGAGAGAGGGTGTAGGAGAGAGAGGGAGAGAGAGAAGGGGAGAGAGATGTTTAATGCAGGTAAGGAGCAAGCTACCTCCAGAAGACGCCCAGGCCTTGCAGTCAGTAATGTCATCAGAGTGGGAGTCCCAGCTGAATTCAGCACTGTTCTGCATGATTGCCCATGATAATTGTGTGTTGATAGGGAGCGCCGGAGATGGAGTATAATTTCCACCGAGAGATTCCTAAACAAATACCTGTGCTCAGCAGAGGGATGGAGTGCGGCAGGAGGTGAGGAGGAGAATAGCGGATGAGGGGAGATAGAGGATGAGAGGGTAACACTTCTACAGGAGGAGGGGGAGGAGGGGGAGGAGGAAGAGGAGGAGGAGGTCAGGAAGCAGTGCTCTCACTCCCGGCTCATATACAGTCTGCACATACTGCAGCCAGGGCAAGGCCCCGCAAGATACTGCTCTTTAAGAAAAACGGGAAAAAAAAGAGAAAATATCTGCACTAAAAAGACTGTGGAGACAGAACAGACCAGAGCAGACAGGGACAGAACAAAACAGAACTAAAGTAGGGCAGACCACCGTAGAATAGAAAAGAATAGAATAGAATAGATGAGACAAACAATGTATAATACTCATGCAATGAAGACCTGACATTAGCAAAAGCACATTCTTCTTGTCTAAAGCCAAATGAGCTCAATGACAATAAATAAAAAAGAAACTGCAAGATTGAAAATAAAAAACAAGAAAAACTGTGACTTTATCACTGAGAATGACAAATAATCTTTATTTGTATTCCACTTTTCAAAGTTACACAGAGGTTCATGTCAAAACAATGAGACATCATGATGTTGAAGGATTGCTTCCAGAGGTTTTTTGTTACTGTAAGACAGTAAGTGCTGCGCTTTGAATAATAATCAGTGTCTGATACGAGTTTCCCATTTAATGGAGTTACATTATTATACAGTACCTACTCCCTGTCTCTCACTGAACAATCCACAACCTATAGAAATTACACAAGATATCTCCTGCTACATAGAAAAGTCCATTCTCAGTGTGTATATATGTGCACTATGTATGAGCTGCACATTGAACCACAACCAACTCCACACCAGTCGTGATGCCACAGAATCACGTGCTAAACCAGAGATCTAAGGAGAGCAAAGTGAAACTTTTCACCTTCAGCAAATGAACGTGTCACTGAGCGTCAAAAACTCAGAGCACACGCGTCACTCTGCACAGTGAAGGTCAAAGATCCAAGAGAAGAAACAAGAGGCAAAACACATTTTTGTTGAGCTGAGGGTGACTTTAAAAAAGTGACAGAGTGCGGAAAATACAAGTTAAAAATAACGAGATAAAGTTTAGGAGTCACTGAGGAAGCAAGATGAAGCTCAACAGAAAGGAGTTGTTTCACAGTCTGAGGTCCTCGACACTGACAGCACAGGATACACAAGCTCCTTTACTTCTGACCGGGTGAGTACTTGCTTGTGAGTTATATGTTTGGACTAATGGCCTATGTAGAAGAGTGAACGGGTGTCCTGCTTTGTGTTGATGCAGCATTTTCATCCCTTGTCCCATGTCATGCATGTTGAGACGATGTCCCACATTTTGATTGAGCTCTAGGTCCAGCATACTATTATCTTATATTACATCCTGATTATACTTACTAATAATGACACAAAGCACAATTCAATTAATGCATGCAATGGCACGCATTGAGTTCTTAACCTTCGTCTTGTACATTACTGTAACTTTCTGCTACCATCTATGCTGTTAGGGTCAGTTTTGACCCGTGTTTTAAATCAGCTGTAGAACACACTAAAAACTATTATTTATCATTCAATTTGTTTCTCATCTCTTGGTTACGTTGTTAGGCTTCCTTATCCATGAAAAGGTTGGTTTTGCACTAGCAAAATTGACCCTAACCTCACAGATGTCATAATTTTAACCAGAGCATTTTAGAATTTTGTGAAAAAAATGTTTTGTTTTATTTTGTAGAGGTTTCTGACAAAGTCAAAAAGCCTTGATATATAAACAAATGGTACAAATGGTGGTAGAAGGTTAAACTTTTTTGCACCAAGGACCCCTAAACTGATACAAATTAGACCATGGACCTCTCATTGGACAACATTTTGAAACAAACCAGAAATACACAAATATTTGTTCTGAGACTGAATAATGTTACTTTTTTTAGTCAATGGACTTTCAAATTAGGGCCAATAGCGAGAAATTTCTGGAAAGAATTTCAATATTTCTGGAAAAAAGTGGTAAAATTTTGAGAAAAAGTTGGGCCCCACTTTTAAAACCACTGGATTAGGGACTCCTCTTTCACTCAGTTACTCAGTCACTCAGTCAGTCAGTCACTCACTCACTGACAGGTTGGCAGCTCCTATGTCAGTGTTCAGAGAGTGAGAGAAATGGTCATATCACATGTCTATCAAATTAGCTCTGTCTGTACAATATGTGACTCTTGAGGGTTCAATTCCCATGTTGACAGAGTTAAAATCCCGTCAGCGCCCTTCATGGCACTCAAAATGCCTGCACGGAAGTTTTCTACATCGTTATGCAGGCTTGCATTTGGAGTGTGAAAGCACCAATAGTTTACGTAATTGAATCTTTGAGTCTGTGTAATTATTTTTCAGGACTAAGTCTGAATCTATCAACATTTTAGCTGACCTATCTCGTTGTCCCACATAAAAAAATGTCTTTGCCCCACATTTGTTGTTTTGGGATCTGGTCACCCTACCTACAGTATATGCCACCTCGAAGTGGAAAGCAAATCTATTTCTGTATTTAAACTAACTTTCTCATCTCTGCCAGGAACCTGTTTGTGCATATGTATATACTGTATATGTATATGTCCACATAGAGACAAGTTGAGATCCGTTTCTCGTCTGGTCCAGAGGAGAAGATAGGTTCGCCTCTCAGTCAACACTTGTATATTTAACCTTGAGGGAGGTTTAAGTTAATTGGAAGACACTCTTTGCCTGAGCGCTCTCACCTCGTGGCACGTTGTGTAGTTATCATAGCTTATCTTCCAAATGTATCATAATCCCACATGACATGCAAGTCAGATTTCATTTAAATCTGATTACTTTCAACTCTCAGAAAAAGCAAAGTATTTGAATTGCATGAACAATATGGCAAGTCATATTACACGCTGCTTTCCTCTTTAGAGATAGTTTTACATAATTTCCCATTCGTTTTGAAATAATGAATAGACAATGGGCTGTATAATTGTGAGAATTTACAATTCAGAGGACTACGTCGTATAATCACCATGCATAATTCAGAGAGTTGAGCGCATAGGTCACCGGTGGCAGTGCCACAAAAAGTAACTCAGGTCTTCAAACAAACAGCTGAAAATCAACACTTTTCACTGTCGCTCGGCTTGAAACGTCTCTTTGATGAGGCAGCGTCTTCCTTCAAGATCACTGAGGAGATATGAAGACGTACAAGCAGGGCATCCAATTATCCACACACCTCGTATATTTCCTTTTGAGCGGTGAGATTGTTTCAGTGGAGTCTGTAAGTTCAGAGGAACTCGCTGATGTGTAAAGAGGCGCTGGCAGGATAAAAATGGTTATTACATTGTTGGCCGGTGAAAACTACACCTGTACTGAGTGCTTCCTTTCTGCCCCTCCAACATCCTCTGGCCCCACACCTCAGTTTGTGCATATAAATTACATACCAAAGTGTGTATGGATGGCCCTCGTTCATACTCAAGGTCTCTTGTTTCAAAGGCATGCTAATGTCTTTCACAGTGAAACTCCTCTCAGCGGCCCTCTTTTAACTGCCGGGGCAACCGTGTAGGAGATGATTGGGACTCTTCATCCATCTCACCTATTGAATATTCACACACTTTTAATGGAACACACACGCAGACATGTATATTTATATATATAATATATATCCACAACTCCTAAACAAAGAGAAGTTATGGTCAAGTCTAGACTATAGCAGATTATTTCAACTATTCCATTTGCTTTGTTGCCTTTTGCTTTTTGTTGCTTCTTTATGTGTGTGTTGATTGTTAAACACACGAGTGAAAACTTTCAGCACTGACATAGGCTACCCAGTGTGTAGTTAGTTAGTCACATATTTCTCACTTTCTTTCTCAATTCTTTCTGTAGGATTGCTGGTGTTTCAGCACCGAGCACTTCTTCAGGCTTCTTCTTTGGGTTTAGCTCCCCCTCGAGCAACTAATTAATGCTACAGTACAAACAGCCGTTGGATTTGGTCATGAATATTCAAATATTCAGCTTGCATATCATTTCTTATGCAGCGTTGTAACACAGGGTGTTGCTGAGGCGGGCGTCAGGGTTTCAAAGCCATTTGAGGTTTTCTACATCGTATACCTTCTCCGTCCCATCGTGAACAGACAGTCTGTCCCCACTGTTACTTGACAAAGTGAGACTTTAGGAGGTGTCAAACTGAAATGTGAAATGACATTACCTACAAATGTCATTATTGTGACACACTTGTCTTGTTTTGTTAACTTATAGCTTTAAATCAATTCATTTGGCTGTTTACATTATTGATTTATTTTGTTTTCTTAATTAGATAATCATGATTTTCCAACACATCTGTGGTGCAAACATTTGAAACTGTCTTTTATAATTACTGAGCTATAAAATGCACATTTAAAAAGCAGCAAAGCGACTATTCATTTAAATGAGCAGACAAATCCAATAAATAGCCAGTATTTATTTGCATAAACACCAACAATTGTTTGACATTTTTACACCATAATTTTAAGCTTTAGTCATTTTGAGAAAAAAGAAAAGAAATTAAAAAAAAGGTGGTAACTGGTGCCTTCTGAGGTTTATTATCTTTTGTGAACCTTTTTTATTTCACAAAAGGGAAACAAAAAAAGATACATTTATTTGTACTAAATTGATTAAATTATAATTTTTCCTCTAAACATCATTGACATGTCCATAATCATAACTCATAGTACAGAGATCGGATACTATAAACTAAACTATAACGTCTAATACATTTATAGGGAATAAAAAAATCTGTGTCTTTACATCCTTGGTCACATATTCACTTCATGCTGCTTTAAACCTCTCATTCTTCAGCACAACAGAAATATTTCTTGTTCCGTTCTGCTGAACTATAATTCCTCACATGTATATTAATGCCATTTTACAAGAGGGCATTGTCATATTTGTTTCCCTTAAATATGCCAACATGTTAAAAAAAATAACAAACCGGCACGAGCACTATTTACCATATCTAATAGAAACGAATATACAATTCTAATGTAGCTATTCAAATCACTTCTACTGTCTTTGTTTCACTCTTCATGTGAATTCATAAGAGTTGCTTAATATGCAACCTCACTTCATTAGAGTAACATTTATGAAAATGATGTATTATGTATTGAAATTACAGCAAAGCAAACACGGGCCTATTATTAACACTTGAACTACATCTGTACAGACATTAGAGTCACATCGGCTGGATATTAACAAAGGTGACGTCTTGCAAAAGTTACAACAGCACAAAGAGACTTCTTGTGCTCAGATTTGTATGGAAAAAAAAAAGAAAACAGCACTGACAAGAACAGGAAATCTCAATGGCTCGAGGTAACGTATGTACACTGCGGTGATATGGCTCTGATTAGCAGATAAAGCACTTTGAGGAAAGTAAAGAAACAAGAGAAAAAAGAGGGTTTAACTGCAAAAATACAAGGTGTTGCAGCTGAAAACGTTAACTACACAGTTCACGGACATGCAGCAAATCTGACAGAGACACAGACAGTGAATGTCAAATGAAAAGACCCAAATAAAAGCCAAAGGAAAACAGTCTGTTCACACACAGACTGACTGTCTTACCTGCTGAATTCCTTTGAGGTTTTACAGCAGCTCAGACGACAAACAATCATTTCCCCTCATCGTTTTCCAAATTAAAGCCCAATGTAAGCTGGGATATCTTAACATTACAATCCTTTTCATTCAGCCATGCAACCCAACAGGGCTTCATGTGTGTCCTCATCCTGTGGCTGCTGCTTCTGTGCTTTTATACGAGTCTCAACTTGCAAAAATTATACCTTTGACCCCGAGTGGGGCTGACATTCCTTGAAAGTAAAATTCTGCGTGGAGAGAGTGTGGTTGTGTAGTTTTGCAATGGTAAAAGTAGACTTTATATTAATTGAAGTATAATGACATCCCTGGTGTGGATGGTGCATGGGGAAAGGGGAAACAGTGAATAATGTATCTCCATGCAGATGATAAATGAATATGTTCATATTATTCATTTATTAATTTATACATCTGAATTGCATTTATGCTTTCCATTACTTAAGACATATCTGTTTTAATCTGACACTAAATCTGCTCCATGTGAGACGTGTTCAGTTATTTATTGTTGTGAAAATTCACTTTCAGATATTTCATCTTTCCTCACAAAAGACAAATAAGACATGAGTGTTATACTTTCTCCTTGTTTATTTCTGTTTCTTCCTCTTTCTTCATACCTTTAAAAGAACAGAAACCCTGATAGACAGAGGGAAAAGTTTCTGAAAGTTTCCTGGAGTTTGACTGAGTAAAAAAAAAAGAAGAAAGAAAGAAAGAAAGAAAAGGAAATGCCAGCTGAGGAGACACTGTCGGGGCTTCAGGCAGTTGGAGTCACACGCCAGAGGGGCCATACGGGGGGCTGGTAAATGTTACCGATGATAAATAAACATTATTTAAAAGATCTGTCAGCTCTTGTTAGAACGTGGCCGTGGTTCATTTGTTTCACTGCTCTGAGGGTATAAGGAATATTTAATCACTCCTCTGAATGACATGAATAATCACAGATACCATTTTCTGGAAGCCATGAACACACACACACACACACACACACACACACACACACACACATATTGATGATGACTGGTGCACTGATGGTTAAGATTTACATACAGTACGGACTATATGAAGTTTAGAGAGTACAGGATGTTCCGAGTGATAACAAAGCAGTACAACAGTTATTGTTCAGTTAAAGTTCAAGCCATTAAACATACAGACATTTAGACATTAAAGATACTACTGTTTTTTTGGTTGTTTTTGTGATGGTTATATTCATGACAAGAGGTTTCGAGAGGTTTCAGAATTTGAGACATTTACAACCGTGACATTCTCAAATAAAGTTTAAAAAGCAAGTAAAATCACATTAAGTTTCAAAATTACTGAGAAATAAAGACAGTTTCAATGTGTGGGCTTATCCTTGAACAAATCTGCATTACTAAACCACTGGGACAGTTTTATTGTCCTATATCCTATAATTTAAATCATTTTAAATGCATCATAATCTGACTCTTCATGAGACTTTAGCTCATGAGACTTAATTTTGGATTTGTAATCTCTGGTTTGATTTCACACCCACATCCATATACTCTTCTGATTCACTCTCATACTATCAGTTACCTGCGCTACCTGCTCAGCACTGATCAGAAAACAGACACAGTTAGCGACTAGGTGAGTGTAGTAGAGCACAATAATGGCTTCAGCTTCAAATGAATGCCAGTGCTGCAAGTTCTTGTACGGTCTGTAACTGTGGCTGCAAATGAAGGCAGTCCAACCTCCTCCTCACTGAGTCGTTCTCAGGTCAAAGTAGATGTAAAGGTAGATTATACTCTTTATTTCATGACCCTATTGATGGCTGTTTGTAAAACTGAAGTATATTAATTTTTTTAATCTCTAACTCGTCCTCTAAATGAAGCTCATATAGTCTCGATCCAGTGACATTCGACAGTAAGATTCCTAATCAAAAACCAAACC
This sequence comes from Trachurus trachurus, assembly GCF_905171665.1. NCBI lineage: Eukaryota > Metazoa > Chordata > Actinopteri > Carangiformes > Carangidae > Trachurus > Trachurus trachurus. The sequence goes on from NC_139899.1 coordinate 19,708,618, forward strand.
AGATGAGAATCAACACCCGGCCTGCGACTCTGGCAACTACATAAAGGAAAAGAACAAAAGTGACGTCAGACGCTGCAGGGTGTTAAACACATGCACTTAGTTTGCTGCTCTGTTCGTATCAGCCGGCGCTCTGTGTGTGTGTGTGTGTGTAACCGCGGTCCGGTCGCTCCCTTTGCCCCTCCATGCTCTGCAGAAGATGTCATGCTTGCCCATTGGCACGTAGGACACCTGCTTGTTGGCATGGCGACATCTGAGCCTCTGGGACGAGCACAGGGGCATCTGCTCGACAGACAGAGGGGCTGAACGGGTTGCCCTTAGCAACAGGCTTCAGAGCAGGCCTTGGCATCTGGTCTATCTATCTATCTATCTATCTATCTATCTATCTATCTATCTATCTATCTATCTATCTATCTATCTATCTATCTATCTATCTGTCTATCTGTCTATCTGTCTATCTGTCTATCTATCTATCTATCTATCTCCACGGCCGTTACTTAAACAAGCTGCGTGGTTCGTGTAGTCACTATCGCGGTTCCCTCATAACCACTGTTACATAAAAATAATTCATTAAATGCAAGATTTTTTTTCTTTGTGCATTTCAGTGATTCATTTAATTGTTTGGGTGTGTTTTATGTAAATGAAATCTTTAGAGAAACTCTACCACCCCGCTAACTCGCGTAAAAGGGTTTAATTAATACAAATTTAATGAAGCGTTTTAGTCTGATGTGATGGTTCAAATCCTGCTTCAGAGGCTCTCACACCATGCTTAGGATTTTTTTTCTCCAAGATCAGATTACAGTAAAAACTGCCAAATGTTGGCAAAACAGCTGTCTGAAAATGATTTGTAGCAGCCTGAGCTCCTTTTCTTTCTTTCTTTTACACTTGTTGCCTGTGACTGCAGTGCAAAGCCACTCAGCAGCACTTTGTGCCTGTGCTGTGAGGAGAGTTTCATTCTGCGTCTGACCTTTCTGTGGCTTTTTTTTTTTTTTTTTTTTTGCATCTTGCCATTCCTTCTTGTTTGAACTCGTCCCTTCCTGCCTCTCCATCTGTTTCCCCAATACGTTCCCGTTGCTTGCAGCCTTGAACTTTGCAGACTACATTATCCCATTTTTATTTATTTATTTATTTATTTTATTTTGGATTTAATGTTACTGTCACGGTGGATTTGCTCAGGTTGATTTTCACGCCAGGTTGCAGATAGTGATTGTTTACATGCATGTTCCATGTTGTATTGATCTGTGTCAACCTATCATTATACATTTGACATTGTCCTGCTTTTTTCAATAATATTGATTTGTATGTGATTTATTCTCCATTGCAACATGTGGTCTTTTAGACAAACATGTGACCACTTTCAGTAAATATAATGTGCATCTTATCTGGTTATAATAAAGTCCAGTCAATCTGAATTTGAGTGAATATTTATTCTAAATGTCAGATTATGCATGGCCTGTAGTCGTCTCCTTTTTTAACCTTCACAACTTGTAAATGCTTAAGCAGCATTTTAATCTCATTTCATTTCTCACAGCGAGTTTAATATCTTTTTTGCATTATGTGCCAGAGTGATGGATTGTCCTGATTGTAGATCCAAGCATTGACAAGACAGAGAAGGTGAAGGAGCAGGATAAACCACCATTTGATGGTGTTTGTCGAGCTTTACAGACCCATCAACTCAGGACAATAAATCTCCTGAATGCATATTTAACAATGAATCAACTAACACTGTAGCTTCCAGTTCAGATTTGTTATTCAAATACAATCTGTCTGATATGGCAACATTTATCTATTCATACTTACTCGTGGTGGTTTACCCGTGTTAACTTCTCTATCCTCTGAAACAGCAATAATAAGACCCTCCATTTGTGTCTAAATACTGTATGAGCATCATTATTAGAAAACTGAATAAATAACAACATGAATTTTAACCTGCCAATTTTATATTGTTTACTCATCCTTGTATAAACAGACACAACAGTGGCTTGGGAGGTACAGGGTCATCCAATAACCTTACCAACTTTGCCTCACATTACAGTAATGAATGTTTGGTGGTGGTCGGAGGGGCAGTAGTGGCATGCAATAGCAGCCATGCTTCTGTCAGTCTCCCCCAGAGCTACATTAAGTAGCTTTACCACCACTGGTGTGAATGTAGAATGAATGCTTTCTGTAAAACACTTTGGGTATATTGGGCCTATATAGCCATTATTATTAAGGTCACTTACAGTAGGCTACCTACAACTACAGATTTACATTAATCAATATTGAATGATCTATTGATTGTAATTATATTTTAATCATTCTTTCTTTCTTTCTTTTTTACATTCGTCAAACCCAAACCTCTGTAAAACAAACACTCAGATTTCGCAGTGACAGTAGGAGGAGCCGATATCGAACGGAGTGACGTGATCTCGACGTCACTTGCAAAGAACGCGGAACAGAACGGAACATCCATGACGTAAACACACCGCGCGCGAGAGAGAAGGCATGCTGGGCCCAAGTCCACTTCTCCCCTCCTGACGTTTAATGTGAGTTTATCGATTAAAGTCTGCGAATCACATGGACCAACCGCGACCTGTTAGAAAGCGCCGGTTCTACTACTTAAACGAGAAAAAACGGCGCGTGTCTAGCTGAAACGGTCGCGGAGTAATGCCACTGTAAAGACAACATGACAAGGTTGGTACAATGGTAGCCTATGTGGTTGTTGGGTGGCTTAACCTCATCTGGTATTGTGATTTTGATTTTGTGGTGCGGAAGTGAGTCCACGTGTTATAGCTAAAGAAGGCCAGTTTAAAAAAAGAAAGAAAAAAAGCTTAGAGCAAGTATAGGTGCAGGTGTCTTTTTCTATTCCCTAATGATTTCTTCACATTTTGATTTGATTATGATGTTTTCTAGTAAGGTCAAGAAAACATCAGAAAAATTAATTAAGTAGCCTATATTTTTGGGGACTTTTCAGGCCTTTAATGGATGGGAAAGTAAAGAGACAGGAAATGGGGAGACAGAAAGAGGGGGAATGGCATGCAGCAATGGGCCACCATGCAGTGTAAAATTAAACTGTACGCTATCTCATTTGCAGGTGATGCATGGAGGAACCACAGGAAAGCCTCAGCTGACCAGGCCACCAGAAAGACAAAAAATAGGAGGACTGACTAGTACAAGATCAATTATGAGGATGAATCGGGAACATTGCATTGAAAAGGCTTTAGGTTCACTGCAACAGAACACCGTGGAGGTGAATCCAGGTAAAAGCCATTTTCTCATATTGATTTCCTTTTTTTTTCTTTCTTTTTTAAACCAACCAGAAGCAGATAAACATGCATGATGATGCTGGTTTTTCATTTTGAACTGGAGGAACTGCTCCACAAGCAACACAGTGTCTTGTCTTGGGATTATGAGCCCCTGTTCTGTTAACAAGGTGCTGTGGCAACGAATCAGAGCTGCTAATGACTTAAAGAGCATATCAGCTATGGCTCGTTTGCTGAACAGCAGAGGAGCACAGCACTTTGAGTTTCTACTTTAATTAGGGATTGGCTAAAACATAGCTCCCTGTGGTCCTGACACATTACCAATACTCTTGTGCTCGGGGTTATTAGTGCTTAAAACAGGCCCACAAGGACTGCACGTTGTCCCACAGCTGTCCAATAAGTAATGTATAAGAGTGTAAATGTATTCAAAGTATACTGTTGACATTGCCTTGATGTGCATGACAGAAAAGCTGTGTAACCGTTTCCTGCGGGCGCCGCTGACCAGGTTCTGTGTGGCGGTCACAAGCTCACCTTCATTCCTGATCCTGAGCAGACATTCATATTTTTACATGGGAGGGGAAAAAACAGTCACAACCTCTCTCAATCAAGCCCTGATCAAGCACAAAGGCAGATCCGACTCTAAATAATACATGACTTGCCTTCCCATATACACTCCCCACTGGGACACTGAAAAGAGGGTGCGGGTTCAAACATCTTTCCTCATCTTCAAACGTCCTGCCTTCATCTTAGCTGCTGCCAGATTCTCTGAAACCTCCTCATCCTGGAAAAGGTGATATCATTCATTTCAGATCATGATTGTCCTTGTCCTCAAAGACTCTGTTTGATTGTCAGACAACTCAGTAACACCCTGATTTCCAGACATTAGAGAGGACGATATGCGATGGACAAGCTTGAGTGTTGGAGAATATTTTGATTATTTTAAGGGGACGTAGTAACAGATTGTTCCTTTGGTCCAAAAGGCCATCAAAGAGCCACCGTGTTGTCTGTGCCATCAACCTCAGCACAGTTTGTAAAACTAGATTTTCAGGTTCTCTTCAGGTAAAAAAAAAAAAAAAACCTTATTCAAAATCACACAGATATTTGTGATAATTCAGTCATTACATGGAACATAATTTTAACCACACAGTTTATTTAAAGAGCAACAATGCAAGATTTTTACCTTTTTATGAAGTTTAAATTATTTAATTAATTAAACAGCTTCGGAGTAATGGTTAAATGACTTGTTACGGGGAGAATGGACGCTCTCTGTTTTCCACCTAGCATCTCTTGGCCCAAAACCAACCTTGCAAGATCAGCGCCTCCGACCCGGCGTCCCAGCTCTCGTCTTGATGGTACCACGACACGTAACTTGTAATCTCTCATTTATGACAGATAAGACTGTAAATATACACATCGTGTCATATCGTTATCCACCGCTCCACAGATTGCCTTCTGGTTGCCTTCGTTGGAAACAAATGCACATGGTGGGGGAGGGAGGTTAGCAAAACAGTGAAAAAGCGACTGGACTTGCATAGTTCCCTTTTAATATGTATTGTCCATGATGGTATTTTTTTATTGTCTTGATTATTCATGGGGGGTAATGACAAAAGCGTTTGTTCTTCCTAACACTTACCAGCAGTGTTGACCTTGCAGTCGTATCATTCAAATCTTCTACCTATTTGTCAACAAATTATACAAACCAGACTCATCCATAATCTGTGTATAGACCATTTTTAAATTGGCTGATTTAAATGTTAGTGTGTGTTGTTCTTTTAGCGCAGTGGGACATGTCCTCGCTGTCCAGAAGAGACGAGTCCATGGGTGAGACGTGGATAATAGCAGAGCATGTAAAGATGAATAGTGTGCAGAATTTCATGTGTAAATGTGTAAAAGTGAGCTTGTATTGGCACGTTGAATATGAAAATAGCCAGTTATCATGACGTATGCATGCTGCCACGTTATTGAAATACTATAGGAACTATATTTTCTTATTTTACTTTAAAACCAAACACTTTAAGGATGATAAAACCATTAGCTCACAGCACTGCGTTACAGAAGATAGTGGAACAAATATGTTACAACCCAAAAGTGGTGTCAGGATTTGTGCCACTGTTCTCTTGTATTTGTCTTTTATGCATAGCTATGAGGTTGATGTTGCTGAACCAGTGGTAAAACCTTGACTTGTAGTGAGTAATTATCTCTACTCTTTCAGTGAAGCGATTTTGCAAAGAATGCAAAATGCTAATTGAGGTCTATGTTAACTTTTCTTGTCCGAATTCCTGGTCATTTGATTAGAACGAAATAATATTCCCTCTTCTTTGACCGGGAATGCAGACATGCACAGAAGGCAGGCGGCTCAGTGCTGCTGCTCTTTGGCTGGTGATAAAGATTCAGCCTGTTCCTTTAGCTCCAAGTGTAGTCATGTGTATAATTGCTCTGGGACTGGAAATGCACCATGTGTGAATATAAAGGAAGGGCCATCTAATAGGAGACACTGTTCAAACAACATAGTTTCAGTTTGTCTAAATGTCCCATGTCACTGAGAAGCTGCAGAGGATGGAGACGGGTTCAGGACAGCTGCAGCAGCAACGGGCGGAGAGAGTGAACAGAGGAAGAACAAGAAACCAGATAAAAAGTGACACAGGGCTGCTAATCAACTCACATCGTTAAAACAAAACAAACAATTACTGAAAAAGGATGTGATTAGCTTCACGAGGGGAGGTGTGAAATATGAAGTTCACTGTCCTCCTCTGTAATTCGGCTGATCGTTTGGACGGCACTTTAATGAGACAGAATGGCATGTACTTGTTGCTGACATAACAACCGCTCTCCTAATATAATGGCTTTGCTTTAATTTCTCTCGTCTTATTGGTTTCCAAAAAGGCTTTAATGTTGGCGATGACACGTTTCCATAGTAAAGTCTATTTTTTATTTATATAGCACCTATCATAGACAGTCGCAAGGTGCTGTACAGGTTGTAACGCATAAACATTTGAAAAAAGCAATCAGACAATAAAAAATGAGCATCCATAAATAATTACAATGCAATTACACAGAGATTAATACAACGCGTGTCTAAAAAGGAGCGTCTTTAGTTTCTTTTTAAATGAGAAAACTGAAGAGACAAGATATTCCATAACCTCGGGGCCAGAGATTCGAAAGCTCTGTCACTCTTTGTTATGAGCCTGGTACTGGACAGTGAGAAGACCTTGACTGGAGGACAATAGAGACCTGGCTGATGTGCAGGTGTAGTTAACTTATAGGTGGGTGCCTGACGACGGTGAATGGCCTGATGGGTGATCACCAGGATTTTGAAGTGTATTCTGTGTTGGACTGGAAGTCAGTGCAAGATGGGGGCGGCTATATGATGGTGTCACTCATGGGACCTGGTCAGAAACCTGGCAGCTGCATCTGGATCTATTTTAGCTGGTGGATGGAAGATTTGCCAAAACGGGTGAACAGTGACATATACAGCAGGGAAAATAAGTAGTGAAGGCGTCAATAGACTTGCATGTTGAGCAATGAGCGTGCATAGAGGCCATGACCGTTGAGTGCATTACTCGATGATTTTTTTTTTTTTTTTACAACTGTACGATACGATACGATAAACTTTATTGTCCCGTTCAGGGAAATTTGGGAACTGTACCTGCTAATTGCAGGTCTCTCTAAAGCTCTTAGTTTTCTTTTGACTCTTGTCAGAAATCTTGTGAGGAGCACGTGGTCGTTGCCAGTTTATGGTAAAATGTTGTAAATGTTTTCAGTTCCAGATTAACAGCACTAACGGATAAAACGGTGCATGCACGTCTGTAACCGATGCCATCAGTTTGTTCTGCAACATAAGTTTCTGAAGGTCTTGAGAAGCTCTTTGCTTGTACACATCATGAGATGCCTCTTGTGTGACACCTTGGTGATGAGAAACCTTTTTATAGGCGTCAACTGGACTAAACCAGCTGATATTACTTTGCCCTGACAGGGGACAGGATTACTTTCTAAATACTGACAGACTCCAGCTGCTTTCTTGGCTTTCCAAACCTTCGTGCACCTCCTTTTCTTCATGTGTGCAATACTTATTCTCTGTGTCATTTCACTTTATTACACATTAGTTAATATATGGACATAAATATTTTGATTTCTTTGTATGTGTGCATATTGGGTTGTTGTCGACATCTGGTGAACATTTCATGTCAATAGCTCCATTAGAAATATATTTTCTGAGAAAAATGTTGACATGTTCAATACTTATTTTCCCCGCTGTAGGTGCTTTTCCATCAGAAGTTTTAGGACCTTTATTTTTAAGACTCAGGAGCTTCCCCCAGATGAATCAGGAGTTTCATTTCCACACAGCTCCTGGAAGATGAAGCAAATTAGTCTGCTGATGTATCAAGAGCTTGGTGATTACTGTCTGTATGTGTGAACCACAACAGTGAACTTGCTGACCAATAAATTCTCTATTCCACCGTGTTCAACACGTTTTCCTGTCGAAATGAGCCGTTGTTTTGGTTTATTTTTACTTGTTGGAGCTGTGAGATGCAAAACTGTGAATTTGTGAACTGTAGATTCAAAGTAATACTTTGAAAGAGGAGAGAAGAGTCAGTGAAAGAAGAGCTGCTTTTAGAAAACAGGCATCGATGTGACCGGGATAAATGTAAATTTCTCATTGATTGTTTGGCCGAGGCAAGCAGAGACCCCGCTCCTATCGATCATCTCAAGGCCAAGGGCAGGATGAGGCTGACAATTCAGACGCTGAACTCTGCCACCTTGACCTTGGCCTAAAGCCAGAAAGTTGCCCTTTGACCTTTATCCAGTGATCTCTGGCCTTCGGAGGGGGGAGGGGCCCAGATGTGACCTGAGCAGAGTGTTTTGGTGTCTCCCCCTCTGCTAGAAAACACCACCTTAAAACAGAGGAAGGCCGAGTGAAGGCAGCTTCACCTCAACGGTTTTACACCTCGAGAGCAGAGGCAGTGAGAAAAGAAGGAAAGAGGAGGGACAAAGTAAAATGTTTTCTTTGTACTTAGAAACCGGTTGCAAGCTTCACAGCTCTGTTGTATCGATCAGGTAATTTAATTACTGCATTAGGTAGAGGCACAGACAGAGAGGTGATGGATCACAGCATTAGGCAGCTTCTACTTTCCTTTGTGTTGATAAACCACAGAGGGGGATTTCTCCAAAAAGCTGAATATTGCCTCCAATTCAGTGCTTTTTTTTTAACAAGATTTCTCCCTTTTGAGAGTAACAGGAGGAAGGCCATAGTAGAAAGATGCTCACACAAATGATCCACGGAGGATTTATTATAGAAAGGTTTATAAAACATGAATTCAGAATCAGACAAAAACTATGGCTTTAAGGGTTGATGCCACCAGATTTGTTTATTTTAACATAACCAATCCTCAGTTCAGATGAAATGCAGATGTTCATAGGTCATAGTAAAAGTGCCGTAAACTTTCTTAGGTTTATGTTATCTGATGAATATAACTGACAACCAGATGCTCCTGTTCAAACCTGCTGTGGATCTGTTATAGATGCTTCAACGTTACTGAACGAGTAAGTCCTTCCATAGAGCCATTCTCAGTTTCCCATGTTGCTACATAGTTTTCCCTGCTGCTTTGGACTCATGTTGTTCAGTTCATGTAGGCTAGTTGTCTTGTTGTTGTTGTTGTCTCCTTCAAAATTGATCAAAGAAGATCGATAGTGCTCTCATATCTTTACCCTAAATATGAAGCCATAACATGAGCAGTGAATTAACACAATGTAGATTCATATTTAACCTACAGACACCTGTTGTGCTTAGATGAAACTAATTTTTGAACAGTAAATATATTTTTTTTTAATGAAAAAATAGATACTTTCTATTCTTCTACTGAGAAAATGTTCATCATAATCTGACAAGTTGCAAAAATCTTGATAGTGAAATGTTCACTGACGACCTATTTTATTAGTTTTCTGCCCGAACATCTGATCTTGTCGCGGAACGAGCATCTGTGGTGACTAATACTGAGATCATTAAACTTGTTTATGGTTACGTTTAGACTCTGGCTGCACCTGAGGGAAGATGAGGGAAACATTGTGGTGTGTGGTTAAACACAGAAAAGGTTCACAGTGACTACACACACAGTGTCTTTATTAACGTTTAACCAAAACCACAGGCTTTCTCTTAAGTCTAACCAAAGTGCTTTTGTTTTGTGATTCCATGGCTGGATAACGAGAAGAAACACAACTAGGTAAAAGACCCCCCATCCCAAGACCGAAAGAAAAACAAAATAATGTGGTTTGGTGTAATTCTGTGTCTTTTTATTTTTCTCTTCTGCAATCGCTTTGTCGTTGTTTCATATTTCTGTGGTTATTTTGGTCGTGTATGTTATAGAGTTGGAGCGCTTTGTTGCCATTTTTGTCTTTTTGTTCTCACATTGTGACCAATTTGAGTCCTGACCTTTCGACCCTGCTGGGCCTGTGCTGTTTGGTGATTCATCTACGCCTAAAACTAACCACAGATGGGAGTCAGGTGTCACATTCCCGTGCTCTGTGCCTCATCCCTCCCGGCAACTCTGGTGCGATTCACTCGTCATCAGATCACAAATATGTTACTTCTTCAGCCAGTGAACGCTTAACCACAATAAAATAAAATGAGACTAAACAAAATAACAGGGGAATAAAAGGAGACAGAAATGAGACGTAACCTTCCCATTGAAGTCTCAACAACAAAAAAGAAACAATCACATGGTGGAGTGGTGGTTTTCAGAAGAAATTTAGAAATAATAACTGGAAATCAGGGCTGAAGAAACATGGAAAAGTGAAAAATGGGAAGTAGAATAGGTTTTCAAAAGAAATTTAGAAATAATAACTGGAAATCAGGATGGAAGAAGCATGGAAAAGTGACAAGTGGGAAGTAAAATACATCTTATTCTATTCTATTCTATTCTATTCTATTCTATTCTATAACGTCCCAGTAAAATGTCGAACTGTTCCTTTAATGTTGGGTTGAACGTGTTTAAATGGGGAAATTGTATTTACAGTAATCACATGAGCCCATTAAATATCATTTTGTCTTCTTGTTTGTGGTGTGGTGGGGTCAGAGACTAAGACAGAGACACAATCAATAGTCCATCAGACGGGTTAAAGGGAGACGGGTCAAAGGTCGGAGTTCAGGGTCGGCGTCGCAAAGACAGAACAAGCGTCTCCCTCTCTTCTCTGCAAATATCTGTTTGCCAGAAATGTCGTTTTCCTTAAGAAGAGGATTAACGTACGTGTGTGTGTGAGGTTTGGCAGGTCGTCTTGGTTATTGATCACTGCCACCACCACCCACCTCGTCCAATTGGAGCGAACACCTGAGCCTCTCATCAATCAACAACGGCTCGAACAGCGGACGGACCGGCGGCGGCGGCGAGGGGGAAAAACTGTGTTACAATAGGAAACTGTATAGTACACTAACAGTCTGCACTTTGATGACGCTCAGCCGCTCTGTGTGTGGTATAAGGAAGTAATGACTGAAGCAATTAACTCAACTGATCTTTTCAGTAACACCTGCAGCACCGGGGCCTCAATCACATGTGTTTTTTCTTCTTTTCTTTTTTTTCCAGAACAAAACTGCTAATTGTCTTGTTATGTGGTCCTGGTGTGTTAAAGTCTTTATACTGTAAGTTCACAGCCCCCCGTCCCATCTCCAGTCGCTCCACATTGTGCGCTTCTTGCCTTTATCAATCTACTGGAGCCCAGAACAAAGACCTTCGTGTTCAAACAGCAATTACTCTCTCATCTCCTGAGGCATCAGCACAGGCCTAATTGGATTTAAATGAACCCCCAAATTTCCCTTTGTTACAGCAAATAATATGCAAGGCTTTTTAATTAAGATCCGATACAAGCCCACGTGGAGGGTCCGTTGGTTGCTTTCATGTCCTGCTCTTCAAATAGAGGTTTGGGCTTGTGTAGCGGACAGTTAGGTGCAGAGTTTGGCACAGTGGGAGGTTTCATGCGGAGGTAGTGTGTTTGTGTGTGTGTGTGTGTGTGTGTGTGTGTGGGTGGGTGGGATGTTGTCTATCAAGAGAAAGTGGATCAGTTAATTAAAAGAGCTCTAATGTGATTGATCAACTTCTTTCAGAAATCTGAAGACACAAGAGGGTTTCGTCTCTGGTGTATTTTGTGTAGTGCGTCTGCTCTGTACCTGGGAGGCGCTTGATGTCCTCGTTGTCATAATCTTCACATACGTCTCATTTACAGTATATAATGTTTTCATTTACTGTCGTTAGCTCAGACTATAAATGTGCAGCATTTTCAGTCCTCTGTTGCTTCTCAGGGTTCGTCATGTTTTTTTCTCTTTTTTCTTTCTACATTTAATTTTTAATTGTTGGGGATTTGATTTGAGTGTCTCATGATAGAGAGAGGGTGTGATTTTTAGATGTCCAAATTTTAAGAAATTAAAAACAATTAGTGTGCTGTGAATGAATGTGTTTGGCCACATTTAATCAGAGAGAAAGAGAAAGTCTGACGTTTGTTCACATTGAGCATGGAGAGGTGAGACTGACCTTGTGCTCACGTGGCAAAACCTGGTGACGGTTTGAAGTTTGTTGCTAGATTTTCACAAGGAGCTTCTTGAGAAAAAAGGAGTCACTTTATAGGGTACCTGAAAAGTCAGTTAAAGGAATAGTTCACCAAAAAATAGAACTCATGCTGATGAATACTCCGGAGTAGTTTTTTATTCCTCAAAGTGCATCTGGAGACCCGGGAGGGCCCGCCACAAATGAATTACGTCCGCCACAAATAGATTTTTCGGCTTTTGGCTCGACCAACGCAATATCGTTTCGTTCATTTATCTCTGCATAGCGTTGTTTCTCCGTTATTGGTGTTCATACACACAGAGAAGCGCGCATGCATGACAGTAGTGCGCGGTAAAGCTCATACGTCCCCCCTGACCCCCTCCACAACTTGCAACCCTGTGGGAAACACTGGAGTCAATAGCGCCTGACACAAAAAGGTCCATAAAACTACACAAAAACCTTGTAATATTCCTCCATACTGCTCGTCCGCTGCAATCCAAGTGTCCTGAAGGGATATAGTCCAGAGTTTACTTGAAATGATGTCATTTAGGACATTTTTACAGCCTAAACAGTCCTGTAGTGAATTTGGCTGGGGCATGCTCTCTCGTTCACATGCTTGAAAATCAGAGTGCAATACAGGACTGTTTAGGCTGTTAAAATGTCCTAAATGACATTGTTTCAAGTAAAATCTGGACTATATCCCTTCAGGACACTTTCTTGTGTCGGGCCCTATTTTTCTCATATAAAGTTTTCGTTGGACTACGAACCGGCCTCCCGGTCTCCAGATGCACTTTGAGGAATAAAAAACTACTCCAGAGTATTCATCGGCATGAGGGTGAGTCAATAATGACTTAATTTCATTTTTTGGTGAACTATTCCTTTAATCCATCAGCAAAGGGGTCAAGTCAAGGCATTACCAAGGCATTAATAGTTATCTTATTTGCGATTTGCCAAATATATAAATTAATAACAGATTCTCAGTTGCAAAAGTCGTAAATTATGTTTCTGTTGCAGTTTAGTTGAACATAAACAGCATTTTAGGAGACATGGCTGTTTAAAGTGTCTCACCACAAAGACTCATCTGTTCTTACAAAATAAATAAATCAATGACCAAATTTATAGTTTTTATTTATCTTTTATAAAGGGCTCTGTCATTTCCTGAAAAAAATATTTTTTTCAGATGTGGTTTGAAACACATTTGGGAGGAAAGTGACTTATTACAGCAGAAGACTGGTTTATAGAGGACCGACTGAAAATAAACTACAATGACGTGACGTCTTCGTCCTATTAAATTAACTGTTACAAACACTTCTGGACAACAACTGTCAGGCACATAAGAGTAAAATGTATCAACTCGTGTCTACACGGATGGGCATCAGGACAAAGTCATAGGTCGAATTTAACTTGACATTTAAGAAAATTGTAACATTTCCAGTCTTATTCTCTAACAGTAACATGAAAAGCCTCCGCGGTAAATCACATGGTGCTCCTTCTGTCTCAGGAACGGTTCGCAGCATGTGTACCCCAGGCATCATTTAAAGCTGTTGCATGTGTTTAACAGATGCTCAAGCTCAAAGAATCCTTTGCCTTTGGCATAGGTGTAGAGACGAGAGCGAAATGTGCTGAGTGTGCAAGCGGAGGTGTCAGCCTTTTACACTTGGACGGTGCAGCGACGGTGATCATTGGCTGCTCCAAAAAAGAAAAAAAGAAAAAGTGATTCTTCCACTGCAGCTCAAGAATGTTCCCTGAATGGATCAGTATTGTGAGATTGATTGATTGATCCTCTGCTCGTGTCGAGTGTTGCAGGAAGTCATCTGTCAGCCACTCGCTGTCATGAATCGTTCAACCTTCATTATTTTGTAGAGTCAGCTTCAACCAATCACATTGAGAGATTCAGGAGAGGACAAAAGTGGCACTAAAGCACATTCTGCATCGCCGTTATTATTGTGTCTTCTCTAGTTCGGCTGTTAAATGGGGTTAAATGCCAACTGTGAGACCACAGCTCACTAAAGTATCAAGTTTAAAGTGAGGATGGACTTTTTTTTTACCTCATGCTTCAGAGAATTAGCAGAGGAAATAATGACGGGTGATGGAGGAGAAAGGAAATCATCTTTTCGTTTGCTGACAGCAGAAGAACCTCCCTTTTCTGTAACTGCACACAGTTTAGGTCATTTCCATTACCGCGGCTGAGAGTTTTGAAGATAATGATAGAAAGTGCTGAATGGAATACATATTCACACTCCGCTTTCCTAATGTGTGATTGCTCATTTTCTTTTTTCTTCCTCTTCTTCTCATCTCATCTCTTTTTTGAGAGAGAGAGTGAGTGGAGGAAATATTACTTTTTGCTAAGAAAATATTAGCCTGACTGCAAATGGAGAGCAATGTCAAAAAACTTCTCAGCAGCTGTGTTACTTCATTAGATCTGCAAGCACATTTACATTCACAGCTCACGCCTGTGTTAACATTATAGATTTTTTAAGAGCCAATGCAATTACAAGCATCACTCTATAATCACTGTGTGTGTGTGTGTGAGAGCGAAGTGTCTGTGGTGAAAAAGAGGGAACTTTAGGTTTGTGGTTGGTGAAGCTGCCACAGAGAAGATTGTGAAGTTCCAGCTGCAACTATGGTATCGAGAGGCTGATGAAGAGTGAACGGAGCTGCGAGACGTTCAATTCCTCTCGTTTCTCGCTCCTTTTCATGTCCAGAGAATTTGGCTCTTATTCCATATGGTAAAGTCAAACAGTTCCATGTGGTTTGTGAGTGAATTAATCATGATGATTAATTGGCTTTCAAGTTAAATATCCAGTGAGCGATGTCAGGCTGCCAGACATCAGGGCTAAATTGACAGGCCTTTAAGGAGAAGCAGATTGATTTACACAGCAGCTAATGAATGCCCCTCCACCCAGAAGGGGAGGAAAGGTAAACAACTCTTTTCTCTTTCTTCCTCCCATCTGCCGTGTTCGGGTACACTTTGCTCTCTGTGTTGAACTCTAACCTGACTTTCAGGCTTATATATTTTTTTATTTTGCTTTTGCACCACAATAACATGACAGCCAGGAGAACATGTGTTTGTGATAACTATGATAGTAAAAAAAAATACAGCTGTATAGGGCTCAGAAATTATGCATTATGCAATATATAAATATGTGTTACTTCCAAGCATATCACACAAAACCAACATCAAACAAGAGTTTAACAGCACACTTTCCCCATTGTGAGCTGGTATTTCATTACTCTCTGACCTCTTCTTTAATGCCAGGAAGTGGTTGACTTGCTAAATGGAGGATCGATTGCTATAAAATGTGATACGGATATTGATAGTGTCTGGTAGTTGTGGGGACTTTGGTGCTACTCTCTCTCTACTCCCTTTGTTTGAGTGCTGGAAAAGCCAGAAACACACAATTAAAAAAAATCATGTGTAGTTGTTTTAATGCAGACAAGTTATATCTTACACCTGTAAGAGCAATCACGATTTCATGTATCACTCTGTCGTCATGTGGTAAGAGAGGAAGCTGTAGGTTGTTAGGTGTTGTAAGGAAAAGTTACATATTAGTACAATTTCACAGAGTCATCAGCTCAACTCAACTCAAACTTTATTTATAAAACACTTTAAAAACAAACTAAGTTGACCAAAGTGCCTTACAGATTAAAAAAAAACAGCAACAACATAGCATTATTAAAATACCATAAAATACATACAAGTAAAATGCAGAGCAATACAATACAAATGAGCTATAAATAAACTAATAAAATACACGTAAAAGACAAATGAGCCAGCTCAACAGCCTGTAGTTTTCCAGATCTTCTAAATGTCAGTTCTGCATACGATACAATATTTTGAGGAGGAACAGCTGATTTATCCAGAGCAGTCCTAGCGTTGTGCTTTTCATTTTGATATTCTGTGAACGTGTTTACGGAGACAAAGGTTCTTCATCAAGGTGCTGGTATAGCGTTTGGTTGTATCATCTCATTATACAGACTGTTGGGGATGCTCATAAACTTTCATCACAGCAGGAGCTCAGACAACAAGATCTCAGTCTGCAGGAGACCGAGGGTCATATCTGGCTGTTCTGAAGACTGACTTGTATAAATTTAAAGCACATCTCTGGAAAATAACTCCAAAAGGTTGAGCAGCATTGAAGCAAAGAAAAAAGGAGAAATTGGAAGCTGCAGACTTTAGAGTTTTTCATCTGCACACATGGTTGGGGATCAGCGGCAGAAAGATGAAATATTATGCAACCAGAGGGTCTAAGTGTCCGGGCATCGCAGTCAGTTCACATTGTTGTTTCCTCAAAGCTGTTGTCCATCCTTTGCAAAACTGTCAAAGTCTGTGTTAAAATGATTCCTGAAGGTTTTTTTTGTTTGTTAGGTGTTGAAACAATCTGTGCATCGTTAGGCAAGCCTGGTGTCTATTTGTTCATGAATGAAGACTGAATGAGGTATTTTTGCCTCTTGTAGACTTTTGTTGTTCTGGGAAAATTAGTTAACTTTCTTAATTCATCTATGAAGTGGAAGAGTGCTCTGTCTGTACCGCACACCAGGACAGGTGAGATTGCCTGTGTCTCAATTCAAGGGGCTGCATCCCGTGGAGGACCCGGTCTACAAAGTCTATGAAGACTTTGTCGTCTGTAGACCATGTGGACCAGAACAGGACATTGGTAGATCAGACTGTCTAGCCCACAGAGGAGTTGCCCATTGTGTTTCTGAGCTCCCATTGCCTGGCAACTTAAACATCTGCAACTCATTCAGGTGATTAATCATGGCGAATTATCTGTGGACTAGACCATCGTATTTACAAATGACTTAAAGAGGAACTATTAAGGATTTGTAGCTTAACTATGCAACAAGATTACCTTAATTAAACAGCTTTGGAGTAATTGTGATGGTTTACTACTAATGGTCACTCATGAGTCTTCCTTGGGTGGTGGTACCTGTTCGTGGGCTCACACATGTATCTTGCCTTCAACTTGCTCAGGCAAATGTTTTACAAGCAGTCTATTTTAGGAAATATCATTACATGATTAAAAAAATGACAAGTATAATTTTAAAGCATATTTTTAAATGTGCTCTGTTCAGTACTCTAGAACAGAAACACTTCATTTTCCAGTGGACCTGAGAGAAACCCTCAAGCACCCCTGGAGGACCCTCAAGGACCCTTTAACGGCAGGCTGGCCAGTAATGAGAAGGGAGTGCGGGGCAGACAGCAGCAGCGACAAGGAGACTGAGTGAACCGGGGTGTGTGTGTGTGTGTGTGTGTAGGTCGGTGCAGCTGAACTTTGGGCCGTACCGCCGTGCATCTGGGTCAATGTGAACACAACAGTCGCACCAAAATGTCGGTCGCTCCGCAATCCGCAATCCGCTCCGACGGCCTGGTGCAACTACACCACAAGTTTGAGCCAAGTTTTATTTTTTCGATCGTGAGTCGTGTCAACATGACGCACCCATAGACTGTAAAAAGAATGGACCTAGCACCATTGACCCCCCCCCACACACACACACAGTGTTCACTGAGGTGGAAACTATCGGTAGAGACCAAAAAAATAAAAGGCACCAGGCTGTAAATATGTTTTTTTAAGCTGTAAAGTCGGCTAATTTAACATGGCGGTCAATGGAGAGTTGCTCACTTCCGGTACCAGCCCCTAGAGGCCGGACGGGAACTGCAGCTTTTTGAACGGGGAAATGGTCTTCACTTGTAGAACCCACAACTCCCCCCTTGGACGCACCACGTTTTGTTTTTTTTACCGGTCAGCCTTCATGGAAACATGACACAGCACGGTTTGGACCAGAGTGAAAACAAACGTGTCTGAACGTGAACCGTACGAGCTGAAAAATGAAACAAAGTATTATCTTCACATCTGGTGTGGACGAGTGAAAAAACACCCTGAATCATGAATCGTTCGGCCGTGGATCAGTTCAGTGACTCGGACTACGCAGGTGCTTTTGTGGTATGGATGTTTTTTTCGCCAGAGTGGCTGATTAGCCGACTTCATTTACCAGCCAAAGGGTCAAAATTAGTCGGCACTGGCGACCGGCGACTGCTAATTTTGAACCCTGTCCACTCCTATACATGACTTTTTCATTGTTTAAACGCACATCGTATTCCTGTATTGTTTCCTGTGATATTTATTGCGGTTCAGATTTCCTTGTTACATCTTCTCGCAGGTGTTGAAAGGTCACGGCTGGTGAGAAGCATAAGTACTGGATGCGTTTTGATGTTCAGTGCTACCTATTCCCTCTCTCTAACCCCCCCGAGCCCCTCTGATCTACTCCTCGGCTCATTAAAACACCCTCTCCACCTCCGCATTAGCATCAGAGTCATGGTCAGACTGCTTTGTGTTATAAGGGTGGAAAACAATATCAATAACAACAACAAAAACAATAGTAGCCTTTGGTCCAGGGAGGAGAGGAGGAAAAAGGTCTTTGATAATGCACATCAAAGAGAGACGCTGAAGTAGGCTGTGTTTCTGCTGCGTGCATGCCAAGGTCGTCTCTGATCCTGTTCGTGTGGTGTTGGCGCTTGGGGCCGGTCTGATGACACAAGGTGAGTTGCCGGGTCTGCTCGACATTTCCTCAAGGATGGGAAGTCAAACACCAAAGCCTTGTTACAGGTTAAAGTTGTGCCTCTTGATTGACGTTGATTTCCTCTCTCTGCCTCTGTGTGCATATGAGAGAGAGTGTGAGTGTGTGTGTGTGTTTGAAAGCCTTGGACTACAGAACTGTTTCCGCACGTCGTTCTTCTCTTTATTTTATGTTCCAGTAACTTGTTAAGGACACATTGGGAAGATTTGGGAAGCCGCAACTTTTCCTCTATTTTAGAAGTTTGTTTTCAAAGTTATGCTGGTGACAATGTGGCTGGTTTGTGTTCTGGGGGAACAATTTTATTTATTTGACTTAATGAAAGGCTGCAGTAGTAAGATGTGCTGCAGGGCTCATGTATATTTGAGGATCAGCCTGGAAGTTAGCATCATCAGTGGTGTTTTTCTGTCGGCTTTTGGATTATTGCGACAAATAACAGTGTAACAAAAGTTTGTTACATTTGCTGCATCAAAATCCCTGGAGACTGGAAGTGCAAAAGTGCTCACTTTATTTCTGGGTTTTAGGACTCTCACCTGAGATTTGGGGTTTTTACGTCCAGAGTCAAGTCTTTGGTCGTTTGTAGGCAACAAAAGCAGCTTTGGTTTGGGACATATTGTAGTTTCTACTTAAAGGGATAGTTCAACATTTTGGCAAATAGGCCCATTGCCATAATCCCTGTAGTTTTAGGAGTAGGTTTGTTAACTTTTTTCATTTCATTTCATTTCAAACCTTTATTTATTCAGGGAAGCCAATTGAGAGCAAGCTCTCTTTTACAATGACGCCCTGATCACAAATATAGAACAACACACACAACAGCAACACCAATCAACACACACAACAGTGACACAAATGAAGCATCAAGCATAAGAGCAAAACTAAAACACAATTATAAACAGTCCACAGTGTAATCACCGGGTGTCAGATTTTAAAGATACCTTAAAGATACCTTAAGCAGACACAAGGAAAAACAACTTACAACTTATGGTTGAGGGTCTCAGCTTCAGGAAAAGCAAGTACATTCAATATGAAAGACAAGGTCTAAAAGACTCCTGAAGGACTCCACAGAAATAAACTGTTTAAGTTTTAGCGAGTCCTGCAGTTTATTCCACTTGTCTGGGGCAAAGAAACTGAATGCTTTCTTTCCTCCCTCTGTATTTACCCGTGGAATATCTAACCTAATGTATGATGCTGAGCGGGTGGGTCTAGGTTGACTCAAGTGCAACAAGGACATCAAGTAGGTTGGGAGCTTCCCAATCAAAGCTTTATAAATAAACAAACTTTAATTGTCTGTGCAAGCTATTTTAAGAACGACCAAGCTGGGCCGCGAGCTGCTCAGAGCTACGCTACAGAGGCTCATGGGATTTTGTTACGAATGTTACGAGACGGAGTTGTTTCAGAGGTAAATTCATGCAAAACTGCTGATGCGCGTTCCCGTCGGGGGCAGTTTTTCAGCAAGCAGTCTCTGCATTTGCCTCGAAAACAACTCTGTCTCGTAACGTTCTGTTATTATCTCATAGCGTGGTGAATGTGCAGGTCACAACTTGTCCATGAGAGCGTTTTGGAGTTGTTGGATTGTGTATTTGATGAGTTTGATGAGGGAAACCAAGAAATCCCATGAGCCTCCGTAGCGTAGCTCTGAGCAGCTCACGGCTCTGCTCCGCCATTCTAAAAAAAAGCTTGCACCGACAATTAAAGGTAACAAACCTACTGCTAAAACTATAGGGATTAGGAGGAGGGGTTGCCAGGTTGTGTAATCTCCATTTAGGCCTATACCTTCCTACAGCTGAGATGACCCTCGTTGTTTTTATAGCTCTTTGATAATTTATCAGGAAGACCATGCGACTCTCCTTCAACTTGTAGTTGCAGTTGTAAATGCTAATATGTTTCTAATATATGTGCTTTGGTCCAGATGCTGTGCAGCTGTTTGCTAGAAGGTAACCGGTCGTGCAGCCCATTGACGGGCTTCTGCTGAACTTATGAGCAAACTAGTACAGACAAAAACTAAATTATAGCAGTCAAATGGATTTGTCATACTCTGACAAATCTAACCTTTGTTCAAACAATCGCAGTCCTCCATGAACCTGCTTTTTCTAGAGCGTTTAACCACATGATATGGTTTTCATCAGGAGATGGTTTGCTTAGTTGTCATGGAGATTGTTGACTCTTTCTTGACTTCAGCTGTTGTTTTGATAGGATCTGCAGCACTTTAAAGACTCTGGTGTGTGTTGATATAAAAGTGAAGCATGAAAGTTTCCTCTCCCTTTGAAATAGTAGTTTGACCAATCAGTCGCCGTTCAAACCTTTAACCCTTTAAATTCAAAGCTTTTAAATTTTTAAATACATGATTTCATTCAACATGCTGCATGCTCTTTTGTTGGGATAAGTACGGCTTATTAAAGTGGTACCACCAGTGTAACTGAACAAAGAAGACTATAATCAGACTGTATGCAGACTATATTAAGTGCCACTTGAGCTGCCAAACTGAAAATGTGCACCCGATGTACTTTACATTCACACTTATGATCACAGGATGATGTGACATTATCTTTCATACTCCAGATCTCATCAACACTGAATGCAGTCGCTCAGTCTATGTGTTGTCCTTCATTAAAACACTGCATGTGTGACGTTAACAAGGAATTTAAAAGTATTGCAGTTTTAATCTAAAAATAGCTTTTAGACATTCTCTCTCCACGGAGGAGCATGTGATGGGGGTTGCACCTCTTGAAGAGTGCGGTGTTAATGTGAAACTCAGTGCTCACTGTGCAGTGAATTCATGTTAATTCCAAAGCTGCATGGCATCATTACCCTGCTGTGTTTAAAGCTATTCACTATATTTATTTAATTAGACGCCACACAGTGAGGTGCGTTGATTGACGTCTAGGCCGAGCCACACAGAACTGCTTGGTGCTTATCAATTCAATAACACTGACATCTTTAAGTAATAAAAAAGAAAAAGTGACAAAAATCAAAGTGAGATTCAACCTCCTCTAATCCCCCTTCTTAATAGTCCCAGGTTGATTTATAGTTATAATGCACGTGTGTGTCTGACAATAGAGGTCAAAGGCCAGTATTCTCCAGTCAGTAACATGACAATTTACTGTAAACCCTAAACAAATACGTATAAAACTAAATGTGATATTGAGCTCATGAACACGAACAAAACAGCTAATGTATGTGAACATCTTGGTCCACGCTGTGACCACCCACCTGTGGATCACAGCACAAAAGGATCAGAGTATAGAGACCCCATTATGTAGCGGGGAACCCCGCAGACTGAGGAACAAATGTTCCACGCATTGATACTGGAGGTCTCACTTATAACAATGTACACATACAGTGTACAGTAATTACAGCTATCACATATTCCTGCTGTACTACATTATAATACACTCTTGCACTGGTTACTAATGAGATAAACCCTGTTACATGAGGATTAGCTTGTTTTTGTATCATATTCCTTATATTTTGTTATTTACTACATAAAAATAAACCAATCATAATGCATAACTGTACTTTATTTAGTATCGTAATGATATAATATTAAAGTAGGTTACATTTCGTTTGGACAAACGGTTGTTTCATTCTTTTTCTTTGGTAATTAGACACTGTTCCTTTAAGAGTCTGCACCTTGTTCATTTACCTCATTACAAGATGTGGGACAGAGGAATCGGAGGCAGTTTTCCCACTGTGTCCTGGTGACTGGTGATATGTGTAATAATTATTTTGTGTGAATTGTTGTATTATTGTGATGGCAGTTGGATCAGTTGGACGTGTGTAAGCTGTGGCCACAAGCGAGGTCACAGTTTGCGTGTCTAAGACGCTGTGAGCCTCTTTTTTAATATTGTTATTAATAAGGTGGAGATACAAGAGATACAAGGTAAATGATGCTGTCATAATTTGTAATTTAATGTTATTAATGAACCACAATCACTTTATTATTGTGTTTTGCATGACATGGTGATCCTTGATCTAAAGGGACACAGTGCGACACGACCATGAATCAAAATGCCACAATCCGCTCTGCCCCTTCTATCAGAAGTCACTTAATATTTCAGTATCTGATACTTCCTTCTTTTCCCCCCCAAACCCACCTGAGAAATCATCTTAACTACAGAGAGCCTTTATAACCACGTGGACCTCAGAGAAATCTGTCCATTCATGAAAGCCTCAGGGCCAGCCAGACTGGGCCAGACCGGCCCTTCAGGGACACCCGCTGTTTGACTTGGCTCGTGCTCGTGCCCGGGTACAGGGCTGCAGTTGTCCGTAGCCACAGGCTGCAGAGCTGCAGGTATTTCCTGACTAAATTTCTCTGTCATACTGTTTGCAGTCGCATTGGAAGGACGGCCGGGGGAGAGGACGTGGATAAAATCTCATTAGATGCCACTGTGGCAAGACACAACGACAACCACAAATGTAGTCAAACCTTTTTTTTTTTTTTTTTTTTTCTATTTCAGAGCATGAACTTTACTAAAAGCAAAGAGGAAATTAAAAACTCAAAGACTTCCTTTCCTTTAACCCAACTTTGTCTTTTTTTTTTTTTTTTTACAGGCGTATAAGAACCATATTTTTTTGTGTAGGCCGTGACTTCATCTGAATGCACTCAAGCCTGAGACTCTAATCTTTTCTGAATTTCCTCTGCTCTTCTTCCTCTGTGATGGCCCAGATGTTGCTCTCCCATGTTTAGTTCTGCATAAATATTCATCCTAGACTTCTATGCCATCATTCCAAGAACATCTTTCACCATTATGTTAATGCATATAGACACTTAGAAATGGTCGCAGCACACACCTGCAAGCACCTGGATAAACACACACACACAGACGCACACACTGAAATAGAGATGAGTGATGTCTTTGTACCATTTCCCGCTGTATTTTCTCTTTGCTGCTCCTTGTCCCTTTCAAATTATCTGTTGGGATTAATGAATGTCATTTTCACACATTAACCCCCCCCTCTCCTGCTTGTACATAATGGGCTGGCCCACAACAGTGTTTAACCAGTGCATCTGTCCATCGGGTGTCATTATTTAAGTCGCAGCAGGGGTTTGTAATTGACAATTGTTCCAGTGTGGTAAACAGAACTGGCCCCCTCTCCCTCTCCCTCTCCCTCTCCCTCTCCCTTCCTGTCCTCTCCCTCTCCCTCTAGCATCCCTCTGCTGTATGTGAGAGTAATTCCACCACATCAAGTGCAGTAAAGAAATGCACCAAGACTAACTTCTTGTGCCTCATGAATCATCTTTAAACTCAGTTATTGACTGAGGAGCAATTTGAAATGTCACATCACGGTGCATTAAGACACATGTTCAGGCCTCAGAGATGTCATATGCCTTTAAATTTGAATATAACTCTGGTCATGTTTGTCTCATATTTTTCAGTCACTCTGAATGGGGACTTTTGGAAATGGATATACTTTGATCATTTCCCCTCCATATCCCCTGTTTCCCCCGCTCTCTCTCTCTCTCTGTCTGTAGCCCGACTACCACACTTTGTCTCTCTTCTCCCTCGCTCTCTTCCTCTCTTCTCCGCGGCCGCCTCTGCTTCTGATTTAAACACGCAGCAGGGGGTTGTGGGTAGGGACTCACGCTGTGAAGGATCCCTCTGACTCAGGGAGAGCTGAAGGTCAAACACACTCATGATCAGAACCGCGGGATGACACCGGAGAGGTGGAATATAAAGAGTAAAAGGGATGAAAAGCCGAGGAGATAAGTTCTGTTCTCGCAGCAGTGTTTTCAGTCAGACATGCAGTTCAGAGCAGTTTGCTCTGTAAACACAACGTCGTATGGCTCGCAGCGGAGGAACACAATGACTCGCCTGGTCTTCCAGCTTCTATCGCAGTGATAAAATGAGTCAGTGAAAAAAGAAAAGATTTATACCTGATGGCAGCCAAAGGAAGATATTGTTCAAGCCTCTGCAGAAAATACAGATGAACTGAATAACTGTGGCGGCGACGGCAGCAACAACACTGTCACCCTTGTAGCTTCAATTTTTGTTTTGTCTGCATGGTTGTTTTTTTTAAAAGTTGTTTCCCTCTCCTCCTAATTAGACAGACCCTTGACTGTGAAAGCAAACAGAACTGGAACAAGAGTATGAACAAGAGAAAAATCATCTGTTTCTTTGAATGGAAAACTCCTGCAGCCCAGATGAAGGTTTTTCCCTTTTCTCCTTTGCAATTTTTGTTGGAAGCATTTGCATATTTCAAAAAGTCGACCAAAGAAAATAGCCCGGGGGCAGAAATGGCCGATCTGCATATTGAAGACTCAACAGAGGGCGAGGAGTGGGAGACAGAGAGAGGGAGAGGGGAGGAGAGAGAGAGGGAGAGGGAGGGAGAAAAGGAGAGGGAGAGACAACATCTCTGTGTAAATGATTTGAAGACGATCTAAAAGAAACAATAATGTCAATTAGCTGATGGTGTCATGCTCATTATGCCGGATTAATTGCAGGATTCACTACAACTAAAACAGCATATTTGCTTAGTTGTCAAGCAGCTCCGTGGCGAGAGAGAGAGGGAGGGAGGGAGAGCAGAGAGAAAAATGTGCATCATAAGAAGGCCTCTTCACCCAGCTTCCTTCATGAATAACAAATAGAGGACCCAGTGCTGTGACCAGCCAGCACAACACATGAAAAACATTACTGCATTCCCTGAGTCGTCTGGTTTTCTCCACAGTGCGTTGGTAGGTTGGAAACATGAGAAACAGTGTGCGGCTTTAGCACAGCTACGCTACACGTTTTGACTTTGTTTTACTGAATGCAGCTCATAAAAGCTGTGGAATAAATTACCACCTCATAATGAAACGCTGTTTCCTGGAGCGCTTACACCAACTTATATAACTTTCTATCAAATAAAGGGTTTAGAAGTTGTACGTATAGCTTTATTCGTGATTAATAAATCATTTATTCATGCTTAAAAGCTATTAAATGACACCAACCAGTCAGAAACAAATCCATCTGGCTGGTGTGTATCCTCTTCTACATGACACTTGTTACTGACAAATGGTAATTAGTCATTAATAATCAGTTATTACAATAATCAGTCTGCAGTTGTGAATTCGGTGTTGCGAAATTTATACTAATGTACCCAGGAATTATTAAATTATTAAGTAATTCTCACAACCATTACAATATTTAGTGATAGTATTCAACTTTGATATGCACACCTTTTCATGTGTCATTAATCTCTATTTATAGTCACCAGTTTTTAAATGCTGGATTCTTGAAACCACAAAGTCTAGGAAGCTCAATAATTATAAAATGAATGAATATAATGGAAAAAGTCATAAAAAAAATAGAAAATAAATCCTAAAACTGAACATTTTTGGGCTCCTGCATAAAAAGACCTCTGGCTGTCTGACACTGGCTTTGTATTTTTTTTTTCTTTTTTTTATGTAGCCCTTAAATTCATTTGAAAAACTTGAACAAAATTAATGCAATCCACAACTGCAGATTTGCATTATTCTAAGAACCCTCCCTTAATTAGTAATTAACATTTATAACCAAGTCATGCTGGAGAAAAGCTCTTCACCAGTGGGGATTTTTCAAAAACTTGCAACCCAAAAGTTGTCCTCATAAATGGCTAAGAACTTCTCATCACTACTTTGTTCATAAACTGGTTATAGAGCCGGTTATTTTTGACTTATTCACTCTTTACAAAGGAGAGTAAGCCTTAGAAAGTAATAATTCTTCAAACATGAGATAATTCTTAAATTTGCTGGAGTCACAGAGGTTAAGACCTTATGCAACTAAATTCCTGCAGCATTTAAATGCAGCAGATAATTCAGTGATGGTGTCGTCTGATACAGTGTGTGTGATGATACCCAGAGCTACAGTTGAGTGTGAGTGAGCGTGTCACTGTTTCTCTGGAGTTGGACCTCTGGGTGTCACCCTGACCGCTCTCCATCTTCCAGACAGAAACAAACAAAATATGAAAAACCTCTTTCTTTTCCTGAAGCATCTCTGTTGAAACTGATACAGTTATAATTTTACAGATCTTTGTTTGCTGTGGTACCTTAATGCTTTTTAACCATTTTAACAACAGCATATAAACATGTCTACATTTGCTGAATGATAAAGAATATTGCACATTTCTCTTGCTGCAAATTATGATAGCAGTTTGACTCAACTACAGCCTTTCCTAAAATCTGCTTAATCCAAAAGTAGTTTAACTGATCTGACAAAACACTATGTTGCAGTGCAGATTTGGGCAAATACATTTCGGTGGCTATTTCTCCTTTTTACCTTTTTGGATAAGATCCAAGACAAATCCGCTGAAAAACATAAATTAGCACATTAACTGGGCTGCACCTGGCTCTCTCCTGCAGCCACACAAACTTCATGCGTCTCAATCGATGCTTTGCTCTCTTAAGGCCCTTAAAAACCGAGGTAGAAAAATTCCCCACTACACGTTTACTTAACAGGCCATCCATAAACTGACCCGAGCAAATGGAAACCTCCCCACCGAAACTGGTGTGTTTACTGTGGATGGAAAGAAAAATCAAACTGCTGGCTGGTTTTTGTGGCACCCTCAGAGCTCGCCAGAGCGGCGCGTCACGCCACCGTGGCCTTTTTTTCCCTTTACCATATGAAAAGGAGAGCGCATTAAGATGCAAGAGGCGTACAAACCCCCTGTTTACCCACAGCCGACTTGAGTATCCTTGACACAGGCCTCGCTGCACTGCGTTATTATAAAAGAGATAATTCACAACTGTAAGGCTTTATTTGTTTGGCACAACAAACTTAAATGACTTTATAACCTCGGAAATGGTCAAAGAGATATAACGATAAGAAACAAGAATGCAGATCGACAATAATAACTGCAATAATGATGGGTTTTTATTATTTAAAGGCTTCTTTAGAGGGTGTTTTGTTTTGTCTGCTTGCAGGCTTTCTTATTCTCCATGCTGAGATAATTCATGCTTTGCGCCTGCTTGAAGACACAGCCAGGGTATTCAGTGTCCGTCATATTTTTTTTTTCTATTGTAATATTTTCTAGCATACTGTTGCTTTTTTTTCTTCTTCCTGCAGCAAGAACTTTGTGCACCCGGGGCGAGACTGCGAGACGCACCAGCTCCTCTCCGGCTGCGCGTCCAATCAGCGGGAGCTTTGCAGAGTCTTCCAGTTGTAATTGGGTGGAGATGGAGCTGGGGGGGAGAGAGAGAGAGGGGGAGAGAGAGAATACGCAGCCTTGGCACCGACCGTAAACACACGCTCATCTCCTTCTCTCCGTAGAGGACGCACCGGATGGAGCAGATGGGGAGACAGAGACAACCGAGAGGACCGCGGAGGCTTTAAAGTTTGTTTCGTCGCGCTCCTTTAATCACATTCATAAACAGCTTCGATATCAGAGAGGCAGGTTTCACGTGAGCGGCGTAACAGCTCCTCGGTGTGGCACGAGGGGAAGGAGAAGGTGTTTTCATACTGAACATCATCAACGCGTCTGTGGATTTACGCACGGCGGAGCTCACGGGACAGAGAAAAAAGTTTTGTGAACTATCTTTTTGTCGCACATGCAGGACTGCGCAACAAAGTATGTTTTGCCGCACATGTCCATGCACCTTAAAGCCTCCGAGTAACTAAAGAATTATCACTTAAGCCTCCATGGAGTGATTTTACACTTTTTCTTTTCTTTTTTACAAGCGCAAGAACAAGAACACCTCTCATGCTGACACAGAGTGACTTCACAGGCTATGGATTAGAGTGAAAAGTGGGACTTTAAAGCAAACAGCACACGAGAGAAACACATAAAACACTATATGCTTTGGGGGATGGCCACAGCCACCTCTAGTCCTTACCTCGCCAGCAGCAGGATCTTATCCGGCCCGGTGCTTCACTCTGACCGGCGGGGCGGCGGTGGCATGCAGCCGGGCAGCGCCGCTGTCACCACGGTTTCTAGCGGATACAGAGGAGGAGGAGACCCCTCGGCGGTTAAGATGGTGCAGACCAGCGACTTCATGCAGGGAGCCATGGTGGCGAGCAACGGGGGCCACATGCTGAGCCACGCGCACCAGTGGATGACATCGTTGCCCCACGCGGCCGCCGCAGCAGCAGCAGCCGCCGTGGCCGCGGTGGAGGCCAGCGGCTCCCCGTGGCCCCCCAGCTCCTCTCAGCAGCAGCAGGAGGTGAAGAGAAGCGGCGGCCGGGAGGACCTCCACTCCGGCTCCGCTCTGCACCACCGGTCCCCGCATCTGGGGCCGCACCAGACGCACCCGGGGAGTTGGGGAGGCAGCATCACAGAGGGGCAGCAGGGGCAGCAGCAGCAGCAGCAGCAGCAGTCTCTCATCTACTCCCAGCCAGGCGGGTTCACGGTCAACGGGATGCTGAGCTCACACGCCGCCGGACAGAGTCTCATGCACCCGGGGCTGGTGCGCGGAGAGTCCCCGGAGCTGGACCACGGCAGCAGCCACCACCATCACCACCATCACCACCACAACCACCACACCACGCACCTTCACCAGCAGCATCACGGCGTGAACTCACACGAGCAGCACTCGGACGAGGACACGCCGACGTCCGACGACTTGGAGCATTTCGCCAAACAGTTCAAGCAGCGGCGGATCAAGCTCGGCTTCACGCAGGCGGACGTGGGTTTGGCGCTGGGCACGCTGTACGGCAACGTGTTCTCGCAGACCACCATCTGCAGGTTCGAGGCGCTCCAGCTGAGCTTCAAGAACATGTGCAAGCTCAAGCCTCTGCTCAACAAATGGCTGGAGGAGGCCGACTCCACCACGGGCAGCCCCACCAGCATCGACAAGATCGCCACCCAGGGCAGGAAGAGGAAAAAGCGCACGTCCATCGAGGTGAGCGTAAAAGGCGCGTTGGAGAGCCACTTCCTCAAGTGTCCCAAACCCTCGGCGCAGGAGATCACCTCTCTGGCGGACAGTCTGCAGCTGGAGAAGGAGGTGGTCAGGGTCTGGTTCTGCAACCGCAGGCAGAAAGAGAAGCGCATGACGCCTCCTGGACTCCCACGAACCCCGGAGGACACGTACTCACAGGTGGGCAGCATGGGTCCCGACACGCCGTCACCCTCCATAGACTGCAAGAGGATGTACAGCGACACGTGAAAATTACTTTTTTTTTTTAATGACGGAGGAGGAGGAGAAATCTGAACAACGTGAAGTGTTTGAATAGATTTTTAGAGACACGTTTTCCCCGGATGACTAGAATATTTGTTTAACTTTTTCTTACAAGTGCATACGTCCATTGATCCACTATAATGTTATCCTGTGTGTGTGCGCCTGTATGTGTGTGTGCGTGGATGTGTGTGCATTTCAGACCAGGACAGATGTTTACTTTTATGCATCGTCGTGTATTCCTCTGCACTATGAATCAGCCTTTGGGACAGGAAAATAAAAAAGCTGAGCTGAAATTTGAATAGAAAACAAATTTAAAATCATGCTAAAGGCAAAATTTCACCTACAGATCAGAGCCCACAGAGAAGAAAAGAGAAGCACTTAGAAAGAAGTTGACACAGGCAACGCTCCTTTACATACAGTATCTCTGTGTTGTTTAAAAATAAAAGTTCCCTTGCAATGCTGCAGATTTTAATGTCCCACAGGCTCAGACTGGGCCGTAACCTGTCCCCCTCATGTTTTTTGAAATGGAAGACATTGATTTAATGCGCTTTAGTCAGCATTAAGTTGCTGTTTCTTTTTAAATAAGCAATAATTTATCTCCTTTAAAGGTGTTTCTCACATTTGTGTTGTGTGTCAGTGGATTTATGTTGTGACACAGTTGAAGATGGTCAAAGAGCAGAGGTAATTCCAGTATTGTGTTTTCATTCATAGAAACGTCTTCTTACTCCCTTCTTCTTACTTCTCCTTTTTTGAAATTAGCAAACATTTCCCTTAAGTTAATGTACAAGTAAGTCTGCTGTGTGTTCTTGTGTGATGATTTGGACTATTTATTTTATTTTTTCCACTGTTTATTTTCATGGAATAGACTAATTATTTAATAAATCTGAGATAAAAGAAAACAACTGTGTTCAGATATCTGAGATTGACACACACACACACACACACACACACACACACACACACACACACACACACACACACACACACACACACACACACACACACTTACTTGATCACATACACACACCAAAGTAACAGTCAAAAAGGTACAAAATTAAAAATAATTCATGTTTTTTTAGGCTTTGCATCCAGAGATGAAATGACTCGTCAGTGTATGGATCTATTACTTACCAATTACTCTGATCATCGATACGTTTTGTACTCAAAATTGCCAAACCTTTGCCAGTTCTATTCCCTCTGCTGCAAAGATGATTTTCTTTGCCATATTTGATAGATATGTATTATGATAAGAGGCCGTTTCACTGCTTGTCTTTTCTAGAAAAGACAACTAACCGAATAGTAACTAATTAAAAAAATAACTGGCTTCATCGATTATTGAGACATTTTCCAGTTGCAGCCCAACAGCTTCACTACGTCAACCCATCCCAGTGTTTCCTGTAACATAAACCAAAGTCACCTTTCACTATCTGTTTTTTTTTTTTAAATGTCTTCGAACACATCACACAGACCTGTTCTAGAAATGATCTACATTTCCGTGCGGTGTATGCTGTGCTGTATCAGTCCAGCCACATACTACATCCTGCTGTGGACTGCAGCTCTGTGGAGCGCCGCCAACAGAGGTCGGCTATCCCAGCTGGCAGTTCACCTCGGCAGCGGTTGCCAAGGTGACAGCGAGATGGAGTGACACGAGGCGGCGGATCTTTTGCCACAGATGATGGGTTTGGCAGATAGGCGGCGAGGAGCTCGGGACGCTGCATGGCTCTGAAAAACAATCTGTGTGTTTCTTCTCCCTGCGCCCACAAACACACGACGACGACGGCGACACAGTAATGAATTCATACAGAAACGTACACATGCATGTGGTGATGTCACCAAACAAAGATCCCAGAGAGTCAGAGGAAGAAGCCGCAGTTTCAGTGAAACCGGGAGGGAGGTCAAAGGTCGGCTGGCAGGCTACAGCAGCCTACTGACAAACCAGACAGAAAACTGAGCAATAAACATAAACCTGAGAGTTAATGCATAACAGCAACTGTTGCACTTTTGATTACGTTTTCTGTGTGTGTTCGTGTGTGTGTCTGTGTGTATTTTTGGCATCTTCTCTTTTATGAAAACAAATAGGTGACTAACACACACTTTTTTTTAGTAACTCTTAGTAACTAAATCTGATCCACAATAAAACAGTCCATGGTTTTCTATCTTAATTGGAGCAACAAGCAAAGAAAACGAAACAAAACCCCCCAAAATAAAAATAAATCTATCATAACAAACAACTATGAAGACAGTCACACAGACATGTAGTTTAAGGTGTGTGTGTCTTCGATGAACATTGGCAGGATTAAAGGGAAACTTGGGCCTTGTGGTTATAAATAGCCTCACTCGTCTTCCTGTATGAATGGGTCTTTACACATTAGCCTATACAGCTGTTGTCACTCCAGGTCAACTTTCTGAAGGACACAAGTAGATATAACAAGGACTTATTCACGGTAAAAACCTCCTGTTTGTTTGTTGAACTAGTTTGAGTCTCCTCAAAAAATGCACATTTAAGAAAATTAGGTGTATTTTCTTTGCACCAGAGAAGCTGAAAGGCAATGTTGATACTGCAGGTACACTTGAAAAAAATAAAACCTGTCCGAATCAAGGAACTTGCATGTAGAAGAAATATGGACATACAATATGTCAATCAAATCTATACATGGAGCCGAACACAATGTTAATGCAATGGCAGATCACGTAGAGATGGACACGTCGTACCGCAGCTCACTGTCATCACCCACTGATGATGTATTCCCATCCAGTTGTAAAAAAGTATTCTGATAAAAAAAAAGAAAAAAAAGAGGGGGGTGGGGGAAGGAAAACCTAAGCTTCCAGGATTGTGGTGTGATCCCCTCAAAGCTTAGTGATGTAAAGATGAGAGATAAGGCTGGAATTGGAGTGGGATAAGAAGCCCTTTAAAGGGGTTTTGTCATCACGCGTTACCAGGTGTCTTTTTCTGAATATCAATGCTGGGATGTGAAGCTACAAGCTGATGATGCCATACAGTTCCCAAAGTATCCAAACCTGAGCCCCCTTCCCCCCAAAAAGAAAAAAACACCTGTATCTGTGCTGCATTTTTCTTTCTTTCTTCCTCTTTTTTTTTGCTTATAATGTGTGTGCTATTGAAACTTTGTAATAATTATTTTTTGTATCCCTGACAGTGGCTGTTTGGAGCCTCACTAAAGATGTTATTACCTCCTCCCATAACAACTGCTAATATAATTGCTCATAATTGCTCTTAAAGCCCTTTTCAGAAGTACATTACATAAAGCAATTATTGCTTGATAATCCCTCCCTTAATGATTGCTGTTTGTGTCTCACAGCTCAGGCACGGCCACATACAAACAGACACACACCTGCACTGCACTCGTTTGACAAATTATTTCACAACAGAAAAGTCATCATCCAGAACTATTCTCACTGTGGTTTGCACATTATTGGTCCCCCACTGTTCGGTGTTAATTATTTTCACATAGCGGAGATTGGCTAACCACTACAGTCTAACACTGATTAACACATCATGGCTTCGTCCTCAGTGTGAATCGAACCTCGTGAGTCACATAACTCTATACCTGGAGTCAGAAGAAGTGGCATGCACGAATAAAAGAGTCCAAACTGTAACATTAGAGGTGGATGTAATGTCAGAGAGTCTTCTGTTTGCATGTGAGTTTATTGTGGCTTTTACCCTCTATATGTAACACAATCGCCTCTACATGGCTCAGTCAACATTGTTACATGTGTGAGTACTCTCCTCTCCTCTAATCTGAATATTCAGATTTTTTTTTTTGCGGTGAGTATTTTTCACTTTGACTGTGTTTGCTTTGATGGAGCACCAAAGTCTCTCCATCAGGAAGAAATTAAAGCAAACATCTGTGGAATAATGGACAGGGAAATGAATTCTCTCACTAGCAAGCTTGTTGTGTGGGTGCCACTGAACGTGACGAGCATGCATGTGCCAGACCGGTGGAGTGGAACTCGTTTGATGGGCATGTTCAACACATGGGCATGATGCCAATTTAGACAAGCATGCCCAAGAAAAGAAGCCCGGCCTGCATACTAAGTGTGTGAAAGAATTGTAAGTGTGTGAAGATTGAAAAATACAACAGATTTTTCTATATACATTAATTACAATTTAATTATTTGTGAAGGAATATCTCAGTTTTATTTTGCATAGCTCTGTGTTGGTTGTAATTATCTAAGATCACAGATACTTGGTGATGAAAAAAGGTCTGAAATAAAAAACATAAAGCAAAAAATACCTAAAAACCTTAAACTTATATCTATAAATACCCAGACATACCACCACAAATGCCTCACCACCCAAAGTAAGAGAGTGCATAAAAGGTACAATGCTGCCATCTCCTGGACCAAATTATTCATGCATTTTTACTGACACTTTGCCTATTAAAATGTGTACTTTTTGTTACAGAGGGATCCATAATGGGCCAGACAGAAAAGATTTACTTTAGTTTACACTAATATGAATATTGCTGAAAATTATTGGCACCCAATACTTACAATTAACATATTGCATATCTGTGGATGTTCAATCTAAATAATGCATTAAAGTCTTCAAGTTGATGATGCTTTTAAACTCCATAGTTGTAATTCACCTGTATCTTTATGTTGATAAACATAAAGATACACATTTGGATTTTAGGGTCAAATAAACAACAGCATTC
Source organism: Trachurus trachurus (assembly GCF_905171665.1). Classification (NCBI taxonomy): domain Eukaryota; kingdom Metazoa; phylum Chordata; class Actinopteri; order Carangiformes; family Carangidae; genus Trachurus; species Trachurus trachurus. The sequence continues at coordinate 19,742,705 of NC_139899.1, forward strand.
TGGGTAAAAATGCTTTAAAAAAAATCTGGTTCAAACCAACCGAAAGCCCTATGTCTTGCACCATAGTATTGGGTTTGTTTATAATCCAGCAGTTGTTGTTTATGTGACCTACTTTGAATGCAAACAGTCAATAATTTAGTTAGGCTATCATTATTTGTTTTGTTTGTTTTTGAGGAAGCAAATTTTACAGTATAAGATGCAATAGTGCAGAATATTCTGGCACTAAAATCATATATATGGATTATGTTTAGCCTTGTTGTTTTCCCCCCTCTTCCTCTCTCTTTTTTTTTTGTCACACTGCTCCTTTAAATCAGCGACCACCTGCTCTTTGGCGTCAGCATCCTCCGCAGGCGGCACGATGGCGATCGATACGGCAGCGAAACGTTCAAAGTGGGATATTTCAGGGAAACCTCGGCGTGCGGAGGGAGAGGAGCGCGCTCACCGAGCTGATTGGCCCGACCACAGACGAGCATAAGACCTGCGACCGTCCAGGTAGGCCTCCGCATGTCCGCTTCCTGCGCCAAGACGCATTGATTTATTGCTCTAATCTCCTAATCCAGACTCGAGGAGGAGGGAAAAAAAATGTGCCTAATTTTATTTTTTTGCATCGACCTGTTTTGCTGTAGTAGTGATGGCGGACAGACGGAGAGAGAGGGAGAGAGTATAGTGAAAGACAAGTGTGGTGGAAACGGGCTCAGATGTAAATGCTTATTAAAAACTCCTTGATGTGAGGATCAGCACAGGAAAAATGGGTTTTGGTGTCAGACACAGTGACAACACAGTAACAGGCTGCATGGTGGTGCTGCTATCATTTTAACTAAATAATGATAATAATTAGCCTACAATTGTGTATGAATGAATGCTGCTGTTTAAAACCTGAAATGAGGAACTCAAAGTGTTTAAGTGTATCATCATTTTCATAACACCATTGTTTTTCATAGAGTTTTTCTTGCTCTGTTATTGTGTTGTCACATCAGTCTCTTCATCACCTGTTCAGTCAGTCCTACCTGGCCCGAGCAGCAGCAGCAGCTGTGAAAAATCATGTGTTTCTGATGAAATAGGCAGCAAGGATCCTCCTGCAGAGCAAATCAGCTCATCATCATTTGGAAATAATCTGCATTTATAGGCCTATACCCATTATTTAATTTGTAAGATTCAAATTTACGCATTTTATTCACTGGTTTTATCATCATGGAGGATTTCTAGGTCATGCAATTGTCCTCATTTTTTTTGTATTTGTTGACATAGGCTGATCAATGCTTTAGTGCTTTATTGATAATATAGAAAAAAAGGTGATGTCATGATAGAGTAAACAAGCAGAGACCTGTATGTTTGTGAGGCGTGTAGGTGTGTCTTTAAAACAAACAAACATTATAAACAGTTGTGTGTCCGTTTAGTCCTGAGTCATAAGTGTTAAAAGTCTATATGACACAGAAAAATATTTGTCATAGAAACTTGTACAGGGGGATGGGGATGGGATGGGGTGATGATGAGAGTACAGGCTGCTTGTTGCCATGGAACTGGTGACCTTGTTTCCTTGGCAACAACCACCAATGCTATTCAGTGGCCTGTGAGGGATTTTTGTGCAAGAATGCAGCTACAATCACAGAGGAGATCCTTCCTTCCCCGTTTTAGGATTGTTCTCTCTCTCATCTGCTGCTGGGATGAATCAGCATGAACGGGGCAACACTTTACCTTTTTATTGGCTGATGTGTGTCTGACAGAACAGTAACCAAGGCTGTGGCCACTGAGCTCCACACAGCACAGGACTGAATCCATATTATTCCCTCAAAGGAGGCATATTGATTCATGTTAAGTAGGAAACTCATGAGTGCAGATAATAATATTAAGTCCTGGTGTTGAGACGGTTTAATAGACTGAAGGTATCGATGATGTTATTGTCATGTTAGAAACTGTGACACCTTTAAAAAGACCCTTAAACAGAGAGACCTGCTCTCATGGGGAACCTCTTCGTCTTTTCTACTTTGTGTACGGACTTTTAACTTTGATGTGAAGTGGGACTTATTTTTTTGTAAGATTTCTGTTTTATCTACAGTAATTGTCATGGTGTAGGCTAATGTTTGTATGTTTTTTTTAATGATACCTGCCTTAGGACAACGGATGAAATTTAGCAACTGTGCTAACTCCAGCATATGCTTTCTCGCTGAAATATTGATTAATGTCCATTTTCCTAATCAAATAAATAATAATAATTAATATATAATAATTAATTGGTTTTCCTACTATTAAAAGACAACATGTTTGTGGTTTAAACATCTGCTACAACTGGGATCAACAAACTGTGTCTCCTCTCTGTGCAGATCCACCTGGAAGCGCTGGGATAACCTCAGCCCACTGTTACACACATGCACTGCCCCGGCATCAGGAGCAGGAGGTGGAAACCATAGCAACAGACGTGTCCTGCGTGAGCCTGCTTGCGTGTCCTGAGGATGCCTCTCTGTTTTGTCGAGGTTGCATCGGAGTCTGAAGTCGAGGGGAAGAAAAGGCAGCTCCACTACGGGTGTGTGTGTACGTGTGTAGTCTTGTGTTGTGTAAATGTGTGTGTTCCTGTTCATGTGTGAAACATTACAGCTCAGTTGTTAAACATTAACCTCTTTCAGGGCCGGGCGGCAACACGTATCTGTCCTTTGTGGCTGTATCTGTCTGTGGGTTGGCCGCTGCCGCCGCCGCCACGTGTCTTGTAAAACTCCCTCAGCATCACAGGGACGTCATCCCTCCTCTCACTGTCAGATATTCATAAGTGTCACTGAGTAATAGATCACTGAGCGAGTGAACTCCTCTGAATGGCTAATGAGATGCTCCATTTTTTAATGGTCATGCCATGTTTACTGCTGATTTTTAAAGGGATACTTCAACATTTTAGCAAATTTGCCCGTTCCCATAATCCCTGTAGAAATAGGTTCATTAATTGTCTGTGTAAGCGTGGTGAATGTGCAGGTCACAACTTCTCCAAAAGAGCATTTTGGAGTTGTTGGACTGTACTGTATATTTGAAAGACAGGGGACCTGTACCGTTACCTCAATTGTGTTCACTGAGCAGCTTGTGTCTCTGTTCCGCGGATCTCAAAATAACATGTGCTGACAATAGGCTATAACCTACTACTATGACTATAGGGATTATGGCAATAGGCGAATTTGCCGAAATGTTGAACTATCCTTTTAAAGAGACTAACAGTGCATACATTTGTCAATTTCTCTGAAAGTTACAGGTGTTCTCTCTGTTTCACTTAAAGGGATACTTCACCCAAAATCAATAATTCACCAATTTTCTACTCATCGTCATGCCAAGGAACGGTTTGGAGAACTTTCGGAGTCATCGAAACGCTTTTGGAGTTCCGGGGGGGGGGGTCCGGCTGGCAACGGATTTTCATATATTGGCGGCAGATAGTGCTCACTTTTGAATTGTCCAAAACACACACTATGAAACATCCAGATACCTCCACACTGCTCGTCTGTACTGACCCAAGTGTCCTGAAGCCGCGACATGAAAAAGTTGTTGGGAAAAAATTTATTTGATCTCTGACAATTGGTGAATTATTGATTTTGGGTGAAGTATCCCTTTAATATTCTTGAAAAAGTCTGAAAGATATTCTTCTATTTCTCTCTCAGATATCACCATGGAAGGCCGACTGGTGGACAACAACTTAACATCTGTGCCACAGTAACAATCCACCATGTGCAGCTTCTCTCGGCCTGATGCCCCCTGAAAACAGCTGCCATGGCTTTTTGTAATGAAAGCCTGCTGGAGGAGTGCGACTTCATGGAGCCGCACAATGTGGAGGAGACACCAGAAAACGTATCGTCCGAGGCCGCGACTCCTCTCATATCAGTCACTCTGCGTGTGACCCTGGCGGCCATAATGATCTTCATGATCACCATCGGTTTCCTCGGCAATGCGATTGTGTGTCTGATCGTCTACCAGAAGCCCGCCATGCGCTCCGCCATCAACCTCCTCCTCGCCACGTTGGCCTTCTCGGACATCATGCTCTCCCTGCTCTGCATGCCCTTCACCGCCGTCACCGTGGCCACCGCGGACTGGACCTTCGGGAGCGGGTTCTGCCGAGCCTCCATCATGCTGTACTGGCTCTTCGTCTTGGAGGGCGTGTCCATCCTCCTCATCATCAGCGTGGACCGGTTCCTCATCATCGTGCAGCGGCAGGACAAGCTGACTCCGCACAGAGCCAAGCTGCTGATCGCGGGTTCGTGGGTGCTGAGTCTGTGCGTGTCCTTACCGTCCGTGGTCGGGTGGAGGACGGGTGCGGCGGGTATCGGGGGCGCCTGGGCTCCGCAGTGCGTGCTGGGGTATAGCGAGTCTGTGGCGGACCGCGGATACACGGTGCTGTTGGCGGTGGCGGTGTTCTTCGTACCGTTCACCGTCATGTTGTACTCTTACATGTGCATCCTGAACACGGTGCGCCGCAACACCCTGCGCATCCACAACCACACCAGCAGCGAGCACTCCTGCCTGCCGGCGCTGAACCAAGTCAGCAAGATGAGACTCACCGGGCTGCAGCGCCCCCCTCAGGTCAAAGTGGACATGAGCTTCAAGACGCGAGCCTTCACCACCATCCTCATCCTCTTCGTGGGGTTCTCGGTGTGCTGGCTGCCGCACACCGTGGTCAGCCTGCTGGCCGTGTTCAGCCGGCAGTTTTACTACAGCTCCGTCTTCTACCCCATCAGCATCGGAGCGCTGTGGCTCAGCTACCTAAAGACGGTCTTCAACCCCGTCATCTACTGCTGGAGGATCAGGAAGTTCAGGGAAGCCTGTCAGGAGTTCATCCCCAAGAGCTGCAGACTGTGTCCCAGAGTCCCGGGCCGGAGCCGCCGGAGAGTGAGGCCCAGTAACATTTATGTTTGCAGTGAGACTCAGTCGGCTGTGTGAAACAAGGAGGACCAGCAAGACAGCAGCTTCTGAGACTCCAACCAGCTCCTCTTAAAGGGATAGTTCAACATTTTTGGCAAATTCGCCTATTGCCATAATCCCTATAGTCATAGCAGTAGGTTCGTTACCTTTAATTATCGGTGCATGTTGTTTTGAGATCCACAGGGCAGAGACACGAGCTGCTCAGTGAACACAATGGAGGTGAACGGTAAAGGTCCCCTGTCCCTCATCAAACTCATCAAATACACAGTCCAACAACTCCAAAACGCTCTCATGGAGAAGTTATGACCTGCACATTCACCATGCTATGAAATAATCGAGACAAGAGTTGTTTTCGATGCAAATGCATAGCTGAGACTACATCCCAGACACGGCTGCTGGGCGGAGTGATTTCAAAAGTGGAAGTAGTTCTGAGTATTTGCTTCATGTGTCTTAATGTTACATAATTATACATGATTATTTCATAGCGTGGTGAATGTGCAGGTCACAACTTCTCCACGAGAGCGTCTTGGAGTTGTTGGATTGTGCATTTGATGAGTTGGTTGAGGGACAGGGGACAATGTACCGTTCACCTCTATTGTGTTCGCTGAGCAGCTCACGTCTCTGCCTCGCGGATCTCAAAACAACATGCACTGATAATTAAAGGTAATTAACCTACTGCTGTGACTATAGGGATTATGGCAATAGGCAAATTTGCCAAAATGTTGAACTATCCCTTTAAATCGTAACAACTAGAGGTCACGAAAGGCCATCTTGTTGGTTGATCAGATAATCTCACCACAAGAATGAGCCCTCAGTCTCACCCTGGCTACAAAGTGGATGAGAAGTTGTTGAAGTGCTCAGAGGAATGTAAATATGAACAGTGACAACACAACGCCGCCTGCTGAGGAAGATCAGGTGACACAGTTAAAAGCTCCAGAGCAGCGACTGAATGGAGCTCGTGAGATTATTTTGTGTGAAATATCAATATCGAACTTTTGTTGTCAAGATACAGTCGGTGATTTTACTTCATGGCCTCGACGGCTCCTGATACTTAACTGCCATTTCATATCCTCCACTGACCATTTACTTCTCTGTTTCATTGTTTGTGGTTCATCAGTGTTTTCTGTTCTTCTGCAGACTGTAAACTCAGTGTTCAGTCTTTGAGTAGTAGTGGTGATTATAATTCAGTTTTCAGTCAAGTGATGAGGGGGGAAAAAAATCAAAAACAAAACATACTTGGTATTAATGTTGAGTGATGTTTTATTAAAAAGAAAATAATGAAAATTGTGCAAAAACAAATGTTTTTGCCAGTTTATAACTGTTATTTTGGACCATGTGTGTGTCATAAAAGGAGAGCGTCAGTTATTGAGCTGTAAATGTTTTCTTGAATGATGAAACCTCGTAAATAAATATAGTTTTGAAACAAAGTTACACTGATATTTGAGCTTGAATGGAGAATGCAGGATCATGAAGAAAATATGTTGCAGCGTTACCTCAGATGTCTGTTCAATGCATTTATCATACAAACTGTAAATGTCTGCTTACATACCATACAAAGTGTCAGTGACCGATGTTGCCCGAAGTACGGTGGCCCTGAGGGCTCAATGCACTGTAAGAAAACAAAAGAATAAAGACAAGTAACTTGAAAAGAAAAATGTGCTCTGTCATTGAACATTGGAACACAATTGGAAACACTTTTGCTGGGGTTTGTTGTCAAATCCATAAAAATGTTTTCTCAATTTGCATCCATTTGTGTATTTACATGTGTTTTTGTGCATTGAGCTCTCGGGAGCTGCACCACACATAGTAAATCTTCATTAAAGACGACATACAGAGCCTCTAGAAAACTCTAACCAGCTGAATGAACAAATTAAGTCATCATAGTTTTTAGTGTAGTGTAGTTTTGACTCAATTTTATGCAGCGTTTTTAATGTGTGTGACTTTTTATCATTGATGAATCATTAGTGCATTGATAATTTGGGTTATTATTTTATCGATGGTATAAAGCAGGTAGGTTTGTTTATTCCCAGCAGGCCTCAGGCAAAGAAGAGAAGCTGTGCAGCATAAAAAAAACAGAAAGATAGAGCTGCTCTTTCATTGCAAATTAAGTTAAGCTCCATTTGTCACTGGATTCTCAGCCTCGTTAGCAGAGTGAACCGGCATTTTGTTTCACTGTATTCATTCATTCATTAATTCTATTTGAATAGCTGAACAAATCAGAGACGCTGGCAATGATCCAGATGTCGGAAACTAGATTACTAAACTCGAGGTACAGCAATGTGGTTTGGACCAATGAAGGGGAACATGGTCTCAGTTTTCAGATGTATAGCAGAACACAGACTCTAACTTCTGGACCACACAGAGAAAACAAATTGCACTAATCAAATATTCTGTGAAAGATGCCGTAATTTATATCACATCACACTGTTTTCAACATGAAAAGAGGTTTATTCGATATAATCTTATATATAAACTGATCCTATAATATTATAAATTATCTTACTGTCAAAAACAAACAATTCTATTTCCAGTGTTGTACTTGGTGTAGGAAGCAAAAGAAAGGCAAAAAGATGTAAGATAGTAAAACGTGAATTTACGCAGCATACACGTGTCAGCAACATAACGTGATCAGCCCATGATCCATCTTAATTTAGATCTCATGTTTGCCTCTACATCTCATTGCTGTCCTAACTTAATCACCTGACTTAGAGCTGGATCTAACTAGTCACTCGTCTCTAAAGACGTCACAGGAGCAGGAGGGGCAAAGTTTTTTTGTTTTTGTTTTTTATCTGGGGCTGTGCTAACACATCAATTCCCGGCCAGACACTGCTTTTTTATGTAACACCGCTCAGTGGCGATCCAACTCTAAGTGCCTTACAGACGCATGGGAATACATTGAAAATAAGTCATAACATATACACCCAAGCAGACACAGTCAGTGTTTGATCAGCACCGTGGTCCTAATTCGCAAGAAAATTTTAATGTGGATGTGGAACATTAATTTATAGATCTCTGACTTGGATTATTTTAAAACTTTGAAGAAATATATTTACAAAATTGAAATATTAGACCAGAGAATTACATACAAGACAACAGGACTAAGACTCGTAAAAAACAAAATGTTCCCAAGCAACAGGTAAAATGAGGATCCGTGTTGTTTTGCATCCAGCTCATTCAGAAGTGGGAACATGTGATGCCTGTGTTGTGTGTAAATCAGTTTTAACACAATTTTTTAATATTCTGCACAGGCCCCTGGATCGTACTGATAAACATCTGTCTGGAAAAAGTTAAATCCCACTCACCACATACTGTAGGAGTTCTCATTGAAGACGTTTTGCTGTTCATCTACTTCTTTTGTTCAATTTTTTTTCAGATTAATTAGTATATTGGAGACATTATTGTGATAGATTACAATAGCTATTTAACCCTGTCAGGAGACAAATTTCCTCCAATGGTTAAATCAGTACATAATTGAAATCATGGTTAATTGTCTTATTTTCATTCTTCATGTGACACTATAGCTTCTCTAAAATCATTTGGTAAAGTAACCTAATTTGAAATAACTTCTGATTTTCTTTTTGAAGACTATTTTCAGCAGGGTTTTTCTTTTTTGTGTGTGTCCATTTGGCAGTCAGCGTCAGAGAGGCAGAATAGAAACATAGGAGGGGAGAGATGTAGTGTGACATTACATTTATTCATTTGGCAGATACTTTTATCCAAAACAACGTCATGCAACAAAGGGCCCTGGACAGGACATTGTGGTCACTTGGGATGTGCTGAGATTTGCTTTCCAAAGCGTTGTGTTCGTTTGCATTTGAATTAAGTCCTGAGCGTGACTCCAATCACGACGGAACTACCACAAATAGCTTTCTTCTTTTTTTGACAAGTGCAAGACATCAACACGGCACGACATGAAACAAGTCTGTGTTTTATTTTGGGGTTTATACTTATTGTTGTTGTTGCCATTTTATATCTAATAAAGATAAATCACCATGCAAATTAAGAGCTGAAAATACCCGCCCCATCTAACAGGACAAAAAAACAACATTTTCCTTATTTACCACTGAAACTGGCAGATTTTTTTATTTTATTTATTTTTTATCAAAAATACCAGTGGCACTGAAAACATGTAATCTTTATTTTTAATAGAAGTGTGACAGTACTGGAAATTTCTTAATGTTTTACAGATAGAGGTCCCAGTTTATCTGCAAAAGAAGATAAGTTTAGGTGCAGGGTCGCACGGAGGTGCAGTGGTTGGCACCATAACTGAACTGACCCCCTCCGTTTCAGCTGAGATCCTTGATTTTCCTTATTGTACCTAAATATGTAAAACCATTAGACTAATAATCCTTTATTCAGCGCATGTGAATTAATATCTTAGTAATAATAACATCTATAGGCTAATAGTTGCAACAATAAGTCAAAGAGCCACAAAATGTCTGTGAGGGAGCACTTTCGGGGCTCAGAAATTGTTTCCTAGGTGCTCTTTGGATGGGACAATTATATCTATTATGTCTAGTTTTTCATTTGTCAGTAAAATAAAAAAAAAAAAAAACATTCATCCATTCATTCATGTATGAAAGTTGAAAAGAATCTCCAAGGCCAAAATCACCCATTTGTCATTGAAAAAAAGGAGGCAAAACACAACATTTTTTGTTTTTGCTTGCACATTTTTTTGCTTTTTTGACAAATATTCTAGTCACACAAGTTATTTTCTTGTAAATGTGCGACTTTAAACTTGAAAACTTTGACTTTTAAACTCAGAAATTGAATTAGAGCACAACGCAGGCCCCCCCAAAACCCCACCCTCCACCCTCCACCTCCGGCCGTGTTGTTGTGACGCGGTGCATGCCGGGTAACAGCGGAGCATCCAGTATGGCGACTTCCACGGGGCAGGATGGAAAGTCGGTCTGTTCCTCGGATGTGGACGTTTTGCTGCACCCCGAGCTGTTGTCCCAGGACTTTATACAGCTCGTTTTAAACGAGGTGAGTCAAAGTCTAGCGGGGGGGATTGTGGGAAATGTCGTTCGCTGTGTAGTTTTGTGTTTAATGTAATATTAATGTAATGTTAGCATGCCGCCGGCTAAAACCAGCCGCTGGTGTCTGAGCATCAGACCTCATTCATGTGTAGCTATTATGTGAGACAAGGTGAACTGACGGTGCTTTGTGTGTCTGCACCAGAGAAACGTCAGTACCGCGGACGGTGGGAGTCGGGACCGGCTCACCGACCTCTACCTGCGGCATGTGATCCCGCTGCCGCAGAGGGCTTTACCCGACAGCCGCTGGGGCAGGAGGGTGGAGAAGAGCCGGGGCAGGCAGACAGCAGCCGGTCACAGGTCAGATCCACCACCCCAACACAAAATACAATGAATGAATGAATGAATTAAATTGTATTACTGTGTCATGCATACATCATCCGTATGCCCAGCCCACATGGGTTTACAAGACACCAAGAAAACAAACCGGGACCAGAGTAGGTAGCCTACACCGTCAGCACATCATTGAAACAAACAAACGAAACTACAGTTAAAACAACCAGATCCTCAGGAGCAATCGGATCATCTTTGGAGGGAAGAAAGAAGAGAAAACCATAGCCTACTAAGCGTCAAAGGAGTTAATCAAAGGGTAATTAAGCAAACTATCCTGTCTTCCTTTCTAGGCTTTGGAAATAAAATTAGCAGTCGCGCACCACTGGGATCTCAGTCCAGAACAATGAAGACATATCTCTATCTACATAGAGTTCAGCTTTATTATCTCACAGAGGGACATTTGTTTTGCAGAGGTAGCAAAAATCAAAAAGACCAAAACAAAAATACATAGAGAGATAAACACAAAAGTCATAAAACCATAGAAACCACCAACTTGGGTTAGGCACCAATAAAAAAAGTAGTTTTAAAAACTAAAGTGCAGATTTAAGGGCAGTGCGAATGGTTTGTACTGTACATAGCTGGAGGCTCTACTGTCAAATAAACCAAACCAATTGTTAACTTTAACTAATAATTTTGTGCCTAATGTATAACTGTTGTTATAGATAAGTTAGGACTGATGAAAATAGTCTTGACAGGAGGATATATAGAGATGTAGATAAGTAGATGAGACTGGAGGTTCTATGAAAAATTGGAAAAGCTAAATATCTTTGAAACAGCAGCTATAAGATTTCCTACATAACTCCCTCTGGACCAGTTTGATAAGTTACCCATGTGACAAAAGACAAATATGCCCTGATCATTGCACACTAAACTGCAGTTTATCATACATTTTCCAGCTCTAGCAGTCTTTGTGCTTCTCTCCATTTTAATAGACACATGCCAACCAAATGTATGACCATTTATTTACATGTGTCTGCTCTGCAGCTGGCAGTGGGGCGGCTGCTGCCTCGTCAAAACCTTCACAGTCCTAAGCAGCGTGTTCGGCCATGTGAAGTGCATCAGTTCATTTGCCAAAGAGGCATCAGGTTTCTGAAATATTGGTTTAGCTTTCTGCGATATTCACTCTGAAAGTCCTCATTCACTGTCCCATCAGCCACATTAGATCTTCACTTAGGGATGAAGGAAAACACGGACCTAATCAGATAACTAAACAGGTTTTAAGCAAATCTTTTAACACTAATGTGCGTATTTCAGTGCGTGTTTATTTTTTTACTTCTTGCCAGATGCTGAGTTCATAATACTGACATTTAGAAGTGGCTTTCTGTTGGTGTTGTTACCGCTCATTACTGGCCTGCAGTAAATCTTGTGAAAGTTTGGACCATGAAGTACCCACCTGTTGGATCCTTTTGTCGCCTGGGAAAAAGAAATCCAATGTGACCGTCTAGTTGCGTTAGTGTGACGCAATTGATTTTTAAACGCTGCCTTTAAATTGGGACACAGCTGCAGCCTCTGGTCGGTGGGAGCTATTTTGTCCCAAATTTCATTTTGTCTTTTAAAGCGTCATGACTCAGCGCACGTTCGAGATAGAGATAAGTCATTTTTTTCTTATTAAACTTTATGGCTACTTTACTAAAAAACACCTGCATGTCAACGTGAGTCGCTGATTTTTGTCAATACACTAATGTTAAAAGTCAAAAAACTTTCTCTGTGTTTACGCTCAGATTACACTGTGTTGCTGGTTCGGCAGGCGGCTCCTCCTGTTGCAAATGTAATCCAATTGATGCAATGCAAACAAACTGATTATTATTATCATTTATTGTTTGGTCATTTCTAGTTCGAGTAACGACCACAATAGGAAAAGGCCCCTGATCGTGTTCGATGGCACTTCCTCCCACTCTGGCCCGCTGAAAGTGAAGAAACCGGAAGGAAGCAGCGCACCGTCCACAGGGATCACCGACAGGTTAAAACCACCTCCAGCTGCAAACCTGTCCAACCCCATCCGCAAACTGGCGGGAAACACGTCTTCCTCCTCCGTTCATCGCAGCACTGAACCTGTAAACCTCAAACGAGAAGCAAACAACTCGGTAAGAACATCTCCTGACATCAAATTTAAAGAGGAACTATGCAAGATTTGCACCTTATTTAAACAGTTTTGGAGTTACTGTGATGGTTAAATGACTTGTTAGGGGGAGAATGGAGGCTCTCTGCCTTCCACCTAGCGTCTCTTGGCCGAAAACCAAGATCAGCGCCTCCGACCCGGTGTCCCAGATCTCGTCTCAAGAGAAACGTGGACTGCTTTACGGCAATACGACACAAACACACTCACACAATCTGTAATCTCTTGTTAACGTTACCCACCTCGGTAGACATCGCTCCACAGATTGCCTTCTTGTCGGCTTTGTTGAAAATAAATTCACATGGCCAGAGGGGGGAGGGAGGAGGGTTAGCAGTGAGTTTTTACAACAGTGAAAATATGCACTTTGATACTGTAGGGAGGGGGGAGCTCCGTAGAGAAGCGACCAAAATGGCAAAAAAGCGACCGACTTGCATAGTTCTAGTTTTCTACCTGGTTTTCTATCTAGTTTTTATTAAAAAAAATTGTATTAATTGCATGGTAATTATTGGTGAAATTCTTTAAGTCTGTGCAAAAAAGTACAACAGCAGATTGAATCCAGCATTAATATACTTGTCTCGTCTTCCATCACATCAGGGAACACCAAAGTCTCCAGAGGTGAAGAAAAAGATCCAGCATGTGACATGGCCCTGACTCAGCATGGACCGGATCGGAGCTCAGACTCTGCTGGACAAATCCTTCACTTCCCGTGACCCGACGCCCCAGTGTTGTTACCCACTAACTTTGTTCTCCTCATCGCGGTTTTCATACTAATTTTATCACAGACAGAAGTGGACACTTCTTCTCCTGTGTGTCATCGGCCACTTCCCTGTTTTGTCGCTCGGCTCCGAGAGCTCACAGGACGCGGCGGCGGCGGCGGTGCTCTGAAGATACAGTCGTCACAGGCCTCCATGTACGTAGCTTTCCCACAACCTCAAGTGCCCTTACCATCAATGATCGGCAACTCCAGAACGCCCTCTAGGACACGGCTCTTCATTATGTTTCTGTGGAGGGATTGGTTTTGGTAACTGGGTCCTGAGTTCTGGTCTGCAGAGTGGAGTTAGTGGTGAGTTTCTTTGCTAAAGGATCTCACAGTCTGGACGTATCCTAGAGACATCGTGAACACATGATGTGTTTAGCAAGTCTCAGCTGTTGTTCTCTGGCTTTTTCATACATTCTTGAAGGAATACACACCACAGCTTATGCTGAACCACAGCAGAAAGTGTGTGCTTGACATTTTTGAGCAGATGTTCTATGCTCAATTTATTTTTATTTAACTTCATCCCATCGGGCTTTGTTCAAAACCTCAGTGCAGTTTCACAAGTTGTTCAGGGTTTTTAAATATCTATGTAGATTGTTAAACATCTCATAGATAAAACTGATATTCTTGTGCAGCCAGAGCATCATCCACTGCTGAGCAGCCACGCTGACATCGATGAAGCAGGTAACTTCCATTCATACGTGTAAATATCACATTTTAATGCTTCAGGAAAAGAAAGGAATACAAACTAAACTGAGAACAAAGTCTTTTTGAAGAAGATTTATTTAAAATTGTGGACAAATTGACTTTGCGGTTGCTGTCTTTGAAACTATTCACCAGAAACACAGGATTCACAAAAACGTTGCGAATCCGCTCCGTCAAACCAAGCGACACATTTGTACCAACATTTCTTTTTCTTTTTTAAAAAATAAAATGTCGATTAAAATTAATCACTTCTGTTGATTTTACTGCAGTAGAAAAGTCAGCAGCTTCGTGGCCCATGTTTGATATGCTAGTATTGTGATATTTATTACATAATGTACTTTTACACTGAAGGATGGATGAATGTTGTGGTTTAAAAAAATAAAAATAAAGGAAGTCTAGACTTTTAAAGTGATTTAGACCCAGCAATCTGCAACATGTTTTTAACTTTTTAATTAAATATATATATTTTAATTTTTTTTTTCATTTGCCAAATGAGACATTACAAACCTTTTGTAATGTTTTTTCTTTGTATTAACAATTCCGAAATTTCATGCAGCTACAATTAGGAATAATAGAAACAGATGCAACATGAATATTATATTTATCTAGTTACAGCAGAACTCATTCATAAAACTCAAACCAATTATAGCATCAAGCTAATCCATGCACAGAGCAGTAATTATTATTACACGTTTAAGTCTGCATTAATATTGTAGATTTATTTCAAAATGCTTACAGTGTCAATCTACAAACGTGTTGCTCCTTCATTAGCAAATGTATAAATTTGTGCCGACAGTTATTTGGTTAGTAAGGACTTTCTCAGAGAGATAAAATTTAACATAAACTTTCTGAATTCAAATAACATTGTTAGTAGTTTGTCTGTCATGTACATTCATAGTAATGCTTGGTAGTAAAGATGCTATTCTCTGTGCTCAGATAGTATTTATTGCATATTTCTCATTCCTTGATCATAATTATCATCAGCCAATCAGCTGTAGGCCTATCTGTTATCCCTGACACTGAGTTTACATGTCTTTGCCGCACTCTGGGCACAGGATGTCATCACGCTCGGTGAGGAACCCACGCCCGACCAAGGACACGGAGCACTTCTTACAGTTGAAGCAGTCATTGTGCCACTGGCGCTCCTCAAAGGAAATGTACTTGCTGCCTCCGAGGCCTGAAAGAGAGAATCCAGTGTGAGTCAAGACAAAAGAGAAACAGGAGAGATTTGTTGTTAGATCCAGGAAGAAGAAGAAGAAGACTGATAATTAATAGTTACCGCTAATGGGGGTGGTGCAGGAGGCGCACTTCTTGGCATAGAGGTTGCAGAAGCAGTTGAGACAATAAGCAAAGTCATCTCTAGAGGTAAACCTCTGGCCAGACAGCTGCTGCTTGCAGCTAGTGCACAGGAAGCAGTCCTTGTGCCAGGGCTGGTCGCGGTAGGTCACCCCGCCGGTGGTGATGGGCTGACGGATGGGAGGACATGGTTACGTACAGGGCGTGAACATGGAGACCGATTGAACACATCAGTTACGATTGATTTCATTTCTTCTCCTACCTTCTTGCAGTGCACACACTGCATAGCAAACTGCTTCTCGTAGCAGGGCACACAGAAGTTATGAGTGTCCTTAGGGATGAAGCTCTTGGTGCCGATTGGCTGCTGGCACCTCTGGCAGGTGAAGCAGGTCTCATGCCAGCTGTTGCCCTTGTGCTCCATTTTCCTGGAGCCTTCAGAGGAACACGAGGTTGAGTTGGATGAAGTTTAAAGGAGGTCAATAAAGCAGTAATAAGACAATTACAGAAACTACACATTTTATGTCTCGGTGTAATGCCTGTAAAAGCATTAGCATAATTTGTGCTGTAACTTGTGCTTCGATAGTTCTTTAGTATCGTCTGAGGAGATGTTTTCAGAATTACTCATTTCAGGTTTGTTATTATCTATTTAGTCAGCATTGGCTCATCATAACAGGATACATTCAATTGAATGCACATGATTGACTCTCAATGGAAAAAACATGTGGCAATTTGTGAGCACGAGTGTGCACGCACAGTGATGCCCTAACCAGTTAGTATTTTTAAACTGGAAAAACTATAAAGTTTCTATTCTAACACAGCCTGTAATAGTCGACCTTGTCCCAGTGATTCCAACCCAGATATCTCTTCTTTTTACTCCCGTTGGAAAGTTAAGTGACTTCCCAGTTTCATGCTCTTTTCACCTACAGCCTACACACCAACAAATACATGATGGAGTTCAAGAAAACACTGAATATTGTTTGGAAATGGACAGTTTAGAGAAAGTGGATGTGTCATTTTCTACCGTTAAGTTTTGTTTGATATTTGCTCTATTCCTAAGTAATTACACATGCAATTGTACTGGTGCAATGGATTCACCTCTGGTACTGGAGATCATTCAATCATTAATCCAACTCATGAAATAACATAAATGAAAGGCTACTTTTTATTCATAAGGGTTTACACGATTCAAAATAAGAGCCATATTCTCTGCACATCAGAAATTGCATTTTTGTTAACTCCGTCTGTTTTGTTGGTGTTGTTGGCTCAACTCAAACTGGTTGTGCTCTCTTCCTACCTGGCATGATGGTCTTCTTGCACTCATGGCACTTGGAGGAATACTCATTGGAGTAGCACTCGGTGCAGAGGAGCTGCTCATCCTTGGTGGAGAAGGGCTTGTCCACCAGCGAGCGCTTGCACTGGAAGCACTTGAAACAGTCCTCGTGCCAGTGACGGTCCTTGTAGGACAGATCCTGCAAAAGACACGGGCAGGACAATTTCAGCAAAGGAAACCCACAGAAAGAACATATTATAGGTAAAAAAAAAAAAAAAGTATTCTGTGAAGTGTCTTACCCTGGTGTTGCAGCCAATAGGCTTTTTGCACTCCTCACAGGTGTTGGAGTACAGGCTCTCGTAACATTTCACACAGTAGGGATTCTCCTCTCTGAGAACATACTTCTTCCCAAACAGGGTCTCCTTGCAGTAATGGCAGTCGTAGCGCTCAGTCATTTTGACCCGGGGTCACTCACCTGATAGAGAGAAAGAAAGAAAGAGAAAGAGAGGTGGGAGAACAAAGACTCAGAAACAGTCGAACAGCAGGGAAGCTGAAGAAGACGTTCACACAGCTTCATCTGGATCATTACAGCAGCTTTTCCACATCCTGCCACCAGAAAAACAACAGTAACTCTTGAAGACAGTTTTGCTTATTTTTTTTGCTCCTCTGTCCAAATCCATCTCTGCACTGACAGTGACGCTCAGCAGAGAGCAATTTCCTAGTGATCGGAAATTCCTCGCAATAAATTTTTTCTCCAAGGCACAATATCAGCATTCAGTATCAAGACCCTTCACAGTGCAGGGTTTTTCCACAATGTGTTGTTTTTTTCTCCCCTTTCATCTCCTTCTCTCATCTCTCAGCAGTCCTTTTATTCTCTTCTCAGTGTCAGGAGCAGAAGGTGACAGATGAGGAGCATATAAATAACTCCTATCAGTCCTGCTTAGAGACAGTCGACGTCTGAACTGATGCATACCAACACCCGCCATGCCACCGTGCACTGACCCATCCATCAGCTCGCCTCCAGCTGTCAGCACCAGATCACAGTATCCCTTGTCATTGTGGGTGTGTGTGTGTGTGTGGCGCGTGTGTGCGTCTGCGTATAAGTAGGTTTGAATGGCACTTGTAATAATGACTACTCGCAGTCTGCAGCTGTTGGTGGTCTGGCTGCTAAGCCCTCTGGTTATCCCACCTGTGGCTAAATACTCTTACTCTCTGTAGACCCGGGATAGTGTGGGCTGTATATTTGAGCACTCTCATGTGAGCGAAAAGCGGACGTGATCCTGCACATAAAGCCTTCAATAACAGCAGGCTTTTGATTTGTCATGTTTGTCACTCACTCACATGCTCCAATATTCATGCAACTATGTGTCCACTCATTCCCCAGCAGCTATAGCTGGAAACAAAACTGGACAATGTTAGTTTTATTCCTACATGTTCATTTGTGCTGTTCTTAATTTCTTGGATTCCTGGTTTTAATTGAGTCGCTCTCCTCTGTTGTTAACTTTTTTCCTTTTGATCTATTTGTGTTTCACTGTGTATTCCTGCCTCAGCGGTTTAACATGAGATCTGCGAGTGATTTGTGATGTTCCCGACACTCAGAAGGTTAGAATCCTTTATCTGGTCGAAGTTGAGACGCTTAATCTGCGTGTCCTCTACGCTCTGAGCTTTCTCAACCCCTCCCACATTCCCCCATTGTCTGTTGCTCCCACCATGACTCACCTAGCTTACATAAGGATTTATCTGACTCCTAAAAATAAAAATCGGATAATCTGAACTGCCACAAATAAAACCCCCAGCTATTCAGACGTGCCATGCAGCTGTTTGCCAGCTTCTGGGGCCTCTTTGATGCTTCTCATCTGGGAGTCTGTCTAAGCTGAGCTACAGCCAGTTACATGGTAAGTATTGGACCACTGTGCAGCCTGGTCGATCCCCAGAAAGTTCCAGCGCTTAAAGACAACTCGCCTGTCTTTAAAGGTGAGGAACTCCTCATGTGATACTGTTTTTGTGTGATCCATCAAATGATTGTGCATTCATTGCCGTAAAAGTTTTGCTTTTACTAGTAAATGTGAGTTATTGGTCAAGCTAAATAAGGAACTCCACTGTTGCACAAATTTCTCTTCG
Organism: Trachurus trachurus; assembly: GCF_905171665.1. NCBI lineage: Eukaryota > Metazoa > Chordata > Actinopteri > Carangiformes > Carangidae > Trachurus > Trachurus trachurus. The sequence goes on from NC_139899.1 coordinate 19,761,223, forward strand.
TTTCAGACATTTTAAAGATGCACAGGCCTGTGTCTCAAATATTCCCCAACCATCTGAGGAAATGCAAACCACTGACCTTTAAACAGCAGCAATTCCTAAAGTGACAGCCACTAAGAATCACCTGGTAAGTGGATAATGAAATGAAAATGTCAAATCAAATTAGGTCCTAAATTTGAAATGTTCCCTTTAAATCTCGCATTACAATTTGCGTTCTAAGTACCTACAGTAGAAAGTAACTCAATAAGCTCTCATACATCCATATATTTTCAGGAACCTCTCAAATCCCTTACTAACTATTGTGCTCACATTACCACAGGATATATCTGTGCTGAATTAAATGATGACAAAATGCTGTGTTATGCATGAGCTGTCTAACAAAATAGAAGTTACGCCTATGTAATATATTAACTAGTAAAGAGCTGACACCTTCATCAACACAGTGTTGCTGAAGGGAAGTGTGAGGTTGATGAGGAGAGAGGAAAAGAAGAGGAGGAAGGTGGAAATTGACTCTGCTAACAGGAGCCAACAAGGGTTGTGCATTTTTTTTTTTTTTGGATAAGAATAGATAGTGAAATGATTTATAATGAAAGAGGAAGTCAGACTGTCTCCAAGACAGAGAGGAGGAACATGAGGAGGGGTGGTGGTTAAATAGTGAAGGTACTGGTGCAGGTGGAAAAGACGAGGACATGAGCAGGTGGGTGGGGAGGCAGGTAGGTAGGAGGATGCCACAGTGAAGCAGCTGTGGCTCTGGGAATGGAAGACACAGTGCATGAAGACCAGTGAAGGAAAAAAAAGGATGGAGAGATGGATGAGTGGATGGATGGATAGATAGTGGAGCAGCTGAACAGAGCTGGGTCTTACCTTCCTGTCTGAGGAGTGTGTGCCTGTGCAGAGTCTGTGGCAGACTGAGAGGGGAGGCTCCGGCTCAGCTGTAGTAACTCCTGATTGCATTACTCCACCCATCAGGGGCTAATTGAAAATGGGGGAGGGGCGACATCGGGGAGTGGGAGGGGGATTTCATGGGTGGGGGGGTTACGGAGTGGGGCAGTGGGGGGATCTTTTTTGAGACGATCTAAAAATACAGCGGTGCTTCACAGAGATAACCCCGAGGCCCCCTTTCACTCATTCAGTCACCAGTGAGACCGTGAGGCCTTTTAAGGTCACTCACTTGTTGTTCATTCGCTCACTCACATACCCACTCAGTGATTCATCATCTCACGCGTGGCCTTAAATTACACTTTTAATTTTCCAATAACTTGTGTCTCCCCCCCCTTACACACACACACACACACACACACACACACACACACACACACACACACACACACACACACACACACACACACACACACACACACACACACACACACACACACACACACACACACACACACACACAGCCCATCCTGCTTCCTGCAGAAATGCACGTCGGTCTTCTCCGCTGCTGTTTTGTTTTCATCAGATATCTGCGGTTATCATTATCATAATACTGGACACACACATGGACAAACACACAATTCACTGTTACATAATTCCTCAAATCTTCCTGAGGCCCCTGATGCGTGATGGAAAGGATGCCAAGGGTCGAATGTCAAAGACTGTTGTCCTGGGAGATTTATCCCTACACTCATATGTCTCATCTGTCTCTACCTCCCTATATTCCTCCTCCCGGGGGAGGACGCGTTCGGTCCCAAACGTCTAACGTGTTGAATATGGTATCCAGGCCTGCTAATGACAGACGCCCACATGGTTTCTAAGAAACTTGTGGCACTATTTTCTGCAACCCCACACTCTCTTGTTCACACTGCTACACCCCCCCTGCATCACATCCAATACTCTTCTCACAGTCTCTCTTTCCTCATCCTCTCTCTCTCTCTCTTTCAAACAGGTTTTCCTGACCCGGTGGTCTCTCCACTGAGAAAATACGTCAGCAGTGCTCCACTAAGATTATGATGCTCTATTTGTGGCAAGCCATGAAGAGCCCAGTGCTTAGTAAAGTATTAAATCAGTTTGTGTGCATGTGTTTATGTTTATACCAGGATAGGTTTTTCTTTTCTTATATCGCAGGCCAATTTGATACCAACTAAAATACCTGTCATGACCATTTTTACAGTCCCTAAAAGATGAATCCTATTGACTTTTCATCCAGTGCCACCGGCAGCAGATTGACTTAACTTGAGTTAAGATCTAAACACCTAGGTTGGACCACCATCATCCTGCACCAACATTGATACGCAATTTAAATTTGTCCAGTACTTTACTTCATGACCAGATACCTGAAAAACTAATGAGGCCCTAGTGTGTGTGTGTGTGTGTGTGTGGTGCTAACAAGCAAATGTTGGCATGGTGAACATGGTATGCACATCAATTTGTGTGCTAACTTTAGCATTTAGCTCAAATCACCACTGTGTTTACAGATAATGTAGACTGATTAGCTGCAAGGACATTAGTTATCAGATTTAATTTAAATGAGCAATGTTTTTCTGTCACTTAGGCTTATTTTATTAGCCATTTCGAGTAATGTCTGATAAGCTCTGCAACCACAGACCAAATACTGGACAGGCCTTTGGATATTTTACACACCGGGTTCAAGATAAACTCAGCAGATGTTGTTCAATTTCTGCTAAACCGTGGGTAAAGGCTTTACAAAGTTTTCCTGAGTCTTACAGTTAACAGGTTAAAAGTGGGCAGCTTGGGGTAAACAGGAAGCTGTGCGGTTTGGTTGTAGGTGAAATTGAAGTCAGATGACTTCTCTCCAGACAGAAGACAGAGGATGCTCTACTAGTTCAGGACACGGACAAGACTGGGAATTGATTTGATTTGATTACTCCGCGTTAAACAGACTAGTCATCTTTTCCTTCATGTATCCAATGTACTTTTGGTTAAAAAAAAGAGAGAAAGAAATAGTTGAAATTCCAGCATAAAACATGAGTACATATGTTAATCACATGTTCTCCCTCACCCTCATATGTTGCTAATGTATAATTTAAACACATTATAGCCTAATAATAATCCTGTAGTAGTTCACCCAGGAATTTTCAGTTTACGTAATTTCAGACATGTGGTTTAATTTAAACCTCACAGGACAAATCTATTTCATGAACCATGACCAATTGAAACATTGCCCACGACTGGCCCCACTTGCCCTCAGCCCTTGCTCTCTTGCCCCCCCCACCCCACCCCAGCCTTTCCTTCTTCCCTGCCTTCAGCTGGCACACAGTCATCCCTCCCCCACAGTGTACCCCCCTGGACCGAGGCCTCCAACTCAGCTGCTAAGGCCAGCGGATAAAGGTGCAGCTGTCTGGGCACAGCCAGGCTATCGTGATGCTAAAGCCATGGTGCTTACTTCTGTTGCAAATGGAAAGGTCAAGCCAGGCGAACCCCATCGTCACTGGAGGACCGTTAATCATTAATGCCAAAGGAACCAATTGGACTGGAATTTCTCTGGGTCATCCAAGATCCAGTATGATCCTGTGTAAGAACTTCGCTGCCTGCCTGTCAAACTGGTTAAAATGGATCCCAGTGAGTGATTTTTAAAGAACGTGCAATGTCATAATTAAGGTCTCAAATGGGCAATTAGAACTGATGAGGAATCATTTTGGGGCTCCCACTGAGGGAATAGGGCGTAGCCACGGCTTAGCAAGTGTAGAGCAGGAGTCTCCCAACTCAGGCTACCATATAGCCTCATCTTGATATTTCACTCTCTAGGTTAGGTTGCATGAAGTAAAGAAAATTCATCAGATCAGAAGATTGTGGTACCATCCTCTCTGGAAAATACTACAGTTAGGAATCTAGCATAATGACAGCAAATTGGGGAGGCGGGGGGCTTGCGTGCGTCTGTCCTCATGGCAACATTTGGACAAATTTCAGGAAGTTGCTGCTCCCAGCCAGGACGCGTTCATCTAGTTTTTCCAACCCAGTTTAAATGAAACCACGCCCACCTGCCCTTATGATTGACTGAAGCCCAATCCCCAACCCTGACCAGCATGGAAACGATCATTTTCTAAGCAACCAGGAAGTAGGCCCGCCAATAGAAATCGTATAATTTTATGATTCCAGTTTTTGTACGGACACAACAAACAGTTGTGCCAACAAAAGTTTAGCTGTTTCCCTCACCGCCTCCAGCTAACTGGCTGTAGCCAGACATTTGATGCACAAGCACAACAATCTTTCATTGAACTATTGACCGGAAATGTTGAGCTGATTTTGTTTAAAAATAAAAAAAAAATCAGAATAATGCTACCTTCTGTTTTTACTATGACTCGATATAATTTGTAGTTATGGGAATGCAGTCAGTGACATCATTTTTCTTAGTATCGTTCTTTTTCTTCTGCCAAAAAGACACTACTATATTACCACTAATGAAGTCTATGAATCAAATTTAGCTGCATTTCCAAATACGTACTACATGTCTTTTCATACTGCCCTGTATTCCTTGTGACTGTCTTGAAACCAGAGTAAGGACAGGAGCTGCAGAAGTATCTGGAAAGAAAGAAAAGAGAGGACTTATGTCTTTGCTTTGCCATATAGTCCTTTCACTCAGGAGTCTGTGCATGGAGCATGGAGCCCCCACACTGTCATTTTATCACTATTTAGTCTTTGTCTTGGCTTCCACTTCATGTCCTCAATAACTTTTTTTTTGTTATGATTTCACATGAAAATTACATAATTAAGCTCAAATGATGAGAACATGTGACATGTGGATCACTGCTGCTGCACTAACAAGTAAACTGAGATTTCAATTAAAGCTAAATTGTTGTTGTGTCAGAAGGCAATGCAATGATGGCTGTATAACTTCAATAATGCCCATAATCAAGTATGAAGTCTGGCAGAGATGAGGGGATTTTTATATATATATCTGGCTACTGGCAAAGCTGTTTATTGTTTTAACTTGCCTAATGATCGTTTAGATTTGAAGAGATCAGGCAAGGGAGCATCCTGGGACATGGGGATAGGAAAAAACAAAACAGGGTGAAAGTAATTCAATTCACTCCTGCAGTGGCCAAAAACAGTCTGAAAGGACTTTTTCTTTCACAGGTCAGTGTTTCTTTGTCACCTGACGCTAAAGCCATGATGATGATTAAAAGCCTCCTGTACTCATTTTCACTCTTTCTTCGCTTGGTGCCGTCGCACTGATGTGGGTCTATATATGACACAGCAAAGCCTCAGTCATTTAGCCCGGTGTTGTGTTCCCAGACTGCTAAATCCCTGAGGAGATTGGTGGGATGTTTCAGCCCCAACAGTCACCGGACACTTTATTTAGATGCTGAAATTCCTCTTTTCTTTTTGTTCTTTTTTACCCAAACTGTCTCTCCACACACCTGTACGTGCAGCCGTGCAGACAGTCAACCTGACACCAATACATGCAAAATTTCAATGACCTGCTTTTCTCATAGTATGACATTTAAAAGCATCTAGCAGTTTGACACAGGCTTTTAGAGGCTTTGAGCACTGAAGAGTAGAGCAGAGAGGATCCTTGTGACAGCATTAATATTTTAATGCGAGACAATCATTTCCTAACTTGGATCTGGCATTATTGCGTTACTCTCTTCCCACAGAAAAGCTCTCCTTTGGCCTCATCGCAGAGGTGAAGTGACTGACGGTAAAATTATTTCGTTGCTATCTGTTTTATTAACTGTGTGGGAGTGAACTGACATCTGGGGGTTTGTTCCGCTTCCTCCTAAAAACTGGTCACCATGCATCTCCTCCTCTGCTGATGATAGCTACACAATAAAATCCAGCTCTTCTAAAAGAGTTTCAGCCAAAAGTCCCAGGCTTTGTTTGTATATCTCGTGCTCTCATTTACTAAGTGGGTAAAAGACTGCTGCAGTCTCATCTGACCTCACTTATCTGGACAACAACTGGGCCCCTCTGTCTCTGGCTGCGTTTATCCTACTAATTCTGTCTGTTGCAAAGAAAGGACAGCTGTCACGGTGGGGCCCTGACAGCTAGTAGCCTACCAGCCCTCCCCCCATGTCCAAGAATACAGATCCAAAAGATCTGGAGCCAAGAGGAGAGATCGATGCTGGAGGTGCGATGTGGTGGCAGCTGAAAGCTCAATCAGCCCAGTGGTCCCAACTTTGTAATGCTGTCAGCTTTTTTATTTGACTACTCTGACAGCAAATGGCTTTGGTTTGGTGGGGAGGTGAGAGTGAGTTATCTGTAGACAGCTTCCCAAAGAAACCGCAGGGCTAATGGGCAGCTATTTATACACTGTTAGCAATTGATGTAATTTCTACAGTAAATTTTACAACAATGCATTGTATTTGTGTTTTTACTGTAAATGGCAATGCATTGTGGGAAATATATGGACAGTCCTGTAACCGTCTTTACTGTAAATACATTGGTCAAGCGGAGTTTTACAGCCACCGCTTTGCATCATGGGATTGCCGATTTGAATTTTTAGGCGCTAAAACCAAAATAGACGAGACTCCGACTCAGAGACCTTCATTCAACACCACGGACCAGAACTAAGCAGGTACGTAAACCTAACATATATTTTAAAATGGATAATGTTATATTAATTTGCCTTTCTGATGGTGTTGGTGACTGTTTTGTTTACTTTGATTCAGTTACGTAGCTATCAGTGAACTGAAATCAGGTTAGTTAAGTTAGTTCGTTAGCTAGCTAACGTTACATGTTCATCTGAGGTTGAAGCTATTAATCTGCCCCGTTTACGGTACGTTGACACCGGACACGAAGCGATTTTTTTTTCACGCGACGGGATTGAAATACACGAATCTCGCGACGCGAATATTTGTGCAAGTTCAAAATTCAACTTCACTTCAGCATAATATTCACGCGGTAAACCAGTCTCTCCACTGCCCCGTGGAGAGACTGGTTTACCGCGGGAAGAGACGGTCATGTCGTCTCAAATGCTGGACAGTAAATTAACGTTATGGTGTAATTCACCCAGATGTGTGTGTGCCTGCCTTGTTTTGATCACTGATCCAGACACGGAGGTGTTTAGTTTTCCCGTAAACGAGTGCCGCTGTAGGTAGGCTAGTATGAGCTGGGCTGTCAGATCGGCTCGGGGCGTGTGTGTGTGCACTACTTGTGTGTTACCTATCTAACAGGGGACCTCGTCATGTGTGCAACGTAACATGCTATCGACCGTTAGCGGCTCTCCGCCGTAGCCCCGCTCTGCGGCGGCTTGGAGGCGCGGTCGCCCGCTGCCGGTGTTATGCCGAGAAATGCCTGCTTGCCGAGATCTGCATGCCGCACAACAAACGTGGAACTGGATCATTCATTACGGGGACGGGGATGCAGTTTTCGGCACAGCAGTTTGTCTGCCGAGATTTGCATCCCCTGGCATTTCACGAGCGACATGCAGATCTCGGCAAGCAGGCACTTTTCAACACATGCCGAGAAGTGCCTGCTCTGCTGGGGTTACGCACAATACGGTTTAGGTGTTTATACATACGAACATGCATTTCATACATGTAGCAAGTAGTGTATTTGGCTAAAACAGCCAGGGGATGCAAATCTCGGCAGGTCCAAAAACTGCTGTGCCGAATACTGCATCCCCGTCCCCGTAATGAATGAATGATCCAGGTCCACATTTGTTGTGCATGCAGATCTCGGCAAGCAGGCACTTCTCCTCCGCTGGCCGGGCTCCGCTGGCCGGGCTCCGCTGGCCGCACAGGTGAGGAGCGGAGGAAGGGAAGAGCCGTTGCAAGCATCACTTTCACATGTTTAACGTCTCATTTACCGACGCAGCCTACGGAGGAGCCTCCACGGAGAACGCGTAGACTGGGTCCTCCGGAGGCTGCAGCCGCTGAATTGAGAGATAACTTACACAGCTTGTGTCTGTGTCTGTGCGTGGCTTGCGATCAGTTCCTCCGACCACGAGCCGATCTGACAGCCCCCGCCCCCACCCGTAAAGCCGAGTTTCCACCGAATCAACGGTCTTTTTTTTTTGTTTTTACCGCAACATCATAGAGCGCAACATACGGTTCACGTCGTGATAATGTGGCCCAGTATGAACAGAGCCAAATGAGGATTCATGTCAGGTGGCTGAATGATCCACTCTGTGGTTGAAATTGCAATAGTAGTTGTTTTGTGTCTTGCATATTGAGGTGCTCATCACATTGGCCATATAATAGTGATGGGAGTTCAACCCTGTGTATTTGGTGTGTGTTGTTTAGACTTTTAATAATCGTCTTTTTAATGTTTTTCAGGAAACACACTGAGCACAGAAACATGGTTCTTTCAATGGAGGGAAGCTGTGTGATGATGAGGCAGTATCCAGCGGCAGCCGAGGCCTCTTGCCCCCTTGAGTTTATCCAGAGGTATGTTATAAACTGTATGGTTTATACTAGGGATGCACCGATGCATCGTTTAACTGCCATCGGTCATCGGGAGGTACCTTTCTTTTGGGGGGGGGGGGGGGGGGGGGGGGGTATTAGTGGTGCAACGGATCATCATTGATCAATCAATTGTAAATCTTCTTTTTTCTATGGCTGGTTCAGACTTGGCCCATAGGTCTCTGCTGCACCTTTGCTTCTTTGTGTGTTTTATTCTTACTGTAGGTTTCAGCAGAAGCTAATAATACATTTTTGTAACTTTTGTAATTATGTGAATTCACCATGCACTCACGCATGCATCATTTTTACTCATAACAAACCTTAAGTACATTTTCATATCTTTGTGAACTTGAGAGCAAAAAGAAACCAATCAAATTTTTATGTTGTTGTTTTTTTTAATTATTATTGATTGAAAAAGTGGTAGGTAAAACCGGAGTACCCGGAGAAAACCTTACAGAAGATGGTATTTTAGTTCATTTGGATGTCAGTCACTGCACTAGATCAATTTCTGATTGGCCAGCCATTACGGGTGGGCTGAGACACTGAGGATGGTTTTAGCGGTCTTTTTTTAAAAATTGAAAATTGGTAGGAAAAACCGGAGCACCCGGAGAAAACCTTACATAGTGTAAGATGGTGAATTGAAGATGTTACAGTAATGGAAAGTATTCCAGTTTATTCGTATGTCAGTCGGTGGGCTGAGACATGTTTAGCGGTCTTTTTTTTTTTTTTTTTTAAAGGTGTACAGAAAAGAAAATTGAATTTGAGCCCACTCTGGATCATAAAATTAATGTGATAACTCATCTTTCAGACGTTGTAGGCCAAACTTTGTGCAAAATTCTATTTTTGAGTAAATCCGGGATGAAAGTGTGTATTTTTTCTTTCGCATTGGATAACGCAGGCGCACGGATTATACGTCAGCCTGTACACAATTCATCAGGCACTGATATTGGATCTGTAATCCGTCATTCAAACGTCTGAGACACGCACACACACACGGAGCTCGGGCTCGCCCCAAGCTTTGAATATCCCGCCCGCTCGATAACGACCAATCAAATTCATTTTCCTTACTCGGGTAAACTCGTGTGGCAGCTCGGGACAACTCGGCGCGACAAACAGGACAAACGGCCATTTCTGTACACCTTTAATTGAAAATTGGTCGGAAAAACCGGAGCACCCGGAGAAAACCGTACATGAGATTAATTATTATTAATCACTTACAAATCAAAATTGATCTAAAGGCAGGACTAACATATCTTTGATCTAAAAAGCCCTAGCAAGAGCATTGAAAAATCTGGAGAGTTTGGACCTCTTTGGTGCGTTAAGGAGGGTATCCAGGCGGAATTTTAGAAACCTGACAAGAGCATCATCAAATGATGTGTCACCTGATGTCAATAAAGCCTCAAGTACTTGGTCTACAGAGCCAAACTCCCTCCGGAGGTCTCTGAGCACGTCATTGTTGAGTCTTTTCAGGTTTTTCTTGGTTTCTTTGGAAGAGGAGTCATGGAGCATGCCAGACAGATGCGGGATGATGGTGTCGATGTCTTCTATCTGAGAAGAATCTTCAGTTCTAGCTATTTGTCTGATGAGCCTCAAGTAGAGTAAGGCTATGGTTTGGGGGGTCATGCCCTCTGAGCGGAAACAGTTAGGTAATAGTCGTTGAAGAAAGTTTGACCCTGTGGTGGGGAGTGCAGTCCTGTCTTGGTTGGTCATGTCCTGTGATCGAGGAGAGACCGTGTCAGCTAACCGCGATTGTCTTCTATCTTCTTCTATCTTTGAGATTCGCACTGGAGCGGACGGAAAGACTTGACGACTGGGCTTAAACACTGGTGTTGTTCTTACAGCTGGTTCTGAGTACCAACTGGGAAAATGACAATGATAACGGGCATTCAAGGTAGCCGCAACCTTCCCAATAGAACAACCAGGTGCGAAAGGGAAACCAGGAGAAATTTCTGCAGTTGGTGGTTCTCTCGCTGGCGATCGTGTAGCCGGTGATCGAGTAGTTGATGACCATGTAGCCGGTGATCGTGTAGTCTGTGATTCTGTAGCCAGTGATTCTGTAGCCAGTAATCTTAGAGTCGATAATCGTGTAGCCGGTGATTCTGTAGCTGGTAATCTTAGAGTCGTTAATTGTGTAGTTGATCTTAGAGTTGGTGACCAAGTAGTCGGTACATCACAGGTTTCAGGGGGCTCTGGTGTTGGAGTCATTGCATCTTCTCCAGATGAGCTCATTGCATTGTCAATTAATTCTCGGATCTCATTCAGTGTGCAGTAGATTTGCTCTTTCTGGGTTGTTTCTTCTTTGTCGGCGCAGAGTATCAAATTCTGCAGGAGCTTTCCCACCATGTCCTCTGCCATGGCATAGCGGACTTCAGGAGAAAGCCTTGTTGCGCCATCTTCCCTCTTGGTGACTCCAGGGATGACAGAGTTGGTAAGATGTCCATCCACTGCAACCACAGGAAATTGATAGAAGTCGTCTTCCATGAGGTTGTCGTAAATTTTCCCAATCAGTTCCTTAATTAGTTCCTTGATGTTGTCATTCAACATGATGTTTTCCTGTGATGTGCTGGCATGTGCTCCAAAATTCCCTAACTTGAGCTTGTCATACAATTCTTCAATTTGAGGTTTGATGGCCTCAAAATGAACTCCAGTCTTTGTCCGGCTAAATACTGATGTCCGGCTAAATGGTCTAGGAGTCGAACTAGGGGACTCTGGAACCTCTCCTGGAATAATGTAGTCACCTTCAGTGACCACCAGCTCTGGTGACTTTCTTGCTTTCCGTCTAAGCCTTACCAGATACTGTGAGTGTGGTCTCTTTGCTTGGGTCTTCAGCTCTGTCATCATTTTTCTATATTGGTTTTTGGCAAATGCGACAAAGTCTGTTTTCTGATACTGTGGGTCGACATTGACGGTGAAACACTTAGGTTTGGCAAAAAAGTCTTTCACCATGGCCACAATTGGCCTCATGTCAAAATGAGGTTGTGGTGACTTGCTTTTCTCACAGCCTCCAATGTTGTCAAAGTTCTCATAGTGCAGGTCTTCTCTGATAGCTTTGACAATATTATACGCTACAACCTTTGCTTCCACAGCTTTATAATCTTCATGAGTATATTTGCCACTGTACTCGCTACTGTCTGTTGATGTCTCATTTGTATATTTGACAAGAATGTCAGTCACAGCGCTGGAGGTCGTCCACATATCGATCTTGGATTTTACACTTGAAGGTGTTTCCACCCTTTCTGGTACAGATATTTCCATTATCTCTGGTGATTTCTCAGGGCTTTTACTTGTGCTTCTGCTTTTGCTTTTGCTTCTGCTACGGCTTTTGCATGGGGAAGTCTCATCAGAAAGTGCTGGGTGCCAACATGCTCCAAAGCACTGGAATTTCAGCTTATCCAGACACGTTTTCAGACATTTGGTTGCTTGAAACACCATTTGGTGAAGAAATTTCACGTTCGAACCACTGACAAAGACAGCGGGCTGCAAAGGCCAGTCAGGGCAACTGAGGGCTTCTGATGCGATGGAGCTGATTTTATGAGAAACTTCTCTTTCGATTAGTTCAGTTAGCTCTGCAGCGCTCTCACATTTGTCCTGTGGAACATCGAGAGCGAGAGCGAAGCTGGCCGAAAGAGAGTCTCCCAAATTTGTGCTAATGCTCTCCAGCGATTTTTTTATATCATCTGGAGACATTTGTTGTTGGAATCCTTTCTCAATTAATGGTCTCACAATTTTGAGAACCATTGTGACCACTAACTGCACAATTTCTGCGCATAAGTTAGCGATGGTAGCTGTCGTGTCTGCATCTTCCATTCCTGCAGCCAGCAGATTCCACTGCACTGAGGTGAATCTTTTGAGATATTTGCTCACAACAGGAACAAGATCCTGCGGAGCGATTTCAACGGCGTCTTCCATTGGGGATCTTGGGCAATCCATTCTTCTTTCACAAAAAGCTGTAGCAAACACTTTTGCTTTTTTAAGAAAATGTCTGCAAATGTTCTTCGACGAAGTCCTGCGCAGAGGGAGTGCGTGTGTCTCTTTCACTGAAGTAGAGTGGAAAGAAGAGTTCAGCCCTCAGACTTCAAAGTACAATCTATCTGACGTCACTGACATGAAAGGCAAAAACAAATCAGCCAATCATATGTGGCCCGATTATGACGTCACCGCACATTAAATGACCCAAACACGTCATCCTAATATCTACATGACAATAGAATTTATGCCTCCAAAGTACATTGACGTCACACGTCGAGTTCTAAAAAGATTCTGCGGGCGCACGTACTGTACGCGCACCAACGTAGATTAAATTAATATGTGCGTATTAATGTAATCTAGTTATCCTAACATAACGGTTACAGCCGACACCAATAAAATGTTAAGTCCTATTTTTTCCCCCTCTATTGGACGTTATCTGGCTGGAAAAAGGTAGAAGTGACGGGACCGGTAAGCCGTTGTCAAAGCAAAAAAAAAAAAAAAAAAAAAAAAAAACTCCAGAACTCGAGGGGGGGCTGGCCGGCCTGCTGCCCGGGCACAAGGCGCTGGTGTGCGGATGAGTGAAGGAGGGAGACTCGGTCTCTGGAGCTCACCATGGTTACATACATAGCAGACGCTTTTTGTAGGCTACATTTTTGTCCTCGCGCTTATGACACGCGCCGTCCCTGCAGATTGGCAGCTGACTTGAGAATGATATCAGGCTACTCTGGTTAACTGTTGAGACAATTGAAACTGGTAAAAACAAATGTGTATCAAAATTACAGAAAGAAGTGGCAGGCAGGGAAGTGAAGTTTTACACGATGGCAGAGGGAGAGAGCTTGAGAGTGTGATTGTTGCTGAGATTTAATCAGGTTGATTTGTCAGTGATTTATGACAAGACCGGACACTGCACAGAACAGCAACCACGAAGACTTGTCATCTCACTGGTCATTAAATAAGACACATTGTTTACTCCAGCACTCCTTAATTCTTTACTAATTCTCCGCCGGACCGCGGCGTGTTTTTTCCTTTTTATTTTGCAGATCTAGAGCAGTGAGCGAGTGAGCAAGCGCCTGATAAACAGCGGATACGCACCAGATGATTGACCGGGGCAAAAACTGAAACGAGAGGCATACAGAGAGGAAAACACAGCATATCGGCTACAATATACAGTAAGGTAGGTAGCCTGTGTCCAAAAGGCTTTGTCCTGTCGTCACGACGTGAGTGAGGGAGGATGGTGGTTCAAGTATGAGGAAACTGTCACTAGGTGCGTTTCCATTACCCCTTGAAATGCGCATTTTTTGTTTTTGTTATAGTCTATAGCTTCTAACATGTTCTCGATCAGTCAATCAATTTGTAAAAATTGCCGTCAGGTGATGCGTTGCGACACCTGCACCGGCTCGCGGAGAAACTGGACTAATGGAATAATTAACGAGTTCAAGGCCAAACCACGCCGTCTTGCCCTTTAAATTGAGAGCGCAGTGCGCACAGGAAAGCAGCGATATCGTTGTCCTCTTCTGCTTTGCGATATAAAACCATCAGGCCAAGCTGTTACATAATCATATGTGATGAATGATGTGCCCAGTAGTTGTGTTCAGATGGTTAAATGGCTTTGTTGATCATGCGATCAAAGTAATTTAAGCGTCGTTACGCACGCCGCATCTCTCTCGTCCAGTGCGCTCCTCTCCTCTCCTCCCTCTCCAGTACCGGGCTGCTCAGCTCTGGGACCGGGGCTGAGAGACGTCACCGCCTTCACTCAGTCTGTGATCCCTCTGGTCAGCGCGTTTAGATCCGAGTGTGGCCTGAGTGTCCCACACCTGAGCTCTGTGCCATAGCGCGCAGCTCCAGCTCAATGAATGACAGCAGGTCTCCCAGTTACCTGCTCAGCTGCTGCTCAACACTGATCAGAGCAGCTCTCCCTCGTTTGCTGAGGTTTTATTATAAACTAAAATCTCCTTTTGTTCTTTGCCGCATAGGCCTATATCTCCCCATCTTCTCTTCACTTCATCTCTTCTCTTCTTGTTCTACCAACCACATTTTAACTTTCTCATAGATAATCTCCCACGTTTTTTATGCTGCAGCTCCACAATATGTTTATTTGTCCCTCTCTCTATTAATGCGTCGGATCAAATTTTTATTCTGCGTTTGTATCCATCCAGATCTCTGTCCACACTCTCCATGGCGGAAACGGTTACGCGCAAAACCCTCATTTAAATACTGCGGTTTGCGCGTGTTGTCATTTAGCATATTACTCATAGTAGATCATTGTGCTTGCGCTAACCAGACACGCAAAAATGTGTTTTTTGAATGACTTTGTTATTGATTTATTTGAGCACGTCATATCCATAAAACCTGTCCCTCTTCAGTCATTTCTAATCGTTAACACACACTTTGTACGTGTAGACACTCTGCTGTTCTGGCCCTGACATCTCTTCCTCATCTTTCTCCTCTTTTTCTTCCTCACCACAGTTCTCAGCCTCTGCAGATGAAATGAGGAGGGGGGGGGAGCCTAATGCCATTTGATTCGTCAGGGGCCAGCGGAGCCTTCGAGGAGTGAGATGCTGATGAAGAGGAGTCACAAGTTATATTGATGGCTGTTTTGTTTTATTGATTGAATTTAAATATTTATTTAATCTATTGATGATGATTGATTGAATTTATGCTGTTCTGTAGCCTAACCTGAGTGAAGCATGAATAAAGTTTTTTTAAACTTGACTTTTGCCTCTTAATTGTACATGCAGCACACAGGGATTATAATTTATTTATGTATTACAGAATATTGTAGGCCGACGTCTCGGCGATATCTTGCCAATGAGCAAACGCTCTCCATGCGGCGTCTTGGCGACGGAACTTGATGCGTCGGGAATACGTATCTGGGTTTGGTTTGGTGGGGAGGTGAGAGTGAGTTATCTGTAGACAGCTTCCCAAAGAAACCGCAGGGCTAATGGGCAGCTATGGATAAATGAGCGTCGTATCACTGTCCATTTCCTTGATGTAAATCTCTGTTGACGTTGCAAACACTCATCCAGTTGGCTGTCTGCCACAAGAAGGTGAGTTTTACATACAGTTTTTTCAATATGATATTAATAGCTGAGATTCCACCAATGCAGGTTGGCCTTCTACCCTGATATTCATAATGTTGGGTCTTTGTTGCAATTTAAAACAGAACCCCAACCAGAAAGTTGCACTATATGCAGAACTCGTTACTACTGAGGGATTACATCTATTGGTTGTTGACATTTGGCTCCATGAGCTGTCGAACCACTTTGAGCTCAGATTTAATCATTTTAAATTGTGGAAACATCCAACCTAAAAGGCAACACAGAGGTAGACAGGGTGTGTGAAACAACAATCTGCAACAATCACCTCAGTAAACCTTGAACCGCAGGAAGAAACAGTTCAATCCAGCTGTAGATATGCACTTATGGTGTGATCCAGTTAATCATAATTATAAGAGTAAACTAACTTTGCATTTTGATTTGTTTGCGGATTGGTTCCTATGTAACACAGTTGTGGTCTTGAGTCCCTGTGGTTAAGAGATGAAACAAAGGACAGTCTCAGCTTAAGTTTTTCTTTCACTTTGAAATGATCTTAAATCTTTTTCAGATAATAATCGTTTGACATTCATCTTAAAATGTTTCATACAAAGGTAACACTGAGTCCAAACATACAGAATGTCCTTTAATGTGGCCCGGATCACTTGCCTTTACAGACCTAGCATTGGCAGCGGAGTCATGTGAAGATACTGTATGAGTTCAGTTATGTGTCTGAATGGATCTCTTTCATAAGTCCATACATACATACAGTCCACATACATATAGGCTATTTTCTAAATCTCATCATGTCCACCGCATGCTGTCACACAACTTTAACTTCAAAACATGTTGACTGAAAAAATAAAGAGGCTGTAGCATGTGCTTGTTACACAACTACACATATATTCACTTAATTAACGTGTAATAGACAATGCCAATATAATGATACAGTTTAACTGCAGTGTATTTAGCTGAAAATGAATAAGACAAATTGAATTGTGTAGTATAACTTTAATAGTCTGAGTATACTTGATCAAATCAGTTTCCATAAAGGCTGTACTCAGTGTGTTCATTGTGTTTGACGACATCTTTCAAGATGGATTAATTCAATTACTCATAGCTGCCCTGATTTCCCCCCCTTTACCCCCAGTATTTTAGGTCATTATATGGAAAATTAGATTTCTTTCATAAAGAGAAAATTGTCCTCTTTTTATGGTTTGATTGAAAAAGCTTTTTCTTAAAATTTTCTGACAATTATCTGTTTGATTTTACAGGACAAACTTTTCTTTTCTAAGTTCATTACATTACGTTTATGTAAATATGTGCTCATATTTTTGTTTGTAAAGACATTTCTGGAGCATTGCACTTTTTTCAAGCTTGCATTAATATAGGGTCAGTAATACAGCTTCTTCGAATGAATATATTCTATATTATAATGTAAAACATATATTGCTTAAGTTTATGGACATTTCTATGGTTTTCTCAAAAATTCTCAAACCTCAAAAATGCACAAGGAAATTCTGCTCAATCCCTTCATGGCAAGGTCAAAGGTCAATCTGTGATCCCTGGTATTTCTAAAACCCTTGTGTATGGCCATGATAATCTGCATTTACTGTGATTCATATTTCACATGGGCCTGCAGGCCACAGAATAGCAAACATAGCCCGGGAGCCAGGGCTTCATCACATACATCATCACCTCCAGTCAGGTGGACTTGGAGACGGGCGCCTTTCTGCCAAAGCAAACATCCAGTTTCATCAGAGCGCTGTAACTATAGCTCCTCTTTCAGCTCTCAGTAGTCACTCAGTGGGATGATTTTGCACGGCTGGTGAGAATATGAGGGGCATGGGTCTAAAGTGGAAGACATCCTGGTTATAGCAGTGGCAGATCGAGTGTTGACAAGTGTTACTCAGCCTCGATTAATAAGTCAAGCTCTCCTGGGGCTGAAGAGAGGAGGCGTGTGAGGGGCGCTCTTGCGATTTTGCACTTTTACTGCAGCTTTAATTCCCATGCACACACAAATATTCTTTTATAATATCAGCACTTAGTCACAGACTACCAGATTCCTTCATTATTAAAATACAACAATGAGATCTAATAACATCTGTTGTAAACATGCACCTCAGCTCTTTCCAATTATCCTCTGGTTAGCTGTGTTTAAACAGATGTATTGTTAAATGCAGATCTTCAACATACAGTATAGGCCTGAGCATGTGGTTGTACTTATTGGTCTAAGTGCTTTCTAATGAAATTGATTTGTTAGAACATGTAAGCCATTGTCTGCGCTGCAGAGCAGGGAGGTGGGTGAAAAGGTCACCAGCGAGTTTTTTATTTTTAACATCCCGACACTGTAGTACAGTGAGCTGATAAAGGTTGTGTGACGTGCACAGTCAGTGTGTAACTTCTCTGCCAGGGATGCCCTGCCCCCTTGTGATGGGACATTCAACATTTCAGGAGTCAATATACACTGCTTTCAATTTGTAGGATTTTCCAGATTTGTATTTTTTTTTTTTACCACAAACAAACAAAACAGTTTTGGCCCTCAAACCATTTTGAGTTTCAGTTTCAAATCCAAAAGTCCAAGATGAGAATCAGAAATATTTCACGTTGACATTTCATCACTCCTGATTCCCAGTGTAGGACTAAAGATCAGCCATGTGGAGGTGCTGTGGAGCAGGGAACAGGTGAATACATTTGAGTCCATGCATCTCTGTCAAGTGAACTGATAACAAATGCAACTGTGGGGGGGAATTAGATCAATATAGTGTAGACTTTGATGATGTAAATTCGGTGTAGAATAAGGATGTGAGGGGGCTGTGGCTGTATGTGACGAGGATATGATGTAATCTGATGAGTCAAATAAAAAAGTAATGAACCAAAAATAACCATGACGAAAATTAATTTTGTTTCCAAATAAAAGAGGCTACCAATTTAAATGTCAATTTAAACTGACATTGAACTTAAACTGACCAAGAGAAGCTATAGAACCCATTAATGGACCCAACATCTATCACAAACACACACACTTTAACGTGAACTAAAGTAAAACTATATAAAGAGTTTTTAAGCATTTGACTTAACTCATTGGCTCATTTCACAGGTACTACCTTTCGGTGTGAGGCCAACATCACTTTATGATTCAATGCAATTTCCTGTACAATGAACGTCTGGCAGGAAGAACGGACCAAAATAGATTCATTGACTCATTTCTACCATGTTGTAAACTGTGAACCTGTCATAATGTATACTGCACAATTCATCTGTGCATTGTCCATGTTAAACTCACTCCACAATGTATGTATTCTCTCTCTTCGTTGTTAAAAATATAGATGTTGTCTATTTATCATATTCAGTTGTCTATAACAGCACTAAAATCTACAGTATTTGTGCCATGTGTAGATCTAATGTAATTATTGGCACCTTTTCATTCTACCACATTAAGCTTAATTTTTCATGCTGCAACCTTTGCAGTCTGCAGATATATTTCACTTCACTGTCTTCACATCTTCAGTATGTTAGCTTTGTTCACGATAATTTGTGTTTTCTAACCACACATGTTTGTTGATGTCATCCTTTGTCAACCTCTTTACTTCAAGTGTCTGTAGGCTACTTCCTTTTTTGGCTGAGACAGTTTGATTTTCTTGTGTGAAAACTACTGTTGATTGTTGTCTAATGTGAAGTGGATGTCAAGTTCCAACATTTAGGAAATAAAACAGTATTAAGCTCATTTTGACCCAGAAAACAATGATTTTACTAATCTGTTATGAATGCAATATTTTTCCATTGTGTAAAATTCATCTAAAAAAAACAAAACAAAACAAAAAAAGAGAGACAAAAATTCAATTAAAGAACACAAGTGAGGAGAACAGGAAGTGTGTGTAGATGAATGAGTTTTAGATGACTTTATTAATCACTGTAGGCTAGATATCTGACATTTAGCCTACTGGATTCATGAATGGGGAGATTGTGTGTTGACACAGAGAGGCGTGTAGATGTGAGTCAGAAGATTTCTCAAAAATAATCACTTCCACAATAAAAATGCCGGAAGCAGATCAGCGTCGAGAAAAAAAGAAGGAGGAATCAATAAAACACATTTCCCATTGTCATCAGCAAGGGGCGACAGTCCCCCAGTGTGTGCGTCCCTTTTTCCTCTGGCGTTGTCCTGTACTACTCCCGGCGTTGGTGACGTCACCAACCGGGCCGGCGATCAAGCCGATCGAAGAAACCAGGATCCCACCGGAAACCGACGAGGAACCTTCAAAATACAAGTGGCTTTTCTCTCTAGTAACTCATTGTTGAAAGTTTTCTAAATCTGAGTAAAAATGATTGAAGTGAAAAGCACAGAAATTAATCAGTGGGTCATAAAATATTGTTGATAAAAAATAAAATTATCATCTGGTTCTGCACTTAAGTAGCCTACTGTTTCACTTGAATTCATTTGTAATATAATAACACAATAGGTAGGCAGGCTACAGTGATATATTTTGTCTTCTTGTCTAAAGTCTACTGGAATGATTAAGTTTATAACATGGTTACGAAGTTGTGTTTTGTCAAAGAGCTTACATTTTATCCATCAGCCAATTCATACAGACAGGATTGGGTACAGTAGCATTATTCCATCATCCATGGGGGAACAATACGGCTGCAACCAAAATTATTCTTCAGACAGAGTTCTGTCTTTTCTAGTCTCATTGTTATATCTTTAGCTACATTAGTCAGATTTCCGTCTGAAAACCAAATGTGTGTTGAGCATATTACCACAGAAAACTGGTGGTTTGAGGTTTTGCTAGTGTGAATCAACTTCCACATACTATCGTGGAAGATGTCAGAGTCAGAAACAGAACAAAAAAAAGATTTGGTGTATTTATGCAAAGAAAATAGTAGAATAATACATTAGGAACTAAATACTAAATATTAAATAAATAAATAAAAAATAGAAAAGAATACATTGGAAAGTAGTAGGCTATTGTAAAAGAAGAAGAAGAAAAAAGTTCACAATATACAGTATAAATGCACTTTCTGCATATAAACTATTATTATTATTATAAATAGAGCTGTGCAGTATGTAGTAGGCTACAGGTGTAGTTTAGTTTAGTTTAGTCTATTTCGTTCTTTGGTTTGACACAGCATCGTGCAATAGAAATTGCAACTCAACACAACAACAGCAGCTAGACAAGGTCCAAGAATAAAATGACAAAACCAAAATAAGCAAATCAGAGTCAAACAAACAAATAAATAAGGTGTGAAATAGACATTTAGACTGAAGAGGTGTAAGATGTAATGTGCTACCGGAGGGGAGAGGGTAGGAAAGAGTCAAACATCACGACGTTTTATTTTGGTAGTGTAGACCGGAAGTCCCGTTTCCATGGCACTGGCTTGATAGGAGTGATTGAGGTGGAGGCAGTGAGCCTGCGACAGAAAAACAAGCGAGGATAGATCGAGCACTACATGGTCAGTGTATGATTTAGAAAGAAAAAATAACAGGGAAACCAGAAGAAATGTGGATTTAAACGTTAATATTTTTTTTTTGTTTGTTTTTTCTCGCGGGCTTAGTTACTTACTGTTTTTTGTCACACGGGTTTCCATTTCGGCGTGTGGAGTGTGTCGCCGTTTGCCCATTCTCACTGGAGTGAACATTAAGGTAAGAAGAAGCCTGTAGCCGAAAATCAACTGTGTTAAGTTGGTGCACTTGGACGGGCGGGATACTTTGCCCGGTCAAGCTGCTGTTTAAGTGACGTTTTCCTCGTGTTATCGTCTCTTTAAAAAAAATGTGCCAACAAACAGCGGTAAAAGTTGGCAGAGAAACGGTCGCTTTCTCGTGTCACTTTCTACATTTGACGCTGGGTCTTTGTCCACTCAGACGCTGTGCTGGAGCTCACAGTCTCTAGCTTGCTCACGATTTAATGTCAAATGGGCGCACTCAACGTGGCTTAAATGTCCCAAACTGTTAGTTTAAATGTGTTCACTCTGCCGTTTTGCAATATTTATACAGAACCACTTCTGAAAGGCCTGTAAGCGCAGCCCAGTGTTGCAATCCACAAGCAGGTCTCTCTGTAGACATCTCTGATTTCTAAGAGTCATTCCCCCCCAACATTTATGTGCTTTACTTTGATATTTTAAAAAAGATAAACAAACAAACACAAATTAACATTTCTATTATTAATTAGTGTGCATGTCGTATGTTACTGCCTATATAAAGCGCTGTAGCTCACGCACAATGAACCACATTGGCCAAAACACCATAGATTGGCTACTGGTGCCACATGCAGAGCTTGTCAATGTTACTAGTGGCTTCTCCTGGTAACTGCACCATTGTATCCATCCCATCATTCCCAGTAGGCTACATAATAATAATAGGATGCACTGGATTTCTTCCTTGTTTGCAGAAGCTGGACTAAATTCATGATTGTTTCCTTTTTTCTTGCTCTGTCAGGTCAGAGATGTGATTCATGTTACTTGAAAGTACAGACGCAGCAGTTTTTTTTTTTTGTAGCAGGTGCACACTGATGGCACACCTAGCAGACACACCCTCTGTTAAGGGTGCTATCGAAACACAGACAAGGTTTGCTCGGTATGACAGGTATGTGGACAGAGAGTGCAGTAATAGACTGCCAGGCCTGTATTGCAGAAACTTCTCACCTCATGACATCAATGTAGGTCATAAGTCTGCACACCTCTTCAGAAAGGAAGTTTATAACCTTTCCTCCGTTACATTCATCTGAGAGGTAAATGTGTGAGGGGCTCTGCAGTTTTGTTTTTACAGTTCAAGTGGATTTTTTTTTTTTAATTCAGGGCTTTTAGTGTTGGCCTCACTGCTTTTACTATGAGCACTTCCTCTGACTCAGCTTGATGTGTTAGATCTGATCATGAGCTCCATGATCCCTGTTGTGAGGCTGATACAAGAGGTGAAAAAAGAAACAAACAAATCAGCCATGTTTATCGCAAAAATGCGGCAAATCCATCTTCTCTAACGTGAATATTTTCTGGTTTTCTCAGTCCTTTTTGATATAAGTAGGTTGAATATTTTCTGGCCTTGCAACATGTACTGGCTATTTTCTGATGTTTTATAGACCAAACAGTTCATCAAGAATGTAAGCAATTCATTAATTGATCAAGTAAGCGTTAGCTGCAGTCCCACAGTGTAATACTATATTTATATAGGCTGAGGATGGGTGGGTAGGACGTTTGTCTGGAGGTCACCTAGGGTTTCCTGATCTTATCCATAGTCAGACTGTATTCTTGCAACCCTGTAGTCGATTAATGATTGAATGATTGTTCAATTTCTTGACAAGAGAGCTAATGGAAAAATAACTCGCTGTTTTCCCTAAAAAAACACAACACAGAATAAGGTTTGGCTGAATTTATACCATCATATCATTATAAATGGAAAATATTCCTGTTTTGAACAATATCAACAACAAACTAACATCAAGACTGTTAAAGAACAGACTTGTCTTTGGGGGGGAAATGTGTTTCACTACTTGTTGACCTTTTACATACTAAACAGTTGCTGAGAAATTAATTGACGGTTAGTTGCAGGCCTACTGTCGATGTGCCTCCATTACGCAGCTTATAAAAATGTCGCCCTCAGAGGACCGATAGAGGAACATTTTCCAAATGAGTCACAGTGAATTGCCTTCCTTATCCGCACAGAGACTAAAACTAATGGTGCATTCAGGCAGCCCCTTATTAATTAATAAAGAAATTCAAAAGTTAACATGCAGGAAGTTATTCTCCCGCAGCTGGTCAAACAAGCTAAAGTAAGTTTCATGACAATTTACAGTGTTTATTTCAAGGGGGAAAACAGCGCTCCAAGTTAATGATACATGATTGACTGTAACTTCATATTCTGTGTAAGTAATTATTATAAGAAACCTACATGTAATGATTAACAACATATCAAAGCTGATAGAGAGAACAAACAGAGGGAGTATTCGCACCTTGAAGTGACCTTTTTTTATTGGTCCAATTCATGTGTTGTATTTTCCAGTGACTGGCAACCAAAGGAAACACATTCCAAGTAAATAAAATGTGGTCATACGGTAGTTTCCAAGTTTTGTAACTTG
Organism: Trachurus trachurus; assembly: GCF_905171665.1. Lineage (NCBI taxonomy): Eukaryota > Metazoa > Chordata > Actinopteri > Carangiformes > Carangidae > Trachurus > Trachurus trachurus. The sequence goes on from NC_139899.1 coordinate 19,784,596, forward strand.
ACAAGGACCACGTGAATTCACCGTTAAACTGAGCAAAGGATTTTGGGAAAGCTGAGGGCTGCAAAGGAGACTCTGCTGGTGATTTGAGGTGACACTGTGGGCTCAGGCTTGGTGGTGTTGTTGTTTGCTGGTCAATGCCAAGCTCGTATTATGAATTCAGCTTTCATAATACCATCCGGTTTAAAGATTGCTCCATTTCCATTTTTAGCTTTGGTTGGTTTAGTTTGGGTTTCACCGACGCCTCTTGTGTAACAAAAAGATTTTCCTCTCTTTCATTAGCTGTCATTTAAAATTACTTCACATACAGATTTGCCATTTGAGTCACATCTTAACAGATGAGATAATAAGCCAAATCCGCTCTTCTTTATATTTGATTGCACAGTTATGAGCTGACACTAATTACTCAGCAGTCATATGATGCTTAATGGGCCTCAACTGTCCTTGCACACTGTGAGTGATTAAACATCACACAGTGCCCACACAATGTTTTGTTCATCCACTGTTTTCGTAGGAGTTGTTGGAAAAAGATGTTAACAAGAAATGTGTTTTTTCCCCCCGCAATCAAATTGAGTGGGCAATTTACATTGTACATAATATTGTACAAATGAGGAAGCATTGACCAAAGTAACAATTTAAAAATCCAATTTTAATAATGAAATTGGTAGTTTAATAATTTAAGAGGGCAAATAAAATACAAGGCAAAATATCTGCATTGTCTTCTGTCTAAATAGATGTAGCCTATATGTCACTAAATGACAGTATGGTGGTCGAACACCAACAGCTTTTTTTTTTGCATCTTTAGTCCACTGTTTATGTTAACGTATATCACTTTATCATGTGTGGACTTGTTTTTGAACTTTTATGTGGACATCCCATTCAAAGTCAAACAACTTTTTTTTTCTAAACCTACGACAGTGTTTGAGACAAAATAGTTTATGGTTCCTTTGAAGTTTTATGACTTATCCGTCACTTTGACTGTAGCTCCCTGCAGTGCAGCAGGGGAAACAATGAAGGGAACGAAGATCGTTGTCAAAAAACTGGCATTTTGGCTCAGTGGAAATTGACTTGTTTTCCCTCCCTCAGGAAATCTTTAACTGTGTTGCAGAGGAGAATGAATTAATAAGTACAGGCACAGATGGGCAGTTCAGAGACAAAGTGCTACTCATGAAGAACATCATGTTGGTGGTGAGATACAGGCCAGGTCATTGTCATGGTAATCATCTGTAATCTGGGGAAAGGGCAGCCCATTAAACTGACAGTACATAGTAATGACAATGGACCCCCTTTTCTATGACCCCGTGATCTAGAAAGCGAAAGAGGATTTGTGTAAAGCCGAAGATGCACAATGACCACTGATCAATATGTGGTTATGTTGTTGTTGTTTTTGCACAACTGTGTGGCTTTGTAGAATTTGAATGTAATTCCCTGGTGTCAATGATGATGTCCTTCACATCACATTGTTGTTTGAAGGAAATGGTTGAAATGCAGTCATTTTTTTCCGTGTTGTCATGATTTTCAATCCCATGAGTGGTGTGATTTGAAGGGTGGTGATGTTGGTCTGTTGGTAAAACCCTCCATTCACATTCACATAGCAGTTATTCCAGCAATTTCTTAATGACTTGGGTAAATGGAGCTTAGATTATAAATTATAATGATTTAGATAAAGTCCTGATGGTTTTTCTTGAGTGAAATATGTCAACATCTACCTGACAAATTGCATTTATCCTTAACAGACAGTTAAGCCGAATGAATTTGACAATGACTACATTAAAGCGTGAAGGCAAATGTTGAGGCATCACTTCAGAGGGATGTAGGCTACGTACTGTTTTTCTGTGCATTTTCACTGCGCATCAGATTCTGTGACCTGTGGCAATGCAACGAGCAACGAGTCCCCACTATGCATGCAAATCACCCATGATTTATTTAATTAATATTCAAGGAATTAATAAGAAGTAGAAGAATTAATATTATTTTGACTGTTGTTGTTTTTTAAGTGTAGCATCTCTGGCTCCTGCAGCTGCTGCAAAGCCCCCAGTGGGAAGCAAACACTGTTTTTCCTCACGGCAAAAGGAAAAATGAGTGGGGTAATGAATCTCACAGAGCAATGGCAGAATATGTGGTGAAAACCCTACAGACAGTCAGCATAGACAAGTGTCTGTGGATTAGGTTTAATAGTTAATAATCATTTTGTATAATAATTATCACATTTTTAACTATAAGATGTATTATTTCCTGATCAAATAAACTACCTAATAGATTTGAGGAATTAAAATGGATTAAAAATCAGTAATATGCTATTGAACCTCCTCCCTAATTCCCATTAGCCTCAGCAGCTGTACTTTGCATTTTTGTCAACATGCTAAAATGCGAGTAAGCTAGTGGCCATGGCAAACAGAGCCCGCTTAACATCCGCAACTTAACATTTTCATTGAGAGCATGTTAACATGCTGATGTAAGCATTCAGCTCAAAAGCACCACTGTGTCCGAGTACAGCCACGCAGAGCGGGTGGTGCGGCTGCAGACGCCTACTTTTCTTAAACCTGTTTTTCAAAAACAAAGTTGATATCCAGACATGGCTGTAATATTACACCTTAATTCCTCTGTGCCTTTGCTTCCCTCGTCTTATCAGTAGTTTAGGGTTTCCGTTGCCTGTCCTTTTTTGTTCTGCTCGTTTTGTCCTTTCTCTCCTCCCCATCCTTCATCTCTATCATCACCTCCCTCCTCCGCCACCCGGCTTGAGTGTTCCTAATTCGTGGCCAACAACTGAACCAACAGTCTGTTGGCTTCAGTGTCCCTGTGTTACCACTGGGCACCGGGCCTAATCCTTCTCTGGGACACTGAGGGGGAGACCGTGAAGGGAAGGAGCGAGAGAGTGCGAGAGAGAGGGGAGGAAAGCAAGTAGAGCTGGTTATAATGTATGGTACAGTATCTCAGCATTGCACCATTGCCACACACACATGGAGGAGGGGGGTGGAGGGCTGCAGCCGCAAAATGTATAGTGGAAACACTCACTGAAGTGAAACCTAAGACTTCTTAGCAGGAGAGTGTGAAATTTGGACAAAAGTTCAGGACCTTAGTTGCCTCTGCACACACACCCACACACATACGAAGAAACCATTAGAGCTGAAAGATGCTGCACAAATTCACAATCAAAAAAAGTTAGCTGAAAACAAACAAATTAATTAATAGAAGCGCTATACTACCCAGGATGCAACATTTAACCTCCTGTGTGAAACTGACCTCAGATTTTCAGTTTCTCTATATGTGTGGTAAGTTACACATGTGGGTAATAGAATTGCAGCATTACAAAGCGTTAGGTCTTCTGACTGACAGCAGACGCATCCTCACACTAATGTGTAGCGCACACATGGTTTCACAGTGCAGTATAGACGTACTGCTTTGTGAACAGATATAGACCTGACAAAGAGCACTGAGCTGCTGTGATAAATGATGACTGGAGTCAATGCTGCACCCGCTGCCTTTGGAAAAAGACTTCCCTCAGCTTAATTACATGCCTCTGCATCTCTACACCAAACCACCTTCACCTGTGTGTGACCCCATCTTTTTTATATCACAGACCAAATGTGCTAAACAACAGTGCAGGAAAAGTAAAGATGAGGGAGTAAATCCTCAGTTATGTTTCCTTAAGGCCGTCCACTGCCTTCTCATTAAAATGTGTTAATTAGTTAATAAGCTTACCACTATAAATGAAAGGAGCTGAATGTGGATTGCTGATGTTTGGTTGATACTTTGCTTCACTGGGTAAGGTCATTAACAGTGTCAGCTTGATATTGGTGTCTCCCTAGAAAATAATCAGTTTAATTAGAAATGGAAAATAATTGTGTAGTTTAATCCCTCAAAGATATTACCAATATTAGATGAAGACACGCCACTTGTATCATAAAAGTATCTAAGATGTGAAACGGAGAGACGTCTGTTGTTCATACATCATCAGAGTTTCTGTGACTCATGAAAAGAGTAAAGCTGTTGTTGGTGAGTTTGTTCCATCATGTTGTTTTTCTGTGGAGGCTTCGGCAGGCCCTTCATGCTCTAATTAATTTAATTAAGTGGACGTTTTCCCCTTTGGCTGTACTGATGCACAAAACGGCAGCGTGCAGACAAACATTGAGTTATCTCACCCAGAGCACAAGGGCTTTGCTTATCAGTATTTCACAGAATGATCCACGCTCCAAGTTTCCCTCGGAGCCATCGCAGCCCACGTCTCCCACCATTCCTCTGGACGCATGGAAAGCCACGAGTGTTTGAGTAAATATTATGATTTGCATTTGTCGAGTGTTTTTTACTAATAGAGGATGAATCATTCCTCATACTGCTCACTTTTTGTCACGGGCAGACAGACACAATCGCCGGATTTCTTCATCTCTATGACAACCTTGTCCCTTCAGGTTAATTTGATGTCAGCTTCAACTGAAATGATACATGTGTGAATAGAAAGTTTAAAGGGATAGTTCAACATTTTGGCAAATTGGCCCATTGCCATAATAACTATAGTTTTAGCAGTAGGTTCGTTACCTTTAATTATCGGTGCAAGCTATTTTTAGAACGGCGGAGCAGAGCCGCAAGCTGCTCAGAGCTACGCTACGGAGGCTCATGGGATTTCTTGGTTTTCCTCATAAAACTCATCAAATACACAATCCAACAACTCCAAAACACTCTCGTGGACAAGTTGTGACCTGCACATTCACCACGCTATGAGATAATAACAGAACGTTACGAGACGGAGCTGTTTTCGAGGCAAATGCAGAAACTGCTTTGCCGAAAAACTGCCTCGACAGGAACGTGCATCAGCGGTTTTGCATGAATTTACCTTGAAAACAACTCTGTCTCGAAACGTTCCGTTATTATCTTATAGCATGTTTTTATCTTTCTATGAAACACAAACACACGGCGCTCAGATGGATGTTAGATCTTCACATTTTTTATACAAAGCGCAGGCAAACGCAAGCTCTTTTTTTTTCTCTTTTACCAGTGGCACCGTCCTTACAGGTGAAGCACATGACGTCTGTGTAGTGTACATTGTCGTCTCTTCCTTCATGGGGACTGTGCTGCAATACTGGCACATAGCCTACTTTAAGTCCTCCTGTGTAACTTTTTGCTGCACGTGTCGACACGCCCCCCATGAGTTGATGACATGAGCTCCAGGCGTCCATGTGGCATCGATCGGTCATCATATTTGTTCTGGCACAACTTCTCCTGTTCAGTCGACTCATATTGTTTGCAGTTTGTTTACCGCGGCAGCTTTCCACTCTTCTTCTGTCTATCTATTATCGCAAGTCATCGCGATATCCAACAGTGTGATCGCACATCTCACATTTTGCTGGTATCATGCAGGCCTAATTTCATGCATCACTATTTTAAACTTATCAACTCTATTAAGTTGTTGTCTTCAGTAATAGGGGCTTTTGAAGGGAAGTTGTGCAAAGTGTTTTTCAATCTCTTAAACAGTTGTGTAATCAACGTTTTATATCTTCTGTTCCTCTTTTCCTTTTCAGATTGCAGCCTTAAGTGTTGAACATAAATTAGACCAACATTTAAGAATGCTATTGAATCTCAGCCCTGCACGACAGTCTTAATATCCTCTCTCAGATAAACAAATAGAGACGAGTCCTTGTGCATAAGTGAAATGTTTGTATCAGAGACTTTGAATGTTTGTAGCTATACGGTCAGTGCAGAGGGATATTTTAACAACAGTGTAAAACAGTCGAGCATTTGCAGCGAGTCTATATCAGGAGACAAAGTTCGAAGAGGTTTGTATAGTGACTTGATGAGGATATGAACTTGTATACGTGACTATCCGGCTTTAAAGTAATGCACAGGATCAGGATCTATAGCAGCCTCTGCAGGTTCTCGGTTTATTTCTTATGACATTCATGTTAGAGCATGCTTCCGTGGACTGATGATGGAAACCACTGGAAATATGTTTCTAAATGCTAACACACAGGATCATTGGGATATCTCTGTGATTTAAGGGAAAAACCCACACGGATCACATAGAAAAAGAAAGTGACAGCTTCGGCAGGCGTATCATGCGTGCGTTTGCAGGGACATGCATTATGGGAGGGATTATAGAGAAGGAATTTAACACTCGTGAAAACCTGCCGCCACCTCTGCTGCCTCCTCAGCACAGGAGCCAAACGGTGATGAAAGAATTACACAAGTCACAACACAGAGCAGCCGAGTGATGGTAGCAGCCCGCCACATGTCTGAATCACAGATCTGCAGATCTGGTTGTGTTTCTGTCACTTGTCATGGTGATACTTAGGGTTTCTTAACTTGTTCTGCTCTGTTCTTTTGAAATTATATTTCTATTATTAGAATTAAGCATCACTGAATCATTTTTCCCGTCTTACAAATATCTTAAGCAACATACCCCAACGATGACATTGTGTTTCAACTTTCTGTCTGAATACCTACTAAAGGAGGATTTCCCTTATCTGCAGATATGATTCATTTACAAAGTCCCCAGCTGAAAAGCTCCTTTTAAAAATGTGTCACCTGACTTGAGCCACAGAATGAAGCCACTCATTTCCTCCTGACTTGTTTTTGATTCTCCAGTTTCTTTTGAAAACATTTTTTATAAAATAAAAATAAGTGGATAGATATTAATCAACAAACAAAAAGCAAAAGTCATGTGACAGCCTCTCTGAACTTCAGTCAGAATCAGTCACACCAACCATCTGGACCACAGTCTGGCTGATCATGGCTGATAATTCAGTGCTCATGAAATCTGGATGAGGACAGATTAATGCTCTGGAAACAACAGTTCAACTTTGATATTTCTGCTCTAAATAGATCTAAATAATTTAAGGCGGACTATGGAGCAAATTCACCAGTTCATGTAATTTTTAACATGCCAGCTGTAAAGAGATGATTTTTTCAGTTATTTGTCCTGAAATGTGCTGCTGTTGTTGCGTGCATGCATGGGAGGTGAGTCAGTTACTGAACTGAGCAATATGATAGGCCTCTCCTAATCCATTTGCGCCCTTCCTCTCTCACACACACACACACACACTCTCTCACACACACACACACACATGGCTGCAGCTGAAGGAAATCCTGCGTTATTTATGAGATGTATAGTTCAGAGTGCCACAGGGTTCTCCTGAGACTTCAAACTGCACACATACACAGTATTTGCCCTGTAGTGTCTTTCTTCCTTAGTCTCTCTCACACACATACACAGACACAGGCACACACACACTCACAGAGTCATACACACTTGCTGCAGGACATCTGTTTACCCTATCTGCTGTTTTTTTGGCTTGGCAGATCCACAGTTGTTTGAGTGTGACCTCTGTCTTCCCCAGCAGTGCGTGGAGAGCTGCCGGCAAACGCTCCCTCAGTGCGGTGCTACGCTGCTGTTTTCATGTGGCAGCAGCAGTTCAGTGGAAGGAGTGATATCATCTGCATGTCAAAGAAGCAGAAATGCCATCCTGTGCTCAGGTCACACTAAATCACCGGCAGCATTCAAGTGTGTCGTAAAATGTCAACCTACCAGATCCTATGGTGCAGAAAACCGTAATAGCTACAGGAAAGCTCAGAGAGCGAGGAGAAGTGTCCAAAGAAGCGGTTTAAATGATCAGTCAAAGCACTGAACTGCGTGGAGATAACATCAAATGCAACCTTTTTGGCCCTCAGCTGAGAGATGAAAAAGCAAAGTTGTCTGTATGATTTAGAGGTGTCTTTAGTATTAGGTGTTTTTAACCAGGTGTTACCTGGATTTGCTGCTGGAGTCCTGCTGCTGTTTAACACTTGAGGCTAAATGAAGCAGCTCAACTACTAAGAGGTTACAAGTTGGACTTTATATAGCTATACTCGATATTTATACGATAACAATGTCTCAAATGACAATATGAAAACTCTCACCCTACAGACAGCTGTTGCCTGAATCTGTAGCTCCTCTCAGTTTTACAGAGATCAATAAGGAGGTTCAGCTGATGCTCTTCACCACCTAACGTTAGCAAATATCTGAGAAACATTGTGTAGTGTGTGGCAGCGAAAGAGCTGAATCGTAAACAAAAAGAAGGTGGACAGAAACATGACTCCATATCGCTCTGTAGCTCCTGAATGTACAAATAAGCAACTGTTTGTTAGAAAGTTTGACCTGTCAAATTATCACCTTTCCTTATTAGAGGTTTAAATGTTAAAATTACTTCTAATAATTATTAAGACGCAACACAACACAAAATTTGAGTCGGTAAATAAGATGCACAAACTCTGTGAACTGTATAGTTTAAAGGAGTAATCCAACATCTTACCTGGCATCTTATTTTCAAAGCGTAGATCAAGTGATTTGATAGAAACTTCAGGAGCAGAGATGCATTCAGCATTTTTTTACAGATGAAACAAACATGACGTAACATTTAAAGGATGATCCTCGAGGTGTTGTTGGCTTATTTGTTGCCTTCACACACAACCAGGCTTTTTCCTGTTTCCGCTGGCAGACTGTCATTGCAGAGGTCAGTGTCTTCTCCAGAGATTCGACCAACCCCGCTCTTAGTGTGAATGAGTGAAGGCATGCAGCGAGTTCATGCCTTAGTCAGCTGCATTTAAAGGCACGGCTCCCATGGAAGTGACAGGTTCGTGCTTCTTTCATACAAGTAAAAGAGATATAGTAGCTTTTACATATGACATTTACTTTTTCAACATACTGCTGCGGTCCCCCCCGGTGGCTCTGACGTCAACACAAGGTTATGTAACGTAGGCAAACAAACATATGCAAGAAAGTCAAGCCGGATACCAGCAACAACTCTCTGCTCGTGCCTCTCAGGGAGAGTTCCCATGTGTCTCGGAAAACCTGGATAAATTTAGATTGTTTCTTTAGTCGGTCATGGAAAATAACAGCAGTTTATGGAAAATAAACACCATGGATACATCTTCCTGAAGATGTTTTCTCTTCTCTGAAAATATTTGACATATTCTCACCATTCTTTCCATTTCCTGAAAACAAGACTCATATTCCAGCCAGAGTAAATGTGGGTCTCTCCAGTTTTTTAGTTAGGTTTGCGGAAATATTTTTTGATACAGATTTGTCCACAGGATATTAGTCAATTGATAAATCAATCCAGATAATCAAAAATAAATCAGATATGTTTTCATACTGACAAGAAATCCAACTTAGGAAGACCCCACAAAGTCTATATGGAGAAAGAGCTGGCAGCTGCAGCAAAGATGCGGCTTGGGTGAACTCGTATGCGTGATTACCGACAGCAGCTCGATGACATCTGCAGTAAGGCTCACACGACGGCGGTGGTGTGCTGCCACGGTATGTCGGAAATACTCAGCTCCCGTGGAGACGGGGAGCGAGAGCGGCTCGATAGACTGCAGCTCGGCCTAGTACCATCAGTCAGTGACATCCATGATTATAGGGCTGGGCTCCAGAGTCAACAAGTCATCGATGAATCAAGGTAGAACAGACAGATTAATGTCTCTTGGCCACTATTACTCTGTTTTTGTAAAGGCACTTATTCTATGTTTGGTCCACTTTTTTTTTTTTTTACACTTTCTAGTCAGGCAGATTAACAGATCAGAAACACCTTAGCAGAGACTATTAAGATGTAATCCTCTCCCTGGAGGTAATTCATTATTTTGTATCCAGAACAAGACTCGAGGCGTTTACTTTTAAGGTCCTGATCCCTACAGTCTTTTGGCACGATGTCGTGATGTTGGACAGCTTTAGTATCCGGTATCTGGTGTGAGAGAAAGGTGAACCTCAAAGAATGAATGAAATGAATGTTTGTCACACGTGTCAGTCAGGTTGAAGATATGTAACTGTGGCATGTCTGCATTGTTATCACCGACACTAGGAAATCATTGACACATTCCAGTTTCTATACTCCACTCCGACCATTCTCCTGTTTGTGGCACTGACGGTAAAAGTTTTCACTGTCGCTATCTGCCCGTCGATTCGCTGCAGAGTAAATGATCGAGGGCTGAGGGCTGGTTTAAAACATTCAACAGGTCTGCATTGTGTTGCACCAGTTTTTCTGCATTTCTCTCGCTACCTACGTCGTCTGTTATTGCTTTTGAGGCCTCAAGGTGTAGCATCTGATCAAAGGGAATAATTCAGGTCCATAGCTGAGAGAGAGGAGCAGAAAGAAGACCGGTGGAGCAGAAGGTACAAAGAGATGGTAAAGCCCAAGCTGGGGTAGAGTCAGCAGTGCTTTGTGTTACACAGAGAAGAAGGGGGGGGGGGGGGGGGGTTCGGAGGGAGGACTATATTTCATTACTGTGTTGCTGCATCGGCTCGATACAGTACGACTTATTCTCTCAGTTAGTTTTAAGAGGAAGCTGGCATCCCACTGGGTGATTGTGAGCTTATATCCTAGGGTCATTAGTGGCGGTGGTGCTGCAGCCTGCATACTCATCATATAATACTGTATGAAGCACACAGTGAATTAACTAGAAGATTGCTAATTGTGCACAGATCACACTGTAGATGCAGCTTGTTTGGTTTCCCTCCCATGTTACCTCATTAAGATGAAGTCTCTGCCTGACATATGCATTGCTCGCAGGAATCCTCACAGATCTATGTTAACGTGTACTGTTGTTACTCGAACTGTACAAGCAAGATGTTCGAGAGCGAAATCCCCAAGTCCCTTCCTCAAGCAGAGGGTTTTTTCCCCCACTAATGCTTTGTTTTCCCGATTTCAGTCTGTGTTTTTATTCTTGAAGATACTGTATGTACTAAAAAAAAAGAAGGAAAAAAAAAAGATCCACATTGAGGTTTGTGAGTTATCCAAAATAACCAGGGAATTGTTTCTGGAAAGAGGCGTCACCGTTGAGTTTTTTAAATCATTTTTTAAAAAACTGCTGGGAGCAGCACAAACTAAATTTTATTCCTCTCCTGTATTATGATTGGAGCAGAAATCCCAAACCTGGGAAAACAGAAGCAAAACTTTCTGCATGGCTGGATACCACATCAGTTCTTCTAGCTGAAATGCAGGATCCATCAGTCAGGATGGGTGGGAGCTGACAGGGCTGTGGAGGAGAGCAGGGGTCCGGGGAGGCTCGCAGGAGTACAAGACAATTTAAGAAACCAACAGCGCTGCCTCCGCATCCCTGGGTGGGAGTTGTAAACAGCCGCACCATTTCATGAACGGAAGCAAAACAACATTAACTGGCTCACAGATTTACTCCTGTGTGCTCCAGCGGTGGAAGTGAATGTGGCCTAGATTGTGTTGCGATGGAGTTTACACTCCCATGCAGGGAGTAATGAGACTTTATTTGAGCTCCTCTACTGAAGTGTTGGGCCTGTGGTTGAAACTTTGCTCTGACAAACACTCCTCAGCAAAGAACACATGATGTTTCTTCAGCACTGCCCAATTGTTTGGTGATTAAATGTTTGCAGTAGGGATGCAGGTTTTTGCCACCGATACCGATTTCGATATCGAAACCAGTAACATTTTTAATAGTACACACCTTAGGTTAAGAAAGGCTAAGATGTAGTGAGTAAAAATAAATGTAACATTATTGCTCTGCCTCTGACTGTAATCACAACAAAAACAAGAACAGAAATCGACATTTATTATTGTTTTAAATCAACTTAAGGGGGTCAATGGACTGAAAATGAATAAACTCAAGGCAATGTTGGCTAATTATAACTGGCTGATAACTACCGGTACAGATAATCATCAGCCAATACCGGGCCGATTATTGTCTGTACCGAGAGTTTTCGTGCTCCCTAGTTTGCAGTTGAGGAAGCTGTAGTTAATAGAAAACAGTAATCTGATTAATTCAGTTCAATATGATGGAGGAGTGTTTTAAGGTTTGTCTAACCTTGGAGTTGTGTGTGTTGCTTTCTACTACCAACAGTAAGGACTTCGGTGTTTTAGAGGTTTGTTGCAGTGTAAATCATAGATATTATTCTACAAGTGGTTGAAACAGAAGATAAAAATGTATTGAAGTAAATGAACCAGCCACTGACTTTAAGTTCACTAAAGTCTGTCAGTTGTTTAAAATTACACATCAATGTGGTCAAAGAGCTGAAAGTCTTCAGCTATAAGAAAAAATCTGACAAAGCTTTAATAGCAAAGTTTGGTGACAGATTTCAAAACCCTGAGTTAGAGAAAAGTATTGAAGTGTTACTGTAACACACTCAGCCACATGGATCTCTTAGCAAAGAGACATAATTAGCGCCGTGTTTGTTTGTTTATATTGTGACTAATTATCTTCTTCTGATTGAATGTGACTTCATGTAATTTAGTCTCCTTTACAAAAACAGACTAAACGAAGACCAAATTATATTGAGACAATAATTGGCTTGTTTTCAATGCAGAGTGTCATGGCCACCACGGCTCTAATCAGATTCAAAGTGGTTTGGACAGCTGCAGAGTGGTACTTTGTGCATCGCTCTATCCCCCCCCCCCCCAGAAAGAGTTTAATTTTCCAAAATGGTTACCATGACAACCTGACAAAGAAAAATTACGATATTACACCAACACAGACTCATAACTCCTCACTTGCCCGACTCTGAAGAGCAGGCAGCACTCAATACATTTCCATCCAGTGTATCTTCTTACTGCTGAGTGCTCCTCTCAGATTAACTCTGGTTTGCTAATTGACTATGTCCAGCGCTCTAAGGAGAATCTATCTCATAAATGTGCGGTTTGTTTGGCCTCGGGGCGTTTTTGTCTATATGAATTCACAAGCTGCACAGATTCAATAAAGTTACGTTTTCCAGGCCAGTAATACTCTGCTGTGTGGAAATGTTTCTCGCCTCTAGTCTCAAAGTGTGCACAGAGCATCGCTTGTTCTCTCCCACCTAACTGTTCTCCTCCATATTTTGACAGCACATAGATTTTCAGAGTTTGTTTAGAGAAGAAAATGCCACACCAGCTAATCCCGCTAATGCAGTCCAGGTATAAAAATAACATTTGTCCACAAGGGTGTTTTTAGGCAGTGTTTGCAAAGATCTCTGCCCACACCTGAACAACAGAACAAATCTCTTACATCTTTTCTGTCCTTTTTAGGTCAGCAAAAACTCTTGCAGCTTTTTACATGGGGAGTAGAGCATCCACAGCCCAGTGCTTGGTTAATGTTCGATCAAAGACGTCAGACAAAATCAACACAGCCAATCAATTCTCAACACTACATCCAGGTTGCTTGTTTCTGAAGCTTTTTATATCTAAAAACCTTTGTCATATCCAACAATCAGCAATAACAGTAAAACAGGTGACTGGTTTTAATGTTGTGGCCGATATTGCATATTTTGCTTTAGACAAAGGTCATCAAAGGCGGAACAAGCCGTTGATACAGATCTGAGCCAGTTCCTCCTGTACCAGGGCCAGACCAGACCAGACCCTGAGGTTAAGATGTGTTTCTCGTATTTCTGTGACATTGCAACTACTACTAAATTAAAATGGCGCAATGTAATTTCTGAAAATTGACTATTAATTACCAAAACGTTTATCAGCAATACAATTATAATGGTGGAAAATGTTGAAGGGATAGTTAAACATTTTGGCAAATTGGCCCATTGCCATAATCCCTATAGTTTTAGGAGTTTGTTACCTTTATTTGTCGGTGCAAGCTATTTTTAGAGTGGTGGAGCAGAGCTGCTCAGAGCTACGCTACGGAGGCTCATGGGATTTCTTGGTTTCCCTCATCAAACTCTTCAAATACACAATCCAACAACTCCAAAACGCTCTCGTGGACAAGTTGTGACCTGCACATTCACCACGCTATGACATAGGCTAATAGCAGAACGTTATAAGACAGAGTTGTTTTCGAGGTAAATTCATGTAAAACGGCTGATGTGCGTTCCCGTCTGGGACAGTTTTTCTGCAAGCAGTCTCTTCATTTGCCCCGAAAACAACTCCATCTAACACCTTGCACTGACATTTAAAGGTAACAAACCTACTTATTATTATGGCAATGGGCCAATTTGCTAAAATGTTGAACTATCCCTTTAAAGGGCACCACCGCTCCTAAAAAAAAAAAGTAGCCCTGGGCCCCTGTAAATACACCTTGTCAGTATCGCATATTATGAACTATGTGATCAGCTATATTGACATTTAAGATAATTGATCACAGTGTCAGATAGTAATTTTTCTCCTTGTCCTCACACTAATACACCCACATGGCCGGAGAATGGTTTTGAAAACCTCAGGGCAATAAAATAAACAAAGGCAAGCTCATGACACAAGCTCAGAGAGACAGAAGCTCCTGGCCTCTCTGTGTGAGGCCGTAGAAAAATATACACAGTGTAGTGCAGTTAATTTAAAAACAATAAAATAGCCTATAGCTACTGCCATATCTCTGTTGTTTGACCTGAGAGTGACTCGTAATTCCTTCTCATCCATGCTTTATTTCTCTCTTCACTTCCCCCCATCCCACCTCCCCTATTTCTGTCTCTGTGAAAAACAAACTCATCGTCACCTCAGGTTCTTCTGTCTCCTCCAGTCAAAGTAAAAAAACGAGCAGTATTGTACATCAAAGCTGCGTTTGCTACATTTGCCCCGCTGTGACTTACAGTGCTCGTCTTTTGTTGCTCTGCCAGGGGACATGGATACCAGACTGTCACATACAGAGTTAAAAATAGAGACAGTCCTTTCCACTTTGCTGCAAAAGAAAGGTAAAAAAAACCCAAAAACAAACATGCTAATATGTAATGGCCCTCAGCAGAGAGAGGCTGTACAGAGGGCTGAGTTAGAAAAAAGAAAGAGCCGCACAGAGGAGACATCGCATCATGTGTTTAGTGCTCAGGGAGGTGTGTGAAGTGAACAAGCATCACAGTGTTGTGCAAAGAGGTAAAGTGGGCATCAAGGAGCAGAGAAAACAAAGTTTGAAATCAGCCAAACAGAGGGAACGAGGGAATAGGAGGAAGCCAATGCAGCAGGGATTTGAAGTTGTTTATCTCCTTTCAGTGCAGTCATTATGATGGAATAATGATATCAAATTAACATGACGCACTACCCTGAACCTACATTAAGCAGCTACTAATTAAAACAACAACCCTCATAATGTGATCTCTAACAAATTAGGGACTGGAGTTTGATGCCTCAGTTGAAAAAACACCACCATCTACCATCTGTCTGCACGGATAATGTGTGAAGCAGGGATTAAATAACAGCGGCGATGCACAATCAAACCCCACTGTGGTGCCATCAGTCTGCTGTCAGAATAGGCTGTTAAATGAATATTATCATGTAATTCTGACATGAAATGCATAAAGGATCCTAGTAGCACTTTTTTTTTTTTCGGTCTTAATCATCTCTCCAAGGAGACTCTTGGAGATTTAGTGCTCCCTGTCTTGTCTTTTTCTCCTTTGACTTCACTGGGGAAAAAAAAAAAAAAAATAGAGACCCTTTGTTTAAACCGCGGCTCTGCGGGTGCTGAGCCCACGGTCGCCTTTGTGCGGAATGAAAGTTGATCCTTTGTAAAGAAATATCGAAAATCGAAGAGTGGAGGGATGCAAGTCAGATTCCTCGGGGAACGCCCCTGTCAGCGAGAGTGGGACCACCCAGTGACTGTTGTCATGGAGACCGGCTCAACAATGTCGGCTCCGCTCAGGAGAAGGAGGGCTGGAGTAATGACAGAAAATGAAAGTGACATGTGAAAATTGCTTGTAAAGAGCAGGTTGGGTGGGGGTGTGGGGGGAGGGGATCCCACATCTCTGTCATCATTTAGACAAGTTAAGATCTGAAGCAGTAGGCTATTCATTTACATACCTTATTATATAGCCTATAAAGCTGCACGATTAACTGCAATGTCATTGAAATCACAGTATAAAAGTGCAACATCCAAATCACATGACAAAAATAACATCGATTTTATATTTTTTCAGTGAAACTGAAAAATAAAAATGATCATTCCAACTGAAATCACATTACATTAACTCATATGGGGAAAAGTATAGAGTGAAATGTTTATTTTATTTTTTATTTTTACATTTTATTGTTTAGTTGCATGATATATTAAAGCAGAAGTAAGTGATATATTTGTGTTAATATAAGTCTTAAATAGTTATATCTTCCGACAGCAATCACTTACATAGAGTGTTTGGTCTGAAACACGGGTCTGTCAGTCCCTCTGCTCTGCTCTGAGCCGAGGAGAAAACATTTATCGTATCCTACAGTTTTTATCCAATGAGGAGAGAGAACGGCATGCAGGGCTGTGTGTGCAGCCAAGGGACGCCGTGAATGTGGTGACGTAGGGACGAGGACTGTTATGGTGCGTTCAAGGAAAGTCGTAACTCGTGTTTTTCCGACCTGTGAAGTCGTACCAGTTCGATCTGGTACGAGTTCACGGGTCGGAAGTTACGAGTGGCAGTTATAGTGACTTTCACAGGTAAAACAGGTCGGAAAAACACGAGTGGGTTGCCTGGAACGCTACAAAATCGTAAGTTGTGACTTGAAGCTGTAATTTACGGTTTCAAAAGCCTGCCTGGAACGCAGCATTAGCCAAAACGACCGGATCGCTTACTTCTGCTTTAAATGACAGAAAAGGACTAGGCTATCACATTTCTACAATGCCCAGTTTGTGTCCAAAGTTCAAAAACTCAAGGAAATGAACTTTGGCATCCCAGATAAAAGCTATAAATCGTTATGATCAGAAAAAAGGTGTGTGTAAAAACTTGAAATGTGTGCGC
Source organism: Trachurus trachurus (assembly GCF_905171665.1). Lineage (NCBI taxonomy): Eukaryota > Metazoa > Chordata > Actinopteri > Carangiformes > Carangidae > Trachurus > Trachurus trachurus. The sequence continues at coordinate 19,801,208 of NC_139899.1, forward strand.
AAGTTTGGATTTGCGGCGTAGCGCTTGGGGCTTGGTGTTGGTGCAGACTGGTGTTGTTGTCAAATGAAGGCAGCTGTACAAGTGCAGAGGTCTGGGAGCAGCAGAACAAACATGTCGTTTTAACAGAGAAGTCGGGGCAATAATTGGCCTTTTCACATCGTTCTGTGAGCAGTCATCCTTGTTACACTGGACCCGACACGAGTCTGTGATCAGCAGGACGCAGTGAGAGGAGCTGGGTTCCTGGATGAGACGTTGGAGGTGTTGGGTCTGTCGCCTGCAGCTCCTCCTCTAACAGCTCACCATGGCTGCTGATCGCTTGTCCCATTACTTCCTGCAATTTTACAAACTGATCCACCCTGGTTAAAAAAAAAAAAAAGCCTCAGCTGCTCATTGAGGCAAATATTGGATTTGATGGGACTGCCTCGTGATGAAAGTCAGCTCGGGTTTCACCAGTTAAATGCTTTTAATGTGAAGCAGGAAACGGAAACATTCAGTTTGCATTAGCAGCCACTTTATTCGACATTTTTCACCAAACAGCCAGATTGTTATATGTGTGAAATACTGTATTACTCATATACTCACGACATATGCTCAATCACTAATCAACTCATTTAGCAATCGACTGACACTTAAGAGACTTATTAGATGAAAATCCTTGATAATGCCACTTTAAAGTGATACTCCCGACAATGTAACACAATTAGATGTAAAATGTGTTTCGTGGCTCATCGTGAGTGAGACTCAGGTCTTTGAGTATGTGATACTCAGATCCAGTGTTTTTGAGGTTCTTTTTTAAAGGTACTAAAAGTCAAAATATTTGCTCTCTGTTTCTTTTTTTGTTTTAATTTGACTCCCATCTCCCATAAATCTCTCAAAATAGTGGATGTGGGAAACCACTCACTTAAGTATCTGCATTTATTTGCCATTGGTTTTGAAAACTAAGTTTTATTATGCTATTATTGTATGTATTTATTAAGTTTAACATGTGTTATTATGTAGGCATGCTGCTCAGACTGACTGAAACCACCATCAAACATCAGTTTTGTAGGGATGTCTTGCTTGACTTGGCTATGTTTGCCCTCTGTGCTTTGTATCGGAGCTCAGCTCAGTTTGATGAAGAAGCCTCCTGTCTTCAAATGTGCAGCAGTCATATGGTGTGTTGGTAGCAGCTCTGCCTCTGGAGTGTGTGGTCTGAGGGAGCCTTTCTTCTCAGGCCTATTTTGAGAAGACAGCATGGAGCTCTCCCAGTCTTGTAGCTGAGCTGTCATTGAGTGGTTTGAGTTTTGGACTTTTAATAATCATTTTGATGGCATCCATGTGTGTGGCACCTGTTTCCTCCCCTAAGACTGAACAAGAGCAACCACAGAAAATGAACTGTAGTAACATCTTTCACGATCAGTAACTTTACATGACATTGTGTTGGTCTGACTGACTTATTACGTTACTCAACCGGTCTTTAGAAATACATGGAAACACGTTTGTACGAAACTGTATTGCGCCAAATTGAATTTTGAATTTTTTTTTTTGAATTCAATTGAAGTCAGATTAACATACCTAGATAATGTGGTCGGGAGTAAAGTCATTTCTACATGTTTACCTCAGTTGGAGGTTGACGCCCGTTCCGTCTCAGGCTTTGAAAATGTGTACAGCCCATACGAAATATACTGAACTGTAAATGCTCGACATGCTGCCAGTTTGCAGTAGCTACAGTATAACTTGCTTATCTGTTGTTTTGGTCTGTTTCATAATAGTTCATTTGCAAAAAGGTGTGGTAAGAAGCTAAAGGTGACATATCGCCACCTGTCGTAGCAGAGTCAGCCGCACTTTGATCAATAACTCGATTTCTATCCCATGTTTGTATATTGGGACAAGGCCAGTAGTCCCAATATAGTCCCTTTTTATAATCCAACTGCTGGAGCTGCAACTGTTGCTCGACTTCACTGTGGATGTAAATGCACTGATTGAGTGCATGTGAAAGGCGTCTAACACAGCCCTGGCCTGTTTTTTCCCTGATAGAGACAATTAGGTCTTTAAAATCACAGAAGCTTTTTTTTTCCAGCAGCAGCCGAATTGCCAACTCCTCCTTCCTCATGTTAGAGCCTGTGTGTACTTCACTCCAAATGTTTCAGACACTCGTTGCCAGTAGGGAGTAAAGCAGTCTTCCTTCCTGTGAGAAGCAACTACTGCAAACACTGTGGAGTGGAGGGGGGGTTGGAAACGTCCTCCCATTGGCAGAATCCTGCCTGTCTTTGACCTGAATGCCAAACACAGAAAGCTCTGCCAGACAGGGTTTTTTCCCCCCTTTAAACATCCCCCACTTTTTTTTTTATTTTTTTTTTATAATCCTCTTTTACTTTCCCTTTCTCTTTGTGTAGCGTTGAAAGAGCCTCTGAGCATCTCCCCCAACCCCCCCCACTGAAGGGAGAGTTGTGAAGTGCTGGTGAAGCCCAGCTCAGCAGTCTGTTGCTCATCTTTCCTCTTTTAACTCTCTCAGCAGAGGAATGGGGAGGTCACAAGGAGCATGAGCTCTGAGGCTTTTTTTTTCTTCCCTTTTTCAAAACCCCAACCCGCTCCTAGATCTGTTTGTTTTCTGTTGTGTGAGTATTTGTTGGCACTCTCACAGGAAAAAGCAGCTTTTTTTTGTTAAACCACCTGTCTGTTTATTAAACAGATCAAGGAAACTGAGATAAAAGCTCTGATTAGATGATGTGTATGAAAAAAAAAAAAAAAGTTTTTAAATTAACTAACACTAACACTAACCGTATTAAACGAGCAGCAGCTCCGGTGTTGACAGCGACTGAAAACACATCTGAATCATTTCACACTAACTCACCTGCAGACGAACCTGACAAACCCGCAGCATCACGCCTGCACTGGAAACGTTAGGCTACAGTACCGGCTGACCGTTAGTTAGCATTAGCATTAGCACGATGCCATTTTCTCCACAGAGCCATCACGATCTGGCTCCCCCTGAGCTCCGCCTCACGTGACATCAACGTACTAATGCTGTTGGCGCAGAGATAATTTCATGCCGACGTTGCCAACGTAACAAGATATTTATATAATTTGGACCCGTCAAAATGTATTACTATAAAAAAAAATCAGTAAAACCACCCCTCTAGATGTTATGTGGATGTTTTATTTCTGAAAAATTAATCGTTTTGATGAAAAAGTTGTAGCTACAACCTTTAAGTTTTTACCCACAGCTGACACTTTTAAAATAAGAGTTGGAGTTTAATTCCTCTGGGTTTAATCACATGTCGAGAGCGACGGTCCGTTGTCAGGCCTCTAAAAGAGCAGCAGTATGGCTGCCGCTCTGACATACACGAATGCCCACAGAGGAGGATCGACTTGACTTGGAGTGGCAATCCCATCACTCTGCCTAATGGGCGAGGTTGCCAAGGAGACGGAGAAATTGGGTATCATGGATGAGGAGAAGTCGGAGAAGAGTACTCGTGCTTGGATAGGAGGAAAGGCATTATTCAGCCAATTTACATGGAGTCGAAAGTGGAGTGGAACGACACTATGGTGGAGGGATTATAGAAAGTGGATGTTGCGCCTCTCACACGCTGAACCTGTTGCTCAGGTTTTAACCGGCATCCGGAGCGTTTTGGTTTCGGTTCGATTAGATTCGCGTTAGGCTGATATCGATGTTGACATTTGGCAACCGGATCGCACTACAGGTGTGCAAGTGTCCCCCCCGATGCCATCGTGCGTTTCTGAGCTGCTCCAGATTTCGACATCCCAACGTCGTCAACGTCAGATTCACCTCATCCCCCGAGGAAGGAAATGCAGTGGAAATGAAAGAGGTGGCCCGGTCTAATCCAGCAGCTGTGGCCCGAGGCGGATAGAGGCTCCAGCACGCTCACATACCTCCCGTCTCTAAGAAGAGCTGACGTCACCACCCCTCATCTTGTTATAAATCCATCCCTCCATTTCTATTTCCCGTGTTCTCCAGAGAATCACAGCTGCTGCATCTATTTTTATTATTTTATTTTTTATTATTATTATTTATTATTTAATTTTTTTTAAGCTTCCTGGCTGTTGAACTCACCCCTTCAGCTTCTTCACTCCGCTGCAGGAAAAGTTGTCACATCCTAGAAATTTGAGTAACTTAACTTGCGGTGAACTTGATATAAACTTTCTCAGTATTGCATAAGCTCCTCCTCCTCCTCCTCCTCCTCCTGTCCCTGTCCTGGCCTGCGAAGAAATGCAGTCTGACAGCTTTAGTGACGGCAAGCAGAGACACATTCACAAGTGCAATTCTTTACTCTATGCAAACTGTTGCTCGTGAATTTTTTTCTTTTTTTTTTTTTGCTCGTGGTGGAGATGCCATGCTGCTTTTTGACACCCATGACGCAGTGACACACACACACACACACACACACACACACACACACACACACACACACACACACACACACACAACCATGCTGTGTGTTTGTGATAGTTACTGTAAAGAAAGTACTCGGTAATGGCTGCAATATCTCTGTGGCTGTGGCCTAATTGAAGTGGAAATAAATATCTTACAACAAAAAACAAGGCAGCGCTTTTTGTGTGTTGCCATTTGCATTTCATAAAAAAAAAAAAAAAAACGTGGCCTACACAGGAGATATCAATCTTTCCACCAGTAATGGAATCTTTTTATTCGCTCTAATTTGCGCAGCTACACTTCCCATGAGTCATATTTCTCTTTGGTGGCCACACGCTATTTGCGCTCTGTCCTCTCAAAGAATAAAATATAGACGACTAAGGGAATATACAATCTCCTCTCTGCATTTTAAATGTGTGCTTTAGTTGTTTTAGTCCTTGTGTCTGGTCTCAGTATTGCTGTGCACACAGACTGAATATTAAAAAAAAAAAAAACGCTGCTTGCTTTTATTATCAGCACTGCTTTTCTGTCCAACTCTGTTTGTTTTCCCCTCGTAATGGTACGACCGTCATAATGCATGTTATCTGTGTACGACTCGACCTGTTAGCCTTGTTGAGCAGCTCCATAAAAACTCTGTTATGTGTAATTGTGCTGAAGAGGACGTGCGCCAGTCAGTTAAATACAATTGCAATAAATCAGAGTCCCACAATAGCCACTGATGGCCTCATGTGAGATTAGATATGATGCAGACGTTTTTATTTGATTATTCAGGCCGGACAGTCGGCCACATAAAAAAAGAAAAAAAAGCTTTAAAACATGAGACTGTTTTCTGTATCTCTTGAATTCAGTCTCATCTTTCGAAACCTTTCTTTTTTTGTTTGTTTATCTGCATCTTCCTTTATTTATCCCGGGGATCTCGTTTCCAGCTGCAGACTGTTAACTTGGTGATGCGCTACAGTAAATATAAACCGGATTGCTCGGATGGTTGTCATACCGTGCAGCGCCTTTTATCACAGCAAAGCCTTTTCATTTTTTTCAGCGGCCAAACAGGAGTAAACTAAATTAAATCAAACTTTCCCAATCCCTTCATGCATATTCCTCAAACAGTCCATTTTCCATCCGCCCGTCTCCTAAATAGCTTCACGTAATTCCTCAGAGGTTGAGGGGAGTCCAGAAAACCCATGTCAAATCACCTCACCTGGTGAAATAGAGCATGCAATTGCTCACTCTGTCTAAAAAAACTAATAGGCAAGGCTTTGCGTGTGTGTGTTTGTGCATTTGTGCGTGAGAGACAGAAAGCATTGCAGAATGAACACATAAATTGATTTTGTGTGTTTGTGCCTCTCCCTCCTCAGATGTGCTTTTTTTCCCCCTTTTTTTTAAGGCTGAATGTTGCATTTTATAGCAACGGTGCCACGGCTCTGCTGAACCCCTGTGCACGTTATCATGTTTCCAGCTCTGTCCTCCTCTTCAGTTTCACACAGGGAGGGAGGGAGGGGTGGGGTGGGCTGGTGATCATGCGGTCAGTGGCAATTTTGAGATTTTGCCATAATCTTCATCCAAGGAATTATCAATGTCGGTGCCAGTCAAGGCAACTTAATATTACCACCACTAACCTTAAACTCATATTTGGCTCGGTTATGTAACTCAGCCCTCAGTGATAAACTGGCAGCCTGTTTGGGGTGAATCCTCCCTAATGCCCACAGTGAGCCGGAATAAGCAGTTTAAAAATTGTGTGCATGGATGGATATGGATTATTTCTGTAATGACTTGTCACAGCAACACTGAGCTTTACGCACACACACACACACACCCACACACACACCTCACACTACATTAGAAATAAGCATGTGTGTATCTGTAATATCTGACACTGTTGTTAAATTAGCGCCGTAGTTCCTCAATTAAAGAGGAACCGTCTTGAATCATCAACGGAGTATTTCTCAATAATCAAAGAATCAGTAATCTATTCCATTACCCACGATCCTCCTCTCTGCTTCCTTCCGTTGTCTTTAAGTCTACAAGTGACTCAGTGAACCACGGTGTGTGTGTGTGTGTGTTTTTTTTGTTTTTTTGACACTAATAACACACTGAGGCTGCTGTGTAACAAAGGCAATCTGTGAGGTGTCGTACTCCTGGTCTGACTCTTCTTCTTCCTCTTCTTCTCTACAACAGGGGGACTCCATGAAAGATGACAGAGGAGGTGATTGTTGTAGCCAAGTGGGACTACACAGCCCAGCAGGACCAGGAACTTGACATCCGAAAAAACGAGCGTCTCTTCCTCCTGGACGACTCAAAGACCTGGTGGCGCGTCCGCAACGCCTCCAACCAAACGGGGTACGTTCCGTCCAACTACGTGGAGCGCAAGAACAGCCTGAAGAAAGGCTCGCTGGTGAAGAACATCAAAGACACACTGGGTAAGTTTCACTCTGGATTATTTTTCGGTAAAGGTGGAGACTTCCCGGGCTTCCCTTTCAGTAGTCTCTGCGCTCCCGGGAGGAGGCGATAAGATGTGGTCATAAGAAGCGGTCGGTTTGTGTGTACGCATGTGTGTCGGTCTGACTCTTCTGCCCAGCTCACCGGGAGCTGTCACTGTGCACTCAGGGGATCCGGTTGAGGTTGCGTTGCTCTCAGCTGTCAGCACACTGTCTCCCAGTCTCCACTCATGACAAGAATATATTACACTGTGTCTGTAGCCATAGCTACCAACGTATAAGATGGGCTGTTTGACGATAAAGCAGAAGAGATATTTATATTCTTCTCCAATTAGAAAAAGGGCAAAAACACAAAACGGGCTGTAATGATGTATGAGAATAGAAGAGTTACATCAGATCGCTGTTATATGCACCAAGGATTGTACAGAAAGGCCTTTCCTTCATGTTGCTGCTCAACCATAGAAAGAAAAAACACTCCTGTCTGACTGTCAGAGCTTTTTATACATTCATTGTTTTTCTTGTGTCATAACTGGTAAAACAGGATCAGCGCATGATGTCAGGGAAACACAGAAGACACATTTGATGCATATTCACAAGTGGTCTGTCTTGTTTGAAAATAATTAGCCTACAAAGCTTACAAACCATACAGAGCTCCAAAGGTTGAACTTAAAGGGATAGTTCAACATTTTTGAAAATTGGCCCATCGCCATGATCCCCCTAGTAATAGCAGTAGGTTCGTTACCTTTAATTGTTGGTCCAAGCTGCTTTTAGATCGGGGGAGAAGAATACCGAGCGGCGCAGCTACACTACGGAGGCTAATGGAATTTCTTGGTTTTGCTCATCAAACTCAGCAAATACACAACCAAAAAACTCAAAAACGCTGTGGTGGACAAGTTGTGACCTGCACATTTACCACGCTATGAGATAATAGCGGAAAGTTAAGAGAAGTGAAGCAAATACTCGGAACTACTTTCTTCAGTGAACCACTGGTCGGAGGGACACAGTGTGCGCACCTCAGCCAGTGCCGTAGTATACGGACGTATCTGCAGTAAACAGGCGCTTTTGAAATCACTCCGCCGAGCAGCCGTCTAGAGTGTAAAGTCCGACTTTGCCTCTAAAACAACTCCATCTCGCAACTTTCCGCTATTATCTCATAGCGTGGTAAATGTGCAGGTCACAACTTGTCCACCACAGCGTTTTTGAGTTTTTTGGTTGTGTATTTGCTGAGTTTGATGAGCAAAACCAAGAAATTCCATTAGCCTCCGTAGTGTAGCTGCGCCGCTCGGTATTCTTCTCCCCCGATCTAAAAGCAGCTTGGACCAACAATTAAAGGTAACGAACCTACTGCTATTACTAGGGGGATCATGGCGATGGGCCAATTTTCAAAAATGTTGAACTATCCCTTTAAATGAAGAATATAATTAAAGGTAGGCACTTATAAGCTGAATAGCTTCAGCCTACACCTTTTTAATCATGTAACATTTATGAATTAAGTTTGCATTAATGAATGCATTATTGAATGTTGATTGATGCCTGACTGTAACAATTAGTGAACAAGATCGAATAAACTACCTCTACTACTAAGTGAGCATTGAGTGAAGATCGTCCCCCAAGAAAAAACTCTGGCTTCCTTAACCTTTGATATGGTTTGTTATGAACGTTGTATGATCAGTTAATGGAATTTAACAAACCAAGAGATTTAAAGGCCTCTGTGAATTTTGATGAGGCGTTTATCTTTTTTCTGATGTTTTATAGACTCATACTTCTAGTTGTGATAGTAATAGTAACCAAGATTATTGGTTAGCAGTTGTAGTGGGGCTGTAAGACATCCGAGTACTCGCTCGGCTTGGGCTGCCTGGCCTTCAGGTCTTGAGAAACACTGTGTCATGCTACAGCTGCCCGCGGCGGAGTGTGATGGTCCGTCAGCCGACGCAGACGGGGCATCTCGGTCTCACTGTTTGTGCCGCAGCAGGACTTGATTTTAAGTGGTCTAACACAACGCCTCTGTTCGACTCACAGCATAAAGGCTAAAGGCTGTCCTCTGGTTAATAATTGTACCAGTTTTTGAAAATCAGTGACAGATAGAAAAATGGTAAGCCCCCCCCCTGTCGAAAAACGAGTACTCGAGTAGTGACCCCGAACATTTGGATAGTAAAATATGCCACTCGTTGCAGCCCTAAGTTGTAATAGTGTTGTTCTGGAGCTTAGATACATAACTTTGTGCTTAAAGACGGAGCTTGCAGTGGCGTAGAGTGAGAGTGTGACACACAAGCTCTGCCACATGACAGTGAGCAGCAGCTTTAACCTTTTGCCAACACAATTATGTTCTCTGTTGGTATTTTGATAGTTTTTGATATTTACCACAGCGCTGCCTTCGAGCCTTCAACTACACATCCTGTCGTGTAACTCGCGCATCATGACATCGGTTTCATTTATTATTACTGATAGTGAAACAAAAGAAACTCATAAGGAGATATCAGGCTTTCAAATTGTATGCAGTCTAATTTATTTTTAACTTTTGGGTGGCGTGAGATAAGGGTTCACAATTATTTGAGCTACTGAAGCTTCCAATCACCCACAGAGCTGCCGCCTCGCTGCAGTCACAGAGCACAGATGCTACAGATGTGGTGGGCAGACAACGGCCCCCAACAAAACGAGCCGTCCTCAGTTTATAGATTTGTGCTAAATTGGGGATGTGTTGGTATACAACCGCTCAAGTGAAGAGTGCAGGAATTAATCAAAAAATGATGAGCCCGCTCTACTTTCTAATGGTAGACGGACAAAGAGCGGGCGGCAGAGCGGCGCAGAGATGAATCTGTTTTGACAGTTTTAGCTCGAGTTTCGAACTATCTCTTTTTTTGTCTGGGCGGCGCAGTGGCGAGAGAAAGAGAAATGGATACAGGGGAGGGGGAGAAAAAATCGAAACATCTGGCGGAAACTCTAACAAGACGTAATGATCAAAAAGTGACAATGTCATAAAAATAGAAAGGCAGCCATATTTAGAGCTGGGGTGGGAGGAGAGTGATGCACTGATTCCTCTCGGCTCCGGGGATCTCAGCCCTCGGGGGGGAAAGTGCAGCTCTATGTGGGCCGGCATGGCACAGCCTGCCACCGTCACCCTCACCAGGGTTCATTGTGCAGCAGACACACAGCTACTCTCACTTCAACACTGCTGCTGTCAGACCCCGTCCCCGTCACTGTACGCCTCTGCTTTTCTGTGATCAGCAGATTGATTAGTGGGGGAAATCAGCAGCCTAATGGTTGTACTGAAATGATGGATTACCTTACCCCCCCCACCCCCCCACCCCCTAACTCTCCATGTTACATATCGACGACAACATTATGGCCTAGTTCCATTTCAGTCTAAGTAGTTTGCTTCCAGCCAGTAGCTCTTTAGTGTTAAAAGCCTGGGTAAATCCAATAGGCGAGAACATTTTCATGATGAGGTGATGAGCAATAGGTGAGGTCAGGGGCTAATGGAAGTTACTCACACACTCGGATAAGGAATGTGATTGGTTGAGAGTGTGTGATTACTTCATCCCCCCTCTATAGTCTCTGGCAGCTTTTCCTCTCTTTTTCCCACTCTTTGGTAAGTCGACATTGTAATTATAGGACCTTTGCAGATACTCTGTGACTGTAGTAGTGTTGCTGCCAGCTTCTCCTCCTCATTTACTGTGCTTTAATGTGGCTGTATATCATCGACATCCATCCAGGCAGAATTGAATGGTAGATGGCCGCATGCTGCTTTGTGTCCCAGTTTTCTCTCACAGGAAATAAAAACGGTGACAGGCGAAAGAATTCACTAAAGGTCTTACTCATTGCTTGAAACTGGGCCAGTGCCCATCGACAGGACATATTGAGGAGCTGGATTTCTGTCCACCCAAGTTTTTTTTTTTTTTTTTTTTTACAAGGCTGCTGCTCTGCTGTGAGTGTGCGTAGGTGAATGTGAGGCTGTGCAAAGCGCTCAGTCCTGTCCCCATGTCAAGTGTTGCATACCTGCAGTTCTTTTTTTTGTTTGTTTTGTTTTGTTTTTACTTCTCTTTTCTTTTTTCCTTTTATTCTGTGTCCTTGTCTTGTTTTGTATGATTGTTAGTTGTTTGGGATTTTGTATGTTCAATAATGATTTGTATGGACTGTTTGGTAATTTTTAAACCAAATCAAATGAAATGAATAAATAAAAGTTGATCACAAAAAAACAAACATATTTATTGTTACCGTTCAGCTTTATAGCCTCATTTCCAGCTTTTCCAGAGGAGAGAGCATGCAGCTGTATAAAATACAATAATATGTAGTCTACAGCAGTTCAGTCAGAAAGCTCCTAATAAGGGCTTAGATTTCTTCCAGAGCTTCTTAAATCCTCTGTCTGTAAAAGGTCTATACAGAGCCTGACAGGTATTAGGGATTTGTGGAGTGTCCCGGTGGCCTCATGGTTTGGATGAATACAGGATATAAAACCCCATGTCTCCCTGTTTGATTCCTGCACGCGACCGTTGTTGCATGTCGAAGCCCCCTCCTCCCAAGCTTTTAATTGGTCCAGAATGAGATGCCTCAACAACTATTTTACAGATTGCCATAAATTCAGGTTTACATGAGTGAAATGTCTTAACTCAACTTCCTCTCACCACCCAAAATGCATTTAAAACCAATCGCCTGCAAAACATTCCCGTCAGCCTCAGCTTAACATTGTGCTAATTCAATTCAATTCAGTTTAAGTTTATATGTCACATATGATTAAAAGTAATTACAGTGAAATTCTAATGTACCCTTTGTTCGTTGGATAAGAATATAAAAAAAATATGAATACAATAATTTAGAAACAATAGAGGAAGTAGAAAACCAGTTGTGTAACATATTATTATTGACAGTGCAATGACAACCTGTAGAAAGTATTATTGACAGTGCATATACAGTATATATATGAGTTATTATGGATACATGACAGATATGTGGTGATTGTGTGTATTACAAGTCCAGATTAATTAGCAAATATTTGCTAATATAACTCAATTGGCAAATATTAACATGCTACAGTAGATTATCAGGAAACTTGGGAGAAAATATCAGCATGTTAGCAAACTAATGTTAGCATTTAGATGAGTGTATTCAGCTGCACATTTTTCACTTTACCTCGAGCTCTGCGACTGCAACCTCTGTAAATAGTTTAAGAAAGGACAAAGTAGTTATTTGTTTTGGATGTTTAAATTTTATACAGTTTGTTTCCACAAATGCTGCTCATACGCTCTGCAAGCTGCCATGTACCAACTCTGTTTTTTATTTTATTTTAAGCCCTGGTCTCGCTGACAATATTTGTCTCCTCAGGCTTTTTCCTGGTTGTACACACAGTTGTGCATTAAGAGCTTGTGGCACTTTCAGAATAATGAGAACAGAGCGTTTGCTGCAAGGCTCTTCTTTCTGAAGGGGCTTTGATTCACTTCACTTCTCTTTTAAATCACAGCGCTCGCTGACACTCTGCTAATGCTTCATTTAAGGGCCAGGTTGTGCTTTTTTCATTGCTGCAGCCACTTAAATGCGTCTGGTGGGTGGTGGTGGTGGTGGCGGTGGTGGTGGTATTGTGTGCGCTCATTGAATACAGTATAGCTCTCGCGCTGCCCCCTTCACCGGGAGCCGGAGAGTGAAGCAATATGCTGCAACACGCCGTCATCGAGGCTTTCATCAACTCACTTCCCTCGGAGTTGAAGTCCTCTGGGCAAGAAAGTCTAGTCTCCTTCCACAAGATGAAGAGGCAGGTGAAGGTTGGGAGTGAATCTGTGGGAGGAGAGAGTATAGCCCGCTGCTGCTGCTGCTGCTGCTGCTATAACCAGCAGGCCAGTGCCTTGAAGTGGAAATGAGTGAAGAAGAAAGGTGTATGTGTGTGTGTGTGTGTGTGTGTGTGCATTAAAGTGTTTAGCTCAAAGGAAGTGCATGTCTCTCTCTATCTCTTTACCCCGTGGCAGCGATGGTCTATTTCATTGTTCCTCGGGGACTACCTGAAGTACTGTAGGCCCAGGAGTCGAACCTTTGTCTTTGGCTCACAGCCAGGAGATGTCGAATCCCCCCTCACGCAGCGATCAGATATGGGGGCACACACATACACGCACACACACTGTTATCCATAAACATGATCTGCTTGTTATTCCTGTCTCGTCCCCTTCTCTTGGCATTTTTTTGTCAGCTGTGGTCTCTGATGTGCCTGCTCCACTGTTTGTGTGAGAAACAGCTGCCAAGGGACCCCTTGTCTTTCTTCAACACTCTCCTCCTTCTCCTCCTCCTCTCCTCCCTGCCAACAAGTTTCATGGCACTCGGTGTGAACCCTGCAAATTTCTTCCCCAAACAATATAAATGTACGACTCAGCGGTGACATTTCAGCAGCCTTATGTGGCACAAACTGGGTGATTAGCTGTCAGCAAACTCGCTTCAGTCATTAGTAGCAGCAGACTTGAGCGTATGCTGACACCAGCCTCAGCTGTCAAGTAAACGCTTTAAATGTTGTCAGCCGGCATATTGTATCATTATTATTTTAAGAGGAATTTGAGGGGGATACCTCCTTGGTTATGTTCAGCTGAGAGACTTTATAAACTTAAGGTCTCATTGAAGTGTTCAAACACGTGTTTAAAGTCTCGTCTTTTGAAAGTACATGAATGGAAAAGTCAGAGACAGGTAAGACAGGAGACGACTTTGATCCCGGATATGCCTGTCATTATCAAGCCCATGGTGCCTGCTCCACTTTTCATTCCCTGTCTACACCACCTATTTTCAGCCTTTTGATTAGAATAGATGTGTGTACGTAGATGGTGTCGACAGAATACCAAGCAGTAATGAGCTTTGACTTGATTGGTTTTGAGTAAAAAAGACGTGGGGCTCTCAGTTCGAGTGGATGTGTGTGCACCTCTGTGCTAATTCTATTATCGGGAGTATCGATCAGTCTTTAACCGCTGAGGTTTCCCATAAGACACTCAGAGATTCTGTATCCTTCACTTCTAAAGTAGTTTTATCTTTTCTTTTTTTGCTTCTCAGGACCCATGAGTACAATTTGCTGCCTCAATTAGTGTCCTGCTGACCTAAACTGCCTCCTCTCCCCGTGGAGCTCCAGCCCTTTTGCTGCCTTCTAAAACGAGCCTTAACGTCATAGCAGCAGCCTCTCCCCGGTTGCAGCTCGGTTGCAACGGTCAAAAGGAGGAAAATGTATCTGGAGCTTAAATGGATCGTTCCAGTTCTATGACGCGCTGCTGTGTGAGGAAGCCGTATACATAACCAGTGTGCTGCTGCATTACGATTTGGTTTGGCCAACGACGTCAACCGAAACAATCCTGTATCCGTTGAGAAGTTAACACAAGAATATTTTCAGTGGTTTATCCTCCCATCAAAAACATTACGTTCCATTACGGCAAATTGGCATTACATTTTTCCACCTCTGAGCTCAAAATGTTGTACATTATCATTCATTTCAAAGGCTTTTTATCTGTCTAAAACATGTTGTTTTTGGTTGCACAGCCACACACTGTTATATGGAAGACAACCTCATACAACCCCATGTCAAATAACCTGAACTATCCCTTTTAAAGCTTTACAGCTGCCAGTGTCAATGTTTGATATTAACAATTGATCAAGTGATTACCTGTACGTAAGTCGACTAGTTCTGCAGTTCACCCCTCCAGAGCTGTTTGGCATCTTTCAACTTTTGTTTTGGTTTTTATAACATACAACTTTCCCTGTTTCCCTGTTGTGTTTTATAACATACAACTTTCCTTGTTTCCCTGTTGTGCTCAGCGTTGTTTACAGATGTTGTTTGAAGTCGACGTACACAGACGGATCTTTAAGTGAATGCGAATTTTGTCTGTCTGCTACATTTGCAGCGGTTTTCTAACACATTTGCCACAACAAGGTTTCCAGCAACATCAAATAATGACACAAATATGAAAACTGTTAAAAACAAAGACGGACGTTTACTGATCCATCTGCGACCTTTCTCTTTTGTCGCTGCAGGTTTGGGAAAAACTAAGAGGAAGACAAGCGCCCGCGATGCTTCTCCCACGCCGAGCTCAGACACAGAGTACCCGTCTAACGGCAGCGGGGGCGGCGGCGGCGGCGGGGGCGGAGGAGCCGCCGAGAGAATCTACGACCTCAACATCCCCGCCGTGGTCAAGTTTGCCTACATGGCGGAGAGGGAGGACGAGCTGACCCTGGTCAAGGGCTCCAGGGTGATCGTGATGGAGAAGTGCAGCGACGGCTGGTGGCGTGGCAGCCAGGCGGGCCGCGTGGGCTGGTTCCCCTCCAACTACGTCCAGGAGGAGCTCGGAGGAGGAGGAGGAGGAGGAGCGGACGACCAAGGGGAGGGCGACTCCCCGCAAGCCTTCCTCGGAGGCTCTCAGGGGACTTTGTTGGCCAACGGGCGCGCCGGCGGCCGAGGCGCGGTGCTCCACCTGGTCCAGACGCTCTACCCCTTCAGCTCTGTGACGGAGGAGGAGCTGAACTTTGAGAAGGGCGAGGTCATGGAGGTGGTGGAGAAGCCGGAGAACGACCCCGAGTGGTGGCGGTGTAAGAACTCACGGGGCATGGTCGGCCTGGTGCCTAAGAACTATGTGACGGTGCTGGACGAGCGGCCGGGCCAGCCCTCCTCCACGTCGGGCTCCCCGCAGAACCGCCTCGTGGCGCCGGCACGCTCAGGGAAGTTCGCCGGGAGGGACTGGTACTACGGCAGCATCACCCGCCACCAGGCCGAGTGCATACTCAACGAGAGGGGGGAGGAGGGCGACTTCCTCATACGAGACAGCGAGTCATCGGTGAGTCGGTGGGGTGACGACATAACAGAGCTGTGAGAAAAGGGAAGAAGAGGAAATTTAAAAAACACCCAAAGACAAACCTGATGTGGAAATATAGAGTTGCACATAAAAACATCAGTCTGTGCAGGTTACACCGTTAACCGGTTTTCACTGTTAATTGTTAACGTTAGATTTAAAATGTTTTTCCTAAAGGTGAAGAACATTACACATTCATGAACTGACTCATTCCTTCTCACCACAAGCTGTGAGTCGAACCATAGACGTTACATCATTACTGACCTGCTGAGAAGAGAAAGAGCCAATCAGACACAAGGACTCAAACTACAGTATAGATTGCTCTTTTAGAAAATAACCAGTCATTTTCCATTCATTTGCTGTTGATTTCCTCCCAGTCCAAAGATCAGTCAGTTTTCAATGATATCAAAAAAGGAAAAGTGCAAAAAAAAAAGTGGTATTTTTCTCAACAAAAAAGTCAGATCCTTGAAAAAGCTGACTCATTTTATGTTGATTAAAAAAAGTCAACTATTTAAATCAGTTCGTAATTTCTGTGAAAGCAGCAGCTGCAGACATTTGGAATTACATAACTTCTATTTTTTCATGTGTAATGTTACAAGATATGAATTTAACTAACAGAAATGGGGAAGGAAGAAAAAGGGAACAATAACAAAAAGTATAAAACCGTCATATGTAAATATGTAATTCAGGAGAAACCCAAGAAAAACACAGGCCACATGACCGTAATATACAAAAGAAACTTTAATAGGAGTGCAGCATGAATATCAAAAGTACTTTTAGATGAAAAAGGAAGAGCAAAACCGTGTATTATATCGTTACACAACAGTATAAAAAGTGACAATGTGACAAAGTCTCTAATGATGTGAGAGCACTGATCCAGCTGAAGTCATGAAGAGTCGACTCTATTGGATCTCTTTCTCTCATTAGAAGTGGAGGAATTTTACTTTTATTTCACCACATGCTTCAGTCTGATAAATGTGGGTCCAGCATTTTAAATATGAGAGTACACTGCCCCCTGCTGGTGTGAAGCACTGTGTTTTTTATTTCTTGTGTCATTGTATGATTTCCTCTCGCTCTCTTGATTCCTAACCGTCTCTTTCAACGACTCTTTTTCTCTGTGTGTGTGTGTTTTCCAGCCCAGTGATTTCTCGGTGTCTCTGAAGGCGGTGGGGAAGAATAAGCACTTTAAAGTGCAGCTGTCGGAGGGCGTGTACTGTATCGGCCAGCGCAGGTTCAACTCCATGGACGAACTAGTGGAGCACTACAAGAAAGCCCCCATCTTTACCAGCGAACACGGAGAGAAGCTGTACCTGGTCAAAGCGCTGCTGTGATTCACACATCCTCGCACCTACACACTGGATCTTCCACACACGCACACACGCACACACAGGCTCAGAAAACACACAATCTCGCATACAGTACACACTATACACACATAATACTAACGCCACTCCCTAACTGTCTTAACTCAAGCCTTAGCTCTGAACACTCTTGCTGTGGCGTCTGTACCACGTTCAGATCCTCAGTTCACTCCTTTTAGGTTTTCCCACCCGTCACCACGCTGGCGGCGACCAGGTGGATCTCTTCCCTGTTCACCCCGAGACTGTGCACTATGAGAACGACAACAAATAAAAAAAACCCGGCCACATCCCTCCATGTGCAGACACATTAAAAAAAATAAAAATAAAAAAAAGCCTCTGTAGTCTGGATGTGCTCGCATGCAGCAGTGACGACACCTTTACCACCCATCTGCTGCACACGGGAAACGCCCGAGGCCTTGTTGGGGGTTGAGCTCTCCTTCTGATGTCATACATACATGACGCCCATTTACTACCACGCACATCGTAGGTTACACCATTGCTCTTAATCCACACAGAAGGACATTTATTAACAGTTCAAAGAGGACTCAAACCTCCGAGGGACCTTACTCTGATGTTGTCCTATCCAATCGCTGGCTACCGTTTTGTTTTTGTTCATTTCTTGTTGTTGTTTTTCTTTTTCTTTTTAATGCTGGTTCCTGAGTTAACTTCTGTTTTGTTTTTCAAAGCTAATTTAAATTCCTCTCTGGAGGTCTGAATCATTGCTCTTTCATACAGTGACTTCACAAAGTGACCAGAATCACTCTCTTGCCTTTTTTCCTCCTTTTTCACCATTCCACTACACGACTTCTCTCGCTCTCTTTTCCCCCCATTTGAATCTGCGTCTTCTCCAACTTTTTCAGATTCCCCACCTTCATCTTCAGTCATTGTTAGTGATCTTATTATTAAGAATCTGGATACAATACTTCCTGTAGTTCCTCTAAAAAGGCAGTGTTGGGGGGGAGGAGGGTGTTAATGCAATAGTGGGGGAGAACTCTGAATTCCTGTAGAGTTTGAATGTTTATCAATGTAACCAAATGTGCCACCCTGTACCCATAGTACTGGCTCCAGGTCTGCACTGCACTCACCATACTTGGCATTCATTCATAGCTCTATGCTCATGCTTTATATTGTGTCACAACGAACCTGTTCTCCAGTATGTGTCTGTAGCTTCACGAGGATACTGACTGAAGAATCATTATAATTACTATTTAGAAAAAAACAAAACAAAAATGTATTGGTAACACTTTTTGTTTGAATACACTTGATCTGCTTCATCTCCTGTAAATGAATGCAGTTAGAAAAAAAAAGTACTTTTCCTAATGTAGTATTTATCAAAGATAAATATATCTTGTGATAAAAGAGAATTTTGCAGGACAAGTGTTGTTTACACAAAAATAAATCAATATCATTTAGTGATTGACCCCAAACGTAAAACTAATTAGGAAAGGGCGGCCCTATAAGCTCTGCATTTTGTTGACTCCCAAATGATTTAGAAATACATATTAAATCATGAAACCAGTCCAACAACAGCCAACGACTGTTTGTTAACCTCCTGTACTAAACTCTGCGACTGTCCAATAGTAGCCGGGCACGGCAGGTTGGACAAGCGAGGGACCGCGTAGTTATCGGATGTACGAAACATTTGCAGGTACAGAATTTCAAGGGAGTGGCACTTATTGTGTTTGAAATCAAAAATCACTACAAATTTCTATTTTCTCAATTTTCTCTTCTCAATGTTTAACCGTGCGAGACTGAAACGTCGGACAGTCGCAGCGACGGTAACCGAGGCGGACGGAGCTTAACAAACAGTCAGATAACAGTCATCTTTCACTGACAAGAAACCAAATATACAGTTCATCTGGATTATAATGAAAATAATTCTAGTCCTACCAAACATGTTCCTGTTTTGTTTTGTTTTTTGCTATGTGCATTTGTTTACCAATGGAAGTGTTGATCATGGGGTCCTCAGCTTTTATATGATATATCTGAATGTTATTGAGCATTGTTATTTAATTCTTGTCTCCACTGTATGTATATATTCAAAATAAGATGAGGTGCATATATGAATCGTTAAGATCCAACTATGGTACTGTATCACCGACAACGTGATGAGAATTGAAATACTTTTGTTCAATAAAATTTTTTGAAGAATACTAAACTAAATGTGTGTGGAGGTGTGTGTGTGTGTGTGTGTGTGTGTGTGTGTGATTCTCATCTGAAGCGACGTCATCTCAGCAATGACAGAAAGCCACAATCTTTACATTCTCTTCATTTGATCATAGTGTGTCACATTTTATTTCATTACATAAAAAACATACAACAGAGGCAGCAGTTCAGAGTTCAGTAATGTACGGATGGATGAATAGTTGACCAATTTTCCAGTCATGGAAAATGAGAAAAAAAGTCAAATATGGAAGAGCCTAAGTTGTCCTGGAAAATTATTTATCACATCAGCTACCAGAGCTCGATTTGACCCTTTGACCCTTTCAGATCCCACTAAGGATTTGTTTTCCAAAGAAGTGCCTCATGAGAAAACTAGCAACTTTGGAGTGATGAGTGTCTCCTCTGCTGAGTGAGAGAGGAGCAGCAGAAAGCTGTAGTGGGTGTGGTTTAAAAACAAAAACAACATGTTTGCGTTGTTAAATGATGAATTTGTCATAATGTCTAAGCATGTAAGAGATAATTTCATAGTTACGTTAGTGAGCCATCAACTGCACATCTTTAAATCAGACTTCTGGGGGTGAGAGAAGAATAAAGAAACAAACTGATTAGATGTACAAAATAAGATACAACTGTCGAAAATAGCACTTCTCCAAAGCATGAATGGGATGGAGGATGTAGCTATTAGTGATGGCATAATTACATGTGTGTCATAATGTAGTAGCTGGAAATGTCCTGGAAAATGATTTCAAGAAAAGAGTGGGAACCCTGAATGTACTGAATGACACATTGATATGCTTCTAGATAAGCTGAAATAGATGTGACATTGTCTGATATCTAGAGTAGAGCAGAGCTTATTTATAAGGACGGTCGATTCAGTTCTGTAGAGCTTTGATTAGGCGCTTCTGAGTTGTACTTGTACTGAATATCAAATGGTTTACAGGTTATTATTGATTGGGGGATTACAAACTACATGCATAATGAATCACTCTGGTGGGATTGTCGCACAAACTATAATGCAGCTGCCTGATTAAACTGAGCTGAAGTGTGAAGTGCTGTTTTCAAAACAAATGAATATGTGTAGTGGAGTTACTTCTGAGCATCCTAAATTTATGCTCTGAAACCCTCAGGGCAACTTGTGTTTTTCACTTAACCAAATGATTTGAGAGTTTGTTGTAACCTTGTGCAGAAACTCAGTCAGCCGTCAAAAGCCTCCTCAGGGCGACTGGAGTCCTGTCTGCCAAACGGTTATCCCCCTGCCCTACATACTGTATCTGTCAGCTGCACGATGCACATCTGGAAGATGCTCGAGGTCACCTGAGAGGAGTGTTTGTGACTGCGTTAGCTCCTGTTAAACCACCATCTGCTTCGGCTTGGATGGCACCTAGCAGCCAGCAGTTAGGCTTTTTATATCTCCAAGTGAGCGTGACGACAAACAGAGGCACTGTGGTGACAAAAACACATTAGTTTTACGATGGAAACATTCAGTTACATGCATTTATGTGTCCACTGGGCACAATGATAATAAAACAGGACAACAATTGATTGTTGTGGTGATAAAAAACATTTTAAATGTGTTCAACAGTGGAGGAGAGAAATTGATCAGATGTGGGCTGTAGCACCTTTAGATTTCCACATGATGGCAGTGTTGAGCTTCCTGCGTCGCCACCTTTCAGCATCCACATTAAGATCCTTCAAGAGATAGAGACACAGCATCAGTTTGATTAGTTAATGATGAATTCAGTTCTGTGACACTGAGACTATGTGCCAATGTCAGCTACAAATGAACTGAAAAAAAAACAAGTAGAGACAAACAATGACTTTGAAAAAGAAGCAGAAACCAAAACAACTCAACATATTTTATCTCTCACAAAAATTCATTTCAATAAAATTTAAATTAAGGATGGCTTTGTGTTTGATTCAGCTTTTCTCCATTTGTTTTGAACTCTAATACAATAAAAATGTTATAACGCAGCCTGAGGATGCACTACCAGGAGAGAGCACTCAAGATCTGTGCTGCTCTATAATTGATTTGTACTTGACTCAAAAAAAAAAAGAAACAGAATGAGAGAGATAAAAGCAAAAAAACAAAAGGGTTGAAGCCGAGTGGAAAGAGAGTCACTTCACATCAAACCCACTTTTCAGTCAGAACATTTAGCCTACAGCATGTGAAGAGTTACTTTGTCAAAAATCAATGCTGGTCCCAGTTTTATAGAGTTCATTGCACTCATCTCACTTCATCATTCCGTCAGAAGAAGAAGAATCTAAGATGAAGAACCTATAAAGTCGCCCTCAACTCTTTCTCCACATGCTCCACGCCCACTGTTTAACCTTGCAGGTCCCACCCCCGTCAAGACTTTAAAACAGAAGAACAGATCTTCTCTTTGTGCTTTGGAGAACTGAGAGTTGTCACTTGGTTCGAGACAACAGAGTCTGTGACACAGTTGGCTCTTCAAGGCTGCAGCACCTTTACATGAGGAGCTTAAAAGTAAACAAACACAGACAGTCAGCAATCGCTGAGCAAATAACATTTCCAAACAAAATTGAATCCTTCACTAAGTCCTTCGCAAAGCAAACACAAGGCAGAATAAATGAACATTAATTCAGGCAAGCTGGGATCTCTCCTGTTGGTCTGATACTGTCCAACTTACCAAAACTACAGCCACTACACAATCAACAAAACGCCTACGAAACAACAGACAAGCCTTTTCACTGATGGATGATAAAAATGATTTCAAAATGTTTGTTTTGATCCCAAACGAGTCCTCATCTGTTACCTCCTGGTTAAAAGCTGGCAACAAAATGAGAAGTCACACAGAGGTGTGTAGGACGGGCTACAGTTTGAAGGGGATGCTGGAGCTGAGAGAGAGAGGGGGGGTGGAGGGGTGGAGGGGTGGGGGCAACTGGCCACATGAACAGACTCCTACTTTTCAAAGACCTGGCAGAGACGTCATAGACTGGAGGAAAGCATCTGCCCAACGATGCCTGCAAAAACAACCTGCAGGAGAGACACAGCAGAGCGAGAACGCACATTGGGACAAAAATAAATAGTTTACTGAAGAATTCACATCCAAATAAACACAATGACAATAAAGATGAATCTAATCAAACACAACACTTACACCTGTGTGTGTGTGTGAAACTACTTGAGTTTTGTGTAAATTCTTCAAGATATAATGTGTTAATTGATCAAATTTACTTTTGCTGGTACCAAGCACGGGGAACGGGGAATATAGGACCTGGGGAATGCTAAGCTAATCGGCTACTGGCTTTAGCTCCATAGACACGTGAGCTTGGTATCAATCTTCTCACGAAACATTTCTCTAGAGAGAAAATTAAAAGAAAGGTCAGAGTTAAAAATGAAAACAAATCACACCATTAGCTACATTTTATCAGCATTTAGCTCTACACTACAAAATATCTTCTAGAAACTGTAAACACAAACTGTAAAAGTCACTTTGATGAATAAAATCGCAGCAATATTGACGTGGTCTCAAAGTGCAGGACCCAACATGTTCAAAAAGCCTCCCCTGTCATCTGCGGACCAGACGTTTCCATCCAGAGCCACTGATAGTTTTTCAGAACATATACGATCCTCATATTGTTGTGCAGAGTCAAAACAACAATGGGCTTTGCTTGTTTGCACCTGTCAAGGCTGCAGCAGAGTCACCTTAACAGAAATGTAAAACTAGAAGTGCCATATTCAATTTCCTGCTGAGGCTGTTTTTCCATTTCGCTCCCACACTGGCAGCTCCCCCCGGTACCATCCCTCCCCATCTCCAACACAAAGAGCATTTTAACTCATTATGGAAGAAGCTGCACTCTATAGAAATCACGTCAAAACACAAACACAGAAGTGACACACAGTCCTGAAATCATGCCAAATGCAGTACATCATATTGAGGCCCGTCAGAGGGACAAATGGCTGAAAGATTACGCTATTGGATGTGAGATGTTGTGGAAGTGGGAGCACACGGGTCCTTGTAACTACAGCAGCATTAACCACACACCTGGCTGTCACCAAGCAGTGATGTATTGACAAGATAATGGTCGCTTCCTCCTCCCTCCAGACCTCTCTACATCTTATTCACTTATTACTGTCTCTTCATACAGGACCTGTTGAAAGCACACGGTCACATTCACGCTTTTACCAGCACCTACACAAATGGAAACCCTTTAATTTAACAACATTTAATAACATCTTTTCACAGCCCAAGGCTTCTTCTTTCTTCATGGATAAAGCTAGATGCAATTTTTCTCATTGTGAACAAATGTTATGAAATCCTAATACCAAGTATTTCCTGTACAGTCTGGATTTATTCCTTTGTTACCATTATTTTCTTCTTTATTCACTTTTGTGCAAAAAAGAAAAGAAAGAAAAAGCATGAAAAATCCACATACAGTACCATAAATGTCTTCAAATTTGAAGAACAGCAGCAGTCTCACTCTGGAAACCCTAAAACATTACATTTTAAAGGTCAAATTTTGCATTAATTTCAGAAGGAACAAATCTGTTTGTGGTCACACTGAGAAAAATAAACTCTGAAGACAAAGGGTTGGCATTCACAGTCTGAACCTTTGCTATAATCTGCATTATAAAAAACTTGTTGAGTGTTCTTGACAAATTCTGAAAGATTATTGTTTGCCTGATCTGCATATTAGGACTGCACAAACACTCAAGCACTTTAAATCTCTTTTAAAAACTCATCTCTTTTCCTTGGCATTTTAGGTTTTATATGTCTTCACTCTTGTTTTTGTTTTTTTGCATGTTTTGTTGTAGCTATACATTACCTGTATCCCATCTAGTTTTTATTGCGACTAGTTTTAGTTGTGTGTTTTATTGTACAGCACTTTGGACAACCTGGGTTGTATTTTTAAATGTGCTATATAAATAAATAAATATGTATTGTATTGATCTCAGTCAGATCACAATAAAATGACTTGTTTTAGATCACTCTCTTGTCTAAACTCCATATTCCACAGCTCGTGATGAAACTGGAGATTAAACGTGGTTTTATTCTGTCTCTTAGATAAAACAGGCTCTTTTCAGTGGCTTCCTCTCGGAGACGAAGAGTGAACTGTGGCTTTAAAACTGTGGCTTCTCACACGTCACTGTTCATTACACACTCCTGAAACTCTTTGAGATTTAACTCGCTCACACATGATAAAGCAGGAAGCAGGAAACGAGGAGACAGAGAGATGTGTAATTACATGTAATAAAGCTCTACTACTGGCCTTGAACTGCAGGGTTGTGGTTTAGGATCTAAGACACCTGGTTTTATTTATTCAGGTTATTTGAAGCTTTTATTTAATTGTTCCAGATTAAAACTTTTATACATGTTAAACTTCTTTTCTGTCTCATCCATTTCCTCTCTCATGGTCTCAGTTTATTGTTGCCTATATACGCCCTTACAAATAGATCTTATCTAGGTTAAATAACAATAAAGTAAATTGTAAAAGTGAATGATTTATGACTTAAACACATTTGTTCTGCACTATCCTGACATTCCTACCCTTAACCCTGATCAAACATCACTCTTCATGCCTGAACCAAACCTTAAGTTTCACAGTATCAGTTGACAGTCGACATCAGATCGAGAGTTTATGGGGTTTGTCCTCTGTGCTGTGACTTTCTTCAGTGGGAAATAAACAACCGCAGAGCAGATTAATGGATGGTCAAAAAAATAAATAAAAAAGAGAAACTGACTGGCTGGATGTTAGTACAGTCTGTCTGGAGACAGAGTGTGAAAATTATCTGGTATGTGTTTCTTTTCTTCCACTTACATTCATGTTTTCACTCCTCACTCAGCTTTTCTTACTCCTTTTAACCTTGGGGGGAAAAAAATCCATATTAATCTACAGTATGCACCTCAAGGCGAGAGACTGTATGTATGATTTACTCACAGAAGGTGAGGATGAGGCTCTGACATCTCCTGACTGCTCTCAAAGGCTCATATGGAAAAGAAAAGATCCTGAAGGGAAAACATGGGTTTCTCAAATGCACGTAAAAGTTTTCACTAAACACTCATGTGGGTTAAAACAGGAGAGATTTGGCCGGTTCAGATGCAGGCCAGTGGCCACACACTGCACCGGAAAAAAGTGCACATAGTGATGGAATATGTGAGCACACAAAGACTCTGTTTCAGGTACAAAAGCTTTTCTTTTTATTTACCCACCAAACCGTGAAATGAGCATCTCAGAGTCCAGAGAGCATTGCTGGACAAAGATTAAGCAGAACAGAATAATCCTCCTCGTGCTGAATGCACAGTAGAGAAATAATGAGTATTAACATGAAGCAGTAGGATCTAGATGTGACGTCTCACTTTCTGTTCCACCTATGTTTTAATCATCTGTAGTTTAGACGGAAAAGAAACACATTTGAGCAACACATCAGTGCTTGCTTCTTCTGTTTTTTTTTTTTCTACATTTCCTGGCTAGAAATTGCAAAAACGTCACATTTATACACCTCTGTCTGAAGAAAATGGGCAATGAGAGGTGTGAAAGAAGGGGTTTTGGAGACATGCAGGTGCAAAGAGGCAAAATGTGAAAAACAAACATGTCTGCCTTCTCCTCTTTTTCTAAGCCTGATGCAGTCAGCGTCCTCAGATCAGACGGACGCAGGAGGACGAGGAGCAGGATCAGGGACCATCTGCTGCTGACCAGGTAGGATGACACACAGGAGAAGATAAATAAGACTTTACTTCTTTAGAGATAAATGCAGACCTCTAGATGCAAGTGTTGCTATGATATTCAATGCACACTTTGATGCACTGACAAGCAAATTTCTATTTTCTTTTTTCATGTATTCTGTCTTTCAGTTGCTGAAAGCATGCGTGCTGTGTTGGTGTCTGCTCTGCTCTGCTCTCTTCTGCTCGGCCTCCCGTGTCCTACAGGTACGGCAGCAGCCTCAATATGTGACATGATACGAACGGACTTGACATGGTGATACGCTGTCACTCTTAAAATGACAGAGGGAGGTGTGAAATAACATTCACACCTCCCTCTGTCTCTGTCTGCTTCCCTTTTCGCCAGGAGCGGAGGAGGAGAGCGAGGCGGCGGCCGGCGGGAGGCAGGAGAGGCAGAGGCGCAGCTTGCCTTACTGGGACTTGTGGGCCTCAGACTTTTTCGGGTGGTTGGAGGAGCTACGAGCTCAGGCGGCTCACGACGGGATGCAGCACCTGGCTCACACCTTCTGGGCTCACTTTCCGATCGGCAGCGAGCTGGGCTACGACGGTCCAGAGCCTGACCCTGAGCTCCAGGAGGAGTGAGGCGGAGGCGGAGGGGGAGAGATGAAGACGGAGGGCCCGATGCTGTTGTCATGTCTACAGATGATTCATTGTGGTGCTGTGACCCGCTCCGTAGAAGAGTTCATCCTGCTTTCAAAATGTTTCTTTTTCTTTTCTTCTAACTTTACTGAAGTTGAGTGTGGACTAACTCTTCCGTGACCACAAACTGGACTGATATTTGATTTGAGTGATAAAATTAAATGAAATTAAAAGTGTTAAAGGTGTTTTGCTTATTCCTGTTAATATAAAATGTATTCAATATTTGGATGATATATTGTGCATTACTTCATCTAATGTTACTTATTGAGAAGTAAAACTCTATCACCAGATTTGTCCAGTGTTTTACAGCAGGGGTGGGGACTGTTTTATGCTATTTTATGTCACTTTACACTTCTATTCAAATAACATTAATGAGGGAAATGCATTTATTTGAAAGGTGGCAGTTTGATGTCCTCTCTTACATGTAACTTGTGAGTTGATTTCATGTATGTCATTTTTTTTTTGAAGGCTCAAATAAATCAAACTGTCCAATGATTCACTAAAAAAATAAAATTCTCTGAGTTGTTGTGCATCGTCAGTTCAAAATCCATTTCTCCTACAGTAAGGTGCGCAGGTGTTGCTGGGTTTTTATTTTATCAGGTAGAAAGGGCCTGGAGGTGGAAAATTATACTTCAGAAATTCACTTTTTTTTTTCTTTGACTGAGGAGTGTTTGTCTGAGCTTTTGAGGGTCATCTGTGATGTCTGTGCACCGAAGTGTCAGGCGCTTAAGTGAATCCCGAGGTCACAACGCTCAGTCTATCGAGTCGAGTGTCGAGTGTGAAGAGAAGAGAAAGAGAGAGAAGGAGAGGGAGAGTTGGGAGCAGTGTGAAGAAAAAAGATAAAATTGTGTTTTGAAGCAGAGTTCGATGTATATTTCTGATCTGACTCATGTTCTACTTCCTAATTCCCGGGACAACAAACACACATATGAAGGGATTACTTTGTTGTGCTTTCATCTTTGTCCAGGTCTGTTCCGACTCTGAGATGCTCATTCACGGATTTGTTGGCAAATAAAAAAGGAAAGCTTTGCACCTGAAACAGAGTCGCTGCATCAACGTAACCCCAACGCTCTGCAGTTCTTCTTCCGGCACGTCTGGACAGGATCTAACCGGGGATCAGATGGAGGTTTAGTAGCTATGAAATTCTTCTTCCTGTCAGACACTCCATGTTCTCTCCGCCCTCAGTGTCTCTCATCCCTCGTTTTTATTCTCCTTCTACGTCAGTGTACTCCATGACCCAGAAATGGCACCTGAAGGAAACATGAATGATTAATGTGAACTAATTCGCTGGACTTTATTATAGAAATGATAATAATAACTTTAGATATTATATGCAAAGCTGAAATTGAGACAAATCTGCATGTGAATCTGAGGAATCCATATGTCCCTTTCCCCTTTAGCGTGTTTCTTTTCCATCTGCGGTGGAAATATGTGCCTGAGGACAGTGAGCCATTGAGACAGTCACTCAGGAGAAGTTGGAGACTCAGCTGCCTCCTGTGAAGAAGTCATACAGTATCTGTAGGAGGCCTGCTGAGACTCCAGCCTTCTGCCTTTCACTCTGGCGTGTGCACCTGGTTAGAGTGTGAGAGGACACGTAATGAAACTACAGGCTTCATAGAGACAGTGAAGCCACTTTTGGAAGAGTCTGACATGATGAAATAAGGAGGGAGAGTTTCTCAGCAAATTCATCCCCCACGGGACTTCGTCTACCTTCCCTCTCTCTTCTTCCTCTCTCTGTCTTTTGTCCCTCGCTCTCTCCGCTCAAAAAATCCCTCATGAAAGCAGCGCAATCATCAGGGAGCTTTAGGTTTCCTGCTGCATTCCTGCAGCTCCACTCGAAAGAGTCTGTGAGACTGTTTGTTGTTCCAAAACCAAACGCTCCCCCTCTCTGACAAACACAAACACACACACATAAGACAAACACAAGCCAAGTTAAATGAGAAGTTCTGATTAAACCTCTATAAAGTGGCAATTTACCATTGGTCTGGTGACACTGGGGACGTGATTAGTCTCTGTGCTGTTGCTTTGCAGAGAACTGGTGACTCACAAACACAGTGTGTCCACTCATTAAGGCACAGTTTGTACAGCACAGTCTTCCCTTTACAACTGAAAAGCTGGATTTATATAAAAGAAAATTTAAAAAAAGTGAAAGCATTCCCTGGCTCAATTAAAAACACAGCCTCACCAGGTGACCATTAGCATGATAGCTAATGTTAAGGAAAATTAGCAGATCAGTTGCAGTATTGCAACCAAAAAACCAACAGATCTCCATTACAAAAAGCTTGCCTGCAAAACTGCGGACGGTACACAAGCTTAATTGTTAGTCTGTGAGAGGTGAACAGGAACATGTAAGGGCAAAATAACATGAATGCAAACCCTTTTCTTTTTTCTTTTTGGCTTGTGTGCATCATCTGTGCTGCAAACTTGCAACTAACAGTGAGGAAAGTCAGGCTGAAAAAGTGTGAGAAGTGTTTGTTTTCCCCGGCTCCACTTCTGAGGATGATCAAACGATCGAGGCGAGGTGAAGTGCACACCGCATTAGTTGAAATGAAAAGCAGCGGAGGAAGGTGGATGACTGTGGTATCACCTGGGGCTAAAGGTTTTTAATTAATAGCTCTGTGTTTAAATGAGACAAAACAATACATGCAATTTACAATGGAATATTTCAGAGTAATAGCCTGCTGTATCTGACTAAATTTCACCTGCAGCTTCACACACAACCTCCTTACGCCTGTGGGAGTCTGAATTAGACCTTTCTAACATTCATGAGACCCCCCCCCCCCCCCCCCCCTCAAGACACTCTCTCCCTCTTTTACAGTCAGCGGGCTGAGTGATTGATGTTTTAAACGAGGGCAAAAAGGTCTTCAGGCATTTCACTGTTGGTCGCCGACACACTGCTGAAATTAATTTCAAGTAGCTCTTGCCACTGCCCATTTCTCCTCAGGTATTTCAGCCTTATGTCAGAAGGATGGTACCGTCATAAATATTACAGACACTCCTCCAGTGTGCATACCAATCCAGACAGAGTTTGAATTATTTAGCACAGTTTACACTTGGTTACCAGACAATGGGCTCAGACAGTGCAATTATTTTTCCTATTATGTACTGCATGTTATTTGTTCGGGATACTTCAGATTGCAATGTTTTCAGAGGAGAAATGGTCCGTACTGTAGCTATTTCTCCCCTCTATGTAGCCCACTGTGAATGTAATGAGAGATGGAAAAGTACCTGGGACACATGAAAATTCATTTAGGAGCGGAAATGCTTCCAGTTGCAGTTGTGTTTCTGTAGGCAGAGAGGTAAAAGACATTCCTCCACCATAGGCCAGTTTCCACTTGGAAAGTCTGGGTAGCCGCCCACTTCTCCCTCTGGTTGTGCAGCAGTTTATACACAGCTGTCGCCTTAAAGCAGCTCTGTAAAGACTCTGTGGATACAAAATGGCATCCCAGCAGCTCTATCTGAGGCTAATAGGGCTGGCTATATTGGTGACAGTGTTGGCACTAAGAGGTGAGCTCAATCTTCTTCTACTCTTATGGTTTTCTCCTGCTCTATACCATCGCTTTGCTTTTAAAATGCCTGTCAGTCCACATTCTTTCCCCATCTGGCCTTCTGCTTATTCCCTGATCTGTGTGGTAGTTTTCTGTGGTGTTTTCTTTTCTTTTTTTTTTCTTCTTTACAGCACTAAAAGTTGAAAAGATGATTTATGACATGTCAGAGCAAAATGGTTGTGTTTTTATAAACATGTCTGAAGGCTGGTGATTTTCTCTGTCATTCACACACACACACAGTCAGATACATTGACAAAGCAAAGGAAAGCAGTGCAGAGACAATGTGGACTCATCAATAGACAAGAATGTATCTTAAAGGGCTGTACTTAGGAGTTTTGCTTCATTTTTTTGTCCAGTGCAGTGTAATTACAGCATTGTACTCTTGAACGCAATTTGCCAAGCCTGAGGATGCTACTCTTTTCATTCTTGAAAGGAAATTCAATACACCCCCCTTTAGATGACGAGTCCCATTGAGCATGACACAATCCGCTTGTGTTATTGTCAGATTTATGTTACAATTTACCTTAATTAAAAAGTCCAAATTGCGTTACCACCAGACTTAGTTAACAAGCTGTTTTTCAAAGTAACATGATATTAAAAGACTCAAGCCTCAGCAAGTATGAAAAGCTCATCAAATGGCTTCAGGGCAGGCAACACAGGCTGGATAGTAATGTGAAGTTTAACATAAGCGCAGTAATTGGGACTGGCAGTGGTGGTCCTTAGCTGAGAAAAAGATGATAAGGGTTTTCAACCCGAAACGTCACTCCCCTTTTGGGTGATAATAAATTATTGCTCTGGAGCTTTTGTTGGTGTGCAGACTTTCCTTTTTCTTATCATTTACTTGTTTTGTCCGACACCCAGCGTTTAGATTTAGGGATGTGCATGCCTTTTCTATTTTTTTCAAAAAGAAGATTCAACTCATCTGAATGGAAATGTCTCAAATGCTTCTTTCTTAAAAACAACCTCCAACCCCTAAGCCTGCAGGAAACTCTGATAGATAGCTCCAGTATCAGAGGTGTGCCACAGGGCTCTACTTTAGGACCACTGTTTTTTTGTTTGTTTGTTTTTTGTCTGAGTAGGCTACAAGTTGGCAATCTTGTTAGTTTCCTAATTGTGATAAGAGTACTTAACACATCCCCGTGCTCTCCAATGAGACTGAACAGCAAACAATAGCTTTAATAAACTTACAATTAAAGCAGAAGTAAGTGATATATTTGTGTTAATATAAGTCTTAAATAGTTATATCTTCCGACAGCAATCACTTACATGTGTGTTTGGTCTGAAACACGGGTCTGTCAGTCACTCTGCTCTGCTCTGAGCCGAGGAGAAAACATTTATCGTATCCTACAGTTTTTATCCAATGAGGAGAGAGAACGGTGTGTGTGCAGCCAAGGAACGCCGTGAATGTGGCGACGTAGGGACGAGGACTGTTATGGTGCGTTCAAGGAAACTCGTATTTTTCCGACCGTGAAGTCGTACCAGTTCGATCTGGTACGAGTTCACCGGTCGGAAGTAACGAGTGGCCGTTATAGTGACTTTCACCGGTAAAACAGGTCGGAAAAACACGAGTGGGTTGCCTGGAACGCTACAAAGTCGTAAGTTGTGACTTGAAGCTGTAATTTACGATTTCAAAAGCCTGCCTGGAATGCAGCATTAGCGAAAACGACCGGATCACTCACTTCTGCTTTAACTATCAAAATGTCTAGTCATGCCAGCAGCAGTCTAAGTCTGAAACTAACGAAAGAATGCTAACATGATAATTTGTCCACTTTAAGTATTTTTTTTCCTGGTTTGGCATGATTATATTTTATAACAAAATGCACCTGATGTTATAATGGTAAGATTTTGGTTTGGGGGGGGACTTAGTCAGACACCAAATAAGTGAACATGTTGTTCTGTTTACGGTGAAGCAGGATAAGTCAAAGCAGGATGCATCATACTGGGACCATGAACCTATGTACAAGATTTAATGGTAATCTGTTCAACAGCTGCTATATATTTCAGTCGAGACCAAACATCTGTTATCTGTTTAGTCATGTTGCTAGTGTGGCTAAAAAGTAAGTCAGAGAGCCATGTCATAGTCCTCACCTTTGTTTATAGTTTTTCTTTTAAGACGTGTTATTTTATCCTTTTACTGCAATCATGGGTTGATGCATTCATTAAAATGGAGAGGCATACTGGTAAATTCATTATTACAGACATCAGTGGGTTCACACAATTCACAAAAAGACTGTGGGAGAAAAGATAAATAGGTAAACTCCCCATGAAAAAGCTGTGGAAAGAAAGCTGTACTGTGTTAAAGTATTGAGAAAGTCTGCAGGAATTTGCTGTTCATAGCTCATTTGTAACACAAGCTGGAGGGAAAAAAAACACATGCAAGCAATTTTCTACAACTGTATCCTCCACATCTAGCCACACAGTGAAAATCATGTTGTGTTCAGGGTCTTCCTTAAACCATGGACTGGATTTCTGTGCACTTTGTCTAGTATCCTAAGGTACCACGTCCTATCCTTTCAGTCCTTCACAAAAACAAATTAATGAAACAATTAAGACTAATGGAAACATGGCATTGGGCCTACGTGCTTTGAAAGAACTGTCAATTACAACCACAGGCATAAAAGGTCATCTGACTGAACTGGTGGGGTGCAACAGACAACAAGATACCTCATTAGTGCTATTTATCTATATGAGCATGCACCACACACAGTGTAGCCCCATGGCACCAGTCCGAGAGAGGAGGAGCAGCAGAAAAAAAGTCACTGCAGAAAATATATTTACATGAAAACTGAAAGCTAAAAAATCTCTGGCTGCCAGCTGCCAGCCTCTCCTTTAACCCTGCTCAAGGCTCTGCTTTGACATTTGCATCTAATAAAAGCTGAGAATAAATTCATCCATAAAAATAGTTTAGTTTGGGGGTTGAATTTAGAAAGCAAAGCTGCTGAAATTAATGGTAAAATATGCAGCAGTTAGAGAAGAGGGCGTGTTATTAAAGGCAGAAGTTTTACAAACCTGCTACAGATGAATAACATTAAATATGAAACATTACAACTATAGTTGTGTTAGATCATTCTTCTTGCCCATTAATGGCAACAAATCTACAGTTAAATCTGTACAGAAACCTTGTGTGGCTGTTTTAGAAAATAATAACTGATTATCTTTACCTATTGTGATGAATGGTGTTTACACTGCAGCTGATTGTCTCTGTTGTCTCATTACAGATGTGGACGGTGAAAGCAGCCTGCACAAGCTGTTGAGGAAAAGAGACGGTAACATCCTTAACTAACAGATTCACCATGCTGCTTGCAGAAAAAATACTGTAACACTTGTTTTAAATGGAAGAAGAAAAAAAAAACATTTACCCTTTTATTATTTCCCCTATTGTGCTTCCATCCAGTGGCCGGAGCTGGTACTGCCCTGTCAAAGTCTGCTGTTGCTGTTCCTCCATCCAAGGCTCAGGAGTTCCTGGCGAAGCTGAGCAGAAGCAAGAGGAACATCTGGGACCGCAGCAGACCGGACGTCCAGCAGTGGATTATGCAGTTCATGTACATGGGCTATGATGAGCAGGTGAGATCAGGGTTTCTCTGAACCCCCGAAAGAACAGAAATCGTCTGCAAAATAAAACCTCAAGCGACAAAAAACACTGCAAGTTTTGACAGATAAAAATAGATACACTACAGTGTGGTGGTGTTTTCTTACTGTGATTACTACGGCTTCTTACTATGACCAACACGTTCCTGTAAACACAGACAGATTGTTGTATGTGTGTCACTCTCACTGGGTCTAAGTGGGTCAGGCACAGATACAAACAGGTTCCTGTTGCGTGCTGTACGTCTGTCTGTGCAATAATTCATTTCACGTTTCTGGTTGAACGTTTCAAACCTGTTGCACCTCTGACTACACTCAGCATCACTGATAGTTGTGAAAGCGGCATGCGCTCCGTTGCACTCGTTGATGTCACAGTGGACACTCACACACCCTGGAGTTCATATGAGCATCACTGCATCAGTGTGTGAAACATTAAACCACAACCACCACTTCACAATGACAACCTTAAAATTAAAATGTGATGAAAGTTTGTTTGCTCATGTTGCCAGTTCTCATTAACACCGCTCAGACTAAACAGGTTTTAGTGTTAACGCTTGATTAATATCATCTGAGGTTGATTTTTTTTTTTAACCTTGCTTTGCTAACTTATGAATATTAAAATGTATTGAAAGGAAATTAAAAACATAATAAACACACATAAAACAGGCGATACAAACTTGAGTCATGTAGATCTTTACTGTATATTTCTCAGATATTTAGAGGACAAAAAATGTGGAGTCGTCTGGTCTGAAAGTGTTTTCCCAAAGTCTTTAAAAAGGCACATGTATCCTGAAAATGGAGCTGAGTACATGGCATTACATAAATTCCCTCTCTTTCTCTCTCTCTCTCTCACACACACACACACACACACACACACATATAAATACTGTAACCCCGCTCAGAGAGCCAGTGTCAGTTTTCTTTCAGACCAGTGACTGTCATGTAGAATTCATCAGGGACAGTGAAGAATGAGGGGGAACAGACAACAAGGGCGGGAAAAAAGCGCGGCGGAGGGGGGCAAAGTGCACAAAATAACCCTACACCATTATATTTGACAGCATTTGTGTTTCAGCCACTGCAGCAGTATTTCTCAAACAGCCCCATGCATGACACCTTTGGGCTTATTGCCATTTGCTGTTGCTTCCTTAAAAGGCCAAAGCTGTCAAAGCATTGGCCTTTTCAATGTTTGCCTTTCATGCATGTCTATTTGCCACAGCTGTGCCCGCTGACAGTCTCAGTGGGCACCTTATCAGCTGCCTCGGTGTCCATTAGCTTGAGATTTGTTGAGGCTGAGTTTTCCTAACGAGTCACGTCTGTGGTGTTTTTCCATCCCCAGAGGCTGGAGACTGACCTGTCATACTGGATGGACCAAGCACGCTCCAGTGACCAAGGGCGTCAGCATCACTATGATGAAAACGCCCCCATCGGCCCACGTGACCCCAGCTCTTATAGACACGGAGCGAATGTCAACTACGACTACTATTAAGTCCAGTCGTACGCAAACACGGGCCGGTGCCTCTGTGATCGGTCAAAGGGCTTCGTTTTATTCAATTAAGTCCGTCCTCTGCCTTCTCCTCCTCCAGAGAACAGAGCCTGAGAGAGTTTTGTTAGTTTAACACCTGCCACATCTGTTTATCTTGATCTGTTACACCCGCCACTACAGTATAAAACCATAATCTGCTTTCTCTCCTTCTATTAAAAAATAAAAACAGGGCAACTCAGCTCTTCTCTGGCACTACTGTAAATAAAGATGTGACTCCTCAGTGCCTAAATCTCCTGCGTCTTCATTTCCTCTTTCTCTCACACACACACACACACACACACACAAGCGCACACACCAATAATATCTTATTCCCTAATTATATCATACGGAAAATATTGGAAATATTTTATTAAAATAGCATCTTCACTTGAAATCGATAATGCACATCCTGAATGAGAATTTCACAAAGTGGAACACGATGAAGTCCTGATGAACACATAATGACGCTGTAACAGTCTTTCTAGAGGATCTGTCCAGTCCTGCAGTGCAGCAGCCGACAGGGTGCCGGCACGCCACTGGTAAAGAGGACAAAATACCCAGTGGGGGGGTGAAAAAAAGTGTCAGGCAGCCAAACACCATGTAACTGATTAACACAAAGCACTGTGAGATTCTCAAGTCTGCAATTTAAATAGCAAAAAGCACAAAATTCACAAAGAAAAGTAGGCTGGCTTTCTGATTTTTTTTTCTTTCTTTCTTTTTTCTTCTAAGATTTGCTCTTTTTGATTCGGGCTTGTCCATCCAACACGCAAGCTCTGGTAAGGAAACCCTTACCCGTAGTGCAGCTGCAGCTCCAACACAAGGCAACACAATCTTTTTTTTTTCTTTTTTCCTCTTATAAGATGTCCCTTCATTTCCTAAAAGAAGACACCGTATCCCAGAGTGCTCTGTTCAAGTGTATATTTCAAAGAGTTGCTCTTCGAGGGTCCTCTGAGGAGTGTTAACATCCCGCTCTGCTGTGGGAGAGTCCGTGGTGGGAGTGGGAGACGCCACCTCAGTTGTGTCTGGGCCGACCTTTCTTCATGCGGGCGGCTTTGGGTTTGGGGATGTACTGGTTGTTGGCCTGGTGCTCGAGCTCTCTGCTGAAGTACTGGATGGTTTTGTTCAAGCCTTCCTCCAGCGGCACCTGTCGACACAGGTCACATCACATCTTTAACATGATCCCACTCCAAAAAGAAAGAAATACCCACACACCACACACACGTTCATGTATCGATCAGATGAGAAGTCAGATGTAACACGTCCGTCATGTAGTCAAATACTAATGATCACATGAGGTGGGCTGCAGCTGCAACAGCTAATGAGATTTTTTTGCTAATTGATTGATCATCTAACGATTAATATATTCCACTTTCCCCTGGCATTTAATTACTGGATTGGGGAAATGATTATAGATGAGACAGACTCGCCTCAGAGTTAATAACATGGTTAAACGATTGATGCATGTTTCAGTGAGGTGTTTCACTGATCGTCTATGAAAGCTGGGAACATGCATGGGAATTCATTTTAAGAAAAAATACCTCAAAATATCAAATGTAAAACATTTTGAATGTTAGTTTAGTTAATATTTGTTTTTTCTCTCTACACAATAAATCCCATCAACTCTGTCTCTTTGTGAGCACTTTTAAAGGTTAAAAACATTTCTCTTTTCATGTGCTTATAGCTGAGCTCTTTTTAAGAATTTTTAACTTTATCTATTTTCTTTTATATTACTTTTTTATTCTTCTTTGCTCCTGCTTTAAACTGTGTTTTGTTTTTTTGTTTTTATGCTGTTCTTTTAAAAAATAAAAGTTTTGTCTTTATGTAAAGCACATTGAGTTGCCTTGGTATGAAATGCGCTATATAAATAAAGATGCCTCGCCTTGCCATGCCTTGTAAAATCTGACACTTGGACGTATAAACCTTGCTGCAGTACAGTATAAAGGAGGAGTAAGAAGAAGAAGAAGAGTGAGTCATCACACGTACCACCGGCT
Source organism: Trachurus trachurus (assembly GCF_905171665.1). Taxonomy (NCBI): domain Eukaryota; kingdom Metazoa; phylum Chordata; class Actinopteri; order Carangiformes; family Carangidae; genus Trachurus; species Trachurus trachurus. The sequence continues at coordinate 19,838,302 of NC_139899.1, forward strand.
CCCAGCCGAGCATCATCTTGGCTTTTCGGATGTCGGGTCTTCGTCTCTGCGGGTCGTCTTGGGCCTCAGGAAGGAACTGGATCTGACTCCGGCTCACTGTGAAAGAGCATCGTACCGTTCAATCACAAGAGTTCATGAAAGAGAGTTCCTGTATTCTGAACTTTTCCTGAGCCTGTAAACACACTCTGCTGAGTGAACTCATACACAGTGTTGTGTCTCATACGACTGCAGCTGGACTCACTGCGACAGCCGGCAATCATCTCCTCAAAACAAGGAGTGTAACACACAGACCGAAATTTGTGATTTTTTCCTTCATGTTTCCAGAGTAATTGTAAGACAGATTTATATTTAGTGCTCAGCAAAGCCAATTCCAGTCCCGTTTGCAGCTCAAATGTCGTCCTTGAAGCTATCATCACACTTACAGCGTGTGCCAAAATGTGTTTACAGCGCAATAACTGCTCAGCAGCACAGCCTGACAGTATGAGAGACATCCATTCATACAAGAGTGAAGAGGTTAAATCCTACTTTAAGAGTCAGAAACGTTTTGCAGCGGTTCACACACACAATGACAACAACGTCCTCGAGTGGTCAAACACCTTACCCACTAGACTTTTGATGAGGCGAGCGAACTCCAGTATGGTGTGCTCCTCTGGGTTTCCCTGCAAACAGATGAATAAACTGTGTTCACATCAAAACAAATAAAATGGACTCACAGAAAACCCTATCTGCGTAGGTGGAATTCATTTTCTGTTTGTTCTGAAAGACGCACTCACCAGATTGACTGGACTGCTGATGTTGCTGTTCATCAACAGAACCAGACCGTTCACCAGGTCACTGGAAAACAAATCAAACACAAGGGGACATTAAATTACTCTCTGTGGCTCTGTAACCTGAATGTCTCACGTAGAGACTTGTTAATGAGAAGAGAAGGTTCACTGCGCATGTAACATCACACAAGATTTCTCTGCCGACTCAGTTGATTCAATACAACTTTCCTGTTCAACACACAGGCAAAATGTTCCAGGGGCCATGTGAGAGACGGCAGCCTCATTCCCCTCTCCTCATCTCCTCCGGCGCACGACACACAACATCATTCATCCTCTCAACTCTTCTTTGAGGGTTATATATATATATATATATATATATATATATATATATATATATATATATAATATATATAATCTGTACGAAGGTGTGGTGTTTTTGTCCACACAAACCAGAACAAGAGTGCAACACAACATTTATTCTTTAAACAATACAAAGAGTCTGTATGGATTTCATCTGGTGTCAGACGCAAAGCTCCAGTTGCGTCTTAGTTGCTGTTGTTGTCCTATAGATCTCCAGCTCAGGTCTGCACTTTTCTTTTTCTTGCTGTTGTTTACCACTATACCCAAGCTCTTTTCTTTGTTTTGTTTTGTGTATCACAAAAACATATAAAACTATGATTGCTTCGTGAGAGACATGTATTCTATCCAATGTGCATTTGGCAATAAAAAGAATATAAAACAAAACAAAACAATACAACGAGAAAAAAAACAAAAAAAGCACAAACATTTCATCATTATGTTTTCAATTCTAACCTGGTTGAAAAATGTAGAAAAAGAACAATTTAATGGTCCACGTGTATGCCATCCTAAACACAGACACGACAGCTCACCTGCTATAGGTGGATACTGGTTCACTACAAAAGTCTAACTCATGGGGGAGATACAGTATCTATATGAGACATACAGTACATCGTGTGTGAACTTAGATTTTTCCTTGGACTGCCTGAGGTGACCCACAGCGGACTAAGAAACGAGCTCATGGGACCAAACATGTGACCTGAGCCTCAGACAGAGTGTGGAGGCTTTTCAAAGAGACAGGAGAGCTGAATGAGTTTACCTGAATGAACCTGTCAAGGCCCTTTAACTACACATTATAAGCACACGAAAGGCGTTGTGGAGTCATTCACAACAAGGTAATATCAGATAATATCCTTAATGGGCCTGAAAGCTGCTCTGAGATGTAAGGACAAGTCTCCCACTTCACTATCGCTCTAAATGGTCGGCTGTCATGTCGTTCTTTTGACACACTGACGGCAGCGATGACGCATTCGGGGGAAAACATGAGCAACAGGTATAAAGCAGTAACCGCTCCTCGTCTTACCTTACGTACTGAAAGGCTCTTGTTTGGGAACCGGTGCCGTAAACCTGGAACAACAACATCATGATAATGTTCAAATTATTACAAGTGTGAGGGTTGTTGTAATTTGTGGATTTTTTACATTTTTATATTTAACCAAATCCAAAATCTAAATTAAAAACTGTGAAACTGTCATGTCACAGCACTGCTAATTTTCTTTTTTCCATTTCACTCCTAAATGTCACATTCATTTTCAGATTCATGCGTAAAAATCAAACTCTATTAAAGTTCAAACTATATTCAACATATAAATGTATGTAATTTTATTTTATTCTTTTAAAGAAATAATTTCAGAGGAAGGCTGTGAGTCAGACTCTCCAGTGTACCCGTATGTTCAACATATTAACATAATTCAAAACTGCATGTTCAATCAAACCAGGGCCAATAGTTTTTCATAACACTTTCACAAAGGTCAACAGTGATCAGTATTATCTAAGAATAACACACTAGAGCTGAAAACAAAGAGGCTAATGTGTTCAGAGGTTTGTCTCAGGCTCCTGATCAACACACTGGAAGCACATGATCAGTCGGACGCTTAAAATACGCACAGTTAGAGGTTCTCCCTGTAGAGCCTGCAGGATGAAGTTGCTGACGACACGTCCGTCATTCATGTGCATTCGAGAGCCGAACGTGTTGAAGATTCTGGCCACTCTCACCTCCACTCCTTCCTGTGGGCGAAGATGGAAGTGGGCGACTTGTTAATAGTGTTCAAACCCCGTGGTGCCTTGGTTTCAATGTGTGTGTGCTTTTTATTACTTCTTTCATCATCCATATCATATTATATTACATAAATGTACAGTTTGGATACTTAAAAATATACATGTATATATGTAAATATATATTTATCTATATGGATCTCAGCGGGTATTCAATATTTTTTCTTGGTATTCGTGGTAAGAAATGTATGACTTTTTGTGTTCAATTTTACAGATGAAAATAAATCAATTACTTTGAGGAAAGAAAAATCTGATGATTGCAACAGAGTCACCATAGGAAATTACTGTAGCAGCATATATCAAAGTCTCGTTGTGTGGAAGCAAAATAGACCAGGAACTACACCTTATATTATTCTACTGGCATGTGTCATTCATGATCAAACCAGATTCAATATCACTTCTAATTGTTTTTAAAACTAAACTGAACTTGACTACACTTGTTTTAAGGAAACTCTGCGACGTCCCACAGGTTAGAGACTGGTGGAAACCGCCTCGCTTATTACAATGTGAATAACCACCTCAGTACGTTTCTCTAATTGGGTGACAGGAACAAAATGAGTCATTTATCTTCACCTCTTTCCTTCTCCTGTGTCTGGCCAAAACTTCTACCACTTAATTTAAATCCCCTTTCCGACCTGATCACTGGCATCAAAACGTCAATTAAGTTCTCTAAGGTGGAAGGCTACTCTATGTTTCCCACACATCAGTCTTAAACTCTCTGCACTTTACACTCAATTTGAACAATTCATGGGAATTTCCTTTTCATCTTTACGTTGCCTTTCAGCATCCAGTCCTGTGATAACATGGACTACTGTGGCCACAGGAATAATTTAGCGTCACATGCTGCCTTTCCTAGAAAGCATTTCAGACATTCACTGTACAGGGGACCATTAAATATAACAGCAATATTTCTCCTTTGCATGTAAAGCTGAATTAGCAGCAGTTTGTGAGACTGCGCCGAGAAAAATAAATTGACGTGTTGTCAAAATATTCTCTAGGTGAGTACGACAATGAGCTCCGCACATACACACTCTCCAACAAAGAATATATACACAAGGACAACATAATGAAAACACACACTGATCCCACAGATCAGAGAAAACTCAGCTTTTTAAAAATCCATGGCCTTCTTAAGTCAGCCTCGCGCATCAATACGTCTGACTTTAGATGGGATGTGAACCCCTCCTTGGTCATATGGTATGAATAAAAACATGAAAATTATGTAGATCGTTCTGTTGGAAATGTGAAGCATGAAATTCAATGGACACAACCGACAATATATTCAGTATGGTTTGGCACAAAGACATAATAGGGACAACATGATAAAAAGGTCCTGGAAAAGGTGTGTGTGTGTTCAGGTATAGTTAAACACATGAGGAGAGGTAGACACACGCACATCCATGTCACCAGGTGCTGAGTCCAAAAAACAAAAAGAAAGATCAGGTCATTCGTGTTAGTTAAACACTTAGCAAGAAGAAGTTATTTTCCTCTGTCATTTCAACACCTTCACACATCCCTAAAGAGGTGAACACTCATTGGCTGAGAGGAATCAGCTTCAATCATCAACCAACATTTTTCCAGAGTTACTCTAATCTCACAGGTTGCTGCTACACGGTCCCATAAATCCAGTGCAGCTGTTTAACTGCATCTGGCTGGCACGTCTTATATTGGAATAGGCAGCCACATCGCCTTCAGGTAATATAATTCTCAACGAATGTGTATCTGCACGTATTATACATAAATGTCCACAGGACGCCCTCTCCATCCCACATATGAAATGTAATATGGATGCCAGCAGAAGAAGCCGAGGTGAACTAAACGGTATCAAGACTAAATTTAGGGAACTAACTCAAGGACTTGACGCTTCTTTAAATGATGTATGTAAATGTGACGACCCAATGTGGTGATATTAGTAATATTTCAGTGGGAATGGGGAGATGCATAGGTTGTTATTGATACAGATGATTCCTATTTACCTCATCTTGTTCTTATTATTATGTTCATTTTATTTGGCTTGTTTGGTTTCATTTCTTTTGTCCTTTTCTTTATAACTTTGTTTAGAAAATATAACTAATGTTTCATTATGACAGCATATGTTCAAACAAAAAAAAAAAAACTGCTGTAGCCCTGTTACTGCAAGCTCTCATTTATACATCGGCTCTCTTCAGCCTTTGTAGGCTGCAAGATCTTTGGACTGACACAGTGTGTAATGACCGTACCGGCCGGCTCTCCTGATATGGGTTCACTCTGTGTGTGTGTGTGTGTGTGTGCTTGCTTGCTTAGCGCTGTGCGATATCTTCACTGCCTCGGCTCAGTGAGTTATTTTGCCTGCCGTTCCATCTCTGCTCTGCTGGCGTTTTGGGGATTTTACCGTGCGTAATTACCGTCCCCGCTCTCCCTCTCAGCAGCAGGTACAACATGTTACGTGAGCGGACTATAGAGCTTCCTCCCTGACCGTTCAGAGCAAGACTTGGAGCAGGAGGCGATCACAACTGCACCACAACTCATCTTTAAAGTCGAAAAATACTAGTGAAGCTGTCTGTTTCATTTGTATCTGTCCATGTAGTAAATACACAAACATGAATCAGATGTTTACTGGCACGAGAAATAAAGAAAAAGTAAATAATGTGGTTATTCCTCAGCGGCCTTGGAGGCACTGTAAGCAGTTTCTACTGTTACTCTACAACTACTCTAGTTCTGTCTGCTTCCTGATCATGTCAACACGGTGTTTAATGTTTGAAAAATGCATGAATGTAGAAGTTTTCTAGCCATATGTCACAAGAACACATTAAAAAGGAAAAAGGTACAAGTGCAGAGTCCTGCGAAAGACAGATGCCATCATCCCCTGCCCACCCTCCCTCCCTCCCCCTTGTGGGACACTTTCTCCAGAGACTTGAGACATATCATCTAATTACAGTATAAAACATGCCCAGTGTCACCACCAGTGTGACGACCAGTAAGTGTACGAGTATCTGAGAGTGTGTGTAAGACAGAGTATGTCACTGAGCTGTGGGTTTCGTCACCACCTCCATGACATGTGTTTACCTGCCGGAGTACAGGTTGAAAGACTTGGTAGAGGCCTGACTGGACTGTGACACAGTGAATGCAAACAAAGAACAACTGCAGTTGCATTTTACAGGAGCAACACTGGCAAACAATGAGAAATAATGTGCAGCCGAACTGCTTCCCCTGTCATGATGTTGAATTTTGGCGACTGTAAATCCACCGCCGCTCGTATCTGTGACAACACATCGTTAGCTGGACTCCTTGCTGTTAAATTAGCCATTTCTTTGTTCATTAATTAATTCAAGGCATCTGAAAATACTCGTTAAGTCTGAAGTGTTGTGTTTGTGTCTTTGAAGCATTTATAGCTCACATATGTCTATATGGAATCTACATACAGTACATCTTTCCTTGGGGGAGGAGCAGGCTCAGAGTTATTTGATGCTCGCCATGTGTAACCAAGGCACCCGTTCACTAAATCACAAAAACACATTTACATTCAGGACGGACACACCCCTTCATTGTACCTTCTGATAAATGGTAATAAGGAGTGCATATAATGAACATCGCCTACTGCATGAAAGCTTTTTGTTTTGCTGCAGGGTGAGATTCAATGTGTGTGCAGCATTCATTCATTGTAATTACAAGGAGGATGTCGTGGTCAACTGCTGCAATATCAATACAATCAGTTGTAAAATGCAACGTTGTGGTCAGTTATATACTCCACTTCACACCGACTATAGGGCCTTTACAGTCTGTGTATCTGCTATAAGTCACTATAGAATTACAGCAGCATGTATAAGAATATTAATGTGGGTATCAATAAGCAAAACCAGTATCAATATCAGTGAAGATATAATTATAGTGATAGTAATCTCTACACATAACTCAGGTTATAAAATGGGGAAGTAAACATGCAAATTGTCAGATATCAGATATCCACTAATACAGAGTTTGTCATCTGTGTGCCTTCTGTCTGGAAAGCAGGTAAGACATGCTTTTCTCATCTGCTGCATAACCTACACTCATCAATTTTTAAATGTTAATGAATTTTGATTACATGACTGGGCAATAGATGTAATGTGTGATATTCTTGTCCCTCTGCATGAATGACTGACAGCCGGATATTGAAAGCCAGCCGTTTCCAAGAATTCTCCCTCTAAGTGTGAAAAAAATAATGGGCAGCTGAGGAGGAGCAGGAGACGAGGCAGATAAATAAATATCACCTGCCTGAAGGAAAGGCAAGAGAAGTCAATCATATCTGATCATTAAAGGCTCGTGTCAATCAAGGCACAGCAGGATAAAAAATTATCAAAAAGACTCAACATCGCTTGGATGTTTAGGGAAACATGCACGACATGTTCAAGAGCTTTGATGAATTTTTCATCATGGAGCTCAACGCAGAGTCAACACAAGATTCACTGACAAGTCTTTACTCATAGCAAACCATCGTGCACTGCACCACACATGTGCTTACAAATCCTTTTTCATTTCATCTTAAACTGATGTGTATACATACACATGGGCCAAAAGCAAAACCTTCATTGGGAATATTTTGGTGCTGTTCCACATATAAGCAATAAAATGATCACCCATCATCCATCCATCCAAAACACACATCAACCTCCCTCAGAGCTTTTCATTTTTTTCAAAACTGTGCTGCAGAGTTGCAGTGACGATACCTGTTTCATGTAGGCGTAACACATAGTCTCTGCTACACGTTTCCCCTCATCGTAGCACGCCCGAGGTCCAATTGGGTTCACGTGCCCCCAGTACTCCTCATTCTGTGGGTGCACCTCCGGATCTGGGTCACAAGCATTTCAGAAAGATTTCAGACACATTTCTGAAGTCAGTGGATTCATTTTTCTGCACAGAGATTAGGAATGATATGCTATGTCTGACAGATGTGTGAACATATTCTTTGTGTTTCTGTCAGAAAAAAAAGTGGAAATACTGACTACATGCGCTTCAGAGCTACATTCAGTTAATCTCTTTGTGTGGTTTTCAGGCGTAAGTTTACTACAGTGATTTCCATCTGTGTGAATTGCTTGGTGCAAATATTTCAGTTTGTTTTGACAGATAAAAATGCGATAATGTCATGATAATGATTTAGGCTCGTAGAAGCTGCCTCTCAAACAGCACTAACCACAATTGTTGAGCTGCAGAAATAAGGCACTTAAGCTCTTGTCCAAGTGTGAATAGGAAAAGAAAAAAAAACAATCACAAAGGGCTGAAAGAGGTGGAAACAAAACCATCATCTAAAACCCTTGGCCTGGATGGTGATGCTGCAGCAGTTCTCCAATTTGCTCACGGTCACGGGAAAAGAGAATCAGCATCACTTCTACCTTGTTAAACATTAGTGGGAGACCATTTTTCTTACCTCCATAAACCTCAGAAGTAGAAGCCAGGAGAAGTCTTGCTCCAACACGTTTGGCTAGACCTACGAGACAAACAGCGCAATCACAGAACAGTCTTCTTTCGAAAAGTGGCCTTACACCCTAAGATAACCGATCAGAGAAGACAGTACGGCTGCCAAGGCTGCACGCACGGCCTACAACATGTGTCACAGAAGTGCAGCTTGTCCTTTCCAGAGTATTATCTGCAACATTGCCGACTTCATTTATCTAAAAAAAACATTTTTTAACAATACCGCTACTTGGTACACAAGAGGTTGTGGTGGCACTGCTGAAGAAAAACAGTGAGTTGGAAAACAAAAATATGAAAGAAAAGACTCCCTAATTTTTCTTAATGACTGTATAAAAGCAGATGAAAGCTCAATGACTATTGTTGGTGAAGGAGATGCACGTCTCATCACTATCATCATTTATTAAATACAAGAGTCTGCAGTATTACTTTGATCAGTATGCCAGCACCCAGACAAAATAACAAGACATGAAGTTCTGGCTTTCATCTTAAAGCTTGTAAGACAAGTATTTTCATGGATATAAGAAACAGTCAGTGCAGGTTAAATCTAAAAAATGTAATGGCAAAGAGGAACCATCTCGAAATATCTGTGGTTGTCTCAAACCAAATGAATGAAAACTCTTTCTTACAGACTAAATCTCAAAGAACCAACTTGAAACCAGCTTATTTAAAAGTATTGTGTGGTTGAGTCTTTATTTTCTTGTTGCATTTAATGACGCATTAATTTCAGTGCTCATGACAAAAGTTAAGCCTCACTTTCCGTACTCACCGAGCATGTTAAGGGTGCCGATGGTGTTGGTCTTGAGCGTTTTGATGGGGTTGTACATGTAATTGGGAGGAGAGGCTGGAGACGCCAAGTGATAGATTTGGTCCACTGTGAAGAACAGGAGAAACATAAATCATCTCACCTTGAAACAAACAAAAGCTGCACCGGTAAAATGTAATGACAGTCAAACTGAATGATCTCCTCCGTTTCACTTCTTGAATGCAGCTTTTATCATCAGCCTTGACCTTGCATTACTGATAACCGCCGGCCTTGAGGAGGGTGTACAGTGTGGCATAATAAGAGAGGAAATTAAAAAAAAAACATGCTGGATTTCTACAGTACATTCAAGGTGAAGGAGAAAAGAGAATGAGTCAGACAAAAACGCGTCCGTCTATTGTGTCCCATGTCCACTCCTGAGCAGAGCCAATTTATCTTTACTCTGATGTAGCTCAACCATCTCTCTTGGTCCATGTGACTAACAAGGCATGGGGAAAAGGTGACGTGCCACTTCATAGTTACTGAGTGAATTTTTGAGTGAATTTCTGACAGCAACAGCTCAACTAAAAGTGCTAAGAAGCTGCTTCAATGTGCTTTGGATGAAAACTACTTGTCAGGTACATGAGCTTTGTGTTTGTCCTCTGTGACTGATCCAATCTTAAATCATTCTCCTACAATCCCTGACACATTTTCTTTTCAGGCTAAATATCAACTCTTTCTGAAAGTTTGACTTTTTCCAGCTCACTTGGGTCTGTTCATTGGTCTGATAGTGTCTTTTGACAATATATTAATGTCCCCGGAGGGAAGATTGTCTTGGACAATCAATGCTGTACATCCTGCATACAGACTTTAAAACCATACACCATTTCACATACTCACACACACAACCAACAGAGATCACTTACAGACAGTACGACTAAGTTCATAGTTCATACAAAGTAATAAATAATTATTGTAAAAAAAAAAAAATTATTATTGCACTTTCTCCTATATTGCATCTTGCCTCAGTATTGCCACAGTCTCTGGGTCTAAATTGCACCTTTTGTATGTGTGGACTCCACCATCAGCATCAAAGCATCATGTTGTTTTTTAAAGTGTTTTACATACATTTTATGTGTAATCAGGATAGGATCAAGGATATAACTGAGCTATATTTGTGGTGTTTACAAGACTCTTCAATGCACCAAACTACAAACCCTTCAAAGATCATGACTTCACTAGTTAAATGTGCAGAGATAGGAGCCGTGTGATCACTAGAGTTGGATTTTTCAAGCTTGGACTTTGTTGTTTGTGTATCCTTATACATATTTACGATGTGATACTGCCACTGTTGTGTCTCCCAGCTAGTCTGTGTGCGTCAATATGCAGCCAGCATGCCAGATCATGTGAAAGGCCAAATTTTGTATCAGTATCTCTGCTGAGTTTAAATTAGACATGTGTGAATGACTCCAATCGATCACATAAAATCAGTGCATCACTTGCACTTTCATGGCATTGAATTATTCTAATAGAGCAAGCCAAGGTCATCTTACCATTAACTCGCATTCAGTCTGCGGGTGAGTTGAAGGGTTGACAACCCAAGAGCACAGCTAACACTTACACAAACATCAGGCTCTATTTCAGCTGCCCTTAGAGCACAGTTTAAAGCACAAATGTATTAAAGGTGTGTCAATACCAGTTTTGTTATTTTAAAAATAGGAAAAAAAACATCACTCTGCTGGGTGCAAGGATCACAAGGGTTGAACTTAGTCTATTTGGACCATTATCCTTGTTGCAGGAGCCAAAACGTGATGCTTGTGTGGTTTCCAATTTGTTTTGGCTGCACATGTTAATTCTGATAATCAATTCCAGTGATTGACTAAATGGTTTCACATTATTATCCTATTCATCTATTGACTGGCCAGGATTCAGACAAAGAGGGGGGAGTAGGGCTGTGACATTTTGGGGAGATTGCCAAGCACAGCACAGATTAGATCCTCACATTGGTGCCAGTGGTGTCAGGAAAGGAGTCCATGGAGAATAGGAGGAGTTCCACCCGAACGATGTGGTCACTTTAATATTGATTTATTGTTTTTTAAAAGTTAAGCAACGTGTTTCGCCCAGTGGGCTTCATCAGGCTTAGTCCCACAGCAATCATACAGTAAGTCTGATGAAGCCCAGTGATCACATTGTGTGCGGTGGAACTCCTCCTATTCTCCATTTTCTGTTAAAGGAGAATTCCGGCCATTTTTGACCCCTAAATCGTTGTCCTGATGGTCACCCAGTGTTGGGGGGAGCAAAAAACGCAACTACAGTATAATTGATGCAGGCAAACCAGAGTTACACCATGGCTACCCGGCGCTAGGGATAGCGACAACACTTAACTATGGGGGCAATTCTTTCAACCACAACAAACAGTCAAAAAACAATCAAATATCTATGGTACATGACTCGAATCCTTACGAGACACCACTGAACTCGTATAGTGTACATAAACGTTGCGTTTTTGCATGTAGTCATTCACCTCAGATAGCCTAAAGCCCCAGCCACACTATCTCCGACCGATTCATACATTTTAGTCACATTTTTTGCCCTCCCTCAACACTGGGAGACCATCAGGAAAACGATTAAGGGGTCAAAAATGGCCGGAATTCTCCTTTAAGCCTTATGGGGTTTTTTAACCGTTAATTCAACAGTTCCTGGTCAGAAACTGTGGCTTCAAAGGGACTTTGTTTCCTTTTTGCACAAACATGTCGGAGTTACAGTAAGAGTCCACTTGGTCTCTACGCAGCCTCCTTCAATGACTGCAGTTGCTTCAACGTGTAATAAACCAATCAGACTGCAATCTCCCACTTGCAGCTTCGCAGATTGCTATTATATTGGGACAGTGTTTTACACAGAATTGGATTCCATTTATGGAGTGTTGATTACATATTGTGACTGATCAGCAAGCAGCACACACATACACAAAATGCAGCTCTGTGCAACCCAGGGGAGCAAGAAAGGAGTAACAGCACAACTCACATCAACATTCAAATATCAGTTATGCTGTACTGTGAGAAATGGAAATATATTTTTGGTCCATTATGAAAATGTGGTGGGACAGACAGTAAAGGCAGTGAACAGAAAATACTGGTGGATTTACCATCTGATAAGATCTGTAGCTAACATGAAGCTTCAGCGGACTCGGGCAAAGTCGGACAAATCAAGTAGGTATCTTCAAAAGGTTTTTCTTGTTCTTCCCTCATCATGTGTAACCAGGGAAACTGTCAGTGGCCAAACAGGAACTGTGGCATGAGTGATGATCCTGTACTATACCAAAGGATCTCATTCTGATTACAAAAGCATGTTCCTAACTATGCTGTTTCCATAGCCGTCTTTGGGGGTTGGGGAGATGTAGCACCTTCTGCTTAGCTCATATTTCCTGGAAAAAAAACATTCAACTTATGTAACCCAGGAATTAGGCTTGTTCTCGGTTCTAATACTGCACCGTGCGCATCTTAATGTTTTGTGTTGCTCATTTCCATTAAGGCTATGAGAAACAAATTTCATTAACAGCATTCAGAATCTCCATTCAAAAGAAAAAACAAGCCATCACCTCATGTGGCCTTGTGTAAACCAAAATGCTGTCACCAACAAAGACCAACACTGTATACATCTGTTGTATGCTGAGAGCAATTTGCACAATGACTGCTCGGGCCGACATTTTCTGAAAACCTGGCATTTGCTTTTCAAAGGGGTGTTAGTCATCACAGACAGGGGAAAGGATATCATTTTCTTAGCTGAGATAAAATTATACTAATGCACCGCCTCCTCCACATAGGGCAGTTACAGGTTATGTCCTTACACAAAATATGAACCCTTTCTGTGAAAATTTGTAATTACTATGTCTATTGAATAAAAAGCTTGCAACCTTTGACCATCGAATCATTCTGTCAATGGCTGCAAGTGGAATTTGGTGAAAAATTGGGAGGGATTCCTTGAGGATATACAGTATATATATATATATATATATATATATATATATATATATATATATATATATATATATATATATATATATATATATATATATATATATACTTAAGTGAACAGACTGCTGATTGCTACAGTTGATAATTTCTTCTTGTACATCGAGTACAGAAGACACATGGTTAACAACTAGAAACCAAAAAGCTGAATTTTTGGTTGTGTTTATGTTTAACCAGATCCCTAAACCACATGTGTAAATGTGTAGGACCAGTGATACATTAATAATACATTTTGGGCTCAAAGCGAAGGGTCATTTCCACTGCAGGAAAATTTTATGGGGCCGTGGTCATTGGTGCATGGCTCCATAGCAGGAAGGAACCGCCCCCAAGGACGAGAACCTTTACAGGGGCTAAATGAGTCCCTGCCTCAGGGTAGGTACTACGAGCGGCCTCCTGAGTAACTCCCATGTGGGACTTGAGGTTTACTCGCTGCTGATTGCATATACTCAGAGCGGGATGTGATGCCAACAGAAAGTGTAATTTAAAAAAAAAACTAATCAGAAGAGCTGAAATGCTAAACTAAATTAAGCTAAACTCTAACATCAACAACAACAAGAGCAGACAAGATGTATGACACAACACGCAACGATCAAAACCGTTTCATGTCCTACTGTGTGGAGAAAGAGCGGCATAGAGCAGCGAGTGAAAGGACGTTTCAGCCTCATGATTTAACCAGGAACTTCCGTAGTGGAAACGTGGCTCAATAAACGTCAAGTCCGACAAAATGAAAATACGAAAGCCTCTTTTACGTGGGTCTAGAACAGCAGTGGGCAATAATTTTAACCAGAAAGCCATACTTACTCTGATAAAGTAAATGAAGGGCCACATAATTAATTGAAAATCAAATTGAAACATGAAATACACAGTGCTGAATTATGTTAAAGTACCTGGGTCGACCTGGGTCCTTGTTTCAAAAACCGATAACTTTCTGTTAGAAAATACTGACTTTGGCAGCGCTGTCAGTGTGTCAATCTGGTGTACTTTGAGGTTAAATTAGAAAACCACATGCATAACACAGTCCACATAAATGCATTATAAACTTTTAAATCAACTTAAACATCCTGCGAGTTGTCTGATAGGCACCACAGGTCACTGATGAAACACACTCTATTATGTTATAAATATGGACTCAAGCCAGACACTGTTACTAATATCAAAACTTAATTTAGTACATGACTGCATCAGTGAATGAAGAAAATAATATTCACAGACACCAGACACTACTTTTAAACAAATACAGGTTAATATATTTGTGAATATTACAATATACTCAAATCATTTTCTGTTCTGATTTTGTGAGACTCTTTTATGTGTGAATAACTTCAACTTTAACAACACAGCACAGACCTGCATCACTGAATGAGGAAAGGTTTTGGATCAGAAATTTAAGAAAAAACACACTACAAATTATCTGCTGAAGCATTTAATCCAATCTAACTTTAGACAGCACCCTCTGTTGAAATTGTGTCACGTCGCAGTTACACGATGTGACTCAGTAAGAGAGTTATTGTAGTAATCTGTCATCTGACTGTTGTCATATATTTTTCCCATTTGAGGATGTCGCAGGCCAGATTGAGATTGCGCACAGGCTGCAAAATGCCCATGTGTGGTCTAGAAGGCCATGAATGCAACATCAATTTTAGTCCTGTCGGAGTTAACCCGCACTCAGGGAGCTCAAGAGTGAGCACACCCCCCATTATGACTTTCAAAAACTCAAAAATGTGTCTCACATGGAGGTTCTGACACAGCAACAACCTGGGTATGAGACAAGGTGACTCCAATTAACCAGTTTCTACAGCAGCTAACACCTCACTCTTTCTTCCCTGTCTGTGTGTGTGTGTGTGTGTGTGTGTGTGTGTGTGTGTGTGTGTGTGTGTGCTCTGCTGCCTGCAGCTTTGTGTTTTTGTCCTCTGAGACAAATATGACTGAGGAGTCAATAAAAGGAGTCAATCACCTTTTTTAGTGGGCTTAAAATTCTGTTTAAATATGCTAAAAGGGTATAAGTATCACCTAAACATCTATACTATATTATACAACATAGGATATCGTTATATGCAAATATGACCAATATTTGTCAGCCTTCTCTGACTCTCCAGCAAATTGAGCAGTTTTTTATTAGCTCTGGCCAGACTGGACCTGTTTTGGTAAATGGTAAATGGTAAATGGTCTGTATTTATATAGCGCTTTACTATACCTGTAACAATACCCAAAGCGCTTTACAGTATATCATACATTGCATTCACCCATTCACACACACATTCACACACTGATGGCGGAAACTGCCATGCAAACTGCCATCAACTGTAAGTAGTAAGAACGATTTCGTCACATCCCAAGTTTACTCTGCTGCTCACCTTCAATATAGAGAGGCTCCACCACATCATGATTGATGAGCTCAAAGTTTTCGTGGCCAATCCAGTGCTCAACGTTTCTTTTCCTCCCTGTGAAGAAGTTGTCCACCACAGTGACCTCGTGGCCGTCCATCATCAGTTTGTCGGTCAGGTGGGAACCCACAAAACCAGCACCTCCAGTAATCTACAGGGAGAAAACATGTGTGTGATAACATTAGTAACTATGTCTTCTCTGTTAAATGGTTCATTCAATTAACAAGCAATTAAGACAGATGTTGAAGCAGATGTTGATAATGTATATTTCAATCTGGACCAAGAAGCAGCAGACAAATACATCAGTCAAATCACTGCTGTGTCTAAGAAGACCACGGTTGTATAGAACATGAACTCTCCAGATGCAAGTGTTTTAAAGGACATGGGCTGACAGTTACGATGTGAACCACTTATGATGCTGCCAAACAGACTGTGAATGTGTGTTTGATGCATACCAAAATCCTCTTCCGATCCTTTTCTGACAGGAATTTGACAGGTGGGTATTTCTGAGAAAAACTGAGAGAGAAGGGACAAACTCTTTAGAGATGGACATCTGGAAGAAATGCTTCATGCAAAGCACAACAACATCCATAAGTAAATGGAGTGCTAGAATAGTAAACACAGAGTTTTACTGCATTTTTCTTAAAAGTATACCCTCATGACATCCAACAATAACAAACCGATTTTCCTAAGGAATTATTTTCTTTCTAATAAACACTCACAGGAGCAACATGGTGGCTTATTCTATCATTATCACAGGTTCAGTTAATTAAGTGTGAGTAATGTACTCTACAGCAGGGGTGTCAAACTCATTTACTAAGTTCAGGGGCCATATACAGTGCAATTTGATCTCAAGTGGGCCATAATAACCTATAAATAAAGTAAGTAAGAACATGAGAAATAAATGTTTCCCTTTGTTCTAGTGCAAAGAAGTACAAGTACATTGCACTGGCTGAGTTTCTTCTATCTTTTTAATATTTATTAGCCGCTATCTTTCTTCTTATGAATATTTATTGTTATCTTTCTTTTACACTGTCTTTATGCACTGAGTGAGATGTGAAGCAGCTGAGAAAATGAATTTCTATCTATCTTAAGATGTTTACAATTAAGGAACTCTCCTTTTAACAAACATTATGAACAACCTGAAAGTTTCTTGAGACAATTATGTGCAATTTCAACAATATTATTTCTCTTCTGTCTTCTATGTTATATTCACAATTGGCAAATTCATCCCGCGGGCCGGATTGGAGTCTCTGTTGGGCCAGTTTTGGCCCGCGGGCCGGATGTTTGACACCACTGCTCTACAGCCTTGTTCACTACATGTTGACATGAGCACTCCACAGGCTTTCCAGAATTAACATTTCTAACATCTCTAAGCACAATGTGCGCAAAATGAGTGATTGTGAAGGAAACCGTGGGCTTCAGTAATCAATATGCTTATGCCTCAGTGTCCTACGCAATTCACCTGCAGCACTGTGGCATTTCGCAAGGATTAGATGGACACTTATGCATGGGTTTGCAATCCTGTGCAATAGTAGATTAAGAACCTGGGACTCCCTTGGGTATCGCAACCGATTAGATTTTATTGACACCAATGGTCCAACTCCTTATCAACTTCTTTAACGATTTCTGATCAATGTGTGAGGAAAGATAATTGACAGCTTCTCAGCGTCAATGCAAATGTTTCATTGCCCAGAGTCTTAAGCCAATCTGTCACCTGAGAGTTAGCTGTAGCAAGAGTCTGTCATCATCTAAAATGGATGAAAAGTTTGGGTCTTTGAGCAGCGTTTGTTTTCATTCAGATGTTCTTAGTTAAAGAACAAATCTCCCAAGTGCCCTCCTGCATGGCCCTAACATTAGACAGAGGATATTTACCTTCATTAAATACGGTTGAGAAGCAGTAGCACAGAGCATCAAATATACAGCAGACCTGCTTTTTAAACCACGTTGAGTTGAAAGATGTAACCTAACTTACTTTATGTTTAACTACTGTGTGGTCAGTTTAAAAAAGAAAAAAGGTTTAAAGTTAAAACTGGCAAGCAAAATTAATATTTGTTATGTTGCATTACAACTGGGACTGTTGTCATCTTTCTTTGTGAAATAAAGCGAGTGGCCATGACTCCAGCAGCGTAGATGAGTGCTTTTGATATTATTGAAAATCCTAATATACAACTGTCACAAAAACATGCCAGCATTGATACAAGTAAATTGATAAACTGAGAGGAATCCAATTGCAATAGTTTGCACACTTTGGAGCCAGTTCTTTTTCTTGTGCCAAAGCCATCTTGGATGTAATCATCGCAATAACTGTCTTTGGACTGCTGCTTCACTAGTATTTAAGGCATGAAAAAGTGACACAAACAATTAACATCCTAGAAAAAGGAGTAGATGATATTGTCCCTGTTCATGGACAGTAATCACAAACACAACATGACCTCGAGAATTACAATGAATGTTTCCATCCAGCTGGTAAATGGGGGAAGGAAAGCCAGATCTGGGTGTGTGGAGACATTAATGCTCAAACCTTTGTTCAAGATCACGGATCTTTTCTCTGAGAGGAGCCACAGCCTAGAAAGAGAGAAGAGAATGACATGTGAGTGGAAAGCACAAGTAACCTCTTCGTAAATGTTAATACATCAGAAAGATGTGTGACTAAATCAGCACGTTAATGTAAATGTACTGAAAGTTTAATTTCAGTTTCTCATTCATTCATTTAAGTTTCCTTTAACCACAGAAATGCATGATTGTACAACAAACAGGAATAATAATGCAACAAACTAATCCATATACAGAAAGAAAAACTAGAACATTGAACAGATAAGAATGTAAAGCACAAACTTCACTATTATTAGAAACAAATGTAAAACAAAAACACTTTGTGGAACAATAAAGTTTATCTTGATCTTGATTTGAGAAGATCTCTCCAACTGAGTTTCCAATACTACAGCCATGTTCCACACCCCCTACTCTCTCTTTAGTCTTTTTTTACACTGGCTGCTACAGTAAAAGTACCAATCTTTATCATTAGGCCTAGCAGCTCTTTGTAAAAGATCTGGCAGTACTGGACAATCTCTGATTCCCAAACACCAGCACATTGCGACTGCATTAAAAATCAAGACAGTAGGGTGGCATCAGGCCAGCTTTGTTGGAATCAAGCACAGGCGGCATAATGACACATCCTCTCTGGTGGCTGTGCAAGGGTAGATTAGGTCCGACATGGGGAAAATGAAATGCTGATCCCAACCCTCTCATACTCGTGCCAAATATCTCTCTGACCTTCTCTAGACCTGGCATTAAGAAGCATCTTGGGTGATCCGATCACTGGCGGACATCTCCAAGTACAGGTACGAATGAACCCAAGGCTCTGAGGACACACTTGATCACTCAGATCACATTCAGAGGTGGTCCGGGCCAAATATGGCCACATTCTTTTGGCAGCGTCCGCAAATGTGTCCATGGGTCACATTGAACAACTGCCGCCTACTGTAGTCAACAGCCGCTCACAGAGCCACATACTCATCTGTGAACCAACTGTGTTACATTAAAGTATGACCATAGGCATGTAATAGATTGGAAAATGGATTCTGCTGAATGGTAAATAAAAAATGAAGAAGAGAGTAGTAAACATGAAATGCACTGCATGAAAATTGTCACAGTCACACACAAAAAAAGCCACTAGATTATGAGAGCGTCGAATATGATGGGCAATTTAGTTTGCCTGGAACACAATAGTCTGTGTGCTGTTTTTTTTTTTATTATTTCTTCTTCCTTCAATATCTGGCAGAGGAGGCATGGGAGGAGAATTGCTATCTCCTGCCAGTTAAGAACAACAGATTTAGTCTTCACGTCGTCTGTGTTTATTTGCATATAGAGCAGGGAAGTGAGATCCCATCACAAACAGTTACTTGAAATGTGATTGTTGACATATTCTCATCACAGCAGCTGTTCACTTGTGTTCAGCTCACCCAAGACACTTGTTAATGCTGCACATGACCATGGACTTTGTTGCAGTTTAGTTATAACTGCATAAATAAAATACACCCTCCTTCACTCAATTCACCTCAGACATTGACAGAATGTGACAGAAACTTCCAGTGTCTTTCCTTTTGTGCAGCACAAACGTGTAACATAATGGAGCGTGTATACCAGTGTATAATCTACACTACTTTACTTTATATGTTATGTCATCTTGTCATTTGTTTAGTCTTTTTTTCTTCCTGCAGGCAATGTGCTACAGATCTTCTATGAGTGAGATCATACAATAGACAGCCAGTACCAATCATTTTTCTGTGTTTCATTGTAGCAGCAACAATTACCCTTCAGTTAGGAAAAGTAATTCACAAAATCTAACAACTAATTCATTATATGTATTAATGTATGGGAATTAACATGGGCTAAACCGTGAAACAGTCGAATAAATTAAAGGAAATCTCAGTCTCAGCACATGAAGTTGTCAGTGAGTCAGTAGCTAGATGCAAATTAAAGAATAAAAGGATTTTAAGTCTTTGGTTACTTGAAGTCGCAGATGATAGCTTTCTTCCCTTGAAAGTTATGAAGGAACACAGATGTAAAAACGGGCACTTCCACGGTCACATAATAATTTCTCTGTGTATAAAAATTAAGAGTTGCTTTTGCAAACTGTATTTTTTGTCATTATCATTAGGTAGTCATCATTACAGTTTGTACTTCAAAATGATTTCAGAGCAGCAGGAAATTGCCTGTGAGATTGCAAGAAATGCGATGGATTTCACAGGCAAGCCGACTCTTTTAACTTTAAGGTCAACCTGATAACAAATTGAAATTATTTCAGTGAGCACCTGCAACACATGATAAGCAAACATTTCAATTCAATATTGAGGCAATTATAATTTGTGTTACGTAGCTGACTTTTCAGTTGTAATGTGTGTGTATATGCATGCAAAGGTTGTCTGTTGAAGGGGGGGGGGGGGGGGGGGGGGGAATTATGTTTTGGAAAAACTGTCAGATGCTGGTAATTAACTTGATAACTTGACTTGATATAAAATCTTACTTTTTTTAGATGTAGAAAACTTAAATATACAGTATGGGGTATGAAGGACAATGGAAAAGGGTTCCAGGGCTATAATATATTGCTTATTTAATTAGGTACAAGATGTGTGTCACATGCAGCATGTGGTTGTGTTTTCTTGAAATGTGGTTTCCAACTTTGTTTTTTTATCCTGCTCAGCAGACATTGTTTAAAGGTCAAAGCAGAGTAAAACAGAACAAAAAAAACAAGTCTTTAGTGCTTTAGTGAATTCATCAACTTTGAGCAAGCAAAAACAATTTAGGGATATTGAGGATTTTTTAAATTATGATTAGCAGTATATGCACTTTGACGAATGTGGAAAAATGGACCTGTAAAAGACAACAGATTAGCAGCGTGAAAACAAGATTTTAGTCAAACTCACTTCATCAATTCTCTGCTCCAGCTTTATTTCTCCATGTTCTTGTATTGATCTGTGATGACAGAAGCACAGCGACAACAGGAGGTTGATGACATGACGCAATGGCAACCATTGGGAGAAAATGACTCTTGACTTCAAGCACATAATTGACAACAAAACACGACCTTTGACCCCCACCAGCAACAACAGTGGCATATAGGAACATTGTGCTAAATATAACTCAAAAACACAATACCTACGTATTCTGTTTAACATTTATGGCAAAAACAGCAAGAGAGATATGTCTATTTTAGTCATCAAAAGGAAACAAATACCACAGTATGAGCCTTAACGGCTGACAGAGACCTTTGTAGTGTTTCACATCATCAAAATACCTGTTCAGCCCAATCACAGCAAGAATTCACACAGTATTTCAAAGGAAGGAGAAAAGGTGGAGGAGCTGTGACATTTACTAATGGAACTAACTATATTTGTTCCAATACTTTAGTTAAATAGATAAATCTAGTGCATTTCTTTATGTTTTGGTTATGACTCATGACATAGGGAGAAGCTGTAATATGCGATATAAGGTACTGTATATAATATGCACACAAGATCACATCATCATCCAGTCTGCTGGAGGACCAGGTGAGGGAGAGGGAGCCACTGTGTGTGTAAGTTTACTATGAAAATCTAGCATTAATCAGTCCTCAATTTACATTTTCATGTTTCACTTGATATTTCAAACAGTAAGAGTTTTTTCGACTCTTAGGTATTTGACATTTTAAACTTGCAAATACCAAATCCTTTAGCCCACGGGCATGAAGGAAGAGCTGTTTGAGTTGTTTGTTTGTCACAGGAATCACATGTAAAACATGAAAATCACACACATAAATCAATACATGGAAAACAACGGAGTTAGTGTCACTGCAGTTACAACAAAGAATGCCAACTATTTTCACTCAAAGCATTTAGGTAATGAAGAAATAAATTACTATACCTCATGTTTGTGTATGTTCCCCAGACAGCTGGAAGAGAGAGAAAGAGAAACTTGTCATACAAATGGCAGCATCATGAATACAAAGCAGACGCAGGGGCAGACGTAGGGACAGACGCAGCGCTGTTTCCTGAGGACGTGGGATGGGGGTCTCTTAACATTGGAGGGGGGGGGGGGCACATTAAGAAGAGAGACAAGATGTGGATGGACAAGCTGGCTCTCTGTCGGCAGCGAGCTGGACCCTCTGGTGATGATGGCAGAGGGACAGACCCTGCACAAACTGCTGTCTATCGTGGACAACGACCGCCACTACACACTTTTTTACTTCTATTTGTTTATTTGAATGGAACAGTGCACATATTGGACATAACATGTAAATATGCCGGATTATAGTAAAATGCTAATTGACGTCTGTAGTCCCATTAACATAAAAACAGTTCAACAGCAGTACACATTACACATAATATACTGTATATAAAAAAAAGTAGACGACACAAAAAGGCAACTATAACAATGGAAAACAAATTGAGAAACACATTCCACAGGTAAGGGGACCATAAGAGTTTCGTTCTGGGAGATAAAGTGCATACGTGCACGAGTGCTAAAGTACAAAAGTGCATAAGTGCATAGGTGCCAGGTTGTATTGCACGATGCCCTATAAAATACCCTATAAAATAATAATACTCTGCTATAATGAAGCAGTGTGTTCAGTCAGTGGCAGGTTGTTGCTGTGACAGAGCTGCTCAACACAGAGAATCAGGAGATGCTTTGTCCGCAGAGACACTGGGCTCTTCTAGCTCTTACCGAAGGGGGCAGGGAGGAGTGCTAGGCCTGATGCTCTGCTCTGTGGTTGCCATATTTCACCAGCGATAACAGCCCCAGCTCATTATGTACTTGAAGTCGCTTTATTTACGGTCATTGCAAAATCATTTTTGCATTATGTAATTACACAGATATCTGCCAGCCCTGAGCCGCGTGGCAATTTGACGATATAAACAACCTCATATGTAAAGGACACTGTCTTATCAAAATGATGTCAATGTTCAGGCTAATGTTTTTGTGTACAGTATATTGCACATTCTGTGAGTATTTAACTGTGTGTCATGCCATCAAATCCATAATTTGGTCCCTTGAGACGCTAATGATCCAGTTCACTGAGAAAGTATCCAATAAAATGGAAGAAGTCTTTTTCCATCCACTCATTAGCTGACAATCAATAGCCCATAATGACAGTGTGAAATGGGTGTAATCATACCTTGATCTCAACCTGCATCAGATTATATGGGCATCAATTTGAGGCATGTCAGATTGTCACACCACTACTTAAACAGAAAACAATTAAACAGACATGTGTAGGTATGTCATCGGCACATGTTTTCATTCCTGTGTGCATGTGTTCTTTCTCCTAAACACCAATAAAAAGAACAATATACAACATGTACTGTACTATACTATAATACATGCCAGTTGTGTGTATTCTGTGTTTTCATCATGTATCCAGGTCTGGATTTTACACATCAGACTTAGCAGCAGTCACACTGAGAATTTTATCCTAAATTTCTGACACTGAAGAAATTCTGCTTCAAGTCTTTCTTTGGTCGCCAAAGCTCCTGATCAGCAGTGAGAGGATGTGTCTCACAGTTTGATCTAATAGTCACCGTTTAGAATTAACTGTGCAGATTTTACATTTCTCATACAAATGTAAATACTTGTCACAGTCCATTCAGTTTAAACTTGACTGTACTTATTGCAGGCACAGTTAGCTACAGCCCTGCAGAAACAAATTAATGAATGAGCCACATTGCCAGAGTTAAAAAGTTAGTTAAAACAAAACATGATGAGAATCATAAAAATGAACAAACCTGCCACCAATGTCATATGCAGCCCTGCCCATAACACAAGTTTGTGTGTGTAACAATATGATGAAAACTATTACTATCACTTGGTAAGTCAAAATGACACCATGCTCACTGTGCATCATCAACACAACCCTCAAACCAGCTCCTCTGTTCAGCAGAGCAGACCAAACATGTACACTAAATGCAGTTAGTGAACCAAAATAAACATTTAATTTCTGCCCACAATAGACAGTTTAGTAATACTGTAGTTAAGGAACCTAAAAACAGATATATCACTTTATTTCACATTCAATAACAATAGGGCTGCAATAAAAGAATCAACTGCTGATTTCTTCTTTTAACAAAGTAATTATTTAAAGTAGAAAGACACATGTTTCCAAAAGTGACATCTCTACACCAAAGAATTGGGATTTGGGAAGCTGCAACCTGTTAAACACTTCCACAATAAGTGGAGCCACCTTCATGTCTTTCAGCAATTAATCATATACTTAAACTTTCTTACAGAGCAACAAGTTTTTAGCAAGATGGAAAATATCAACTATTTTTTACTGTACGTTGAGCTTGATTGCTTCGATGTGAGCTTATTCACGATTTTCAAATGATGCCCATCCATTCAAACAAGGTAAGTATGTGGAGACTTGACCAATGTGATTATGTTGTGTCACTTTAAATTCACATAAGTTTGGACAGTTTACTTTGGATATCACAGGTGAAATAAACAAATAAACTGTCACTGGGATAAGAAGAGGCACAAACACACATTTGTATACTTACAGGCAATGTAGGCGATCAAAGCGAGGGCAAAAAGCAGCTTCATCATTCTTCTGTTTAATCCTGATATCAGCCAGATGACCCGCTTCATCATCCAGGAAACCAACAATATATAGCGACACGTTCAAGTCCAGCTACTGCATTTTGAGTTACAATTGCTCATGTCCTCGGATTAGTCCGGGTGTTTTTTCTTTATAGTTGGTCAGTCAGGCAGGTTGGTAGTGACTTGGCAGACCTAAATAAATAAATAAAAAGTAAGTAAGTAACAGGCGAGTTAGCTGCTGCTGTTGCTGCTACGTCAACACCAGCAGGACCAGTTTACGTGGCTAACGTTGTACACACACCGCACAGGTAGTTACAAACACTATCAGGTGGCAAGCAGCACTAGCGAAGTGTCAACAGTCACAACCACAATTAAACGTCTTTAACAGCGCCATTTATCCACAGGCTATGCAGACAGCTGCATACAAGCACAACGCTTCTCTTTTAGACATATATTTATAAAGGTACCTTCACAGACTGCAGCGGTGTCGTTGGGACCCAGTCTGTTAGCCGTTAGCCGTTAGCAACACGCTAGCAGCGATTAGCTACCGAGCAAGCTAAACTGACGGCGCATTTTTTTTTATTCCGTTCACAAACAGCGGCCGCTAAAATGTAAAAAATAAAATAAAACACACGCGAATTCTGCCTTGCGGTTAGTTCCCGTAAAGTGCCGATGAAATAAAAAACACCAGGGTCTCATTTTAAGGCAGCATACATCTCCCAGTTCGTCCCTTTAAGTTGGGCCGAGGAGTAGCAGAGCAGCGATCGATCGGAGCTCGATTGAGCAGCCTGGCTGTTAGTTTCGACTGTGTGACGCTCGTCTGACTTGGCCAGCCTCTCGTAAAGTAATAAAATAATAATCATAACCGATTCATTTTATTGCGGCTTTTTTTTTTTTTTTTTTTTTTAGCTTACATTTAGTAGTTATAGCAAAAATGATGGCGGCTCCGTATCATATTTATTACTTCTTCAACTCACAAAACTAACTGCCATTTATTTTCGACCCCCTGTCACAATGGTTCATTCATTCCACCAAAAATTTTCCACGGTGCTTGAATGCAACCTGTTGATTTTCCCCATTTCAGCCACTGAGACTGAGAGAGAGAGCCGACACCGACAGGCTGTTCCTGAAAGAGACTTTAAATGAAAACTCAGTGCTTTCAGAGAATTTCTAATATTGAGTAGGCCTAGGCTATCTATATCAATAGACTGGCTCTGGTGCTTTTTAACCATGAGAAGAGATAAACCGTATTTTTCTCCCCCATACAAATCTGGATCACTCACTATGAAGAACCTGCAACAAATCCCAAGTTTCTAACTCCACGTCTTGATGATGTCTGATTTAATATGATCCTCTCATAGCTCAACATTTCCTCATTAACCTTTAGTGCCTATAACCAGAAAAAGGGTTTTCCTGGGAGTTTTTCCCCAGTCGGTGTGAGGGTCTAAGGGCAGAGGATGATATGATGCCATAAGGCCCTTTGAGACAAACTGTAAAAATGGGCTATGCAATTGTCTTGCCTATTGCAAAGTCAGTGATGGAGTGGGTTCATTTGAAGGAATTTACTTTGGGAGATTAAAATTCTTTAATTAGACTTGGATTGTTTTATGCCAGCAAAAGCCAAAGCTGTAGGCATATAGGCTTTTGAGTTGTCTGTCTCGTGAATAAGATATCTCAGTAATAGGCCTACCTGTGGGAAAAAACACCCTTTAAATTAAATAAATTAAAATTGAAATTGAAATTGAATTTGGTGCAAACATTCATTTGGACCAAAAGAACATTTATTACATTTAGGTGGTAAGGTCAAAACTACAGGTCAGTAGCTATGACCCATAAAACCATTTTTGAGCATGACGCAAAAATTCACACAACAATTAGGACAACGTTTCGGTCAAATGGATAATATAACTCTGGATAAACAGTCTGCTGCTGCCTTCAGATCTGTGTTTGACCTTTGAGATTATCAATTTCCACACATAGGCTACCCCCTTTTGAAAATGAAGTTCCCTTGTGTACAAATTCAAACAGGCAAACATCAAAAATGCACTTACCCTTCCCTCTGACTGGAAGATAAACAAGGACGAAACTGATTATTTATTTACTTTTGCGCAGGATAGCTCATATGGGCAATAGATATATGGGGTGATTTCCCTCACTGACCGACTGATCTTCTATAAGCCACTGTCAAGGCAGCGGTTGAATTTAATCTTAAATTATCCTCTGAAGCAGTCATTTCCTTTTTCTCAAAGGCCAATACAAGTCAACCTAATGAGGAGCTAATGGGTTGAAACTGAAAATTTAATGTGTTTCTTTTCAAGAGAGAAACAAGATTTTTTTTTAAACTATCAATTATCAACTCTTCCCACTTTTCAAATGTTTTACCCCAGAATAAACTATTAGAGAGCTATTATAATTAAATTATCCTTATCCTTAGCTCGACAGTCTCTAGTCTTTAGGCTTGATTTATACAGTTTTATAGCCAATTTAATTAAATTATCAGAGTCTCAGGATGTTTTTGGGTGTGCTGATAAGAGGACATCCATGCACAGACACAAGTGACATTGACTTGTGCATTAACACATTGGCCGACATGTTGACAGTTCACTCAGCATGTTGACAGTTCACTGAGGGTGTCAGAGAGGTTTCTCTTATGGTCAAAATTGCAGTCACTTGATTTTACCAGGAAGACCTTAACACTAACCCACACAAAAAATGCTGTTAAACAATAAATGGTAAAAAAGAAAAGAAAAAATGAATGTCAGTTTAATGTGTGTTGTTTGCCATTTGGTTCAGACTTTAATCTACCCTGGAATATCTCAACTGCTATTTAAAGTATTGCCATGAAACCTGGTACTGACATCAGTGGTCTTCTTCATATCTCCTAATAACTCATGGCAGCTGCCCGAGGCAGACATTTTTAAGTATATTCATGCTTTCCCCCGATCCTAATAACTTTACTGATCCGTGAAGTTGAAATCTGCCCACTGCTACCAGGTCACAGTTTTCTCTGGGAAATATTTCAACAATTATTAGACAGACGAACCTTAAATTTGGTATGATCTCTTGTGACTCTGGAGATCCCCTGACTCCTCTATCATCCTCATTCAGTTAACCTTTGGATGAATTACCATTAAAATTGGCACACACACACATAGGCTATGCGAATCTTCGAATTTAGTGACATTGTGCAGCCTCAGATCCATACGTCAATCAAATATTTCATACTTGTGATCACTCAAAGGGTTAAAACTCCATCAAAATGTATCTAGCTGAGACATGGTCTAATAAAGTTCTGCTGTTGACTAAACGTGTTGCTACAATTTTGACGTCTTCAGATTTTTTTCCTTTCTCCATTAACGTTGGTGTTAAGTGGCTGAAGTTGTGCCACAAATAACCTTGCAACCATGCACTAAAAAATAAATTCCACCTCCATGGAGACAGAAACCAGACCACCACACTTTTCAATCTTATACTCAGTGACAAACAGTTCAGAGATATATGGATGTTTTCACATTTCACAGCACGTAACTTCTCAGTATCTTTGATTAACAGGCAGATTGGTGATTGCATCACCGTAGTGCAGAGTCTAAAGCAAATAATCTGCATAACCAATAAGAAGGAAGACAGGTTGGTGGTTCAACTGAGTGACGTCAGATCACATACTATAATCCCACCTGCCTTTTGGCTGAGGAAAGTAAACAGAATATTAATATCATGCAGGAAGTTGGGGATCCATGCATGGAGGCTGCATTCATTAAAAGGAAAAACTGGATAAATATGGTCTGACAAGAACGACAGTGCAACGAAATTCATTTCCTGACTGTCTTTGTACTTCAAGCTTGGAAAGAAGGTACTGACATGAGCACTCAGCTGGGAATAATCCAGTTAATCGGATCTTGAACGGCACAGGTCATTGATCAATTGTGCTGTATAAAGCACAATTATCTCAGTAAACAACCCTGTGATGAAACAAATTTTTCCAGTTGACTGTTTTTTTCTCAAGACCATGAAATGTGCTCGAAAAAAGGCAATCCACTGTGTGACAAAAACAAAATTGAATGCAAGCATCAGAGGCTATAATCACAGCGTTACTATCTGAAACCTTATTTCTTAATTAGTTAATTTGATATTACATGACAGCGGTGTGTATAATCTCTGGAGCTGACTAGAATAACAAATTAAACCTGCATCATCAACTAAATTAAATGTCAGAAGAAGAGGGAGAGAGTTTTAATATTCCCTATTACCAAGACATTAAACGTGAGGCGGCATTAGGAGGCTTTTCATGGCATATTTTAATGTGGTTATGTCATGGGCTGCTAAAATTCCTTAGAGACAGTTTCTAGAATAACCCATCTGTCAGGGAGGTTTGGTGAGGGATCTGACAGCTGTTAACTGTGGGGATTGACGTGAAAACAGCCAACACAGAGCCTCTGCCTGGTCATTTGTGGCCCCGACTCCCATCACTGGAAGTAAAAACACAGGGGACTGCACACACAGAGAGGACCGCCCCTTTATGCCGTTCTCTCTCCTCATTGGATAAAGGTTGTAGGATACAAGGAAAGTTTTCTCCTCGGCTTACAGCAGAGCAGAGTGACTGACAGACCCGTGTTTCAGACCAAGCACTCTATAAGTGATTGCTGTCGGAAGATATAACTATTTAAGACTTATATTAACACAAATATTCTGCTTACTTCTGCTTTAATGGAATAG
The DNA here is from genome assembly GCF_905171665.1 of Trachurus trachurus. NCBI lineage: Eukaryota > Metazoa > Chordata > Actinopteri > Carangiformes > Carangidae > Trachurus > Trachurus trachurus. Next base: position 19,867,574 of record NC_139899.1, read on the forward strand.
ATTCCTGTCTATTGAAAAAAAGTGAGTTAGAAATGCAATGACTTCTGTGACAGTTTTTCTTTTACTTATGTAACTCACAGTTTGATAACAGTTTCATTTTACATGCAGCAAGCCCATCATTCTTACTGGTGTTAGGTCCTTGAAAATCCTGAGTGTATTCACTGCTCTAGATTTACAGAGTCTCCTGCTGTTTTGCTTGAAACGTGGATTAGCATTTTGCCAGACATCCTGTTTTCACCAGCGGAAGTTTTCTCCTTTAGGATGTCCAAGATATGACTCATCATCATCATCACATAACCTTAGGTTTGTAGTCACAAGAAGGAAAAAAAGAGAGGAAAGTCAAACCAACTACACTAAGAATACCTGGCAAAAATCAAATCAAATCAAATCAAAAGGGAACATGGGCTGTGGCTGTGTTGTATGATTTTATCACTGGGCCTATAGGTTACAGCTGACATGTTGGCGGTGGGAAAAGCACAGGTGGGAATGAAATGATTAAATTAATGATGTTTGACTTCAATTTAACTGCTGGACTCTGGTGTTTTGCACACAGGATCACTGTTTGTCATGGCTTATGGACACATCAATAGAAATTAGCCATTGCCAATGTCATCGGTTTACTTGTGCTTTTTCTGTGATCTTAGGTCAAAAATATGACCATGATTTGATACTATTACACAGTACATGCACAGAACACTGAAAAGTTCAGATGCAGTGACCGCAGTCACAAGATCAACCCACCTTCAGATGAGCTTAGTATTTATTCAGTTAAATTACTGCTGAAAATTATCGCTGTTGCAGTTTATCTGATTTGCAAAAAGAAAATCTGCTTAATAGAAGCTGAAGCGAGCACGATGTAATAAGTGTAGGACAAAGCACTCTTTGGTTGCCACATGTGTCTTTGACCTTAGAGCGATTCTAAGATTTTTGGACACCTTTGCCCTTTTTACTGCTTTTATTGACATTTCCCCTTTGGTGTGATGTCAGAGCATGTGATAGCAGCCTGAAAGACAACAACTGTGACCAAGAGACACTGAGAGGCAGCTTTATCTGCTCTTATACAGTGTAAACCATAACATGCCATGTAAATCTCATGATATTAACAGAAATATGATATTCCACAACATTTGCAAAAGTTCAGAAATAACAGGGCGATCCACCTACAGCTGTGTTTGTGCTTTGAGAGATGAATGTACAAGAATGTGTCTGCTTTTGTTACATGAAATAAAAAGAATTATTTGAACAATAACACTGCCTGAGAGTAAAAGCATCCAAGGTCATGAAAAAACAGTTAGAGATTATTGTTACTCTGAGAGATTTTAAGCATAAGAACGTGGCTTCAGTTCCATGGAAGCTGGAGAAACAGCTGACGTCACTGTGATGATTTATCTTGATGCCTCGGGCTCAGCGATTGCAGCAGGCTGTGTTTCATGGCTGCACTATTAGGATGTGCTTAGCTTGCAGTTCTCATCACAACATATTTAAATTGTGCCTTAAAAACCCTTTAAAATACTGTCAAAGGATGCGGGCTGTTAAAGGATGTCACAGTTTAAGCTACTTTGGTGGTTTCTTGCTTTAAATAGCCTCATATTGTTGCTTTGGATTATTTTATTTAAAGATTAAATACAGTAGTTATTGTTGAAGTTATCTAGGCAGCTGCACTGTAAGTGAAGTTATCAACAGCCCTAACATTTCTCAACGCGATTTCTTGTGCAGATTTTAAGACATAAGATATTATGTAGACAACCAGTTGTTTCTCACCCTGCATACAAATGTATTGTGGGTTGTTTTTTTTGCCACAGCTCACAAGGGGTTGACAGCTGGATGATGAACTCTGTTGTCTCTGGGTTGGACCTTGTCCAACTGACATTTGTACATATCCTTTAATCAGAGAGCAGTATGTCTAAAACTCCCCTTAAACAAAATGTTAAAAGCAAGTGTAAAGCAGAAGATAAAAATCTGTCATGCAGTTTGGATGTCTGCCTGCAACCTCTGCAGCCAACATTAGAATTACAAAGTCTGAGACCAGAGAATAATGCTCCAAATATCATGGTGCCTGCAGACACAGAGAGACACAAAAACATGACGAAACATGGAGAATTTTTAGTGTGAATGTTTTTGTTCCCTCTCTTCTTATTCTAATGGGAAAAATTTGTACAATCATGTGAGCGCTCTCATGTAACCCCATTTTAATCCCTTTGTAGTTCAGACTGAAGTGTCTGTTCCACTTAGAGCTGAACTGTCCTTCCCTGCACTAAAGTAGTAGTTCTTTATCTGCACTCCTCCCCTTGTCATTTGGTTTATATTCCTGAGATCTTACAGCTACTTTATAGCTGTCAGCTGGTGGAAGATATACTCTCAGATCCTTGTTTGCTATAAGAGACTGCTTTGTTCTTAATTTAGGGCTCTTGTTATGTGGCAACCATTGATCTCTGTATGACAGCTGAGCCCATTTGCAAATATTACATACAGTATCTGAGTGAAGCCAAAGCCAAAAGATGTCTACAATAGCTCACGATTTCAGTCTCTCCTCGTGGTGTTGCATTCAGTTGCGCACACCAGAAAAGCTTGAGAGAGAGAAATCCAAACCCTGCTTAGTCTTTCAACTTCTGTCCAGTCACTCTAAGTTTGTTTGTTGGATTTTTCATTTCACCCAGAAGTCACAGATATTATTGAGCCAATTGTTCAGCTAAAAAAAAAACAAAGAAAGAAAAAGCTGAGCTCGAGCTCTACCTGTTCCGCTTTAGCAGCAACACAATACATCATCTGACAAGAACACTTTCCTGGTAGACCGCTTGTAAAGTGAGCACAGCAACTCCATTGCATCACAGCCGTAGATGTATGACTCACACCGGCTTTAGGTGGTAATCATCCCTCCGTCACCTGTAGCTGTCAATTCAGAAATACTGAGAAGACTGTTCTGCTCTTGTGCTGTGAGGAGAGCCCTGAGCCTTTTGTACATAAAAACTAAAGCCCCCATAATGTCGGTTTGGCATTTCTTGGGTTATGACAGATGGAGGTGTGATGTCCAATAATTTTGCACGATAATTTCAATAGGCTATACATTATATTTGATGTCAAAGCCTATATGAAATAACTGCCATGGAAATAAAATAAAATAAAGGGAAGTAAAGTTAGTAAATTAAAGCAAATGAAGATTAAAAGGAACCACACGCATAGGCTACATACACACATCCTCCATGACCCCTGTCATCCCTATGCCTCGTGACGTAAGAGTCGCCTTTAAAAGACGCTGGATACAGGAGCGGAGCGCACTTTACGCAACACTGTCCATCCAGTGGGAGTCTCCAGTATGAGCGCATTACAGTTACAGTATTATAGTCAATCCAGAGGCAGTGAGTTAGAGATGAGAGACTTATTAATCATAGAATAAACAGTTAGAAGAGCCTACTTTAAGTCTGGGATGAATAACAAGAGAAGCTGGTGCGCTCACTTGAATTTGGTGCGAGAGAAGAGGAGACGCACGATGCGTTAAGGTAACAGGTGCCACTCTTTGGTTACAATGTGTTTTTTCGCCTTTGTGCCAGTGTCGGTTTTGTAGGGAGGCAGATACGAGCTCTCAGCTTCAACGGAGGAATGTGCGTTTTGAACACGACGTGAGTCGCTCAGGTCTTATGCCCCAGACGGGACAAAACAAAAAAACAAAAAAGAACAACCAGCATGGAGAGAGACTTAAGAAAGAAGCTGCTGTTCATAAACTTCAGAGGGGAGCGATGTGACCGACCTTAACTACGAAGAGTGAAGGCAAGCTCCGATGAATGGACCGCAGCATGTTTTCTGGTCAGGCTGGTCTGAATTACAGCTTCAACCTGAGCGATGACCGGGAGCCGGTGGACACGCCGCCGGGCAGAGGGGACCTCTCCCCGGCGGGCTTCGTAGTGCTGTCCGTGGTGCTGGGCTTCATCATGACTTTTGGCTTCTTGAACAACTTCGTCGTCCTGCTTCTGTTCTGCAAATTCAAGAAGCTGCGGACGCCGGTTAACATGCTGCTGCTGAACATCAGCGTCAGTGACATGCTGGTGTGCTTGTTCGGCACCACTCTCAGTTTCGCCTCGAGTATCCGTGGGAAGTGGCTGCTGGGGAGCAGCGGCTGCAGCTGGTACGGCTTCATCAACTCCTGCTTTGGTACGTTTTTCTTCTTTCTTTTTCTTTCTTTTTTTTTTCTTTATTTCTTTTTCTTTTTTTTCTTTTTTTTCCCAAAAACGTTTTCAGACACTTTGCAGACGCCTGAGCAAAAACACATATGTTGTATTATGTTATATTATACATAATGACAGCTCTATATCAAGTGGATGAAACACTTTTTATGGACATACAGTAATAGACACAACAGGATGTCCGACTGTTGTGTTTTGCATTATATACAGTAGTTTGCATAAACAGTTAAGTAAAAGTGATTAGATAATAGATAATAGATATCAATATGTATATATTTTACACATTTTAATGATATACTGTATGATAATAAGGCTACATGTACATACAGGCTACTAAGCACTTGCACATACATGCTGACATGTATGTACAGTACATATCACAGTAGGCTATACATACATTCATAGATGCATCTTGGTGTCGATGTGCAAATGTGGGAAAGTCAGTTTATGTGTATCAGAATGCTTTGCTTGTGTTTGGGTATTTACTCAGGTGTGTGTGTGTGTCTGGAAGGCACCGGAAGTTGCCACCACAAGGTGCAGTAGTCAATGTCAGTTGCTGCGAACATGGCACCTGGTGCAACATTTGTGTGTGTTGTTGCTGTTTGCTCTGTGGATGTGATGGGCAGCCCACCTCTCTCGTCATGAGCTCAAGACCAATCCTGGACATTGCAGCTATAGATACCAGGCCTGTCATATCAGACTTTGAAGGTTAAGGGACTACGGTCTAGTAGTTACAGGTAACACCTGTTCACTCACATGGTATTACTGTAGTTTTATTCTCAATAGAATAAAGTGAAAATCGATCAGTCGAGGCTCCGCTTCTCTCAGACAATGGTAATGTTGATTGTGTTGCTTCATCTGCAGCTGCTACTGAACACTCAGTGTGACTCCTCACTGAAGGATATCACACCAAACGCTGCAGATAGGTCTCATTTGGGGTTGTTGTTTGTTTTTTGTGTTATGGGATTGATGAATGTGATTTTTGCATCTTCAGTCATCCATATTTTTCTTATGATTGCAACGTTACTAGATCATTTGGTGCAATCAAACAATGTATACAGGGTATGATCTGCTGAGTTTTCTTCTGCTTATTCGGCTTTTGTGTTTTCTCATGCCCTGCTGAAAACAGGAAAGTTTTCAGGAGGATGTGTCCCCAGTGAAGTGAACTACTTCATGCTGTGTTTTTGAAGTCAGCGGGTATTCATTGTGACTTTGAGTTTATTCCCCTAAGGGCTTCCATACAGTAGTGCTCAGTATTTGTCGGCATGGCCTGGTAATAAATGCAGGAGCTAGTGCACACTGACGTCCACTGAGTCTGTCCGTTACCAGACATCAGAGGCGTATACACAATGCTTATTTCATGTTGCTGTTTGCTGTTCTCCTGCAGATACTTCACCAGCAGTGTGTGTGTGTGTGTGTGTGTGTGTAGACACTCACAGTAATCTATTACAGTATGTGTTTACATGCTCACCTTGTGTTTAGTACATCTTGTCCTCCACAGTGGCGGCCTTGTTAAAAGAACAATAAAACAACAGTGCAATGATGCGTGCCTACACTTAATGTGTATGAAAATAGCAAAGTGCTCAGGTTAAACTGCAAACAACCATAATAATACCTGACATGGATTATTCATTGCTTTTGTAAATATCTCTGCCACCATCCCCACCCTGCTGTTTCTCCTTCTGATGAGATAGCAGAGCGGGATGCTTCTGTACGTCCTTGCCGGAGCACGAACTCACACATCATGTGTAACAACATGATTGATCACCAGCTGCCTGAGGCTAGTTTCAAACAAGGATCAAATTTAAAAAAAGAAGAAGAAGAAAAAAAAAGGCTTGTGAAGGATGATATTTATTTTTGCAGAGAGCAGTGAAAACATAGAAAGTCCCTGTGGGTCTTATCCAGATGTGCAATTTTCAACCTCAGTGTCATCTCATCTTCTCTGAAAGTTACTTTATCTGTCCATTTGAAAAACCAAAGCTACCGCCAGACACCGACTTGACACTGTGTGACTCATGTTTATTCACTCAATTTTCTATACATCAATACATTTATACTTCCTGAATCTTTTCAGATGTTTAACCACCAAGGTTATTTCATTACTTAGGATGTTGACGACAAGTGTTGACTCAGACCTGACCTTATGTGGTCATTCTTCTTCAGCGTATACAGTATTCTAAATATGAACTTGTCGGGAGTAAAGTGTCTCCTGTACTTCTAAGCTGCTAAAACCTCTAGGTTAAAGTCAGAAAGAATAACAAACAGACGATGTGGTGAGGAGGAGACCTCACCTTGACTCTATAAATCATGTACCTTCACTCCAACCAGGTCCTCCTTTGTCATCCATTAGAGGAAAGGTATGTGAGAGTAAAGTGAAGAATTGATCAGTGGAAGTAGACTCACTGGTTTTCATTATAAACAGATGGTTTCACAAACTGATTAAAGCAACACAGTGATTAATCCACAATGTCACATAACATGTTATTTAAAGTGTGTCATTATTAACCCTCATTAATTTGGTGTTCATGTGCGATAATCCCTCAGATTTTAAAGATATTAAACCATGAAAGACAGCAGAAGCTTTTGACTGAGCCATGTGTCCAATTCAATCTTCATATTATTCAAAAGGTTAAAATATGATTATCCAGATTAAATCCATAAATTACAGTCAGACAAACTAATTCCATGATTACAACTGCTTGTCAATGATAATCGTCACTATTGTGCAACAGTATTGGCGCTCTATCTTATTTCCAGCTGGTGCATGAGGCTTTTGCATCGCAGGCTTGAAACACAGCAAGGTATTAAAAATGTAATGCCATTGTAGAATATAAAATCATATAAGCTTTATTTTTAATGAGACTAAAGGTGTCTGTTTCTCCAGTCAGGTAATCCTCAGAGGGAAACATAGTGGATGGAGTCAGTCTTTTTTTTTTCAGCTTAACATTTTTCTCCATGTGATTTGTGTGACCTCTTTCCATCCAATACATTAAAACCTCATCATTTCCATTATACATTATTTTCTAGATTGCACCAAGACAAAAGCATTGTGCTGTGTGTAACGCTGTAACAGTTGGAGGAGGTTTTATAGCCATTACATTTACCCTACATAAATAATGAATTATTCTCTTGGAACCTTTTCTGTTCCCTGTGTGTTTGTGTAATGACTCTCAGAGCCAGAAGGGGGAGACAGAAGCTCCACAATGCAGGTTTATTACACATTATATGCAGTAGAACAATTAAAGAATAAAAAAGTCAGTGTAACTTGGTGGATAAGTTTTGGGGAGAACGATAAAGATTAATGGCAGAACGGAATAAGATATGGTTTTGGCAACACAGGTGCACTCCCTGTTGTTGGTCGTGGGATCATATGGCTCTAATCCCATGGTTATGGAAACTGGATGATGACAGCTTAGTTGAGAAAGGACACAAAAATATGTCCCAGCATGTGCAATGATCTGTTCAGATTTCACTCCAGGAGGCCTGGGTGAAGATAGGGTGAGCGTACCCAAGTGAAAAACCAACTATTTTCAGTCTGTGAGGCCATTGCTAAGGGTTACTGCCTTCTTCAATCATTCTAACTTGAGGACAGGCATCTGTCCTGCTGTCAAATGAGACCACACTGAGGGAGGAGGTGGTGGTGGTGGTGGTGGTGGTGGGGACTTCAGAGCTAATAGTGATTGACTTTGAAAAGTGTGAAAACTGCTGAGAGGCTGTGACAAGGTAGAGGGAACATGATGATTTTCACAGTTTTTGTACGTATTTAAATATATCTTAGCTATGCCAGTCCTATGTGGGCCGACCCCTGATGATGACCCTCTTGTTTTGTTTTTTTCAGATTTAAAAACTTGTTTGATGGTTTATCAGTAGCTACGGTCTGCTTCCATATCTGGAACAGTCACAGCTGAGGCAATGCTCACTCCTACTAATTGCACACTTAAGGTATGACTGTGATTCTGGAGGCGGTAGAGCAGGTTGTCCTATAAAGGCAGGATCAGACTACACGATTTCAGGACGATTTCACACGATTTTGTTGTGGCCGACACATTTCCAGCGTTGGGCCAGATCATGAGTGTTGGAAACGATGAACAGACGTGTAATGTAACATAACTGAAGAACAGCGATTATACTATATGTCTAGGATGCTCTACGACGCTGTACCACCCCCAGACGAAAAGTCTAGCATGTTAGAGTTTTTTTAATTTCTTGGCCTAGTCTGACATCTCCTACAATGTGAACCTTGATATTGACCAATAGGCTGACAGAGTGCTCTGACTGAGGTATACACATCCATTAACATACCTCATCTCTCTGAAGGACAGCCAGTCATACTGTCCTCTTCACCAGACCCTGAAACAGCTCCACGATCGTTTTTTCTTCCTTTTATTTTTCATGTCTGAGCAAAAGACTGCTATCACACAGCGCTACAATATCAATCAATCATGATCACTTACTAGTCGGGGGCGGAGCTATACTTGTAGTGTTGCCAGTCTCCCGACCAAGACACGGCAGGAATTTATGCCACTGTCTGACATGGTGACCATTGTGAAAGACAAAAAAATCGTGTAGTCTGAACCTGGCCTTAGGCAACACACTGAAATACAAATTCTCTGTGAGTGGGATGTGATGTCAGCGATGCATTAACGTGTGTGTGAATAGGTGAATGTGAATCACTGAGCAAAGTACTTTTAATGGTTGTTGAGACTAAAAAAGCCCCTTATAAATCTGGTACAATTTACTTTAATCCTAGTGTATATTAGACTTTCTGAGCGACAGTAAAAAGAGGCTTTCAAGCCTTTTGTCACGCTTCTTCTACAGCCTGTTCTGTGCTCTACCTCCTCATTCCTTAAATGCCAGACGTCAGAGTATTTTGAACTCCACGTCACCGACACATTATAGCACGACTAGTCCAGCACAAAGGTTTTGCCACAAATCCGCCCTTGTTTTTGAGTTATCATGGCAAATGTCGGTAACATCATGACACTGAAAGAGGAGAAAATGAAGAAGATGTAGAGGAAGATAGTACCGGTAATAGGTTGTTGAGGTTGGATTTGGCCATGGCTGTTTCAGGGAGCATTACTCCTCTGCTCTAAACGCTGAGTTTACACTGTTCTAGTCTATAATGCAGAAACACACAACAGAAGAGACATAAAAAGAGTTGTTACTAAGGCCATGTGGGGGCTGCTGCACCATCACAATGTGTGTGCACTGTGTTGAAACTAGAGTCATGTCACAGAGGGGATTATTTCCCCCAAGCAGCCACAGATAAAGAATGAAGAGAAACTAAATTTACATTTAAAATGACTCATTTCCACAGTTTGGACCCATTTCAAAATTGAGTTTGTTGCATTGTATGCGTCTGTTTATCCATGCTTATACAGTGTCCCTGGAGAGATGCCGTAGTCTGTGCACAATCTCACTAACTAATATGAATGCCACTGACATTTTGTGCAGACTGTAATGGTTCCCAGCAGATGGATCCATCTGATGATCACCTGACTTTTTATCCAGCACCATCATCTGGTCATAATCTTAACATGCCATTTTTGACCATATTCATGCTTCATGAAAATGGTGAACAATGGTGAACAGCAACCTTCCTAATGTCAATATCTTAGCATTGCCATGAGAAAATGTGTTAGCATTTAGATAAACATGTTAGCATTTAGTTAAATATGTTAACATTTAGTTAAATCTTGAAGAACTGCTAGTGTGGCTGTAGACTCTGGTTTAATAAGTATTTTCTTCAAAGAACATCTTTCACTTTAAACCTGACCCAAAAGATCTGCTCAAGACCATTTTTAGTATTTGTCTTGGTTATTTCTAAGGGTAGGGGAAAAAATTGATACAGCACAGCATTGCAATATTTTGCATGGCAATATTGTATTGATATGCTGATGCCAAGTATTGATCTTAACAGAGTAAGAAGTTAAACTTATAAGAAAAACAGAAGTTTTCATTTGGAGGCATCATTTGCAGTTGAAAAAAGTTTAGTTGAACTAAACGAGGCTGCTCTCTCTCTCTGACAGCTGCCCACTTGTTTATATCTGATAAGCTCCGCCTGGCTCCATCTAGTGGCCGAATTAAGAATTTGGATTTGCGATAATGCTCCTTTAATTTTTCTAGTGAGTCAGATAACTTATACACTCACTCCAATATCTCTCTGTCTCCTTCAGGTATCGTGTCCCTGATCTCCCTGGTGATCCTCTCCTACGACCGCTACAGCACTCTGACTGTATACAATAAGCGTGGGCCAAGCTACCGCAAGCCGCTGCTGGCTGTCGGGGGCTCGTGGCTGTACTCCTTGTTCTGGACAGTGCCCCCCCTAGTGGGCTGGAGCAGCTATGACATAGAGGGGGCAGGAACAAGCTGCTCTGTGTCCTGGACTCTTCGGACAGCCCAGTCTCACGCCTACATCATCTGCCTCTTCACTTTCTGCCTGGGCCTGCCTGTCCTGGTGATGATCTACTGCTATGGCCGGCTGCTCTGGGCAGTCAAGCAGGTAGAGAAACAGCAACAGTATATTATGTGTGCTTGTGTTCAATAGATCAATGTACCCATCTCGAAAAACAGGTACCTAATGAGTCGGTATGTGACGCCCAAGGACCCTGACCATTCTTCAGGCTGTTGACGCACTGGGAGTGAGACTGTGTTGTGTGTTCATGTCATTTTCCTCTTAAATGCTGAGTCATACCACATATTGAATTTACCCTCTAATGAAATGTACCTTTACACTGTAGACTTGAAAGAAGGCTAAGATAGCTTAACATCCACTTTTCCAGGTGAACGTTTGAATTCATATCATTTAATTATTGAGTCCACTTGTATTTTTTAAGGTCAAATAATTTACAAAAGGCTTGTGGAAGCTTTTCAAATCAATGCATAAATCCCCATGAAAAAGCGCCTGTATTAATCATTGCAACGATTCAATTTCAGTGTCAAGTGCTATATTCAATATACTTCAACCTTAAACAAAGCTGTGTGACTGAATTGCTCTTTTGTGACAATGACCCTGCACACCACCGACAGAGCCAGAGCGTCATGAGCAGATCTTTGCCTGAGAAGAGCAAACCATAACATATGGTATTGAGCAGCCTCACAGAATACAAGCAGAGCAGACCCTCAGGTAATGGCAAGGTCACGGCCAAGGTCTTCATGTTCCCAAGACTGCACACTGGGCACTTGGCGCACATGGCCCCTCGCTCGCTACACACATCTGACCGTGCTCGTGTTAAGTATGGGCAGAGGACGAGGAATTTTCAGAAATGTTTTTGGTCCGCTTGGGGACCATGAAATAGCCAGTAAAAAGAAGGCACAGCTTCCCCGTCGTCTGCTGGGACTATAGAAATAGCTTCTTTCTGCTCAAATTCCTGCATCTTGCTGGAGGGAGAATCCACTTCCTCCCGGGAAGAAATGTGTCTCACACACACCACGGTGGAGGGAAAAGTAATATACGGTTATTGACTTGCATAACTGACAATGTGCCTGATGCATGCAGCTATCGGAAATGCTACAGTATAATATATTTGTTAAAAAAAACTCTATGGGCCTCTCCACCATTGAAATATCTCAGTCGGACACTTTCAACACATTGTGGTGCCACATGAGTAAGAAAAATGGCTCCCTGTCAGTCACATTAAAATCCTGGGATGCTATACTCATCCATCTCAGACCATCTTTTCTAAACGGAAGTGAGAGACGATGGGAGATGACATGATTTGATGACGTGACATCAGGGAAATATTCAGCACAGCTGTAATGAAGTTTGACGGAAGTATTTATAGGGCTAAATACGTCAGAAGTAAATGTCAGGTTTTGATGACAATTGACGACCACGCAGACATCCATCACTGAGAAGTCTCTCCACTCGGCTCTTTGAGCTGAGCACATGAGCAAGTAGACGAATGTTCATAACTGAGGAGCTGCAGAGTCTGTATCTCTTTTATGTATCATGTATCAAAATGAGTCAGGAAAGAACGGGAGAATCATCATTTGAAGTTTTCTTCCGTGAGGCAGGTAATGGAAAAAATGTGTCCTTTTTTTATTATTGAGGCAGCTGTAAATAATAAGTTTTGTTATATTTTAGCTGATTCATAATGCAAACTTTTCAGCGTGCCATGCACCGGTGGGAGAAGAGGCTCAACACATCTTGTACATTCATGGAACCAAAGCACTAAATTGCGTTAGTTCTTCACAGATCAGCCCGGGGCCGTCACGGTGCTGAGCTCAGAAACAAGACTTTATCTAAACAGTCTAAGTGGATCCAGCTGTAAGGACAGTAGCTGGACTTCCCGGCATCTTTTCACCATATATCGATGTTAAGTTCATTTCAAAAGTTGATGGCAGAGGCGTGGAGTTGTGCTGAGTTTTAGGGAGTGACCTCACTCTTCCTAAGTAAGTTAAATCCTTTGCTCTCCCAGTGATTTAGATAGTTTAATCCCGAGAGTAAGGGGGTTAGCACGGCAGGGGATTATCATAGCATTCCACTTCAGACAAAATGTAAGCCACTTAAATATCCACTTGTTTCTTCTCATCTAATCCAGTGTTTTTGAAAACACTCTGGACCTCAGTTTTGGCTTTAAATCATGTACATATAGAGATTATTAGAATATGATTGTGCAGGATAATGATGAAGAAGGAGGAGTACATCTTTTTTTCTAAGTCTCTTCTAAATAAATCTTTTTTTCTTACCCCCCGAAATCAATAAGCAGCTTTAGCAAAGTGTCCTTCACCTATAATCACCCCAGTGTGGGTCACACATAATGAAGTGGTGACAGTAACAAACATCACACACTAACCCTCCAGGCTAATAAATTTCACGTCTTGTTGCATCAGGAAATTATTAACCCCAAATTGCATGAGGCAAAGAGAGTTGAAAGGCAGAAGAGTGGGAACTTTCTGTAGACTCACGCACACTGTGGGTGTGTTTTGTAGACTGTGAACGAACCAGTTGGCTCGGAAAATTATTTCATTTTCTGATTGTGTCAAGAAGCAGCCAGATTTAAAGATTTGTCCGTTACAGTGAACAGACCTGATCATAAAACAAAGACAACAAAGAGGGAAACCAGTCTTTACTGTAGGTAAGATACCAAAAATATCTCAACAGCCTGACAGCCAAAGTGATTGAGTGTGTGCACTAACACCATGTTTAATACTACAAATCACTGTATATATGGTGCATTCCTATATTAGAGATATCATATATTACAGTGAGACTTTGGCCTCGGTCCACCTGAGTTATATTTATTCACGTCTCTAGTGGGAGCTTATAATGTCATGTTGCATTTAAAGAGTCATAACTCTGCGACAATTTAAGATAGAGATGTGTCGTTTTTTTCTCTAAAAACTATGGAATTGTCGCTATAGATTGCCCACGTGAACGATGTCACCTGCCCGTTTCGTTCAATTTATTTACAATAAAAAAACAGAATAGACTCTAATCCGCATGCTTTCCTGGAATAGTGTCACGTCACTCGAGTTTGATGACATTCCTGTTGGTCAGAGTAGACGCTGTCACAGCCAATCAGAGAGTCTGATTCAAAGGCTTGGCTGTATGCCCCAAACTTAATGGGATGAAAAAAGCGATTAGATAAAATTGAAAACTGTTTTGAAATTTTCTTTCTTTCTTATTATCAAATTATTTTTGTCTTGATTTTGTTTTATGGGCTACTTATCCTACTTAACAAACTTTGACTGTTACTAGCCTTTATTAAATCAATTAATTGGTCTCCTGAGGTGGTTCTGATTCTGAATGTGTGGCACTTTGTGAAACTATTAGTTTTCTTATACTGTAGTGGGCCAGGTTTGCCTTCTTTCAAGTCTACACCTAATACAAACATGCCATATGTATATACTGACAGTGTATTTGTTGAGATAATTTCTCCTGTCTGTATTGGCCACAAAATATCTGTTCTTTTGAGATATTTCTAAGTGCAGTGGTTGGCAAATTCTCACTCCTTAGGTAATTTGAACATTTAGAGTGGCTGAGTTTAAGTGTTTTTATTCAAGTTCTTCTTTTTTCTTCCATTGATTTATTGTATGCTTGCAGAGACTAGATCGAGAGAAATCCTTAGTAATGATGTGTAATTTTTTTGTGAACATTTGAAAAATATTGTGTCACACATCAGCCTATATGGTATTGTATTCTGTCCTGTTCAGACAGACACAAATAACTCCAAAAATTTGATTGAGCTGAAGAGCCTCAAATTTTTTATGGGAGCTGTCAAAGAATCCAAACAAGTTGGAAAAACTAATTCACTCTCAACCAATATTAACTCTGCAGAGCCAACAGTACGCAAGCCTGTACACATCAGAGGGGACTGGTGATGTGAGCTGCAGCAGCCAACGTTTGCGCTTCACTCTGATGTGTGGCAAACGTTGGCTGCTGCGGATCACATCCCCAGTGTGATTACACAACCTGTTGCGCACACCTGCATGACCATGACAGGGTGATGCTATAGGGCATCTATTATCTAAGCACCTGATGGCAATGAGTGCTCTGCCTGAACTGACTCTGGATGTATTATGAGAGCTGGATAGTTTCGATGCAGTTTGAATTCCCCCAGTGACAGTTATTTGTGAAGTAAAAAAAACAACAACCCAAAAAAACCCCCAAATAAAGCAGTTTCACATTAAAAATCAATGTTTCAGGATGTCAGGAAGGGACTTGGACTGCCAGCCAAGACGCTGCTAATTTTCTTCGGCTTGTTTCTCTTAAAATCTAAAATGAAAAAAATCCTTTATGTTAAAATATTTATCCAAACCAAGATCTTCAAGTGTATTTTAAAAATACAGCTTGTGGCAGACAACTACAACAGCGATGCACGCACAAAAGGGAACACGCCACTGAAAGACGACCAAATGAAATTCCTGTTTCTATCAAATAAGCACACAGCTCAACATTTGTATAACGTACAGTTACCTGTCTTTCTTTTAAACACAAAGGGACAACAACATGTAGTTTTAAGTGTGTGACATCATTCCAATGTAAAGTCCTTGAGCTGAGTGGGAGAGCACAGATGGAGCCAGAAATAGAAACACTAATGTGCAGTTAGCCGAACGATGTGGAAGCCAACAAGAGAAATGATTTGGCTTTTGAACTGGGCAAATTATTACTGATGTGAATAATGCTGGTGTTTTTTTTTACATGGAGGAACTGACACAATGCTTCATCTCAGAGGGAAGGTGATGTAGTAAGAAACCCCTTCACCTTCCATCTGACTCATAACAAATCAGTGTAAAAGTCAACAATAATGACACCTTGGTTCTTTAATAGGAGTTTAATGGATATTTACTGGATGAGTAACTATCTCATGTTATTGAAGTTATGACGTCCGTGAGTGGAGCCGAGATCTGGTTTGTCGAAAAAATGAAATGAGCTCACATAACAGATGGGTGATGAAGGGCTGAGGTTAAAGGAGAGCAGTCTGTATTTGAAGACATCCTAAGAGTGATGGCGAGAGAGCTTTAATTGGATTAGTATTATGATGCAGCTTTAAATATATCTATCAAGATATATCAAGACCGTCTGTGTGTAAGTAGATTCTGTTGAATTTCGTTACAGCTCCTAATCTGCTCAGTCCTCTCACTAATCTTCCTCCCAGACTGAGGAAGACCAGTTGTGCTCCTGACATTTTCATGTCTATGTGCAATTAAAGAGGGGAAACAATTGGTAACAGTGCATAGGCATTAATGGGGACTTTATGAAAATATAACAGGTTTTTTAAATTGGTTTTCTACTGTCTAGAGAGACAGAGCCAGTCATTGGATTTTTTCTACTTCTTTTTGTTGTTTGTGCGTGAAAGAGCCGTGAACTAATGGAAATTGTTGCTGTAATTGATGATTCCCACAGATGATATCATCATGCGTGCTCAGCTGGTGCATTCAGAGCGTCCTTAAGTGCACAAAATTAGCACTCACAAATAATAAAGTCTTCGTGAATGTGACATCTTTCATGTTTTTTCAGGAATTGCAAGATGCCTAGAATTATGGGAATTATAGATGGAAATGAATCAATACTGAAAAAAAAGAAAGAAAAGGCATCAAAACATGTCAGCCTGATCCCACTTTCCTATTTTCACCCACAGGTAGGCAAGATCCGAAAGACGGCAGCCCGGAGGAGAGAGTATCACATCCTGTTCATGGTTCTGACCACAGCTGCCTGCTACCTGCTGTGCTGGATGCCGTATGGCGTTGTGGCCATGATGGCAACGTTCGGCCCGCCTAACATCATCAGTCCTGTGGCCAGCGTGGTGCCCTCGCTGCTGGCCAAGAGCAGCACTGTCATCAACCCTCTCATCTATATACTTATGAACAAACAGGTGAGACAGCAACAGGTGTTTTTCTGTGTGTGCATGCATGCATGTGTGCGTGTGTGTTGCCCAAACACGAAGTGACCATTTTGAAAACCCAGATACAATTTGACAGGAACAACAGCTTTATTTACACAGTAAAAAAAGACAAATTACAACAGCTGAAATCATACAAATGGTCCATTTAAATATTAATTCAAGTGTAAATAAGAAGAGAATTCACTGACAAATCAAGGTCAAGAAACACCCTAAGGCTGTTGGGAGTGAAACGCGACCTTCACTCTTCATATGTTCATTTAACAGGTGCTTCTTTGTCTCTTCCTCATTTTGGGAATGCTGCAGGAAGCTACAGGAGGGAAATGTATTCATATGTATATATATAGAAAACAAAATGTAATGTTGAACAATTCTTTAGAGGCAGTGTGTGTCGCAGCAGTTCCCACAATACTTGCAAAAGAAAGAAAAAAAAACAAGATATGAAAGCTAGGTGTTAAGAGTAAAGAGCAGAGAGGAGGTGGCTGAGAGGGCAAAAAAGTAATAAACAGCGTCTCTGAGCTCGTTTCTCATCTCACTGCTTCACCCACGCCCCTTAAAGTCAACGTCAACTTCCACTACAATGTCCTGTATTTAATACTGGCATTAACACTGTTACAGTGAAAAAGATCAGAAATTCAATTATACTTCATCTTAAGGATCCCAGAGAGAAGCAGCAGCACCTTAGAGGTCACGCTATTACTCCTCATCTCAGGTTTAAATTTCCCAGCTGAGACATAATTAAAAAGGGAATTTGGCACAATATTAAGATGTGGAGATGAAGTTGACAGAAGGAAATTGCACTCACTCAAGTGCATCCAGGGAATTAGTGATATCTTCACCACAGCTGGATGCCAATTCTCTGGCCACAAGCATGCATTATAAATCTGTAAAACACCACGAGTGGAAAAAAACAAAGAAAAGAAAAGAAAAGGAAAGTCTTATTGTACAATCGCCTCTCACGACATTAATGACAATGGTGTCTACTTGCAGCACAGTACAGCACAGACAGTTAAAGACTCGGCCCTGATCTTGACTTGCATGCTCTGTGCATTGGAAAGTGATTGAAAATCATTAGAGATATACATGTACAATATTGTTTAGGGTTTCTGCACCTTCAGTGTGTTACAATCACAAGTACTAAAACATTTAGTTATTCATTTCAACGGAGAAACGGAAAACCTACAGCAGAAAGAGCTGAAAACCTGCATGATTTTAAACAAACGCTGAAATCTCCCCATGTTAAGTGTCATAAATGGTTCTTTGCGTCAGTTTCATAAACCTCTGGTACAGATGTTGAATTGCTGACTTGAGGGACCGGAGTCCCCCCCCCATCCCACAACAGCTTCTAATGACATGCCTTATAATTAACATGACACTGGGGCTGCGTATCAAAACGTTATTCTTTTTGCACCGTGAGCAAACTGCGTCTAAAATCTTAATATTAGAAACGATCAAGTCTATTGTGTATATACATATGTTTATTTATTAGACACCATTAGTCAGCTGCTATATCTTTAATTGTATTAACCAGTGTGTGAGATGCTGCACATCAGTGAGGAGAAGTGCTTCCTATGATTTGCAGTGGTTTTCATCAATGTGATGAAGTACTTTAGACATGCATGTAATTCACTGAATTAGTCATTACTACCTGGTTCTTTCACCTACACATAGTTTCTCAATTGAATGTCTAAAAGATTTACTTGATCACAATATGCTGTATATCAGTGTTACAATACAAAAAACAATGATAGATGGTTTTATATCTGTTGTCAATGCCTACTGTGAAGTAGCTCATTTAAAACTGGCACCAAAATCTGATTTGTTGAGTCTGAAAATGTTGTGGTGTCAGCACAGTTTTGTGATTCGCCATGATACCAACCCCAGAACCATCAACATACAACAACAACTATTAGTATTACTACTTCAACTATACTACAGAGCCATCTTCTTCAACATTCATAAGACTATTCAAAGTAACATTTCTGTGACACGTTTTCACAACTTATACCGAACCACGACCAATGGCACAAGCACATTTTGTAAAATAGCACAGCTAGTAGTAAAAATCTCTGTTAAAGGCAAGATTTTTCTAACTGCATTGTCTGCAGCAAAAACTATATGAAAAAAAGAAACACCATCCCCCTTTCCACACTGAGACAATACCTCCAGAGCTCGCTGCTGATGTGGTAGTGACTCACTGTAAACATAAAAGTCCTCCTCCTAGGAGGAGACAAAGCAAATCTGTTCAAATTCCTCTTTTATAATCATCTTTACTCTGAGCTGTGGATGCGTACAGACCAATATTAGAGGATTCAGAGAATACGAGACATTTATAGTTGTAGGAAATGAGCTTCATGCTTGTTACGTGACAAGGAAATAACCCTGCAATGATGTGAACAGACGCAGACACCCATCGCTGCAGCGGTAAGCTCCAGGAACTACTTGGCCATTCTGCGCACTGGTGGAATTACATTCAATAAAAAAGAGTGAAAGTGACCATCGAAAAAAACCGGGGCTGGTGTTTGCTGAGGCAGAGCTGAGAATCCCCCTGATACAGATCACTTCAGCGAAACCAACTGCTCTGCGCCTCTCGTGGCAGCCGCACTGCACGGCACTGCAGTCCTGGCACAGTATGTACTGCATGTATCCAAACAGCCCGCAAGGCAACCCGAGGGAAGTGTTCAGTCGACCACTAGGCACAGGGTTACGGCTGTTCTGAGCACCTGTTTGTTCTGTTGATCCATTTTGGCCTCATTTATTTTCATTTAATTAAAAAAAGAAAAGAAAAAGAAAAGTGTTACTAGAGTACAAATAGCACGCAACACGGCTTCTGATCTCATGAGAAGATATGAGAATAATGCCAAACAGGAAAAACCTGCAATAGAGCGATGAAATGTACAGTTATATGACTGATTCTGCCTTTGTCCCTCTGCACGTGTTGCCGCTTTAACTACGCAAAAGTGTGTTTGTGAACATGTGCGGCATTTGTGACATTCAGCTTAGACGATTTCTTTGCTGATTCACGACCCTTTGGACCAGAAACAAAAAAAAAAAACCTTAATCACAAACATCCACCGTTATAAACAGTGGCGTTTTCCTTAAAGTGGAGAACCACTCGTTCCTATTGCAAAAAAAAACAAAAAACACACAGATTTTTACACCATTGAAACACAGCCAGTTATTGAAAATTCACTTGTCTATCTAAAAACACTGATCTGTTGCTACCCTAGTCAGCTCCACAGCTAACGTGGCTCAGCTAAAGCAGAGAGAAACATCTTTTACAGATCCATTTCGGAGACTCTTGCCGCAGGTCTCTGGTCTAGTAAACCATCTTGATGAAGACAAATTCTTTCCGAAGCCTCCACGCTGATCCCTCCCTGAGGGGGGGGTATGGCTTATGTTCTTCATGGGTCTAATTTGAAAGTTGTAAGCTTCAGCCTCTTTGTCTCCAATGGTTTTATTGCACCTCTCCCTTAGTCAGCCAGAAAAGGCCAGTGTGTGTGTGTGTTGTGTACATCAAGGTAGGTCAGCTTTCATTTCTCAGATGTCACAGTCGACGGTGCTGAAGCCTGGGAGAGTGACCCGGCCCTTCCTCCTCAGGTCGCTCTCGGGGCCCGTGTTGATCCGTTGGATCAGGCTCTTCTCATACAGGAGGGGATGGTAGGCACCCAGTGTACAGGCAGCGTCGTAGTAACGCTCGTGGTAGTGGCACAGGTCCGTCTGCCTCATGGAGGGAATGTACTCGTACACGTGCACCTGCTCGCACAGCGCCATCATCAGGAGGATACCTGCAGTGGGAAAAAAAAAAGAGGGACAGGTTGAGGTATTCGCATTCAGTAATTTCCCAACCGACCTTAAATCTAGCAGAGAGGAGTGTTGAAGCTGTCCAACACAGCTGCAAATCTGATCTGTGGGCCATTAAGCAGCTTGACTGCAGCAGATGGTTGAAGGAATAGCTTTGGGAAAGACACTTATGTGCTTTATTGTGGGGACTTTGAGAATCTTGCTCCTTTAGGAGAAGCATTTATCATTATAAAAATCTCCACTGGATCTGCACAAAGTCAAAAGTGGAGGACGGCGGTTATACCCATTAGTCCTTGGGTACACATGCGATTGTTATGTACAAGCGTGAGGTACAAATGTGCAGAAGGAGCAATGCATGTTCAGCAAAACCCTCCTTTAGATTAAAAAAAGGACAGAACTGAATACATAATATATGAAGTCAGTGAGTTTTCCCGCCTCAGCAGGCGCTGCATGGTATCTTCTGTACACACCGATACGTTACCAGCACACTGAGATGTCGGCTCCCTCATACATTTTGTTACCTTCCTTGTTTTTCTATCCACCTTGCTTTGTACTTTCCTGCTGATCTCTGTTTATCATGTTCTCGCTGATGATTATTATTCTGCTCACAGCCCTCCCCCCTCTCCATTGTTGCTCTCCAGTGTGATCACACACACACACACACGCATTGAGCAAATTGCTTCCTACAGAATGTGTATGTCTGTTACGTTGACATGTGTTGTACAACACTTGTCCATGTGCCTTCTTTTCTCCTGTCTGACACCAACCTTGTAACACTAATTAACTACTGATCAAGCTACAACATGTACTGTACACAACAAGTTCACCGTCAGCCCATCGGCAACACAACCACAACAAAAGAAAATTCATTTTAAACCTGTCTTTATTAATTTTTATCTTAGATATTTTCCATAATCGCACATGTATACCAGCCATCAGACTCATAAAAACACTGTTGTACTCAAGGATCAGTCAGCACAAGTGCCAAACACATACCCTTATATAAAACTTGTCGTGACCCATGTATTTGCAGGGTATATGAAGTGAAAAACGCCTGGCCGTGAGTCACACAAATTAAGTTTGATGAAACAGAAATGAAAGGTCAAGCTCACCGCTGAGTTTCGGAGAAACTGCCTCTACTCTACCAGTGCAACAAGCCATTAGGGGACCATACTTTTTCTTCTCAAGCATCACTACCTGTTGACTCTGAGGACATGTAAGTGCACTTAGACATGATTTCTGCTTAATCAAACTCAGCGAGCAGACCACTGCCACAAACCCAATCCATCTTCAACCTTCCCATAGCCTTTTGCTCTCCTGGAGTTGCATCAAGTTGACATTATATTTCCCCCCCACCTCTCTCTCAGTTCTACAGGTGTTTCCTGATTCTGTTTCACTGCAATCACTGGTCGGCGGAGAACGGCAACATCTCCGTGCCCTCCAAAACCACGGTGATCCAGCTCAACCGCAGAGTCTACAGCAACACGGTGGCCTGCACCGCCCAGATCTCCACCGACGCCCTCAACCAGTGCAGCAGCACGCCGGCCGCCCGGCACGCCACCCCGCCCAGGTCGCTGCCGGAGCCTGAATGTCCCGAACCCAGCCAGAGCACAAACACTGTCATCACCCAACACCAATAACTCACATCCGACAACTGCACTTGTAGTGTTGTGGACTCACTTTGATGCATTTAGACAGTAGATGTGCTATTTGTGCGAGCTTGTGTTTGTACAGGACAGAATCATTTTTTGTGCACGTCTGCTAGGTTTGAGTTCTCTTACATGTACTAGATGCCCATAGAAATACACATTGCTTGGAGTAGATGCACTATCGCTTAAGTGTTTGTTCAGTGTCTCATTCACCAAACTTCTGCATTAAGATCTTCTATAACAATTTCCTGTGAAAGCTTTCTGTTTGATTTGTGAACAAAGCTGCAAAGATTTAAAATCATTCAGCCATTGATGTTCGGTGATACAATGATCCAGAAATGTGTAGGACTGGTTTGGTCGGGGCTCTGTGCAGACCGGCTGAGCTCTTCATTGTCAGAAAGGTATGTCTTTCTTCCTTAACTTATGTTGAAACAGGAAAGGATCTTCTTCAAACTGCTACCAAATGTTGAAGCACAAAATCCTTCCTTGAAACCATGAAAGAACAAGTCCAGTCTAAAAGTACACAATCGTCAACATCACAGGGCTTGCATTCACACAGTAGCTTCAGGCCAACACTAGCCGCTTTCTTACTGATTGAATTAAATTCTCCTATGTCAACATAAACCTCTACAAAAGGATTGCATTATTCGAAATGCCTCTGTATGTTAACAGCACCTTATTCATCCATTACGACACTGTTATTACATCACATATGTTATGCATGAGAGCTGACATCAGCCATAGAAACAAAGAGTTGTACTTTTAGTTTCTTTGGACTCAGCAACATTTTGAATACGACTTGGGAGAAAATGTTTATTGCAACTTACGTATACGCCTGTGATTGTTGTTATTTTTTAATGGAATGAATTGTTAATCTTATCGTCCGAGTGTGGAAAAAAATCCTCTCCATGTATGTATATAGAAGCTTTGTTTCCACAACGCTCTTTGTTTCTTAAGAGATTCCTGAACCCAGCTGCAAATTCACACAACATTTATCGTTTAGTCTTATTTATATTATTATTTTCTCTCACTTTCATCACTGAAACATTTCTTATTTCTATAATAACCTTCGCGCACACATATTTTATGTTTTTTTTATTTTATTTTTTATAATCAAATGATTTTTTCCATCTATTTTTCCTACAAAGCAAAAATCTGGTGCCTCTTCTTTGTTGCTGTTTAGTCAGGTTGTCATTGTGCTGCTGTAAATGCCAAAGCTCATCATTAATAGATTTTGTGCCGCAATCAGTGTCTAAGTGGATTGATGTATTTGTCATTTCATGCCCGTCTTTTCTTCCTCCGTTTCACCTCTGTGTGCTGCTTGGACTGTAAATATCGCAGAATCCTAGAAATTCTCACACAAAGACCTTAGCCTACATTTACCTTACAACTTGTACATACGTAAAGTTGGTTGGTGTGTATCCAGTTCTTTTTTTCTGTCCTGGTTACTTTGTGCTGCATGGTTTTTATTTATCATTTTTAGCACATTAAATCTTAAAACTGATCGAACCTGTATTCAACTAAATAGCTCTGTCGGTCACCTCACTGAGGGGCAAAGAAGAACCTACTTAGAGCTCATGACCTCATAGACTGAAGGCCAGTGAGATGATGCTAACCATGAGAGGTGGACTACAAAAAAAAGGGGGGATGTGAGAAGTGGCTCCGCCCTGTATATGACCTGCATTTAAAGTCCCTCGGACCAGGAGGACAGAGGCTGATCATGATGTACAGCCCGACCAGCCAAAGAGTAATGCTCGGTCAAGGAGACACGTGAGGGGAAACTCTACCGCACCTGCTGCTGTGGTTACGTTACGAAATCTGTGAACGCTTCCTGAATGTGTGCGTTTCCCACTAACAGAAGACGTGTAGATCAGTGGGTCTGTCCACCTTCAATGTCCTCGATGTTGTAGAGTCACCAGAAGAGCCAGGACTGGGATGCAAAGATTTACTGGATTTACATAAACTGCTGAAAAAGTGAATCGTCCTCGGTGAAAAGGTCAGCAAGTCATAAAGCATATATCAAGCGTGTTTGATATGAACTCCAGATGTTGTTGCTTTTCCCCAGAGACTGTGATCACTGAACTTTCTACTGCAGGGTGGTGCCAAATATGTACCCTGACAATCTGACTTGAGCCGGCCTGAAAGCTTATAGTCGAGTCAGTTCCAGGTGTGAATGGATGCCAACGTTAACCGACTGTACGGGGACGATATGAGAGCTGACAGTATTGTAAGATTTTTTGTTGGATTTAATTGTTTTAATAAATATCATTGTACACCTGTCGAAGAAAATGAATGCACTGTAAAAAAAAAAAAAAAAAAAAAAAAAAGGCTGGTGGCTCTTGGGAGAGAAAACAATTAACTCTGTGACTGATGAACTGATCTGAGGCTCTAATGTGTCTGAGTACTGTCGAGAGATTTCCGTTCCCATTCATAATGATCAACACTAAGATTAACCATGCCACACACACACACCCCTTTCTCATTGATGCTGAAAAACACAGAGTCGATGTTGTGTGAAATTTTAACTCTGACAATAAACTCATGGGATGTTTGAAAACCTGTACACGACGAGGCTTTGTTTAAAACTGTGCATCCATCCTGTTCAGTGTTCACATACACACCTTTAACAGGAGCATGAATGTAACACAAAATGTGGGAGAATGTGATCCCAACCAACAAATGACCTGAATGTGTTTTGCAAGGCAAAGACTGTGTTAGAGGAAAAATCCCTTGACAGCATCAGTGCCATCCCTCCTCCCTCTTCTAGTCATAATGATGCACTTCTTAGAAAAGACTTGCACAGTACCCTGCATTTAGGATGTAACCATGTCACCCTGGTAAAAGGAGTACAACAACCAATTCTTGAACTTCAATTCAACTTAAAATTAACAGTGAAAAATTAATTCTTAGCTTTTGTTCCTACAACGGCTCAGTGCATTAATGGGACTTTCTATATTTGTCTTCAGAAGAAAACTAATTATTTTTGTAGAAGATTTATCATTTCTGAAAAGACAACGTCTCAAATGTTGTGCACGTCTCTAATAACGGCAAAGAGAGGGGTTGATGTTTGTGCATCATTATTGCTAGACCCCACTGGGCTGAAATTCATTTATACATACAAACAATGTGCAGCTGAATCAATGAGAAAGCAGTTTGATTAAGCCCAACATGTAAGTAACATGACAGGTGTTCACACAAAAGGCTCATGACAGGAACATGCTGACATTTTAATGCCATCCAGGCGGTGAAGCCTTACAGCTGAATAGGATTTTTGTTATAAATGTAAAGCCCATGTGCCTTCCATTTAAGACGTCTAATCAATGGCTGATTGCTGTAACTTTCTGAAGTCAATGTAACAATCAGGACTGAAGAGCAGCCGAGATATAAAACCGTGCTGTCTTGGTTGTGATTAGGGCCGTCACATGAATTTTTCTTGAAGATTAATTGCCATACAAATAATTGCAATTAAATGATTCAATTGTCTTTTTCTGATCATCTTATGCCATTGTGATTGTATAAGCCTAAACAAAGTTTAATAATACACACATGCCTTATGAAGAAGAAAAGCCATTTATTGGCTTTGCAACTAAATCCATGGATTTAGTTGCAAAGACAATAAATAGAAGAAAAAAGTTTTCATCGAAATTGAATAGAAATTTAGCTCCTCAAGATAAACAGTTTCCGGCGCTCAACTAATGTTTCATTAAACCACAGCGTGTGATGGTGTGATGATGTAATGATGTAATTAAAAGAGGACCAGTCAAACCTCAAACAGTAGAAAATTATGGAAATATGACATTACTGTTAGTTTCATCCAGCTTATTTTATACAGATGCATGGAAACCATTCTAACAAGTATGCTAAATAGTTGCAATTAACTCCAATTATTACGACCAGGCAATAATGTAATAATTGTGGCAGGCCTACAGTTGTGATGAAGCGCGGCTGCTTAGCCGTTTTCGTTGATGGGCCGATGCAACAGATCAGAATATGGTGCGTTTCTCCTCCGTTGTTTAATCACCTGCTGTTGTCGATGGTTGATTGTTTTCACTTTTCAACTGCTTTCATGCTTTGCTACATTTGCTGGAATTCAAAGACAAGCAGCATTAATCTACAGAGGTTTTTCACCTCAGTATGTTGCAGCTCTCTGCCACCTCCAGGTTTCATATCACTGCTCAGCACACTGGCCTTAATTTCTTTTTTTTTTTTTTTCCACGGTTCCAGTTCACCCTCACTGCTCTCATTGTAGTTATTTCTGACCACAGCAGGCAGCTGTTTTCAGAGGAGAAGCTCTAAAACCCACTATTTTAGCACAGTTAATAAGTAGCTGGTGAACACAAGGGAGAATTTAGCAGCAGAGGAGACGGACAGTTCAGAAAAGAACAGACGCAAGATAGCTAAAATGAATAATCCAGTCAAATTGAATGCTACGTCTCTCTGCAGCTGCTGGATGCATAAGGAAGCAGCTGTTCAGCTACATCAACATAAAAGTTAATGACACAGTATGTCAGTGTTTTAAGGCAATGGCCATGAAACCTGTTATTTCAGATAAGCAAATGTCACCATGCTAACACACTAAAGATGTGGGTGAACGTTGTAAACATCACGCATGCTAAACATCTGTACATCAGCATAATCATTAGTCGTATTTGATGCTTTCAACGACACAGTATCTGTTCATTAGTCTAAAGGTCACATCATGCGTTTCCCTCTTTCATCCTATACTGTATATCCAACACCAATTCAGTTACAGATACTTTAGATCTATAGCCACATTGATAAGACAATGACATAAAAGAAGCTGATTGTGGCTAATTATGTAGCTACAGAAAACATGCCCACACTTTTCACCTTCTCTTTCAGGCTTGTTTTGAACCAAAATATGGTAATTATATTCCTAACATCAAAATACTCCTTACTGTCACTTTTACTATGTCTTGTTTATTATGTCTCTAAGTGACGGGAGTGATACAAGCACCATATCACAAAAGATGCATCCTATTCTATCATCAAACTTGACAGTAACAATTATTCGTAATAGGTTTGTCTGACAACAGGAGCAAAAATGTCATTAGATTCAGTGAATCCACCACGATGATAATAGCGTGCCTAATGGAGGTAAGACTTCTGCCCTAATTGTACGTTTTGAGAGTGTGTGTTTGTTTGTATGTATGTGTGTGTGTGTTATGGGGCGTGTGAGGGGAAAGGCACGTAAAGAGAGCATCAGGAAGTAGACAGACTGGCATGCTGGAGAGTCTCTAAGATGGGCTCACTGTGGTCACATTCCCACCACCCCCTGCATGGATGTGCTGCTTTGAAGTGCATTGCATGGCTGTGCTGCATGCTGATAATGTCATTGTGCATACTGAAGATAAAAATTTCATCATGTCCAAGCGTGTGTGTGCGTGCAAGTGTATGCGTGTTTACCCTCCATTGACTCCAGGAGCAGGCAAGAGAAAGATAAGAGTCCAGAGGAAACTGCCAGAGAGAGAGTTACACTGCATGCATATCGACTATACGTATTGCGTACGTGTGCGTACTGACCTATGAAGCCGGATGAAGGAGGATTAGGTTGGATGTTCTCCTGAGTGTTGCCCTGAATCACGTCCCACAGTCGCCACACGTAGCCAGGGTGAAGGATGTAGAACGGCTGATCAGGATGGAGCTTGCGGTGTTCGACGTACGGACCAAACAGGTTGTAGTCTGGACTGGCATACCACTGATGAGACAGAGAGGAGGAGAGGAAACACCTCAGTTTAAAGGCAAAGACTTTGACTCGTGTCTCATCTTCTGGTTTATACCTCTTTGTTCAGTTTTCACAGTGTTTACATTAAAATCAGTTTAACACAAAGCATCACATCTAATCTGGTAGCCAATCGAGATTCAACATGTGTTGAATACAGTAGGTGCAATTTGAAAACCTGAAACCTACAATAAAGGTTTCCTCTGTACAGTCGTCCCAAGTTCAGCATGTGGCTCTTAAAAGGATAGTTCAACATTTTGGCAAATTCGCCTATCGCTATTATCCCATAGGCTCAGAGGTTCATTTCCTTTAATTGTTGATTTTAGATCGGTGAGGCAGAGACGCTCAGCTAACACTACAATCCAACAACTCCAAAATGCTCTCGTGGAGAAGTTGTGACCTGCACATTCACCTCGCTGTGAAATAATAATGTAACATTACGAGACGGCAAATGCATAGCCGTACTTACATTCCAGACACGGCTGCTAGGCAGAATGATTTCAAAAGCAAAAGTAGAGTATTTGCTTAATTATCTCATAGCGTGGTGAATGTGCAGTGCACAACTTATCCACGAGAGCATTTTGGATTTGTTTGATTGGAAAAGCAAAACTACTCTTTGCCTCTGTGGCGTTATCTGAGCAGCTTGCATCTCTGCCCCGCCGATCTAAAAACAACATGCACCGACAGTTAAAGGGAATGAACCTACTCCTTTGACCAAAATGTTGAACTATCCCTTTAAGTCAGATGGAAATTTCTATCTCTGCTATAGTGACACTGTGTAAATTTGCCAATTCAACTGATTGAATATAAAGATTCAGATGTGAAGGATCAGCAAAAATATAATACAATAAAAGATCAAAATGTTAAAGGTAGAATTAGACACTTTAATTGATCGAGAGAACATTGCTCTTTTGTGATTATCTGATTTTTCTAATGAACTGATGGGTAGGCTACTTTAGGTCTTTTATCAGGCTTGATAGAAGGAGTCTGCCTTCATCAGTGCTGCTAAAACCAGAGCTGGATTCTGAACATGTACACATCTGTCTGCAGTAGAGATGGAGAATGTTCCTCTTTTGCAAATTTCAAGGACTTAAAAGAAATACCGAGAGAGATGCGTGACATTGCAGAACGGCCACTGAAGCTGTGTCGACTTAACTTCTCTTCAAAGTAAATCAAAAAACAAGAACATCGCTCTAGGTAAAACATTTCTCGCTGCCATTTTGTGCCATGTTGTGCTGAGTGGTTGATTTTTATTTATGTATTCTTTCACAGTCAGTCGTAGGGTGATGTTTTATTCACGCGTCTGTTTTTTTGTTGTTACTCTTGGAGATAAATAATGTATCATGTACATGACATGCACAGAACAAAATAGAACTAAAACATGGTTAATGTAACATACCAAAATAACCAACATAGTGTAATAACAAACATTCTTTATACCAGTCCTGTGAGCTGTGAGAGGATGTAGGTGCTGCATGTACAGCATCCATCCTGGGATAAGTAAGAACCATTAGTGACTTTGTGTGCACAGACCATGGATAATGCATCTTTGCTGCCCAGAACCTTTTTACACAGATCATTGAGCTCCACTATTGTAGCACAAGTCTCCCAGAAACCCCATCATTGTGCAGCTGATGTAAGAAAACCTGGCGGAGACAATCTCATGTCAGAACATTTCAGGGGTTTGCATTCAGTCTCGACTCTAAAAAGGGAGACTTTGTATTATCCTGCCAGAGACCATCCGCTGTGTCTAACAGCTCAGTTTGGTTTGGCAAACCTGACAGTGGAAGATGAAAACAAGCAGCCCAGAGTTGTCAAAACAGTCTGCAACATTTTCAGCCACTGACCAAAAATGATGAGATGCTCTGAAGAACACCGCAGCAGGGAGAAAAGCTCCGTGTATGATTGACGGCACTGAACACCAACGCGCTGCATTTGGAAAGCTGCCCCTGCGGTCGACGTTCAAGAACACTGCTCGAGAGCAAAAACATGAAACAGCTCCTTGGTACTGACCAAACAACACCATCCTTTTTTATACTTCGTTACTTTTCTTTCTTCAATGTATTTACTGGTGAAAAAAAGCCATTTTATGCTCTGGTGTGATAATCACATTGACCTTACTGTGTTCTATAATCCCATCCATGTGCCCACCAAACGCACTGTAGCCTATATATGGTGCAGTGCAACCATAAGCAGAGTGATTTAATCAGTGTGTTACGTATTGATGGAAGTAAAAGGTCAGCTATAGTGGAGTCAAGGGAAGAAGAAGAAAAAAAAAAAACAGCTCATGCCATAATTTATTCTTCTTAAAACAAGAGAGTGTGTTTTCACTGTATTATAGTGTCTTGACTTTAATGGCAGAGATATGGGCTTTAAATAGCCATCCTCAAATTTGCATTGCATGAATAATAAATGTCTTTGCCGTTACATTAAGTACCAATTAAACCCAACATAGTATAATACATTTTATGATATTAAATGTACAGTATGTACTGTATTGTACTGCTGTGGAGCTAAACATCAATTGTACCCGAACTAGCATCACACTGGGATCAATTTTTGTTGCTGGTATCATGGGTAGTTAAAAGCCCATTAAACATAATTAAATCCTTCTAGTTGTTCTGGCGGCTCCACATCATCGGCAACCCCCCGCCCCCATTTAAATTTCCTCACCTTGTGTAACAGCGTTCATGTGTTATCTGTGCAGCAAGTTTCCAGCAGATCATTGCTCATTAAGAAGCGGTGTGTTTGCAGGGAGCAAGGAGTGCCACATACAAGTCAACTTGGTATTGTGAGAAACGAGGAGGGGGTCCGTGGTTCAGCTTGAGGTTTCCAAGGGGGCAGTTCATGGACTCTTTTCAGAAACTGGACCAGTTGTACCCAAAGCACGATCAGGCTCAGCTCAAGTGACCACAATGCATCACAATCGAGGGAGACTGACAAGTAAAGACTCAAGAAAGACTCAACTGTCCTCTCAAGCAGCAGATTCAAGGACACTTGGAGGACGCGCTCGGCAGAGGTCTGGGCCACAAGAGGCTGCAATCTTTAAGTCAACACAGATGTGTCCTGGGCCACACATGAATGTAACTGTAAATATTTTATTATTTCAACTGGACGACATTTTATTTCAGTGTAGAGCTGTGAGCAGAGCATTGGATCTCTCAACCCGTCCCTCACTTTCTCACGTCTCCTCTGATGGACACTTCAACACATACCTGTGTATTTGCAGGTATGTGTTGTCAAGTGGCCACCTGAGGCAGCTTCTTAGGAAAAGTGTGAACTGACACAGACAGAGATGAGCACTTGAGGTGAGGTTTGAAGGAGGGACAAAGATCAAAGAGACAGTCCCGGAAAACTGTACGACACACACATCCTCATTTAAGTGACAATGAAGAATTAAAGATATGATCATTTCTAACACATTAACCAGTGTGATGGTGAAAAGGGAGAACATCAAGACCTGGACACTACACCCTGGCAACAATACCCCCCAATCAGCGCCTCCACTGTTCGTTACTGGCTTTGTCTGAGGAAAAAATAGGCACCAGAGCAGCATAGAAAAGGTCACTTGTCGACAACATTGCTTGCCCTCCACCTTGTTTGTGTTGCGGTGGCTTTGTGCAGCTCTAGGGAGTCTATTATTTAATGTTGTGATGCATGCAGAGCTACGTAACAGTGAGCTGAATGGATGTTTGTCTTGTGGCTATTTTTAGTAACACACTTACACGTTAATTAGCTTTTTTTTTGTTGTTGTAATCTTTGTTTAAATTACCGGTTTCGAGTATGACATAAAAAAGGCTTCAGCTCCACCCACAAGCGCTGCATCGTGCGAGACTCTTGTTAAATGTTAGGCGACAAGCGTGCACTATAAAGGCCCCTGCTCCTCCATAGAAATAAAGGTTAAAGCCCCGCTGATTAAAAAGGACAAGTGCTTCTATTATTAACCTTTAAAAAAAAAAAAAAATTTGCTGCATGCTAGTTAATAAATAACGGAAAAGGAAATTCCTTAATATTCCTATATCAAAGGAATTGGACAGGTCATTTAAATCATTAAGAGGGCAAGCCACCTGCAGGATGCAAATGAATTTTATCTGCGGCTTTTAGGTTGTTAACATGATGGCTTCGGCTCTCGCAGAAGTCTAGGATTATAGTCTTATTGATTGTTCCAGAAAATCATTCTCTGTATAATAGTTTGAGGAAGCATCGAGAAGAAAAGGAGAAGGAGGGGGAGGAGGAGGAGGAGGAGGAGGAGGAGGAGGAGGATTGGGATGGGAAGAGGATGGCAGAAGGAGTCGGAATAAATAACATGCTTCTGGAAACATGTGCAAACATGAATCACAGCCATTTCATGAGCAGCTGGAAGTCAGGGATCGAGGGGGCAGAGATAGATAAGAGCAGACGACGGATATGACAGCGAAGGAGGAGGAAGGCGGGGGCTGGTTAGACGGGAGGGAGGGTCAATTACAGGAGTGATAAGCACTGATGCTACAGTATGCTGGTTTGGTTGAAATACCCACAGTGGTGCCTATGGTGGAGTGGAAATAAGTAGTGAAACCTTTCAATCCACTGTCTGGACTGAATATATTAACATTTTGAGTCATCTGTCAGTTTCACCATTATGACTATTCTACTAAGAAAAGCTGCTTTATTATCATTTAAAGCACACAGGGACTAATGACATCGGGAGTGGGCAGCTGACAGCTTAATGAGCCACTGTGTGGGTTGTTTGACAAAAACGAACCTTGTGTAAGTTGACGGTGTAAGGCGCTGGGTCCCAGGCCACCAGGGTCACATTCTTGTAGATGGAGCTCGTGTTGAATCGATGCCTCGGATTTGCCAGAATCTGTGAAGGGATAAAAACAAAAAAATTGTATGCGTACGTGGGAGTATTGAGCAAAAAGCCTTCAAACAGACTTCCCTTAAAACAATGTTCACCGTTAGTCAAAAATAAATCGATGTCATAAATCATTCATATTGCTCATCATTCTCCATGTTCTGTGCATCATATATCCATTAATGAATAATTATCACGCATCACACAGTGGCTGCTCCCTCACTGACCTGCGAGTTGATGATGCGTATGGTGGTTTTGTTTCCCACGTCTCTCTCGTATCCCTCCGTAGGTGCGGCATTGAAGCGTAAAACTGCATCATGGGTGTCTGAATGGAAAAAGCAGAGACCATGTTTCCTGATGCAGGTATTAAACTGACCTTGAGGTATACATGTCAATTTATATGAATAATATGGATTGGTCCAGTAAGAGCTGAGCTTCAGCATGGAAACTAAAATTATTCTTTTTTATTCCATGTTGAATTCCATGTGTCTTCGTTTCCACACACAAACATTTTTCTACAGAGAGGCCATTCAAAAAAAAAAGAAAAGAAAAATACAACAAGTCTTGAATCCTTGAGTTGTTCAGACAAATGCAAAGTTAGATAAAGGCAAACATCTGAGACAAAATATTATGACATCTATTTCACAACAACTGCCAAGAACTTGTGAAGGTCTTGATGTAGCTGCTGTTTGGTTTTATCACCTTCAGGTACACACACACACACACACACACACACACACTTTTTTGTAGATAGTCAGATCGTAGTGTTTGTGGCAGGAGTCACTAAGACAACACGGTGACTGCTGTGATGTAAATAAAGATCACACTGACAGCAGTGTCTAGCGAGCTTTCACATGTGCAAAAAGGCCCCAGATAATTTAAACTATGGTGAAATAAGGACTGGACCTGCGCCTCCAAACCACGGCATTTTAGGATGTCTTAATAAAAGAAATCTCCAGATATGATGATGATGATGATTGCAAAAATGTTGGTTTCATCATTTTAAGTCCAAGTTTTGTTCTTATAATGTGAGAATATACTCTTACTGTGCGTTCACACCAAAAGCTTCCAAAGCGTCAAAAACGCCGGAAGTCAATTCATTTTCAATGAGAGCCCGGCGACACCGAGCGTCCAAAGCGTCAACAGGCGTTGCCGCGCTTCCAGAGCGTCCAAAGCTTCCAAAGCGTCCAAAGCGTCACCAGATGAAAAGTTGAGCCAGGTTTAACTTTAGGGTAATGAGCTATGACGCGGTCAAGCGGCAACCGGCAGCAGCCTGTCAGAATAGAGATGTCCGTCGGCTGCCTTTTTTTCTTCTTTTTTTGTATTTCGGCTCCCCAATGACCAGCGCGATCAAACTTTGACGTCAGTCACCGGACGAGCGGCCAAAGCGGCTGAAAATGTTTGGCGTTTTGGGAGCTGTCTTGTCTGACGCCCACCCTCGAGCGTTTTTGACGCTTTGGAAGCTTTTGGTGTGAACGCACAGTTACAGTTCATACGGCGAAATGAAATCTTAGCTTGATGGATGGCTAAAGTAATGATGACAAATTTGTAATTTCTGCCCGCCTGTCCATCGATCCATCACTTCTAGCGAAACCCATGTTCACGTGTTGATATGACACCAGAACGAATGATGCTCCGGTTTTTGATCTGATGCTCTTTCATCACTGCCACCAGTCGACTCTTATACCAGCGTTTGACATTCACAACGACACTACCTTCTGTAAACACAGAGAATAAAGAGAAAAAAAACCAAACAAACATGGCTCACAGGCCTGACATTTGACCCTCTGTTCCAATGTAATACCGTTAACACAATCGGTCCCTATAGAACCACTGGACTGATGCATTTTCAAGATTATTCTTTTGAAGCAGAGATCGTTCTTTGTCACAATAGGTTTCTCGTGATAGAAGGTGTATTTTCTTTCACCATGTGGAGAGAATCAGGGGCTGCAAGCACAGCTTCACGATTATGAAACTGTTGGGTGCACTAGCTGAGGATAAGCTGAAGGTATGTCCAACACTGACTACTGAACACTCTGTTGCTCTATTATGGGACCAACAATGACCAAGTCTCAGCTATAAGCCGGTGACGTCAGCGTAAGAGACGGTGGTGACAGACCATGTATGTATGAACTGCTGAGGTTTGATAAAGAGCTTCTGCACCTCCTTTTGTCAGCACTTGAGAACAATCTTCAGCCAAATCATCTAGTGCTGGATGAACCACTGAAGGTAAATTGGACAGACATTTATTTTGAAGAGTCAGTCCTGAACAATTACATCTCCTGACCCACAATTCCACAAAAAAAAAGGCAATTGAAGGATTACTGAAAGGATGACAGAATGTGCGGATGTTGAGCAGGTGGAGAAGCTTTTGTTGAAGAATCTGAAATAGTGTCACTGTAGTTTGAAAAGAGTTGGATGCCTTAAAGAGAACAAATTATAAAGTTTTGGACGATCCATTCCCAACAGCTCATCAGGAAACGTGGACCTGGAGCAGATGTCTGATGATGATGACATTTAAGTTGTCCGTCCTCTTACACTGAGGACTTATGGAGAATTATAATTTATTTTTCTTTCATATAGACGGGTTTCTGTGCAACATCATCACAGCAAAAGAAAAGGACAAGGAGCACCGGTGTCATAAAACTAAAAATAATATATATATATATTTTTTAATTAAAAAGTTTTGCACATAAAGACGTATGCACGCAAACTGTCGTTTGTGTACACACTGGGCTAATCTATGAGATGACTGTAAATGTCGGGCCATAATAGCTGGCAATTTGGACATATCTGAAATCCATTCGTCACTGGGAATATTATACTGTATGGGTCTTGTAAAAACGAAACTTACAGCGCATCCAGTGTTTCCCATTAATAAACGAGTCTGTGGTGGCCACGACTCTCTCTTACACACAGGCACTTAGATGGACAGGTCGTGTCGTGACGGTAATATGCGCTAAATTGCGCTAATGTGCTCAAATTGCTATCCGCCCCCCATCAGACCATCCGACTGCGCTTTTGATTAAATGATTTTCATTAAATATTGTATTTGTTATGCATTTATAGTATTTATTATCACTTTTTACTTTTTTAACTTCAAATTTTCCTTTATTTAGTTTGATAAATTTATGTCATCTTTTAAATTGAATTAAATTAATCATTAAATTAAATTTCAGTAAAATATATTACTGAACATTTGAAATCATTATTTCTTGTTTTGGTTTTTGTTTATCATTCATGTTGGCAAGTAGTAGGCTTCACCACTTTGACTGAATAGTGAACACATTTTAGGGCGCAGTCTCTTAAATTCCCAATTGACATCAAGGATCCGGTTCCAACCTGTGAGCTGTTTTCATGACGGATGATTTCTATGAATATTTTTCTACGGAGCCAACGGTTTTCATTCCTGTCTGACTGTGACCCCTTAAAATGAAGTGGCGCTTCACTCGTGACCCTCTTTTCAAGTAGCGGAAATATGTTTTTTCCATTTTCTTTGATTCCTTTTCAGCAGAGGCATGACGCCTGTCAAGCACTTCAAATCACTGAGTTTCAACTAAGAAATGCAGACAACTTCTACACATCACACTAAAATGATTACATAACTCCTGGTTTGAGATCTCGGCTCAACTCGCCTACTTTAACTGTTCTGAAAGTAAAGGAGGCTCAAACATGTCAGTATTATTTTGAGGCTCTTATCGCTTTACTATTTCAAAGCTTTTATCATTTCCTGCCAATTAATGCAACCTAAAAACATTACCTAAGACTCAAAAGAACTTAATTTCACGTCACAGCATGTTATAGCCTTTTGACTTTGACAGAAAGGAAGTGATTTAAAGAGGAACTATGCAAGATTTGCACTTAAATTAACAGCTTCGGAGTAATTGACCCTTCGCTAAACCCCGCCCCATTTGGTTACTATTGCTATGTCTGTCAAGCTTTCACTCCTAGTCATTTCCCAGCATAAGAAATATGGAGTTTCCAACAATATTGGCATTGGTTTCAAAGGAAATGTCGGCAAATTTCTGGAAAAACTGTTTGGAGATATCAGAGAGAAGCGGTCAGACAGGTCTTAAGTTCATAGTTTTCAGTTCCGTGACCTGTGAAGAGCCTCTGTACAGAGCAGCAACAAGGACCGTTAATTTCCCCCATCTATCAACCCAGGAATACTTAGGTTACCTCACTGACCATGAAATGAGATCAGAGTCAGGTTTTGGGCGATTGTGATGCGTATACAGGACATTACCGGTCCTAGCTGTTTACCGGTAATTAATGTACAAATCTTGCATAGTTCCTCTTTAAGTTCAGGATGGATTTAATATTTTGTTTAAAAAAAAAGTGAAAAGGGAGCAGTTTGTATGTAATCTCCACAATCAAACTTGGTGGAGCTCAAGTTAATTGTGCCGAGTCTGACTGTAGTTTGCAGCTTCTACAGGCTGCATGTGAGAAAACACTACCTCTGTTTTCGTATTTACAGTACGACACAGACCAGGGGTTTACGGTGCTTTACAGACACATCAGCCCATTAAAAAGCTGAGAGTTGTTCATAGTAACGCCGAAGTGTAAACATCGTCTCTCTCCAGCTGTCAGTGGACGGTGTGAAAAAGGGAGTGAGAAGGAACTCCAACTGCATCAGGTGCGGCTGTAAAGTATGAAGTTTGTGACACGTACAGTGATGAAACTGCAGCATTACAACACCATTATTCACGCACCGTCACAGAGGGAGCCATTACTCTACTGCAAAGAGTCCATCTATCAGGGTCTATGAGATTAAACCTGCATGAGCCCACTGCAGCTGCTCTGTTGATTTTGACATGATTTAATAAGCGCTTCTTCTTTCATTATACATACATAACACATTTTACAGTATGTGATCAACACTCCTGCGGCTCAGACGCAGCCTATTTTGACACCAAGGGACTTGTTAGAGACAGATATGTGAACAACGACCACATAGCTGCTAGCTGGCTTGTTTGAACTACATATAATTGACTCAGTTCAGCTGTTTCTGAAGTTCAGATACAGTAAACTTAATTCAAAGTAGTGAATCCTAATGTGACCAACAGTGTGGGCACAGCTTCCACGCCTGACAAATACAAGCAGCTCTAAAAAGCAGACGGTGTGGTTCAGAAAATGAGGTGTCACTTTATGTTTGGTGTGAGTCAGGGAGGTCCACTGTGGTCACCTGCTATATTTACCTGAGCTGTTATCATGCACTGTTGTGGTATCAATCATAGCTGCAGTGATACACAGTATTCCTCCGTGGAGGCCGCCTCCCCCCGCCGGCTTTGTGTGAGGTTATAAATCAAAACAATGTGCTCACATCTTAAAAAGTATTAAATGGCCTTGTTCCAATTAGATTACAGAACTGTTAACCCTTCATGTGCCTAAGAGTTCCTGATATCAGCAGGTTAGAGAGTGATGGTGGGGACACGATGTCGACTGTGGAGCTTTGGATGGATGTTAAGGGTTGTAAGTCAGTCACCTGTCAAGTTTTGTCTTCTACACTTTATACTGGAAAGTTTTTGTCGACATGTTCTTGTTTTATCTTTTATTTTTTAAAGTACAATTTCCTTTTTGTTTT
Source organism: Trachurus trachurus (assembly GCF_905171665.1). Classification (NCBI taxonomy): domain Eukaryota; kingdom Metazoa; phylum Chordata; class Actinopteri; order Carangiformes; family Carangidae; genus Trachurus; species Trachurus trachurus. The sequence goes on from NC_139899.1 coordinate 19,905,713, forward strand.
TTTATCATCACAGTTTCATTTCCCTTACTATATTTATGAGCAAATGTTGTTTTTGTCATGAACGGCAGAGCAAAGATCCCAATGTGGACTTTACATCTTTTCTTACATGATGTTTATTAAAATCTCTTCAGATTTTGGACTATGGATCGGGCAAAATAAATAAAAAAAATAATGGGCGTCACATGCCCTCAGTGGAAATACAAAAGTGAATAGATTTTTACAGATCTTATACATGGAGCAAGTCAAAAATAAATAACTACATTATTCAATAATGAATATAATGCCTATATTGTAACTTTTTCAAATAATGTCTTTCACATTGATGGCTTCAGGATAAAGACTAAAGACTAAAGGAAACCACAAACCATAAAGAACAAAATACTTCACACAAAGGCCTATTAAATCCAGATAAGGTTTAATGCTTCTGCAAATAGCCTAATTATGTCATTATAGCTTTCAAATTATTCTAATGGCATTACAAGCCCAGTCAAAAAAGAGAACTTTCACATCTCGGTTGTGTCTTTTTAAATTCTTCCACTGGAGGGCACCAGTTAAGACAATAAGATAATTTACAGACGGCACACGGAGGTTATATTCACTTCCATCATGTAAAATAATGGGACAATATTTGCAAGAAAACTACAATCAGGACAGAGGGACAGGAGTCAGCGGCTTCTTCAGCACACACTGATAGATATACAGTACCTAGTTGAACTGTATCGCAAACTATGATCTCAAACACAACCTCAGAGGAGTCGAAAACCTCCCAGTCAATAGTCAATATCATATCCATTATCTACAATAAAAAAGTGCCAAAAAATAGTTTACAACAAAACATTGCAAGCTGCACAGGGAGAATATCTATTTTGCTGATTAATGGTGTTATGTATTCACATTACTGTGCTCTGTCCATCCTCTGTTAATCAGGAGGTGCTGTTCAGTCTGTTCACCACATGATGGCAGCCAAACATCATCACACATCCAGACACTGAACTAAACCAGAACCCACTGTTCGAAACTCTCCGATGGTGAACTCAGTGCTGCAGGTGCTGAGAAACCCTGTAATCTAAATGTCAGCCAACCTGCGAGTGGCACAGGAGAGAGAGAAAGAGGGAGGGAGGTGTGTGATTGTGATGTTTTCTTTTTAGGTGATTCGTCACCTCTCACAGCTGCATAATGAGGGTTTTGACTCAGCGCGGCCTGTTGGGAAGCACGGCAATGTAAGCACAAGTACAGGCAGAGTGAAATCAATGTAGTTTGATTTCCTGTTGAAGCTAAGCCTTAGAATTAATGTAACAAAGTCAAGCTTTTCCGACACCGCAAGGCTACTTAATAATTAAATCGGCTTTGGTACATTTATCTCATTCATCAAGTCACTAAGTCTCTAAGTCTCAGCCAAAGAAAAATCTCTCTTTAAAAGCTTGATGACACAAGGAACCAATACCCTGCTGCTCTGCTGTTTTGACAGTGAGATGCATGCGATGGCCCCACAGAAAAGATCTGGCCGTGAATAACTGTTTTTTATGTCCTCATATCGACTCATTCTCATTCTGAATGGCTTTTTGCAAGGTGTGCATGTTGTACCCTGGGAAAATGATAATTTCGCCATGACACAGGGTTTTTCAACGTGTCACATTATTGGACGGAAACCAAAATAATAATAATAATAATAATAAACACAAAAAAACTGAAGCCCTTGATATTAATTCTAGTGTTTGCTCTGAGCAGCTGAATTCACAAGGAAATGCAAGGAAGCTATATGTGATGGGAAGAAGCCTGATCGGTTACCAGAGGGGTTCCTGCTTTCTTCTAGTGAGCCATCTGTCGCTGAGTTCACACTCTCCCCACTAACCAAAGAGCTGCCAAAGTCTCTAAACCAAGAGCACACACATTCTAATGCAAAGACATATAGCCTGCTAGGCACACACACTCAACGCTGCTTACAATCAGCTTGACGAGTTAATCAGCAAACGCCATGAAAAAACCCCGTGTGAATGGAGATCACCACAGGTGCAGATGGATGTTTGTTGAACTTTTAAATCCAACATCCACGTGGGCCACTGTGACAGATCCAGAATACTTGATTAAAACTGGCCACGAAAATGAACAACCGACCTTTTCTTACTGGTGTTTTCATGTTCAATACGATTTGCACTCTGACTCAAGGACTCGGCTTTATGGTCACACTCTTGAGGTGTGACCCCGACTGAAGCCTGAAGCCTTTCTCCTACTTTCATCTATTCAGCTTTTTAAATATCAAACTAACTGCGAGTCATGTAAATGAAAGCTCAACAGCCTTAATAGGTTTTAAAAATCACTTTAGTGGCTTTTGGTTATGCAGGTAAAGACATTTCAATTCAAACGTCTAAAAGGTGCACACTCCAACATCCCACACTGTGATAATCCACACACAACATGGTTTAGGCACCGGTACGGTCGACTGGTCACTGGCTCCATTAACTTTAACTGGACTTGTTGACATGGCTGCAGCTTTTCTCCACTACAGCTCTGCTTTGTAGTGCTTTTATGATGCTGAGCTCCTCCTAATGAAACTCAACACTTCTTGGAGAAGTTTCACAAGAAACGACTTTACTGGAGAGAAACATTACGCCCTCTGACCTGTTGTGAGTGTTTCAACTTAAAACAGATGGAGGAGGATTAATTACAACCAGCGCCAACACCAAAGTAACACGGTGACAGCAAATGGCAAACTCTGTCTCTTATAATTGCTTGAATAAAAATAAAGAAATGTCCAAATTGAGAACTTATGATGCAACTATTTCTCTGTTGGTGATTTTATTTTGAAAAGACACCATATTTATCAAAGAAACTACTGTGACAGTTTTGTTTTCCAATGACGAACGGGTCTCATTATCAGATTTAGGCTTTACTGTGAATATTACTCACGTCTGGAGATTTAATCCTAATGATTTTCAATACGACTGCAGCTTTTCATTAAGTGCCGCCGAGAGGGCAAAATCAAAACTTGTGCACAAGAAACATCAAAATCTAATTAACAGATGACATTAAAGCAGCAGAGAAAAACTCTGCTGGAAAAAATCTTTCTATTTTACACACTGAGCTTTCCACTTGCACCACCCTGGGATCTACATCAACAACTGTGCATGACTGATATACCATAATGTAACAGGCTCGTCATGAAATTTGCAATTTTATTCTCCTGCAAGCAGGACGTGTTTTCCATTTCATTGACCTCACAGCGTTTCCTCAGCGCCACATTGAGAAGAAAAAAGAAAAAGAAAAAGATTTTAAGTCCCACAGTTGATGTAATGTGAGTGAACATTGCCACCTCAGGGGGACGTGTGGATTGAAAGGCTTCAATTTTTTATTACAGTGCAAAGTCTGCACACATGCTTTCAAATGTTATCCTCTTTCAAGTTTTGAAATCTTGTCTTTCATCTCTTTGATTACAGGGCTGGGTATTTTGGTCCTAAAGTTTTTGTCAAGACACGAAACAATATTTCTTTCAAAAGCTTATTTTGAATTATATAAAGATGTTTTTTCTCCGATTCAACAAAAGAATCCTAAATGAGAAGATCTGATAAATGATGTCAATGCACCAACATGCAGATGGAATTAAAATGATTTTGGTGTTAAAGGAATAAATTCAATCAGAACAGTTCTGCACTGCTTTAACTCATATATCTCCACTCACCGATCTCCTTTCCCAGTCCTGAGCGCAGGATGGCACCGGCCGAGGTGACCACGGCACACGACTTGAAGCTGCTCTGGTCCTGCCGCCCGCGCAGTCGCTCCAGAGGGACGGACGGCACCAGGCGAGCCCAGCCGAGCAGGGAGAAAGGCTGCTCAGAGCCGTCCACCGTCCTCAGCCGAGCCTGCGCCTTCATCTGGCACAGCAGCTCTTTGGCGCTCTGGGCGGCCCTGCGACGGCCTTTGTAGGAAACGTGGTGTTTGTTGGCGCTCACGTAGTCTTTCATGGCGCGCTGCAGCCGAGGGCTCAGCATGCCGGCGGACACCCGGCCTCGCCACAGCCGCTGCACCACGGAGGCCGACTTGGAGAAGTAATATTCCTCCAGGTCAGAGGAGTCGCCGCCGGCTCTCCTGTCAGACGCAGTCCTCATCCTGTTCCCCAGCTCTTCGTCTTCATTGTCCCTCTCGTCTTCATCTTGCTCTTCCTCCCCTTCGTGGTGGCGACGCCGTTTGCCGACTTGGTTCTGATACTCTGTGGTCTGAAATGTTCTCTCACGACTCAGGACTGCGGTCTGGTCCGAGTGAGAACCCACGTTCTCTGTACCGAAGGAGGACCAGGCAGCCAGGCTCTGAGGGTCCAGGTAATCCTGGCGGCTGGCCTCCTGGCTGCCGTAGATGGCGTAGGGAGCGCTGTTGGGGCTGCGGCTCGCCTCCAGGCTGGACTCTGGGGTCATGGAGCTGGCGGCGGGCTCCGGCTCATCTCCGGGGTTGGTTGTGGTGAACGTCAAAGCCAGTTCAGGTCGCGAGCCCACGACGGCATGCTGCTGCTGCTGCTGATGGGAGGCCTGTATGGAGGCCAGGCGACGAGTGTCGGGGTGCTGGGAGAGCAAGGAGCCAGCGGAGGTCAGGGGCTCGTCCACGCGAGCATCCAGGAAGTAGGAGAGGAGGGCGAGGAAGAGGAGAGCCCATGCCAGCATTCCCACCAGCGCCAGTCGCCACCACTGCCTCATACTGGACTTCATCACCTCTCTCTCTCTTTCTCTGTCTCACATACACGCCTGTACAGCTGGGCCCACCAACAACAAAGCCCCACGGCCAGGACGCAGCCCAGAGGTCAGCTGGAGGGCCTGTAACAGAGGAGAGCTGTGAGTGCAGCTGCTCAGGGGGCGAAGATAAAAACGTGGAACATCACAAGAGGCAGACGGTTGAAGCACTCACCTCGACTGATGCTTCTATTTCTTCATGTCCACGACTCTCCCAGGATATAACAGGACCCTGAAGAAGAAGAGTGCAACAAATTAGTGGGGGTCAGGGGGGGCACATGCATGCATGAGGCCGTGTGTGCATGAAAACACATTGTTCGCATAGACACGCCGCAGGAAAGCGCCTCCTGCAGGGCAGAATTTGGCTGCTCTCCACTCATAATATAAAAAGCAGAGTTTTTTAGAAACTAAGCCGTTTAACAACTCAGATTTACAGCTCACTTCATTTAACATCCAACATTCATCACGACAAGAACTAAATACTGATCCATACGTTGGATTTCAATGTCACATTACATCCACAAATAGAAAAAGAAAGAAGATCACATGAAATATGAATCATCTGAAGGACTATGACCCAACTTCAACCTGATGCAGACGCTTTGGTTTATTTTCCTCACATCAGCGCTGGATCGGGACCGATCGTGACCGCTGATTTGTCTCTACATGGAAGATGAATTTAGAAGTCAAGCATATCATGGAGCATGTACTGATAAAAGACCATTTACACATAATATCCTTCTCTTATGAGGACACATTTTATATATAACTTGCTTCCCTTTACCGTCATTCACTGTCACAGCACTCATTTACAGCTGTCCACAGGAGGACTTATAGTTGATGAGACATAATCATATCCACTTTTAGCCTCAGGACTTTTTATTTTATTTGGGTAACAATAGAAAAGCGCTATATAAATGTAATCCATTATTATTATTATTATTATTATTATTATTATTATTATTATTATTATTATTATTATTATTATTATTATTATTATTATTATTATTATGTACACTGCACTGACATGTAGAAGAGGAAGGTTCCCTCACCACTGATCAGTCAATTACTCAATTCACAGAAAGTAACAGATCATTTCAGTTTCTTAAATAAAATCAGTTATCTCACAACTACAGCCCCTTAACTGGGAGGATCTGCTGATTCAATGAGAAACAGACTCAGAAGTCTGGTGAAACATCACATTTTGTCACAGAGTGCCATAAGGGAGGCATCTCATCGGTCCCACACAAAATGACAATGGCCCTATACATACAGCCTGAGCCATAAAGATCTATATATATTGAGAGGAGAAGAGGAACAGGAAGTCCTGCAGCAGATGGTCTGGTCCCTACAGAGGCCCGATCTCAACAACATGGAGTCTGAGATTACATGAAGAGACAGGGACGGCCAGGAAAAGCTAAGTGCACACTTTAGAAGAACTGAAGCAAACTTTCCTAAGGTACTGGGAACAACCTTCCAGCCAACAAATGTGTGCAAGTGTAACAAGGAGAGCTGGTGTTTTTTTTTTAAAGTGGTCAGGCTATGTTTTTCCCCCCAGTTTACTACATTTTAAATTACCTGACTATTCCTATCTTTAAAGCATCCACCCTTTACTTGAAGGACCTAAAACATCTGCACAGTGTAATGTATCCAGTAACACAGTAATTCTATAAAAAAAGTTCCCCTAGTTACTCAACTGTTTTTTTTTTGTTTTGTTTTATCACTTGGATTACAGTTAGCCTTAGCCTGAGTAAGAAACCACAGAGTTCTGTTGTACTGTGACTAAGACACGACAACAGAAACCTGGACTCACTGCGGCACATGTGCGTCAACATGTCACTGTTGCTTATTTCACTGCTGCGCCACAGTCATTAATAAAACAACAGTAAACACTCAAACATCATTATCAGCCTGATTTATTTTTTGCCACAGCTTTGATAATAATCTTGTGTACTGCACATTAGGTTCGGTGATATCTTACAGAGTGAAATACACAGCAGTGAAGGTGAATAAATGAAGCATTAAATTGCCTCACATCAGAGGACTACAATCCTCTCATCCACGCGTAATTATGAGTTTTGGTCTCCTGATGTGGGAGTATTTCTCTGGAGATCACGGCAGAGTGAGGTAGGAGAAAAGAGAGACAAAAAAAAAAAAAAGAAATCTGCTCCTGAGTGTTAAGCCTCCCCTAGTCCTAATTACAGCTTCCTGTCTCTGAAACTGCCAGGTCCTGTGCTGCAGGAGTGCTGCATAAGTGATTTCAGGCGCCCCCAGCCCGACTCCCCCCTCCTCATATACTCAGACATCCAGCCCGTTGTTTCCCCCTGGGGCCACACAAGAGGCCAAAGCTCATCCACTGACCCTGGGTCAAGCAGGAGGAAACCAGCAGGGACTCACTGGGACAGAGGGAGCCGAGACGGTATGGGAGAAAGAAAATAGTGGAAGAGAAAAATGCACATCTGCGCACACACACCATCCGATTATTTTCTATAAACTCCCAACATGCTCCGGCTCAGGCCTGAGGGCCACAGTCAGGTGGTGTGACGGTAAACCCCCCCACACAGCGGTTTTGACATGCTGCCACACTGGGGTCAAATGTTACTTAGTGGAAAATGTGCCATTTAACACCTGGAAATAACAACAGCACCCCCAGAAGACAAAGCAGAAACAAGCACAACAGCACAACCGGTGCCCGATGGCAGTGTTATCAACAAGCAAATGGCATCTATATGCTCGGCTGCTCCACACAAGCCCACTGTAGATGTGTGCGAGCCCTGAGGCGTGTCGCGCATGTGTGTGTGTGTGTGCAGCTTGCGTGCCTCACCTGGCAGCAATCAGGATGTGTGCTTCAGTAACTGTGGTGAAACAACATAAATGTATGGCACAGATGGAGAGGCGGGGGCGGAGGACAGAGCCGGTTTTTGTTGAGGGCTAACACAAAGAAACGGTACAAAAAAAGGAAACAGCAAAACGTTGTGTCTGCCAGACAGCAAAGGACGACTAAATGACTTAGTGGGAGTTCGAAGGAGACGGTGATGAACACACGGAGCCTAAAGGACTACAAAGCACAGGCGTCTTGAAAGGAGCAATACCTTAAGCTTTAGTGAATCTATAATAATTATTTTTTCTATTATTTATGTACAGTATAGAAAAGCTGAAAAAAAAAAAACAGTGACCGTCTTGAACAGCGTATCCGTCAATCAACTTAATCATTTAATAAACATTTCAGTTCCATTTATTACATTCAGTTCCTGTTTACCGCTTGGGTCCATTTTTGATTGGCAGCAGCTAGATTGCGAGGATTAACCGTAGCTCGTAGCAATTTGAGCGTGGCGATGTGAAAGAAAGGCATCATTTTAAATCATAATAATGTACCTTTTATTTCTGAGGACATCAGCACTTGAATAGACTGGATTGTTCCAACCTTTCACTGGTGTGAAATGACGCTTTCTTAAATTTGAGGTGTACCGGATATGAGCAGGTGAATCATCGATTAAATTTGTCCTTTAGGGTTTGCGTCAGTACAATGAAGGGCAGATGTGTGCGTATGTGTGTGTGTTTCGTAGCAAAGCGATACTGTTATTTCAAACTTAGGTGTCAAATGAGGTAAATGAGTCATTCACAAAGGAAGTTACACCATCTTTGAACCACAGATTAAATGTTGTGCCTGCCTGGGCTTTGATGCTGTAGGAGTGAAGCTACTGTAACTGCTTGTTTATACGCATGTTACAGTCAAAACAGCCTCTACATTGGACCAGACTATTGTACCACAGGAAAATGACTCCACTGTATTAAAAAAAAGGTGAGAAGGAGAATATTAAAGGATGTTTGGTGAAACTGATTACCATAATTGTAGCTCCACTGGGGACCAGACAGGACCTTCACCGTCTCATAATGTAGAGAACTAACAAAAGTCAATCTCCACAATCAGTCACCAAGATAATTACCAGGAAACAGAGAAAATTTAAATTCTGCTGACAAAATTAAAACTAAAAACGGAAAACCCACAAAAAAGAGGAAGATGGAACCAGACATTTCTTTTTTTATTTGTGTCCGCAAGCAGAGAGTTGAAAAAGCTCAGCATGACTTGTCATACACTGATACACTGAATAGATTTCTATTCGATGTATCCCATTTCTCAAGTTCAGCACATATGCTAATACTGTGATGCCAATACTGCCAAACATCATAACTGTTCTGCTGCTGGTACCAAGGCTTTAATGTTGTTTTTCTTTGTTTGTTTCCTGACGCTGCATCTGGCAGCACAGATCACATTGGTTTTCCTGTGTGGTTTGTTCTCTTATTAGTACATGTTGTTCTTTGTTGATTTCTCCCCCGTGGGAAATGTATTATAAGGTAAATAAAATGAGTCACGTAGCCACTGGTGGGATGTCATGAAAACAGATACTTGGGTACTAAGTCGATGCCAAAATTCAGGAAAATGTGACAGCCTGCATTGCTTTTACATTACCCCAGCTGTTGCAGGTACTTTGGATGTGATAATAATAATAATAACAACCCTACAAGTGTTAGTCTAAAATCAAACCTGGAACAAAGAAGGCACAGACACAGAAGAAAAATAACTATAACATACGGAAAAGCAGCAGGAAGTGCAGGTGCAGCAACAGGTCGATACTGTCTTCTAGAAAAGAAAAAGAGGAGTGGAGAGATTTTGTGTTTGATAGACCAAATTTGGTTGTAAGAGTTGTGGAATTGCATTGGTATTGGTGCCAAGTTTCTAGTGTACTGACGTCTTCCATTCTTCATTTAAGGAGTCCTTGGTTTATTTAATGTAAAACCTGTAACTCATTCGATCTTAACTACAGAGCACAGGCAGTTACCTCTACTCCTGTTTTGTCAACGCACACAGAAAAACTGCAGACTGATGTGGATTTCTTTCAATATTTAAATATGAAACAACAATACTTTTATCAATACAATACAATGACACAGGATCTCTTTAGGGCAGCCAACACTGCAAAAAAGCAACAACTCCACAACAGAAAAGAAGAACTGAGGATATTTATGCATCCCATTCCCAGCATGCCTTGCTGCTCCCTGCTGTAAGATTGCCAGTGTGTCTTTAGCACAGGCATTGCCAGAGGTGACTCTACTGAACTCCAGCCACTTTTTCTTTGACTGCCAGGTAAGTATAGGACCAGGGGAAACGGCCACACAGCGTCTGACTGAAAATCGTCCAGTCGACTTTTACTGCACCCTGCTGAGGAGCCGGGGTGGAGAGGCCGCGTTATGAATGCTTTAATCACAGCCAACATGAAAAATTTCTCAAATAGGCGAACTGAGGGTTCTGTAGGAAATAAAGATTCTGGCTGTGGCATAGGAAAGTTAAGGCCATGTGAATATTACACGAACATCTAGAGCTTAAAAATGAGTTACAGTAGCTCAGTGGAACATGTTCTCAATACTTGCCTCATTCAAGCAGAAAATAGATGTCATTTCACAGTAAATGGAGAGAGCCTGATTGGGCTAATAATGATTGGTCTGTGACATTTCAATAAAAGTGTCTCGCTAAGGAGGCATGGGCTGAACGAGGAACATATAAATAGACAAAAAGGTTGGGTCTCCAAGAGAACACGCTGCTCTTCTCTATTCTGCAGAGGGCATGGCAATAGGATGTTAAGTGTGCACATTTTCTCAAATAAAACACTGACCGAGGGGCTTGTTCCTCATAAAATATTGAGCCCTTAAGTGTAGAGTTGTTCTCCATCTAAAAAAAATAAAATAAAATAATAAAGCCTTGGTCCTTTAATATTCAAGCAGCGACTTGTCAGCTACAAACTAATAGATCACTGTGAGGGTATAAAAAAAAAAGGCAGCAGGGACAGGGTCCACTGAGCATCTGCAGACCCACAGACAGTGTGAACGATGTGGTCAGGAGGGGCCGTGGAGATTTCTGAATTCATTTGTCGACTCAAAAAATTCCAGGCCAGGTCTCCCAGGATGGTGTGAACAGAACATGGTATCATTGCAAATACAGCATGTGATCCATGTATAAAGAGATTTTTTCCAGTGAGGTATTACATGAGTGGGGACACATTTAGAAACGGGATACAGTTTGAAATAGATGTGGGTGTTGGGTGGGCGCATGCATCTTCACTACTGGGGCCCAGAGTTATTTGTGAGCAGGGTGAACTTGGGTGAAGGGTTTTTTTTTTTTTTGGGTTGACACGACCAAAATCGTACTCTAACTCAGGAGTATGCTTGAAATCAAAGTGCTTGTTGCAGCATATCTGCATCTAAAAACAGGCTCCCCACACAGTTGTCTGACGTTGGAACTGCACAAATCGATGAAACTTTCTGAAAATGGAAAAGGCTTCACGCAAACACATCTCCAAATCTACAGTTTGGTTCGGATCTTTGCCATTTAATTTCACGGCTCCATCATCTGGTATCGAGACAGAGGTTGTGAGTGTCATCGTGATTTCAGCCTCGGTTTACAGAACTATCATCAAAATCAGGGTCAGGCATGTTACAGCGTGTCAAGTGTTCACCAAACAATGTTTCCACGCGCTGGATTACGGTCACACAACGCTCTGTTAAAATTCATAATGCGTGTCAAAGCTATTCACTGTGACAACCAACTTCTCCCATACTGGAACGATGAGCTTCTGCAAAAAAAAACAACAACCCTACAATTGGTTATCTCCACATTGTTGCTGCTGCGCTTCTGAGGGAAAAGTGACAATATCTCAACTTTTCCAGCCAGTTTTTTAAGTCGAGGGAAGGCACCAGGCTGCTATTTTTATTTTCCCCGTCACAATAAGCGGTAGCCTGCCGCGCTATAAGGAATCCGGGTCTGTCTTTGTGAACGTCTTGCTGGCGAGACGTCAGGGGAGGCAGTGTGACACACTTTGACTGCGGCCTCTCAGAACAGGTACAAACACTGAAGCCAATGCATTGAAACACCTCGGCTCGTTCCAAACACACTGGCCCCTTAATATTATCTCCCTGAACCAGCTGCCTGAAGCTTATTATTATGTTTAATTAAAACCAAACATAAAGGAGGTGAGGACAGTGACGATGTCCTATCAGGTCTTCCTCAGATGCCATATGAGCAGGATTGAAAAAAAAAACAGTCCTGAACCAATTAATAATAGGTCGACTGCATTTGTGGGCAGATTCAGATAATAAACTACAAACCTGATGTTTTTTTTGGTCACAAGTCTGGTGTTTGACACTGGCCTTGGCGTGTGCAGTGTGTATTCAAGCGATTCAGTTCAAACTGGAGGACTTTGGGTTTTTTTCTTCCTTTGGTGTAAATCCTGACAATCTCAAACTTAATCTTCACTTCAAGGTTTATACAGTACTTCACAGAAATTCAATCCAATTTTAAGTTTTCTTGAACAAAGTTTGACTAAACCAGCGCTCCAGACAGCCGGGGCTTTGTACCTGTTGTTTCCACTGAAGATCATCATCATTATAAATTAATCTCATGATAGAAAGGTGTAACCTTCAGAAGCGGCGTTTCATCTCATCGTCTGAACTGCTGTGTGTCACACGGAGCTCACACAGACACAAATAATCTCATTAACACAGGTTTTGACTGAGACTTCCTTCTGTACGTCTCACACGTTTGGGGCCACATGTGGATGATCCCTGTCAGATTCATACATTTGCGATGCCAAACAGGGAAGTCCAACACTGTCTTTGATACAGAGGTATTGATTGGGCCATTTTTGTCACTGCTAGAACATGAGCCTTCAAAACGTAGCACTGTGTTTCTGTACAGCAAGTACAGTACTGCTGCTGCACTTCATCATCTTATCTCCAGATTCTAATTATGGAAAATTGCAAATCAGACAAGAGGAAAATGAGACAAGAGCGACGACGGACCATTACAAGGACGTCAGGAGTCACTTATATTCCTGAACTGAAGCAAGAAAATTGAGCGCAAAGACGAAGCATATTCGTGGACGAAATGAATTGCTTCTCTCTTTCCGCACTTAATGAACCCCCAGCTGCGGGTCCACCCTGCTTTAGCCTCGAGAGGCAATGAGGTTATTACCATGTGGGACATCAGACTTCACCCTGTGTAATTATACTGCCAACGTCCGAAGCTTTCCAAAAGGGTTCGCTGCACTTCATCACATACTGAAACCCTAAAGTGCAGCTGTTAAGAATAGCCGGCAGACTGAATGGCTGGCTACCTAAGTCCATATACTAAATGAGCGGCTAAAAATAGGACAAAAAAGCAAGAGTCTCCTTGTGTAAAACAATCAAGCAGAGCGGTTTTATCCAGTGTTCTTGCTTTTACTTCTGCCAATGCTCATTTCGTAACATGGTGGAGAGGAGAGGAGAGGAGGACAGCTGATGATTTAACGTTTGTTTGTGCAAATAAAACATACAACATGATGGATGTAAGAATTATTGCCCTTTACTTCAAAGGAGGAAACTTTAAATCCAGGGGTTAAACCCTCCCTATGTAGACTGCCCTAATCCTCCCGCTGCTCCAGCATGATCACATAATGAAAGGCTTCCTCCTCCCTTCACTTCCACTTCCAATGCTCACCTTCTTTCCTTCCCCCACATCTGCCTTATTCTGTGACCTACATTCAGCTATGGTGCTGTGCATGCAGATGTAAGTGCAGACACTGCTCCACTGACTGTGTTTGTGTCTATGTGTGTTTGCTCTAAAGTCAGTCATTTCAAAGATTATGCCTTACCCACGCAAGGAACTGAATTAATATTGCATCCACTACTGCATCTCTGTCCGTGTGAGCAGAGGAGTGTGTGTGTGTGTGCGTGAAGTTACTGTACTACTGCTGTTCTTGCCAGTCTTTGTGTGGAAATGTGACTTACTACCAGCAGTAAATCAGCCGCCTCCTCACCACTGGCACCTAGCATGTGGAGCTGAGAACACACTGCAGGCGATACAGCTCATTCCAGCCATCGCAGCTCCTGCCAATCACATAGACCGGTGCATGCAAGAGCATGGCTGCATGCACGCATATACAGTAGATGCACTGCTGAGCACTGGTCAGCTTTGAAATCTAAAGTAAAAGCACACAATTTAGCAACAAATGGAACAAAACATTGGCCAAGCTTCAGTTTCTCCTAACATGTCAGGAGGGTGAATGGAGACACAAAAGGCCATGGTTTAAAAAAAAAAAGAAAAGAAAAGAAAAGAAAAAAGCCAGACATACCTTTGCCTCACTCAAACTTGTAGAGACTTGAATGAGATGAGAGTCAGCAAAAAGTGTATGACAGTGCTAGCATGACAGCACTGCTTTGAAGACATGGCCTAAAGGAATAATATGTTAATCAGTTAATAGCATGTCTGTTATTTGTTCAAAATGTACTTTAAAGGGATATTTTCAAGTGAAAAAAGGACAAAGGTGTTGCTTCATATAAATGTAACTTATTTTCCATTAGCCAAAAATAATGACAAATTTTCCAGAAACCCTAAAAGACAAAACATTTGGCATTTAAAAAAAAAAAAGCTAGAATAATTACGTGACACGCCATCTGAGTGATAACTGTTTGCAGAGATGGTTCAGCTTGTAACTGCAGCTCGTTCATTCATTCATTCAGCCCTGGTGGACATTAAAATCATCAGATAAATTTAACTGTGAACCATGAAAAACCTCGTCCATGTTGCAGAAACACTTAACGCATTGAGTGCCGCGCTCCTTTCCAAAGTTTTAGTCAAGTGTACCGGCAATTTAGACCATTTTTGACGATTTTTGTAGAGCCACAGTGTATTCTATATTATTGCCACCAACACATACTGTGGCTCATTTGAAAGGTGAAACTTTATGCTTCAAATGGCCACAAACCGTTTGTTTCTACGTGCCTCCATTCCTAAACATGGCTGGGTTTCACCAAAATCCCTGCTTTTTTTCTAGAAAAGGAGATGGAGCGTCTGTTTGTGCCTGTCGCTTTTCTGACACTCGCATTTCTGGATCAAAGGGCTCGTGTAAGATAAATATATACAACAATTGTTGTTCTATTCACAAATCCACCATCGGGGGCGGGGGGGGCGCCACTAAACAACAATAACACAGACGCACCGTGCCGTGTCACAGCCTCTAGCCGCGGAACGTGATGGTCTCTCGGCCAAAAGCAGGTCGGGAACACCGGCCCCACCGGTGGTCGCGGTCCTTCTGTGGTACGGGTCGGTGCCGGCGGCCTGCTTTGGCCCAGAGACCATCACATTTTACCGCGGGGGGACCTTGGGGACACGGTGTTGCTCCAGATGAAGACCGGGCGGGGGGACCTTGGGGAGGACACGGTGAGAGCTGAGCAGCTGCGCTGCATCCACATGCAGAACTCCGTTTGCAAAAGCCGAGTTATGATAAAAACTTCCAGATCATGAGCCTTATGAGTTTTTGATCGTCATCCATTTCAGTTCTGCTCGTCTCGTTTTTGGCACTCAACGCACGGGAACGAAAAACGAGAAATTACGTGGTTGGCACTCAATGAGTTAAGATCGTTGGCTCATTCTTCAGACAGCCGATATCGTCCACCAAGGATGGATTAACTAACAATAGCTTATGTATTGATCGCTAGGCGCGTGGTGCAATAGAAAAAAACATGTGTCGATAAAAAGTTCGATATAAAAACATGGTTTCCCTTCCTTTTTCATTATAGCCTATCCTGTAGCTAACACCGGCGCAACGCGCTGCACTGAGACACAAGCAGTAAACGGCTGTCAATGAGGGACAATTAATCAGCGTATTTTCACCATCTATGAGAAGTACCGTCTCAAAATAATACACAAGTTCAAGAATACAATAGAAAGTAAAAATCAGCTGTAGTGCCGAGTGAGTTGGTTAGTTCCAGATAAACAAACTTTTTTCCGACTAGCTGATGCATTGTAAAGCCCATATGATACTAGGCTGAACCCGGGTGAGTTGATTTTTGCCTATAGCTTGTTTTTGTTAAGTGGCGTTTGTTTACATGGTAACCTACCAGTTTCTGAACTACCTAAAATTGGTAGTGTGCTATTCCCACCAAAGAAGCCATTATTTATTTTTTTGTTTTATTTATTTTCATTATTTATTTTAATCAATACATCTTTTATGACAGTGAACTGGACACAACTTAAGGTTTCGGACTGAACAAGGCACATGACAAGGTACACCTAACAAACGTGTACGTGCAGTTTTAAAGGAGAACTATGCAAGTCCGCTTGCTTTTCTGCTGTTTCGCTTACGCTCCTCTTGCCCATGTGTATCCGTTTACAACAAAGCCGGCGAAAAATCAATAAATGGAGCGGTGGAAAACTTTACATGACATATACGATATTACGGTGCGTGCGTTTGTGTAGTCTTAACCGTCATGAACAAAAGATTACGGTTTGTGTCGCGGTGTGCAGAGACAAGAGCTGGGGACACCGGGACAGTGGCCAGGTATTGCATGGTTGGTTTTCAGCCGTGAGACGCCAGGCGAAGGCAGAGAGCCTCCATTGTCACTCATAATAAGTCACAAGTCATGTAGTTAACGATCACAATTACTCCGGAGATTTTTAATTAAGGTAAAAATGTAGCATAACCACGGGAGAACTCCTGCTTGGTTCCTTTTTAAGTTTTCTCACCAGTGCGTGTGTAAGTGTGAGATGTTTGATTGGTTTCTTGGCAGTCTCAGGACCAGCCAACTGCTTCACCTTAAAGCTGTCAAACCGTGTCTCGTCAGCACCGAGAGAAAAATATTTTTTTAAATGTGAAAAACAGGATGAGATCTGTTCTCTGTGTAACACAAAAACACACATGCACACACACAGAGAAGCAGAAAAACATCACACCATGTTTTTTCCATTTTGTGAAATGATCAAAGAAAAACAAGCAAGATGCCTTTGATCCCGATTCTCTCTTGGTGGTAGTGGGATCGGACTCATGAGGGATGGTTCTGTGCCGCTGAAATACCAGATCCAACGAGGTCAGAGAGTCCCAACTCCATTAAAGACTGATCCCACTGAGGCAGATTAGGTCTGTCCTGTCCCCCCGCTATCCTCCGTCTCAGCACTGATTATATCAGCCCAGCAAAAAATGTCTATTTTTGCAAAAGGCGTGCACAGACGCTCATTAATCTTGTTCTAAAGGAGCAACCACATCCGATAATGGCCAAGAAGTGCAGGGAGGGTGGAGGGAGGTGGAAGTCTCTCACACACACCTGTCACAGACCATCTGTTATAGGAAATTCACACCTGAGCCACAATGCAGACAGGAACTGCATGCTGCATCTACACTTATGTGCCCACACATGCACACGACGGCCCCTCATTCTGCAGACGTCCGAACCACAACAGCCAGCTGACACCTGGACGCACACACACACACACACACACACACACACACAAACCCAGACAAGGTCACTGCACTACCAATTAGCCCCTCTCTTTCCATCAGAGCACCATGTGAAGTGTCCAATACGCCTTGTAATTACCAAAGCAAGAGGACGTGTTTCATTTAAAACCAACACTACTGACATGACTCTTGAGAGAAAACAGGCCTCTGACTCATTCAGAGTGAGTAACAAACAAGAGAAAGTCATCTTCTTCCAGAAATCCACTCCCTATTCAACGTCTGAACAGTCTAAAAAAAAAGTTTAAAATCAAACAGGATGGCGCCTAAAAGCAGTTTGGGAATCACAGTGACAAACAAACATGAAAAGACGGACACTAATGTTTAGGTTTAAAAGGGAAGCGCCGCTTTAAGAATAAAAGAACGTCTGATGAGAGCACAGGACGGGGAAGAGTTGAATCATCCTGACCTTCTAAGCGCATCCTATTCTGATAAATCACACGGGGCAGCGGTTCTCGATGACAGGCTTTCACGGTGCACAGAGCCCTCTCAAATACAGCCTGCCAACAGCAAGGTCCTATGAAGGAAATGCTGCTCTACACCTCACATTATGATCCATAAATACAGCCGGGAGCGCTGACGCCCACAGTGGGCAGTCGTTTGATGTGAGAAAGTAGAGAAAGTCCACTGAAGGTTCATTTCACTATCCATTCCTCCTACTTGTATAGGCTAAATGGACCTAACAAGGCTTGCACCACGCAGACTGAATGGCCCTCCGTCACCCTCTCACACCTCCAGTCAATCACACTCTGTTTGTTACTGAGATGGGAATAGATTCACGCTCATCCATGATTCAAAAAGAAGAAATTAAAAAAAAAGGTAGAATAAAGGCTTGAGAGGCTTCATTTTTCCTCCCAGAGCATTTCTGTGGTCCAAAAGAGAGCAGATCTGTCAGGTTAGCACATATGCTAATGCTTTAAAAAGAAAGAAAAGATGCTGACAGGGTTCATTCATATCAGTATTGCACACACTGGATGTTGTATTTGTGGAGGAAGAGATGTTCATGACTGTCCAAAGAACAAGCCCCTTAATCTAAAGCTCTACAGCCATTTTCAGACGGCTTAACCTCTCGATAATCTGTCTGAACTCTGGACACTTACTTCTAAACACGGACTCAGATTAACAGCCTATCATAGACTTATAGTACAACCATGAAAGCAATGCCACAATAAGCTGCTCAACATCCCATGTCTCTTTTTAAGACGATACAACGGAGGGAGTAAGGCAACAAACATACATCACCACCACCACACACGCACGCACGCACACAGAGAGACGAGCGCCAAAACAACGTCTCCTCTCAGGAAGTTTACAACCTTGTGAAGACAGCTAATTACCAGGGAAGTTCATGTGTTTCTCATGGAGAGTCCCCGTCCATCTGACACACACACACACACACACACACAGACACACCGACTCACACTCAGCCAGGAGTGAGCGGCACAGCTGGTCTTGATGACTCCAGCGCTCCTGCTTTTGAAGGCTGAGCTCAGATAACTGCTGCTCTGGTCAGTTAGTGTGCATCTGAAATTACACCTCCACCTTTCCCAGAGTGCCCTGCCCATGCAGTCCCTCCACTCCTCTGTACTGTAACTCCACATATATACAGTCTGGAACAGATAAAACTGAAACTCTATACCTCTACCCTACAGGCCAGTTGTAAATTATATAAGAATTTTAAGGATTAACTAAAAAAGAAGAAGTATCGACCCAAAACAAAGTTGAGCCGTGCCAGTTCATGGGCAGGACACGAGTTGCTGAGAACTGAATTTTGATGATGAAAGTTGAAGTCTGTGGTCTTGAACCTCCCCTCAGCCTCACAGAGAGAGATCCACCTCGGTGTTTTTTGCTGCTGCGTTTAAAACTTTACCGTTTGGTTTCACTGTCACTGTTGTCATGGCGCTGTGTGTGGTTGCAGAAGGCAGCTGGTTTCAGAGAAAAGGTCTCCAAAAAAGAAAAAAGAAGAAGAAGAAAAAACGCCATCACGGTACACTAACCACTTGGTACCAAAGAGCAGTAAATCACAGTTAGAGATTAGTTGGTGAACACAGTGGAGCATTTAACAGTTAAAGAGCCAGATATTCCCCTCAGGAGGTGGTAGGGACTGAAAACTGAGCTAAAAGAGAGAGAATTCATTAAGACATTTGAATAAAGAAAGTGTTCACTAAATCAACTTGATTCGTCAAGTGCCACCGAGGTTTAAACCAAGCTGCATTTTACATTTCAGACCTATAATTCTACATTTTCTAAACTTGCACAGTTTCCCCTGCAGGAAAGAATAAGGTACAAATCTACTTATCTTATTATAAAAGCAGTGTGACTGTTGAACAGTGATTATGTCACAATACTTTTTTTTTTTTTTTTTAAAAAGGATGCTTCAGCTCACTGTGCTTCACTGAATAGATCGACCACTGCTTCTCTTCTTTCACAAGTCTGCAACCCTATAGAACAATAACTCCTTCCTTCTCTGTCCTGGAAAAAATGTTTTTCCTCGTTTGCCTCGACAATGCCGTAAGATCGTATTCAGGTTCAATGTCATCTCTCCACACATGCACGTGCATATTTATGCTACAAAGAGAAACATCCACCGAGTTCAACATAAGAGTCAGCCAATACTAAAGCACTATAGCAAAGGCTTGTAACTGCATTTTTCACCTTTTTCTGCTTCATTCAGTATCAGTTCAAACATGGAATTCGATAAACACATTATAATAGTTAGCAACCAGAAGAATGTATGTTGAACTCCATCTGATTGTCTCTCAGACACATAAATTGCTTCCTCTATCAAGAAGCCACAGTGAGAGCAGTCAAATCTGATGTCAAACTAAATCTCTGGGTCAGTGATCACGTACTTCATCCGTGCGTATTTTTAGAATAATGCAATTTCCTCATTGCTATTCCGTGTCTGCACAAAAACAAAAATCGCCCTCCAACAACGTCCCTTTCAACCCACTGACTAACACATTTGTTTGCACAGGAGGAAGTGAGTAAGAACGTGTGAATGAAATATTCTCACATGGTTTTCGTAGAACTGACCATTGTTGTGTCACGCTGCTGTGGTTCCACACGCAACTGCTCGGTCCAGAGAGATAAATATGATGCAAATTAGACTTAATCAGCATATTGAGCTCATGCTTTGCATGGATGTAAATTAAGGTTCTCTGAGGACTTCGTGTTGAGATGTCCTGTATGGGCTGCAGTCTTTTCCCGGAGAAATTGTGTTTCAGTATACTGTATATCGTTTTGTGTTCACATGGATCTGCCTGACAAAATCATTGCAGGTCAGAAATCTACATCAAATAAAACATTGAGAGGTTGACAATCTCTCTTTAGCCTTTCATTACATCCTTGGGGAAAGCCTTGGCTCTCGACCCTTGGGACAACACTGAAGACTGCCAACCTGTCGAGCAAAATGCTGGTAACTCTCCAGAGAAGCATCTCAAATCATTTTGGTCCATATTGATCAGTTTGGTGAATAAAAATACAACAAAATGGGGGTCCATCTATAAAATGGCTCCAGGTCTGCGGGCGGCACGGTGCGTCGCCCACAAAACAATAAAAAGTAGAATATTGTTAATGCGTACAAAAGGATGTGGGCCCCTCTCAGCACCTGTGCTGTGTCTGCTCACGCCAACGAGAGTGGTTGTGCTATTGGAGACAGTAAAAATCCAGCTGCAGAGACAAAGAGGTGCCAGCCAGTGTGTGGTGGCAATTAGATAGTTTGTGTGGAAAGCAATAATGAAGATGTCCTGGGAGAATCATAAGCTTTTTCTTTTTCTTTTTTAAACACACCAGTGTGTATTGTACATTATTAGCACATTCATGATGCATTGTTAAAGTGGGCAGCAACATGTAAAGTATACTTACTATGAAAACAATATTCTGACAAAGAAGAGATGAATAATTTAGCTTTAGTTTTACATAATATGCATCTTATTCCCTATCTGAACTCCAGTGGTTCAAAACACTGTCCAACGGCTTCAACTGTGTGCCCCACGAGAACCTCTCAAAAAGCTTTGAAACCCAGAGAGCGCGTAATTATTCAGCAGCTGCACACACAAAAACAAAACGACACTTTTTGATGCAATGTCACGTTAACCTAGAGAGACGCGTTCTCTGTCCTTCCCCAACGCTGTTTACGCCGCACCGGTAAGACAATACAAAGGGAAAAGGCTTGCCTTTGATTAAAACGCAGACAACAGGAGCGTGAATTCTTACTGTTGTGAGTTTCAGTCTCCTCTCGACCTCCAACACTTTTCTTGAAGGTGATGCAATCAAGTGTTTCGGTGACACCAAGAGAGAGACATCCAAACAGCTCGGAGTGATAAACTTCCGCTTCCCTTCAGCTGATATCAGACGACTGAAAGCACTTCAAAAAGAAACCTCACACTCCAAACCCCCACCCCAACACACTCCACACGCTCTCACTCTTAATTGCCCTTGACACTAGTGTGTTCTCCTTTCCCGTTTAAATGCTCCTACTCTTCCGTGATTGCATGATGCCAAAAGTGATAAAGAATGCAACATCTCTGCCCTTTAATTTAAAGCCACTGGTCACAAAGCAGACATGTGGCCTGTGTGGCTGTCACTGAATGAACCGCCAGAGCTGCTGTGAAACAATGTGGTCATGGGTATGAAAGAGTAAAAGGTGTAAGAATAAACACATTTCAATGAGCAGATTGATCATTACAACACTGCTGACACAATGAGAAGAAGATCGTGCCTACAGAGTGACATTTGACCTCATCATCCATCCTATATCACATTTCATGGTGTGTGTGTGCATGTGTGTGTGATAATCAGTGGGTTGAAGTAGAAAACATCTCGGTGCCATCATATTATCAATATTGCTTTCAGATGTCTCTGCCTGAAGCCCTTCTCTTGGCTTGGGTTTCCTGTTTTTGTTTGTGGGCTCCACCATGTGCACCAGGCTTTTTAACAATGACTGAGGGTCAAGGGAATAATAATAAAGCTCTGGAGCTCATCTTCTCCTCCTCTCAAGTTGTGGGGCAGCATGCAGGCCCGTCTCCACTGTGGGAGCTGTGAATGAATTCTTCAGTGTGGGTTAATCTAATTCATTGTAAATACAACTCAGTGGCACCCCCGGAGTGGAGCGTCTTTGCGCCGTGAACTCTCCTGCATGTGTCCACAGTCTAATGCGCCTTACGTTTCTTAAACCAATTTATCCTGTATTGCAAACGATGAGGAGCACCGCGCGCTGATTCAATCAACTGCCGTTCAATGATGATCACGTTGAGTATTGGTAAGGCTAACGGAGACAAAATACTTTGTGCCACATTTCAGTCCGCATGGGTTCAATAGAATAAAATCTGTTAATGCTCAATCGTTTCAATCAAACACCGTGCATGCACATCCTCCCCCTGTGTGGTGGTGGTGGTGCTGCTGCTCCGTGCACGGCACAAAGCGCGCTGGAGCCGTATACATGCAGATCTGTATGGAAATCCTGCGGAAAGCGAACAAAGCCTTACCTAAAGTCTGTGTCGGTCCTCAGTGGATGCTGCCGCTGTTGCTGTTGCTGCTGCTGCCCCGCGGTCCATTTTGCTCCTATCCGCCGTGTTGCACAGCGAGCATGCAGCTCTTATTGGGGCTCCGCGTTCACCGTGAAGAGGTCCACTACTACGCTGAGCAGAGCAGAGCAGAGCGGCGGTGCTGTGTTGTCTGTCACATTGTTGCTGGCCTTTTTCTCTCATCCACATCAGAAAGAGAGGGGCGGAGTCAGGCAGCGAGCGAGGACTGATTTTCTTTCTCTCCAGTGAGGCACCGTGGTGGCTTGTTGGCCTGGAGGAAAGGATTGAGCTAAGGGAAGGAGGGGAGGAGAGGAGGGAGATAAGGTATGGATATTGATTTGGGTACCTACCTGACAGCCGTAGGTATGTCATTCACAGGAAGGAAGGAAGGAAGGAAGGAAGGAAAAAAATGCATATTGATTTGATACCATAGCCTACCTGACTGTAGAAATGCCATTTAAAGGGATATTCCGGCGTAAGTTTAACCCATGATCCAACGCACCGTGACACCGAGACCCCCCACAAGAGATGCCATCCGCTAACCGCTAGCTTCTCTAGTTGTAGCAACTTTAGCAATGACAGCACCATAACAAACAGCGCAGTCACACGCAAACCGCGATCAAAAAGCCACTCATAGCCACAAATAATGCAGCACCAAACGTCCTCAACAGTACAATCAGGGTACATCAAAATGAAACCAGTCGTTGTTGTTGTCAAACTGCATAAACTCATGTGTTGTCCCGAATTCTGTGATGTCTGCTTGTAACTACTTAACTGCCATGGTAACAGGTAACGTCCGCTGGGTGGAGACGATTAACTTTACCGTAGATAATTTAATGGTAAATTAATGTGTATTATTACTCCATGCAATGCAGTCAAAGTTCCTATGTATCTTGCCTACCACTTAATAAGTTATTATCGAGTGTTCACAGGGAAATGAACGGAATTTGGCATTTCTAACTTTAGATATTTGCGGGAGAAAATCACGTAAACAAGCGCGAGATTAGGCGTGACGTCACACGCACGACGTTTGTTGCCGGAAGAGACTGCCTGTAACATAGTGAAGCAGACATCACAGAAGGGACAACACGGCTGAATTTATGCAGTTTGAGAACAACAACGACTGGTTTCATTTCGATGGGCGCCCTTATCAGTTTGAGACCGAGTTTACTGAAGACGAGCTGAAGGAAATGGAGGAGAAAAGTGAAAGTGGAGTCTATGTGCTGGGCCTGGGGGGTTCGAGTGGTCATGTGTGGTCACTGCCTACCAGTGGCCGCTGAAACTAAATGTTTGTGCTGTCAGTCGGACTTGGACGTGTTTTGTCAGTGCCTGGACGTGGAAAGTTGCTGCATAACGTAAAACTGGAGGAGAGTGGGTGAGTTGTGTTTTGGTCTCTTTTCAATAGAAACCAGGCTAAGCTAACAGACGTTGGATGCCTTGTATTATGTGCTGGGACCCTGTTTGTACTGTCGTTTGGTGCTGTTCTGAGCATTATTTGTGGCTATGAGTGGCTTTGATCGCGGTTTGCGTGTGGAGAAATATACTGCGCTGTTTGTTATGGTGCGGTCATTGCTAAAGTTGCTACAACTAGAGAAGCTAGTGGGTTAGCAGACATCATCATCTCTCGAGGGGGGTCTTGGTGTCACGGTGCATTGGACCATGGGTTAAATTTACGCCGGAATATCCCTTTAAAAAGAGGGAAGGAAGGAAGGAAGGAAGGAAGGAAGGAAAGACTATGCATATTGATTTGATACCTATACCTGACAAAGTATGCATGTTGGCATGTTGATTGTTGTGCTTTAGAGCAGGGGTTCCCAAAGTGGGGGTTGGGGGTCGCGAGGCACCGAGAGTGGGGTCGCGAGATGATTTCCAGTAATCAAATAACATTTGAAAATGATAGAAATACCACATTTTAGCTGTAAATAAAAATAAAAACAGTAGTTAAAGCAGAAGTGAGTGATATATTTGTGTTAATATAAGTCTTAAATAGTTCTATCTTCCGACAGCAATCACTTACATAGAGTGTTTGGACCGAAACACGGGTCTCTCAGTCCCTCTGCTCTGCTCTGAGCCGAAGAGAAAACATTTATCGTATCCTACAGTTTTTATCCAATGAGGAGAGAGAACGGCATGCAGGGCTGTGTGTGCAGCCAAGGGACGCCGTGAATGTGGTGACGTAGCGACGAGGACTGTTATGGTGCGTTCAAGGAAACTCGTATTTTTCCGACCGTGAAGTGGTACCAGTTCGATCTGGTACGAGTTCACCAGTCGGAAGTTACGAGTGGCCGTTATAGTGACTTTCACCGGTAAAACAGGTCGGAAAAACACGAGTGGGTTGCCTGGAACGCTACAAAGTCGTAAGTTGTGACTTGAAGCTGTAATTTACGATTTCAAAAGCCTGCCTGGAACGCAGCATTAGCGAAAACGACCGGATCACTCACTTCTGCTTTAACATTAAA
Source organism: Trachurus trachurus (assembly GCF_905171665.1). Lineage (NCBI taxonomy): Eukaryota > Metazoa > Chordata > Actinopteri > Carangiformes > Carangidae > Trachurus > Trachurus trachurus. The sequence continues at coordinate 19,930,738 of NC_139899.1, forward strand.
ATAAAACCATGCAAACATTCCTCTTCATGTTTAGACGCTTACAGATTGCGTCTAAGCGTGGAAGATGATCTCCGAGCGGCCGTCTCTATAATTAAGGCCCCGTCCACACGAATCCGTTTTTTTCGAATCCGGATAAATACTTTTTCGGATTGGCCTCGCGTCCACACGGATCCGGCGTTTTCGGGGGGTGAAAACGGTATTTTTTGAAAACGGGTCCCAGAGTGGGAAAATTTGAAAACGCCGCCCCAGCGTTTTCGTCTGGACGGCCAAAACGGGTTTTTCTGAAACGATGATGTCATGCCCCCCGCCGCTCTACCTGTAACCTGAGACACACACACACACACACACACACACACACACACACACACACACACACACACACACACACACACAGCTGCAGCAGCTGCACAGTCTATGGACGTAACAATAACAACGGCCGACTCCCTTCAGGTCGCTCAGACGCTGCGGCTGAATCGCGCCTGTTTAATCATCACTGATCGTCATATTTACTCTGACACGACTCCCTGTCAACATTTAATCCAATGTTTGAGTTTGAAGGGACTTCTTCTTCTATTGAATTACAGCAGGGACTTCCCGTCTTCTTCTCTGTCTTAAGTGTTTGTGTGTGGCAGCGCTACAGCGCCACACACACCCCACACGCTCCACACACGCCTGGAGTATGTACTACAGCGTTTTGGGTCGTTTTCACTGGATCTGTGTGGACGCAGGTATTTCTGAAAACGATGCCGTGTTTACGGAGATTTTTTTCAAAACGATTAAGAAAAAGATCGGATTCGGTGAAGCCGCGTATTTGTCTGGACGGGGCCTAAATAATCTCATTAGGATAGATTAACGCTGAAACATCGTGATTCCCAAAATGTAAGTTTGCACAGCAACAATGTTTACATGTTTACAGTACTACAGTTTATGGATATTACTTTGACTGAGATATTCTTCTTCTAAAATAATGAGTCAAAATTAAGTTTGCACATGACAGCAACAATGTTCACTCATAAGTTACATGGATATTACTTAGACTTATATGTAAAATCACATCCTTGTTGTAAGGCTGTTCTGTTCTTTTGTGTTGTCGTTATGCCCGTGTTCGGATACGCCTTTAGTGCGTGTGTTCTGTGCACACGTCACCTCCGGGGATAGTGGGGGTCGCCAGTCTATGGCGCTGTTATTTTGGTGGTGGCGGGCTGAAAAGTTTGGGAACCCCTGCTTTAGAGGTATGCTAGTTGGCTCATTTCATTTCTTTGGGGGTTGTCAGGTTAGTTATTTCCCCCCAATTCATAGTTGTTCAGGACCTATGTAGTAAACTTTTGTTATCATAACATGGCCAACAGCTATTTACTTACCAATCGATCCAAGCGTCATGATTACCGGTAAATCTCTCACTCAACAAGAGTTTTCTTCAGCGTTAGAAACCAAGGCCAATGTTAACTCTTGCTTCTATTACTTCTACTTCTTCTACTGAGGTTAGCATGCTACCAGATTGTCCGACTGACCATCTGGGCAACTGGTTTCGAGGCTTATTAAGATCAAGAGTAAAAAATAAACAAACAAACTTTGAGGTACTGGAAGCCTTTAAAATGGAAATTTTAGCATAAACAATTCCACAACAACTGAGTAGATACGTATATGACATGGAGGTGTATGTGTGACATTGAGGTTCATATAATAGCTAACCCTTGAGGTGTGGATTTATTCATCAGCTGTTAGAACGTATTTGTTGTTGTTATCTGTGTGTAGATCTCACGCATAGAAGTTGTCCAAATATCCTCATTTCAAACCTCTATCATCAAACTCAATAAATCATTGTTGTGATATCTGTTCAGTGAAGTGACAAGTAGTAGATCAGATTTGCAAAGTCCCAGTCATGGTTAAAAAAAACAAAAACGTCTTGGCTATCAGGTTAGAGAACAAATGTTGTCACAGCTAAAAAAAAAAAGACACTATTGCCTTGCGGGGGGAAACAGTTTGATGTTGAACCGCCCACCTTGACCTCCTCTCTGTATGTAAATTATAACAAACACACTCCTTTATTTGGTGCCATCATTGGTCTGTTGGGATTTCTCTCAATGTCACCGCAACACGTAATTACATCACCTTCAAGAAAAGCGATGGAGGTCATGAGTAGACGGAAGCTCATGCAACCTCTGGCTGTGAGGGGACATTTGTGTGTGTTTGTGTGTGAGCGAAAGAGAGAGAGAGAGAAATTGTTGTTATTGTGCAGTGCTGGGATCAACCAGTGTAAATGCAGGTTGTGCGCTCCTCTCTTAATTGCCTCATCAGTAAATGTCACACGTTCAAATAGCTCCGCCATCTAGATTTATTTATTCATTTGTGCTCCATCAGATGCAGGCGCTGCTGCTGCATGCTGCAATTACTGCTGCACAGCCAAATATGCCAATGAATAATAAATCACAACACAAAGAGATCTAACCAGCTGTCTGTGATCCACAAGACCAACTGGAGGAAAACTTGCACTGGATGGTGTTTATATTAGAAATGGTCTTCTTTAACCACGGAAGCTTGTTCAGATATTAATGTTCAGATGGCTTGTCAGAGAACAGAGGAGGGGCACTTGGTGGTGTAAAAATTACTAAATATTTCCCACAGATAACCACAAGGCACACACATACAGTACACACACACAAATCGGCATCATGCATATGGATCGGGGAGTTTGCACAGATACTCAAAATGTTGCCTTGAAATAATTCATCCAGAGGCATTGGCTTCATTGCACACATGCTGTTCTCTTCAAAGTGAAGCTCAATAACGGGGCGTTTGGAGGCAGATGACTCACACAAATTTCATTGGTGTGCTCAGAGACTGTGACTGAAAAATGGAGAGTGCGAGTGGGCTTGTGTGGAAGTGTGTTTCTGGCCTGGAGCAATATGTTAAGACCTCCGTACTGATGGGTCTCTTACAGTCGTCTCAGCAGCCCCCCGAGCAGGTCAGCAGCCCCTTTGTTGAGCACCAAACTCAGGTGCTTATCATCAGTGTCCAGGTGCATGTCAGTCAGCAACACTTCATTATACTGCAGCCTTTGTAGTGGACGACTGAAAAAGGAATTTCAACAGGAGCAAGATGTCCAACCAGGTGTGAGGAAAAGTGTATGCAAAAGTGTCTGCTAGGACAGAAGAAGCACTTGTGTTTAATATGTTTGCATGTGCATGTTTTTAATCACAGGGTCCTCCTCCTGATTACTCACACTGATTATTCTGGTGTAAGTCATGGAAGCACAATTACTAGCCAGAAGCTAGTTAGCTTTTGTATTGTGTTATGTTCTTGTACGTGCAGTATGGGAGGTTAGATGTAGGCTTAATCTTAGTCTTATTCTGTTGCAACAATTTCTACAAAAGAGAAGTCTTAAAGCGTGGGGATCAACTGTTGTCAAATGAAATTCGAGCGTAATGAGTTTCACTGGGGTTGGCGTATAATCCTCAAAAAACCAGAAGGACAGAAGAACTGCTGTTGCTACTAGCAATTTTAGCAGCTCTGGCACAGTGGCTCCACGACACCAGAGCATAATAAATGAAATATTGCTGTAAGCTAGTGATATTCGTATAGTCTTGGGAGGCTACTTACTTTCAACAACTATAGCTAGCCAGGCATGCTAACATTTGAGGAAAGTCTCGAGCAGACAAACACGCTTAAAGGGACAGTATGTAACTTATTTGGCTTTTTATTAGCAAAAATCAAATATTGCTTTCATAAATACGTATACCGATGTCTAATGAAAGCTGTCTTGTAGCCTAGAATGAGTTGTTTACAAATACATGGGTGGCTGGTGCACTGGAGTCTGCCATGTTGCCTCGCCATTTTTGAATACGGTACACGAAAGCGGACAAACTTGGCTCAAATGCTCTATTGAGTGTCTGTGACTAGGCTTGTGCCCAGAGGATGATCGACGTAGTTGTTTTTGTTTTTTTCTGCCATTATAAAACACACACGGTGCTAGTTAAGCAGCATTAGCAGCTACATCTTACAATGTTGAACTGTTCTTATACAAAGAGCAGCCAAACACCAGGCTGAAGACAGAGGGACAGCAGAGGCTCCTCTGATAGCTGTGGAGACCGCACATTTTTTCTTTTTTCTTTTAGCAGCGCCGTTGTTACAGCTGATAATCTATGTCCGAGTACGTTGTCCTCTCATCTTCCTTCATGGGACCGCACTGCGTAACTGACACATCCTGTAAATCCTCCTGTGTAACTTTTTGCTGTGAAATATGACTGAAGGCACAAGTGGAAGTCTGCACGTGTGTTAAAATAATAATAATAACAAAAGAAACAATGGTAATTGGTCAAAGATATTGTTATCAGTTAGCGATTCGTTTGTGAACGTGTTTGTCGACGGGATGGGTGAGCGAGTGAGCGCTGCAATCTAGAATCGGTTTAACCCCAACACTACATACTGAGGCATTAAAAAAGAACACCTTTCACTTTTGGGGTTGAGCTTGTTTTTTAAAGGCTAAGAAAAAGCAGCACATAATTTGTGCAGATCTGGCAGACAAGGCTCTTGTGCCCAGAAACAACTGCTAACCTGAGTTTGACAACTAGTGTTAGTGGGGAGGGCAATCAATCAGTTGACTGTTAGATTTCCTTTGCCTCTGCATGGATCAAACACTTTGCCTGACATGTCTCAAATAATACTCTCCCATCAGTTAGGATAAAAGGTTTTGACTGTTTTGTGTTTTGTTTGTTTTGGAGGTTGTGATGCTATAATGAGTGTGAGACTGACTTTCTTCTGCTGTTATCTGGGCATTGTAGTTTGTTTTGTTTTTTTGTCTGTGCTTTAAAATCAAAACACCACCAGCACCACCCTCATCATTGCTACCTGCATAATCATCATTGAAACTCATAACTGTATGATTGAGATAAATCACATAGCAGTCAAAGCTTTCCGCTACAGCTAAAGACGTATCTGAACATCTGGCCATCTCTCTCATCTACCCCACTTTGTTGTTCCTCTCAACTAATTGTGGCCATTAGAAGCCCGCAACAGCGTGACGGTTTCCATGGCAATACATTGGATGTGCCCGGGTGTTTCGAGCCCTTCAATATCCTGGTCATTTCATGCCATCTGTTTCTCCTGATCGCAGTATCTCAACCGATTTAGAAATGATGTGAGTCAGTATCACAAAAGTCCTGTTGACTTAATGGGCTCATTCACATCAACACAATGCTGAGGTGTTGATGGGGTTGCCAGATTGAAGGATGATGAGACTTTTTGAGAGCATTTCATCAGGTTCACCTTGTCTCCTCACATGCTGCATATTGATAAGTGAACAGCAAATTATATATAGGTAGTAAATGAGTAACATTTCCCTAAACAGGCTCTGAAGAGAGACAATTAAATCTGGTGGCAATATAATACGATTGTTGGGTCAGATGCACTCATGTCAACATAGATGGGCAAAAGAAGACAAATGACCTGTTAGCAATGGCGGTGATCTGGAAATATGATAGGAGTCAAAAGGACAGGGTCAGTATAGGCAAATGAATACTCACTCACTAATCATAATTGACTAAATATGCATGGCTGTGGTTAACTTAGGAAGATATAACAGGGATAAAGATAATTGCCAAACAGGTACATAATTAGCAGGGAAGCTCAACACATTAACTCACAGGCCAAACTTGCATTTCACAGTGTCAAGCAACATAACCAACAGCCATCTCTCTGCTGCCAATTGTAGAAAGGGTTCATACCTGATCTCTTCCTCTATTTATCAGGGTTATTTAGACATTTACAGTCTCCTTCAACTGCAGCGGAGGAATTTGGTCATGACCCAACTTTGATAAATTGCCGGTAGAGCTACAGAAGTTTACGAAAGCCATTTGAGTTAATCCTGGACATGAGTCAAATCCACGACAGCCAGTTCAACATTTGTCAAGATACTTCATCTTCTGTCAAAATAGTGGCTCGACCCATCAGCCAGTGTTGTCATGCCACGGGTCAAAAATAAAACCATGTTTTGTTTGAGTGTGATGAAGTGGGAAATCACCAGTTGGACGTAATAATCACGTATAATTAAAAACAAGCCGGTTCATAAATGACGCACATTGTTCCAAATGAAACAATGATTCCAGATTTTGGTTTGGTGACCTAATTAGTCCTATCATCCCTTTAAAGCGTACTTCCTTCCTTCAGATGACTTTATCACTTGTAGTCTGCTGTCAAACAGATGACTGGTAATTTCCGTCTAACAGCGTGTTACAACAGATCTTGTGATCATTATCTCTGAGCATTTTGAACACACAGAGGCATTGATGCGAAGTTGGTGTGACTAAAAGGGTGTAGGACTTGAGCAGTGGTCTTATGAATGATACATAGCTCAGTTATGGAATTATTTATCCAGTCAGTATTTTTTCTGAGAACCTGTAAAATAATAACGCAAAAAGCCCATCTACTGTAGTTGACCAGACACTATGGGCCATAAGGGTTTTTTTTTATTGTCATAATTTTATCTGCTCCACACTCAGTGGACATCTGCTTCATCTGCTGCACCGTTAATTCTCGTTCAGTATTCACCTACAATAAAAGCACAGCTATAATGTGAGGGAGTTCTCCTGCATAGCTTTTAATAACCCCTTAATCTTTTTTAATGTTCTTGTGAACAACGGTAGGATAAGTGATTTCAATTATGAGAGAGCAATAAAATCAATATAATTTTGTTTTTAGTTTTCCATAAACAGAAACACAAAAACACACAAGAGCAAAGCAAAAAAAAAAGAAAGAGTCAGTTTATTGAAGAATGGCGAGACAGAAGGAGACAACAGTCAAGCGAGTCCTCAGGAACCACTTAAACCTCCCAAAACCCCACAAAGACATCAACGAGACATCTCGAAAACACTGAAAGTAAAGTCCTGAGCTACAGACACCATGAGGAGTCCAGCACAAGCACAAGATGACAGATACCACACTGAATTAATCCGTGTATAAATGATTTAGTGTGGACAAGCACATAAACCTTAAAACACACAAAGGTTTAACTTCCAATGTGAAACACGTACAACTATTTAATCTGCCTCTGCTTATTTGATGTATCTGTTGACAGTTCTCCTTTCCTACCCTGTGCTCACAAGAGTAACAGAACCACGAGTTGTACTAGAATAACGCACCACAGCCTGATAAGGGATAAAAATGCTCGAGACAAACCTGAAATGTCACCACTAAGAGACATTACTGTGATAATGCCATAGCCACTTATCAAAGAGACAGAATAGACAAAGAGAAAAAGATTAATTTAGTCCAAAGGTAAGGTATAGGCTAGTGGCTGTCTGCAGTTCCTCTCCTCCGTTCACTCCTTTCCTGCCCACATCTACTTTGTTCCACCTAAATATTACATGTGCATTAGGAGGCACCAGTGGATGATGGATGTGTTGTGGTAGCAGCTACACCTGCTCTTTGCCTCAGTTCCTCCACAGTGCCGGATGAATTCATCGAGCCAACAGGGGGAAGATGTTGGAAAAAAGCCTGTCATCGTTTCGCCAGCAGACTGTTGACACTTCCACGTGACCTCTGCGTGTAACAAAGACGACCCAGGGCTCTGCAATAAGCTCCATTATCCTGCATTACACCCTCTGTCCCAGATCTCTGGATAATAACCAGCATTGTGACATTAGAAAAACACAGGACACAGAGCCGGACAGCTGGCCTGGCCGTGTTGTGGAAACCAGCCGGCTGTAGTCAACATCCAGCCACCTGAAACAATTTGATCAATCACTTAGCATTCATTACCCTCGACCAGATCACCTGTTACCAGAGCAGATTCTATCTATCTATCTATCTATCTATCTATCTATCTATCTATCTATCTATCTATCTATCTATCTATCTATCTATCTATCTATCTATCTATCTATCTATCTATCTATCTATCTATCTATCACTGTGACTGACACAACATTTTATGGCGACAATTCAAGAATTCAAATGTTAATTATAACAAATCACTCTCTGGATTTCACTTCCTATGAGAATGTGTTCAGACATGATCACAAACCACATCCTGGCTGTTTTGGTAGAGACACACGACCACAGGGCCAGTAAATCTGGCTCTGTATAAATCAGAAACCTTTTCAGACAGGTTTGTGATGGAATCAACTCGGCGTGTACACATTTTCAAGTATACTGGTATTACAGTGGATACACAGAGTGTTTGGACCCTGCCAGTCGCTGTCACTTGCAGCTATATTCATTTATGCTGCTGTTTTCACAGCAGTGTTGGACCCCATGAGGTTTCCCTGAGATTTCTTCACACTATACCTGTCACTTCTTGGGAGATGGCGCAGCCCCACTCCCACAGTCTCACCATACGGCAGCGGCAGACACCATCAGCTCACCTTTTGTCAACTCTCTCTCTCTGTTTGTCCCTCTCTCTCTCTCTCTCTTTCTATTTTTCTCTTTATCTCACAGGAAATACTGTTGTTTGTCGTCTTATGTTCCCGTCACAGTTTTTTTGTCCACAAAGGCTTCACACCTTTTGAAAACAGCAATTAGTCTCTTTTCTTCATGTCTGACGCTGTGAGGTCACAATAATCACTGTACCGGTAAGATTTGATGTCACATCTCTGCAGGACCTTTGATACTCGACGGTCGTCCCAAGACAGCTGTCACCAGTCTGTCTCCCTTTTCATGTTCCACCGACTGAGCGAGATGACTCCATCTTTTCTCTCTTGGACACTGTCCTTGTCTTTCTTTTCCTCCTTTCTCCTCCATCTCTCACTTATTTCCTGGCTCTACTTGTAATGTGCTAGTTATCTGACTGATGTAAGCTGGATGTAATACCTTTAATGATTACATGTTGTTGATAAGAGATAAGCCATCTGAGCTCTTTGAAACTCGTCTCTAAACCGCTCTAAACCTATAATATCGTTTCCAGAGAGACGGCAGAAGAAGTGTCATGTGGCTCAGGCCCAAGTAGCTATTACCTCCAGGAAAAGACAACGACTTACAAAAGAGGACCACGGTGTAGCTAGATTGCACGGTTGTGTATATTTTTGGGGTACCGACGCAGCCAGATTCTGTGTCGCTCTCGCTCGCGGTCTCATTTTGTCTGAGAGGAAAAGACAAGGAAGAGGGTGGTCGTTTCAAAAGCACCACTTCCCCAGGCAGCCGCGGCTCTGTCTGGTCCTCCATTATATGGCTGCACCCGCCTCGCCGCGCTAGTTTGGAACTAGGTTGTTTCCATGGCGACCGAGTATTTGATGGACAGGTCCGTGTATGATGGCTGGTCCGCTGTGATCGGGCTTCCACCCTCTGCTGTCTTCCAAACAGCATGCTCAGGATTTTGCATGTCTTGCATATCTACATATTAATGTATTCTGTAAATACTTCACATTCAGTGCATGCACCGCGTTGCCTTCACTGACAACAACCAACAGTGGAAATTAAACAGTAGCATTCACACCCCACACCCTGCATGTCTACTTTTAGGTACAAACGCCCACATTGTAATTTCTTTTCTTTCCTATCCTACAAACCCACAGTACTACAGCACATACACAGAAAAAGTGTTTGGGTCCCCGACGTGTGAAATCTGATTTCAGTATGAAGTTTAGCTTCGTCATATGGGACTTGTGGATTTAAATATGGCAGCATGTTATGTTCCCGAGCCTGCTCTTGCAGTATGCTTGTGCACAAGTTATAATTCATGGACCATATGATGATACTGAGACCCAGGTTAGACATCCTCTAGCTCTGCTTAGTGGTGAAATACATTTACACAATTAAAGTATCTTTATTGTTCATTGTTACATACTTGAATGGCTCTTCCATGTCTTTTTCTTGTCTTACATCTGATGTATTATATGATTCTGAGAAGCACTTTGAATAACCTTGCGTCTGAATGGTGCTATATCAATGAACTCACCTTGGCTGTACAAGTGCTTTCATTTCTTGATACTTTGCACCTCTCCTCTGTTGTATTTCAGAAGGAGAGGTTACAGCACATTTCACTGTTTCGCTGCTACTCACATATAAGTGTTATATAAAAACTGCAATATGACAGAGAGTTTTTATCTCTGCGTGTTTCCTGACACTTGTTCTTTATTCTGCATAATTCATTCATTATTTATTTATTATACACTTCCTTGTTTAATGATGCCTTTAATGGTGTGTGTGTGTATTGGTTTGTTTTTAGAGGAATCTATTGGAGATCATCTGAAGTTTCATTGTTTTATACAATTACAATAAAGAGTCTATTCTATTCTTCTATTCTACTCTATCAATATGCTATTTCCTACACTCACATGGGACATATATTTTAGTGCAGAACTTTTAGTTGTAATGCAGTATTTTGATCTTCCAGCGTTGTTACTTTTACCCAACTAAATACTGCTTCTGCTGCTAATGGTCACGTCTGCTGTTATATTAAGTAAAAATGATTGTTGCTGCACAAGATTTCAAAGACTTCCCCAAGATAGTGCTCTGAGCATTTTTTATTCCTTCATATAATAGATAATTTTTGAATTTTTTTCATGCAGAAAAGCGATGTGAAATAACCATAAATCTCTCTCACCTCCTCAATCCCCTTAAAATCACTCTGTTCCAGCTTCTTTTTTCTTCACATATTTTCAAAAGGGATGTATCAAAGTGTTTGGCAGTGAGAGGCAGCAAAGCCCTCTTTAAAGGATTACTGCGAGAGTAGGATGAGATTTTTCACTTCTTTTTCCAGTATCTCCCCTTTACTGGCTGCACAGTGCATGAGACCCATATTGCTATTTATCATTCATTCTGCACTCAGGTTGGAAATGGTGAATAACAACAACAACAACAACAACAACAAAACACACACACAACTTTAATTATCCAGCACCAGAGTGAATGGATGCCCATGTCAGTGTAATTCCACTTCTTTTGATCTCTCAGCACGCCTTCGACTCAACACCTGCAGGTCACAGACACCATATGCCTCGGTTAGCAATTTACAAGGAGAGCAGGACCCCCACACCCACACTGAAGAGAAGAGCCTAGGTTTTATGCACCATGAACATACTCCACTGAAATACTTCCAGTATACGTACCAAATTAAACATTGAAGATGCAATTCATGTCGTTTTTTTCCAGCCCATATTCCTTTCTCCTGAGGTCAACCCGTGATTCTATTTGGCACCTGAGGTAAAATATTTTTTCTGCATAATTCACACCCTCGCACAGGTTTGAATTTATTATGATACAGAAAGCCCACGCAGGGTAACGTGGCTGTGTGTTCAGGGCAATAAGGATTTGCATGACAAAACTAATGTGGTGAAATGCTGTTAAGATGAAGTGTAGGACTGAATGAAATCGTATTGGCCTCCTGCATAATTTCACAGCATGAGTTCATCTTGTTAAAATGGAAGTATGAAAAGCACAACAGGTAAAGAGGCAAACATGTTTGATGTGATTGGTAGTTAGGATTGATACAGATACATAATTCATTCCCACTGTGTCTAACTGTTCCCAGAGAGAACACAACTGTAGTTATTCTGCAGCGTTATCCATTTACAAAAGAGCACAGCAGACATGGTGTGTGTCACCACACTGACCACCAAAGCCACTATACTGTTGTTTCATGAGTGTGTGGTTTTCAGCAGCACTGTGTAATTTTGCTTCTCCAGCCTGCACAGCCTTTGAATGCTTGTTTCCCTTTTTCCCCCAAACTGGCCCGACTCCTCATCAGATATAATGAGGGAACATGGAAGCCAAACTAGAGGTTTGAAATGGTAATTAGTAAGACTCCCTGCCACTGAAAGAGACAGAAGGACTGATTTAGCACAGCAGAATTAGAGATTGGAAGACAGTAATGGGACATATTTAGATGGCAGTCATATATTTAGCTGTGGTGCCCAGGAGAAGGAATGAAGGGAGTTCAGATTTTAGCTCAACATGCATAACATGTATTTATACCGGAGGGCAATAGTAGCATGGCTTAAACTATGTTGGAGGAAGATTACAACCATATGAATTTACGCTGCAGATTCGTAATTGTTTTATTTACAAAAAATTATAACAACTTTTATGATGTCTGTCATGAACATGAGATAAATACATCATATGGATATAGATATGGATATATGTGTGTGGTGTGTGTACAGTATAAGGCTTTGAGCCTGTGTTCATATACAACATGTTCACATGCTCACAGAGGAAATGTTGACATTGTGCATTAAGCAGGTATAATGTCCACAATTGTAACAAGTCCCAGTAGCAGAAATCTGTCCAGTTGTAGAGATATTTCAGTTTGAACAAACATGCTGGTTAAAATCGGATAATACATAATTTCTGAGGGGGTTACTGAGAGTCAGGAACCTACAGTATAACTCTAACTCTATCAGTTTGACTTCGACATTTGTCAAAGCTCTTCAGATGTCTCAGCTTTTCCATTCAGTTTCCTCATATTAAGTCATCTAGAGGGGAAAAACAGAGGGTATGTGTATGCTGCTCATAAAATACGGAGGAGAACAGAGTTGAATTTATTGCTGCCGACGTTTTCTTTGTGAAATTTCTGCTCATCTCAGATAAAATGCAAGCACATCAGACACTTGCATCATTTATTGCAAATGTATCGCTGCTTTGCAAAGAATTTCTGCTGCAGAGGGACTTCAACTGGGAACACAATGAGCCTCCTGCAGCCATTCAGAACTATACCCAACAGATTCGTGACACTAAAATGGGATTCATGCAATGTACAACAAGGAGAGAGGCTATACAGAGGTATATGGCAATGAGAGACCAGAACAGGAGGAGGCTGAGCTGGTGCAGCAGCCAGGAACAGTAATGTGTTGCAGAGAAGCAGAATAAGCAGCATGAGAGGCAGCATTATGAGTGAGATTATGAGCAAACACAATGGTGTCTTCACAAATGTATCTGCATGAACACAGTGGTCGGTACATGAGGGGTGAATTATGGGTCAGCTGATCGACTAAATGAGAGAAACAGAAAGCTATTTTAATAAAGTGCCGTTGGATGATACATTGTATTATATCCCTAAATACTGAAAAAGGCTTAATCCTGGCTGCAAGCTATGTATTTCATACCAACATATAAAATGTTGGTATGAAATAATGTGTCTGAAGTTCATTAACTAAATGGTACATAAATCATTAACATATTCATGGTTGCACAGGTAACTGTTTTTCTATTTTGCATAAGTTTAAATATTTTTTTATCTTTCATTTTCTTTTCATTTTAATTTTTCAAACAATTGTACATTGGCCGAATCTATGGTTTTCATCACATTTACCTAAATCCTAATGGATTCTGAAACTGCACAAATATATCAACAGGACAAAATGCAGTAGTATGTATTTCATATCTATTGCACCAGTATGCGGCAGTGGTCAGTATGTAGGACTGATGTATAGCGTCAAATGTAGGGCACATGTTCATAGGCTGAATGTCAATCCTTACAACAGTATGACTGAACAATGAAACTATATATGTCAGAGGAATTAAGTATATCAAAAAGGCAATACATGTTAGTGGGATGTGTTCGCTGTTTTTGTGCCGACAGTAAAAAATGATTAAAACCACATCAGCAGCAGCGTTATTGTTAGGTATTTTAGCAAATGTTCATGTAATTTCCCTCCTGAACAAAATTCTTTCAAATAATTCAAGAGGGATTTCTTAGCAGAGGAGCTGAAATAAGAAAAGAAAAAAGCTTCTACAACTTGATACTGTAAATGCTCTACATCTGTGACTTAAACTTTTTTGAACAGGAATTTGCAATGGCCTCCTGGGTTTCTCATTTTCTTCCTCAGGATTGATTTCAGGCTTTGCAGTGACACACAGCTGTGCAGCATGGAAATGTATTCCCAAAATCCCAACTTCACTAAGGCCACAGCTTGCTTTTATCCTTTTTTCTTTTCTTTTTTTCTCCCAGCATCTATGCGACTTCCTGCTTCAGACTGCCCAGCGGCGGCCATTAGGGGCCTGGAATGAGACAGTCTTTCTGTGCACTCTTCCAAGTGTGACGACCGGTTGGGGTGGGGGACACACACGGGTCATCACAGATCCATTCAGGGCTTTCATTCGGAGTGTTTGCCTGGCATGATGCCCCTAAAAAGGTCACCACGATGTGAGATAATGTTTTTATAACCATCTCATGCTTGGCTGGACTACTTTAGATGCAAGGAGAAAGGGCCAACAACGAAGCAGGGGTTTGTTAGAAGAGTCCGCAGGGTAAAAGGACAAGTAAAACGATGACAGAGACAGAGGCGCTGTTACTGTTAAAATCAACTGTTGAGAAATATTTTCACTTTGTGATGTTGTTTATCTCCTAGCTGAAGTGTTTGTGCTCGAGTTTGGTTTGATTACTCAGGAGATAAATGTGGTGTTTGATTAAGATTAAGCCTAATTAGGCATTCACCTTTTAATACAATATTTTCATCGCTTGAGTAGAAATAGATCCATCATGAATACAAAGTTGTAGATAGTAAAAGTACAATGAAAAATGTGTTGTGTCCTCACTCCCGTGTCATTGCCTATGATGATAAAAACAATTATGAATTTCATAACACTCGTTATCTCATAGAAATAAATTAAAAGATAAACAGCAACTTGTAAACAAAGCTGCAGCAGTCAACATTTTTACATTAAAAATAGATCAAAAGAAAATGAAGATTACCAATGTGAAATACTAGAGAGGTCACAGCAGAGAATTGTTGTCTGGCTACCTCTCAGATCTCATTTCAGCATCTTTTAGCTCTTTGTTTTGGTCTTTTTTAGTTGACAACTTTTTCAGCCACAGTGGGAAGTTGTTTTTAAAGAAAGGCATAAATCGACCATGATCATTAGCAGGAAAAAAGTCAGACCAAAACAAAGCTTAAAGGAGAGTGGACATTTTTCCTCTGACTGTAGATCTGTTGGTCCCATTTTAAAGGATCTGAGTGGAAACAGTAAACAAACGGGTGTCTGCAATGTTGGCCAACCCTCAACCATTCAAACCTTTAACATCAGCCTTGTAAGTGCGATTCAGGTGAAACTAAAGTCACGGAGAAAGATATGACATCCTGTATGGCTCTAGTCTCTTTAATATGGATCAAAGTGAAGCGATGGTCTTTGAGCCGAAAGCACATATAGAGAATTCATAATGTCAGCTTTGGTTCCCTCGGACTTGCGCTGCAGACAAGAGGCCAGAAATCTAGGGATGATTCTTGATTCAGACCTAAATGTTTCCTCTCAATTCCACAACACAACACAGACGGCCATCTGTCAACTCAGAGTCAGATCTTTTCTTTCATTCCAGGTCACTAAATTCCTCATTCATGCCCTTATTTACAGCCAACTGAACTGTTGTGATGCCTTACTCAGTGACCTAACACACAAATCAGTTGAACAGCTCCAGCCTGTACAAAATACTGATACTCTGGTTCTCAAAGAACTACAAAATATGATTGTATTTCCCCTGTTTTGGCGCCCTTACACTGGCTTACTGTGGCCTTAAAGATTTTAAAACTTTTATTACAGAAATGACTTGCATCACCCCACGTCATTTCTCTCTCCTAGCACACTGCTCAACAGACGGGGGTAAGGCTTCTTGCCCTCTTTTTACAGCAAACTAATGAAAAATGGCCCAATGATATCTTTTATCCCTTTTGGGATTCTGACCAGCTTATTTAATAATTTATTTTCACATGCTTTGTTTATTTTCCCCTATGTGTGTTCATCTCATTGTGTTTTATCTTCTGTCACATCTGGAAAGTACTTTCTGAACTTGTTTTCAACACCCTAACCCCACCCTGATTTGTGGTTTTATGGTATCTAATTTAGTATTTCTGTCTCATCTTTAAAAAAGAAAAAGTATTACAATCAGACCTGTAAACATGGGTGTCATCTGTGAAGAAATGCATATACAGTTTGCTTTGTGGGAAGCATGCACGTACAATGAAAAACACACAGGCTTTGTGTGCTCAACCAAAAAAAAAAGTAACACATTTAACAATTACATTACATTCCCTTGAGAACCAGAGCCGAAACCATCTTCATTAGCTTTCAATCTCAAATTACATATTATTTTATTGTGGGGTCATATGATCTGTCCAGGCGTTTGACTGGAAGTTCACCAGTATAAAGTTCACTCTGAATGCTATTACTTTGTTTAAATATTAATGGACTGATTACAAGGGGAATTTGATATTCTCTTTTTCAAACCCCAAAGCTGGTAATATATATCATATATACTGTGCAAATATTTAACCTGATTTCTGATTTCAGAGTCACATTGATTTGCCACAGAGAAAAAGTGAAGTATGGCCAACTGCTTCCAATCAGGTGTCTGGGCAGTCGGCATCTCACACAGCTGAATCAGAGCCATATCTCCATCCCCCAAGCTCAGTGTCTTTTTCTCATTTGACGAAATGAACTATAATAATGGTGACAGGACATTTCATATAGACAGGACACCTGTCTGTTCATGTTTCCTGCTCCCTCTACCACAAATAATATACCAGAGAGAAATGTTAGCAAGAAGTCATCAAACTGCAGCTTCCTGTAATACTGTTGTGTTTTTAATTGAAAGTTTCCACAGCTTACTGCTACGGCAAATTAAATGGCACACTACAATATTTCCATTTGATGGACCGATTGGGTTGTTTTGGGGTTTGAATATTTCATTCAGCGTAAACATCACAGCTTTAATAGAGGTTGGAACTTGCTGATTCCTCATAAAGTGCAGAATAAGGTTATTTTAATAACCTTAAAGCCTCTTAAGCGGAAGAAAAGGGGATGAACTGTGTGAGGATTATAAATAATTCATTTATCCATTTAGACTGTATTTAGAGAAATAAATAAGGACTGAAAGCTAAACAGACTGTGGTAGGAAGTTGTTGTACATGTGTGGTCATTTGCAAAGGGCTGAATCAAAGGCACTCAAACGACTTAATAAGAGTTAACTTTAAAAAAGATATGAATTTAAGTAACAGTGTTGAATTTAAGTGAAAGGTATAACTGTGTAGAAGTATTTGTGACCAGTCAAGAGCAAAGATAACAGGGTCCTTAAACTTTAAGGAATCTTTCCACTGGTCAAACTTTTGCAACATCACTCCCACTTCACAAGACACTCATGGTTTGTCAAGTGAGACGGCAAATGTGTTGAGGTAATCTTTTTTTCCTGGAGGAGTTGGTTGAGATTGTAAATGGGAAAACCAACTACTGCTCAGTTTCTCCTTCAGATGTGTGTACTAAAAAGAAACCATACCGACGTCACAGACCACCATAAACTGTAGACGAGTTGACATTTTCCGGTTGTGATAAAGCAATTTCCAACTTAATTTGAAGCATTATCAGTTCTCACAGACTGACGTCAATCAGAAAACACTATCTCATGGTTTGTGCTGTGTAAGTGCTCCCCAGAGTTTCCCTGGGATTACTTATGCAAATGATACCCAAACCTGGATAGTCAGCTGTGTTTTATATCTGTGTTCTTTAACCTTGATAAAACACTGGATCTCTGTGGGGATTGGAAGACTGTTGCTACTGAGACTAGTTCAGTCAGATGAAAGAGCAGCTGGATGAAATGAACGTTCCCTGGAGGCCGGGCTGCTGCTTCTGATACTCCTACAGTCACACCACAGGGAGAAGGCTGAATAAGCATTATGGCATGGTGAAAAACATGACCTGAAAGTCCAGCTCATCTGCAGCGGTGACCCAACCCAACCACAAAGCTGAGGACTTCTGCCTGCATATGTGCTTCAGCTTGAAACCATTTCCTTTTGGTCATTCTCCTTCCCCTCCTCGCGTGTGTTTTTCTTCCTTTACATGTATATACATGTACTTTTTCACAGTCAATTTGTAAGATAATCCACCTTGAGTAATTTTGTTTCCCCGTGGTATTCTGTTTCCTTGCTGTATCGCGTTTTCAATCTGACAGTGAAAGAATGTTTTTCATAACAAAAGATATGAAACTTCCTGTTCAGGACACTGATCAGCAGAACATTTGCAAAGCTCACCAAAAAACCACTGTCCACGTGTGTGTGTGTGTGTGTGTGTGTGTGTGTGTGTGTGTGTGTGTGTGTGTGTGTGTGTGTGTGTGTGTGTGTGTGTATGTGTGTGTGTGTGTGTGTGTGTGTGTGTGTGTGTGTGTGTGTGTGTGTGTGTGTGTGTGTGTGTGTGTGTGTGTGTGTGTGTGTGTGTGCATGCATGAGAGCATTAAGCAGGCCACTACCCAACAGTGAGTCAAAGTGCCATTGCTCAATTTCTCATCCGCCAACCCTAACCCAAACTACTCAACAAGAAAACTACACTTTGCTCCATATATGAAATATGATCATTTAATATCAAGAGAAGAAAGCCAACACCCCATATAACATTAGAGCCTGGCTCAATCATAATTTGATTGATATCGACATTGCAGTTTGTTTTCATGCACTGTAGTTACAGCTGCATTTGTGTTATCTAGTAAGTCTGTGTGAAGACATGTAAGCTTTGATAAGTGACACATTATGCAAGACAAAACCTTGTTATATTTGATACGTAGAAATAAGTCATAAGTTCATAACACAAAAAATTGAAGAATTAAAAAGAATGACAATAAAATCGTGCACGGCTTTATAGGCATGGACAAGAGGGAGCAGTGCTGCAGCAAATACTCCGACTTTTTGCAATAGTAAACATGCAACATATAAATAATTAATGGAAGAACTTAAAAAGTTTGCTTACATTGTTTTGTTTTTTTGTGTGTTGTAGATATAAAACTGACACCATGTAGACTGAAGCTTGAGGTTGTTACCTAACAGTTCCAACTAATTTGAGCTCTTACTATCTTCGATCTTAACCTTTCACGTCATGTTTGCATGTGTTGGACCTTAAATGGATTTTCTGCCAACCCAAGCATCACTTTCTTCTCTGCAGTTTCCTGTTTGAACCATCTGTAAATTTGCTTCCTCTGTGACTTCCTGGCTGGAGAACCAATGACACAGCAGTATACAAACCTACCCAAATTTCAAGCCCTGCAGGCAAATGTGTGTATGTGTGCGACTGTGCGTGTGTTAATGTGTGTGTGTGTGTGTGTGTGTGTGTGTGTGTGTGTGTGTGTGTGTGTGTGTGTGTGGGGGGGGGGGTAGACGGTGGTAAATGACCAAAGGTTTCCAAGTAGTGATGTATGGCTGGGTAAAACAACAAAGCGCCAGAGGTCGTCAGACAAAGATCTGAATGTGTGGAGGAGATGCGGGTGAGGGGAGTGGGAGGAGGAGCACAGACAGAGAGAGGGGGTGTGAGAGAGGAGTGCAACATGGAAGAGACAACAAAAGAGGAAATGTTGGGGTGGAAAGTTAGGACGGGATGTGAATGGAGAGGAGGCGGAGACAGCTGCTGCCACAGGGTCCCAGACTTTTACTCCCAAATCACGTATTATGTCACTTAAATGATTAGTCAATTGATCAAATCTAACAACAACAATTAATAATGAGTAGGCCTAATAATAATCCATTTCATCTATAGAGCCCTTTCAAGACACTGACAGACACCTTTGAATGTCATTACATAAAAATCAATCCGGTTAAATCAATGCTATAGTGTTGGAGTTACAGGGAGAAGGCGAGTTTGAGGTGGGATTTGAAAATAGGAGAATGAATATTGTGAGATCCAGAGTCAAGGGAGAACAAGGCTCTGAACCCACTGTAGTAAGATGAGCGGGAGGCACAGTGAGGTTAATGGAGGAAGGAGATAGAAGAGTAAAGGTAGGAGTGCAGATTTGTAGTAAATGAGGGAGATAAGATGGAGCTAGGCTGTGAAGTGAGTTTATCTATCAACCATAAATCAATCCATTAAGCATAGATGGTGAGTATGTGTTTGCTCCTAAATGTGTTTTAGCTTCTCTGGTTTTCAAATATCTCTGTGATTCCTCAGCTCAACAACTCTGTAATATTGAAACTAAGTCAACTGAAAAGTGAAATTACATTTTCCAGTGTATTTTTTATGAAATGTTCACATTTTCCTGAAGATGAATCTGTTTCATGAATTACATGAAATTTGAAACAGATGTTTGTATTTCCCCCAGAATGATTTGTAATAACTTTATCGAGCTCTGGGAGGTTAAAGTTTCAGTTTGTCCACTTAGTAGCTATTTAATGCAAATAATGACCAAATCCCTGCAAAGCTGATGGCTTCAAAATCCAGCTCACGAAA
This sequence comes from Trachurus trachurus, assembly GCF_905171665.1. NCBI lineage: Eukaryota > Metazoa > Chordata > Actinopteri > Carangiformes > Carangidae > Trachurus > Trachurus trachurus. The sequence goes on from NC_139899.1 coordinate 19,950,862, forward strand.
AATGGATGTTAATCTTACAAGTATTAACTTAAACTAAGCATTGTCATCATGAGCATTAGTAAACGATGTTAGCTCAAAGCACTGCTATTCAGTATGGTCACATAGCCGCAAGCATGGCTCTAAGGCCCTTAGTACATTTTTCCAATTTAAACACTGAATGGTTGGTCCATTTATCAAAAAAAAAGTTCAGGCTTATAATAGCAGCTCTTAATCATAGACATTCATATCTAGCCATCAGAGTATCTGTGGCGTATGAGAAAACAACACTGATGAGACCTGACAACAACACGGAGAGACTGCAGAAAGAGCTCACATTAAAATGTGGAAGAAGAAAAGTGGCACAACAGATACATGTGGAGTCAGAGACAGGCAGTGACAGTGAATGATAGATGCGATGAGACGGATATGACAGATGGAGAGAGGAGAAAAAGGAGAAGGATGACAAATTACTTCCATTTACAGTGGGAGCAGGACTTCCTTTTGGAAGACTTCCCTGTGGGTCTGAACATATGAGGCCATCTCCTCTCGTCCTATGGTCGCTGACCATTCCTGTGAGTCATTCCTTTTTCTTCAAATATGTTAAGGAACCATACCAATGATTTTACATAACATAACCCAGTTAAAGCATTTAGCTTCTGGGCGTGTAGTATGTACACATATTACAGGCTTTCCATTACCAGCATTTTTCAAAACAGACCATACAGCCCTCGGTCACTGTTTTTCATTAATTTGAGATTATGAAAGTCATTTTGCATAAAGTAGAAGTATGCCTGAGATGTGTAAACTATCAGAGTGAAGAGTTTCCACTTTGTTTCCTTGTTGTTTTCTATAGTGTTACAGCTGCTTGTGATGCAACTGCAAGCAAAACTTCTCTGAAAAATGTTTCCTTGACGGCTGAAACACTAAAGATAGAAGAGATGGTTGACAGAAATGAACCCTTTTATTTAACATTTTGGGAAATGAGGAGCTGAGAGTTTTCAGACTCCAGAAAGTCACTACACCAATGTAATAGAAAGCCTCCCACTTAACCACTGCAAACTGTTCATACTTTACTTTTTGCACTCAGATGATGGATCCCAAAGACTGTGGTGATCCTCAGAACACACAGGACTGAAGCACATGAATCAAAGTAACAGCCAGAGCAAGTTTGGGCTTGAAGAGGTGGCAGAGTCAATAGGGAGGTAGGAACACAAAAAAAGAAGCAGGCTAAAGGCAGGCCAGAAGAAACAAGGAGGGCAAAGACAGGGAACAAAAGAAGGACTGGAAAACTAAGCGTGATGACACAATGTGTAATATAGACTGGTGCAAGGGGAGATAGAAGTGTGCAGGAGCTAATCAGGGGGTGGGGGTGGGGTCAGCACATGGGCATGAATCAGGTGACTGGGAGGGTGGGCAGCTGAGCCGAGGTTACCAGGAGTTTTCGAGGTCTGAAATAACATGAGAGAAATATATCAGAGACAGACTATCGGTGAATAACTAAAGGAAATGGTGATGAATGGTTCGATTGAATTGACTCAACAAAGAAAAACCCCAGTGGATTTGGCAGCACAGTCACTCTCCCCTCAGGATGAACTCTCTGACTTCATCAGGTCAACATTTAAACCTCCACAACTTTTGGTTTGTGACCAAAACAGCTGCTTGGTTTTAATCATCAAATGACAGCTTGCTTATAACTACAAAGTAAACTCTACACATGTGCATGTGTGGCAAATGGAGGGTGGAAAGGGTGTGTTGCCTGACAAGGCCACCTGGAGAGTTTCGCCCTGGGAAATAGTCAAATACTTAAGTGATGTTTAAAGGTCATGCAAGGTAAAAAAAAAAACTAAAAAAAAACACAGAGCGAGAGACTGTAGAAAATAGTAGCAACTTTATTTGACAAATTATCAATAGAAGAACCACCACCAGGGATTTGGGCCAGAGGATTGAGGAATATCACTTTTTCAAGACTTTTTAACATATATTTGGGTGTTTGTCTTGCCTTCTGGCCCCCAAAATGTGAGAATTGACAAAGAAAATCTGTAATGTGCAGGCTCCCCAGGTTGAAATCCACTTGGTTTTACGAGCTGTTCCCTCAGTTGTCATACAATAGTTAGTTAGTTCGTTTTTGAATTTGAATAATACCACCCCTACCTGTGAGTACTGGTACTGGTAAAGGGGGCGGGGCGGGAGGAGCAGAGGCCAATTTGCATTTAAAGGGACAGTCAGGCACTGAAACCAGCCGTTCTGAACAGGGCTGTTTTTAATGGATGAAAAAAAGCTGTGACGTTTGATCCTTGGGGTATTTTGACTGAAGCATGTCACATTTCTTTTAGACACCTGGGAACTATTTACATTTGTTGAAAAGGGGCATAATATGTCTTCTTTGTGGTGCCGCACAGCAATCATTGCACTAGAAAAACCCGCACAGCGTCCAACTGTGAGAGGGAACGAGCTGTGCTCCGGCTGCTACACATGATATGTGTGCAAAAATGTTAGCAGGGCCTGTGTTAGCATATCACACTGCTGCAGTGCACACCTTTACAAAGCCACCAGCATGGCTGTGTGGATTCTTGGTGCTGTTGGTTTGTCAACAACACAACTTTTCAACAACCAGTCCATAGCTCTCTTCATTTCCATGTTTTTCTGGCTGCTTTGGGCTCTGACCTTCAGCGTGCACCTGCACACAATAGAAGCTTTATTACCAGGAGACAGTGCCCTGCGTACAATACCTGCACTGCCTCTCTTCCTCCATTTCCATAAAATATTCACTCATACATTGTTTGTGGTGCTGGTGTGTTTTTTGAGTGAAATGTGGAGTTAGTCAAACTGGAGTAGCTTGTAGATTATCCGCCATGCGACTGAAAACATCACACATGCAACGGTGCAGTGGCATATTCATTAGTTTTTCTCATCCCAAGATAAAAAGCAGGTATCAGTGAGAGGAGGGGGGGAGAATGAAATTCCTCTGGGCAAACATTAATTTTCTCACCCCCCTTCACGCCTGTAACATGGTTTGTAGACATACCGCACAGTTCTGATACTGTCCTTGGTTGGATGAATTTCTGCCTGTGTTGCGGGGGAATCATAAGTCTGGATGTGCAATCAGTAGGAGAGGCGAGAGAGACGGGGAAAGAGAGGCACCACATCTCACTGATATTCTCCCAGACAGTGCCAAATGCTCTCCTCAAGGGCTCGCCATCTATTCATGACCTGTTTGCTGGTCTTGCAAGCTTGTACAATGAGCTGAAAAATAATATTAAACATAGTGAGTCAATACTCTTAGAGGCACAAATCTCACGTAAACAAAATCTCTATTATGGATTATGTGTATAGTCAAGTGGTTTGTTGATATTAAATGAAAAGTGAGAGTGAGAAACATATTTAAGTCTTAATGTTTTAATGCATTAATTAATTCAGGTCATATCCTGAAATCCTGCTGCTCACCATTAAAAATGATCAATTTAGTATGAGATGAATTAACACTTAATGGGCCATCAATTAATGCATGATAACAGCTATGCATTCGTTATGATGAGTCTGGTGAAAAATACATATTTAAATTCTGTATGAGAATTGGTAGCCCAGCTCTGCCTTCAGCTCTCCCCACCACACCTTTACTGCTTTGGTTCACTCTGGCATCATCTCAGCGGGACTGCAAACAATGTGCTCGGCATCAAACAGCAGACAGCCAATTAGCGTGTAGCCACTGAACATACTGGAGTGTTTAGCAGCTAAAGAGCACAGCAATTTCCCTCAGGGGTGGAAACCAAACACAGAGCTAAAAGAGCATGGATGCCGGACTCACACTCACCATTTGGCCACAATCATGACCCTGAAATACAAGATTGCTATGGAGCCCGTCAACAACTGCTCAGAGATCTGTTTCGACAGGTCTACCATCTCAATGAAATACAATCAATACATTATCAAAATTAAACTTTCATCCACTGTTGATCAGTTTAGTGTTTACTAGACATATACTGCAAACTCTAACAACTAGTGCCTTTATTGTTTCTCCTCAAATCATTAGATCCTCCTTATTCCTATATTTTGTCATCCCATGTAATTTGCACTTACATTGTGTTTTGTTAGAGATAATCATGAATACATTGTTTTCTGGGCAGTTTTATCCCTTTTCTGCTTTCATTTGCAGCCAGATAAGACTTGAGACTTGAATTTGTCACTATGCCTGGCTAAGTTGCTCGATCTGCCAAGGTCACCGGCTGATGAGGAGGGAGCACGGCAGGAAGACAACACCACTCACCGAGACAAGAGGTCGTAATCAGAGAGAGCGAAGCTATAATCAAACATAGACCTCTCTGGCAGTGAACAGACAAAGCACGAGAAGAGAAAAGAAAAGAACAGAACAGAACAGAAAGGAAAAAACATGATCATAGCAAGAGTGCAAGGAATTTGATTTAAAAAAAATACGTCCAAAGTAAAGCCTTTAATTACACAGGGAGAAAAGGGACAAAGGGAGGCTATATAGATTAGAAATCAGAGGAAAGAAGAAGAAGAAGAAAAAGCAGACAGAGTGTGAGAGGTGGACAGAAAGAGGAGACAGAAGGTGGTATCAAGTAGATGGAGAGGTGCAGGATGGTGATATTTTTAACACGTTCTAATCAGAGCCAGGACATCAAATGTGGCCTGTTGTAAAAAAAAAAAAAAAACGCCCGCTCAGTTAATCAGAGCGAAGAAACAGAGGGAAAGAAGTTGGTTAGTGATGCCAGAACAATAGTGTGGAAAGCCAGGCTCAAATATGCTGCATAAAGAAGAGGATTTGGTGTGTACAGCATACGGAAATGAGGACAGAACGGAGTAAATTCTCCTCCTTACTTAAATCTTTTCCACATGAAAGGTTCTTCCTGGAGACTCAGGGGTTTAATAAGATTGGAGGTGGAGGAGGGGGAGGGGGAAAGCGAGGGGGGGGGTTGTTTTCACCCCCATCTTGTCTTCAGCCAGCTCACTGGGCTGAGCAGGAAAAGAGGGAGGAGATGAGTTGTGTCTGAAGGCAGGACTCAGGGTGGATAAAATCAGACGGTCTCTTTCGTGTTTTCCTGCTCGCTCTGCTCTCACTCCTCACCGTATAATCCTGACAGGTGGGGCCGTCCTATCTGACACCTTTAATGAATCCCTGCAGATTAACCCAGACAATTATTCTAAATCCACACTTAATTAAACCTGGTCGCCCCCTTTTATTCACCAATCGGCTGCCACGAATGGAAACAGTGTGTCCTACCCATGTAGTGTATACTGTACACACAAGACTTCATGTGGTTGAAATTCCATGACAGGCATTGTTTTGAGAAAAGCAGCCATGCATGGGGAGGTTTGGTTCAGTCCCTGCCTGTTTTCTGTGACAAATAAATTGTTTCCTGTGCCTTTTTATGACTTTGATAAATATTCATCTTGCTGATGCCCGTGTCCTGCTGCAGTGCAGTGTGTTGCAGAGCTGAGCTGCGAGGGATATTGATGAGCTGTGGGTTCTGAGGATGCTCAAATCACACAGCAATCAGGCCTCATCATGGCTCCTGTGGCCAGATGATCAGTGCAGGGCTTAACATTCAGCTACAGCTCGCGTCCTCTTCTTTAAACGTGCCGTGACTTCGCCCCGGCCATTAGCTGGATAAAACCACGCTCCAAAGTGGTCGTCGCCTTGGCGTTTCTCACGCACTGATGGGATGCACTGCGATGTTTTCTAAGCCCCACTCCAGGGACAGAGAGTCTAATCCAATACAGAGGCGTTTCAGTAGCATCCAGTGTGCGGTGGGACAGTGCAGCAGCTTGTTTGCACTTACACTCGTCCAGCCGGCAAAAATCAAATGGGGGTGGGATTGTGCAAGACTTTAAATGCTTCTTGAGGGCTGGATAGTGTAGGTTATTATCCAAAGAATCATGACAGGAATTCAATAACAGGCTTTTGTCCTATGAAATTTCACTCTTCTCATAAGGATCCTTGTGTCTCTGCATCCTTTTTCCACTCTCTTCTCCTCTCTCTCTCTCTCTCTCTCTCTCTCTCTGCTCCTCTGGGGGGAATGAGTTAAAAGCATAATACTGGGAGTACTTGAGTGCTGAGGATTCCTCTTGAATGCTAAATAGTCTTATCACATTGCACACTGCAGCACAGGATCTAAGGTACTGATGGGCAGTGAGGAGCTGAACAGACGTTTGACAAGCCCGGCGCACATTACGTCATGCATGCTCCATTTAAACACAACCTACAGAAAGCAAGCTTATAATTATGGTTCCCGGACACTGAAGACATATTGTATTCATTAGTGAAAAGCCTCCATGTTTGAAGCAGCACTGGAGACAACGGAGAAGATTTTTGTTCATGAATTCTTAAATAGAAACAGACATAAAGAAAAAACAAATATATGTATTACCACTGAATTAAAAGACATACCAGAGAAGTCGTTTGGCTTAAACCACACAAGAAATCTAACACTCTGCACAGCTTTCAGCAGCTTAATAGTTCAGTGTATTGGTTCTCTGGCTGCACATAAACTGTATGATTGAGTGTGATGGCTCTCACAAGCCACAATATAAAACAGTAAACAAGCTTAAGGATGAATCAGGCGGAAAAGGTAGAGATATATACGTGCTGAAAAAGCAGAACACCTACTGTACCGTAGCAGGCTAAAGAGCCTAATATTTTCCTCCTGCAATTTGCTGGAGACCGAAGGAGCAGAGATGAACATAAAGGGCGCAGGTGATGTAAATCTTGTGCAGTAATAGTCTTATAATTAGACTGAATTGCTATTTTGTTTCTCCACATTCATTCATTCATTTATTCTTGAATCATCAAACATGAATTACAGATGTAAGAAGCCAGGTGTCTGGAACCGGGCTATTGTGCAGCAGAATCACCCGACATAATTTCTCACAGTGGACTGAATGATGAACAGTAGGTTATTCATAATATAAATGTATATACATGCATGTCTATGTTTCCCCATTTCCTGTCTATCTCAACTACTGTATATCCAATAAAGGCATAAAAAGCCCAAAAATATACTTTAAAAAAAGAAGTTATGTTCACATGACAAAATCCATATCATGCTTTTACATGGTCACACACCGGCCCATTAAGGGGTTAACGCTTAAACGTTTGCCAATATAGACAATCTGTACCGCCATGGATCGAAAAGAGTCTCTCCAATTCAAATATTCAGTTCATGTTGTGCATAAAAAATAAATAAAAATTATAAGCGTGTCAGGTACCTACCTTCAGAGGGGGAAAAAAAGTTGGTGTTTCTGTCCATTCCTCCATTATTTATGCTGCTTTGGTCCATGAGGAGCCGCAGATCACAAAAATTGACTTTTTATTTTCATAAATTATTCCAAGTTATAAAAATCTACAACAGACTGCAGAGTGATTGTTAATGTGAGCCAGCTCTCCCCCATTTCCCATTTAGTTTTCTCTTAGTGCTGCTGCACCTGCATTAGTGGATATATTTGTTTTGGTTAACTTTCTCTAAAGGAAAAAGAAAGAAATTTCTGACTTTTTCTCGTTTTTCTGACTCAAATGTGTACCTACACGTTTCTGCTGCCCAATCAGAGCAAACGAATGGGGGTAGGCACTTCAGTTTTTACACCTCTCACAGCCAGAGTGCCTGCAGTCTGAGATGTGTCAGACTAACAAGAATCATGGTTGAAATGTTTCTTAGGCATCAAAATGCTTCAGCATGTTTTCTATTGTTTCATATTAAAGAGTTAAAGCACATTTATCCCACTTTTCCTTTTAGAGAGGTGCATTGGTGCCTGCCCCTTATATTGAACTATCAGGCCCTGGATGCCTTGACGCTTCACAGAGGATTTTTGACAACATGTAGCTTTTCATTGTTCTTGCATGAAGTACATCCTCTTGTTGGTTATCAAACATGACATTTTTGCAGGCGAGGAGGAAAAACTAAAAAAGAAGGAAATACCATGTCTTGGCTGATGTAATTTGGGGTTGTGTTGTTCAAAATGAGTATATTTCCAGAAACTAGAAATGGCATCTCAGAAATGTGTTTTTGCCTCACAGTGCTTCTGTTAAAAGCTTATTACTTAAATTTGGTGTAAAAACAAGGCAGATCTAAGGGGTTAAAGGTAAACTGGTTTGATGGTTGTACTTGTCTTGATAATTAATGTCTATTAGCCTGTGTGTGTACAGAACCTATGCTGTCTATAATGTAGTTGTTTGTTATAGCAGTATACTGTGTATGTGTTATATGCTTATCAGTGAATTTTTCCAGTTCTTAATTCTCCCACAGGAGGAGACAGACTGGATGGTGATTATATTTTCATACAGCAGCCTCCACTTGGCCAACTAGGCTAGGTGTTGACAAATTAATGAACATTTAGATCTGCTTAAAACTACATTATGATGTGTTATTACATATTTATTAAGTCTTTCTGTGCTGCTTATAAATGCTAGAGAAGGTGTTAAGTGTTACAAACACATTGAATGTTCTACACTTGCCTGTTATATCCATCTAGTCACTGACCATATTGTGACTGCGTCCCTCTCTCCCTTGTTAAAATTTAGTAGCCCCAGTGTGTCAAGTGCACACAGTCTGTTTATATTAGTGAGACAATGTGCTGAACTGCTGCAGGGAGAGAAATCCTGACCAACGGGTAACAAGAGCTCAGACCCACAGATGAGGAACAGAGATAGTTCAGTAAATGACCTCTCTATGTCTCCAAACATTTCGCTCCCAATTAGTCGATTTGTGATTAGATTTGATTCAGGTTTGTTCGTTTCCTGAGTCCGACCGAGATAGTAAACTGAATTAGCTTTGGTTTCATCCTGTTGTTTACGTAAAACGCAACATTTCCATGTATCATCCATGGCTCGGGGGAGTTATGATCACCATTTAGTTTCAACATCTCTCCTGCTTCTCTGGCCTACTGATTGTATTTTACGACCAATTTGTTAATAATGCGGGGAATCATTTTGAATACATCTGTTGTTAACGAAGCTACTTGGCATTCAATTTCCTTTCAAATTACAGACTCTCGCACTGATCACACACACAAACACACACACATACACAGGCTCATTAATACAGACAAAACATTTCATCTGAACAACACTTTGCCTACACTGTTCCTATCTGAGCTCAAATAAGCACAGTGGTGCTGTTGGAGTCGGTCCTGACTGATTGCTTCTGCAGGAGGACGGGACTGTGTGTGTGTGTGTGTGTGTGTGTGTGTGTGTGTGTGTGTGTGTGTGTGTGTGTGTGTGTGTGTGTGTGTGTGTGTGTGTGTGTGTGTGTGTGTGTGTGTGTGTGTGTGTGTGTGTGTGTGTGTGTGTGTTGTGCCAAAATCATTTCCATCCCCCGTTTCTGTTCTAATTACACCTAACAGCCTTGTCAGTGAACGATGCTAAATGAGTTCAGTCTGAAGGCAGAGTACAAATAGCAAACTTTCTTTCTGTTCCCCCTTTTGGCTTCAGACACGTGTACATACACACACACACACACACACACATGCACACACACACAGCAGGACTCTTGGTATTGTAAGAGAACCACAGTATAAAGATTTAATGAAACTGTAGGGGATGTCGTCTGGTGGGGTTTAAATGTTTAAATGTTGCTATTTCTTGCTGCTAAAGCGGGAAGAGAGAGTTTCCTGTGGTAATCCCTGTGTCAGTGGTCTCTTCCTGCTCCCTTTGCCACAACAATTTCCCTGAGGCATAAGTAAATCGATGTGTGCATGTCTGCATGATGTAAGTTTTGCATAACCCAAGAGTTGCTAATGCGTATGGGTATGGGAGCTGCACAAGTGCAACAAACTGGGAGGCAGTGGGGGTTGCAGGAATAACACCAGCAACAAAGACACAAAACTCACAGAAACTGACAGAAACAGATTTTTCTTTTCTTTTTCTCTTTTTCTCTTTCTTTCTTTTCTGTTTTTTTTTTTTTACACGAACTTAATCCCTGAGGGTGGAGCACCATGTGTTGTGAGCACTGTGCCACCTGCTCAGAGATGCTCCTCACAGAGTGCACCGAGGCTAACGCCCCAGTGCCAAGCAGGATAGGAAGGAGATGTCTTGGAGGAAAACCTGGTTAGAGGCTTAATTTATCTAAATCTAAAAAAACAGTAGTACTGACATAGATTTCGTTTGACAGCCACCGCCCACTCACGCTCAACTGCTCCCTCTCTTTCCCTCTCTCACTTATTTTCACACTCTCTCTCCTCTGCCGTTATCTGACAGATACACACGCATTTACAAAATGTGATATAACAGCCCCCTGGAGCTCTAATCCACGGCGGGCATCCATAAAGAAGGCCTGTTAGGATGTTCAAAGGAAACCACATAAAAAATGGCTGCAGCGGGCAGTTGAGCAGTGCCATTAACCAGCCGCCAGATCACAATGTTACAAGCGTGTGTGTGTGTGTGTCTGTGTGCATTTTAGCATATCCAAGGCCTTGACGCAGATTGTCTTCTATAGGCTCTGCAATTTAGAAAAGGTCAAAGGTTAGAGTATTTCAGACTGGCATGAAACATGCTGTACATATTTACTACTACTTACTGTAATATTTTCAATATACTGTCTATTTTTATGTGCTATGATTCAAAACATCAGTAGTGCTACTGTAATACTTGCATCGTTGTTTTGTTACCCACAGTTTTCCGTTTTGCTACAGTTTGTGTTAACCACACACAGACACATGCATGCACGCGCATACACACACAGACACACGGAAACGCAGATGCATTTAAAAAAAAAAAAAAAAAAGTAGTAAGCATTTGTACCTACCGACCACAATACAAATAGAAAAAATACAGTCAGGAATTATTGATTTATAGGTACAATAGACTCGTGATTTTAACAGATTAAATGACTGATATGAGTATCATCATATTGTGTTTTTCTCATGGATTTTGTGTTATTAGTGAGTTGTGAAAGTGTGAATGATTGTGAAATTCTACAGATTTAAGTTTCATTATCATTTTGTGGTTGCAGTTCAGGATGCACATTTAAAAGATTATATAACAACATTTGCATGTTGCAGAGCTCATTTGATGTCCTGCCCCTCCAGATATATAGAGAAGATAATCAGACAGGTCTGAGCCAGCAAGCAGCCATATTAGCAGATCAATAGGATACATTCATTGTGCATGTCACAGGAGCTATGCCCATGTACAAACACTGATTTCTGCTACTAGTTCCTAACTCTGTCTGCATTATTCTGCTTAGATTATGCAGAGGAAACATATCCAAAATTCCTCGTTTTTAATGTGCACCAAAATCTTTACATCAGACAATGCATCTTCTTCAAAGACACTTGGAAGTGAAGCCGATGGAAAACAGCCTTTTCAAGACCTCTAATTTATGGGCACCACAATAAGTAGAACAACGAGTACAAAGGGAGGAGAACAATAGTGCCACTGTCCATAGACCAATAATGGATAAAGGCTGGCATCCTGGAGCTGTAGGCCTATAGTCTGTGCTGGAATGTGCACATTCACTAAGTGCTGTGATGCCATCTAGTGGTCAAAGGGGAAGATGCTTTCCAGTCTATGTAATCAAATGTGTGCACATTAAAAAAAGGCCCTAACCCTGAATACAAAAGACAAGATTATTATATATTTTAAACAATGAAATTCGACTGGACATATATGTCGTTTTTACTGGGAAACCCGTCATCCTCATTGCAACACTTCCTCTGGAGCAAAAAGAGGCAGCACATTTGAAAAATGGCCTGTAATGAGAATTAAATGTGTAATGTCTCTGTGAGGCTGTATTAGCAATAAGTGTATGTTATTATGTGTATGTACACAATCTCATATGGCTCCCAATGCCAGTGCTTAATGTAGAGCAAGAATGTATTCACTGTTCATTATTTTGGTCTCATGTGTTTTTATGCCACCATTTGCACCGATGATGAAGGTTAAAGAACCACCAAGGTTATTTTAATTACGTCCTGAGGGGACATGCGTGGTTAAAATATGTTTTATTATGACTGCACTAGAGACTATAAAGTATTATTTAGGTGCTTGAATACCCCAATGTGACACATATTTTACACATAGTAGGTGGGTTGTAAATTTGTACATTTATTCCACAATACAGTTTTAACTCCTTATTTCATGCTAATTTATACTGTTGTTTCATCTTAGCTTGGTCCATTTATCCACCCACCCATCCATATGGTCATGTAGGGAGGAGGGTACACCCTGGACAGGTCGCCAGTCTGTCAAAGGGCCGACTGTTTTGGCTTTATGCCTATAGGTGGCATGAGAGAGCCATATCTATGTAGATTACTATTATGAATAACTTTTCAGATATAAAATCTGCTTTACTGTTAAACCAACCAGTAGCTTGCTAAAGTATGTGGCCAATAACAATATTAAGCAATAATGTTGATGATATGTATGATACATATTAACAATGTTATACAATGGATAGAGTGATTTGGCTGAATTATACTTTTGGTTTGTGAAAGAATAAAGTTTTCATAGGCTGGTGAATAAACAGCTGTTAATGCAAACGCTAGCTGTGTTAGCAACTTCTCTGTTTAGTGATATTTTGCATGGAGGACTGTTACTTGTTGGCCATTAGCCTTGAGCAGTGTGGCTGTTTGCCAATAAACCAACACATCGTGCAGCTATGATTCAGACAGGCAGATTTGTTTTCTCATTTTCTTTATTGTTCATGAAATAATAAGCACCATTCAGTGTGTGCAGACACCTGTTCGTTCGTCACTCACTTCACATCATTTAAATTTGTACAACCCAAGAATAAACACAAAAACAATTATATCACAAGATCAACACACAAACAGTTTTATAAAAAATATATTTAAAAAGGACAAAGATAAAACATTAACTTCATATAAAACAACATGAATCTCTATATGTCAATATTAACTGAAGGCAATAAAAAGGATACAGCCATCTGTGACTCAATTTATATACAGTACTTGCCGATGTCAGTGTGTGTAGTTACAGTGACTTGCCTATAGGTGGCATGAGAGAGAGTCATATCTTAAACTGATGTGCTAAAAAACATGATAAAAAAAACATATTACAGAGCTTTTTTTTTTAAAGTTGAGTTGAATCTTGCCTTTATGGTTCTGTAGGTTTGAAGTAGATTTGGACACAGGATTCGTTTTCCAAACAGGCAGCAAACAAATGTCAGTGTTCAGGAGGCAGCAAGGTTTTGCAAAAACGTGTTTGTTTTGATTGATATCTGACGATATATCTGTGCATGTGTCCGTCCAACGCAGCAGTGAGCAGACGTCCATAGTCTTTCCAGTGTTCACGTTAGAGTTGGGATGGTTTGGAGTCAGACTGAGGCAGTGTTTCAATCTCAGATCATGAAGGACTGAGTTTGTTTGTAGTGCTTGAACTGTTGAGAGCAGAGAGAGACATACAATAAACCATTTCCTTTAAGTCGCCAGGGACCAGTGTTATCAGCGATTTATCAACAGCATTTAATGGCAACCCAAATTCATAACAGCAAGCAAAACAAGCCCTGACACGATAACAAACCCTTTGATCACTCACGTTGCGGGTGGAAGGAGGCGGGGGAGGAGGAGGAGGAGGAGGAGGAGGGTTGTAGGACTTGGTGCTGAAAGACAAAGGGTGGCAGTGCAGTCTGAGCTCATTACCAGTCAATAACACACACAGCTAGAGGCCAAACCAGGGCCTGGGTGAAAAGGGAGGCACTCACCTTTTTGTTTTCTTTCCCTCTGTTCAAAGACACAACAAAGAGAGCAGGTCAGTGAACACAGCAGAGTTAATGCTGTTACCTGATGTTGGACGTGTTCCTCATCATCAACACTTAGTCAAATCACCCTCCTTACATCCTGTACTTGTACTTAGGTTGAGTATTTTCATCATTCAAACTAGTTTACATTTGAGAAGGTCCTGTCCCTGCATTTTACTTATTCAGTTAACAATCATCTTCACAGTTATGATGCATTCATCAAACCACCCAAAAGAAATGGTTAAAAGGAACTCCACTACAACTACAACAAACCGTGATGGACTGTGGGGAGTGCTTTTGTTCAGTGCTTCTTGACTTGAGAAGTTATGAAGACAATTTCCTGTTAGTTGTGTTTGAAAATAAGATTTAATTTCATTTCAAACCTTTATTTATTCAGGGAAGCCAGTTGAGAGCAGGCTCTCTTTTTCAATGATGCATTTGTTCAAGATGCATTTGTTTGGTTTATTATACATCAATACTGCATGATTCACATATTATTGCAATTAAGTACTGTTAGGTCAGCCTTAGTCTTCAGTCCAGTCCAGCACTTTTTGCAGTGTGTTTGTGTATTTATTTTCTGAATTTGTAGCATGTTTGTGTTCTTGATTGTGTTGCCTTAAGTTGCAGTGCACTGAGCTCTGAGGGCCACCGTACAAACCCCCTCTCCAGCTCTTCTCATAGTTTAGCACTTTAGATTTTTGCATGAACAGTAGAGTCAAAGACGCAAGCCAATGCTTTGTTGAAAAATAAATAGCCGGTTGCTGAGGATATTGCAATATTAAACACATGCATGTGATCCTCAAAGTATTAATGAATCAATACTTTATGAGAAGGAGAACAAATATTGAATATGAAAGCTGAAGTTTAATAGCAGCGCTCTATACTCACTCTTGCAGCAGCCTCGGCGTCGACACACACACACACAGATGCAGCAGAAGAGGACGAGCGTCAGAAAACCTGCAGCTCCTACGATCAAAATGGTCATATTCAAAGGATCTAGAAAGAGGAGAGAGATATTTTCCTCTTCAGTCTTTAGTTAAATGAAGCATTGCACGTGAGCATCAGCAACGTGTAGTTCTATGGAAAACCACTTACAGTCAACAATTTTCAACTGCTGGGCCACACAGCTCTTTGGCGCCCCCACACTGTTGGAGGACTCACAGCGGTACATCCCCGAGTCAGTTTTAGACACACTCTTGAACTTCTGCTCAGGACAGAGAAAGGAATAAGAGGTCAGAGAGAACATGTAGAGAGAAAAACGAGTAGGTATATCAGTGCGCACTCACCAGTGTGCCCTTGTTTGTGTCAACGTTGTACGGAGACTCTGCCGTGGACGTCAGAGCCTTGTTGTCTTTGTACCAGCGGTAGGTGGCAGGAGGTACGCTCAGCTTGTCCTTACAAAGAAGCTCGAGGCCTGAGCCCACAAACACAGAGCTCGGCACCTCACAGGCCGGGACATGAGGAGGCACTGAGGGAGCAGAGGGCACGACTTGAGTACATATGAATATTTCTGTCATTTTCTATTTTTTTTGTTGTTTGGTGGTCTTAACTGTTAATTTATTGTAGCCTTTAAATCCACAAACCACAATATATGATGCCAAATTGATGTTAAAGCTATAGAAACATAGAGAAGATACATTTTCCCCAAACTCTCTTCAGAAAAACATCCAAAGTGCAAGAATTTTCCAAAATGACCGATATCTTCCATGCGCCTCTTTTTTTCCCACTTTTTGTTGTTGCACTGAGGGTGCAGCCTGTTCTAGCACACACGAGATAACGCCTGGCTGACACATGCAATTCACAGTCCCCATTTGACTTAACCAGCACTGGGAGAGGAAACCGGAGCCTGTGGATTAAAAGGCAGCAGCACTAAACCAGTCAAGCTGTCACTGGTACCATTTATTCACTCATGTTTCTGTCCTTGAGAGTGACAATGAAATGCAAAAAAAACTCAAAACTGATTTCTAAAAAGCAGCATCATATTTTTCTTGTCAGGCTTTGTAACACAAGTTAGGACCAAGACATGGAACTGGATCGGATCATTTTAAACTCAAATAAAGTAGACCCTGGTGGGGGTGGTTGTGGTGAACTGTAGTATATATATTTACACGTTCACACAAACGCCTACCGAGCACATTGAGGGTCACGATAGCCTCTCCCAGGTTGGTGTGGTCCTCGCTGGCAGTCACCTCACAGCGGTACTGTCCTGAGTCTTTCTGAGTCACAGAGTGAATTGTCAATGTCGCTCCATCTATCCTGGCCCGGCCTGCATACGACCCTGATGTGGGGAAATCAATTGGAAAGACAAGACAAACAAAATCAGAACAATGATTATAAGAATGACGTCAAGAAAAAGAGCAAAATATTAACTTTTTGAATTCAGGGTAGACAAAGGAGTAGATGCAGTAAAATCTGTCACTCACCAGGAAATTTGTTGTTGAAGTACACAAATGTCACCCCACTCTTCCCTTGCTTCTTCCACTCGATTCGAGGGTTCGTATCTTTCTCTGTCCTGAATTCACAGGCCAGCACTGCGTCTGAGAGACAGGAAACAGCAGCAGATTTACCCTTGACATCTCAATGTGCTTATGTCTACTGTGTCTGTGTTAAAGTAGGCAATTCACATTTTTAGCATTGAATAAAACTTCCTGAAATGTACAGTGTCAGTGTGTACAACAAAGATGAAATTCAATTTGTTATGTCAGTCGCTTCTAAAATCTGCATTAATCTTTTTTGCACCACTTTGACTTTTGATTTCCATGCTTTGATCTCAGATCCACATTCCTGTGTATATCTAATATTACTGTCATATTTTCTTTCAGTTGTACACCCACATGTTTGTAATCTGAAGGTTTTTTTTATTCTTGATATTTAGAGTTTAATGGCAAAATTCTGTGTAATCAGAGTGAGACAGTAATGAGATATTAAAGGACAAGACAGATGCCCAGAAACATCAAGTGTGTCTCACCTGTGTGCTCATGGACCTCCACTTTGGGTTTGCTGGTGCTCACAGACACTGACAGACAGACTGGGCCTGTTTGGAGGAGAGAGGGTCAGTTAAAGTCATGAACTGATAATCATGTTTACCAGTCCAACGACCTTTCAGTCTTTTCTTGTCATGTTCGTGATGAGAAACAGAGTTACATCTCACTGTAATATATCTATAGGTCAAACCAGGGGGCGTCCTGGACTGCAGTGCAATCAGAGAGCAGAAGTACAATCTGACATGTAAACAGGATAAAGCACCACAGCCTCCACATACCAGTCATGGATTAACACTGAAAAACCCACACACCCTCGCCATGTAGGAAAAGTAAAACGTACACACACTTTTATCCCCACAACAGAATATAATGAGCATCTGTTTGCTTTCAGTGTAGATGCAAACACACACAAGTTTGTCCCTCTGTATTAGTGAGGACCCACTGGATGTAGACACATTCATGAATCCCTAATCCTGAAATACACTGGATTTTACCCTGAGCCTTAAAACTGAGTCTTTAATATCCTCATAACACAGATATGTTCTCATTATGATGGGTTAAAACTGAGATGAGTCCTCTCAGAGATAGAAATACAAACCAACACACACACACACACACACACACACACACACACACACACACACACACACACACACACACATCGAGGGTGTAGCCTCATCCTGGTGGTGCCAGGAGCGGTGGTGTGCAGGAATGCAGGTGATGGATGACTCTTCGACAAGCAGCTTTAGTCTGACCTGATAGCCTCTTTTAGTCATCTGTCCTTTCAACACACACTCACACACTCACTAGGTGATCAATGACTGTAGCTACATTATAGTTAATGTTTTCCCACTCACATAATGCAGCCTGTGTCTTATTTGACGTCATGTTTTTGTTGCAATAGTTCTGACTGGAAATAAAATTTCCAAAGCAGGAAACAGTGGAGAGCTGATCAGTGTAATAAACTGCAACACTTGAGAGCACCAACAAGGAAGTAGCTGTCCTCAATGTGGATGGGAGAGAGGTGGATTATGCTGCAGATAAGAGGTTCAGTCAATACTGCCCTGCAAATTACATTAACTCAAACTGTGATTTGATGATTGCACACCATGAGCTCTGGCTCAGGTTATTTCAGACAGTATAGAAGAAGAAGTACATGTTATACATGTAATATGTTTGCTGCTTCGGTGCAGTTTTTAGGTAGTTGTGCTATATGTTAATGTTTCCAATTTAATATTATCTGAATATATATTGCTGTAGGTAAAGTATATGTGTATGCATGTGTATGGGAGTGTGGTGCACACATGCATGGAAAGCATGCTTTTCTTATTTAAACAAAGCAGCTCATTATGGCAGTAACCTTACCCTTCTCAGCTGGCACAACACACACACACACACACACACACACACACACACACACACACACACACACACACACACACACACACACACACACACACACACACACACTCACTCAGGCATCAGCGCCACACACTTGTGAGGATTTACACTGGTTGAACTTTTAACCCTGAGTCCTCTGCAACGTATGCTTTACTTTGACCTTCAGTCTAACTTAAACTTAAACTAAAATCTGATTTAACACTAAACCAGAATCTTTGCAATGAAGTGAATTCATCTCACATAAATAGTATCTGTAGACAGATGTAATATATTGTAAAATCTATTCCAAACAAAGTAAATGGTCATAGATAACATTAGATTATCCATTGGCACTGATGTTTTCAATACAACTAATCTGAACTGGATTTCTAATAATATTCAAATGCATGTATTTGAGATTACACTGCAATTGAAAAAAACAACCAAATAATGTTTTATTATACATTTTTCTTAAATATTCCAAACAAATCGCTTTAATAACTTTGTACAAAGAGAAGATAAAGATTTCAATCTTCTCATCGCTGTCATATCCTGAGTAAATTCCTCAAAGATCAAAACACATGGACGTAAAAGCTGTAATTATTGACATAAAGCATGTTGTCTGGAAAAGCAGCCTCTGCCCTTTAAAATTCCCACAGCAACTTCAAATACATTTTCTAGATAGCAAGTGGTGCTTTTCATCTCTGTCCAATTAAGAGCAGGGTCACTCAGGGGCTATCTCCAAACTGACCACGGTGGAGTTGCAAAAACTCCTCCGCTGGGCCGTCTGATCAGTGTGTGGATCTCAGGCTCAAACGGCATCAGAGTGGGTTCAGAGTGTAAACAAGAAGCACACCCTTGACCACTCCCTGCACAATCTCAGGCCCCTGATACAGTCTGAGGACACATCGAACCTCCTCATCCGATTGTGGAGTTATGCACAAGATCAATCACTGAAACTCAAATCAGTAAAACAAATCCCCCTCCCACACACCTTGCTTTATACTTCTGAAGACAAAAGTAAACACAGTGTTGCTGCCAAAACACAACCTCAGCAACTGTATATCAACAAGACACTTGGATTATGCATTATTTAGACATACCTTTCATCAAAAAAAGTCTTCAGTAAATTATTCAAAAATTGAATTATTCTGCTGCATTTCTCAGGGACTGTATGAAAATATCAGGGACATTGGGGCGAGTTCTAAATCATCTTTTAATTTCTCCTCAACCCAGATTCAGACTATTTTTTATTGTTTTTTTTTAATTATTATTATTGAATAAGGAATTAAGCCTCTTGTAACTGATTACATTTAAATATTATGAATATAGGACACATATCCATAGTAATTTATTATTGAATGTATATGTTGCCTCTATTGCTAAATTGAGCTGTACCAATGTGGTTGAAATCTGGGGGTGAGTGAAGCATGTGTTCTTCTCTGTGTAAGAGAAGTTGTGAAGAAAAAAAAAAGATCCTTCACTATGTCATTAGTAAAACATTAGCTGCATCAGGTCTCCCCTCCCCTCCCCAATAATTTTCATACAATCCCTTATCTTTTATAGGCTCTAGTTTGCTGTTTCTCCTTCCCACAACTCAATAAACTTTCCCTCTTTAAAAGTAGTTTGAGACTAAATTGAACCAAAATGTTGGTCAGAATAAAATATTACATCAAGTAGAATTAATAAAGAAATGCAGGCTATCAAAAAAAAAGTGAACGGCTTCTTTCATTTGTGTGCAATAAACTTTTCTATTTATTTAGGCTATATTATAGTACTTGAGATACAGTAGGCCTATATGCCTGCACACGTCGTAAACAGTCCATTACGTATTTTACTATTTTACCAATCTGAAAGCCTTAAACACATCATCTACTGTAAGTAAGCTTAAACCAAAATAATGTCACTAAAACAAAAGTTTTGTTTTTGCAACAACCAACAAACTCACTGTGCAGTAAAGTGATGAGAAGAGGCAGCGCGAGCATCTCCACGGTCCTCATGGTGGGCTCCAGTCCGTCCTCAGGTCTGGGTTAGTCCGCTCTGGTGGGTTTCTGGGTTTTTACTTCAAACTCCTCAACAGCTTCTTCAAGTTTCATCTGCAGCGTGCGAGTGCGCGTTCACGTGTGCCGGACAACTGACGAGGGGCGCGCACAGGCGGGAGACCACCGACCAAGTAGGGGAGGTGTCTTCTGTGTTTGGTCTTCTTTAATCTGTCGTGTTAGTGTTGTTAGCAGCTATACAGTAGTAGGCTATCATTAATACTATGTTCAACGCCCCTTACATTAATATTAGGCTATAATTAAGTTAACATTAAGAGAAAGAAAATTAATTTAAACTAGATAATTTCCTGCATAAATTTGAGAGATGATCTTTTTTTTTTATGAATACCGACATAAACACCACAAATGTCTTAGATGTTCCTAATAATCTGATTTAAAACACCTGCTGTCAGTCTGGCCTCAGATGTTGCCATGGTGATTTTACCTCCTCAGTCTTTACTGAGTTAGAATGACCTCAGGCCTACAACTATCCTATCTGTCATCATTGTTAAAGTGTAATGTAAGTCAAAAGTATGGAGGACCTGAGGGTTCAACACATTTGGAGTGGGAGGACCGGGGTTTGAATCCCAGTCCCATGGCTCGTGCGTTGCCTGGGTCAACAAGATCTGCAGAAGAAGAGCTTATTGTCTTATAGGCAGGGCCGTAGCCAGGGTTTAGAAATTGGTGAGGTCCGGGGGGGTTTACAGTTCACATTATTTGACAAAAAACTATGCATCACTTTGGACCCCTCTAGCTAATAGTTATTTTATAGGCTGTACATAATCACATCAAAATGACCCAAAATTATATTAAGTAGACTTAGACCTTTTGTCATATAGACCCATTTGATATGAAAGGAGGCTCCCACATGCTTGAGCTTTACACCGCTTGCCCAGCATTTCCAGCACTAATAATTATAACAAAAAACCGATAGAGACAAATGGATATATTTATCGAAAATGGAGCCATTAACAAGTGTGGGTAACGTAGATTCATATGAGACTTTTTTTTTTATAACCAAATACAAATGATCAGAACAGACATGCCCTGTGATTTTCTGCCCTCTATGATTATATTACAGTCTGATGATACAAGTCAGGTCGTGTAATGTTTGTTTCTCCTCTATAATAAACATTCCTATTCCATTTCCTACATTCCCATTCGGAGTTTGCAGGTATGACACATGTGCATATATGTGCGCGCACACATACACACTGTTGCTGTGCTGTCTCTCTCTCCTCTGCTCTCTGGACTGAGCTTCCTGGCTGTACTTTTGGGCTACCAAGTCTGCATGGACCTCCACAGGGCCGTTGCTAGGAATTCTGGGCCCCCTGAAAGAATACTAAAGTGGGCCCCTGACTTTTCCACTTTTTTTCTTAGACTATGTATGTATTATCATTTTTTATTTAGCCTACTTTGTTTTGATGCTAATGCAGCATTACTATGAGTATTAGTCAGGGTCTAAGCAGAATAATTCAGTCATACAAAGATTAGACTACTTGTGTGCCCTAGTGGGCGCTGGGCCCCTAGAATTATCATCACCTTTCTCCCCTATACAACGGCCCTGGACCTCAATGGGCTTTGATTTTGGTTCTCAACGGACCAGACCGGCCCAACCAGTTCGAGCCGCATTCGGCCCGAAAACATAATTCGGTCAGGTCAGGTTGTGCCTCGGGCTTTGCTCGCTCTCTCTCTCCCTTTTTTGGGGGGCCACCGTAAGATTTCGGGCCAAGTGAGTACTGTAGGTCGGCATCGGGTCCAGGCTTCAACACCCGTGGGTCGAGCCGGGTCAGCTTTTAACTTTCAAGTCCGTTAAAACTCCAGTTTGATGCCAGGAGCAGGACTTCACCGAAGCAGCAGACGGACGTCACTGACGTAATGATGGTAAATGTTTTCAGCGAATCAACAATCAGAGAAAAGTGTAAATAACACATTAGATGCTGGAATGTAAGAATAGAGCTTGTTTAGTCATTCGGAAATGAGTACACACTATGAGTGGAACAATAAGTCAGATTTGGCGTGATATTTCTCTCTTGAGCGTGAGAGTGTGAGATTGAGGCTGAATGCGTGATTGTCACGGCCAATGCGTGAGAGTTGGCAACCATGCAGATTAGAGGTTTGAGATACAATAATGTACAGATAACTGGTTGTGATTTCTTACAGCAGCAGCGAGTAGCTAACATTAGCTTACCTGAAACAGGATAAATAAACCCAGCACAGTAACGTTATACAAACTAATTTTAAGTATAACTTACCAAGATAACGAAAAAATAAGTAGTTCTCACGAGAAAACTAACATTGTTATCTCGAGATAATGAAAAAATAAGTCGTTCTCACGAGAAAACGGACATTGTTATCTCGAGATAACTAAATAATAAATCGTTATCACGAGAAAACGGTAATTAAAAATATAGGTTATATTATGGACGTGGTCGTTCCGGCTTCCGTATAGGTGAAAAGTGTTTTCTGTAAACAGTAGCCGAATATTTCAGTTATTTAACTTACCTCCTTCTGTATCACAAGTTTGAAGCAAGACAAAGCAACACAGCCAAACAGACAAAGTAAGATTGTGTGAATGATTGAGCTCAGACACACAGTAAACAGTACTTAGGTGATTAACACCACAGATATCCTAAATGTTATTAATAATCCCATTTAAAACACCTGTGCTCTCAGGGTGGGGGGCTGTACATTTCTGTCCCACACCTTAGAGGTCAGACATTTAGGCCCAATTTCCTTCAAAAATGTGTGATTTTTCACTGACTAAGTGGTTTGGGCTGTTTTGCAATTTGTAAGAACAGAAGAGTTTAATAACATTTTAACACAAGGACTGCCAGAAAACATTTCCTCTTCCAATGGCCTACATCAAGGCATTTGTGCAGGCATGCAGGAACTAAATCGTCTGGACTATTACTATAAAACTGTGTGTATTTGGAAAAAGACAGCCTGTTATTGTGATCACCTGGCACCGATAACAAGACTTTAATAATTGGCACATGCTGTAGGCTAAGTAGGCTACTCCTGTGTAATGGTTTCGTGCAAAATAAGGAGCTAACATCCTCTCTACAGTGTCACTGTTAGGCCTGTTTGCTTTCGAAGCTTAAAGCAGAAGTAAGCGATATTTTTGTGTTAATATAAGTCTTAAATAGTTATATCTTCCGACAGCAATCACTTACATAGAGTGTTTGGACTGAAACACGGGTCTCTCAGTCCCTCTGCTCTGCTCTGAGCCGAGGAGAAAACTTTTCTCGTATCCTACAATTTTTATCCAATGAGGAGAGAGAACGGCATGCAGGGCTGTGTGTGCAGCCAAGGGATGCGCCTGAATGTGGTGACGTACGGACGAGGACTGTTATGGTGCATTCAGGGCAGCCCGTAACTCGTGTTTTTCCGACCTGTGAAGTCGTACCAGTTCGATCTGGTACGAGTTCACGAGTCGGAAGTTACAAGTGGCCGTTATAGTGACTTTCACAGGTAAAACAGGTCGGAAAAACACGAGTGGGTTGCCTGGAACGCTACAAAGTCGTAAATTGTGACTTGAAGCTGTAATTTACGGTTTCAAAAGCCTGCCTGGAACGCAGCATTAGCCAAAACGACCGGATCGCTTACTTCTGCTTTAACTGTGAACTAGAAATTGTATTTCCTGAAAGAAATACGTGTGAATGCTGAAAGCAGCTGAACGCCATTGACAAATAGTGCAAGTAGTGATCAACATGCAAAGGTATGACGAATCCACAAGCTCATGGTCAGTAGACCTTTACTCTGCCACTAGGCCACAGAGAGCACACAGTTGTCTTAGAGCAGTGGTATAAACAAGAAACATGTTAAGACAAACCAAGATAGAAAGAGGTAAAGAGAAAAGGTGGGGGGCATATATGCATTATCAAAGTTGCTCATGCAAGATCTGAAAATAAGCCAGACCAAGTGGTAGCAGTTACAGTTGGCATGTAACACAGTTGGCATATAACACAAGCAACTAAGGCAGGAATCGAACCCTGGACCTCATGATTGGCAAGCCGGCAAACTAACCTCTCAACCACAGTGAAGATAAAACATATTGAGTTTTATATACCGTCATAAATCAAACACTGTCCGATGCAGCAGTAGTTTGAATAGTTTAAACAAGGAGCAAGTTATCATTGGGGGAATGATTCACTAACAAAGTAACTGTGAATTATTGTCCAAACACACAACAAGTTGGTGTGACAGAGAAATGAAGCCATTTCATTCCTGCTTGGTGGTAATATAACCTCTAAACATCTGAAATATGGAAACTGCTTGTCACAGTCTCAGTGCACACTGTGAAGGCCTCCCTTTAATCCATATCTGACTGCATCCATTCATATTTTACTATTTCACTAGTACTATTTCTTTTTTTTTATCTTATCCTCCACTGCATCGGAGGTGAAAAGATGAAGCTGCCTGTGGTTGGTGAGTTTGCTAGTTTTCCACATGTCACCACTGATGAGTGTAATAGGAGGTGCAGAGATGAAACAGCTGC
Source organism: Trachurus trachurus (assembly GCF_905171665.1). NCBI lineage: Eukaryota > Metazoa > Chordata > Actinopteri > Carangiformes > Carangidae > Trachurus > Trachurus trachurus. The sequence goes on from NC_139899.1 coordinate 19,975,454, forward strand.
TGGCTGAGCTTCTGTGTCCTTGGCTATCAGGTTTCTCACCACACAACGGCACATTGTCACTCACTCCGCGCACTGTGCACACATGCTTATACATCTGTGGCCATATGCACACACAAAGACCCACACAAGGCCCGTGCACGCAGGCACGTGTGCATAAACACACACGCAGAATATGGGTGAAATACTAGCTCGCAAAATCTCAGCTGCAGCACCTGTTCACAGTCAACAGGCCCAGCTGCCGCGCTGTGAGCGATACACACTGTTGTCATGTAACACACACATCCATAACAACACCGCTCAGTGTTCACAATACACGTTGTAATCTCTCATATTGAAGTAAAAGCCAAATTTAAATGTACTTTGGTCTTTGATGACATCAGTGCCAGTCCAACTGTCGCATCTTTAACTTTACTGCACAAAAAACTGCAGCTGGTTTGTGTCGACATTTATAGCAGCATTAAATCAAAGCTCATTTGTTGCATAGTACCTTTGCATAAACCTTTGAGCTCAGATTTAAAGCATATAAACTCTCAGTGCATTTGCATTTTCTATAAAACATGAGAACAAATGTCTTCTAAATAAAAATATTTTAAATATTGATCGAACCTTTTAAGGTTTAAAGAAAAGAGATTTGGCCACATGTTGTAACCCAACATTTTAATGGTACCAGTTCTGTTTTGAAGGCGTACATGTAGTGACAACAGTGACTGTGCTGTGGTGCTACAGAGCCACAGCATCTCCAGCTCAACATTTGATAGCGGCATTTCGCTTTTCCCATATATTCTTTTTTATAGAATTATCCCAAAAATACCTAGAGTATTTTATATTTAACATTTATAGATTATAATCTATATTATACAGTAGATGTGGAGGGAAAGGAGCGAGGGCTGGAGTTTGAGGGTGGGCCCCCGACAGGGTGGAGTCTCAGGTGTTTTTCAACATACTATTTATTTATTATAATTTTCTGAAATAAATGAAAAGGGGCAGGAATATTACTGCTCATGAACACTATAAAAGCACATGAGCTGGTGGGAATTAGTACAACGCAGGTTTGACAGTAAATTACAGTCTACCTTTCTTCAATATTATTATTGCTCAGATTTGTTTCATACAGATCAAGATGAAGACACTGGCATTGTTCGCGCTGAGCCTGGCAGGTAAGAGTTTTCAGTTTTCAGGAGTGTTTTCTAGTAAAGGTTTATTTCTGTTTTTCTTTTCACAGCGTTGACAGACCAATCAGCATCTGTTCTTTTAAGATGTCTTAAATATACAAAAATTACAAAAAATGAAACTACATGGAGTAAGATTAAAGAAAACCCTAACCCTATAAAGGAATGTCCATTGTTAAGTTGAAATATCTCTGTTCTACTCTTTGCAGTGACTCTGGCGGTGCCTGCACCTCCTCTTGTTGTGGCTCAAAGTCCTGATTTGGTCAAGGAAGAACAGAGCCCTCTGGTAGATGTGGAGGTGGGGAAGAAGACCGTCGAGGATGTAGATCAGGGAGTTGAAGAGAGGCACATTCACATCAATGCCGCGGAGTTGGAGCCAATGGATGAGGACAGTGATGTTGAGCTGACAGAGGTGGAGAAGACAAGCCAAGGTAAAAACCCTGTGGAGGGAAGATTATCACCTGAAAATGACCAGCAACATGAAAATTAATATCAAGCACACACGGAGAGCGACTTGCTTCACTTTAAAGGAAAATGTCAGGTTCTTAAAACAAGACTGAAAAGCTAGTAATAATTAAATGATCCCTGTGAGAAACAATTGGTTTGTCAGTAAAATTAAGCCATACACGGGAAAGCCTGCCATACATGATGAGTCAGTGCTATATCTCTTTAAATATAACCAAGTATTGGCTGATCTAAACAAGAGGACAACGTGGAAAAGAAAAGACACAATATATACAGTATATGTTATAATTTCAACCTTTCACCACAGGGGGGCGCTATTCTTTGAAGATTGGGGAGAAGCACTATGACATCTCTGTACAAGAAGAAGCTGAGGTATGTATGTTCACCAACATGTGGGGGAAATGCAGCATAAAACAAACCCCAGTGTGATATGACTGTCTCACTGTTTCCTTGCAATTCTTCTGCCAGGCCAAGTCCCCTGATGGTTACATGACAGTGCGGATAAAGGGGGAAGGAATGGACAAAGAGGTATTGGTCCCCCTCAGCACCCGCTTCTTCCACATCCACATCCACTTCCACGTCCACTTCCACGTCCACCTCCACATCCACTTCCACGCCTACCTCCACGTCCACGTGAGCAGAGGCTGAGGGCGTCACTATAGCAAATGCTGCTATAACCTGGCTCAAGACGTCTTTTCTTGTTTTCTTGAGGATAATGTTTATTTGTGCATTGTCCCTGTTTCAAATCAATACATTTCTATTCCAATGACATGAAACACAGACTTAGAAATTTAGTTGAATTGGAAAAATATAGGTTATTCTATACTATAGCCTACTGATTGTTACTTTTGTATCTTTTAAAAAATAAAGAAAACCAAATGAAATGGAAATGATTTCTCTTTTTCTGACAACTGGAAGGTGATTGATTAACCTGCAAAGTGATAAAAACGAAGAGGTTCAGATCTGAGAGCACGTCAGCAGTGACGTCGTGTAGCCTGATATTCGATAAATGACGGACTGTCTCCAGAAGCAGTATAGGCCTACCGTTCAATTCAGTGAGTTCAGGGAGTGAGATCTCATCTAAACAGAGATTAATTCTCCTCCCGGTGTAAAACTAGGCCTATGTGAATTATTTGTGAATTATTTCTGCTTCAATAAGATCGGATGAGAAGAAAAGGACAGTCCCTGTCAGACAGCTCCGTCAGACTCAGGGTTTCCTCAAGCAAACCTGCCAGCGAGCAGGTTAGGGTCTAAGTTTAAGTTAGCTGTGATTTTTAGTTCATTTTATTGATCAATCTCTTCCATACATATCACTACACCACAATTAATGTTCATAATAGGGATTAAAAGAGGAATGTGTCTGAAAACAAAATGATTCCAACTTTATGAGCAACAGTGTATAATGCACACAGAAAACAGAAAACAGATTAACTGTTGAATCTCTAAATTTATTAACACTTACAGTCTTCATCTGGATGACCTCTGTACCACACCAGGAAGTTGTTTACTTCTTAGGAAAGTCCTTGAAAATGTGAACTTTATACCCTCCTCATTTTGAGGTCATGCCAAGAGGAAACAAAGGAGGACAAAATATAGACCTGTGAGAAGATAAGGTAACAGGAAGGTCCTGATTTATAATTTACTGAAAGACATAAAAAGGGGCAGGACTATTGCTGCTCATAAGGTAAACACTATAAAGGCACACGAACAGGTGGGGAATTAACCAGTAGTACAACGCAGGTTTGACAGTAAATCACAGTCTACATTTCTTCAGATTTTTTTCATACAGATCAAGATGAAGACACTGGCATTGCTCGCACTGAGCCTGGCAGGTAAGAGATTTCATTTTTCAGGAGTGTTTTCTCCTAAAGATTTATTTCTTTTCACGTTTTTCTTTTCACAGAGTAGGTTCTATGAACTCAGTAAAAACACATCATTGACAGACCAATCAGCATCTGTTCTTTTAAGATGTCTTCAAAAGTATGTGTAGACCCACATAGATATGGTTCAGTGTGAATTAATGAACAAGACATTAAGGCTTTATGCACAGCTCCACTACTTCCACATTGGAGCTGTGCATAAAGCCTATTGGTCAAATGAAATGTTGCTTGTGATTGACGACACTTTGATCCTCACGCATATTCAGTCAAATTTGATCTCATATTTATGTTGATTTCAAACACAAAATTGGGCAGGCATGGATGGATTACTAAACAGTCAGAAATGATGAGTCAAAGGGAGGCCAGAAGTGACTGTTAATATTTCTTTGACCCTAGGAATATTTTACTTTTTATAAGAAACACTACCGCAAAATATAGAAGATAAAAGTGAGATTTCATTATCAGGATTCCTTCTTCCTTCTTCCTTCTAATTACAAAAAAGATCATAAGTTGGTTAGAACCACAATTCCCACACACATATTATTAAAACAATGAAAACAATGAGTTAAAGAGGTCTAATAATAAGAATTTCATATGGACAAATGTGTATATATTGAACAGTAAAGGCCCCCACAGCTCGGCGGGAAGTCTTCAGATAGACCTGTTTTAAATGTGACATGGTGGTTGACACCGTAGGCTCGACTATGAAAACTCAAACATCCGCAGACAGTGCACGCGGAGTCCGCTCCGCTCACAGTACGTGCACTGTATAGGCCCGACTCTGTGGGAGCATGTGTGTTTACAATTTGTCACCTAATTTTTCCCATTACTCATTATCCAACTGAAGATAAGGTGTGCTGAGCTGGATGAGGAAGTACACCACCCATTCCTGTGCACAACAACATTGTATGGACACTTGGACTGTGACTGTGACTTCCCTGTAGAGTCTTTATTTGTTTAAAGGGACAACGAGGAGTTTCTATTCGGTTATAAAAAAGTCTCACGTTAATGTGGATGAATCTCCGCTACCCACACTTGTTAATGGGCCCATTTTCGATAAATATATCGTTCTGTCTCTATGGTTATTTTGTTATTATTAGTGGTGGCGGAAATGCTGGTCGAGCCGACCAGCGTTTCCTTCGTGACGAGTCATGAGAATAACGCAGCCAAATCACCGTTTATGGTCGGAACTACAACGGTATGTGAACCTCTATGAACCTCTGACTTTAATTATTGATGAATGAAAACATGAGTCCGTCTTGCGCCGGTCAAAGAATTTTACGGTGCGCGCGGAGGCTCATAAATGTAGTGTGAAAACGCTTCGCTTTTCCAAAACTCCTCGTTGTCCCTTTAACTTAAATAAAATAAAATAAAAACATACAAACATGGCACACAGTGATGCAGAGCAATGGTGCAAAGTCACCAACAAAAAAAAGTAAACTCTAACCCTAGTGGGGGTTTAGTTAAGATTTCTGTGTTCTTACACTTTGCAGTGGCTCTGGCGGTGCCTGCACCCCCTCCTGGTGTGGTTCAAAGTCCTGATTTGGTCAAGGAGGAACAGAGCCCTCTGGTGGGAGACCTGGTCCCTGCACAGGGTCATGTGGAGGTGGAGGATCCTGCACCAGAGCCCAGACCGGAGTCAAAGGAGCAGCCGGAAAAATCATCTCCTGAGGTCAAGGTGGAGCAGCAGTCGAAAGCAAAGCCAGAGGTTAAAGTGGAGCAGGAGCTGAAAGAAGAGGAAAAAGTTAAGGTGGTTCCGCAGCCAAAAGAAGACCCAGAGGTTAAGGTGGAGCAGGAGCTGAAAGAAGAGGAAAAAGTTAAGGTGGATCCGCAGCCAAAAGAAGACCCAGAGGTTAAGGTGGAGCAGGAGCTGAAAGAAGAGGAAAAAGTTAAGGTGGTTCCGCAGCCAAAAGAAGAGGAGCTGAAAGAAGAGCCAGAGGTTAAGGTGGAGCAGGAGCTCAAGGAAGAGCCAGATGTTCAGGTAAAAGAAGACAGTGTGGCTGAAAAAGAGAATCCAGAGCCAAACCTCATAGCTGACCCAGACTTTAAGGTGGAATCAGAGGTTAAGGTGGACCCAGATGCCCAAATGGAGCCAGAACCTGAAGATAACCCCTTGTTTTATGTCCAAGAGGAGCCTGAGGTGCAGACGAACTACGAAGATATGTATCAGGGAGTTGAAGAGAGGCACATTGACATGGAAGGCCAGATTTTTGATGAGCCGATCGGGGAGTTGGAGCCAATGGATGACGACGACATGTTTGGGGAAGAAGAGAGTGATGCTGAGCTGTCAGACGTGGAGAAGTCTATGAGGGAAACATTTATCCATCAAGAACCTGTCGCTGAACCTCTGCCAGATGGGGAGGCCGTACCGTATGGCGCTAACATGGACGAGGGGCCAGCACTGGACGTTATGGGTCAGCCGATTTCTACTCTCGACAACTACTTCCCAAGTGAGGAGGCCGGAGAAGGGATGGAGAGAGCTGATGCAGGTGTTCAGCTTGATGTGGAGCCTGAAACAGATGAGAAGACCTTGACAAGACGAGGTAAAAAAAAAACCTGTGGAGGGAAGATTATCACCTGCACATGACAAGTAAAATGTAAATAAATATATCAAGCACACATGTAGAGCGTCTTGCTTCACTTTAAAGAACACATTTTTAGGTTCTTAAAACAATAAGTAAATTATCCCTGTGAAAAACAATTGCAGTTTACGAGATTTGTCAGAAATGTATTGTTTATGTCATCATTTATTTATTTAGTATGAAAATAAGGACATATGAATGAAACCCATACACACGAAAGACAAGTATATGTCTGAAAGAGGAAAAGAAAAGACACATATCCAATACATATGTGTTGTAATTTCACCTTTTTACCACAGGGGAGCGCAGTTTCTTGACGATTGAGGGGAAGGGTTACCACTTCTTCAGAGAACCAAAGAGGGCTGAGGAGGCTGAGGTATGTGCCTACCTACCTATCTTCACCAACATGTTTGTTTGGGGGAAAATGCAGCATCAAGTGTTTACAAAGTGAAACTTCTTTACAAAACCAAAACAAACCCCAGTGTGACTGACTCGGTGTTTCCTTGCAGTTCTTCTGCCAGTCCAATTTCGCTGGTGGCCACCTGGCCTCCATCACGAGCCAACGGGTCCACAGAGAGGTGACGGACATGATAGCGCGCTTAAGTGGGGCACGAACACGTACCTGGGTTGGAGGACTCCGATATTTAGAGGTGTGTATGTTCAGTCCATTATTGAAAATCATAATTCAACCATTCACTAATAATATAGTGAGTTTGTAACTGGAGAGTGGATTATGTTAATAACTCCTTTCTCTGATTGGACCTCATTAATCTCCTGTTATCTGTCAGACCGGTCGCTTCATCTGGTTGGATGGATCCCACTGGGACTACGCTGATTGGCTGTCAGGGGAGCCCAACCACACATCAAGGCTGGAGAACTGCGTTGAACTGCTGGGATTCAGTAAGTGTCAAGTTTGTTGTTATCCCTCACTTTGGTTTGAATTCTTTCCAACTTTTATTCTTTTTTTAAAAGCACATTTTAAAATGTCTTTACATGTTGTGTCGATCATTCAGCACAAACTCAGATCTGCCTTCTCATTTGGACAGTAGGCTATAAAGCTGCATTAACACAATACACAAACAACATACGATGAGGCACAAATTTTAAGTTGCTAATATTTCATGATATTTGCTCAAAATATTCAATAGATGAAGATCATAAAACATAGTTTTTTTTATACAAATACAGAGCAAAATGTCCTAAATATATCTATCATACAGTCTATTTGCATGTAACAGATGAATATTAGACGCTGTTGCCAATAACTTTCTACTGTGTTTGTCTGTCTTCCAGGAAATGGACAGTTCAATGACTTCACATGTTGGGAACCTCAGACTTTCCTCTGCTCCTTCCCTGTTGCGTGAACACGCTGTGAGCTTTCACCCTCTGCAAAATTTGTTCATTTGTCATTCAGTTGAAAATCACAACTTGGAAAGCAAAGGGACAGACACCATACAATAACTCAAAGGACACACAAACGCAATATATGGAATAACAGTGTCAAATCAGGACATCGGAGTGTGTTGTACATTATGTTCATTTGAAGAACTAAATATTCTGTAAATAAAGAAAATGTGACATTTTATTCCTGCCGTTTGTTGTGATTATTACTCCTGTGACTCCCTAGTGATTATAAAAAGACATAGATGCACTAAATCACATTTAATTTGAGATTGTCTCCTGATGATGAATGTGCAGGCATGGCACAATCTATATTTCATATTTCACATTTATTTTTTATTTTTTGAATGTCCATTCCTATTCTTTACTCTCATTTATATCATGATTGTAGTTGTATTTTAGCCGTTCAGTGGAAACTACTACAACCCTGAACTTCATTGTAATTATTTTAAATATGAAATATATCTTTGGCTCTTGAAATTTGAAGCATATTTTGTAGGCTACATGTAATTAGTGTAATTCCCTGCTCACTAGAAAAAAAAACACTTGACTGCACTGTTATCAAATGTGTGCAAATAGGCCTAATCTTTTTCATAGTGACATACATCTTTGTTATATATATTATAATCTAATTAATATATGACTAATAAAATATGTAACCTGAGTAACTGTAAAACAGATTTCAGACGTGACATTAAAAAGCACATTTAGACACTCTTAATTTTTACTTCATCATTTCTCATAATATCACAGTGCAGATTTGTGGCAGATTTTTGAATCACTCACATATATTTAACCGACTATAGACACATGATAACACACATCACCACACTGATACAACCACCAGTGTGACACGTGTATCCAAACCTCTGCTTGGACGCAGCATCTTAACCAAACCCACAGAGAAATTCAGGTTTATACCACAGGATCAGGGAACGGTCTCTGCGTCCTGGATTTGCTCTGAGGCCAAAAAGCTGTCGCTGGAAGAAAACCTGTCCACCTCACCTTCACCCGTCTGCAACGTTGCATCTGAAGAGGTAGTTTCTGCTGTCAATGTGCTAGATAGACTCATTGAAGGGGTAGGCAAGTATTGGTAATACTTGCCTACCCTTTCTAATCACAGGAGCTTACCGCCCATTAACTGATGTATTTACACTCATGCTGCACAGGCAACTACTGTAAAGCCTGCCCAGCCTCACATGTTGCTGTGTGTGACTGTGACTCATTTTCCACTGACCTACACAGCCTTTTCCTGACCTTTGGACATGGAGGTGAGGATTACCAACTGTAAGGTGATGATTGGCAGCTCTTTATCCTTCTATTTGAATTACCAACCATTACATATATACATATGTCCACCATCACCACTACCACTATCACACACTCATTCATTAACATGACTACAGTCAAACCATACAGCCCGGTGTAAACCATTTTTACAGGAATACAACGGCCAACACATGTCAACCTTACAGATTCTCCATTGTTCTCCTACCATGAAAAGTGACTTTTGTTGGATTTAAGAGATCACGGCTGAATGTGCATCTTCAATCTCTTACTGGGGAGATATATCCAGCAGCATTGCAGGGTACATTACAAAATCATATTTTTAGAATCTGAGGATAATCCCATCTGGTTAGTCATCATCGCCAGACACACACACACACACATACGCACACACACTCATTAAAACTGATGAATAATGTTAAACATGTGGAAAAATCTTTGGCAAAATGAGACAGTCTGTGCAAAATCTCATTCATGACACATTATTAATGACTGGAAATACCCAAATACCATGACTGATTATTAGTGTTGCTGTTTAAATAAGAGTGACTCAGAGTTGCTGTTTGCCATCTGTCAGTTAAGTCATTTTCTAGGTGCATGCAGCATTACCAGTTGTTTGCGTGTTGTGCATGGGTGTGTGTGCGTGTGTGTGTACTGAAGTTGTGAATCCTCCTACCTTAGCCCTGGCTTACCAACACTTGTTGCCCTGTATCCATGTGAAGTTTAAAGCCTGGACTCTGCTGGTGGTACAAAAACAGACTGTTAGTAATCGTTTACACAATAGCTTTTTATAGTTCACATACATACCAGCACTAATATGTTTACAACAGTGTCGAATGGGCAAATGACAAAATGAATTTCTTTGAAGTGTCTCTTGTGTTAGTGGTGGCCAGATGTCCAGCTCAATGACATTAACATCCTGGCAATTAATGTGTGCCATATTATGTTACTGTATATTTATATTGTAGTTATATATAAATATAGATGTTGACTTCATTCCTCATAAATTTTACAAATTCTACCAACATTCATAATTGTTGCCTGTGTTACAGCTTGCATTAATTTCCTGTTGAATGAATGTTTGAATCAATGAACAGATTCATTAAGTTTTCCTAAGTTGTAAAGGCCATATAGATAAAGTAAAATTAAAGCCTACAGCTCTTTCAATGTTACATAGTGTGGTAATGCAGCTTAAATAGTTGAAAAATCAAATGCACTGTATTTTTAAGCAGACTTGCAGAATGAATTGCTACCTGAATGAGACTCCAGCTATTTAAAAGTCTCTAAATTGATTTTGCAGACTTTTTATTACTGGTGTATCCCATTTGAACTATGTATGTATCCCATGTAAACTCAAGGTTTAACACGGTCTACAGGAACATGCAGAGATTCGTGAATTTCTGCAGCAATGTTTACAGAGGTGTAGTCATCTTGATGTGTGGGACAATAATGATGCAGTACTGTGTGTAGTCATTTGGGTTTGTAAAAAAAAAAAAAAAAAAAGGAAAGAAAGAAAGGTAAAAAAAAAAAGAAAAGAAAAAAAAGAACAAGCCTTATTAGCAACTTGTGTGCATCCCAGCTGGTGATTCAGTCTGTTACTGATGCAGTGTGTTGGCATATGTTGTTTGTCTCTTGTCACACAGTGTGAAAATGATCAAGGCAGGGTCATTTATAACTATGTGTCATCGATGAAACATTATTCTCCACTACTATCTGATGAAGGCTTAAAATGCTACATTTTTGCATATATATTTGCGATTTTATGGGATGGATTCTGGAGGTCAAATAAGGAAATTAGACGTTACTGCCCCTCCCATTGCCCTATTTTCACTGTATCCCTAAAATAGTTTTCCAGTTGCCATGTGTGATCCCATGGTTTTCCTAACAGCGACACAGCTTCTCTCTGAGTTTCAAGCTGCTGCATCTCAACTCTGTGTTACAGTAATTGTTGTTTATCTGTTTTTCTTTTCTTTTCTGTTGTCGACCGCTGTTGATGTGCAGCACAGAGAGAGGAGGTGAGACACGTGAGATAATAGATGGCACATGTCAGGGGGATGAAGAAAGGGGAGGGGGGGGGTTGGGGGGATAAATGCTTAATAAAGGTATTAAAGGTGGAAGTGTTAGTAGCTGCAGGTCAGGCCTTGGTAAAGACTTTCCTCACTCTGCTGCATTAGAAATGAACAGTGTTTACCTGCGAGTGCGCCAGGTGTGAATGCATCCGTCTCACACGTCCATGACAGACCTCGTGCAGATCTGCCCGTACCCCCTCCTGGGATTAATATAAATATGCAAATACACTGACACAGAGCACAGTGGGAATATTTTGTTGTCAAAATGTTTGCATGTCGCTACCTGGGATTCCTACCGCCAGATGTCTGGTTCGTTAAGGATGAAAGGAAGGAATAATAAGAAGCTTATCACAGATGTTGTGAGAGAAGTGAACAAAATGCTGTATAACACACAGAAAACAACACGCATGGCAACAAGATTTGATGTTATAGAGCTGGGAGGGGTTCGGATTGTGTACCTCTCTCTGTCAGACGTTATAAAACCTGATTGTCTGCTCCTGTCTCTCAAATTTCTGTGACCCCAGAGACCACCGCCTCGCTCAGGGGTGTGTCATAGATGCTGCTGCTTCTATAAACACAAGAACACAACAGAGAAGTGCACACACAACCAGAAAAGAGGGATAAGAGGCCACAGATTTAGACAGGTAGGTTTCACACATTCACCACAGGAATTTATTTACAGACTCGTTTTGTTGCTGTGTGTGTGTGTTTTGGTTTGTTTCTTCATCTTCGATAAGGACAATAAAGGTCTTTTTTTTAATTTATTTTTTTTACGTTTTTTGGTTCAGTTTTAAATAAGAAAAAAAGGAAGAAAAAAAATTTGCTCCTCAAATTCACAGCTCTTGAATGGCTGTACTTATTTTAGTTAGGAAAAAAGGTATCTTCTGTATATTTAGGTTTGGCTGAATGTGGCTGGTATCTTGGGTAGAGAGCGACCTGATGTATCTGCATCCTTGTACAGTATGTGGCTTGTTGACCTCAGGCTTTAACCAGCTGTGTTTCTGGGCTCCAGACAGGAGCGTAAATGACGGCCAAAGAGACTAACTGAACTAAATCTGGCCCATTAAGAATCCAGTCCGACTTCCACTGAGCTTCAAATAGGTCACAAAACAAACAAATCATATAACAAGCACATTAAAAATAAACATAGCCCATAATGAAGTGAATCAGCAACAGGGCAAAGATTTATGATAATATATAACATATACTAGCATGCTAATATTAGCTAATTAGGTAATTGGTGGTTCTAGTTTGCAAGTAGGTTAATGCAAAGTTATCACACAGTATAAAATAATACAAAAAAAACAAAACAACAACAATATAAAGATGACAGTCTCGCTCTCTGTAGGCTACATGTGGATATTTTAAACAAGACGCATGTGGTGCTGTGCAGACTAGTTTATTATTTTTGATGATTTTGCACAATGATTTCGCAAAAAACTGATGTGTGTAAAACTACAGGTGTGTGTTGGCAGTGTTATGAATGAACCGTGGTGTATAGAACAGCTTCTACTGCCCTAAAAGCATCGTGGGTCTGCACACCTGAGCTTACATCTGTCCGCCTGTGTGCTGAATGATCACCTGTGATGGATGTTCATACCGGGTGTGAATGTGATGTCATAGAAGTTCCCTATTTTAATCCCTACCACTTCAGTGTGTGGAAGTGCCAGTGCCACCCTCCCAAGAAGATGCCGCCCCGAGTGGCTGGCATGAATCACTGGTTGATGGTTGTCAGCCTCAGGTGGACAACCAGAGAAGGAGAAAGAGAATGACCAAAGTCAATGAGATGAATCATCTCTGCTGATGTGGAATTTTTAATATAATTTTCCCGTCGAAGGAGATGATATGTAGGACGCATGTACAGAATGTCTGTACAACAAATAAGACCAGGAAGGTCATTCGGATTCATCCTCTGGGGATCAAGAATGTCAGCACAGAAATCCGTGGCAATCCACCAAATGGATGTTGTTGAGATATTTTAGGAGCAAAGTTGTGGAGTGATTTCCAGAGCGACGTTACTATTCCTAGAACCAGTGCTGCTGGTCTGGCTAAAAATCATAATGTACTGTGTCTATGAGCTGATCTGAGGCACCTCATGCATACAGTCAATTAGAATTTTATTTTCAGTGTTTAGTGCTCATGGAGAGATTATCCAAAACTGGCCAACTGGCCCAACAGAGGAGCCCTGGAAACCAGACGGAGGCCAAGGACAGGAAACCACAGGTGGAACAGGAAACAACAGATGAAGGTACGTAAATTTGGATTGAACAGTCGAGTCATTTCAAAAGGGTCTGTAGCTACCAACCTCACAAGTCTAGTATTTCCTGAAAGCATGCAGGTCTGTAGAACTGTAACCTACCTCCTCCTGCTCTGCAGCACTGACAGACCAGAGAGCGATGGCCGGGGAGGCTTTGGACCGGAGGAACATCTGGGAGCCGAGTGTTTACTACTCACTGGGAAAGGAGTCTTTTTATTTTGCTGGTCATGAAATCAGCATCCGCGAATCTATAGATACATATGGAGCTCTGATCTGGCCCGGGGTACGACCTCCTCCTCCCTGATCTTGTCTAAGTGCACATCCACCAACTTGGTTGCTACTGATTTAATAGTGCGACATTGTTCTGCAGGCGGTGGCTCTGTGCCAGTTCTTGGAGAATAACCAGCAGCAAATGAAACTGATGGACAAAGCCGTGCTGGAGATCGGAGCTGGGACTGGTTTACTGTCGATAGTGGCAAGTCTGCTCGGTAAGTTTATGATAATGAAGGCCATTAGCATTGTATGCATGCACATTCACCACGCTATGAGATAATAACAGAGCATTACGAGACAGAGTTGTTTTCGAGGTAAATTCATGCAAAACCGCTGATGCGCGTTCCCGTCGGGGGCAGTTTCTCTGCAAGCAGTCTCTGCATTTGCCTCGAAAACAACTCTGTCTCGTAACGTTCTGTTATTATCTCATAGCGTGGTGAATGTGCAGGTCACAATTTGTCCACGAGAGCATTTTGGAGTTGTTGGATTGTGTATTTGATGAGTTTGATGAGGGAAACCAAGAAATCCCATGAGCGTCCGTAGCGTAGCTCTGAGCAGCTCGCGGCTCTGCTCTGTCGTTCTAAAAATAGCTTGCACCGACAATTAAAGGTAACAAACCTACTCCTAAAACTATGGGGATTATGGCATGGGCCAATTTGCCGAAATGCTGAACTATCCCTTTAGGTAATGACATAAATCATTGCCAAGTTCAGTGTCATCATATGCAAATGCCAACAATAATGTAATACCGATATATCAACTTAATAATCGTACAATCAAATGTCCAGATCATCAAACTAAGATTAATCATGAGACTTTATAAAAAACTGATGTTTGTATAACTTATTTAGGACATGTTGTGGGGTTGTTGGTTTTTTTTTTGATGATGCTACAGGGAAAAGCCATAAAGGGTTTATTCTCTTCGCCACATGACTGAATATTTTACAGATATTCATACATCTTTTTTTTTTTTTGCAAAAGTAACATTTTGGCCTGGTGGTGGGTGTCAAGGAAGCTACAGGGGGTCATTTCAAACACTAGGATTCATTGTCTGAGGACCTAGACGATACACCCACGTCAAATTTCTTGCATTGCAAATAGGCCAGTTAAACTCTAAAGATATTGTAAAGATGAAGACGGAGATAATTGGTCTGATCCTGTTTTCCTGCAAACATATGTGTCAATTTAGTTTGCATCAAATAAATATGTCTATCAATAGACAGCCAGAGAAAAGCTATTAACTCATGACACTTAAGTCACAGGCTCTCCAATGTAACGATACTGAACAGACGTAGACTTTAAATACTGGCCTGAATGTCTTCTCTGTTTCAAAATATGCAGCTGGTTCTGCAAGTGGTATTAAGGCCCAAGTGAGGTCATGCATTATGGGTGATATGATCAAGGTCAAATTGGCAAAAATGTTATCATTAAAATTCATGACTTGAGTGAGTCCATGCTTGAGTCCTGCAAGATTCAGCACTTCAGCACAAAATAGAGAATGGATCTGTCGAACAAATCCAGAAATCAAGCAGCTGTAGTGGTGTGATTTCCGATGGTGTGATAATAATGTGCTAATAATTTCATAAAACATCTGGGCTCTGTCATTTGTAATAAATGTCACTTAAACAGGGGGAAAGAATGCATCTGTTGGGGGACTATTTGAGAGGGGGATTAACACACACATTGTATTGGCTGGTGGATATTTACAGCGGCAAGATGATTTGTTTTTTTCTTTTTGGAAACTGCAGAGCCCTTCATGGAAATATTTTGAAAATAAAAATATATAAAATATCACCAGAGGTATGCTCTCCATGCAGAATGCAAATGATAGTTGCGTAATTAAGTCATACACACCGAATTAGTTGTGTTGTGATTCTCGTAAGATCTCGTCATATAACTGTGTAAGATTTAAAAAAAAAAAAAAAAAAAAAAAAATGGGCCAACAAATGTACCCATTCCTCAGCTGCTTCTTCTCTGCTCTCCTTTCCAGGGGCTTGGGTGACTGCTACAGACCTGCCAGACATCTTGTCTAATCTGACCTTTAACCTTCTGCGAAACACCAAGGGCCGCTCCCGTTACAGCCCTCAGGTGGCCGCCCTCCCCTGGGGTCAGGCTCTGGAGCGAGACTTTCCCTGCTCGACCTTCCACTACGACTACGTGCTGGCGGCGGACGTGGTCTATCACCACGACTGTCTCGAGGAGCTGCTGGAGACCATGCGTCACTTTTGCCGACCAGGGAGTCAGACGACGCTGCTCTGGGCCAACAAGATCCGGTTCCAGTCGGACCTGAGGTTCATGGAGCGTTTCAAGAGCAGCTTCGACGCCACGCTGCTCACCGAGCTCCCACAGCAGGACGTGATGATCTACAAGGCCACGGCAAAGCAGTGACAGGGGTGCTTCAAGAACAGAGAGGGGAGGGGCTCCCTGAAAAGTTAAAAGTTCATTCATCGTTCAAGAAAACTGTAAACTCAATTTTCTCCCACCAACTTCAATCATTGAGGAGAAAAATCTGGTTTTGATCTGTTTACATGACATTCCTGGACCGTGCTACAATATTGTTGTGACGCCCAAAGCAGAAATGAAGTTCCTGACTCAAATTTCCATTTTAATAAGCTATTTTATTTGCCAGTACTTTTTCATACATTTATTGCTGACTTTATTCAACTTTTGGTTAACAATTTGTTTTTAAAAATGAATTGATTTACTGTAAACATTTCTCCTATATTCAGATTTGTCACTTGGTAACTAATCTACATAAACTTTATCAAAGGGTGCTCTGCTTTTTTAGTGCAAAGAGTCAATTATTAACCATGAAACAAAAAATCGGAAAAAAAGAAAAGAAAAAAAGGAAAATGTCTTCCAAAAGCATCAAACTTTGCATTTCTGGTGACTTTTGGTAATCAATTTAGTATAGCTGTAAATTAGTTAAAAACTAAAAAAAGAAATAAAAGCACTTTCCATAAATACCCTACAGGAGCACATATGCAATAAAGATCTTCCATGTTCAACATGTGTCACTTAGCACCAAAGGTACCACATAACTACATCCCTGCTTAGAAATTAGATTTTTTTTAAATGCATTTTACATCTAAAAGCATTATAATAGTGTAACACATGCACACATTAAGAGAAAAAGAGGGGGGGACAAAGATAGTGAGGGTTAAGAGAGAGCATGAGTGGGGGGAGGGTTGGGACCGGAGGGGATATAATGTCAAGAAATTTCACTTTTCAATACTAAGTCAATGTTTAAGTCCATTCCAGGTTGGAAATCCACCCCTGTTGTGTTCATGCTGTCTCCCGTGCCCACAAATAAAAGTTTTGAATCGCAAACTGTTGTAATTCTGCGATCGGAAAGTTCAGAAGAGACTTGTGTCTGTCCTGAGTATTTGAGTCTGTGCGCTGTTTAACTGCTGTGTTTTCAAGGTGTTTGAGCGACTCTACGATGTGCAGCAGGTAGATGACTTGGGCGGCTGCTCTAGTATGGACTCCCTGCGCAGGTCGTTGGGGATGCTGCCTTCAGGACCCCAAACGTTGAGTTCTCCATAAATACCCAACTCGATCATCTCCTCTTGCCAAGGAATGGGGATGTTGCCAGAGGAAAACTCGTCAAAAAAGGTCTTGTCAGGGTCCTCCAAGTTAACGCCCTTCACAGACGAGAAGGCTCCAACGTCATCCAGACTTTTAGCATACACCCTTTTAGGGTCGGGGACAAAAGGAGGAGGTAGGATACCTGAAGAGGGGAGGTGAGAGAATTAAGAATAACATTAAAAACGGGTGGTTTATTGTTTTGTTGTCGACGTTATACACATAAAGGTATAGGAGATAGATGGTACCTGCATTCAGCTTCCTCCAGTTGAGCTCTTTAAAAAATGGATGTGCCCTGATGTCATCACAGGATCCATTCTTAAAACCCATCCTCTGGTCAACCTCCTTGGCCAGAAGCCCATCACAGAGCGACTTTGCATGCTCGCTGAAGTTGTCTTCGTAAGTCACAGCCCGGGTCAGCATGCGCTCTTTCATCTCCTCACGTTCAACCTGAAGTGGAGATAAACAAAAACCTGTTATCCTCTCATGTACGTCGTCACAGTCTGCCGTTTTAAATACATGAGGTAAAGATCAAAATCGAAGGTTCAATAAAAGGCTACTAACTTTCTCGCCCCTGTTTCTGAATGGGTTCTTTGCCGCCATGAACTCATACAATGTCACACCCAGAGTGAAGTAGTCGACAGAGGTGTCGTACTTTTCTCCTTTCAGCATCTCCGGAGCCATGTACCCTATAAGAACCGAGAGAGAACATGTTCTGATTATGTGATGCTGCAGAGATTACACCTTCAGTAATGACAATGCTTCTTCATTGTTTGGTAGATACAGACGACACCCACCTGGTGTCCCAGCGTAGCCTTTGGTCAGTGTTTTGCCTTCTTTTAGCTCCACGGCAAGACCCAGATCAGATATACGCACATTACCTGTTCAACATCATACACACACATATATCTTCATCAGGCATTGGTTACACATGAACAAAGGTAAATACTCTTTGTGTTTTGACTATAAGTTATTACCGTCATTATCTAGTAGCACATTTTCTGGTTTTAGATCCCTGTAGATGATTCTTTTCTGGTGGAGGTGCTCCATGCCCTGGATAATCTGAGCAATGTAAAAACAGGCTCTGGCCTCATCGAAGCCCGGGTTGTTCTCATCCACCAGGTAGATGTGGTACCTTCAGGGAAGACAGGACAGGTGAGCTTCGGCTCCAACATGTACAGAAGGTATGTAATGTACATTCATTTGCAGGTTTATATACAGCTTGAACATATTTTGCTGCAGGGGCTCATTTTACATACAAGATTTCTCTGGCTAGCTGCCATTACGTTCTTGGTCTTCAAACTGTCTGCACACGTTCAAATTTGACGTTGCATTTGCATTTAAAGTTTGGACGTGATTGGTGCTTTATAAAGCATCACTACAGTAAATGTTTGCATGGAGCCTTAAGTCCACTGTATCTTTAACAACTGGATGCTTTTTCTGTGCTGCAGCTCATTCCCATGGTGTCCCCATCATACTTGTGTAACTGCACATTTGCCTGTCAACAAATTTACAACTATTTAGCCATTACAAGCAATCCAATGTGCAAATTGCAGCACTTTTGCCTGACTGTTACATATAACTCCAAGGGGTGTCACAGCTGATTTGGGGAAAGATTTGCAACATTACCCCAACATAACAGTGCAGACTAGAAAAAGGGGATCTGTCACATTCTCACAGCTGCCAGTAACACAACAGAATAGCAGAAAAGGGGCAACAAATAAGTGCTACGACTGTTTTATAAATGAGTTTTTCAGAATGTGAAGTTACTTGAGGTCTCCTCCATTCATGATGGTCATGACCAGACAAAGTTCGTCCTTTGTCTGAAAGGCGTACGCCAATGACACAATGAAGCGACTGTGAACCTTCTCAAGAATCCTCTTCTCCACCATCGCACCCTGAAGGAGAAAGTTAGAAGAGGCAACTTAAAAAAATAATAATAATGCATGAGGGAGCTTTTTAACAGATGGAGAGAAAAGGAAAAGGGAAAACTGCAGGAATGATTCCTCCCAACATGTTTTCATGTTTACAATGACAAAAGAGGTTAAAGTATATTTCAAATAAATGACCCCAGACAAGTCAAGGGCAAGATATAACTGTGCCAAGGAGATCCATTCAGAAGAGCTTTTCACTAAAGCTCCCTGTAATCACTCTATCCCTGTCTCAGTGTTTAATACTGCAGAGACAGTGGCAGGGACAAAGATGATTAGCAGCACCGCAGCTCAGTGCAGGGCACTTTCTCTAGAACAAGAAGCCAATAACACACCTGTATCAATCACTACATGCTAAATGCTTAGTTAGGGTTACGCAAGGAAACAAGCAATAGAACAATATTTTTATGTATCATGTAAATTCATGTATAAGGGCCACATTTCTTGTCCTCTAATGCTCATATTCTTAGTTTAAGTTTCTGAGTTTATAAAGCTCAAACTTGTGATTCATTAATATAACTGGTCATTCATGTCAAACAGGACACAGTGTCTCTCCTTGTCTTCCTTTTAAAAACTATTCAAACCATAGGCTGGTTGCCCTAATGCAAAAAGTCCAACATCATCAACATAAATTAATTCCTCACCTCATATCCTTTCCTCTTCTTCAGCCTCTTCTTGTTGAGTTTCTTACAGGCATAAAGTTTCCCTGTGGCTTTCATCTGACACGCCGACACCTCCCCAAACCCACCTTTCCCCAGCACACGGAAATCTAGGAACCAGTCTGCATCCATGGGCTGCATCTCCAGCCACTTCCACTGCAGGAACCTCTTCAGGTACATGCTCTCCAGGTAGAAAGTGTAGGGGGCCTCCCGCAGGAAGTCCAACACCGAGGCCATTGCCGGAGCAAACAAGTCATCTGCTACAGCCTCCTGGTTTTCCTTCACCTTGGCTACGATGTCCTCAGGCAGGAAGGGGCAGTAGTGTTTGGCAGAGGGGTCCATGTAACGCTGGACGATCTTTGAGGCTTTCTTTGCCCTGTCAGAGTCCTCCGACAGGTCGTAGGCCTCGATGTCTTTCCACAAACGGCAAACCCCATGATACTCTTGATTCGCATCCAAGAATTCTCTAAAGAGGCGTTTGCCAATTGGCTGGTCCACGCAGATCAAGTCAAAGGCCAAATCCAGCGTGTCCCTCAGGTCCTCGCACACCGTGATGTGGGGCAGCTTGAGGCGAGAATGGTACTTCTTATCCCTGGCTGCCGCGGCATTGGAGCCATCGATGCTTCCACGGGCATTGATGTAAGCTGAATTTGCTACCACTGTGGTAAGTCCTCCGATATCCATGTTGAGGGTGAGGTGGCTATTAGGCGACACAAAGAGGAGACATTGCAAGAGAAGACGGAGGCAGAGGACACACGCCGCAAACTAACGTGCAGGGGTGAGGCAGTGAAAGGATGAAGCAAGGGTGAGAAAAAACGAAGCAGAAGAGTGGAAGAGGGCGCATGAGAGAGTGCCGGGGAGTCCAGGCTGTTGGCTGAACTAGATCCCAACGCACTTTGAGCACCGTACCACCCTCATTCACATACACACACACACACCTGAGTCAACACCTTTTGGTAATCCATTAACACCCTAATGCCCCAGACAAAGTGTGCGAGCACATGCTGGAACAGAACAACACGGGCAACGTATACAGCTGGAGTGCCACCAGTCAACAAACTGGCAATTCACAATTACTGCAGCAGTGGGTCACGCACAGAGACCTCAGCATGTCGTTCCTGTGTATTAAAGGCTAAGATTAGGAAAAACACTCGTGTTTATAATAAATTGGGACGCTTAAAGAGAGAAAAAAAACACAATGCATGGGAATCATGTGCCTTGTTTTTTTACAGCTCAACATAGAATGGTTAGAATTTCTGAATGCATTGTATCAAATCTTCATTAAAGCCTGATGCTGTCTTCTACATTTCACCTCTTTGGTAAAAATTACAGATATTTTTGAAGAATGTTATCCAGGTAAATATATTTTTAAAAAACCCTAATATTTTAGTCACTTAAAAAAAGGAGCACATATCTTCTCGCAAAACTTAACAAATTCATCCAACATGGGATGTTTTTTTCTGAATGTATTATTTATGTACAGGACACCAAAAGGCACTGTAACCCTATGAGCACATGATTAGGTAAGACGATGGCTGCTTCACATTCAGGGTCCTGGGATCGTTTGTACTGGCTTGTTACCGGTATAAACTTTGCTTTTTCTGCTGTGACATGTCAAAATATCTACACTGGAAGAGGTCTGTTTTTGTTTGATTTTTGTTTGTATTGAAGCTTTAACTGATAAGAGTCAACTGACATCACTTGAGGTTATTCCAGCCTTTTACAGCGCCCTCTGGTTCTACAAACACCACTTATATGACCTGTAAACAGACTCTGATCAGCAGAATTGATTTGTGTTCCTGTCAGATTACGCTATTAAAATGCGAATTTACGTCTAAGCAATCTGCAAGATAATTTAGGAGAACAGAAGATGAGATGACTTGTTCTGACATGCTCTGCTGCTTCAGTTTCAGAGTTATTAACAAAATAATAACCCTACCAGAAGACCCTGGAAAAAACAACCTTGGAATCATCCAGTGCCTGCAGCATGTGACATTTCAGGCCTCAATTGCTTCTCCATGTCAAAAACACTTGGACACACCTCACCAAAATAACCACGTCAGCCTCAGCGGAGATCTGGGAAAATCTAGATCAGAATTAAATGCAGAATTTAATAAAAAACCACGACAGTTTTCTATATGAACCAACAGTGTGGCGAGTTAAGGAGAATTTAATCAGCTGTCCTCACCTCCCAGCCATCCTCATCGAGTATCTATCAGGCGGTTTCCCCCTGAGGCTTTCCACTGACAAGTAGATAAACACACCTTTCCCCAGCACATGGTTATCAAGGAGCCAACGTCCCTCAATGGGCTTCTTTTTTTGTTTCTTAAAAAAAAGGAAGTGTCAAACCATTCAAGCTTTTTTAAGACTAACAAGTTATTTTTGTAAATGGCATGTTTGGGGAATACAGATTACAAGAAATATTTGTCAGTGGTATGGTTAAGAAAATATATATCAATATATCCAAATACGTATAGCCTACATTAAATATAGAAAGTTGGAGGTATAGTGTCTGTGTGTTTGTAATTTGTGGAATAAACAATGTTGTTCCTGGCCTGACACAAATAGGTCATCTCTGTTGCAGCGACAAACTTGCATCAATTATAGATACAAACTTATTAAAACAATCTATATTTTAATTTGCAAACTTATATTAGATTACAGAAAAGGTATTTGGAAGAGTCAGTACATGTGTTGCTCAGTTTTAAAAGGGAGATCTTTGAAGGAGCACATCAAGACCTATACAACCACACATTTTGTTACATCAATATTTTTTTTTTGAAGGTCTATCTTTACCACTGGCCTCTAAAGGATACTATAAGCTACAATCGTTGTAGGATTCATATACGTAGTTAAACAAACAAAGCTTATTTACCTATCAGGAGCCTGGGTTATGAAAGTCCTTACCTTGCTGGTGCCATTATTTTGTAAACACTACCAAGGCGTTAACAGGGCGGTGATGGAGAATTCCTCAACTCCGAAAATACAAAAAAACATAACTAGCAAACAAGATCAGGAAAGCAGCTGCCTACGGAACAGAAGGAAGCCAGCCCAACACAATGGGGAGTAAGAAACTATTTCAAAATTATTGCCCAGAACACAAAACAAAAAAAAAAAAAAAAGTATCAACACATCTGATGGAGCCCCATCCTGAGATGCCATGGCAACTGTATCAGGCCATTCAGAATCCACATGGTGTTGCACTAACACGGCATGTCAGCAGACACTTTGGCCATCTTGGAACATTTTGATCATCATCATGTCTGCCATATGTAATTGCAAAATAATAGGAATAACTATTTAAACAAGTACATTATACATTCTCCAACAGCAGTAGGTTTTACAGAGGGTTTTTTTTTTTAGTGGGATGGCTTATTGAGGAGTGGATTAGACATACAAAGACTTCAGCGTGGTGGCGGGCCACAGACCACAGTTCCCTTGGACGACACCTCCCCCAGAGCTGTAGTGCAGGTGCACGTGATTCAGGAGCAGAAAAAAGATGGGTGCAAATTACACCTGTGTTCGATTTTCGTCTACACCCCTGAGAAAGCCAGACAGAAATACAGGCATGGGGGGAAACAGGGGGGAGAAAGGGTTGAAGAAGCACACACAAGGGGGAACTAAATTCCCACGGTGAAGGTGGTTTGAAGGGCTGTGCTTGTTGGAGCGGCGAGGCATAGACGGGGGTTTAGTCTTCGTCGTCGTTCTCGTCGTATTCGTCCTCGTCGTCGTCGTCCCCCATGTACGACACTGGGGTCTCCACGCGAGACCCGCTGTAGTGAGAGTCATTCGAGCTGGAGGCCATGGTGCCATCGGTGCAGCCGTCACTACGAGAGGAACAGGGTGATTGAAAACAGGTTTAATAGAGAAGCATGATAACAAATTTCTGTCACGTGTGTTGGTTCGGTTACAGGTGAGGATTCTCACCTGCTCGCAGGGTATCGGGCTCCGTTAGCTGAGGATCCTCCAGTGATGTAGACGTTACTGATGGGGCCCTTTGCCATCTCTGGGAAAAGACAAGATTCATTAACTTGATGATTCCTGAAACATTATACAGACAAATGATGACACTTCGCATCTTCAGTTTGTTTTGCATCTGTAATGCCGGAGGCCAAGCACATATGATACGACAAATCAACTTCCTCACCTTACGCATCACTGCAGTGGTCAGACAAACGTCACACATTTTCATT
Source organism: Trachurus trachurus (assembly GCF_905171665.1). Lineage (NCBI taxonomy): Eukaryota > Metazoa > Chordata > Actinopteri > Carangiformes > Carangidae > Trachurus > Trachurus trachurus. The sequence goes on from NC_139899.1 coordinate 19,999,205, forward strand.
GAAAAGAAAAAAAAAATCCCTGCCCATGCCTTTTACAAAAGTACTGCACAACTGTATTTCAGTAATTTTTCCATGCACACAATTTTACATTACAGGACACTGACAATGTCAAAATTAGCTCTAAATATTCGGGGCTGTGGCACTGACCTATAACGTAAGGCTCCAGAGCTTTGGGCACCAGGTTACGTGCAACCTTCAGGTCTTCTGGAGAACACTTCCCCACCTCTAACCCACAGGCCATGCCCATTCGTTTCAGCACCTCGATGTCATCGTGGATCTCAAACATGCTGTCAAAGTTGAACAAATACTCGAACCTGCAAATGACAGAGGGAAAGCAGAAAATTATATTTTTGTAGTTACAGAGTTTAAAAAAAACATGTTAAAGTGTATATTTCATTTCATGCACTGTGAAGTGCTTTTTTCCCCCAGTGTAACATAAATATGCTATTTGCACTGTACTGCTGATGGACGAATGTTTACAGGAGTCATTTTCTTCAGAGGAGTCAATTTCTTAAGCACTCACAGCACAAGCTTTTACATTTTTTTTATAATGCTACTGCAATCAAACCCAAGACTGATGCCAAGAAATGTCAGGACAGTAATATAGTATGATACATAGTGTAATTACTTTGATTTAACCCCCATTAACGCATTTTATAGCTAACAGATAAGGATGTGATTTGCCTGTAGTGGAAATTATTAACTCATTGGTGCTTCCAACCTTGTTCAGTTTTGCTGAAACACTCATGTGCCATAAAAAGCCCTGTAGGTTTCAGTTTCCTTCTGACAAGATGAGAAAATGGACTGTTGCTCCAACAGGTGTGTTCAAATAAATAATATTCAATTAAATAAATTGATAAAATAAATTAATGCCTACTATGTTCAGTGGCAAAAACAGGATTGTGAAATTCTGTTGCAGTGCGTTGCTGTCTGACGACGATGACGTTCAGGCTACAGCATTTATTGTTGTAGTAGTAGCCTTATTAAAAGGTGGTATAGACAATTTTGGTGCAACACACTTTGTCAAATCTAATAAAATGTCCCTTCATGAACCACTGCGCTGGAAGAAAAAAAAACTCTAGTGTTCCTACAAAGCTCTTGACTGTGTAAATGGGAGATAAACGAAGTGGCTTGGACCAAGTAACAACATTAATCCAGCCAATCAGCAACAGGGGGCATTTGCTCTTGTGCACAGAACAGGGGGGAAGAAGAAAAGAAGAAATGGAAATGGGGGACGGCAAGATACATTACATCTGGCACATGGTAACAGTTAGTGCCAATCTAAAGATATCCAAGGGAAGGAGAAGGAGCAGCAGCCCACCACTCTATTGATACCAGACCGTATGTAGTTGAATGGGACTGATTGGAGACCACAATGTTAATGCGGGTGTACTGAAGGAGCGTCTACCAGCAGCAGTGTGACGGCAGCACATACTGCACAGTGTGGTTGCAATGTTAGAGGGGGAAAGCCAAAGAGGAACAACAAATAGAACAATAAGTGCTATGATCAGACGAGGGTAAAGAGCTGCATTAACATTAGTGAGAATTTTTAACGATCCAAGCCCCACGGTTCAGCCGTGGATTTATCTGAGGGAGAGGAGCCGGCCTGAATGACAGGCACAAAGAGAGGCCCGGTCAGGACTCTGGCAAGGCCGCTGAAAACTATATGGATCTTTTGACAATCTGCCAGGATTTGTCCTCTCACCGTCTGCAGCAGCTCACCCCTTGATTGCATGGCACCCATGATGTTCAAACAACTCATGCTTTACATATCAAGGGCAGGGAAACTTGAATAAGTGAATTAGTGTTGGCTAAAGAGAAACTAGATATGACCAAAGTCATTATAGCCCAGTTTAGCCACTCGGCAGCCATTTTGGAAACAACCCAGGGCCAGTTATTACTGGCGAACAAGACCAGGCCCTCATCTAAATGAATGGAATAGAGAGCTATTAGTTCACTTTCAATAGTTGATTAAAAAAAACGAGTTTGGCAACATTGTCCCTAAGGTAAGGTTTAAAACTGTTTCCACAGGCTATAATATAATGCTGCACATGGATGTTTCACAACGCCATTCATCTTCATCCTCAACTGTGCAACTACAAAACTGACTCAGAGGAGGAGTGGGACATGTCAGACAGCTGTTATTTTTGGCAGATTATTCTATTCAGGATCCTTTCAAGTGGATTGTCTCCTCCCTTATACAATGTCTGACTCATATGTCTCATGACTTATGTATTGGACTGGTTATAAGTATGAGATATTCTCTAAATCAAAATTGACGGTGAGCACAAACATTGCTCAAGAGGCAACAGTTGAATTTACTGTATCTGTACAATATCAAATGGTTAATTTAAAAGTTGCAGTCTACACCCTTTCCTCTCTTTCCATTAATGCACAGCATTGACAGTAAATGTGGAGCTGTTTGAAATGTATATACACTGAAGATGAAGCACATACTTGTCATTGGAGATGCTGCAGTCGATGACAGTTTTCTTGCTGGTGTTGACGATAATAAAGGGAAGGTGGATGATGGAGTTGGGAGGTGGAGGTCTGTTTGCCTGCTGCTCTGTCTGTCTGTTCCTCTGGACCAGGTTCTTAAAAGCTATTTGCTGTAAAAGAAGACCAGAGAAAAATGAAAACTTGATGCAGCTACATTGAGCTTTGTTTTAATACCACAGTCCAAAAAAGAAACAAAAACAAAAACATTACACAACTGTGCTTCAGCTAGATTTAGTGTTTGTATTTAACCACAGAATTTCCTCTGCTACACAAAATATATGCAATGAACTTTATCAAGCTTTGCTGTGCATTCATTTTACACACCACAAAATCTCACAGCTGCCGTGAGAAGGAAGGGAGGTGACATAATTTAACTTGCTCAATATTTCCTTCACCATGAGCAATCTTTTTACCGGCATTAGGAACAGGCAGATGAACACACAAGCAGCCCTGATAGGCCAGTGCCACTCACGGCTCCTGGGATTTCTACTTGTCATCTCTCAAAAGCTGCTGTAGCACTGAACTGTTGTTACTTTTAAAGTTTTACACATTAGCTGCAGCAGAACTGGCAGTATGGCTACAGAGGTTAACGCGTGACAATCCACTTGGACACAAAAGTACAGGCATTCAATTCATTTCCCACCTGCAGTATGAGTTCCTGAAGCTGTGATTGTTTCTGCTTAATCCTCTCCAGCCGCCTTTGTCTTTCCACCTGCAGGGAACATAAAGGAAAAATTGTAAAGAGCGACTGCATATAGTGATGGATAGAGCAGACCTGCCCCGAGGAAAATGAGAAAGGTCTTCCCTGTGGGTCTTTACCTCTAGGTTTTGGCACTCCTGTGCTGAGTTGGTGGGCAGACCGATCCACTTGATTTCTTTTTTCTCTTTAGAGATAATGTTCATGGCCATGAGCACGTTAAGTGCATCGTACACACGCCGCCGTATGTTCTTCTGGTCATACACGTGCTGATAGGGGAGATAAAATAAGTGTAAAAACCTAGCACTTGTAAGATCTATTTCTTAAATATCTGTTGTAGGCATGGGCCAATTACCGGTTTCAGGGTTCACCATGGTATGAAAACGTCACGGTTTCAAAACCACTTAAATTTTCCATCATACCGTTCCTGCAGTATGAGCTGTTTTTTAATTCTTTTAAATTTCTCGTCAAAGAGAGAAAGTGCAGGTCAGAAATCCCTCAGGTCGTGTGCAGCTGCAGCGCAGACTTTCACGTGTGGCGCTGTAACGCTGCCACATGAACACACCAACAGAGAAGAACACATGAAAGCTGTGCGCTGTATTCAAACTCCAAACATTATCGACCAAATATGCTGATTGATGCTGATGTAACGGATGCGTTTCAGGCACAGTGTCCGAGGGACCCAACAGTAGTCCGTCGTTGTTGTTGCCGTTATGTTACAGGTTAGAGAAGTGGGTCTGTGACAACACTGTTTCACAAAAGATCCGATTTGGGTGTTTACAAGAAAACTCTGGTGCGGCATTTTGGATTTACCCACTCTGGGGCCCATTTATGCATAAATGCAGTTTATTTATTTTAACTTGATACACATTTATTTACTAATGATCCAAATGTGCTATGTTGTTTTAAAAATGAAATACTGTGTTCAATGGACACTTTTTTACCTAGACATTTTTAGAGCTGTAACTGCAATACCATCATATCACCTCATACCGGCCCATGCCTAATCTGTTGGCGTCGCCCTGAGACAATGCCATGCAGCCGCAGAACTCACCGAGTCATTGGGTGACATGTGGTTGTCTGCGGAGCTGAATTCTGCAACCAGTTCATCTGCCACTTCATTGTAGGTGGTTACTCCTTTCTTCTGCACCTTCTCGCACACTTTCATGGAGAAATGCCTCAAGCCCTTCCCATTCTTTTCCCCTTTCTTGCCACGTTTTCTGTGGACAGAAGAGAGTCACACCACACAAACCCGATAATTAGTTATTTCTTTATGGCGCGAGAGACCTGATGCATGCTCAATGTGGGCCTTAAACTTTTCTCCAAAGAGCCCAAACCTATAAACTTTAAGACGTTTTATAGACTTACCCTGATGACCAAGGAGAGGCATCAGATGGTTGACTCTGAGCGAGAAATTGTGAACTTGGTGTGTGTGGACTATTTACCAAAATGGTATTTGATACCGTAGGCCTCTGAGGTGTTCCAATCACCTGCAGGGGAGGAGACAAGGGAGAGAAAATATCAATAATCTGTAATGGACATAATCCTGTAATGATGTCATCAGCCTGAGTTCTGAAAGATTTGGTGTATTGAAAACTTTATATATAACGTTTAGACAGGAAATCTGAATGGACTTCAGTGCAACAGATATCTTAGTATTTCAGACATCATCTTTGACTAATCAATTATCTGTTACAAACATGGCCAGGGATCAATTAAAGCAATTACTTAAAATGTGCATCCTTAACAGTAATGAGGTATCTAAGAGATGGGTGGTATATTCCTTCACTGAGGTGATATCTAAGCTGATTTCCGTTATGTATACATTCCATGTATATAATGGGATGATGGGTGTAATCCTGCTGACTGTAGAGTTGATAAGCTTAGGATCAACTGCCTCCACCTACCCTCCGCCCGGTCACCTCACAATGATAATGGAGGGGCTTACACAACAGTAAGACACAGCTAAGAAAGCGGGCATGTGCATCTATACACAGGTATATCTGCAAGTCAGCAATAATTGAGAAAGCTGCACTTTTTGAATCCACTGAGAAGTAGTGAACCATCATACCGAAAAGGAAAAAAATGTGATTGTGGAAAACATACAAGCCTGACGTTTATGGAGTATCACTCACCATGTGTGGCACATGTTGCATGTGTGCAGCGACATTCACGTTGGATGGCCCTAGGGTTTTGGGAAGTAGCTGTTTGGTCACAGGGGCAGCTGTGGGCTGGACAGTAACCAAAGATAGGACGCCTAACAGAAGACACGAGAAGACCAGTAATGAGCAGAGCTCCTGATTGAAACTCCATTGCCCCCTATCGTCCAGCCACCAGCACATAGGCCGACACATGAAGCGCTATCAGCCCCTTGTGGGGCAAGTAAACTGTACTGACCGATACATTAAGACATACTACATACCATTTCTGGAGGTATTTACGAACAACTTGTACCTTTGCTGGGGCTTAGATTCTGATCGATGAAAACCTTCAGCTCTCCATTTGTTTCAATCAGACCAGCCTGTGGAAAACAATTCAAAATTCACTGAATCCATGAAGCTGCGTTAGACCAGTAAAAGAAAAAAAAAAAGACATACAGCAGAATGTACATGAGGTTATAGGGGGGACATGTAAGTATAGCAGCATAACAGATATATCCTCATGTAACATTAGAGCATGTGCAAGGTGACACATGCTGTCCAACTGTTTATCTTAAAAACTACTTACATCTTTAGCCATGATCCCAAAGGACCAGAGGAGTTGCTTTTCAGGCTGAAAGGAAAATGTAATTCTATTCTTCACACTTCAGAGCCCTGAGGACAGAAAGCAGACAAACTTATTAAATAATGACAGTGGTTCATTACCAGTTTCATCAGAAATATCACTTCTTCTTTTTTTCTTTTTTACATAATTCCCCGAGTTAAGGGAGATTTCATGGTGTTACCTTTTTGTTAACCATATCCATTACTGACCTAAGGCCCCATTTGCACTATTATCTGCCAGGCACACTGTACCAAAGCTACATCACTCACGTTAGCTTGAGTTACCGGTTTGCCTTCTTACAGGACAAAAATGAACGGGGAGAGGTTACATTTTAAAAGAGGCTTGAATGTACGAACCTTTGTATGTTTGTGTGTAAAATAAAACTACATTACACCATCCCTGGACGCTCACAACTTTTTTTTTTGTACGCTAAGTGTGCACAAGGCCTAGTACTTCAGGTACCGAGCACGTCCGGAGGAGGAGGAGGAGGAGAGGCACCGTCCAACTTCTGCTACAGGTCACGAAAACATGCTAACTTTTAACTTTAACAACACCAGCGCAAAAATAAAACAAAACTCTTAATGTGACTCAAGTGGTGGCCGCCGCGAACGGCTACAGATATCACGACGGATGCACTGCAGCAGCACCAGCATTCATATGATTATCACACCACGATACTGAACAGTCTTTTGTTGAATGCTAACAGTTAGCATTACACTCGGCTTTACTTGCGTTAGCTCGCTAGCTCGGTAGCTAGTTAGCCTCTGCACGTTTTGCAAAGGATTCACTTTAAAAAATAAAATAAAATCCGCATTTGCTGCAAAATCTCTGGAAAAGCCGAGCATGGGTTAACACCTAAGAAACGCGTCTGCCATGTCGCAAGATGAATTAAAGTTTAAAAATAGTTGATTTTGTGCACTTACGAGTGCACTCTCCTGTTTCTTCGACGGCTGTTGTTGTTGGCATTTGAGAATGGAGGAAGAGGAGGTCTAAATCCTCTCCAAACAGGAAACAAACTAAGTAATGTCGAAGTACTTTTAGACAATTTTATAGTTAATTTCAAGGGACGAAATATTTTTGTAGATGTTTAGGATTTAACTTTGGAGTTTATTCCCCCCCCCAAGAGTCTTTTTTTGCCCACAAGTACAGTAACGTAAAGCCACGATTATTGTTTAGGCTGGTTGGGTCGATCGATCAGGGCAGAGCTGCATAAAAGTTAAATTAATTGTAGAAAAGATGGACCACAGAAAAAATAGTCAAATACATTAAATAGGCAATCAAATTATATGTTTTATTTATTCGGTCTGTGAATGTTAGGGTAGATTTAAAAGGTGGCACATGAGATAATTCACTACAACTTCTGTAATGCCTGTAACTGTCAATTAATATAATTGATGGTTAGTTAGTCGTCGTTTTCTGACAGTACCAGACTTGTTATTGCCCTGATACTCGTCACACCCATCTGTGTCAGAAACAAAACGTAACAACATTTTACTTACTTGGCAGAAAGTAACACGCCCAAACATCTCCAATATTATTAATATGTTTTATCATGGTCACATAAATTAACTTCTGCCAGTCTGAGTATTTATCTATGAACAAAATATCGATTGTTTGAGGTCTGTCTTGACAAAAAAATAGGCTAAACCTTGCTGGTGTCGACCTTTAAACTGTTTGTTTTATTCATGACGTCTCGGGACTTTTTGTGTTGAATGTTTTAGTAATCTCACGCACACGTCAATGCAACAAATCGATCATAATCACCAGGCATCGACCCGCTCTATGAAAATTGATTAAGACCCAACACCACCACCATTTCCACTGGTGTGTTAGCTTCCCTCGGCGTTAACAACTTGTCAAAATATGCATACAAAAAGTTAACGCCTGATGCAAAAACATTTATTTCTTCACTTGCTATCGATGTGTTATGATTATTTGTTTTAGCAACGAGCTAATTCGCTATTACGGTTGAAGAGCACCGGTCCACTGTCGCTTTGTTAGCCGACTAGCGCCTCGTTAGCTCGCAGCTAGCGGGCGAGCTAATCCACAGCTGTCATCCACAACACCACTACAATTAGCTTCGTGTCTGTTAATAGTATACTATTAAGAAACACGTGCACAATAACTAGTCAAATAAAAGGTATCTGACTTGGAGAACTTTCTTTATGTTGCGGCTTGATAGCGAGCCACAAAGTCGATAAATGCGGCTTACCGGTAGTGCACTTGGCAAGTTAGCAGTTTGTTTGTTAGCCCTCCGCTCTCTGTTAGCCTCGCTGCAGAAGCGCGTCTCACAATCTGATCTTGGCGGTGTCTCGCTTTAGAGGCGTCTGATTGGACAGCATCGACGAGACGAAAGCAGAACAGTCAAAGTAGTGCATGCCCACAGCGCCTCATCTCTTGCTTGGGACTTAGTGGATAGCAACCAGCTGCAAAGATCTACATACCGCCATCTACAGCACAGGAGTAATGTGTTAAAGAAGACAGAATAAATAAGACAGTTTATTTAGAATAGAATAGAATAGAATAGAATAGAATAGAATTTGCAGGAAATGATTGCGTCACAGCAGTTCCAAACAGAATAGAATAATAATAACAACTCGCTTGCAATAATTTTAAGGAAACAGTATGATAAGGAGACATAAAACATATTTACAGTAACTCAGTTAGTTAGATATTTATCCCACACTTGGGGGAATTTGGTTGTTGTTACAGTAGCATATATATATATATATATATATATATATATATATATATATATATATATATATATATATATATATATATATATATATATATATATATATATATATAGAGAGAGAGAGAGAGAGAGAGAGAGAGAGAGAGAGAGAAAGAGAGAGAGAGTAACATAGAAATATAAAAAACGATATAAAACAAACACAAAGACAGAGAGAGAGACATTCTGTACATTTATGTGCCAAATTATTTCAAGAGTATAGGTACAGTTATACAAGAACAGAATAAAAATGATATACACAGTGTTGGTAGTTGTGCATTTCACTCCAATAACTTTAATTTCTATCTTCAAAACCCACACACCCAAAATATAAAAGAATATGAATACAAATATGAATTATTTTATTAATCTCCAAAGGTAAATTAATTTGTAATGAAATAGCCTACATGCACAATAATTAGCCTAGTGAAATAATGTGTCATCATGTATTTCAGTGATGACATATTAAAATATCATTGCTACAGCCACATTACAAGTCCCGGTAACTATGAATTTAACACAATACATTTCCTGCATTGACCAGGTTATGTCAAGATAAAGGTTTGAGACTCCACTGGCAGCAAAGTAGTCCAACCAGTAAATCATATTAGTTTTGTCTCATGCCAAGCTGAAGTGGAGATGTAGGCTACTGTAGGTCCTTTCTGCCGTGAGTCAACATGGGAAGTGTCTACTCTCTGCCCAACAAGAGTGATGAGCTGGAGATATTGCTGAAGACTCAGGAAGTAGACATGTTTTCAAATCATGTACATCGCACCCATGACAACTGCTGGGGTTTCATGTTAAGTTCTCCATGAAGTTGTTGCTAGGATACGGACTAAACTTCCTGTGGTGCTTTTAATAACATCCAGAGACTTCAATCATGTTCCTGTGATGGACTCACTGGGGGATGTAGTGGAGGGATGATTACTGAAGATGATAGAGGCCAATCTGAACAACTGGGATCATCCACTTCATACCACACCTTGATGGACCAAAAAACAGTGGTGGTGAACGGCTCCTCTCTCTTTGATGCAGGACAGAGAGATATAGAAGATACTTTGTAGCCTACCTAAAGCTAACAGGCTTTTTAATTATTCTGCAAATGGTAGATGAGCTGCCAGACAAATTAATTTCCCTTTGGGGATTTATAAAGAAATTTGTTTCTTATCGTAAGTCAAAGTCAAAGAAATCTTTATTATCCCCTATGGGGCAATTTGTTTTGCAGCTAGCAGCAAAAAAAGACAAAAAAACAAAATAACAACAATAACAGCAAACAAAACAACAAAACATCAGATTAAAAAAAAGCGCAACAATCACTTCATTAAGTAGCCTAATTCAGGAGTCCAGTGGCAACAGGAACAAATTAATTTTTCAACCTTGGCACAAGTCATAAGTCCTCATGCAGTGTGCTGGCCTGGCCACTATAAACAGCTGAGAGTCGATGTCTACAGGTGGTTCACTGATGACACAGATCTAACCAGTAACCCTGTGGACAGCCCTATATCTGCTTTGCCAAAAGAGAAAATAATTTTTTTTACAGATGTATTCTGACGGTACAACTGCATCCATTATTAACAATAGCAAAACTCCACGTAAACATATTGAAACTACTATGAACACAGCTGTGCACAGTCATACTATCTCTCTTAAGCATAGAAATTATCCTAAAGATGCAAAACCATACCAATAGCTATGTGAATCCTAATTAGTGATTTATTGGCTTATGTGGGTGCTCTTGAAGCAGACAATATGTTATCTGCTATGTGTCTAATTGGAGTTATCAAAATGTAATCAATCAGTAATCACTGAGTTTTTTTTTTTTGAATAGTAGTCCTGCAATAAATTCTCCCTTGATCAATTAATTAAATAATAATTTTTTGTAGTCCTGTTAAAATGTAGCTACTTTTACACGGAAGTTTCAGTTCAACAACAAAATAACACCCCACTGTTAAGAATTTGTGTTGGTTAGTGAATGAGTTGAAGTGAACACCAGTTAAACTCTGCCTCCTGTTAGTGTGGTTGCATGAGCATGAAGGGAGTGTACTTGACTCAGGCTGCCATGCTCATTGTAAAACCCGAAAAAAAGGAAGGCTGACATCTACAGATAATTTCTATCAGCTACAGTGCTGTGTGTGTTATTCACACTTCTGATGGGTGGATTCATTTTCACATGCGATAAAACCCAGCTGTGGCTCCTCTTGTCAGCCAAACAGACAGCACTATTTACGTGTATACTATTAGGCACTTCTTCTTTTTTTTCTCACAGGCTATATGGGGGCTTACATTCCTCATTGCTGACTTAGCACTACACAACAGTAAAAAAAAAACCAAATGAGAGAATGAATGAATGAATGAATTTCTTTGTTTGTTTCAATAATTTTTGGTGTCTTTTACTCTCTCTCTTTCACACACAAACACACAAGCTACTGTATTTGAACTTTTTGATTTGCCCTAAGGGTTAAAAGTTTCCTAAAAAGTATTTTACTAATTGCAGGTGCACATAGTCAAAAATTGGTCAAATAATCAAGCCTGTAGATGTTGTATATACTGTCTCTTATATGCCTATTTTTATTCAGAATAACAACACTTTAGATTAAAAGTTATACATTTCTTACGTTATCAACACCCTTTAGCCTTATCTACCATGAATGAAGTAAATCTGACTACTTGCAAACATAGACACTATCAGTTAACTTGGTGCACACAGGTAAACTAATAACGTAGTCTCATACAATTGTCCTGCAATAATTAGTTAAACGGACACTTTCAAATCAGCCCTCAAGACTCACTGTTTCTCCATGGCCTTTCCTAATTTAGTTATCTCTTTTTTCCCCACTGTTAAGCGACCTTGGGTTTTTTGAAAGGCGCTATATAAATTATGATTTTTTATGATTATTATTATGACAATGCTCAGTTTCTGCTTAAGATCTTGAGTCATCTGTATAGTTAATTTGAATGCTGCAGTATGTGATGTTGCTGTATTTCTGTTTTATTCTATTTAGTCGACTCTCATGGATGAACACCTGCAAATAAAAGCCAATGCATTTCATATGTGCCTACTATATTTACAAATAAGGCAACAGACTCGGAGCAACTACTGCAAACTCATCTTTCTTGCTGCTGCTGCTGCTGCTGCTGCCTGAACCCTGTAATAGCTGCTCGACTACTTTGGCGCATGCGCACAATGAGCGGCAATCGGGCTACCAAACTGGTCAAACAGCGGGTGTAAAAATGGTAGGTAACCAAAATAAACACAAACCCTAGGCATTGGCTTTTAGTGCCACCAAGGTTTACCGTCACTACTAGTGTGGTGTTATTAAAGTACACGCCGTGTCGCGTTTAAAAAAAGCCTACAATGGTCAATGTAGTTGTGTTCGCTGCTGTTAACAGGGAAGGTCAGTTGATATTTTGAGAGCAGCTATGCTAAGCTACACGTCCCCCTTTTTGGCAGTCTGGTAACTTCGGCTGTGAGCAGGTCAGGCGTTTAATCTCAACACACACACACGGACTCGTTGAAGTGAAATCCTGCCATATCCACTGCCACACTTGACAGCCTGACCTTGTGTTATATATCAATCCCCCCATCGTTGATTGTCAGTGATTCATCCCCGGCTAACTTGGCTAACGTTAGCTAGTAGAAGTTACTAGCTGCTGCTGCTGTTGTGTTGAGTGTGTTTACTGTGTAACAATGCTAACCTTTACGGTTCCCCCCCCACTCGGTGTGACACACATACACACTACTAATCCACGCCGTCACTGTCACTACAGATGTTTGAGCTCATGTGGTGTTAATCGGGAACAGTTCAGGACATGAAATCATTGTCAGCTCTGTGAACTCACTTGTTTTTTAGGCTCCGGTTTCAGGAAATGCTGCTCTTCAGTGAAGTGCAAGTGCTTAGATGGCTAGATACTGTAGTGTATGTGAGAGGATGGCATGGTGTGTTTGTTTTTTTTGCGACAGATTTGGGGAATATTTCAGAATAATATAGGTCAGAGGTGCAGTTCCCATAATCAGCTCTCTGCTTTTCCAACTTGGTCAACAGCTTGGTACAATGTTTTCATCATTCAGCATGATGCAAGCACTTGATCAGATGAAACCATGATCTACCTCTAAAATAACTTTGTTTTAACATGTAATTGACGAACAAAGTTGCTGCTGAGTAATCATCTAGAGTTGCAGCAGATGGACAATTTTTTCTGAATTATCTAATAATCTTTATAAATTAATGCAAATTGCCATCATTGATCCCCCTTTGATCTGATTTGTAGATGTTGTGTTTATGTTGTTTAACAGTCCAGAACTCCTTACCATTCAGTTTACTGTGATAGAAAAGCGTCAAATCTGCACATTTAAGTAGCTGCAAGTCATGAATGTTTGGTTCTTGTACTTGGAAAAGTCACTGGAGTGATTTATTGATTTTTGGAAAAGTTCCTGCGTCTTTTTTTGTCACTCAGCAAATTGATAAATTGTACAAGCTGTACAGTGGACAAAAAAGATTTGCTATTTGAAATAAAGTAATTACTTTAAAGCATTTTGTACTTTATAAAAATGCAATATCACTGTTAAAGTATTCTGAAATATTGCATCATGTGATTTTTTCTCTCTCTCTGTTTTAATATTCCTGGGTATTTCTGGCCGGGTGCTTGTGTTACACTCCAGACTTGTTGCACCTCTAGGTCCCGGTGATGGCATCCCATTTCCCTGCTCATGTTACTTATATGACTGTAGTTATCTGAGGGGCCCTCCGGGGTACAGCATGTGCTCTGAGAATCCACAACATCCCCCCTTCAGAAAAGCCCATGTTGCTTTTGGACAGGACAGAGTTTCCAGCGTATAGCGCCGTCTTGGCTCACCCTCCTACGCCGTGTGTTTGTCGGTGTGACAGACTAACCTTTTTAGATGTGTGTCAGAGTGTGTCTGTGCGTCTCTCCTGTCCTTGTCACTGTTGCCTGAATGCTTATAGATGTGTGCGTCTGGTTGTGTGTTTTTGTCTGCGTCTCGCTCTGCGTTTGTGTGTTGTTGTCCGTACTCTGTGGTCTGATCGCACCGGTGTCTGACAGCCCCTGTCCTGTACTCACACAGCATAAGCTGAAGTCTTCGCAGAGGGACAAGGTACGGCAGTTCATGTCCTTTACACAGGCTGGGGAGAAGACAGCTGTGTACTGCCTCACACAGAATGACTGGAAACTAGAAGTCGCCACTGACAACTACTTTCAAAACCCTGATCTGTACTGTAAGGAATCCATGAAAACCTCAGTAGACCGGAAGAAGCTGGAGCAGCTCTACAATCGCTACAAAGGTAAGACTGTATTTCACACTGTAACATTAGATATAATCACAGGAATAGAGTTCTTCCATAAAAGGACTGAATTCTTTTAAAGTCATACACACTTCATCTTTGCAAAAGAAACTGAGTGTTACTCATACTATATATATTTTTTTACCCTTAATAGATCCCCAGGATGAGAATAAGATTGGTATTGATGGGATCCAACAGTTTTGCGACGACCTCTCGCTGGATCCGGCCAGCATCACTGTGCTGGTCGTCGCATGGAAGTTTCGCGCCGCCACACAATGCGAGTTCACCAAGAAGGAATTTCTGGATGGAATGACAGAGCTCGGGTGAGTGAGTGTCGCCATCAGCAGCATCAGTGTGACATGCTACGACGTGGGACATAAACAGTGTCTGAAGTGTCTTTGCGTGGTCGTCGATGTCATAGCGAAGCTCCGGGGAGGGAAGGCCGCAGCTATTTATAGACTCAACCGAAGCATGGCTTGAGTATTCTGTGTCTTAATGGAACGAGTCAATGAAAGAGCTGCAGTGTTGTGGCTTTTTGAGGTTCATATGTCAGGAGTTAATTTCGGGCCAGTTTGTCACCAGTACCAACACTTGGCATGTTGCAACTGGTGGTGTTGTTTCCATGAGTTTGTTTGTTCATGTGTTGCTTCATTTGTCTTGTTTTCTAGGTGTGACAGCCCAGAAAAACTGAAGGCCCTTTTGCCAAGATTAGAACAGGAGCTAAAAGATAGCGGGAAGTTTAAGGACTTCTACCAGTTCACCTTCAATTTTGCCAAAAATCCTGGACAGAAGGGTCTAGGTAAGCAGAGTGACAATAGTAAAAAACAACTCGAGTTGAGTTTGAATGTTTGTGAGTCTAATACGTTTCTTCTTTGTGTCTGTGTGCAGACTTGGAGATGGCTGTAGCCTACTGGAACCTGGTTCTGTCAGGACGATTTAAGTTCCTCGATCTTTGGAATAGATTCCTTTTGGTGAGTCAAAAAAGTGAAACAATCGATAAACAGATCAAAATAGTTGTATTTATTGGGTAAAAACAGGACAGTTGCTGAGTTTTTCTAGCCACACCAATCCCTGGTCTCATACAAACAATCCCTACACATTTTACAACATGAGATGTGCAGATTTTAAATTTGACGGAACTGGTTTTTTGAATTGATAATTTAATTCACCAAATGACCTGAGTTGAGATAACTGTATCTGTTTTTAAAGAGAAAAGCTTAGCTCATCTTGGTTATAGACATGGAGAAAAGTGCATTATTTACCAGTAAGTTCACCAGCACTTGTCTGTTATAGGAACATCATAAACGATCCATCCCAAAGGACACATGGAACCTATTGTTGGACTTCGGTAACATGATTGCAGATGACATGTCAAACTATGATGAAGAAGGTGAGTTTGGGCAAAGTGGATTTAAAATTCCTTCAGATTACTCATTGCTCCATCACAATGGCACTAATGACATCTTGGTATTTCCTCCTCAGGAGCGTGGCCAGTCCTTATAGATGATTTTGTGGAATTCGCTCGACCAATTGTAACAGGATCAAAACGTAAAACTCTCTAAATGCAATCACAACTCTGGAAAGCCAGAACGTTGTTTCTTTTACAGTGACTTCATAGTTTTTTTTAAGACTTGTACAAAAAAAGTGAAAATTGTAGGCTTCAGAGGGAAAACAGAAGCACTTGAAACTGTCAGGAAACCACCTTTCAGGGAGCTGAGTAAAAACTATGAGAACAACTGGCCACATTTTTTTGTCCTCGCGAGACTGAGGCGTCATATGGACAACGCCAGATTCACCTCCGTCTCTCCTGCTGGATTCTCAGTATCCTGGATGCCCCTCTGCTCGGCTCCAGGAGGAGCACTACCTGTCAGGCCACAGCCCTGTAAGTGGGGATGGACACAGCACTGAGAGGAGGGTCACTGGCTGTGTGCACTCTGAATGGACTGGAGAGGAGAAAGCGGTGTGTTTTAAGATTCTTCCTAGTCAGCTTTGTTTTGTTATATGAAGCTCTTGAGTGACTGTGCAGAGTTCCCATGTCTTACTCTAACTTCGGGACAGTGCTCACTACACCAGCACCAACAGAACTGTTGCAGTTTTTACTGTACATACTGTATCTATTGGAACAGTTTACAAAGAGAGCTATATGAAGAATAATATAAATATGTTGAATTTATAAATGCAAAAAGATGATTTCTTTTATGTACAGGAAATGCTAAGATCTCTAATGGGATGCCTCAATATTGTGGATGTTATGCCGTTGGTTTAAATGTTAGGTGGATCTGTCAAGTCATGACATTGTGAGCTTCTCATTGAAAGCATGTTAAACACATTTTATTTCACTTCGGGCTGGTTTCACAAATAAATTTTCACTCGAGTAAAGACAGTGCTTTAATTTAGATAGCTGATATTGGTTTGTAGAGTTCATTTGTCTAGTTACTTGCAGTTGGGAGTGGGTTTTGAATCCTCAGTGTAATCAGTCATATCCACAGAACCATAACATTGCTTTCGAAGATAATTTCTTCTTAAATCAGTTAATCCCTCTGAGAAGTATGTTCAGCAGCAGTTAGTAGACATCAAAAGTTAAGAAGTTACAGGCCGTTAGGATTGCATGGCACATATCTGTATGTTATGGCAGTGCGAAGCCCTTTATTCAGAAGCCAGGACACTAAAGAGGGCGACAACAGGACAAAGTAAGCCTTAAGAAAAAAATACCTGTCTGTTCAATATTTATGTTTCTGTTCAAGCCCATCTGTTCAGTGTTACTGACAGTAGTGAAAATTAGAATATATTGTTGATACATCATGTAAGTAGCCTAAGTATATTGTTCATTTAAGAAAGATGAATAAAGCATGAGTTTTTCCATACTCATACATGCATTTAACTCCTTTGTCATTGAGAAGATAGATAATAGACTAACTGCTACAGCGTGACTTTATTTCATTCTAACCCTAACCCTTTCATTAAGAGGACTCTGACAAATACTCAATTTACAGCATTACAGATGTGTGACAGATCAATAATGTTGGTTGCTGAGTTGATCAGGATTTTTTTTTTTATACCTCGGGATTGAGGGTTGTACAGTTGTGAAGTTGAACAATACTGTTTTTTCCCCCCTGACACAATAAGAGTGAACTTCACTGTTTAATAGTCACCATTAAACCAGTTGTGTTGATCAAATATGATTCATTGATCATGTTCAGAATAACAGGAAAACCAGGAGAGATTGCAGGGGCACTTGTCTACACTGTTGAAGGGAATTTGGACCTTGAATTATTCAATTCAACATTTAAGGCAAAGAGAAAAAAAATGATACATTGATCACATTCAGGATAACAAGAAAACAAGGAGAAATTGCAGGGGCACTCTACACAGTCTAAGGGAATTTGGACTTTGAATTCTTCAATTGAACATTTAAGGCAAAGAATAAAAAACCCTGCAATAACCATTTGTCTCATCTTCCGATAGTGATGTTCAGCTGTGGTTACAGGTGCAATGGAGCCTGACCACACCTACCAGCGCTGGGCGGAGCAAAGAGGTGCAACAGGTTGAAGCTTTCAGGCAGAGAAGGCAGCCAAACACTGCTGTTCATCCTGATGAGTAGTTACTGTTTAAGTTGATATGGTGAACTTTTTTTTCTTCTTTTTTAGCAAACTGTTACTTATTTACTTGTCAGGCTCATATAATGGCACTTTGTAATGTATTTGTAGTTGTATTTCTGAGCACATGATGAATCTAAGTCCAACGTTCATTTCTTTAGTTGTAAAATATTCCACCAGCAGCGTCTGTCTAATGTTTGGAGCAGGATGGGTGAGGGTACAGTAGGTCTTTATAGAAGTTTTAGCTGAAAACAACCGGTGAGAGTTGACGGAGCAGATCAATTTAGTGAGGCTGAGGGACCAAATCCTGAAAGATGCTGAAAAGCTGGGGTGGACTGCAGACATTGGGGCCACTTCTCTGTGAGTTTGTGACCATGAGCAACACATTTCAAGTAGTTGTTGTTGTAAAAACGGGAATTACAGCCACTTTAAACAAAATTAGATGCCTGTCTCTGTGATAATAATATTCCTGGATGCATGGAAATGAAATTTTGTTTAAAAAAAAAAAGTACAAAGCAGTCATTTAAAAATGTAGTTGTATTTTTTTTTAAATCCTGAACAAAATTGTGTAATTACTGCTGTTGATACTACTAATATCATCTTCATCTCCACCACTACTACCTGTACGAGTCATCGTTATGGTCTGTGACATGCGAGGACATGTGAGCAAACATTACTGTGTCTCTTCCTCCAATTGTTTTGCATGCAAATAAAGGACGCTGCAGGGTGTTTGTTAACCAGGCCCCTCCTCTTCTAGTGAGCGCTGTAAGGTGAGACATCTCAAACTCAGGTCGGTCTCTTATTTACCTTGACTGGAGCCAGTTCTGTTTGAGCTACAAGAAATGAAATAACTTTCACAGTATTTGGTTGTTTTATACTCTCGGACGGTGGACTATTGTACCTGCACCACATGACGCACGATGGAGAACAAAATGACAGGAAACGCTGCTCAGCCTCTAACATCTAACAATAGCAATGAAAGGTAAGCCTCATCTTGATATTGTGTGGGCTATAGATGGTTGATATACTGTATGTTTGTAGGCTCTTGCTGCTTCCATCTTGACTTTCACTTATTTACTCTTCTTTCTTTTCTCATCAACTTTCTGCATTTTGTTTTTACTCAACAAATTTGTATAGCTGCGACAAGACGTATCAAAAACATCATAGCTATGTGTTATTTTGTTCAAAAATGTTAACTTGTCTTGTTATCTTTAAGCTTGAGCTTTTGCTCCTTGCTTCTAATCCCACATAAAAGTAATTTAAAACTCGCCCAACATCCAGCCAGAGCATTTGATCTCCCTGCTACAGAAACCTGACCCGGTGGAGGCTGTTGTAGTGTCTGTTATCAAGGGATAGAAAAGAGAATGAAGGGTGGGAAGGAAAATCAGCCCTTGGTCAGGTATTATAACAGCTTTGTGAATTTCTTTGTGCATTGTACTGAACTGTGTGAGTGCCCCCTCTGTAGGATTGACCCCTATGGCTTCGAAAGACGTCATGACTTTGAACCCTACACGGAGATGATGAACGAGTATGTAGCTGTCCTCAACAGAAGATCCACCAGATGGTCCAAGCTCCTTCAAGAGAAACCTCACATAGAGAAGAATGTAACAGGTAAAAGACACACATCCAAACACACACACACACACACACACACACACACACACACACACACACACACACACACACACACACACACACACACTGCTGTTGTGTTTTGTTGATTGTGTCATGTAATTATAAAATCTGTTCTGGAAGTGAAGCGGTATGTGCGTAAAGGTGTCCCCAATGAGCACCGAGCCAGGATCTGGATGGCAGCAAGTGGTGCTCAGGAACAACTGGAGGGGAACCCAGGTTATTACCAGACGCTGCTGACCATGGAGCACGACACCAAGCTGAAGGAAACCATTCATACAGGTGAGACAAAAATATATTTTCAACCAAAAACTAAATCAACACTTTAAAGCCCAGTTAAATCAGTCAATATGATGGATCTCGTAAATTCTCTCTTTCTTTGGCAGATATGCACAGGACTTTTCCTGACAACATCCTCTTCAAAAGCCAAACTGAGCCGAGTCTGCAGAAGGTTCTGTTCAATGTGCTGCTGGCCTATGGACACCATAATAAGGCAGTGGGGTACTGCCAGGTGAGTTTACTCTCCTGTCTCATAACATCATGTCTATTTACCTAACAAACAGCATTGGCTACTTCCTTATTCATAGAAATTCATGTGTAGCATTTCCTCCAAGTGTTGCGATCTCAAACAAACTCTGTAAAAACATATCACTTTCAAAGTGGTTTTGTTGTGAAATCAGTGATTCACACACTGTTACATTTATTATTGTGTTGTTTTTATTACAGGGAATGAACTTCATTGCAGGCTACCTCATCATAATCACCAAAGATGAGGAGAAATCCTTCTGGCTCATGGATGCATTGTTGGGCAGAATACTTCCAGGTTGAGTTTTTTTGTATTATTATTCTATCCTCCCACACTCAATGAAAAAATCCCTGCACTCCTCCATAAGTGTTTTCAGTGACTGATTAAAGATATTCTCAGGTTGAATGTGGGATTGACTGTACTGACAATTACATGAGGGAACGAAAGCTTACGTACCAAAATTGTAACAACAGCAGAGTGAGGGGGATGTCAAGTCAAGCTCAGCCTACCAGCACCTGCCATAATGGGCAAAAGTATGTGAAAACACCTGTGGGCAAACCAAGGGCGCACAAGGTCACTTACTTGATATGAATATGTGTGAGGAGTTTGCATGTTCTCCCTGTGTTTGCATTCTCACCGTGTGCTCCAGTTTCAGATCATGATCCAACGACATTTACACAAGGTTAATTGGTGAAGTTAAATTGCCCATAGGTGTGAATGTGAGGATGACTTGTTGGATTAACTGAAATTAGTTGGGAGAAGTGAGGGGACATGTACCAAGCAAAGCAGGTTGTTAAGCTTCCCTGCAATAAAGTTCTGCGTATTTTCCAGTCAGTGATAAAATCCAAATTTATAAATCAACAGCAATCTTTTTTTATAATGGCAGGTAATTTTCACGTTAATTAAAAATATGCATAATAATGACTATATAATAAAATATTGCAGTTTGCCGTGATCTAGTCAATTAAAAAGCTAATTACAAGTGGACCCAGGCATGAGCCTTGTGGGACTCCACATGAAACATTCTTAAAATTAAAGGACAATTCTGGGCAAATTCAAACCCGGGGCTGACCAGCGTAAGATTGGTCTGCTCCCATTATACGCTGCTGTGGCGATGCGGGGACAGACAGAACTACTAACAGGAGACATTAAAAAGAAAATCTTCAGCTTTATTATTTTAGACCTAAAATATTAGGAAACTGTAGCGCCAGGTTGAATTTGCCCAGAATTGTCCTTTAAGATCTTAGATGTGCTTGAATAGCCAACTACAAGGGCCAAACAAAAACTAACAAGTGAACTCATGTAACCATGGTATGTTGTAGACTACTACAGCCCGGCTATGTTGGGGCTGAAGATGGACCAGGAGGTTCTTGGGGAGCTGGTGAAGGTTAAAGCTCCTGCAGTGGGACAACTCATGGCCCAGTACCCTGGCATATGGACCCTGGTTGTGTCACGCTGGTTCATCTGCCTCTACATTGACATACTCCCGATTGAGGTGAGAAAAAAGTATGGTCTAACCTCCTCAAACACAATGAGTTCGAGCTGATCATTTGACAGACGTCCTCCTGGGCTCTTGTACTTGCAGACAGTTCTGCGGATCTGGGATTGTCTCTTCTACGAAGGCTCCAAAGTTCTTTTCCGTGTCGCTCTGACGCTCATCATTCACCATCAGCCGGAGATCTTAAGAGCTCGCTCTTTGCCTGACGTGTGTGAGTGCTTCAAACAAATCACCTGTGGAGCTTTCACTCTGGAGTGCCACACCTTCATGCAGGTGAGGACAGTCAGAGAAACTCATGAGGCTTTTACATTTTGCCTCTCAAACAAAGAAACCCTAACCCTTGAAATTATGTATTTCGTTGTTTTTTTAACTCAACATTTCAGAG
Organism: Trachurus trachurus; assembly: GCF_905171665.1. Taxonomy (NCBI): domain Eukaryota; kingdom Metazoa; phylum Chordata; class Actinopteri; order Carangiformes; family Carangidae; genus Trachurus; species Trachurus trachurus. The sequence goes on from NC_139899.1 coordinate 20,020,835, forward strand.
CAGTTCTAAAACCAACTCCAGGTTTTCCTCTACTGACAAACTGAGTATTGGTTCATTGATCATTTGATGAAAGAAAATATATTTTAAAAAATTGTCATATGCTCCGGGATCCTTTTCAAAATATATCTTGTTCACATAATTGTTCTTTATCACATCAGACAAAGAAGGGCAACAAATGTTTTCAACTGAGAGACTGGAATCAGCACATTTTTTGCTTGATACAACTAATATCAAACAATAATTCTTACTTTAGTTTTCTGTGTTGCTCTTCTATGCCCTTATATTATATGTATGTCTGCATTACTGGATACTCGAATTTCCTTTGGGATCAATGAAGTATCTTTAAGTCTAACAAAAGATTGATCTTGCACAGAGGAATGACCAAAAAAAAAACAAATGTTATGGATTTATTCCAGTTGTTTACATGAAGTTATTGTGATTTCATCTTAAACCCTCATCCATTTGTCTGTCAAAATGTCTTTCTACAGAAAATCTTCACGGAGCCTGGAAGTCTCTCTATGGCAACTATCGATAAACTGAGAGAGAAGTGCAGACAACAAATCATGGAGGAAGAATCTGGACGGACATAAGAGTGTCTGGATCCACTGCTTTCAACATTTGCTCAGGAACTTTGTACCATCACTCAACTGTGGCTTTAGATATATTGATCTCTTATCTACCACACTAGATATACTATATATGAAGGATTTGTCTCAAGTGAAAATTTTTAAACCTTGCCTTTTGATTCTTTTTGTTCCTTTGGTTTTTGAAAGTATCAGAGTCACGGGACCGATAGTATTTTTTGTTTTGTTACCATGGAGAATAACCGTTGTGAGAGTGTAACTTCTGTTTCTTGTCTTTGATACAAAGAAGGAAATTCATGTCTTGCATAAAAACAGAGAAATATTCACCCTCATCTCTTTTCTGGGTTAAGTGTTTAATTGAATGCCTCTGCCAAACAAAGGTTAGACAAAATGGCAAGTGTCACATTATCATCTTAAACAACAAATTATTTAGGGGCTTCAAACCTGTGGCTGCATGTTGAAGTTAGAAATCCTAAAGTGCTGTTGAGGTACAGGAAAATTCAACTGAAATGTTTGAAAGTGTCTGCCAGAGGTTATCCAGCTGTTTGTTTCGGAGCTAAATGACCTGTTAAGATATGTTGTCCCAGTTGGAAACATAAATATTTAGTGTAAGGTCTGTTCATGGAGCAAGTTATTTACAAGTTATATTTATTTAATTTGCTTTCAAAACTATAAACCACCTCAAAGAGTACAAATGTTTTCATACTCAAACACTCAGAAAACAAAGAAATGGCTGCTGTCTGTTACTAACCAACCTGCAGTCGTGGACAGATCATGACACAATGGGCCCCTGGGCACAAACAGTAAACACTCTGATACAAAGGTGCAAAGAGACACAAAACCACTAAAAACCACATGGCTATGTAGGTGTTTTGTGTCTCTTTAGCAAACACATAGAGGTGGTCCAGGGGCCCCAGGCCTGTACCAAAGAAGCCCCTTTCAGTGACCTATCAAAAACACTAATAACTTAGCCAACTATTCATCCCTTTCTGGGCCAGAGCAGCAGAAAGAAACCTGTCTTGACCATACTTTTTCCTGTTTTATTCTGATCATTTAGTGAAATGCTTTGGGTACCAGCCTTTAATGACTGTTGGACATCATGTTTGTTGAATCCACCCTGCATTTACAGGCAGATACCCTCGACCAACCAGGAACAGGTTTGACAGATGATAAACTACATAAAGGCAAAACAAAAAGTGACACGGCCTTGTTCCTTCTCTTTTATTGACCTCTCCTTTAGAAAACAGTTCAAACAAAACCATTAAAACCATATTAAATCACTACATGGATATTTAGATGCGGGAGAAAAACAAAACAAACATAAAAAACATAAATAACTGTACTTTTCCCCCCATTACATCAAACAAAGCATATTAATGGTAGTAATAGTACATGAAGGCTATGTGAGACACAATGAAAATGTCCCACACATGGCAGCACAGTGTCAGTGAGTGGGTGAGTACCTCTGTGAATATTGGCTTTACTTAAATCCCATCCATATAACAGCTGGGAAGGCACTGATGAACCAGACCAGAGCATTATGGCCATTTTAATCATTACATGGGGCTTTTCCTCAGGACTTTAGTGCAACTTCGTAACCTTCAAGCGTCCAAAATCCCAAGTGGGCCCAAATTCAGGAAAACAAACAAACAAAAAAAACAACAACAAACAGAACCACCCAGTGGACTTCATCAAAGCAATATTATAAGGTTCTTTTGTGGTGTCCTGAGCTTTTTCATGCAACAAGCCAAAAGTATGTCAATAAGATTGTTTAAGCAAATCCTGGCATGTGTCTTTCTGTAACAGCAAACTCCAAAAATTGAGAAATATTAACATTTTGGGAAATACACTTATTTGCTTTGGAGGCTAAAGTTGGATGGGACGATCCAAGACATTGCCGTGTCTGTATAGTAATGTGAAGCTGCAGCCAAAACGTGGTAAGTTTAGCTTGGCATTAAAACTGGAACCTCTAAAGCTCATTAATGTGCTCTATCTTGTTTCGTCTACACAAGAATCAATGGGTAAAGCTCATACATCGAGGTTCAGCAGTGGGTTATGAGCCTGAACAGGCACGTTTGCTTCCTTGAGTTTCCTCCAGAAGTTACAGCTACCAGCCAAGAAATAGTCCTGGCATGAACCAGCGACCACAACTTGTCTATTTATACTCCTTCGTTTTTGTTCAAGTCTTTAAACTTACCCAAGCAAACCCTCTTTCCATAGCATGTCATTTAGCAGACATAAGAGAGATATAAATTCTCATCTATGAATTGACAAGAAAGCAAATGAGTCCATTTCCCACAATGCTAACAACTCCTTCAAGTGAAACAAAAAAAAAGCTAAAAATGCCTCAAATCCTACAAAGCTGAGAGCTGTATCTAACGCTGCCACACAAAATGTGTTACGTACAGTTAAGAAGCAAAGATTGGCATTTCATTATTAATCTCAGTGGACTAAATGAATTCCTACATGTAAAGCAAAAACTAAGCAGCCTCCCTTGTTTCTTTTCCAGGAATAGGTTACTGTGTTTTTAGCATGATCACTAAAATCTGCCTACTTGGTCTAAATGTAGAGCTAATGCAATAAAAAATGTCAGATCTTTACTGTATGAATCAGGCTGAGTTAAACAGCCAGAAATATTCCCTTTATAATAACAAACCTTATTTAGGATGAGACCACTAAAAAGTGGTCACCCAGTAACAGATAAGAAGAGCTAAAGTAGCAATTCCCTCAAATCCCATAATCCCTCAAAATTCCTTTCACAGAAATCATAAATAGTACAATACAAGTTGAGGACTCTTGTGGACCCCTCTGTTCAACATCCCCTGACTTTACTTGGTATCTGTAAAGAGTTTTTCCTCAATTCACCACAATCTCCAAACAATGAAAGAGTGGGTCAGTTCAGAAAGCGTATATCAATCTCACAAAGTAATAATGACTAGTGTTATTGGTAAGGGCAGAGAACAGCACAGAGACAGATGTAGGATGGAGGGATAGAGGGGCACAAGGTAGAGTGTTAGTCTCATAAAACAGTGGTTAATATCATGGTGTCGCGCTCTGGCCCCCCAGAGGACATGAAAGTGAAGAGCCACCTCAGATGGTTTGGTAGCCGGCGTGGCTCCTCTTCCTCCCGATGAGGTAGGCCAAGAGCACAATCAGGACTAGACCTGCTAAAGCTGCTCCGACTATGATGGGGATCAACATGTCGTCTTCGTCCAGCTGGCATTCCTCAGCTGCCGGGGTGAGACAACAGGACAAATTAGAGCAAGAAAATAGGAGATTCATTTACTTAAAGCTCCTGTACAGACTTTTCATTTAGTGTTGATTTTGGCGGCCCCTGTGGACGAAAGCGGCGGAATGAAGACTGCATTTCCCACTGTCATGAAGATGTTTGTCTGGCCAGTGCGTCATAGATTTGTTTTGGAAACGTCTGAAAGAAGACCGGACTTGCTTTTTTTTCCTTTTTTTTTTTTAGCAGCGTAATGTTTCTATTCGTATCGTTTCGTCAGTGGTCTGACCTGACCATGGCTTCCAGAGGTATAGAATTAGACTACTTAGAAATAGCGTATCTTCACACTGATGGACTCATTTGCTGTTGTAGTTAACAGAGACACATCAGCAGAAACCAGAGACTTTTGCGTATCCAGTTAAAAGCTCCGTACAGGGGCTTTAACCGAGAGCAACAAAGTCAAGTGTGCATTTACCTGCTCCAAACTGATTCCCAGTCAGACCAAAGGGCTGCACCTGCACCTGGAAGGTGTTGATGGACACAATCTGTGCCACGTTCAGGGTCTGCTCCTCTCGGCACATGTACGAGTATCCCAGGGTGCCCCGCAGGTAGTCCAGGCTGTTGTTATGGGCTGAGACAGCCTCTAGGGTAGGGACAGAACAGGGAGGGAAAATACAGAAGTGAGGATTCTGGTGTAATATGTGATGATCGATTCATGTGATAGAAAATGTTAATAATTTGACTTAAACCCTTCTGTAAACCTCTATACTTACACAATCTGTATTACCTGGGGATATGTCAGATTATGGAACAAACTTCCAAGACTCTGATTTTACAGAAAAAACTTGTGGTTTTTTCAGATTCCCTATGATCCACAACAACAGCAAAATGCCATCAGTGATGACAGAAGCCATTTTAAAAGTGCTTCATCAAATGTGTCACTTTCAACTATTGCAGCCGTATTGCACCTGAATGTCACCAAATTAAAAAGACAGCGCACCAGAACAGTACTCCGGCTAATGAGCTGTTCAAAGGCATAGTTGATTAAGATGCCTTAAAATTTGTACAACTGCTGCAACAGTCAGAGCACCGCAGTCACACACACTCACTAGTTTTCTTGTGGCTGTTTGTGGCGGTTCAAAATCTCCTATAACAAATAGGATTAAAAAAAACATTTAGGTAAATAACTTTTATATTTTTTGTTGAGTTAAGATTGGGTGTGTCAAGAATTCTTCAATTGCATTAAGGTGAAATAAAAACAAAACAGAAATCAGCTTCCCTGTGCATTAGAGAATCATAACATGCAGCAATTTCTTCTCCAGTTTAATGCAGCAAAATCATCATCAACAACCTTTATTTAACCAGGCAAAATGAATTTACTGGAGTTGCAGTTTCAGAACTTTAGTAATTTTTTTTCTGTGATTGGTACCAAGCTTCATCATTTTTTCTAGGAATTCATACGGAATAACAAACCTGTACGATAAAGCATCACCAAATTACATGCATTTTGTCTGCCGTTTGCCTCCCTTGTGAACCGAGATCCTTTACTATGTAAAGATCAGCACAAGGCAGAATAAGTATAGGATGCCTCAAAATTAACATCAAGTCAATCATGTTCCTACTAGTTCAAGTCACAGCTGCTTTATTCGTCGCTACTTTTTTTCATTTAGTTCCCTGGTTACGTTACTAACAAATAGACATTATATTAAGAACAACAGGATAGACTGGACACATGTTTATTAACCTGAAACAAGGAAATCTGCATAAACACTGTAAGTAAAGTGCACTCACCCTTCATGTCAGGCCAGGCTGCTGACAGCGTCACTTCACTCAGGTGGTACTTATTGGAGGTAGTGTTCTGGAGGAATAAGGCGGTAACTGCAGTCAGGACAGTTTTATGCAAGCGCTAGCTGCCACCTAGTGGCTGTTTCAGGAGGTGTGAGATGAAAATAACAGGGCTGTGATGAACAAAGCGGTGAACACTGATGCAGTAACCTACCAGGGTGAAAGAAAAGGTGAGGTTGGTTTTGTCCACATCTGTTGTGAGACGCAGGGAGGCGCTCTCTGACTCACATGATCCAGAGCTCTTTGTCACATTGGGCTGAAGGTTCATAACATCCTGCACAGTCTGTAAATAAACAATACAACATTAAGCAAATTAAAGACATCTAAACGTGGCTGTAATTATAGCCATAGCTGTAAACTGCTCAAGCATTGCTTGAGTGTCTCAAAGTACCTTGTTCTGAGACGAGGAGTTGAAGGTGATGCTGAGCTGCAGCCCCATGGATGCCAGTAAACAGGCAGTACCGTTGCTGCTGGTGACCACATAGTTTCCCTTTTCAGGTCTGCCTGGGTCTTTGTGCAGCTGAGCAGTTGTTGGGGTGCTTGTAGTTGAGGCAACACCAGTAACACCTGGGTGCAGGACAGCAGCTGCAAAACACATTCAGTCACCACTTAAAGCAGAAGTAAGCGATCCGGTCGTTTTGGCTAACTTCTTGTCAGAGTTAGCAGTCCCCGCCCTCGTCCCTACGTCACCACATTCACGCGCATCCCTTGGCTGCACACACAGCCCTTCATGCCGTTCTCTCTCCTCATTGGATAAAGATTGTAGGATACAAGGAAAGTTTTCTCCTCGGCTTACAGCAGAGCAGAGTGACTGGCAGACCCGTGTTTCGGACCAAACACTCTATATAAGTGATTGCTGTCGGAAGATATAACTATTTAAGACTTATATTAACACAAATCCCGCTTACTTCTGCTTTAATGTTCTGAAATGTTACTTTATGTATCTTTATTGTGGAAAATGGCTCTGACAGTACTTAAATTGTAGAAGATGATTGAACTTTTAAATGTATGTACATATGTATGTCTTTCTCTTTCTATCTAGACAGTTTTAGATCAAACCACACCTCTATAATTAGACTTTTAAATTCTGAACCAACACTGTTAGCACCCTTTCAAGTGCAGATTGAAATTTGTGAAACCTTTGCTCTCTTTCCACTGAACAACACAACATCAGACCAGGTCTAGATCAATAACCACTATCCTTAGAGATAAGTCGACTCTTGACGTGCTGAATCTGAGATAGGCTACTAAACATTGACTGCGACCACAGTTTCAGATTTGTGATTTTTTTCTTTTTCTTATTCTATTTATGAAAACATCAAACAATGGCAGCTTGGATAGACTTATCAAATCTGACCTAAAGCCCATTTAATCCACAGAAACCCTCATACATTTGTGCAAAAGCCTGCCACCTCATTCTTAACAGAAGATTGTCTTTCTTGAGTTTATGATATAATTCATGATACCATTTTGTAGGTTTTTTTAATGTATGTCTCACAACCCTTTTTGAGTGGTCCTCAATACTTTTTAATTTTATCAAGGGGGAGGGAGGTAACGTGCATTGAATACTGTAATTTTTATAAACTATGGTATGTTTATTTATGCATTCCCCCTGTACCCTTATGCATTTTGCATAGTGTGTTGTGGAGTGACACGTTAATAAAGGTTATCTCTCTCTCTCTCTTGTCAAATCTGCACAAAAGGAGCCAACTTCAGCCTCATGAGTGACTGAGCTCAGCATCGTCAAATCCAGACAGTTTGGAGCCTGACTGTCCCTCGTGTGTAGCTACATGTGTGTGTTAGGCCTGACAAACAAACCGCAGCTCTGACCTACATGATCTCTGCTCTGTGTGGTTACAACAGTGTAAAGTTTCGCCAGCTTGGAGATCGGTCCAAACATTGTTTCGTTAAGTTACTAGCTAACGTTAGGTCAGTTGTGACCTTCGTCAGTTGGCAACCGTTAGCAATACTACTACTAATAATAATCAATACTCACCTAAAATCAACTGCAGCGTTACTGCCAGGCTCCAGGACTGAACACCGATGTGCGTCATGTTTCTTGACGGTCTCACGGGGACTAAATCACGGCGGCGGCGGCACAACAACACGGGGTGAGCGAGGAGAGGAGCTGTTGTGCTAACAGGCTAGGCTAACGTTAGCAGCGTCACAACAACGCCAAATAGAAAGAAAAAAAAAGATAAAAGTCACGTATTCGTCGAAGTGATAAAGCGCTGTTTTTTGGTGACAAAGCAACCTAACGTTTCTGGATGCCGGTATGAGCTGTTCGTGCCGGTAAAAGCCAGCTGTGGTGTTAATTTTTTGCTCCCAGTGAAGACTTTAATCAGCAGCAGCAGTGCAAGGACTGACGTCACCAGGATCATGTGACAGCGGTTTTAAGAAACACCTAGAAGATCACGTGATCAACAGCAGCCGCTTGTTTGTCATTTCACACAAGGATTCACGGGTAAATATCATAATGTAATGTACAATACAATATACGCTACAAAATAATACTTTAAGTTAGGTACTTAGGTGATTTTTTTTTAGATACAGTGTTTGTATTTGCAGTAGAGTATTTCAATTTTGCTGCCTCATAGTCTGCTGCACTAGTGCTTTAACAGCAGAAGTTATTATTTTCCTGTTAGAGTAAGATTTTACAGAAAAAAGAAAAACCCACACACATAAGAAATTAAGTCAAAGAGCTGTGATTCTCCTACAAATTAAAAATGGAAAATGGATTAAAGACAGATTGGAGTTTTACTGTAGGCTATCTGGTTTCCTGACGAACTAGGTATTCACTTTGAAGACCTACGTAAATGATGAACCAGTGTTAACAGTATCAACAGTATGATGTCATATATGATAACATGGCAGTCACAATTTGGTCTTTTCATTATTGCCTCAAGTGAGGCCCTTTAATATAACAGTAACTTTAATAATGGAACTGAGTATGCTTATTGCTAGTTGGTGTAATCAAATCAAACCATACTGGATGTGAGGACGCCTGATTAAATTGTGAGATGTAGGTCTGCAGTTTTCCTTCTGTGAAAAGATGAATGCCACAAATCAGCAGAAACGTAACAACTCTGAGACTTGACACACACAGAAATACACAGATAGCAGAACTGTCTCCTTCTGAGCATCTCCAAGACCAAGGAGATGGTCACTGACTTGACGTTTGCAGTGAAATGCTGTAGCCCATGTTTTATTCGTGAATTGCATGCAATGTGACACTAGCACATTTGCGCAGGTAAAAGTATAATTATGGTTTTGAAGTAGGCTACTTTACTATTTAGGCTGTGTATTTAATATTTCAGTCCACTACGTTTATTTAACAGTTATATATTTCTATCTATCTTACAAAAGAGATTCAGAGTTATTTATGTAAATCAGAATGTGTGTCTATCTGTTATTTGCATCTAGGGTCCAGATGCTTCGGCGTAGGCGTCTAATTAAAGGTCCATAAGGTCAGGCCTCAGAAGTCCTGCAACATTTTTCACACCCGTGTCAAAATGAAGTCTCCGCTTCGTGCAATTTTACCCGGCCTCAGTTTCTGCCTGTTAGTTCAATAGTTTGCTCAAGTGTCCCAGATCAGTGTGATTGTGCAACTAGAGCCAGACACAACACTCTGTAAAGATGCAGAGGTCTCATGTCTTTAACCCCTTTCTATACACAGACACACACTAACATTTAAGCGTTATGAGGCCAACCCATCTTTTGACCTTTCAAACATACAGTTACTCAAACAGGCTGTTACTGGCTAAAGGTGTGAAGTCTTGCTACAGCATTTTTGATGAAGTCTTCACACTTTTCCCATCAACGACAAGCCAACACACAGATCTTGTACAACCTAACTTGTGGTATCTGATTATTTTCCCCCGGTTTCATAACATGTGGTTTGGCTTGTTAACCCACATCTTTAGATATACTGTATGTCACTGACGCAGTTTTTATCTAAAAAAAAAAAAAAAAAAAAAAAAAAACAGAGCCAGGGAGAAAACCCACCCTAAATTCAGATATCACTTATATATTTCTTTAAGAGTACATCTGTCATTGCCTGTAATCCAGCACTTGTTGCGTCTTTATTTGGATCCATCCTGCTTTGTATTGCATTTCTAAATGGCATAGCATATTGTTACACTATAATGTAGTTGGAAGCAGACTTGTCCGTAGTTCGAACCTATGAAGCATCAACAGTGGAGCATAAACGGACAGATTATACCTATACAGTAGAGTAACAAGCCATACAAACAGTTTATAACACATTTATCAATAATAGTCAATTGTTTTACCATTATCTCAAACACAAATTTAAAACTGAGTTGCATAAATATTTTTATAAATGCACACAGCTACATTATAGTGTATTATAATGTACAGTGGGCCACTTATGAATTGATTATAGACTAGAGTGCCAGCAGCTCATCCATGATGTTAAAATAAGCCCTAACATATTTTGTCAGTTTTTGAGGAAACCAGCTGAACATGACACAGTCAGTGAGACTCTCTGTGGGTGGTGAAGACTGCGCAGCGCTTTGAAGTGCATAACCAAGTCGTATAGTCCACTGACAGGTAGTCAGTATAGCCACTTCCTCTGATCAGAGTGAGGGAAGAGTTTAACTTATAGACTACAACCAGCCAAGGGAGAGAATAAGAAAAGGAGAAAACCATCTTTTTACATATAGAAAAAGGGCTAGAGGCATGGACAAGCTGAGCCTCAGTGTATTTACGCTGTTCCTGTTCCTGGTGCCTGTTTCTTGTATTGGTAAGTGAAACAAATTCATATTTTCTAAAAAAAAAAAAAAAAAAAAAAAAAAGGTTTAAAAGACATGGAATGCTAAAATGTAGGTTTGCCTGAAGAAAAAAATCACATCTGATTTCTTTTGTAAATGAGTCAGTGAAATGTAAAAAGACTAATTCTGACGTAACTTGAATTTACGCCCTAGCTGTTTCGGAAATTTGGTGTCCTCCATAACGCAGGTCGTCACTGTTCAAATATCCACAGTCCGAAGATTTTGCCGCATTCAGCTCATATAAATATGGAGCTACAGCTAGCACCTGGTTAGTTTAGCTTAGCTTTAATGACTGTAAATCGGTGCAAAGAAAGCCCAATCAACAACTAACTCATTTGTTTATTCCATTCAAAAGTATAAGTGCTAAGCTAAATTAAGCTACTTAGCTGCATCGTGTAGGCCTAGCATCGCGTAGTTTCAGGTGTAAAACAAATTAATGTTCTTGTCTAATTCTGTAAGAAACCAAATGTGTTTTTCCAAAAATGTAACTTATTCCTTTAACTTCTGAAGGCTAAAGTTTTATAGTAAAATAATATTCAAACCAGTGTCCTTGTGAAGTCGGTGAAGTGTGAAGAGACATATTCGGAGTTAATTTAATGAAATTCCAGTGTATTTTCTATTTACACTCAGATTGGTAAATTTCTGGTATTTTTCATTGCGGTTCAAATATCTAACAGTCCAGAGAATTTGCTGCATTCAACTCTTTTAAATGATTTTTAAAACACATTCTCACACTTTTTGAGGAAATGATATGTGTAATATCTGTGGCCAACTTTGATTTCTGTATTGCAAAAGGGCCAGAGAGTCACAGAGTAGATTGGAGATTTGCTGCACACAGCACTAATCTTATGGAAGAAACAGCTCTTTGTGGCTCTATTACAAGGTCAGGAAATTATTAGCCTACATATAACATGGGAGGTCATTTGCATTTTCCATTCAGTGTTATAAATAGGCCTATAGTTGTCTATGTGAAACACAGGAAACAAATTCAAAGAGACTCATTACAGGTTTGATGGAATATAACCTACATAATGATTATGATCTTACATTTTACATACTGCAGAGGCAGCTTGGTTATTTTTGTCCTCCTGCTCTAATCATAAATAAATATGTGACTATAATTCAAAGAAGTGTCAACAGACGGCGTTAAATTGTGTATTTCCTTTCTTTGGGTTTAGGTTTTGACAGCGACTGTTCATGAGCAGAAGTTTGTGAGCATTTGATGTTTCCCAGACTTTCCCTTTTATGTCGTAGTTAGGGAGAGTTTGTGGGAGAAGAAAGTATTTTCAAAGTGATGAAAACCACTTTCAGGTCCTGTCATGTATTTCAGTCAGAGTCATCATGATGAAGGGATTACAAGGAAGCACACATAAATAAATAATCTCCCTCCCGACACTACTGCATCTGAAAACACTACAGGTGAATCTCCGTAGTTCATTTTTGCACAGAAAATTGTGCTATAGGAAAATAAAACATCAAAACGGTCACAGTATATATATATATATTAGTACATATTTTATTCATTATATAGCCTACTGTTATACCATACAGTAGCCTAGCCTATACATAAGTGCAAATTTCTAACCTTTAGCCCACTGATTGAGCCTAATCTATTGATTACAGTGTATCTTGGCATAGCAACAATCTCTGACCGTTGATAAATGTAAACGCGCAAAGGAGGCTGTAACACTGAAGAGAGCTAAAAAGGCAAACAATGTTTTAATTTGAGCTGTATGCATGGGATATTCAAACAATGGCCAATTTTATGTGGCTGCACCATTTTGTCTAAAGAAAATATCTTTTGGGGTGGTCGTATAGCTCAGTGAGTTGAGCAGGCGTTCCATATGCAGAGGCTATCGTCCTCGCCGCAGCGGCCTTGTTCGTTTCCATTGGCAGCCGCCCTTTGCTGCATCATGCCATTCTTATTTCCTGTCCTTCCACTATCCTAAAGGCCTTTTTAAAAAGTCTGTGTAATTCTCATTTGTCCAGGCAATTGTCTAAATCAAGTCAACTGGACATTGTCTTTGCAGACATTTGCCCCTTATCCAAGTCTCTTCATCAGTTCATGTAGACTAGACTGGCTAGTTTGAAAAATATTGGATGCTTCAGGTATTTTTTTTGTTTTTGTTTTTGCTTTAAAGATATTGCACACATCTTTTATTATGCACATTTGGTCCAATCTCAGCCTTCTGTGTTGGTGATTTTACAAGTCTTAGGAGATTTAAATAACATTTTGTGAAAGAAGTTTGAACTCAGAGGCTAAAAACAATTTTGTGAAATACACGTTTCTCAGTTAGCGGGGTGAGAAAGGACATTGACAGCACGTTAAATACAAAGCTGCAGCAGATGGTTAGTTATTGGAGATGTGTGCAAAGAGCAAACAATCCACAACCCACACATTAGCCTATATCTTAAATGCACATAGCCTACTACAAAAACAGAGTCATATGCCGTTTTAGTGATAAACTAAGCTAAGCTAAGCTAACTGGCTGCAGCCTGCTTGTTGTAGCATCACATAGGCGTAGCCTCAGTTGAAAGATGTATCAATCTAAACCAGAGGTCTTCAACAGGGGGTCCGTGACCCCTAGGGCAGTGTTTTTCAACCTTGGGGTCGGGACCCCATGTGGGGTCGCCTGGAATTCAAATGGGGTCACCTGAAATTTCTAGTAATTGATTTAAAAAAAATGACTGATAGAAATATTTTTTAACTAGGCAAATTATTATTTGTGTATGAGTAAAAACACCACACACAACTTACTTTCACTTTCTTGTTCAAAAATGCAGCATATAAAAATATCTGGGCTGACATATCTTGATTGACGGCCGCCAGAAATTTGATGGGGTCACGAGCCAAAACAGGCTGGGAACCACTGCCCTAGGGGGTCCGCGGAGGTGCTGCAGGGGGGTCATGAAATTTTTTGGTTGATTAGACAATGTTTTATATCTTTTAGTTTCTACATTTATGTTTCAAATAAGAAACGCCACTTTGAATAGCTTGTCTGCATGATTACCATGCAGTTGACGTATAGTTGATATTGGCATTGGTATCAGTGAACAAGGTCTGTTTATAAATGGCAGAGGGACAGCCCCCTACCCACTGTACATCGTACACGTTTAGATAAAACATGAATATACAGTATGTATGAACCATTTGAATAGCTTAGTATTGAATGCATGATAACAAGCTATGTTTATAATATAGTAGGGGGTCCCTGCTCCATCTCTCCGTCAGTTTGGGCGTCCTTGGCCTGAAAAACGTTGAAGACCGCTGATCTAAACAAAAAGTGTTTTTTCCAAATTGTGAAAATTTCCCCATAATGTCCAAACCTACAAAATCATGCCAATTGATTGTATGCAAGAAAGAAAAAACTAACACGACAGAACAAAATGTAGCCATAGCTATCTTAAGAGTTGCTATGGCAACAGTTAACCTTTGGTTGTTCAGTAACAGTATAGCCACATATCCTTCTGCCAAAGACCAGAAGTAACTACATCCTGAAGCTATAAGATCAAGATCTTATCATCAACATTTTTAGCCTCAGAAACCATCGACTACGTTCTCACAACATGGCCTTTTTTTCCAGCCACACAGTGAGATAAGTGAGTCTCACCAAAACCTCAAAGCAGCATATCGTACTGACAGGAAGACACTTCATGAAGTGAGCAGCAGATATCTTATTTCCTGTTTCAGAGGTCTTACTCAACTCTCTATGTTGCTATTTTCCATCCCATGTTGCTAAATACACTGCGTCAGAAACACAAAACGGCCATAAGTCTATTTTTAGTATCTCCTTGCAAAAGTGAGAAATAAATCCCTCAAATCATTTTATGCAATATTAGCTATAACAAATCATTTTGTTCATAGGTTGTTGTTGTTTTAGGACATGTAGCTAAACCATACCTATGAACATTTGCAATGTAGCCTACTTATTTTATTTTATTCAATTCAATTCTAAAAAACTTATTTTCTTAAAATATTTTTAACTCAATTATTGTAGCACACAGATTCATGTAGAATCAAGTCATATAATTCAGCAGCTGTGGAAACAAACCTACAGTATGTTGCTACACAAGAATTATGAAAAAAATAGCTGTCGGAAAAAAATAAACAATTCAATTTGCAAACAGTGCCACAAACACAAATTTTTATTTTGTAAGAAAACTAGATAGGCTAATCCTCGATTAGCACATTTTATGAATTTGTCAAATGTATTGCTTTTATGTGCTTTTCTTATAGCTTTTGTTGCAATCCCATTATTTCATAAAAAAAAATGTAAAAAAAGTAATGAAACTTTTCAGTTTGCTTCTCAGGCTGCTTCGTGTGCTGTGGTTACATGGACATTTCCTCTCTATCTAAAGTATCTTATGACCTCAGAATTTGCCGATTAAAGCAAGTGATATGCATCTGTGAGATAAACGTGCTGGACTAGAAGTTCGTTTTCCTCTGAAATAGTTGATAAAAGGTTGTGTTTTTGTGCGTGTGTGTGCAACACATGTAAACAGTTACCGCTGACATAAGTTGAACATTTCTCTCTCTTTCTCTCTTGTCTCTGCAGAGGGTTTCTTCGCTGAACCAGTCATCTGCTATTTCCTAGATGGCATTCTGATGCTTTACTGTATTGTTGCCACCGCGCTCTTCGTGAGAGAAAGGGTGAGATGTTGAACAAGTGGAAAAGACTTCAGATAACTCATACTTGATAAAGTTATTTTCTTTATCAATTTATACTGTTATTTTCTTGTTAGTCAATAAATGAGTCCAAATTTCCCAGAGATTTCATGTCATATGTGGCAACAATCCCAAAACACAAATATTTTCAGTTTAGTAACATGTAACACAAAGGAAGAAAAGCATCAAACACAGCACATTTGAGATGTAAAAACTTTTTTTTTTAAAATCATATCATACATCATACGTTTATTTCTCCTCTAGCTGCTGCAGCCCTAAATTGGTTTAACAAGTAAACAACATTTCTGTTCTAGCTTTTCATGTTCTCATGTGACATTATCTTAAAGGATGACATTTTAAAGTATCACCTAACTATTCAATAAATAATTAATTGATTGTTTGTCTGCAGTCAAAAAACCTAAATTATTTAGATTACAATGTTATGAAACTGAGGGAAATAATAAAAACTCACCATAGAGAAGGTCAGTTATCAGAACAATCAATCATTTTCTCTCAATGTTTATCTTTTATTTGGAGACATTAGTCGGTGCTTGCAACCTGTGGAGGCAGTTAGTCAACAACACTATGAAAATAATTAATTGCAGATCTAATTTAAAAAGCTTTTTTGTTTTTGTTGTTTCCATAGTTTCCCCGTGCAAAATCTGTGGCTGCTGGAGAGTCTGTAAGTCTCACCTCTCTCACTACCTGTATCATTGACAGTGGCTGCTTCTGACCACTGTTTAGTTATTGACTGATATTAAATGTGTGTGTGTGAGGAGTGTGCACATACTTTCAGTTTTACTTTTGTTTATATTTGTGCATTTCTCCCAAATGAATAGGCAGAAAATGGCGGCATTTACCAGGTGAGGAAGATTCTCCGACTTCTCCACCACCACCACACACACACAAAAGATGCTTGACTGTATTGTTCTGTATTTGTTTTGTATTTATTTCGTATTTCCCTCTCTAGGAACTGGAGAGACCAAAGGATGCTGATCCTTATCAGGTGCTTGAACCAACAAAAAGAAAGGTGAGGTCACTTCTTCTGCTGGTAAAGATCATTTTCTCACCTGCTCAGGTACTTACCATTTGTCAATGTACTGTATTTCTTGTAGAAAAAGCCTGCCAACAAAAAGAAACCTGGGGTAAGAAAGGATTTATATTCTCTTACAAATATGGTTGTCAAATCTAAAAAGAAAAAAATGAAAATCAAAGATTTGGGTAATGGTCAAAATAAAAAGAAACACATGAGTAACACAGGTTATGGTTGTAACAGTGAGAATGTTTTATTGGTGAAATTGAAACTGTGGCTGTGACTCTGATATTTATTTACAACAAATATTAAAACCAATAAACCCATAAATCTTTAATTATGATAATCTTATTTCAGTCCATTTGATAAAATTCAAACACTTGAAATTTGATCTAATTTCTTGGCCTTTTTCAAAGCAGCACATATTTCAATTTGTCGTAACAGGAAATTATGTGTTAAGTGTCCTATTTAAATGATTACAATGTGAGGATGAGCCAGCGTTAATATAACCAGGACAGAGAAATAGAAGCATTCAGCCATCGTTAATTCTCATTATTTACAACCGTGCTGTCTGATGTGAAAAAAGGTCTATTAAGGGAAGTGTGTGCAGGTATAGGTTATAAATATTGTGTATTGTATAGCCCAGTTCAAACTGTACTGATCTGAGACGTACACAGACTTTTATTTGGATGTTATATTCCCAAATCGTCTGTTCTCAGCCTTTCTGAAATTAAATCCTAGTGGTCCAACTCCAAAATTAGTCACTCGATAGCACCAAATTTAAGTCACAATGATGTTACTCTACCTGGAACAGCCCGTTGTTGTTTGTGCTTTTTGAAGAGTTTGTTGCAATCTAAAATATTCATTAGAAAAATAGTATAGTAGTGGCATTGGGATTTGTGAAAATCCTCTGGAAAAGAGGTGACAAAGTCTTCCCCCTCCATGATCCAGGATGCTTCAATATTGTAGGATGTTAAGACCTATATGTTTCTTTTTATTTTGACGATATCCCAGCATGTGTTGTCAAGGGCTAAATCTCTGCAGGTTTTCATTACAAACAACTCTGGCTAATTGTAAAGTTGTCAGTAGGGTTTTATTTTGAGGGTGCGTTACCTCCTCTTTCTTTGTAAAAAAAAATACATTTTCTCTTATTAAAATGTAATCAAATGAAAAAGAAACAGATCCTAAAAAAGCAGAGATGTGTGAGAACTGATCTGATGATAAAACATAGCTACTGGTCGGGTTTTCTAACGTCTTCTGCTTACGTGGAGGAAGTAAGAGGAATGAAAACATGCAGAGAGAAATGCTGGTCTGATCATTTCACACTTTTAACCCAATAACTCCAACTCTGACCCCACTGACCCCCCTACAGTCGGCCAAACCTGGGGAGAAAGAAAAAGATCTCTATGAATCACTGACTACGCCCGCTCCACCTCCACCTCAATCTCCCCGCTGAGGTCCTGCATGGAGACAACACTGTTCTTTATGGCTGAGGCAATTAGCTGATTAATTGGGGATTTTAATCAGCATCTACTGTGACGATAATAATAATTGAGTTTCAAATTGCATATGAAGCTTTTCTCTATTCTAAGTGATAGTGACATAAGTATATTTGGGTTGTTGGTTGGGCAAAGCAATCACCCTGAATAGACAGATTCAAGATTCTTTATTTGTCACATGCAAAGTATATTGAGATTTGACTTTTTTTCTATAATTTTATGATGACAATGATTAAATTAATCAATAAATAGTGAAAACCAAGCTGTCTACTTGATATAGACACTAAATTCTTCATTTAGGATTTAAAATATTCACATTTTTGTGTAAAAACAGTCTCCAGCCGTGCCAGTGGTTCTGCTTTGTGCTAAATGCTAATATTTGCTAATTCTGTCACTTCTTACTGGCACTTACATTATATAATAAATGGCTTCTAACACATAAAACAGTCGTTTGCACATATTGTATGATGACATGTGTTCATGA
Organism: Trachurus trachurus; assembly: GCF_905171665.1. Lineage (NCBI taxonomy): Eukaryota > Metazoa > Chordata > Actinopteri > Carangiformes > Carangidae > Trachurus > Trachurus trachurus. The sequence goes on from NC_139899.1 coordinate 20,038,965, forward strand.
CATAGTAAATAAAGACGTCCTATATGATGTAAGTCTATGAGAAAATTACCATACTTCTCACTTGGTTTGTTGCCTCTCTAAACGTTTTCGTACTGAGTTTATGGTTTTAATCGCTTGTTTGGAGTCTTCTTCACTACAATGTGATGCTCATTTTTCAAATTATGGTCAGGTTTAAAAGGAAATAAAAAAAAAAAATAATACAAAAAAAAAAAAAGATGATAAGCAGAGTTGGTTTTAGGGCGTGGCTACTGCTTGATTGTCATGCACTGATAATTTCTACATAGCTGCACTTGATTGCATTGTAGATTTTCAAGTTGGGATTGTCAAATTAGAGATTTTTCTGTGGGCTACAGTTCGTTTTTTTTTTTTTTTTTTTTTTTACATTTTTAGTTAAAAAAAAACATTTAGTAACTGTTTTAAGTATTAGATCTCAACAATGTCAGTTTTGTAGGTACTTGAAAGTGTTGAACAAATTCAAATTTTGACTTAATGATAATAATAAATCCTGTTGGGTGACGCTTGTTGAGTGTCAGTGTGATCTAATGCTTGTTGACATTATTTTCATCTGGATTATCCGAACTGCACCTGTTGTAAATCACCACACCTGTACGCTTTGTGAGTGAATGTCCAATAAAAGACAAAGCACATGTCAAAACACTTGGAAAATGGTTTAATGATGTTTACAACAAAAGAGAACTGTACAGTTACAGTAAAAGATTATCTTTATATGTGTATAAAAACAAAACAAACAAAAATACAGCAGACAAATGCATCAAAATCTACTATGTATCCTGATTCACATACTTAAAACTCCTACACAATCTTTCAGTTCTATGCCGCCACAAGTGGAGGCCTTTTTTTTTTTTTTCGTTTTATTTTATTTTATTTCATTTTTTTAAACTTTTTTTTTTTTTTTTTTTGTCTTGTAGTCAGATAGGAGCAGTGTCCCTCAGTGTTGTAGTCCATAATGGAAACCAAAACTCCTTACATTAGAGTCCTGGAAAAGTCAACTGTTGTCAGACTGCAGAATAAGAAAAAGGGAAATAAAACAGGGACACATTCCTTTAGATGAGCCCAAGCTTCCAACGTGAGTAATAAATGTTTTACAGAATGCATTTCTTGAGATACACAGACTTAATATGTACATGGTTGGCGTTTTACTTTTTTTTTTCTTTTCTTATTTTTCTCTATTGTTGAAAGCCATGGTCACTTGGGCTGTGAACTGATAAATCACACACATGACACACCCAAAAACATACAAAAATACTATATCTTTAACCTACCAAGAGTAAGACAGTTTTGCAATTAGTTCCATGCTGTGACAGAAAAAGGAGATTACAACAAACAAATGAGAAACAGACGCTTTTCACGCAAGTTTATCTCAGAAATATACCAAAATATACATCTAAGCTTTGGAATTACTGAGGCTAGGACTAAAGCCAGTGCTGGGTTTGTCTCTTAATACACATGCTGCAGGGTGGAAGGGAGAGAAAACAGAGAGAGAGACAGGACAGAGAGATATCTTTGGTATCTGCATTTGTCAAAAGTTAAATATTTGGATTTTTTTTTCTTTTTTGCTTTGGGATAGCGCTTGTGAGGTCCTACAACCTCACGTCAGAGTAAAGCATTAAACAAAGTGTCACTGAAGCCCGTTGGAGGGACACAGTCCATGCAGAGTGAAGGACCATGATGCATAGTGTCACAGCTGATCAGAGTCTGTAGTGAAGAGACAATGTCGAAGGAGAGAGAGAGGGAGAGATGGATGGAGGAAGGGAGGGAAGAGGGTGTTGGGGGCACAGCAGTGAGTTTTGGTGGGGAGGGGGGGGGGGGGCAGGATGTGTATTCCTGGAGACAACAGGGGTAATGTCCTGGGACTACAGTGTACAGGTGATGAGGAGGAGAGGAGACACACACACACACACTGTGAGAGACAGAAACAGCATTTTCACCACAGTCCTTGAGAAAGAGATAGACATAGAGAGAGAGTGGAGGTGGGGGTGAGGTGGAGAGGGGGGGCATCCTAGCAACAGCGCCCAAGACACACACACACATAGAGTCCTGAGCATGTACAGTGTGCACAGGATCAACCCTCAGCGTGTATTAACAAACATCACCCAGCTACCACCGGATTTGTTCGTGTCTGTCGGAGAGAAACCCGCTCACCTCCCGTTCAGCCCCCTCCGATCCCCGCCCACAGGCACTGAAACCGCTGCACCGGCTGGATGAGGCCGGAGTGTTTTATTATTCATATTTTTTTTTAAACACATTCGCATGCAATAAAAAGCTTTTTTTTTGGTTGTTTTTTCTTATTGTTTTTTGTAGTTTTTTAACGGATGAACTGAGGACTCTGGTGAGAACGTGCAGCCGGGATTTGATGCTGAGCAGTGAGGCGGGGATGGGCGGGAGATGGTGTCGCTCGTATACAATCAAGTTAGAAGTCTTTGGTTAATGTTGGTATCACGGTGGGGGGGGAGGGAAGCGAGAGCGGGCTGCGACAGCGCACAGTCACGTGGGAAGACTCGTCATACCTGTACCTGATGATCGGAGTGAACAATCAATTAAAAAACAAAAAAAAACAGGATTGTCAAACTTAAAAAGATGTTCAAACATGGAAGGGGAAGTTAAAATGCACCATGTTAATCAAAAGGCCCATTCATGTGATAAAAAGTAACTTTACACTGAGGTGATAAGTAATAATTTCCATCCAGTGCTGAAGTATAATCAGTGTGCAGCACAGGAAAGTGTTAAATTAAAAAAATAGAAAAGCAGCAGACATTCATGAGTACTGGTGTGTTGTTCTGTCGCCCCCTAGTGGCGACATTTTCCACGACCCTTCACTATAAGCACAGGTATGACCAGACTTCTCCACTGACACAAGTTTGAGTATTTTCATCTTTTTTTTTTTTCCTGTGAGATTTTATAAAATATCTTTCATTTCTTAAGTAGATTAAAGCAGGTTTCACTCAGTCTTGAGTTAGAAATGAGGTATACAACAGCTCCATTTGCCTTTTTACTGGTGCTCCACACTTCCATTGTCAAAGTTAAAATACCAGCAAACCAGTGTAGGTGGATCAACATTGCGACAACTTGACGTGTGGCTGATCCACGAGCGCATCTCAAGAAAACAAAAACAAAAAACAAATCTCTGAATTACCGACTGAAACCGAAGCGTTAAAGCCAAGTCAGCGGCAATACGTCCATCAGTTGTCAGTTAATAAGATCATAAGTAGAACACAAACTGTAGTTTTACCATAACAAATCAAAAACTGGCTTGCTTAAAGGCTCTAGTTAATCAGTAGAGAACCCCCCCTCTGGACAAACAACAAAAATAAAGTACACTCATGTCTCAACCTTTTTTTAAAAATCACTCTCAAACACCCGCTGGAAGATGGGAAAAATGCACTATAATGGTTTGCAGACTGCCCTCACTATTCTCTCTTTGTAAGACACACCCTCTCTCACACTCACACACACATACACACAGACACACACACAGCCACCTGCTGGAATTATTAGTAAAGCTTTTCTCACAGGTTTGTTCAACCTGTCGGAGTAACACCTAAAAAACATAGGTAGCAACGTAGTCATCGCACGCGCCAAAAATGCCCAAAGTACATTGTGTTGTTCGGGTGAAAAACAATGCACCAGGTGAGCTCAACGCTCAAGCCACACACACACACACTCAACGCTCAAAACGCAACAACGACAACAACAATGCTACAATGCTCATGTCTTCTACGTAACAATAAGGCATAAATGATAATGTTAATCTTCTTTGTCAAACTAAGAAAGCCAGTGATCTTGCCCTCTCACACTATACAAAACAATTAAAGGCATAAAGTAATATTAAAACAAAAAAAAGTCAAATGATTGTTAAAGACAGCACAGCAAATCAAGTCCACAACGACTCAACCAAAAAAAAAAAAAAAAAAAACAATTAAAAAGATTAAGATCAGATGCTTTAGTCTCCTACCAAACCACAGGATCAGTCTGAACGAGACCCCCCCACCCCACAACCCCCCCGTGGAAAAGTCCTCGCCGATACACGACAGACAGGTGTCAGCGACTCACGCTCCACCGAGGGCGTGGCCTCAGATTTCTTCTCTGTTATTTTTTTTTTTTGGTCTTGACAGTTTAAAAAAGAAGAAAAAAAAAAGGTTTTACTCTTTTGTAGTAATAAAAAGGAAGATTTAGGGGAGAATTTTAGAGTAAGCATGATAAACACTACATTCAGTCTTGATAACATACTGGTTCAAATATAAAATATGAATATCTTACAAGTGTTTATATATATATTTATATGTATAGAATTAAGAAAAGATCGTTTCTCTAATTCTTCAGTCTTTCCTCAGATAAATATTTCAGTAACATCCCATGGTGCCGATGGCGACCGGTTCAGCTAGCACACGTTTGACTCATTAGTAACTACAAACAGCACTGGAACAGGACTGAGTCCTTTAGGCCCCATCGGCCTCAGAGACAGGGAAACCAGCAACGTGAGCAGCCAGACACCTGCCGAGCTGCAAAGAGAAAGGCTTTTACTTTGGCAAGAAGGATCTCAAAATAATATTTAAACCTGGAAATACCCCATAAATAGTAGTTCTAGAAAATAGCAGTAGTAGGTTGTCTTTTTCATGTATGGTTCCTATGTATGGTTCATCAGTATAAACTCTGAATGGAAAGCCAGACAGTACTTATACATTCTACACTGTTCTATACACAGAAAAGTCTAAAGGTGAACCTTATGTTTAAGTGCTGCTGAGGTATATTCAGTCAAAATAAATCAAAAAGAAGTACACAAGAGGAGAACAGGAACAATTTTTACTGCTTACAGTATCGGTGATTTAATAATCACTCTGGTAACTCATTCTGCTTCTTTCTTTTTTTGGAAGCAGCAGAACAATGCAACTTTTGTATGGGGTTTAGTTGGATGTGTAGCACATTAAGAGTACTCAGCCCGACGCTGCGTTGGGTAAAGTAATTTGGCGGGATTTAAATTAGTCCACACAGACGGATTTAGGGAGCAGCATATTGTTCGTTTCTAACATGCTGGTTCACGACATTGGTGCAGAGAGGAGGCGTTAACACGTCGTCTGACAATCAGACCTATGCATTCACACAAATGCGCCCTCAGGGTGGGAGGGTCCAAACCACAAAACCTGATTTTCACAGGGTGCAGTCATAAAGCTATAGGAAAGCCTCTCAACAGCAACAACAACTCCACCCGGAGCTTCAGCAGCAAGTTGTTAAAGCTAAGTTTCTGTGATCCGTATCCAGCAGCACCGCACCAGGAATTATCAGGTATCGACCGAGGCGAGGAGAAGAGGAAACATTTTGCTTTGTGGAGAGTAGAGATCGTGAACGGCAACTCGTGTGCTCGGACAGGCACAGCAACTACAGAGGAAAACCACTTTGGTTCAAGCTGTTGTTTTATGGCTGAATATTAGTACAAAACCAAACAACAGAACCTTTCTATTATGCTCCAGAAAAGTCCAAAACTGCTACCAAAACGGCCAGAACTGATTAAAAATTAAAACAAGCCATCAAATGGCTAAAAAGAAATCCATAATCAGGCATTCGGGCGATGAAGCCCCGGTGATAAAAAATCAATTCAAAAAGAGTAACAGGAAACAACTTTCTCATACCCCAACTCGCCAGTCCCTCTATTTTTTGGTCAGTTGTGCTGCCAATTTAGAAGTTGAGCTATGAGACGCTTGGTCAAATTAAAATTTAAAAAAGAAAAAAAAAGGAGAGAAAAAAAAAAGAAAAAGGTCATCTTTGGAAAATGATCATCAAAATATTGCATTTCTAAAATCTGTTGAACAATGAAGAGAGATTCTGTACTCATAAATATATTGACTAGACTAAGCTACACCGACTACACACAGCAATTATTTTAACAAATATTTTTGGTATATCTTAAAGTACGCAAGCCAGTCAAGTGACTGCAGACAAAAAAAAAAAAAAAAGACAGAATTTCATTCCTCCCAAAAAAGGCAGACTGCAGCTCATCAATCCAGTTTTTTGGTACAGATACTGTGCACAAGTAGATACAACGGTACTACTATTACAAAAGAAAAAGAAAACAAAACAAAATAAAACACAATACAATAAACTCATCTAGCCGACGCCACCATATATTTGGTATGACGACCACGCCCCCTGACTAGTCCTCCTCCGAACAGACCAATCGGCCGCAGAGCCTTATGCAGCCACTGACCTCTCAGCACCTGCCTGAGCTGCAGACAGCACATGCAGACTTCTACTTTCTACCTCTTGAATCCAAACACAATGTACAGTCCTCCAAAGGATCACCATCCAAAACAAAACCACCCTTTAAAATCGGACACAGCACTGCATGTGCACAGCTCTTTTTTTCTTTTTAAAGCTCTCAACGTAACGTTTTTAGTTATTTTCTATCAGTGTCTATGATCCACACCTAGAACTCTGTTTTACTAAAGCTCAGCAGCTACCTTGCCACCGCAGCGCCACGTAAAACTCAGTGTTTCCAGAAAGAGAGATTCAGAGAGACGCGTCCGGTCCCTCTGAGCCTTAAAGCAATGATAACCTTTATATCGGCCACTTATTACTTGTTTTTAAAGCCTTATAACCACGATTAAAAAGTGATAGTTAACTCTTAACTTAACATTAGACTTACAAAGTTCTGAAAATGTCAAAAAATACAGACAGTAAAGATAAAAGGAAAAAAGTCTCTAAAATATAACTTTGATATGATTTACGTCAAAGCCTGTCCAAAAAACCCAAAAACAGATAATCAACGATGGGGCGAAACACAGGTCCCCATTAGTGATGATGAGTATTGTGAAATTAGTAGTAAATCAGTTAAGTTTGAATGTTAAAAGAGCAAAATCCTAAAGTTTTTGGTTAGAAGTATTTCAGAGAAAATTCTGACCTGGAAATAGGAGGATATATATTTATATATATGTACAAAATGTGAACAGCTTGATGGTGCCGAGGATACTTCCGTCCTGGACACGTGTCAAGGTTCATGAGGAGCGGCAGGCCAACAACAGTGTCCATCTGGCTACTGTTTGTGGAAAAAACATCCAAGAATCATAAAAGAAAAAGAAAAAAGAAAAAAAAAAAAAAGACGGCAAACAAACAAAAAAATAAAATAAAAGTTAACCTCAACCTCATTCGAGGTCTTCTTCTTTTTGGTGGCAGCAAAAAGGATTAAATAATGGTAGATACAATGGAAAGTATGTGGGGTGGTTAGTGAAGCACGAAGCCTTTTTCAAAACGACCTCCCCGTTCCCGTACATGGCGTGATAAAGAGTAGTGCACGACGTAGGGAACGGGGCGTTAACTCGGGATGCAGCCCGACTGGCTTCACTGAGCCTTGGAGGCAGTGGTAATGGTCGAGGCTTGCACAGGCACGGCAGCCGTGGTGGCTTGATGATGATGATGGTGGTGAGCGTCGGCGGTGACCTGCAGCCCCCCCCCGGCGGCCGACACCAGGCTGACGGGGTTGCTGGTGAGCAGCGACAGGTTCTGGGGGCTCAGGAAGAGCGGCGTGGTCACCAGGTTGGGCGTGCCGCCGGCCGAGGTGTTGGCGAACAGCAGGTTGCTGCCGTCCAGAGACGTGATGGGGATTGTGCCGCTCGACGCCAGAGCTGTGGAGAAGGAGAAGAAGGAGCTTTAGAGGAAGATGGCGAGATGTTTGACGGTGATGTCTTTACAAAGGATTTGTGTTTTTTTTTTTTCCCTCCCATCATCAAAATTTATCAGCAGCTCAGTGGGATTAATTTTTCTCCTCGCTGAAGTAATTTTCTCTCAGCAGGATTAACTTCATGGGCGTGGCCTGAATTATTTTATCCTCAATATGCAAATATATATCGTGTCCTCATTAAGTTTTTGCTTTCATTATACAAATTACACCAACAATGGGTTAAACTACTGACCTCGAGATGGATTTTTTTTCTCAAATCATTTTCTCTGTATATGTTCCAAATATGTTCCCTCGGGCCTAGGACTGTGCTTCTACGAGATGGTTTAATTAATTAAAATCTAAAATAACTATTACATGAATAAATAGACTATTTCTGGGCTGATTTTAATTAAAGTTGCTCACGAGTATCTGAGATACCCAGTCTGTTATCACGACCTGTCAACATTCAGAGGTAGATTAGGTTAGTGTTGCTGAGAATTTCTTTAATAATCATTAACTAATAATCAGCATAGAAATGCTGTAGAGGACAAAGAGAGTTCGTTTCAGGTTATAAATCACAGCTCAGAGGGAGGTTGGGAACCAGAGCTACTGTACTGCCGCTGTGTGATTTGTTTTAAGACTAGAAAGCACTGGCTCAGTAAGTGTTCATTGCATTGTTGTGATATCAGTACACACCTTGAATGGTGGCCAGGGTGCTGTTGCTCATGAGGGCAGGACTCAGGGCGCTGCCAAGGCCACCGGGCGTCAGGCTGAGCAGGGCACCCCTGCACACACAGACAGAGAGAGGAGGGTTAGAAGATCATTTAGACTCATTTAGACCACTGAAGAAGAAGAAGACACTTTAAAGGGATACGCCAACATTTTTTTCTTTTTAAGTGTCTTGCCCATGACAAGCAGATAGACACCATCCTTTCGACTGTGCGTGCAGTAACGAGGGAGAGCCCATATCGCCCGTAATTAGCTTAGCTCAAACGCTGGAAGTGCATAGGTAGTGTTAGCCTGCCTCTACCTAAAGTCATCAGAGAAACTCTTCCGCAACTCTAAACGCACCGATCTTCGTCTCAGAGCTGACAAAACTCTCCGGTAAGGCATCTTGAGTGGTCAAATGCCGGTAATGGGACGAGATCGGTAAAAACGGAGGGTTCAAGCAAAGACGGTTTATTTTGGTTCAAGCTAGCTACATCGAGGGTAGGTTAGCTTCCTATTTCAAAGTAAAAGCACTTCTGTATGTTAAGGGCAACGAGTGTTTTATTTTGTGAAAGTAACCGGAAGTGCGTTGGTCACAACGGCTAGCTTTAGTAGTGCCGAATTCGTCCAAACAAAATTGTAAACAACTGGACAAATTAACAAATTAACGACACACTGCTGATCTAAACGGCTACTTTCTCGAAAAATGTTTGAAATGTCGATAAAGTGATATATTTACAGAGTTTAGAGCTAAAATGAAATCAGCTTCTGACTGCTGATTTCGGCTCGGGTAGGAGGCAGGCTAACACTACCTATACACTTCCAGCGTTTGAGCTAAGCTAATTACGGGCGAGACGGCTCCATCTCCCTTGTTACTGCACTGCATACACAGTCGAAAGGATGGTGTCTATCTGCTTGTCATGGACTCGGGAGTGAGGCAAGACACAGAAAAAAAAATGTTGGCGTATCACTTTAAAAACAGAGGTGGTAATCAGAGCACCAGTTTGAGCGTGTTCAGTACTAACCCTGGAGCGAACTGGGAGGAGGCCATCAGCCCCGGGTTGAGCCCAGCAGCGGCAGCCGCCATAGCAGCGAAGCTAGCGCTGGGTAACTGGGCGGCCGACTGCAGCGCCGCGGACAGCCCCGGACTCGCCACCATCACCTGACCCGTCCCTAAAGTGGTGGCTATGGAAGTCGGGGCCTGGGTGACGATGGTGTGCGCCTGAGTGCCGAGCTTGCTCTCTATCGAGGAGTGAATGGTCGTCGGCGAGGGGCTTAAAGACGGAGAGCTGACTGCCGTGGTAATCATAGGTGTGGTGGAGATGACGGATGCAGTGTTTGTCGTACCTTTGAGGGGAAATGTTGAAGAAATAAAAGATATTTAAGAAAAAAAACAAATGTAAACTTCATTATGGGGTAAGATGGGAAACACCTTTTTTTCCAAACACACACACACACACACACACACACCTGTGAAAGACAGATTGGAGACGCTGGTGCTGGTGAGAGGCATCACTGGGTTTACAGTCAGAGTGGTGGGTGTGTTAATCGTTGGACTGCTCACAAGGCTCGCTGTGCTGGCCACCTGGACAACACAGATTTGCAAATACAAGTTATAATACAAACTCTAACAGGTAGTATTGTTTTGGTTTTGTGGTCAGTTTGTTTGTTTTTATTTTAATGCTCTTTATTTCCACTATGTAAATGGAAATCTTACGTACAAAGGGTAGGTACAATAAGCTATTGCTTCAGCCTACACCTTTTGGTTGCATGTATTACTGACCAATCAATGCATTTTGTCAGTCTCTTCTTTTTTTTTAAATCAACCAAATGAATAAATAAACTAACTAACAAAAAAAGAGAAAGGACTGAATGAGATGTGTGTTTGGCCGCAGCTACGAACACGCAAAATTTCCTCGACCTGTACAAAACTAACCCACAACAATCATCACTTACCAAGGGGCTACTGGGGGTAAATATGGTTTTGATGGGGGTGCTGCCTCCTCCGATGTTGCCGCTGCTGGGGGGGTTAATCCTCTTCTCCTTCTGCCGGCGATTGCAGAACCAGACCCGAATCACCTCCTTCTCCATGTTGAGCTGGTCAGCGATCATGGTGATCTCTTCAGAGGTAGGTTTTTGGTTCTGCTTGAAGAGGACAAAGACGCCAGGGACGCCCTGTCAGCATTGAGCAGTCTAAACCCTTCACTAACTCCACATCCAATTTACACCATGAAAAGTTTTGACATGTTTTCATAGATGGGGGGGGGGGGGAATCCTGAAGTCATCCTTGACACACAGTCTACTTCTCCACTGTGGATCTGTACGTTTTAAACAATCCCACTGTATCAACATATTAAAATATTACTAAATACTTCTGTTTTTAGGGCTGCACAATAAGCACTAGGCATGTGCACGGTTTCCCGGGTACTCGAGTACCCAAGTAGGCAATCTGCTAGTCAGTTACAAATTATTACCTGGTTAACCTAGGATTAGAGCACAGTCTAGCGTCAGATCAAACTACATAATCATGCCATGGTTCAGTTTTTCGTAGTGTTAAAACAGTTTCGGATCAAACAACATGGTTTTTTGCTGTGAAAAAGCATTTTTGGATCGAGCCTCGAACTTTCAAACCTTTTACGAGAATCTGTGGTGGTTTGCTTTTGGGGTAAGCCATAGGGAGGGAAACGATAGGTGTCATCAAGTCTGTTAGAAAATAAGCTTTCAGCCTACGAACATTAGGAAACCTGAGTTATTTCCTGAGACGATGTGAGACAGAGAGGAGCGTTGTCGCCAAAATGTAGTGTGGACTAATCAACAAGCACCGCTAATGACTGAAAAAAAAAAGAGTTTTCCCCTCCCCGGCTGCCTTGGAGGGGAAAACTTTTTTTTCCAGTAGAAAGATGCACATGCCCCATATAAGCATCTTAAACTCCAATCTCTACTCTTATTAACCACTTGATATTTTGTCTGACGACTCTGTGTGTCAGTAATGCGTCTGTCTCATCTGTTTGACGGACAGAGTCATTCTATTTTTATTGAAGTTACTCGAGTAAGACCAGGTTAGGTTACTTCAAATTACTCGAAATGCCCATGCCTAAAGCACCAACAGGTAACTCATGCAACAAATGTTTCCTTAATGGTAATAAAAACTCGTCAACATCGGAACTCAAGCCGTAGGAGTTTCTCACCTCCAGAAAGCTCTTTTCTAAGGCCACTCGGATGTTGGTCTCGATACTGGTCCTCTTCTTCCGTCTGCGGTTGAGTCCCTCTATGCCCATCGGGGAGCCCAGGGCACTGGGGCTGGACAGGCCCTGGTCAGATGTCAGGTTCTCTGCACAAACAGTACAGACACAAAGGAAAGGGAGGGAGGTAAAGACGAGGTACTGTCGAGACAAAAAAAAAGAAAAACGGCCATTGCCTATTCCACTTCACAAGAGCAGATGTGACGCCAACACAGGATACATTATGCAGAGTGAAATTATTATTTCCCTTAGGCCATTCATTTCAGCGTCACTCATTCAGGAGGGTTCAGGGACAAACCTGCATCATTGAGCCACTTTTCCAGCAATGGCTTGAGTTTGCACATGTTCTTAAAGCTCAGATTCAAGGCCTCAAAGCGAGAGATGGTAGTTTGGCTGAAATCGTTTCCATACAGCTTCCCCATGGCCAGGCCAACATCCCCCTGGAGTCAGAGAGAAAGAGACAGAGAAATATGAATTATGTAAATCTTATAAAAACACACATATTCAGGCCTGCCATTGTGGATTTTATTCAAATGTATTTCACAGTGATCAATGGGGCCCACAAAGAAAGAGCCCTGAAAGCAGAGAAATCCAGTCTCATACTATGGAGGGCTGAATGTCGGTGATGTAAGACAGGTAGCTGCAAACTGTCAGGACGAAAAACCTGATGTGTGGGCCAAAAAGGCAGATAAAGAAATACGCCTTTACCACAGCCAAGGGCAGTTCAGCTCGAACTGGAACAGTCAGTGCAGTGAATGAGGTTACACTAGAGTGCACATACGATTGTACACATTTTCCTATTACAATAAGAAAACACAAACAATAAAACTAAAGTTTAGCACCAGCGCCACACTTCATTGTGGCAAAGGCAGAAAAGGCTCCATCCTAGTGTTATATAGCGCGTACTAAGAAGTTGAACATGACAACACCCACATATGTTGATTTGCAAAGGAAGGAACTCTTGATAATAAATCTATTCATCCTACACACACCTGTGTGAAGCCCAGTTTGATACGTCTCTGTTTGAAGGTTTTGGCAAATTGCTCTAGCTCCTCCAGATCACTAGGCTCCTCCAGAGTCGGGGTATCCAACCGTTTGGGTGGTGTCTGACTGTGGGACAGGGACTGAATAGGTGTGGCTGCTGTTGTGCGGGTCGGAGTTGCAGGCTACGGAAAAGAGAGGGAGAAAAAAAAAGAGTAGAAAATACATCAGGCAAATCTATTAACACTGGCTTTGTGATGGGATTTTATTCATGCACCTGGATTACAGATGGGGAGGTGTCAGCGCTGCCAGAATAATTTTTCAGAGATTAAACGAGGTGCTTGCATCATTACCAACCTGAGTTGCAAGGGCGATGCTTGGTTGAGTCGGCAGGAGGTTAGCTTGGCTTTGAGGTAGTTGAGTTAGAAGACTCTGGGTTTGCAATATGCCTGCAGAGGGAAAGGCCGACAGGGCAGGAAAGATAAAAAGAAATGTTAACCTGCAATCTGGTACTTTGAATACATATCGCTCTCCTTAACTCCGCATCAACAATCAAGCACTGCAAGTGTTTTGCTCACCCTGTGGGGCCTGTGGTGACTGTGAGATGATGAACTGAGCGGACTGCAGCGGAGTGGCAATCGGGTGGCCGGGCTGAACCAGAACGAACTGAGGCAGACCTAGATTCTGCTGCTGTAGCTGCTGCCAAGAGGGGAATGTTAAGTCAAATCATACCAATCACACCAAATTCATACCTTACAGCAGGATAAACAGCATCTCTGCAACTTTGTAACTGACCTCACATGATTTATGTTTTGTTGTGGCATCATTACAACTAACTATATTACATCTCTGTCCAACTATACGTATGTATTTCTCCTTGTCTTACTCTAAAGTACATGGTATAGAAAATAAGGACAATAAATACAATGTTTACCAACCTATGGTGAACTTCTATTAGTTATTCACAAAGCAGTTGCTGTGTTGTCACTGATCTAAAACAGTTCCACATATATCCAGATGTCAATTAGTGAACAGCTGCCACATCTGTTTCTAGAAAATCAACAGCAGCTGATTCAAATGGTAAAATAATAAAAGCGGTTTTGAACGCCTGCATACAATTTGGAATTTTTGTTCCATTACAACAAAATTTACAGTCGACTTCATTCAAGATTTTTTGGGGGTAGTTTTATTGAAAAAGTATTTTAAGGGTTTGCAGAACCCGGAGAGATAGTGTCATACTTGAGTGATCTGGATGGGCTGTGACAGGGGCAGCTGGGTGATGGGTGTGGCTGCAGAGGCTGAGATGCTCGCCCCAGTGGTGCTGTTCTGCTGGCTTGCCGAATGCTGCACTGCAGCCAGGAGCTGAGCTTGGGCCTGTTGGATCAACAGCTGCTGATGCGCTGGGGTCAGGGTCAACTGGAGAGACAGACACAGTGGACATGGTGGACAGAGGAGGAGAGAAAGAGAAAAACAATAAGCAATGTATAGAGAAATCACTTTTTTCATAACTATTACAGACTGGATGAGTTAGTGTTGTCACAATACTTGAGTTTTGGTTTCGATACTCATGTGAAGTCGAACATCTAATATACCATATCTAATGCAATATCCTAGAAAAATGTGTGTTTTATAAAAGACTTGTGACACATTTTCCATTCTGGTCTTGACATGTTGGTTTGGAATCTGTCTTCATTATGTGCCATACGATAAGCACTTAATTCATTCCCTGCTTTCCCCACTTTAATAATTTTAGCAGCTGGACTGCAGGACGTAATGCTGTTGCCAACAGCTGTTTAAATGGCTGCTGTGGTTTTCTGACACGAACTAGACTACACCTCCAGTCTCTCTTCTTTATTATTCCAATTTTTGCACATCCATAGAAATCATGTGGAAGTGAATTCCCCACCACACTGAATATGTTCAGGTCAAAGGTTTATGTAAATTTGACTACTGAATTTAACTTTTCACAAAGGTATCGAAGTAGCATTGAAACTCCGGTTATCATGGCAACACTGAAGTAAAGCCGTAAGAGGCAAATGGAGAGAAGACTCATGCAGCTGAGCCAGGCACAAGTGCAAATGAGCATGTTGATGTCGTGTTCACATGCACGGTAACCATTCACTCCGCATTCAACCCGTCTGGTCTTCTCGACTAAGGCGCAGCCTCACGGAGAAGATGGATATGGGCACAGAGTGTACAGACACACAGACTATGTCCAAACACAACATGGCGTGGAGGACTTGGACATAGCCTGACAACCACGACGATGAGCAGACAGACAGGCAGAGGAGACACCAGCCTTAGCCACAGAGTCGGGGGCGAGCCATCGTTCTGTCGCCCCGGCTTTCAGCCAGGCTCGGTCATGTTCAGGTATCACTCCAGATGCATGACGACTATGACGAGGTTTTAACTCAAGGCAGTGAGGCAACAGGCCACTTACTCCAGCAATCTGTCCCCCGGCCAACATTAGCTGGGTTTGAGGCAATACGCTCTGCTGGACGGAGGTCGGAAGAGCACTCGAGTCTTCCGACTTAGACTAGTGGAGGTGAAGCAAAGAGGAGGGCTTAGAGGTGGAGATCTTCCTACAGGAATAACTGAGCATTGCTGACAGTTTGAGGTACGCTAGGTCAAACATCTCCTAGTTTGATGTCATAGCTTATCACCATAAAAATGACAAAAACTTTTGCAATGTGCACCTAAAAGACACAGTAAATAGGATAGGAGCAGAAACTAAAAGAATTCAGTGAAGGTAAAATCAAATCCCTGTACCTGTGTGGCTTTGTGAGAATGAGCCTTTAGTCTTTGAGCAGGGAGAGGAATTTAAATTAAAAAAGGAAGTGAGAAAGTGGGTATTTCAAATGTGCTGCAGCCTTCAGAGACAAGAAAAGTGGAGGGAAGGGAGGGGAGAGCCGAGATGCTAATTAAAATAACTGTTATGCAGTGCATGTAAATTCTGCATAGATTTGCATATTCTCGGCCATCTGTTTCCGAGCAACCGCAGAGCAGCTAATTAGCATACAGGGTTGATTAATCTGCCTTGTTGCCAGGCGACACCAGGAGAGCCTGGCTCATTTAAATGAACTCTCTCTCTGCTTGTGCGTGTGTGAGCGCAGATGAGCATTCCTACGTTCAAACTTCATTTCATTCGACCACAATTAAACTGCATCACTAAAGCCGAACAGTCGCTTCTTGGCGTCGTCAACAGAAACAAAGGAAAACAAAAAAGTTACTTGTGGATTAGTAGTGCGTGTGTGTGTGTGCCGAGTGTTACCTGTTGGAGGAGGGCTTGTGCGTGTGCATTTGTGATTGCACTTGTGGGCAAGGTCTGCCTCTGAAAGTCCAATCCATTGATTTGGATTCCTGAGGACAGAAATACAGGTAATGAAACGTGCTGCGTGGTTAAATGGGCATTTACGCTCTTATTGTTTCAACACAGAAAAAAAAAAAAGAGGAACACAATACTACAACACAACACCAGAAGTTTACATCAGAAAAACCAAACAGTTGTCAGGTGCAAAGGAAAACTGGTTAAAAACATGTTTGTTTTTGTAAATGACAACGTATGCAATGACAGTGGTGATCCGTTATCGTTATAAAAGCTGCTGTATGAATCTGTACAAATGCAGGCTGGTGATTCATCACAGAAATAAATATTAACTATGGGCGTGCACAAGAGTGAAAAGCATACAAGATCATTAATATTTACTCAGTTTTATATTACTGTTGTGCATTAATGATTGAGCACCAATTGTCCAGTGTTCACCCAGAGTCTGATTATGTGCATCACAGAGTGAGACAGAGCAGAATTAGTGAGAGATATTCAATAGGCACAAGTGATGGAAACAGCTCTCTGTGGGGGAAACACAAGGAAAAACTGCTCATGAGGATTTTGGAAAAAGCTGCAATCACTTTTGTTTTTTCAAGAATGACCCAATAAGACAAAAAGGTGAACAAGTAGTGAGCTTTTTTCAGGTTTTAGCCACAAGAAATTGCCATGAATTAAAAAAAAAACCTGTTGAATGAGGAGGTGGGTGGCGCTGAGACGTCAGGCAAAAAAAAACAAAAAAACAAAACAAGAAGGCGACGAAGAAGAAGCAAAACAAACAAAGAAGGTGGAGGTCACTCACCGGTGCTCCCGTCACCACTTTCCATTGCACATTTAGTAGTTTCTGACTGATTATTCACTTTAGCATCTGAAAGAGCCAGACAGAGACAAGACAGTGAGACACACTCACAGCTTCTACCTGAGGGATCTGAGAGCGTGAGCGACTGAGCGGTCTCACTTTTGTCACCTGAACAAAACACATCCCATTCTCCACGACGAGAGCATTTCAAATCATGTTCAGCGCCAGTCAAAGCAGCAAAACAGCATTTAGCGACGAAAACCACCAGAACAAAACCCGGTTCGATCACAATCACAAGTCACAACAGCAAGCAACAACAAGAAAAAAAACACAACAACGGTCATTTCACTGTGGTGCAATAAACACTTATGTGATAAACAGTACCACATCAGACTTTTCTGTCTCACAAAACTACAACAACAACAACAAAACCCAGCTGCGCTCCATCACAGTCTCATCAAAAAACTCACCCACTCTTGCTCCACCTGTGTTTTCCAGCATGGTTGCTGAGCCTATCAGAGAAAATTGCCTCTGCCGGGCAAACCCACCAACAGGGTGTCCGGCAGTCTGTTCCTGTTCCTCCTCCTCCTCCTCCTCCTCTCTCCTTCTCCTTCTCCTTCTCCTCCTCCCAGTCCTTGCTCTCTTCACTCTCTACTGGTCAGCGGCGAGCAGAGTTCAATGCAACACACACAGACACAGTGGCACTGTCCACCGCACGGTTCGCTGAACAACACTGGGATACGCACACTGTGAAAGCCAACAGGGTTTTTAGGCAAACAGCTCTCCTTCCTTCCCTCACTCTGCTCTCCCTCTCCTTTCTTTTCTTATAGCTCTGCCACTCTCTCTTTACTGTGCCTACTTTGCACTCCCTCTCTCTCTCTCCCTCTCTCTCTCAGTCTTCTGCCTCTCTCTCGCTCGTGTGCCAAAATTGTCTGTACTTCTGAAAAGTTCACCCTCCTCCCTCTCTTGCTGGAATGAAACAAACGACAAGTGCAGCTGGCGGCCTCCTCCAACTCTGCCGCCGCCCCCCTCCTCCTCCTCCTCCAACCCCCCCACTCCCCCCCTCAAACCCACCCCACCCAACTCTATAATGAAGCATAATCAGTATTCAGCTGATTAAAGCCGTATGCAAATCTGCCTCTGCCTCGTTAGCAATGCAAGGCTTTGAAGTCCTGCGAGCAACGCATTTCACACCGGGCTCTGAAAGCTTTCTGCATAATTTAAACCCCTATAAATATTTATCAGCTCATTAGCATATTAATTGGATGGCTTTTGGAGGACGATAAAAAAAAAAAAAAAACAGGGGAATAAGGACGACACAGAAAAGGGGGAAAGAAAAAAAAAGTGCTCAAACTAGCACTTGGCGCAGCAGAGGGAGGGAAGGCAGCAGCACAAGGCCAATTATTGTGCAAGTGCACGGCTAAAAAGTAATTAGCTAAGAGCAGGTAACAGGCTGAAGATATCCCAGAATGCAGTGTGAGGCCTGTCGGCGGTGGTCTGGGCATGTTAGCAAAGGCAGACTGCATTAATGGAATGTCTTAGGCCGCTCGCTCAGAGAAAATCGCCAGGTTTCATGGAGACCGAGCCCAACTGCTAAAAAGGGAGGAGGGGGGTGGTGGTGAGGGGGGGTTATGAGTGGGAGGGGGACTCGCTCAATCGGAAATAAATAACTCCACATTAATCCACCAGAAGCCTGTCATTACAGCGAGACCCCCTGTGGCTAAAGCATTCCACAGCGAGTGACTACAGAGAGTGGGTGGCGGGCTGCGGCTGCCTATGTTTATGAAGTGTTTGGGGATTAGCATATTTAGATTAGCTTTACATTCCATTAGTATTTCATTTTGGAGTCCTTTTAAATTCATTTCCAGCAAGCTCCGAGAGTTGATACAGTGTGGGGTGGGGTGGAGTGGGGTGGGGAGGGGGGGGGGGACAGTTGGCCCCCGCCGCCACACAGGTGTCCCATGAACCAGAAGGACCGGGACAGGACAGGAGTGTCTGGCTGTATTGCGGGCGACAGAGGAAGGGGCTCACCGACTGGAAAATCCAACAACAACTGCTCTAATCAACTTCTTGACTTATCCCACTGCCAGGACAAAAAACCATTTACATACTAACCTGAGCAAATCAAACAGCGCCGAGAGGCCAGACGGAGACTTCAACACACATGCACGTACTGAAAAACCAGCACGCACACCTTTATCATTCAGCACAAGGACATCCATGAAGAAGAAGTGTGCAAAAGCCCCATGAGATGAGTTCAAGTACCCCTGCATTTGCCACTGCTCATCAAGTTTCCACTCAAGTTTCATCTTGACAAGTTGTTTTGTCTTTGAAGATGTCTGGAAATAGTGAAAAAATACCTTATCTTAACTCCTCACATAATAAGTTTACTGTGATATATAAGGCACAGAATGAAAAGCAGTCTAAACCGAACACTTGAGGGTGTGGAACCATTACATTGTTGGCATTTTTCTAGAAAAAAAGAAAGAAACCTGACTTCAAACTACTGTTAAATTATTCAAATATTTGTTATTTAATTCTCTGTCAGTCAACTAATCTCTTAAATTCTTTAGCTTTACATATAATCAGATAAACATGGATACGGTTGTGCTTGCTTTCCCTTTTTTTCATGCAATGCATAACAATCCTAGAATTTTTTGATTAGGTATGCTCTGTGTTTTTTTTTTCTTTTTTCAGTAAGTTTGGATGGAAATTCAAACCACAACCACTTGTCAGAGGACGTAGTTTGAGTTTTTACTCAGTTATCCTTTTGAAATACCTTGCTTGTGGTGTGTGACTTGACTTAAAGCAGAAGTGAGTGATATATTTGTGTTAATATAAGTCTTAAATAGTTATATCTTCCGACAGCAATCACTTACATAGAGTGTTTGGACTGAAACACGGGTCTGTCAGTCCCTCTGCTCTGCTCTGAGCCGAAGAGAAAACATTTATCATATCCTACAGTTTTTATCCAATGAGGAGAGAGAACGGCATGCAGGGCTGTGTGTGCAGCTGTGTGTGCAGCCAAGGAATGTGGTGACGTAGCGACGAGGACTGTTATGGTGCGTTCAAGGAAACTCGTATTTTTCCGACCGTGAAGTGGTACCAGTTCGATCTGGTACGAGTTCACCGGTCGGAAGTTACGAGTGGCCGTTATAGTGACTTTCACCGGTAAAACAGGTCGGAAAAACATGAGTGGGTTGCCTGGAACGCTACAAAGTCGTAAGTTGTGACTTGAAGCTGTAATTTACGATTTCAAAAGCCTGCCTGGAACGCAGCATTAGCGAAAACGACCGGATCACTCACTTCTGCTTTAACTGTTGTTTCTCCTGCGTGATCTGTCTGTTATGGTAGTTCATTATTATGCTAGAAAAATATCTTGCAACCCGTTTGTCATTTGAAAAACTCAAATATACAGATTTATTTTATGTAAACACAATCTCTATCTTTTCAAAACTGCAAGACACTTCAGAAGTTTGTTTGGAAATCACTGATGTAAACGCTAAATGAACATCACACACAGTCCATATCAGTCGTCTCCACTGTCCGTCTCCTTCAAACAACACAGTGTTTAGTTTAGCTCCACCCTAGTGTTTGCCAAGGTGTCTACCACAGAGTATATACAGTTGGCACACTCGTGTAAAATATCTGAGAGGGGTCATCTGAACAGCGAGTCTGTCTTAATGACCTCTTCAACAATCGCTTCATGCAACCAAATGAGAAAACAAAAAAGGGAGATCTGAATGCGAGGGGCAGTTATCAGCAGTGCTCTTCAACACATGTACAGTTACTTGGTTGAATGGTTTGCAAAACCCTGCTGTGGAACAATGCATAATACAAATATCCTGTGAAGAGAATTTTAAATAGGTATCTCATTAGGACTCTAATATGGGAGGGCTGACTGAATACTGCAGAGCTGTTAATGCCAGTGTAAGGATTCAACATAAGACAGGGCAAAAACTTAATTAACACATTCACATTCTGCCCTGATACCTACAATACCGTATATTCTTCATCTTAAACACAGGACACATCAAGAAGACCCGACTGAGAGCGATCAGGATGTGTGGTCACGACAGATTATCTGTCAATTTGAGGAAATTAACAAGCAAAAAAAAAAAAACACATCTCACTCTTTTTAACGCAGAGTCACAATGAATATCCAAACTATTTTAAATGTCCTTTAATACTAGTCAATACATTAAACCAAGAGCATCTGACCAGCAGAGAGCACAAACAGTAACGCTGAGCTGCAGCACAAATGAACAAAACACAGAGTTCAGTGTAATCTGATGAACAGTAATGGGGCTAAAATCACTGTAAGCTACTGTGGTATCTCTTGGGTGGTCATTAGTCGACTGTCTACAGGCTAGGTGGAAAATTCAATCTAACTAAATTAAAGTGCTGTTTCTAGGGGGAGGTGGCGAGAAGGAATATGCAACCACTTCCAATCAGCGCATGCAGGGGTCAGCCATGATTCACTCCTACAGTTTGTTTGGTGCAGCGGAGCCTGAATTCACATGTAAATTCACCACTGAGGACGCCGATATTAGCATTAACTGTTGGGTATTCATGTGCAATTTGCAATAGCAAAGTACAGCACGTTTCTTTTTCACACTTTAAAACAGGTTCCTCAATGAGTATCGCATTAAACAGATTGCTGTACTCTGCCACTTCGTCTGACACATTACTGCATCTGCACAAGACTGTTTTTACGCCTTCTTTTAAATAGTTTTCAAAGCATTTCATAAAATCTGGCAACTGTTTAGTAATGCTCATTGTAATGGCAGACACATGAGAGTCATCAGGAACAACAACATTGCAATTGTTGCTCGGTAAATCCAGCAACTTAGGTCATCCACCAATCGTAACGTACGCTCTGTCTGCTTACAACATGCCCTCAGTTTGGAGATCATGTCGCTACATGTTGATGTAAACTTGGATCCGCCCATAGACCTATAGGTACTTTGCATAACTGGGCACAGACACAAGTACTCGGTCGGACAGCTTTTTAACAATAGAGACAAATTCTTTAGTCACATGTCTTACTTATTCTGCTGTATGAGATATTCTTCTTTTACATTGTTTACCCAGAGAAGACTGATCATTTTACTCCAGATAAGCCAGAAACGTGTAGTTATCTGTTTAAAGCACACCATGCTGCCCTTATTAGTTATGATTTTCTTCTTCAACTGTGAGGAAGCTTGTGTGACTGGAGCCTTCACGGAGGCCTCCTCTGTACTTTGAGATGGCATGTCCTGAATTTATTACTGCAAATGATGCATTATTCATAACAACTGTGTTTACATCAATGAATATTCATGATGGAACTACAAGGCTGGAATGAGGGTGGAACTGTAAAACTGATTAAATGAGAAAAGTAGTCTAAGTGTGGGGATGACAGAATTATTCCTCAACTAGTCTTTAAGTAGCCGAGTTTAACAAGTCAATTATTATTTTTCATAAAAGTGAGACAATTTTTTTAGACAGTGACTCTAATGTTACAAAACGCTAACAAAGACAAAACTTTTAAGCATTTAATGAGTATTAATGCACATACAGGCCCTAGAATCTTAAAACAAAGGCTAGTATTTCTCACGAATGTCTTCCAAACTATCAAGTAATCTCCTGTAATGTTATCGTAGCCTGTGATTCCCCTTGTAGTTGTAACAATGCAAACAGGGAATGCATTTAGTGTCTTTGGGTGATGTAGACTGTATTTACATATCAGGCAGAGTTGATTATTAAAACAAAACCAAGCAAAAAAAAAATCACAACAACATACAGCTCCAATCGATATCCACATTTGACTTGCAAAAGTAATGTTATGCCTTTGTCAGCAGTTTTCTCCCCGCCAAAATTAACAACATGCATCACCGTCCCGGTTAGTCATCAGCATCTATTCTTGCACATGGTTACACCTTAGAGAAGTCACACATGGGCACCAATGCAACTTGAACTGCTATGACAAAAAGTATCAGTGATTATTATTAGAAAACAAACACACACAAAAACACCCACCACCACCACTGTGTAGTGCTTGCAACTGCAGACCTCAGGCTGCTTCATTTAGCTACATGTGTTTTTTTAACAGTGCTATCAAGCTGTGTCTTGCCCAGCCGTGAAACCGGCAGAGTGAATAGTAAGAATGCCCTGCCTGTTATTATTGTGGCCTTCCGGAAGTGGGCCTCACTACCCCTCCCTGTGCCTGGAGGAGGAGGAGGAAGAGGAGTGGGAGGGGGATTACACAGGTACAATCTTTGTATTCAGCAAACACCGACTGGGTCAACACGCCTGCTAACAACGACGTAAAAAATAACGAACTTGACTATGAAGCAAAGTTTCCAGGAGCGATTATTAAAGTTGTATAAATGAATTAAATCCTCAAATGAGGTGGGTTAACAACACCAGCAGCAGCACCATCCCGATGCCAGCTCGACCACTACTTCTATTACTCCCAAGTTTAAGAAAGTACTCGGCCCAACTTCTAACTGCAGGCAAAACACTTGCAACACAATAAAATCTTCATCATCTCCGCATTATAACTCTATTATTGCATTATTTCGGCGGAATTAAACGAACGAAAACCCCAAAAAAGTTCAAAAGAAAAGCGTCCAAGCCAAGTTTGAGAAGGAGAAGAAGGAGGCAGCAGCCAGTTAGCCACGGGCAATTTGAATACACGAGGGCCAGATTTGTTTTTTCTTTGATTAAACCAGAAGTGGGGTTTTTTTTAACAGTCTTTATCGTCACGAAGCGCTGTGTTGTGTTGTGTTGACATGACACGAGCTCTTCAGCGGCTGATGGAATATGCTGAAGTCCGCACTCTGGTTGAGGCAGGCCCGCATGAATAACACAACAGGCTGCTGCTGCTGCTGCTGCTGGGGCTGGTGGTGGGGCTGCTGCCGCCGAGAGAGCACACAAAAGGCTGGGGCAAAAAAAGAAAAGAAAAGAAAGAAAGAAAGAAAAAATGCTCCGCTATAAATTTTACGTCGAGCTGTGTAGTGTACACACACAGGGAGCTGACACTGTGTGTTCAACAAAAGCCAGTTTTTTTCTCCTCCCCACTACAGCATGTTTTCGTGTTTTTCGACCACCACCGCTACCATAAAAATAGCGTTTGCATAAAAATAAATAAATAAATTTAAAAAAGGGGGAAAGAAACAAGCGAACAGCCACTGCCCGGGCCGGGGTCGGCTGGCTTTGCTGGCTTCGCCGAGAAAATGAATATGCAAACCTCTTTCAAAAGCTTCTTCTCCGCTGTGCATCAACACAAAGCCAAAGCGGGTTAGCGGCGTGAGCTAACAACGCTAGCCCCCCGCTCGCTCGCTAGCATCCCCGTTTCATTTCAATCAACCTGCCCGTTAGTCAGAAAAACATCTAAATATGTCACACAGGAACCACGAAGTCACGTCGCCGATTACTAATAAAATATGCTAAACTGTATTTGTCGGCAGAGGTATGAATATGTAGCGGCGTAGGGCTACAGCACGTCTAATCACACAAAGGGGGGGAGGCATGTTTCCATGTAATTTGCCGTCGCACTGCAATAGCTCGTTTCCTCCTCTGTCAAATTACAGTTGGCTGAGCTGAGTGTAAAAAAAACTAACGCGGAGCTCAGCGGCAGCCCGGTGTTGTTGTTAGTCGGTCTGCGTTTTTTAATCTCCATTCCGTTTATCATAAATTGTGAGTATCACAGTTTGAATATGAGTATGAATATGTAAAATGCTGTAATCATTACCTGGTCCTGAACTCTCATCTTGACTCGCTGCTCCTCCGTCCGCCATTTTGAATATTTAACCCGAAATCCCAGCCCTGAGCCTGCCTGTGACACACACACATACACACACACACACATATAGCCTACACACACACACACACACACACAAAGAGAAAGAGAGGGAGGGAGGGAGACACACATTTACACATACACACACACACGGGCCTGGGTAAAGTAGAGGGTGGAGTGTGTACTACTGGGTGTTGTTAGCTGTAACTTATTTACATACTTAAATAATCATCTATCTTTTACTGCCCAAGAGAGGACATGGGTGGATGCAACACAGACAGCAACAACAACAACAACAAACAAACAAACACAAAAACAACAATAATAACTTTTAATTAATCAATAACGCTAGACAAAAGGAGCTGTTGTCAAATAAAGTTTAATTTATTTCAACAGGCAAACAGGACACATTTGCTTCTCAAAGTGTGTGTGGGTGTGTGTGTAGTGTAGCATACAACAAAACACTATGCATCTGTAAAGGGACATTATCGCCATCATCTTTATGTATGACTCAGATTCAGACAAATTATGAGTCCTCAATGTAATTCAAATGGCACAAAAGCCGGTTGAGTTTTGTTTGTGATGAGAAAAAAAAACACAGTAGTTGCAGCACAGAATTTAAAAAAAAAATCATATTATCATGAATCAGCATTACAATAATAATGGGATAATATGAATGTTGTATATGTGTTTTGTTTGTCACATATGATAACCATGGTTTTTATTTATTTTATCAAGTTTCATTGGAATTCCTAGATCATTCATTCATTCATTCATTTATTCATTCATTGTTTACAAAATAGATGCTGCATAGTCTACTCCATGTTCCTACGAGTCCAGAAACCACATCATAAAAAAAAAACAGAGAGTGAAATGGACATCTTGTTGGTGACCTCACCCTGACCAAAGAACAGAAATTTCACATCTGTAATATGCAGGGATGTGAAGTGAAGACGCGTTTCCGTTTATCCCAGCCACTTCCTGCATTTTGCCCATTCAGATATTCAGCATATACAAAGATAGCCTTAGATTGCATCACCTTCTCTGACTGTCACCTTCTCTGATTGACTCAAGCAGTGAGTAGATCGATTAACCGTTGTTAAAGTTGTTAATTCAAAGGACTGCACCAGCAGTTTTGCATGTTAGCCTATATCGTATGAATTCATATTAACTCGTGATTTGATGATTTCATAACTCCAAGGTTTAATTAGGCTACCTAATGGTTAATGGAGCAGTGAGGGAGACCTACATTCAGTGCATATCACCTAAGCTGATTAAGTGCCAGTTTGATGGGGAATTTGGACCTTAAGCACAATACCAACTGTAATAGGGAAGCATTATTATCAAATGATGTGAACCAATCAATGTGGCGACTGGCGAAGCCTTGTGTCAACATTAAGTTTAATGCCCGACAACTGCAAACAAACAAACAAAAAAATTGAATAGCAGAATGGCAGAGAGGCGACCTGTCAGTATTAGTCCGGTTCAGGGTGGTGTCAGAGGGGTTAACATGGACTAGGCAGCTAATATTTGCTCTGGGAAACTCTCACCATAGTTAATCTTGCACAGCTTCACACAGTCACACAGAACTGACTGGAAAGCAAGAGGCAGCACTGGGGCTGTTGACAAAGTATCTAAAACTTTTTAACGATAAATCAAAACAAGATTAAAGAGTCTTAAACTTGTGACCCCAAACCAGTGAGCCACTGACAGAAATCAAGTTTGAAAACAATCAAGCCGCTGTGGATTTAGAGAATAAAATAGGTAAATAATAAAGTGATAATAAAAAGGCTATTTTGATGTTGAAAGTTTTTAAACTCAATACTGAAGAAGCTTCTTGGATGAGACATGAAATGAAAACATCCTCCTTATTCACAGGCCAAGTCCAGCTGCCTTTAATTCATCTTCTCTTGGATTCATGTCACTGCTTTTATTTTCAGTGTTTGAGTTCCTTGAGGTTGAGTGGATTTCTTTCTTTTTTACTCTTGCTGCCAAAGTTACTACTTACTTTGTTTTCAGAGAAAAGATTAAGATGTTAATGTTTTGACTGGTGACCTCCTCCAAAAATACATATCCATTGTGTCTGACTATCTAACTGCATCTATTTGGAGCCTCTTGGCACAGTTCGGATGACTGTGATTTTTCACTAGATTTCCTGTAAACTTCCCAAAGAGATCAAATGATCAACATTTCACAAAAATAAGAAAAATACAAGTGAAATAGTAAAAAAAATAAAAATTGATAGTAAATAAATGTAGGCTACTGTATATCTGGTGACTATGTTTTCTCCTCACATATTAGACAACCCCTCAGATTTTGTGTTTACCAACCTTTGGGCTGACTGTCCTGGTTGGGAACCACTCAACCTGCATGTAGATGATCATATCAGCATTAAAACTCCAGTTTAACCAGCTGCAACTGTAAAACCAGCAGTAAAATGCTGCTCAGACACACTGACTCCAGTCACAGAGGACATAGCTACTGTGCTAAAAACAGCGGCTTAAACGCAGGGCTTCAGCATTGTTGGACTTTTACTTCAGAATCTGAATAATTCTTCTATCGTTGTTTAAGAGCAAAACATTATTAGTGTGGTGAAGCTTACAATGAAAACACCCTTTATACTTATTTTATATAGGATAATCATGGAGGCAAGTGGTGACAGTTTTGCTTTGAATTGCAGCTTTCAGTGCAACACTGCAGCCTGCAGGTCAAACTGAGCACAACACCAGGTGGTGATACAGATGCACTGTATACAATGTTAAATGATTTATTTAATATTCACTTTATTGTTGTTGTTTTAATAAACTTGTGGTTGTGATTAGTTTGACACCTCTGATTATCCGTGGATGTACTATGAGCATTATGTCCTAATCATATCATATCTATTTCACATGTTTCATTTTTATTTTATTGTAATTTTTAAAACTTAAAAGCATGAAAATGTTCAGTCATTCCCATTGCCATTCTGTACATAGACTTTAGATCAGTGGTTCTCAACTGGTGGGTCGGGACCCAAAAGTGGGTCGCGGACCCGTTCTGGATGGGTCGCGGACAGCTGGTCAAAAAAGTAAATAATATTTAATGCACATCTGATGTTGGACATGTCTTTTATTTTGAAAAATAACTTATTTTGAAAGGCACACGAGACACGTGAACACATGCAGTTGTAATGGTCCTCCTCAGTTTCTTATTATTTGCTCCATTTGCTCTGAATGCAAAGATATCAGTTTCTTATTAACGTGGCCTGAATGCAGTGAAAATACCTTGTTTTGTGGGTCTTTATTTTGTGCAATTTGATATTTATTCACTTTTGTGAATATGCTCTGAATGCAGAGATGCATTAGAAGTCAAATATATCATTTTGTTGGTCTCCATTTTGTGCAGTTTGATATTTTTTATTCACTTCCGTATATGCAGTTGTCATGGTCCTCCTCAGTTTCATTCATGTGCCCTGAAATGCACTTTGCTCAATAAAGAGCAAAATGAGTTTTTAAAGGCTTAAAAAATATATATATCTTGGTTTGAATTCTATAAAAGTGGGTCGCGACTTAATGACCATGGGAAAATGTGGGTCCCAGAGTGAGACTAGTTGAGAACCCCTGCTTTAGATGGATAGAGCACAAAAGCATGTTAGGATAAGATCACTTGTGTTTGATTTGGACACTGCTGCATTTGTGTGTACAAATGCTAAGACAATGATTTTTACAACAGTGAACTGTTCTGTATTAACATATTGAGAGATAATTATTAAATAACTAACCACAAGATGTCTACTAAGATGTAATTTCAAGAAGCTATAAGGACATTTAAGAACTTTTTATTGTACACTATTATAATCAAAACTAGGCTACATTATATTGTATTTTTTTTATCTGTTTATCCAGCAGGGTCTTTGCGTGTGTGATCCACAAGAGGAAATATAGCTATTTAGTACACACTGCTACACACCACTGTCTGAACATCTACATATTCAGCGTGTTCTACAGCACGTGACTTTCATGTTCTGTTTGTAGATATATAATGAATGTGGTTACAATAAATCTATCCATCATTGATCAATCAATAGTTTGTGAGTTTGTGAAGTGTAGATCCTCCTTTTTCTCTAACGAGCAGTTGTAATCAGGAGAAAAGCAGATCAGTCATTGGCCCTAGCTCTGGTCACATGTGACCTATATGTTGACTTATTACCTGGAAGTGTCAACGTCTCTGTACCTGTGAGTTCACCGTGAAGGTTAGGCGAGCTCTCACTCCTGGACTGAGAGCATCAATTTCTGATTCTTATCAGTGGCTGGATGTTTTAATCCTCTTCAGCAATGATGACAAACAGGCAACTGGGATGGCGAAAGCTTTTTCTAATATTTACAGGTAGGTTTTATGTTCATTATTTCTCTTTTCTGTGAACCACTGCCACACCTTTGTGGGATTATAACCTGTGTTAATCATTAATCCAACAGTCTCCTTCACAGCCGGAAGTAAGATTGTGTTTTACTCGAAAGAAACCTGCACGGAAAACCATTAATATCATTTATATTTATCAATTTGTACTGTTAAAACGACAATTCATATTGAATTATAATTTAATTGAAATTTACATAAATATCAGTTTCACTCTGCCCCACAGTTACATGTTACACAAACATAGGCCTATGTCTTTCATATTAGTAAAATAAATTGGTTATCCACTATTACATGTTTCTATTTGTTTCAGTACTGCCCTGCTGCAGGAGCTTACAAGTTTCTATCCCAGTGGGAGAATATGAGGCTGCACGAGGAGCCGAAATTACCCTCACCTGTTCCTTCGTCCCAGCCCAACCAGTAATCAACACAGTCATCATCACATGGGAAGCGTTCTCTGACAATGAAAATGATCCAGTGGTGAGAGGTTAAAATAACTAGCAGCAATATGTGTGATGTACAGTGTTATTCTGGTAAAATGTGATTTTAAACATGAGACTTAGTTAACTCAGCCGAGGGCCACTCAGAGTCTCAGCTTGCATTTGGAGCCTAATAAAATTGTAACAGAAAGTAAAAGAGTGTGAGAGACATGAGTGATTAACAGACAGGCATAATGTCCCTGACTTAGTGCTTTATGACGTGTGTGTGTGTGGATTACATGCAAGAGCAGTTATTTTGACCCAGTAACCCAAATGTTGTATGAAAAAAGAAGAAGATGAAAGTGACGTCAAGTCAAAAAAAAAAAAAAAACAACTTTAATTTAGTATTTTTTCTTGTCTCTATAGATTAATTTCACATCAATACTGTGATGGCATATGTGACATATGACGTGTGTTTTTTTCATTGCCAGCAGATAGTCGCAGCTATCAGAAACTGGGATAAGGCGTATACATGCCACAGTATCCATTTTCTTTCCGAGTTCTCCAGGTGGCAAAACCGGGTTTCTCAAAATTGGGATATTTACATGAACAAACACAAAAACGAGATACTCAAATCCGATCATTACCAGGAAACTCAAGTCTTTGTAAACAAACTCACTGTCACTTCTTTATATGGACAATAGAAACTTCCTGAAATGGATAGTCATCCACTGCAGTAAAATGAAAGAGTTTGCAACATACCCATGCCGGTACATTCTGGTGTAGACAAAAACATTGATAAGATAAACAAACAAATCACAATCTGTAATATGGGGTTTATACAGTAAAAGCAATATCACATTTAAGGTTGTACTGAATATCAGCACAGGTCTGGCTTTTTTCTGTGCTCAGTCTATGGTCTTGTAGTAGCCTACAGTAGGCCTAGTTTATGCTCAGACCACAGTCATAAAGATGATCAGTAGCCTACAACACACCACTCTATATATCTATAATACTGAGCAGATATCTGTATAATCTATGTTGTTTGCGTTTCAGAAAAAAATTGCCACCTACTTCAATGCAGATCAGATCGACGTTACACCTGCTTATGAAGGTAGAGCCTTTATGGATGTCGACTTAATCAAACGTGAGAGCACACTACGCTTGACCAAGTTGACCATGCAGGACAACCGACGTTACCAGTGCGAAGTCCTAATCCCTGGAGACGATGAGGGAACACAAGCTGCCACCACTTCCCTCTTGGTCCTGGGTGAGAATTGGCCACATTAAACATCGGCCCCATTAAATAAGAACACTTCTCAGAGACGTAACTTCCCTTCTTTGTTTTCGTATAGTTGCTCCCTCTCAACCGATCTGCAGCATTAATGGAAGAGCAGAGTACTGGCACAACATTAGCCTCACATGCAAGTCTGAGGAGGGGTCCCCAACACCCACCTATCAATGGAAGAGCTTCAGCGTTGAAAACAATCCGAGGGCATTTCCCCCTAAGACAACTGAAAGTATGCATTTAAACCATCCTCTGCAGCTGAAGAGTTTATTTCCCTTTGATGACAGAATTTATCTTCATCAGCACTGTTTGCTCTTATTCTTCTGATTATTTTGCAGGGGATGGAGTCCTATCTCTCTTCAATATTTCAAGAGAGACGTCAGGGTTCTACATTTGCACATCAACAAATCGAATCAGTTCTGCCAGCTGCAACTTCACCTTAGCTGTGATGCCTGGTGAGTGTTTTTTAGATTGTGGGCTTCACCTATTCAGGCTGGTGTAAAAAAAAAAAAACTCAATGTACATTACACTTTCAGCAGCACTGTGAGCATTTATCCACTAAAAGAGCTCAATGGAGAAAGACCTAGACTGGTCCTGGAAGCAACCATAACTAGATGTGGTAGGGCCAGGCTACTCTGTCTTAAAGCAGAAGTAAGCGATCCGGTCGTTTTGGCTAACTTCCTGTCAGCCGATGGAGTTAGCAGCCCCCGCCCTCGTCCCTACGGCACCACATTTACGCGCATCCCTTGGCTGCACACACAGAGAGGACCGCCCCTTTATGCCGTTCTCTCTCCTCATTGGATAAAGGTTGTAGGATACAAGGAAAGTTTTCTCCTCGGCTTACAGCAGAGCAGAGTGACTGACAGACCCGTTACGTGTTTCAGACCAAACACTCTATAAGTGATTGCCGTCGGAAGATATAACTATTTAAGACTTATATTAACACAAACATTCCGCTTACTTCTGCTTTAATTAGCCTAATTCTCAATAATTTATATGTTATACGTCCAAGTACAACTACCCCCTGCATGAAAGCTGTGTAATCTTGGCTGCTTGCTGTATAAGTGTAACGGATGTGCACTCACTCCACCCATAAAGGACGTGCTAACTTATTTGCCAAGCGGTTGTCAACCTCTTGGCGAAGCGGTTAGCATCGTCGCCTGACGTGCAGGAGATCAGGGTTTGAACCCCACCTAGGGCAGGCCGTGAGAAACCCAACGCAGAGGGCCAGATATGATCATCGGCTACATAAGCACACAAACAGGGACTACCATCAGCCAATGAGGATGTAGACTCATTTGTCATTTGCAGCCTAACATGATGTAGCCTATTGCATATTTAGTAGTTTTACACGTTCTCATATTAAAATAGCCTGCCGGCCATTTCAAACAACTTATCTAGCTAATTATAGCTTGTAATGATAAAACATTGGCAAATTTGGCTACAGAATGATCACTTGTTGGCTTGGCTAGCACATTTGTTAGCATCTAGCTCCTCATCATGGAGCTTTAGGTTGGTGTCCCTTGATTGTCTATCTTTGACTGGATATTTCAGTGACAACAACAACAAAAAAAGAGATTTCTTTTCTAACCACAGGTCATACTATTTAGTGTAGGCTACTGTTCAAAAAATGTCCTGTATTCTGTGACCATGTCATGCTAATGGAAATCAATAGTTGGAATAGAAGCCTGATTTACAGAGAACTAGACTCAAATTTGGAAGTTCAAAATAGCTAACGAAGCTGTAAATGGTGGCTAAATGGGGATCTCAGGTTTGGACTACGTAGGCCTATTCTAAGAAAACCCCATGTCTTTCTTTTCACCTTTTTCTCCAGGTGGTGGAAATGAGGCGTCCGTTGCAGCTATAGCCGGAGGAGTCGTCGCAGGTGTCTTGGTTCTGGGGATTCTCATCTTCTGTTTCTGTCGGAGAAAGGGAAAAAAGGACAAGCATGTCGAAGGGTATGTAGCCTACTGTATGATTCTGTCACTCAAAATTGCCACCGACAATTGGTTTGGTAGGTGTATTGATTATAAGTATTACTGTGTGTCTGTTAGTGCCACCGGGGGTGTGCAGTATTATGACAGAGACGAGCAAGAAGATGGAGACCAGTACGTGGATGACAAGTCAAACAGCGAGACGAAGCAGTCCAGGCAGTACGAAGACAAGAGCACTGTTCCTCAAAGCTACGTGAGTGGAGGACCAGATGGACACAAGTTTGATGATGATCAAAACAGTCACTACAGTGGTCAAGGAAGGAATGATGGCAAAGGCAGTGACATTGACTCTCAGCGCTATCGTGATGACCAACATGATCGTGATCGTCTTGATGATCAACGCGGTCACTACAGCGGCAGTCGCGATCGACTTGACGATCAACGGGATCGTTACGGTGGCAGTCGCGATCGCCTCGATGATCAACGGGATCGTGGAAGTCGCGATCGCCTCGATGATCAACGGGATCGTGGAAGTCGCGATCGCCTCGATGATCAACGGGATAAATATCGTGGAAGTCGCGACCGCCTTGACGATCAACGGGATCACTATCGTGGAAGTCGCGATCGCCTTGACGATCAACGGGATCGTTACGGTGGCAGTCGTGATCGCCTCGATGATCAACGGGATCGTTACGGTGGCAGTCGTGATCGCCTTGATGATCACTACGATCGCCAAGGCAGTGATCGCTATGATGCCAGAGGCAGTCGTGATCGCCTCGATTACAGTGAGGATCAATACAGAAAGTGATATGAATTAGCCTGCTCAGTTACTGAATGCTCTTTGGTTCCTTTTTATGATGCAAAAGCATTTGGAAGTGTTTTTGGATTTGCTTAGTGCCCCATTACATCATAAAGACACATAGCAAAATTAATTTGCTCATTCCGTTTTAAATTAAAAGCCCAGGGGTTTGGCCAACACAAAGAAATAACAGCATTAAGGGAGTTCCCCTGGTATATTTAATTTAAATGTTTGCTACCACAACAGAGTCATGTTACCACCTCTTAACCCAACAATTTTTTTCATGCTTTATTGAATTCTTTCTCTGTTCAGTGCTCACTGCCATCACCAGAACCCAACACTTCCTGGTGTTTTTCACAATAAAAGCCTGCCAATAAAAGCAAGGCTTTTACTGTGGAAGTTTTGGAGAAAGTAGCTACTGATGGTAACTTAACATGGTTGGGAAAAAAGGGAAAGTCGATGACTCTTGTTGCAGAGGTGGATAATACTGAATTAATCAAGAGGTAAAGGTCTGAGCTTTTAATAAACCAAATGATTTTTTTTAACCAATCAATCAATCTTTTTTTTTTTTTTTTTTTTTTTTTTTACCTTGTGTCATTTCCCTTTAGCCCTTGAGCCTAGGCATATGATACAGTCTATATAGCTAACTTTTTGTCCCTGCAGAGCTGCTTTATTAGTAAATCATCAACTTTCCTCAAGGGAAGACAAGTTTCTTAAGTGAGATAGATCTTATATAATCTCCAAGGACCTTTAATAATCTTAATCTTAAAATATGATTTTAAATCATTGTTGGTATAAATAGTGTTTGTTTGCATTTCAGTTAAAGCCTTCCCAAATCTCAATAAATGTCAATTCGTCACCTTTAAACCACCAATTAATTTACTTCATATACATTTACTTGTCTACTGCAGTAATTTGGGTCTTGTTATTAAAACTTGTTACCAGGCTTTTCTGAAAATTGTGGACATCCCATAGTGTAAATATTGTAGGCCTATTTTATCTTTAATTTTGTGTCTTTAATTCATAGTTTGTACAATTAATGAAGTGCCTGCATCTGAACATATTTCCCGCATTTTTATAGCCATGCTTATTGCATTTATGCTTTGGTATGAATTTGATTATAGTGGTCAAGTGCTAGTTTATACTGAAATGGTTTTTAGCCTACTTTAGTTTTTTTTTATTTTGCATTTTTTTTGTATAAGTGATTTCTATTAAATTGCATTTTTCATATGAAGTCAAATCGAGTTCATTAAAGAATGTTTAAAAACTGTTTCCGTTTATTTGCATTACCATTGTTGCTTCACCTGCTGTAGAAAAAAGAAACAGCTCCCAGCAGCAGCAGACAGTCCAGACAGCAGCTCTCCTTCCCCTCGCTCTTATTGTCCACGCGCTGCGGCACAGGAAGTTGGGAGCGTCAGTGCTGGATCACCTCTGTGGGAAGTGGTACAGTCCCGTTAGTCGCAGCCTGCGTCCTGTTTGCTGCAGCCGCACATAGCGGACAACGAGATGAAGAACAACATGCGGATAAACTACACTTTCCTATAAAAATGGATTTTATAAAGAACTTCTACCAGCTGGCTGTGTTCCTGGGAGCTTCGTGTAAGTCTGTTTTCCCTCTTTTAAAGGCTCCATCTTTACGACAACAGCGCAACAGGTTGATCCAGTGTAAACTTACTGCTGCTGCACCGCTGCTTCAAACCAGAGCTCGCATATGGAAGACTCGAAATCGAAAATATCGGTCAAATTGAGATTTAGTGAAGTGCTTGTTTAATATTTTTTGGCGTCAATTACGCGTGATGGGTTAGAGTGATTATAGTAACAGTTTGTCCCATTTACAAAAAGAAAAAAGAATAACACCATAAGGTCTTTATTGATCAACCCTGGTAATCCGTCTGGGATGTGGTGTGTGGAGACCAATATTCTGTTGATTATACTTTTTAGTACCCCACTCTATCTCCTCAGATATGACACAGTTGTTAACGGACCACTTATAGCCTATTTGGTGTTACAGGCCTGTCTGAACAGGAAACTAAACTACTGTGGTGTATTTAATAAAAATCTGAATTCTAAACTACACTGTAAAGAGTAAATATAAGGGTCAATACATTCAGATAGCTACCTCTACCTTCATAGATGAGCAGCAGTGAATAGACCTAATAATCAACAGGAAGTTAACCAAATTCATAGTCCATTCATTGTTTTGATAATTCCCTGTGGATTTTGGGGGAAGAATGAATATTTTTGACTTGTAGACTATTGGATGAATACATTCAGGTACTTGAACACATCACTTTTGCATTTTTTTTCACATCTTATGACACTAAATATACAGGTTAGTTGTAAACGAAAGTAACTGTTTGCTGCAGCCTGATCCACAAGTGCAATGAAGTACACAAGTGGCTGCGAATTTGTACAAGAAGGTGTCACAAGAGGGCTGACAATGTACATGTGATAGTACATCTGGGAGTAATGCACCCTTGCTGATAAATGTTTCACAGGCTCTTGAGGTGACTGTAACATTGTAGTGAAATCCTTCATCAAGCACGGAGACTATATTCACTCTTTATCAGTGTTTTTGTTGGGCTAATGAGTCAATGTGAAGGAATGCAGGTCACAGTAAAGGCAGGAAATGTGACAGCTTTGGAGAGGAAAAGTCTGATGGTGTTCAGGAAACATGCTGCAGCCAGAGCTGTGACCTGGAATACATTTGTTACTGCTCGCTGGTTTAAATTGTAATCTCATCTCAAACTAAGGCCTCAGTCTGCACACAGGTGGAGGAGGAGGAGACGACCGTGTGCTGCCTCCGCAACCTGCTCATTTACGTACAGTGACTCACGCCTGATGTGAGGCTGGTGTAAACAATAGTTATCAGTGAGTCAAAGGTGCATCCAGCAGGTTTCTGTGTTTGTTTCTCCGGACTTCCTCTCACCTCGAACTGACGTGTTTGTGCTGTAACGGTTTGGGTTTAAATCTCTGGATGATAATTGGCCTGTTCGCAACCAGCTGGACGAGGCCTGGCGCTCCCATTGGTTGGGAGTCTGTGACCCTCTCCCCCATAAACCCCCCTCTTCTCCTGGCCCTCAAGTGGGACAGCAGGGAGGGAGAGGGAGTCCTAACAATGGACTGGTCCATGAAAAAAAAGAAACAAAGGGAAGACCAGTGCTGTTTCATGGGAGGAATTTAGAGCTCTATCACCCCTCCTCCCTTCTTCTCTTATCCTGTAAAATCATTTGGCTTAATCACCATCACCACTGTTTGTCTTGCACTTGTGTAGTTTATGTGCGTCCTATAAATCAGAAACCTATTGACCAGGTTCACTAAATGTAGTATGGCTGCTACAGTTGAAACAACTAGTCAATAAATCCATTAATAATTGAGAAATAATCAGCGATTTGATGATTCCAGCCTCTCAAATTTGATCATGTGTTGTTTATTTGTCAGTTTTATGTCAATATTGTTAGTCGATAAAACACTTGAAGGTGTCAACACTTGATTGATTGAGCAAAAGATGGAACACACGTAATAATGATGTCCATTATTGATTGATGAATATTTCCTTAACCAGTCCATCATTTGAAGAATTAAATGTCAGATACAGTAATAGTGGAAATGCCAGTTACAATAATTTAGACTAAGACTAATTTGACAGAGAAAAGACAGAGAAAAAAGAGAAAAGCTAAACAAATGTTTGGCATTTTAGCTTGAAAAATGACTTAAATAATAACTAAATGATAAAATCGTTGGCCATTGTTTTTCTGTTGATGCATTAATCAATCATAACTGATACTAGAAGTGGTTGTTAGACGTTGCTGTTGTAGAATAAGACTTGCTCTCATTCTAGCAGGAAACTAGGAAAAGCATCCGTGTTAGATAAAGGCGATAAACACTAAACACGCTATATGCCCGTCGCTCGTCTTGCTGCTCCACCGGAGAGCCAGGCTGGTGGACTTGCTTTTGTTTTGATTTCCTGTCTTCTGGGAAATGTTTAGAGTGAGTTCCTGCCCCACCTAGAGCTAATATGACTAGCAGAGAGTACCCACGAGCGTCTGACCGCTCCATCCCCTCCCTCTGTGATGACAACCCCCTGCCTCTCCACGGGGCCTCCCAGCCCCCCACACAGACTGGAATTTAACCTTCCTGACCCTGGTACAGAGCAACAGAGGAGCCCCCCACTCACCTAATCTCTGCCCCTGTCTTTTCTCCGGCTTCAATATGACACAAATGACTGTATCTCCCAGGTGCAGAGTCATCACGAATGATCTATGCCGACAAATAAGGCCCAGCTGTTTCTGCAGTTATCAAGATCTCAGCATGCTTCCCTTTCCTGTCCTTTGACTGTTCTTGTCGACACTGAGTTGCCAGTTTCTTATGTCCACTCAGCCAAAACCAATGCAGTCTAATACAACAACAGCTTTATTACTGTGTCGTCTGCTCATACTGCCTGAGAAAACATGACTTCCCGATGCAAGGGATCAGAATACACCATCCTCAATTTGTGCAGAAAGTTCAGCCAGAGCTAATATGAGCCTCAGCTCTGAGTCAGAAGAACCAGGTGGGTGTGTGTTTTGAGTTAGAGTCTTTTCAGTAGGAAAGTTGCCACTAATGCTTCCATGCTGCCATCTGACCACAGTAAGAAAACACAACACAGAAAGTCTGACTTCTGGATTCTGACTCACATAACTTATGCATCCTATTTGAGTCGAGCTTGCTGCTCTCAGCAACATCCTCACATCCTCAGAGTCTTTTCAGTGGGAAATTTGCCGCTGATGTTTTCATGCCTCTATCTGATCACAGTAAGAAAACACAACACAAAAAGAGGATGTTACAAACTAACAAAACCATAACTTTGGAAGACACCCACTTGATTTGTGTAATAGTTCACCCTCCTTCATTCCTTCTTCAACCCACCACTGACATCAGTGTTGCATTATAGGAAGGCATCCCTCCTTCATTTGTTTCACTGCCAGTATCCACACAAGGACTTGAAAGTCTTGAGATGTGAACCGTTAAAACAAAGGCTTAACCTTATAAGCTCCACAACAGTGAGATTTATTGCAGGGCTGTTGCTGTATACAGCTATTTATACAGTTTAACCTGAAAATATAAGTTGACTTTCAGTTTGACGTGCAGACAAAAAGAAAATTTGAAGATGTCACAGTGAGGAGAAAAGCAGTTGTTCATTTTTCAGTATTTGATTAAGCCTGTGATAAAAAAAAAAAGAATAATAAAAATCATCAATCTTTAATGATTATTAGTTAATGCCCATCCAAGGGGGGAAAACTGTTTGTGAAGTTGCCTGGTTTCAGTTCTGCAGGACAAGTAGGTCAGTGTGTTTTTTCTAAATGCTGACCAGTAGTCTCAAGTAGCTATATACTGTTGTTATCTGTTTTTACTGTTTTACTTTCGACTAACCGATGCCCTGTTTGTGTTGTCTGTGTCAGTGTGCGTCTGTGATGGTGTCAATGTCATCGTGCGAGAGAAGCAGCGGTTTGCGATGCTCTTCCAGTCCGTGGTCCTCCCGTGCCAGTACCAAACGGCCTCCACCCAGACCCCCGTGGTGCAGTGGTGGTACAAGTCCTACTGCCGAGACCGCTCGCGAGAGTCCTTCAGCCTGCCGGAGACCCTGGGCATCCAGACCTCGGAGCTGGGGGCCACGTCTCACCTGGAGTGCTCCGACAGCAGCCGCACGGTCCGGGTCGTGGCCTCGGCGCAGGGAGCCTCCATGACGCTGGCTGAGCACTACAAAGGCCGAGACATTGCCATCGTAAACAGTAATGTGATCATTCTTATATCCTCCATGTTGGGAAAGATATCTAGGGCTTAATGAGAGCGAGAGTTGCTGCAGCTGTTTGACCACGGCGCCCTGAGACTCATCCCTGAGCAGGACTCAGAGCCGACTGTGCTTTGTGTTTCCTGTTCTCTAAATAAACCTCTTTTGTCTTTGTCTTACAATAGAGCAAGCATTGCACACACTGATGTGACCACCATCTCCTGCTCTCACTGCCATTCATGCATGGACTCCTTTTAAACCTCAGCCTTATCAAGACAAAACACCCGTCCCCCGTCCAAATGTATTCGCACAACAAACCACATCCAACAATGCTCCTGGCGTCAGTTAAAAAATACTGACGCCATAAATCATTTATCATCGCTTATATATGACGTAAAACATTCATGTAAAACATTCTGTATAAAGCTTCGGCTTGTGCAGGTGACAAAAACAAAAACATAAGCTTAATCATATTAGTGCTGCTGAAACAATTAGTTGATTAATTAGTTGGTCCTTTCAGAACTGATTATCTGTTAAAAGTAATTATATCCAACAAAGATGGCATGCATTCATGAGGATGCAGTTTTGCTGTCTTTTGTATTATTGTGCATTGAATACATTTGTGTTGTGGACTGATGTGCGGACAGAAGAGGCAGTTTGAAGGAGTCTTTGAATGAGTTTTCCCGAGATGTGTTTATAGTATTTGGCATTATTAGAAATGAGATGACTGATTTATCCGAAAAAATAACTGATTAATCACTAATCACCATAGATACATTACTGCATGTGTCAATTTTCAGGTGTATTTTGTACATGCCAGTGTATTGTGCATTTCCATGATAAGTTAAGTCATTCAGTTTGTAGTTTGCCAAAAATCTTAAGCTAAATCTTATGTATAGATCTAAAAATGCCTTCAAAGTAAATATATAATAGGTCAAAGGTCAGGTCACTACAGACTCCATAAAGGAGCTATATCCTGACAGAATGATTAAAGAATAATAGTGAGTAATCAGTGGTGATTCATTGATGTGAAGTGTCGCAGTATGTCTAAACCGGTCTCCTTGTCTCCGTGCAGAAGCCGACCTGAGGATCGGGGAGCTGCAGTGGGGCGACAGCGGAGTTTATTTCTGTAAAGTCGTTATTGCCGACGACCTGGAGGGGGTGAACGAGGGTCAGCTGGAGTTACTGGTCCTAGGTACGCCTATACGTTCAATTTCTCCACTAAAGGAACAACATGAGTTTGTGCCTGACGGTGAACCGTTGGCTGCAGTTTGCTTTGTTTAC
Source organism: Trachurus trachurus (assembly GCF_905171665.1). Lineage (NCBI taxonomy): Eukaryota > Metazoa > Chordata > Actinopteri > Carangiformes > Carangidae > Trachurus > Trachurus trachurus. Next base: position 20,079,364 of record NC_139899.1, read on the forward strand.
ATGTTTGTTTGTTTGCATGTTGCTCAGTGAAGCTTCTCTCTGTTGGTTTGCGAAGGTTTTAGAAACGGCCTTTTTTGTGGCCTGCATGCCAAAGTTTCTATACAACAGCTTCCATGGCAACGGCCAAATGGTGCTGGCCTCTCATGGTCCTGATTCTCCATGACAGACACTATTGTTGGGGGCTGACATGGACTTGGCTGGACTGTACTTTAGATACATCTTAACTCAGTTGGACACTGTCATTGCGCAGCTTAGCAGACAATATAGGCGCATACTGTACTTCCAGCTGCACAGCAGGTTGTGTTTGGGTGTGTTGTGTTTGCTCGTCGTAGTGTGTTTGTTGCCGATTAATGATTAGACGAAGGTCTTGAACCTCCAGCGACCGGCTAATATGTCAGTGCTGAAGGTCGGAGATTCACCGTCTACTGTTAATGAATCCTGAAAATAGCACGTCCACCCCGCCGAGACAGAAATTGTGGAGACCATTGTTGCCAAAGCCACTCCTTAAGCTGTTACCATGGCAATGTGCTTTTTCAAAGAAGACGGGGAGTATGTTAAGGGTTTCTGCTGCTGGTGTGTGGCTGAGACATAAAGAGAGTGGGAGAGAGAGACATAGAAAAGAGACAGAACCAGGCTAAACTCTCGTGTGCGACCTGAAAGTTACCCGGTAGAGTTTTCTTCCTTTAGGTTAAGACTGACACAACGAGCTTGTAGTATCAAAGTCTGCTCATTCATACGCCCCTCCTCCACTGTGCACTAATCTGATTATAACCAGCTCACAGGAGAGCAGCGAGGAGGAGGAGGGGGGTAAAACTTGTGAGAATAACACCACTAGCTACACAGCATTTTTGGATCTAGATTTTTTTTTTTTGCCACGTTGCAGCTACAAAGCCAGATTGGCCTTTTCCTGAAGTTTTCACTTTAACAGCATATCTGTCTCATATCAAGTGTCTCACAGCTGCCAGTTGGTTTAGCCCAGCACAGACTGGAAACAGTGAGCCTGTTCTGTACCTGAGAGTAGCAACATATTTTTTGCCGGCATCTCTAAAGTTCACTTGATTAAAATGTTATATCTTATTTGTTTTAATATGTAAGTACTTTTGCACATGACCTCCACAAATTAAACCAAAAATTCAACTGGTGTCAATGTTTTCATCTGCATGGGAGCAAAAGAAAGTCTCTAAGTCTCTAAGCACCAACATCTGCTGCTTGTTCTTTCGACACCTCCCTAATCTCTGGTTTAATTTTTCTCTTGGATTAATTTTTCATCCCCTTTGTTCATCTTTTTTTCTTTTCTCTTGCAAAATCTTTACCCTCTCTCCTCCATTACTCACTCCTCGACCTTCAGTGCTCTCCCTGCATCTTTCGCTGCCTCCCTCCCTCCCTCCCACCCTCTCAGGGCTGCATAGCTCCTCGGCTCTCTCAGGTTACTCAGCGTTACTGAGCTTCATGGTATGTTGATGAGTGTGCCAGCCAGGCCAGTGTAGGATGAATGCTTATTTTATCAGGGAGGGGTGTGCTGTGTTTTTTTCCCCACCTACATAAAAACAGCATACTCAGCACACTCTGGAGCCCGACTCCCAGTGACTATTAAGTCAGATCAGACAGTAACTGGTATTTATGGTAATTATGGTCTGACAAACACACACCAGAGACATGAGCACCTGTAGTGATGTCTCAGCCTCAGCACAACCTGTTGAAGTCCTTTTTATTTCTGTATTTTTCTCCCCATGAATTTCACTCCAGTTTGACCTCTTTATCTGGTATATGAAGCACAAAAGAGGCATTGTTTCACAACCATACAACTTATATGGCCTTTTTCTGATGAGCTCCACTGGTAAATTGTTGCCCTAGAATCACTGTGTGCCCCAGTTTCCCATGCCCCCATCATCGTCCTCACACACTGCTTTTGTTGGCATCTCTCTCCTGTTTGTGTGTGTTCGTGTGACACGCATGTGCATTCACTCATTAATTTGTGTTGGTGGTTGGTTTGCACCCCATCAATAAAGCGCTAGCCTACAGGTTTCTTATTAATTTGGGTATGTGCAATAGATCTGACTTTTGAATCCTGGTTTATGCATCATATTTGGGTGAGATTGGAGTCAAGCTAGTTTTAGTAAGGTACTGTGTTGGTTTGAGGGAATGCTACCCTTAGCATGTGAACATCCTCACAGTGACAATGCTAAGATTTTAGCATGTGCACCGCACCATCTTAGTTTGGCCTGCTTTATGCTACCGTTTGCAAATATGACTAATGCATCTATTTAAAACAAAGTGTTGGGCAGTCCGAAAACTTTGCCCTAATGGTTGTGCCATTTGAAAAGCTTGTTTCATCTTGAGGGAGACATGTAGCTAATTTTAAGGTTATCCATCCAGGTGGTTGTTGAGAAAGACACCCAAGTGGAAGTCTGTTGATAATTGATTGATGTGTCATCGCCGTGTGCATTGACCATTGACGTATGGAGCAACCTACTGACTGTCACACTACTAACACAGTTGATAAAAACGTGTAGCTATTTCAGAGTAAACACAGCATGCATTATGTAAAATGTAATTCATTTAAGTCAGATTTAAGTGGTCAAGTATGTTTGTAATCAACGTTGTGTTTGCTGACTGTGTGAGAAGTTCGTCCTTCAGTTCTTCAATTACTGCATGACCGTTAATCACCCACTCTGCCACCTTTTGACTCCTGCTTCCTGCTTCCTCTTCCAGCCTTCACCTGTGCTTTCCCTCTCTCTGCAGGCAGGACAGGTGAGCGGGACGATATCCTCCCTGAGTTTGATGTGGAGATTATGCCAGGTACGGCACCTCACCTGCACTTTTGTCTCACTGCCTGGCACCTTCTAGCTTCACCACTGCTGCCTTATGTTCAAATTTCACCCACCAATCACAACTCTCTTTCACTAACAACTGTTTGCTATGGTCAGACTGATGAAGCGACACCGGGCACATGATCTAATCTAATTTGAATACACACAGTCAGTAGGTTACTGAAGCAATGTAAACCAAAAAATCAGACTTATCCTCCGCCTCTGGTCATGATTTGAATTCCACAGGGGATGTGTGTTGAATTACTGAGGGGGTTTGAGTGGATTTTTGCTTTTCGGCACGCCCTGAGGAAGTACGTTGTTAGGGCTGAAATGTTTATGAGATGTGAAGATGGATAAGTGTCACTCAGAGTTCCCTGGAGAAACCCTTGACTTTCCTAATTTAGTGTTCTGTGGTTTTTGGATACTTATTTGGAAAGAAACTGGTGTTAAAGGAAGATCATAGGTAATGGCAATTGGCAAATGGGTGTAGTTTTGGCCGACATCTCAAGTTTTGGTTGGTGACATTGTGCTCAACCGAGCAACTTCTGAGATCTGGAAACCCCTCAACTTAAACCAAAGAGTTAAAACCACTGGAGGAAACAAGCTTTTCAGTTGCTGTGTAACACAAGCAGAAAGGTTTGTCAATTCAGATGTAAAAATCAAAAGTAGATGCAACAACAATATCAATAGCCATCCCTGGTTACAACTGAGCTAGCCCAAGAAGAAGGAGGAAGGGAGGACATGTAATTTTTGGCCCCATCTGACTTATCTTTTGTGATATCATGATCTATGTTTTGTAATCAGTATAAGTTGGAATGAAAACCATGAGAACGAAACCCAACCCCAAATTCTCCTGTAATGAGTAACATCATTTTTTTTGGCCGACCTCCTGCGGTATTAAGACTTTTTTTTTTTTTTACCTCTAGACTGACATCAAATTAGATTATGGATGCCAAATTAGCTAATATTTTTGCCACAGGGTTCCCAATCTAAAACAGTATTTGCTTTGAGATGTTTTATTACAGAAACAGTATGAAACTCATGACCAACATAGTCGTACTCTCTGTTACTGAATGGAAGTAGAGTGACAATGACATCATTTGAAAGCAGTCTGAAGCTCCTGCATGACTTTACAGGAGCTGGGACAGAGTATTTAATGTTTCAGTGCATATATTTATCTATATTTTATATTTCCATGTCTGTGTGTGTCTATTCCAGAGTGGGCCTTTGTGGGATCTGTGGCCCTGGGCAGCATCTTGTTCCTGTTGCTGTTGGGGATCTGCTGGTGCCAGTGTTGCCCTCACTCCTGCTGCTGCTACGTCCGCTGCTGCTGCTGCCCCGACACCTGCTGCTGCCCACGACACTGTGAGCAACAACAGACAGCAACAACTACATGACCTGAAAACATTACTGCCTTAAACTGAGGTGTAATCTCTGAATCAACCTCTCTTCAGTCACCCTTTAGTGTTGTGTTTTTGTCCCGCACAGTGTATGAAGCAGGGAAGATGGCGAAGAGCGGGCACCCCCCCCAGGTCCCCATCTATCCCTACTACATCCCTGGTGTCCCTGCTGTTGTTCCTCTTGCCCCTTCAACCATTATGGACCCCAAAATCACCTCTATACCCTCAGTGGAGAACAACCTGGCTGGAGGTGAGTCCAAAGATAGGAGAACAGCCTGTTTCAGCAGCAATGACTTGACTTCACTAACCCTCATTTCATTGGTCGTCCCTCATCCTCATGTCTGCATCTAATCTAAACAGAAACATGCATGTTTGTCTTTTAAATCTGATCAGCATGTTTGATTTTGGGTGTTATTTTTGCCTTATAAGAATGTGCATTACAAACTCAATTCTACAGTATATTATGTACGTAGGATGATTACTGTATGTCGCTGTGTGTGTGTGTGTACGGGTGTATGTGTGTTTGTGTATTCACATCCACAGTGCACAGTGGTTATCGACTGAAAGCCAGTCAAGACAAGGACTCAATGAAAGTCCACTACTACATAGAGAAGGAGCTGGCTCATTTTCCCTCTGCAAAGATGGCTGCTTTCAAACGTAAGCCTGCACAGATTAGGCCAGTTTCTGTCATATGTGTGTGTGAGCGTGTGGGTGTATGTGTAAGTGCATGTGCATTTGCCATTATGTGTGTGTGTCACGTCATGTGCAAGTGTTTGTCTTTCATGTGCATGCTCTGTGTAAAATAACTAGTACCGGCTCACATCTAATCCCTACATTCATTTAATAACATCTAACTGAAGAGTTTCTCATTCAGTTTGAAGCAATTTTTTATATGTACAGTTTTCTTATATTGTAATGTTACTTTCTAAAACACTTCTTTACAGTAGTTCACAACAAACGTTTCTAAGACAGGGCTAAATTGTGTCATTGCTGGGAACTATTTTCAGTGGAACATATTTGGTGAGTATTTAGTGGTGGGACTAACCCATGTTTGCTGTAATAAAGGACCATGTTACTCAACAGTGTGGCTCATTAATGTGTTGGTAGTTGCTCAATGGCACAAAGGAATAAGCTCTACCTGTAGCCTTGGACACAGAGTAAATTTACTTTTTACTGGTAGAAGAGTATCATTGTTGATAAGGAATAAAGAATAGATGTGTCCTTTCAGTTGGGTTGTGACAGTAGTTTGAGGTAGCACACGAGACATGACCGCCCTCAGTAATTTGCAGTAAACTGTAATCAGTTCATGATTATATAGTCAGTTTAATCCCAGACACCTACACACAGTGCTTTTGACCACGTCTTACTCTGACACGTTTGACTACAACCTTTTCACAGCGTATCTGAAAGTTGTGAAATGTATGCCAATCACAAAAACCGCAAATGTGATTTTAGTGATGTGTGTGTTGCAACAGCCAGTAGCTTATCAGAGCTGAGCTCTCTGCACGACGGAGGGAACACAGACTTCAGACACACCTACCAGACGGTCCAGATGAAGGCGCTCCCGCCCATCGCAGATCTCGATGACCAGTTAGTGGTGAGAGCAGCTCCGCCCACACAGACCCGCAGGCCCAGACGGGACAGAGGACACCAATCAGACGATGAACTGGACAGAAGGTAAAGTATCAACAGATTGTCCTAGTGGTGATGATGATCTCCCGCTCTACATGTCCAATACATTTACTGTGACTAACTGCCTCGGACAGACTAATTCATATGGAACAAAGCGGCTGTAAGTGTGCAGCAGGGGATGGGTGTGGTTGCACCAACAAGGCTTCATGTTGGACCAGTGGGTGAGGTTTCTAGAGGGATGCAAAGCTAAACCCATATTGGCAAAAAACTAGTTCCAGTTAAAGATGGAGATGCAGAATAAACCATCAAGGCAGCGGGTAAGAAAAATCCCCCAAACCTTAAAAAATTTGCAGCTGGCTGTCTCCTGAGTGTTCGAACAAGGGAAGTTTCATTTCCATAGAGGTGTTTTCAAAAACAGGTCCCAAACACAACCACTCAAACCATCATTTACACTCACAACCTCTCATTCCCAACCACTGTGCAAGTCTCCACAGTAAAATTGCTCCACCTGCTGCCCAGCACCTCTGCTGCTGCAACTCCAGCCCTGTGGGACAAAACCTTCCAATTAACTTCTGTCCTGTCTGTACAGAGTAGATACTGATCCACTCACATACTACCACTCCTGTGATTACACTGAGCCCATCCTTTAAAGGGATAGTTCAACATTTTGGCAAATTGGCCCATAATCCCTATAGTTTTAGGAGTACCTTTAATTGTCGGTGCAAGCTATTTTTAGAGCAGCGGAGCAGAGCCACGAGCTGCTCAGAGCTATGCTACGGAGGCTATACTAATGGGATTTCTTGGTTTGTGGTTAATGTTTGAGTTTATGTCCTGCAATATTCTCCACTTGGATTATGTTGTTTTTTTCAGGGTTATTTTCCAAGTATAAAGTCAATGTCACTCTGTGTTGAGTCGTGTGCTCGTCCTTGCAGGTGGAACCCGCGCTCAGAGCATCTGAAGAGAAAGACCCTGAGCAGAAGAGGGCGCTCCGGCTCCCTGGACGAGCTGGAGGATTTTGCCCAATCATACGGCTCCCGTGGTCGACGTGTGGATCCTCCAGACCGGTACTACGAGCGGGATTACAGCCCCCCCAGGCGCTCCTACAGAGATGAAGATGATGACTGGCGGCGCCGCAGCCCCTCGCCTTTACCACAAAAGAGGAGGGACACGTGGGACAGCGATCGGCCCTGCCGGCCGCCGCAAAGAGGAGGGTACGATGACACCTTCCTAAACAATGTGCTGGAGAGCAAGTCCAGGGGGCAGGGAGGGGACAGAGTAGCTGGGAGGATGGACGAGGACAGTGACACTCCCTCCAAAGGCAGCTCCAGAGGAAAGGGCAGCAATAGTCACTACAGCCGGTCGCCAAGCAACCGTCCAGAAGAGGAGGACCCTTTGCCTCCGTACTCTGAGCTGGAGGCGGAGCGGTACCGCAGGGCCGACATGGCCACGGACAGATATCGCACGGCAGAACCTCCAAGATCTGAGAGATACAGAACCACCGAACCAAGCGCGAGACCCTTCTGTTACACCCGCCCCCACCAGGGGACGTCCCACACGCTACAGGGGGGCAGAGAGGAGCGGGACAGGAACCGAAACCTGGTGAGTTACTTGTAGCAGGAACATGGACTCTAAATCCTGTATAAACTCACAGGACAAGGCTGTTGATATTGTATATGTCTCATATTGTCAACAAATCCCATTAAGAGACCAAAGTATCCAAAGACTGACGCGGCCTGTTCCCCTCCATTAGTGTCTGTAATCCATTAAAAACACATCAGCAAGACGCACAGTTGCCAGGAGCATTATTGCTCTTAATGACTTATCAGTACAGAAAGATAAAGCTCGGATGGGTCTCCATTAGTCTGTTGGTGGGTTTATGATGCTTCACAGATCATTGGAGTTCTCTTATAAAAAAAAAATATCAGCCTTTTCGTCCTTCAGATAAACAAAGACATATCAATACTCAGTGAGGAAATGGCAGGAACACAGAGAATAGAAGGAGAAAAACTAAAATAGACGGAAACTGAAACTTACCTTTGATGGTTTCTTGTGGTTATTTACGAAATGAATAATAAGAAACGAGATACAGATCTCTGAGGAAAACTTGGTGAGTATTAATAGCCCCACACAGACTTCATGCACGATTGATTTACTTTTTTATAATGCACATATAATATGTGATTTACCTACTATAATTAAGCCTTTCAATAATGTTGTTTCATTGGCGACTGGTAGCAAATACACAGACTTCAGACACACATATCAGACGGTCCAGATGAAGGCGCTCCCGCCTCCTCCTTAATTTCTTCTCAGTATCTATCAAATACAGGCAAAAGTTTCTTCCAAAAAATGTTTTCTGTAGATATTCATGTTCAATAGGAATCATTCATTTTGATCTCTGTATGGGATTTGTTGACCACAAGAAGACAGAACAGCGAGAGCCTTGTACTTCAACCATTCCTAAATGTTTTACAGTATTAAGCACATAATCTGATTGTCTCTTGTGCAATGTACATGCAAGGCCTTAACATTGAGTCATTTTAAATGAGTTTTTATGTGATTTTATATAAGTAGCTGTAATATTTTTGGTATTAATCTGTACTGAATGAAAGAGAGCGACTGAAATGATTGAACTCACATTTGAATCTTTCCATGCTTACACTCTGGCTTACTAAATATCCTAAAACACACAAGTGGAATCAGTATTGCAGTCATTACTAACAAAGCTTGAGCTGCACGACCTCTGTGACTTGTAATAAAGCTTCGATATCATACCTCAGGCACCAGGCTGGACTAACCCTGCATGAGCATGAATGCGACGTCTCTTACGTGTGGCTCTCGTGTGGTGTTTCCCTTTGACAGAGCGCCGCACTGAGCAGGGACTCTCTCATAGTGTGACAAGGTTTCCCAGCCTCCACCCGCACAGCGCTGGCACTGCTAGTCCGTTCACTTAAAGCCGTCCTGTGGCTACGCAGGAGGGGATAAGTGTTCAACCATCAGCCACACGAAGTCTTACTCATCTCACTGAAATAACTGCACTGACAAACAACATGAGAGGATGGAAAAGGAGTGTGCACGAACTGGCAGCATGTGCAGGACATCACTGTATTATTATGTTCCCACAGGCTTCATACTCAGTACACTGCAACTCAGGTTCGCTTTGTATGTGTGCATTTGTCTGTTGTTGATATTGTACTGTATGTAAGTACTGTCCCTTGAATTTGCTCTGCAGATTTTTTTTATTGCACTGCTTAAAATACTTTTTGAATAAAGAAAACTTGGCTAAAGTCTTTTCTGTCTGACATTAATGTGTTTTAATTATACATAGGCTACAGCTAGGAGCACGATTTACAAACTATTCTTATTGTCAACGATCAATTAATTCAGCATGAAATATCAGCGATCAATATACATGCTATTGATATATCACAGCTATTTCTGCTTTATATTTTATATATAGATGTATATTGCACATTTCATAGTTAATGAAGCAAATGACCAAACTACATTATGTTGAGTTATTTAACAAAGATGATGACAATTTATAAATCAGATTAAGGTAATATTTAGCAATTTCACTTGAAAAATTACTAAAATGATCAGGTGGGTATAAAAAGTAGCTGCTGAATTATTTTCACTTAACTAATCTATTAATCGAGTGTTCATTTTAGCTCCAATAAAAACATGGTATGTATAATGAAATCACATAAACAAGTCTCAGTGTGACTTTGATGAAAATACACTATTGGACACAAGATTGACAATCACAGAATATAACAGCAGCATCCATTTGAAAATATGAGTTTAAATATCTGTGTAATTCAATATTTTTAATTTCAATTAGCCATGATAGAATAATAATTCAAAACAAAAATGGTACAAAATTTGGCCGAAACTATTTTTGCGCAGATGATATAACAAATCAATTTTGTGTGTATGTCTCTATAGCAGCACAAATGTTTTGACAAGATAGTTTTTGACATAAAATGCCAGTTGTCTGACACAGAATTTGATCTTTGAGTGGCTATTGTCTTTGATAACGTGTGTGATAACGTGCGTGTGCCTTGGACAAAACCTGTGTTTTTTATCGTAGCTTATCAAATATACACAGTTAATTAAACACTAGAGATATTCTGTCAACCTATCCAGCTACTCACTCACCATGTTACCGCTCATGTAAAGTGTGTGCTGGGTTTTAAAATGCTAATAGAAAGTATTTTAAGGAGAATTGGCAACATCATCAACAGGTGAAACTGACACATGAGCAGAACCCGTGGTCATTTGTGTCTCTATAGCTGTTCAGACTCTCTTTGTTGTTGCTTTGTGTCTCCATGGTTATTGTGTGATTCTTTAGAGTTGTCTTGGTTTGATCTTTGTGGTCACTTTGGTTGTTTTTTTTTTGCTTATTTTTGTTTCTTTGCAGTCATTTTGTGTCTCTCTGTAGTTGTTTCGTATCTCTTTGTGGATGTTTAGTAACTCGTTGAAGTTGCTTTGCGCCTTGTTATGGTGTCCCTGTGCTTATTTAATGTAGCCTATCTTTGTGGTTGTTTTGTGTATCTTTATGGTCATTGTGTATCTTTGTGGCCGTTTAATTGGACATTTTATAACCCTGCCTGGAAACCGTGGTGTAAATATTTTGTACTCACTCGATACTGCAGACAGAAAATGAAAGATACTGCAGACTGATGTTCTCTTCAGATACTGGCCAGGAGGGAATTTTAAAAAACAGACACAAATGTGTTGGCAAACCTTTTCATCCATGCAGCATTTTTCGCAGGACTTGAAGCCCACTTCAGGGAGCTGAGAGGAGGACTTGAGCCCAGTTCAGCCGTGCTTGTTTTGTGTCAATAATAAAGCTCGCTGGGGTCTATGTCCTGGACAGGAGATGTAAACATGCTCACACAAAGAGCTCCGACTCTCGTTCAACATGACTCACCCTGAGAGTGAACTTTACACTCGGTTGTTTGTCACGGGGGAATAAATGAAAACCATTGCACCAGCCACTTCACTCCATTCACATTATGCAGGCTTAATTCACTCCCTCTGATATAACCGTTATTTTTTGTTTGTTTGTTTGTATGTTTGTTTTGTTCACGTGCAGAGGGGAAAGCCAGCCTGAGATTTGATGAAGTGAATCTTAACATTCAGCTGCCACGTAAACAACATTTGATTACACTCATTAGAAGCAGTGAACTCCCCAAAACACAGCAGGGAACAGAGTATTTACTCATTAATAAAGCAGTGATTCACTAATCAGGCTCTCTCTGTCTCCACTGTCACTTACCTCCTGTTACTCCCATATCCTTTTTTTATTTTAAGTTACTGTACATGTTATTCACTAAAAAGTACTCTGTGACCTATGAATGTGTGTCCTCATTTGCCAAATGTAATTCCTTTTTACAGAAGCTACTGTCAGAAACACAAGTTGTGAATACTGAGGCTAACGTAATCCGCAAAGACAATGAAGCCTACATAACCTGCAAAGACATTAGCCTACTAAGTAGTTCAGCAAGATGAAGAGTTTGGCATTGGTCTGACTTCCTGCCTTTTCTCTGAGCTCTTACCAACAAGTAAAAGATTTAAAATCAAAGATTTACCCTGGTCCAGTTCCTTGCTTGGCTCCTCTCTCTTCTGGTCTTCCTCCTCCGACGTCTTCTTCGGTCTCTTGGACGCCCCTGCCATAACAAACATAATGGGAAATAGTGAGCTAGCTAGTTTCTTATAGCCAGGTGCGAGGTGTTGAAGTTGGTGTGTGAGGTGTTGCCGTAAAGCGATGCGCATATAAGCAACCAAAGTTACATATAGTGCAATACCAGCTCAGCGGGGGGCGCTGTAACAATGGCAGGGGTGTTAGTATGGTCGCTTTCCAGCTGTTTTGCTAACCCTCCTCTTGACCATGTACATTTTTTAGCGAAGCCCGTGGGCAAGCATAACATTATATATCATATACATTTTACGATGTGTATTTGTTTAGTCTCACCTGTCAAGGGATTTCAGGTTACGGGGCATGTTTGTTTCGTGGTGCCGCTAAGACGAGAGCTGGACACCGTGTTGGTGGCGCTGAAATTGCAAGGTTAGTTTTTGGCCAAAAGACGCTATGTGGAAGGCAGAGAGCCTCCATTCTCCCTGTAACAAGTTACAAGTAATTTATTCCATCGTTATTACTCCAAATCTGTTTAATGTAAAAATGTAGCATAGTTAAGCTAAAAGTCCTGCATAGTTCCTCTTTAAAATTTGAATAATCAATTACTAGCCTAAGGACTTAAATATTTATCACAGACATAATGTTTTACTTAAACTATCATTAACTGCTGGTGAATTAGTTTGCTGGATAGTTAGCAACAAGTGGAGATCTTCATTTTACAAAAAAACCTCTTAATTTTACCACATTAACCTGATTTCTTATTTACAAAGTGGTTTATTTGGGTAGTAGGCTAAATGGTTATTTTCCAAGTAGGCTATAAAGTGGTACTATAATGCTCTGAGGGTGTGTTAATTACCTTGATGCTCTCTGTGTGCTCTTCCTGCTTTCTCTCGTTTCTTCCATGTTGCACCTGTCTCAGGGGGCGGAGTCAGTGATGTCACCTGAAGCTGGAGGGTGGGGGATGAACTACCTCTACCTTCCTCCGACACGGACTCTTCCTCCTCTGTCGCTGTGGCTGAAAAATACTCGACTTTCTCGGCAGAAAAACAAACCGGCGGCCCGCGGCTAACCAACATGTCGTCCAAGGAGAGAGCAGCGTGAGGAGACTATGCAGAGCAGCAGTTTTTTCTCCAAAAACTCAACACACTGGTCGGATTGTGACTCGCCCACGGGACAGAGAGCGACGCTGCCGCGGAAGGATAAAGTGCAACAAAGATGGGAAACATGATACTGATGGCGCTCCTGCTGGTTCACCTGCCGACAGGTGAGGCTTTACAGTCTTCATAGTAAACAAACTTTTTTTTTTTGCTTCAAGTTAAGATTTACTTTATAGGCTACATCCAGTTTTTCCAGTTTTTTTTATCAGGAATGTAGTGAGAAGCCACCTCAGCAAACAATCGATATTCACAGTAATGTCTGTGTACAAGTTAATTATCGACAGGTACAAATACAGCGAGGCCGAGTCACGTGACCACACAACCTGCGCAGACTGTGTTTTTTTTTTTTTTTTTTTTTACTCTGTTTTAACCTGGAGCTTTACAAACAGTTTTATAGTAGACAATGTTAACTGAAAATGTGTGTTTGGAAGTGAATATAATGAGTGAACCATCCACCCACGACCCTAATAACTCTGACCCAGATGATCTGACACCCCCATAAACACCATTCTGCAGCTGTGGCACAAATGAGCTCTTAGAAGTTTTATTATTGCAGAGTAATAATATCTTACCTGGTGTAAACATTTCCTCTGCAGCTTTCATACATTTACCTGCGGACAGTCTCTTTTTCTGATAGGCTTTTTTAATGTCAAAAAGAATTAAAAATGCCAGATAAAAAACTTAAAATATTCAGTTTATTATAAAAGGCCTAAGACAAAAGTAAAGTAAAAAAAGAAAGAAAAGGAAAGCATATTTACATAATATGAAACTTTATCTGGTCCTTGGTTAGTATTTCCTGTGTTTTTTCTTCTTCTTCTTCTTTTATGTTATTATAGATTAAACAACTTAAGATAAACAAGCAAATTGTAGACATCATCTACCATATTCTAGAATACATATACACATTGATCAATGAATTGATTTGATATCCACAGTAACCAGTCATCAATAATCAGACAAAATCACTCATTAAATTCTCTTATTTATAGAACTTTGGTAAATGTACCACAAACTTGATGTCTTGTATTTAATCAGCCCAAACTTTTAATAAATTCATTCACTGCCTCGCTGCTAGTGAAACAATAAACACAACTGGGGTCAGTTTAGTTGGGTCATCAAACCTTCATGAACCTGAAGTTTTTTATTGAAATTGTTCCCGAGAGGTGTTGAGTCTTTGTGTGTTTAGTAGTGCTGTTGAATGTGACAGGTGATAGTTGTTATTTTACCCTCATTCCTATCAATGAGGGTAAATAATGACGTCAGGATATCGTGTTTTGATTCAGAAGTGAAACTATTAGTTGTTCTACAGAAAAAATAAAGCTGGTCCAAAGTGGACTCAGAGATCTTGCCTTCAGTAATTGGTAATAATACTTTTTAGTATATAAATCCTCAGAACGAACTTTTCAAGTTTCCTCTGCAACAGTAAAAACATTAAAACGAGTTCTAATAAATTGTGTTTTTTCCCCCTATGGCATCTTTTAATGTTTTCTGGTATTTGATAGCTAAACAATTCATAACTGATAATGAAAGTAATATTCAAAGTGACGTTCAAACCGGATTTTGGACACCTATTTCAAAAAGGGAAAGTGTGGACTTCGACCTTAAAGCTTAACCTTATAGATGTTTTCAAAGCCTATAGATGTTTTTCTCAATTAGCAGATGTCACCTGTCATTACCTTGTTTTCCTCTCTCTCTCTGAATGGCTAAGTGTATTTGTGACTGACAGGTGTTTCCTAATGAAATAGTACAATGCGTACACGGTCAAAGAGTAAACTAGTCGGGTCAGATTCTTGTCACTCCAGCATTAAAGAGAAAAGCTGTGACACAAACACACAGCAGGCATTTTCCTGCTCAGGTTACACTCCTTTGAATTGTGTGTGATATTGACATCTATTAATCTTCCATTACCCCCCTCCTCCTCTTCCTTGTACCAGAGATGCTGTCCATCCAGGTGGTGGTCCCAGAGACGGAGAGACGCACCACTTTGTTTGCCTCAGTGATACTACGCTGTGACTACTCAACCTCAGCAAACCCCCAGGACGTCCTGGTCACCTGGAGGTACAAGTCCTTCTGTAAAGACCCGGTGCTGGAGTTCTACTCCACAGGTGAGACGACAGCTGGAACAAGACAGTGATTTTACATCTGCCACGGTTTGATTTGGAAATATAAAAACGCACACACACCAGGAAGGTTTGGTGAATTTTAGAGAACTGAACACACATTTTCAAAATGGCAAATATTTTGTTAAAACAGCTTTTCTATTTTGAAGGTTTTAACTCTCTTCAGCTAAACCTCTGGTCCAGTTATGTACTATTAATTCTCAACCATTTGAAATCTGATTTTTACATGATCACAATGAGGAAACAATTTAAAAATCAATGAATAACTTAAACCGCACTGTTTCTCTGGTGCAGTTAAAGCATCATAAATGTTTCTTTATGGTCATATCAAGGTAGTACTTTCACCACTTGGTTTAATGAAGGCTTTGATTTAGCCTTGTGCTCCTGTTTTCACCCTTGACCTCTCTGTTTCTGTCTCTACAGGCTACCAGGCTGCTCTCCAGCTGGGTCAGGACCCCTCCAACGACTGTCCGGACCGCCAGCGCACAGTTCGCACAGTGATCCAGAAGAGAGGAATCAGTGAGCCCATACTGGGCGCAGACTACAGAGAACGCAAAATCACCATTAGAAACAGTGAGTTTGATCCCATCATGATAACAGTGTTGATTTTTCTGTCAGCTGCTCACTGTATATCTGCATAGATTAAATTACATAGTTCACTAACGCAAACTCGTTCTCTCAGCTGGGAGTTTATATTGCGGTTTGTGAGCAGAATGTTTGTTTATTTTCACCTTGCATAATTACGTAAAGTTTATTAGCAGAATTACTGTAGATGCGATAGTGCCTGAAGCAAAACACATAACAAACACACAGAATATTATTGTGTTAAAAGATAGAAGATACATCATTTATGTTAATTTATAAAACGTATTTACACCTATATTTGCATATTTCATAATACTGCAGTCACACAGCTTCATTTGTTGTTGTTTCCATTTGACCTACGTCTAATGTTATCCGTCAACAGATGCTGACCTGGTCATCACTGAGGTGATGTGGTGGGATAACGGCGTGTATTTCTGCTCCATCGACGCTGCCGGTGACACAACAGGGGACTCGGATCGTGAAATCAAACTCATCGTGTACCGTACGTCGGTCCAGTTCACATTGAGCCCAGATGCACTAAGAAGAAGGAGTCGTAATAATATAAGTTACCATGTTTTCCTCTGATCTCCTCCAGACTGGCTCACCGTCCTGCTCATCATCCTCGGTGCCCTCCTGCTCATCATGCTCCTCTGCATATGCTGCTGTCAGTGCTGCCCTCAGAAGTGCTGCTGCTACGTCCGCTGCCCCTGTTGTCCACAGACATGCTGCTGCCCGGAACAAGGTAGAAGACAAGATTTTCTTTATTTATGCCTCATCCACAGCTGGTGAAGAGCCAGATATGTCAATACTCTGCAGTGGTGGAAGACCTTCAGGGCCTTTATTAAGTAAAAGTAAAACTACTCATTTTGTAGTCAAAAGCAACATGTACTTAAACTAGAAGTGTTCATTATACAGCAGAATGACCCCTTCAGTGTAACTTTTTAAAATTTATTTCTGATGCATTAGCATGTAAGCCATATTTTAACATTGGAGCAGGTCTAAAATCTAATTGCTGTGTAGTTTAATATCAAAATATGTTGTGTTTTATAAACTGATCAAAGGTTTTTACGGTAAATGTGAAAATATTTGCTAACTAGTTCCTTCCCACCACTATTAAAATCAAACCATTTTCCCTGATGCTGCCTTTGACTCCTCATGTACTGTATAGTTGTGTGACATAATAACAACACAGTGCGTTTGCCCAAGTACATCACAGACAGGAACAAGATACAAAGGAGAGATTATCTGTGGCTTTTTTAAACCAGAAAAGACTGTGAGGAGTTGCATGATCTAACAACAGAGCCGTAAACAATGAGAAGCTCATGGAGAAGAAGAAAAAAAAAAGTTTTGGTCACATGTTTAAGCTCAAATACCCAAATCTACCCAGTCATGCCTGATGTGAATGAGCCACGTGAACAGCTTTCAACTTCCTTTTCAGCCGTGATGCAGCACAGGATGCTGCGGGAGGCCCAGAAGGCGATGGCTCCTTGGATGGCTGGCCAACCCATCTACGCTCCCATCAGCTCCAACGCCTCCTCCCAGGGCGTCCCCATACTGTATTCAGGTGAGCTGCACAAAAGCAGAATGAAACTTATGTTGTCCTTTTGTTAAATGTTTGCCCAGACCCAAGGGTGTGTTGTTTGATTTGGTCTCACAAGTACGTGGACACAAAGAAATGTTATCTTTGATGGCCGGCTCCAGCAACTTTTTCTAATACTCTCTATGGGCTGCCATACAATCCCAGCAAGCCTCACTAATCTGATGATGATTGGGAGGGTTTATGAAGCCTGCCATGCAAAAACACAGGATAAAAAAATCTTACAGCTGACCCTGGTTTTGATTACTTTAGGGCCCAAGATAATAATCATCAATCAAATATGGTTAGTCACCTTTTCTCATTAACCCTCTCATATAGATGACGGCAACCGGACAGCATGAGAGTGAGGATATTTGATAAAAAGATTTTAGTCACTGAAATTGTCAAAGGTGGAGGGACAAAATACAGTTTTTGTCCCTGTGAATTTTCTTTCTAAATTAAAGCAGCTATAAATAATATTTTTATTTTAGCACCTGATCATGTAACTGCTTATACGTGAATTATGAACCAACTTGCAGCTTCCTTTGAGCTCCACAAAGAGTTTTTACATCTTGCAGCTGATTTCACTGACTCATTTTACTTCACTCCCACTGTGTTCAATGAAAAAGCTCTTTTACAAACTGATAGAGATTCCTCCAGTCACAGTTGGATATCACAGCTTGTTTCCACTGCCCCCAAGTGGTAAAAAATAATAAGTTATTGCAGGTTGAAGATGATTTGTCTCTCCAAATTCAGTTATTTTCCTTTTGTTCCAGGCTCGTACTCAGACTACCCTGTCAAACAAAACTTTGCCATGGCTCCCATGCAGCAGCTGTCCCCCATGGCCCTACAGCAGCAGCCCCCTCCTCCTCCTCCACACCACATGAACGGCAATATGCGTGGTAGTTTTCAGGGTAACAACCAGGTGTTGGACTACCTGGAGCACCAGGTGAGAGGACTGGATGCAATGGCTCCACCATCAGTTCATAATATGCATCCATCATCACAGCCTCATCCTCAGTCGCAGCAGCCACCTGCAGCAGTTCCCTACACTCCCGGGCCCCCAAGTATGTTGTCCGCCCTGGGTGACATGGGGGTGAGAGGGATGGAGAGAAGGGTGATCACGCTGCCTCCTATAATCCAGCGTGGAGCCAGCTTTTCCCCTCGGAGGGGGCCTGGAGATGGGGCCCGAGGTGGCCCCAGATACTCCAGTCAGTCCAGCGGGAGCACAAACCGCTCTGGAGGAGGTCTCCACCCCGACAGTCGCGGCAGGTATAGAGACAGAGATGTCTCCCCTCCCAGGCGGGGGATCTTGCGCGAGTACAGCGACGACTCCGACTGGGATAACAGGCGAGGAAGAGCGCCGCACAAGGGGTCGAGGAATGAGAGAGGAAGCTCAGGGGGGAGGAGAGGAGGAGGAGGAGGAGGAGGAGGAGGAGGAGGTGGAGGAGGATCCAGACCACGAACCCGAAGTCGTGACGACCTGATGGAGGAGCTGCACGGCAGAGCGGCTCGCAGAGAGAGGAGCTATTCACCCCACCAGCGCCGCAAAGGCTCCTGGAGCTCCGACGACGAGGACAGCAGCAGACAGGCAGGAAGGAAAGGGAAGGACTGGCTGGAGAAGCCGCCCAGCTACTTCTCCATCGATGTTGGGCCCGGACACAGCAACGGCCGCAGGAACCACAACCGCCTTTCTGTAAGAGACACACACACACACACTGACAAACACTGACATATTCTCTGTATCATCTGTCTCCTCACAGTGATGGTTTTCTGTTTCCCCTCAATTGTCTGTTCTTTTTTTTCCTTCTGTCTTTCATCACTTTTTCCTCCGGGCTAGTGGCATGGGAAGGATGAGGCCGATTGTGGTTGTACTTAAATGTCAACATGGTTCATTGTCAGATGAAACAACAAAGCACAGTAAAGATGTCAATCAACAAAATAACCAACAACTCACTGCAAAAAACAAAACAAAAAACTACTAGCTATGAGATCCCTGCCACTCTGCCTGTGCATTCTTGATGTCCTCTTGACCATCATGACCAATCGTACTGTATCTTTCGCTTGAACTTAACAATGTCTCTGTCGCTTCTCTCTCTTGTAGGATAGAAGCTCTCGTAGCGCCACCAGCGTAGTCATCTAAAGCATTTCCATCTTTTCCCCCAAAACTGAATGTTTCGACAACGGTGCAAATGAAGACAAGCAGTCGGTAACTCAGTCTGTTCAATCAGCACTGTTTTTGTTTGGTTTTGTAAATGTATCAATAAACTTTTACTCTATGCATCGTATGTGTTTGCAACAAAGAACATTTTATATAGAAGTTGAGGCTGTAACATGAAGTTATGATTATTATTGTGAGCAAGTCCTAGTTGTACTTAACAAATGTAATTTGCGCATCTTTTCCTTCTGGTGATGGATAAAAGAATCCTGAGGTAAATATTGTAACACTTGAAACAGATTGTAGGATTAGGTTTGTTGCTGTGAACACGGTATTTGTGTATTTTCATATTTACATGATACAAGTGTATTCGTTTTTTATAATTTCTTGTTTTTGCATAATTTCATGTACTATTTAAAGTGTATTTTTTACATTTTATCCATGTGGATATTATTAGACTGGAAGAGCCATGTAAAGTACGCTATGTGGACATTTGTAGGACACTGGACAGAGTTAGAGGAGACTTGCTGGAGCTTTTGTACTTGGATGAAGGTATAATCGTGATTTTCCTTGATGTTTGCTGTTGTCACAAACATTAATAGTGATGCACTGTCGTAAAATGTGTGTTTTTAATAAACCTTTTTAGATACAGCTATTGAGGAGTGAGTTAAATTTCTTTCTTGTGTATTCCCTAACCAGACAGAAATGATCCTTTAGAATGAAACTGTTTCCAGATTTCCTTGTTCTGTCATCAAAAAGTTTATAATGTTTGAGGATAGAGGATAGAGGGTGTATTCAATACATAATTAAGTCACCTTAAATGAAGATGTGTGTATGACTTATGTATGGTGCTGTAAGGAAGTTATATTAGCTTCAATTTTCTGCAGCCTTTCTGTCTTCTATTTAGTTCAGAGCAAAATATCACAGTTTATATTATCTCTATCTTAACCAACTACAACATTTAAGTAGCACATGATACACCAATAATAATGATCCAGTAAATCAATGAGGTATTCTGCATACTGCAGTTAAATGAATTAAATATATTTTTCTGTGTCTATGTCTGTTTAACTTAAGCACAAGTTTAAAGAAGGTAGCACGTCTTGTCCTCATTAGTGAGTATTTTTATTCTGTGGGACAGTTACTCTCACATTGCATCATTTTTTGGGGTGTTTGAGGGCACAAAACAAGTTAAATCAGACTTGAACAAGCTTTTCAAGTGTCTCCGACTGGGAGATAGCCTACAGTAAAGTCCAGCAGAGGGAGCCACAGGCTTTTGATGTCTATACCATATACGAAGAGTTTGTATCTGTTTTTTATGTTATGTATGCAGTGTGATATTTGAGTGAGTGCTAAGGGTTAAAACAAGACCATGTCAAAACCTTGCATGTGGCAAATGTTTAAAACATTTTGATAAGCTACTGTAAAATAATGACTCAAACACAAAATTTGAAGAGACAAACTACATCTATTTTTATCTGAAAGATAGTAACAAAAAGGGGAATGTGTTTTAGATTATGATACATTTTGAAATAAGTTATAGTCCCACATCACTTACACTGAAAATACAACACCCTGTCAAAGTGATCTTAGAGGGTCTTTTTAGTGTTGTTAACAACTAGTAGCTAAATGGCTCCCCCTGCTGTCCAATTTATATATCATGTTACACCAGGAAATACCAGGACAGCTCCCTTCTGAATTAGCTGCCGGTTAATTAAAATACATCCAGAACCAACTCTGTGGGATATTCTGCATTGAAGTAAACGCAAGAGGAGCAGCAGGCTATAACACAGTGAGGCGTATTGGTGATTATTGGTCCTGTACAAAATCAATAACATCCCATTGTTCATATGCACACACACTGAAGCTCGAGTCTCGTGTGTATGAAGAAGTTTCCTACAGATGTTTACAGAGCTGCGGTGTGAGCAAAACCAAACCGGACGGCGTCTGTCTGTGACATACCGGCGGTGGGAGGGGCTTAACGATGAGCGACAATTCAGAGCAGCCAATCACGTAAGCCCGCTCCAGTAGCGCAGCCAATCAGGAGGGAGTTCGGCTGTCCAGACGGCTTGACTGTGAGAGCTGGGGAGAAGAAGGAGGATAAATTTGCTGAGGTGTTTTGGTTTTTATTACTGTGACAGCTTTCTGTTTTAAAACGACACTCAGGTGAACATTTGTGAAGAATGAAGACACATAAAGAGGGTGAGTCTGAAAAGTTTGGGAATGACTGGCGTGTCTGTTTTCCCGCCAGTGAGCTGTAATCTCCTATTAAGAGACAGTAAGCTGCAGGACTACTTCAGGAAATGAGGTCCGGTGTTTCAGTGTTTGTTAAAATGTGCTTTACATAAATAAGTTGTAAGAACCGCCGTGTTGTCTCCCCCGTGGGAAAGTGAAACCGCTGTGCCGCTGTGTCCTTGAGCAACCCCTTCAGCTGCAGCTCCTCCCAGTGGAGGGGGCAGGAAACCAACCTGTAACCCCGGCTGCCTCACTGAGAGCCGGGCTGCACATCTACACCTGATCTACACACGGTCCTGGTGCAAGAGATCCACCAGGGACACAATCCATTCATATTTATACGTCGATAATAAATACGAGATTAATATGCGTGCAGGGGATGGATTAATGTCTATACTGTGCTGTGTATTTTATTTATATGCCTTTATTTACTGTGCGAAATTTATAACTTTAGCCTATCTTTTATCCAGTGTTACATTTTATTTGGTCCTGTTTTTATCTATATGTTCATATTTTGTGTTTGTGTCTATTTTTACACAGTGAAGCCACGTGTTCCTAACCTTAGTGATGATTAAGCTGATTCTGATTTTGATTTAGGTTTTATATAGATAAAATGAAAATGTCAGATTTTTCCAGCTTCACAAATGTGAAGATTTGGTGTTTGTCTTTTTCACACGTGATAGTAAAGTGAATTTAATTTTAATTTTTTCTTACATGAGACACCTGGGGTGTTCAGCTTTGTCACCTAGGTTGTAAATAGGCATGTTTCAGTTTGTTGCCACATTATAGACAAAATAATTGAACAGATCGATCCAAAAATAATCGCCAGGGTAATAAATAATGAAAATAACAAATGCATTTTACCAACCATGTTGCATTTTTTTTTTTTTTTTTACTGTTTTCCTTTTCTCATTCACATGTAAACAAAGGATAGTTTCAACAGTAAATAAATTAAAGTTCATCATGTGAAATCTTTCAACCTCAGCGGTCAAAAGTTCATGTTCATGTGATCAGGACGTGATTGATTGGTATTACAGTAATCCTATAGAGATACTCAGATCAAGACGTCCCACCCACCTAAGACTGAAGATACGATCATTAGCACACTGACCGTGTTGTGTTTCTAGATGCAGAGACACAAACCTGAGCCCTGTGTAAAAGTCTGAGATGATCCCGGAGCCGACAGCTACGGCTGCATCCAGGCCCTCAGAGCAGAGGTACGCGTCTAATAACAAAATATGATTCATCCTGTTTATTGATAGGACATTCCTCATGTAATCTAATTTCATGTTTTTGACTCTGCAGTAAGAGCTCTCGTGATGAGGCGAACTCTTCTGGTGCTGTCAATCATTCGGAGGATGAGTCAGGGAATGAGAACAGACAAAAAAGTGTGGTAAGTGTTTGTTAGTGGACTCAGCTCTTATGTGGTTACAAGTGGAAGCAGTTGTAGAGCAATATAATGATAAAAAGGAGAAGTGCACACATAATTGTGTAACTCTATGGTGCCATTGTGTTGGTATTGCGCCCAGCTGTGGATTGAAATAGGCCGTTTTCATAAAGGGACATTTTGACACGTAACAACACAAGAAGCTGTGATGGAAATTACACAGTTAAATTATTTTTGGTCTTCTGGATATTTTTTGATTAGCTCATCGGGAGATCACATTTTAAGCATAAATGTAAAGTGTAAAGTGACACATTTCAGCTTCTGCAGTGTGAAGATCTGCTGCTTTCCTTTGTCATATATGAGAATAAATGGAATAGATTTGGGTAAAACAAGGAATTTTTCACTATTCACTATTTTTCGACCAATGTTTATGATGATTAATAGATTATTAACAACATAATCAGATTATTCACTGATAATGAAGCCCTAAATGTCGTGTTATTGTTGGTTTTTGGTGTAATGAGGCTTCTTAGTGAACTGTCTCTTGATCATAGAAGTACCTCATTCAGAGAAGTGTATTTGGCCAGTTCAGGATGCAGCACTCTACACCCTACAGTACCTTTCTTTATTATTCGTTCCATTTCTTAAATCCACAGAGAAAGAGGAAACGAGCGCATAACGGCTCCGAGAATGTCAAACACAAAAGTGTCAAAGCCGGGCGCAGCAGCGTCGGCAGAGCAGGAGGCAGCAAACAGAGGCATGTGGAGGCCGTCACGCTGTTTGAGGTGATCACCATGGGCAGGAGCGCAATGCAGGTGAGATGATGAACACCTGTTGTTTTAAGACGTATTAACAGTGGGATCACCCCAGGAGTCTCTATTGACATTAAGAAACTTGTGTAATCTTGTTATTTTCAACACAATATTTTACATATGTTATCTTTAAAAGATGTTGAGAAATGAATCTATACTTTTACTTTTTTTGGTTCTGGTGTCTTTTTCATTGTTATTCATTATTATCCTCTATCAACCAGGCAGCTGCAGCCTGTCGCCTGACAACAGCAGTCAAAGCTCAGGAGACACATTTATCATGTCTGGGCTTGTCCACATGAGCTGCCAGTTCAAATTAGAGCTGAATATAAAACACAGTTTTTTTTTCCATTTTATTAGTTTATTTCATAGGGACAGTGCACCACTAATCAACAGAGTTAAAAGAAAAACTGTAAGTGGGCCAGAGTTAGCCAACAAGGCTAGTTTTCGTCCGTTGTCCCTGGCCAGATGTTAAAGGCAACCTTTAAGTAAAAAAAAAGGGCCACAATTAAGTACTTTCAAAACACAACTTACATAACAATCTACCTAGTAAAAGCTCATAATAACAAGTAAAACAGGTAAGAAGTCTGACATACAGCATAACAAAAGCTCATGGCATGCAGACATAACATGCAGACAGGGAGAAGAAGAGCGAGAGAAAGCAAGAGAGGAAAGTACAGCTAGAAACACATGCAAGTAGCACACAGAGCTAAGACATTAGCACTAACAATATCAGACATTACAAGGCAGGACATACAATGGCAGGCATTGGGCAAGAAAACAATTTTTAAAATATGGCTGTACATTAGTGTATTTATGAATTGTTGTGCCCATAAAGCTCTCAGATTAACCACAGTGTTAACTAGTTTGATCTAAAGAGGAAGATTGAGAGTTTTGCTAGTTTGTTAAGTTAATTATGTTTTTACACTGATTTTATTTCAGCTGTGTTTTCATTGTGATTGCCACCAAGCTTATTTCAAGCCTTTACTGTGAAGCAGTTTGTAACTTTTGTTTCGAAAGTGCCTCATAACTCATCTGTGTCTATTTTGTTATGTAATGATAGTTGGGTTTGATCATTGACACACTTAGGATGTAATTGCTGCAAACAGACTGAACCCACATCCTCAACATAAAAGCACCTGACGATATCAGCTGATGTTATCTGGTGTGTTTTCACAACATTAACACAAACTCACTCTGATTTGTGTGTGTGTGTGTGTGTGTGTGTGTGTGTGTGTGTGTGTGTGTGTGTGTGTGTGTGTGTGTGTGTGTGTGATGCTGGACCAGGCGGTGATAGACGACTGGATTGAGGCCTATGTGACTGACAGAGACTCTTCGCTCCTTGACCTCATCAGTTTCTTCATCCAGTGCTCTGGATGTAAAGGCGAGAGGATGCTACATACAGTATGCACACATCTGTAAACATCTGCCCACACATGCAGACCACACAGAGTCACACCCGTGTGTTTCCCCTCTTCTCTATCCCAGGTGTGGTCACAGCAGAGATGTGTCAGAGCAGAGAGGACAGTGATGTGATGAGTAAGATGGTCGAGGAGCTGGACGAGGTGAGACGACTTCAGCCTGTGTGTGTGTCACTGCTGCATCAGTGTTTTTACACTTTGACTGAAACTGTGTGTGTGTGTTTCAGGTGTCCAGTCTGCAGTATAAGAAGTTTCTGGCCTTTCCGTGGATCCTCACAGTCACATGGCCCATGGACTCAGTCAGTAGCACATCATTAATCTATTTAATGTATTTTTCATCCTGGAGGTTTCATTCAGTTTATTTTACACCTTTTTGTTGATATCCAGTTTTTGTTGTGTTGTCTTTATCCCAAACACTTAACCCCTTAAAGTCACTTTGGAACATGTATCTCATTTTTTATTTATTTTATTTTATTTATAGACTGATTTTTTATCTCATTGTTTTATTTATTTATTTTTAACCTATATCTGTAGGAAATTTGCTCTTGGCGTTTTTAATTATTTTAATTATTTGTTTTTATTTTATGCTTTTATATTTAGTTAATGGATTATGTCTCTTGTTTTATGTTTTTATGTCTTGTTTTGATTGTTCGAATTGTGTTGGTTGTTTTGACTCTCGACAGCAAAACTAGTTTACCCTTGGGTATCAATAAAGTAACCTGAACCTGAACCTAATATACATAAAGTAAAGTTAGGATTTCATCTACCTGAGACTCTTAACCTGCTCTCTTCTCCCTCCTCTCCGCTGTAGGACAGTACGGAGTATCCTCTGACTCAGCCCGGTCCGTACGGCCGCTGGTTTCACTCCGAGTTCTGTGAGTTCGTGTCGGTGCTGGTGGCTCAGTGTCAGCACAGCGTCATCTTCGACGGTTACCTGATGAACACGCTGATCTCGCTGCTCACGGAGCTGTCCGACTCTTACGTGCGAGCCTTCAGACACACCTGCACGCTCGCAGGTAAGGAGCAGACAAGACACACACACGTACACTAACACAGATTCATACGTGTATAAAATAAAGTGATCTGAGCTCTGATCTGTGTGTCACGTCTCTATCAGCCATGAAGCTGCTGAGCTCTCTGGTGGGCGTGGCTCTGAGCCTGAGCGTCGGGATTGAAAACAGTCAGAAACTGTACAAGGTGCAGAAAACAAAGACCTCGAGACAGAGAAACACGTCGCAGCTGGAGAGAATCCAGAAGAAGATCACAGAGGTGAGACTTGTCACTTTGTAGTCGACTCTGCAGAGGGGAATTGAGAAGATTTTGTCTTTGCTCTACGTGAATCTCACTCTCTTTGACTTTGCCTCTGCTCCTCCAGCTGCAGGAGAAGAGGGTGGAGATAGAGAGCATGATGGATATCATCTTCAAAGGGGTTTTTCTCAAGAGATATCGGTAAAATAAAGTCAAACTTTCTCTGACAGTCTGTGTGCATTACAATATTATTTCATTCACTTTGGTAGAAAATGTTGTGTGTCTGTGTCTGTTTCTGCGCAGTGATGTACTTCCTGAGATCCGCTCCATCTGTGTGGAGGAGTTGGGTCTGTGGATGAAGCTCTACAGCTCTGAGTTCCTCAACGACAGCTACCTCAAATACATGGGCTGGATGATGAACGACAAGGTAAGAAACAGCAAAGACAAAACACAAAATGATTGAAAGATTTTGTCTCAGCGATACATTTAAATCGTAATGAAAGATCACAGCTGGATATTTTTATGAACATTTGAAACAAGCTCTTCACTGTTTTCATCTTTCAGACTCCAGATGTGCGTCTCAAGTGTGTGTTAGGTCTGCAGGGTTTGTATGAAGACCCTCTGCTTCTCCCCAAACTGGACCTGTTCACCAGCCGCTTCAAGGTAACCACACCTGCTTAAAGCTGCATCAAGGGATTACGGTCAGCAGGGGGCAGCAAAACAAAACAACACAGACAGATGTAGTCATTAAATAGAAATTCAGTGTTCAATATTTGCACATTTGTAGCACTTTTTCAGTTTGTATACTTTCGCCTTTTGCTACTTGAATTGAGTTTGATCAGAGTCCATAAACCAATAACCAAAACAAAGTTGATGATTAAGGCTGAAATGTTCTTTGTGCTCATGTGTGATTTTGTGTGTGTGTTGATTCCTGTCGGCGTCCTAGGACCGGATGATCTCCATGACTCTGGATAAAGACAACGAAGTGGCGGTGCAGACCATGAAACTCCTGCTCCTCCTCTCCAAGTCAGTCACCAGCGTGTTTGTTTGTTGTTCTTTATTCTCCTCATGCTTCACCATTTCCTGTTGTCATAACTTCTACTGTAATAATCCACAGAACATCGGATGACGTGCTCAGTCCAGATGACTACAGGCAGCTGCTCCAGTTTGTTTACTCTTCTCAGCGACCTCTCGCAGCCACTGCAGGAGAGCTGCTCTTCTCCAGGTCCGTCCACCTCCGCCATTAATAAAATATAATATAAAACAACACACAAACAACTATTAAGTGTTCACCTGGATGTTGTTGGTCTGTCTCAGGCTTCTCAGCACCGCAGCACCTGCAGCTGATACTCAGGAACAACAAAACGAGGAGGAGGCTCATAAACAGCAAACTTCAGCCAGACTGAAGGCTCTGCTGAACTTCTACCAGCAGTCAGAGGTAAAATGTTTCACATCTTTCAATTGGACGCAAGGTAAACAATCTGGGTTTATTAGCATCACAGAGGCCCTTTGTGCTTTATATGTTCGTGTGTTTTCACGATGCTGTGTGTGTGTGTTTGTCTGCGTCTGCAGCTGCACAAACATGTGGTGTACCTGGTGGACAGTCTGTGGGACTGTGCTGGAGCTCTGCTGAAGGACTGGGCCACACTCACATCCATACTGCTGCAGGACCACAGTCCAGGTGAGAGAGAGGAGCAGAAATGTCCTTAAGAGTCGTGTTGAATCATGTTTTCAAAAAAACGTTAGCCAATTTAAGGATTCATTTGTGAGTGATTTTGATCAATAATACAGATTAATTAATTTAATCTTTCCTTTGTTATTGATCTA
Source organism: Trachurus trachurus (assembly GCF_905171665.1). Classification (NCBI taxonomy): domain Eukaryota; kingdom Metazoa; phylum Chordata; class Actinopteri; order Carangiformes; family Carangidae; genus Trachurus; species Trachurus trachurus. The sequence goes on from NC_139899.1 coordinate 20,107,373, forward strand.
TTTCCTCTCTCTTTCTTTTCTAAATGCAAAATGAATAGAGTGCTACACCAACACCACCATTTGTTCAAATCTAATAAAAACCTTTGAAAAAAAAAGCTTATTCACATTGAGGGAATAGTTTTACAAATCATTTGATTGAAACATTTTCTCCTGTACTACAGATAAATATGGTCATGTAGAAGGTTTTCCTTAAAGCTAGTGCTTATTGATGACTAGAGCATATTGCTAAGTGTTATTGGGATGAACACTATAGCTTTGTCATGCAATCCTGTACTCTGCATGCTGTTACTGAATCATCTAAAATCTTATTTTTGTTGTCTAGTCTCCATATTAGATAGAAATTCACATTAAATGTTCTATTTTGATTTAAATTTAATCATGTAAAACTGATTTGGTGCTTGGTCTGCCTTATTCTATTACAGCTGGAAATCTTTTTGATGACAATCTGTGTGTACAGTATCTGAAAAACCTCTGTTTACCTCATATGTTTTGCTTTCAGAAAAGTTTACTTCATCTACAGTATGACATATTTGTGTGTGTGTGTGTGTAGGTCTTACACTGGCAGAGCAGGCCGTGCTTGTAGAGATCCTGGTGGCGTCGGTGCGTCAGGCCTCAGAGGGGCCGGTGCTGCCCGGGAGGAGCGGAGCCAAGAAGGTCAGAGGGGGAAAATGTCTGAAATTTATGGCATTGCGTATTATAACAGTTTTAAATCATATTTTACTTGATAATGAACTTTGGAAAAAAGCATGTGCCACATGGAGAGAAACGTAAATGTACTTATAAAATGTGGTATTTTAACTTCTCAGGCAACAAGCGCTAAAGAAAAGAAGCTTCAGATGGACGACTGCGCTAAACTCACTGAACATCTCCTCATGGTGCTTCCTCAGTTACTGTCAAAGGTATTTATCAAACACACAGTTGTTATATAATGTTTTCTGCAAGACAGTCGGACGCTGTGCCTCCATTTTTGCTCCTCTGATTTATGTGTGTGCAGTTCTCAAGCAGCCGGGACATCGTGGCCTCCCTGATGAGGATCCCTCAGTACTTCCTCCCTGAGTGTCCAGAGCCTGAAAACACACAGGTTCGTTCCCAGACCGTCAACGTATTATTATTACACAACCAGTGAGATGATGAATGAGAAATGAATGAGCTGACACACGTCCCTCATCTTTAACATCACCATTAACTCTGTGGACTCGGGGCCAAAGAATTGAAGCCATGAAATCAAACTTAAATGTGATTTTTAAATTTAGAAAACATTACTGAAGCACTGTTATTGAACGAACGGGGGATTACAGATGGATTATGAAAACAGAGGTAATGCTGAGAACTTTCCTCGCAGCTCAAGGCAGCGCTGGTCTTTATGTATTCATGGGCAAAATTTAAATGGTGAAATTACAGCAATTTCAGCTGAAATCACAAAAGTTGGACAGAAAACGTATCCCGGCTCCTAAAACCAAGGCAATTATTTTGTTGTTTGATTATCGGATTTATCGGCTAATTATTTTTTGTTTCATTAGACTATCCATCATGTCGTGTATACAGTGTCAAAACACTATAATCAAATGTGCTGTATTGAACTTGTTTATTTTATTTTAAATCCAAAAATGACAGAATATAGAGACTCCCGCACACTGTAATAAAAAATGGTTCAAGCCATCTTAAGTGGAGAGTGGCTGCATGCCCGCTCGCAATCACAGTGATTGTACAAAAAAACATATTTTATATATAGATATACAAACGAAAGATAATAGAAAAGCACTAGATTGTAGATAAGTAAACATGTCAAGAGCAGTTGACAGAAAACAAAACACCTTACAGAACACTTAAGGTCAGGAATACCTAGAGGGGCCTAGAGATTTGACACCTGTATTCAGGAATAGATGAAAAATCAAATAAATTCATAAACACTTCAATGAAGGTCTGCAGAATAATCTGTATGCATGTCTATATGTGTCTGAACACACAGTGAGCAGGAGGAGAATCATGGACCTGACTGTTCGAGTTCCTATTTAACATGCATACAGGACTGTCGCAGGGTCAGCGGGGCAGCAGACAAATACTATAATATAATATAACCAATGGGGACTATCCAAAAAAGATCCAGAGTACCTACAAAATAACAACTCAGCATTATAAAGCAATCACAGGAAGACGTTTAATGACACTTCATCGTTTAGTCATTGTAGGGCCAGAGTGAAGGGTATATATCCAACAGCACTCTCGCTGCTTTAGGAGTCTGTCATGGTCCCTGCCCCCCTGGGGTGGGGGGGCTGCTCTAATCCACAGAAGCTCAAGTCCAAAAAGAACAAAAGCAAGTTGTTATGACTTGAAACTGAGAGAAGCAGAAAACACTCACTTGTGTGGCTTCACTGAAAATATATATATTTTTTAAATTTTTGAGTAAAATGTTATTGATTTCATGATGATTAACTCATAAAATAAGCAAAAACATCTTTCAGCAAGGTCAAGACAGTGCATCCATCATCCAATACAATGGTAGGAAGTCACCAGTCCATCACAGGGCCGACATAGAGACAACCAACCAGTCACAGTCACATCCACACCTATAGTCACCAGTCAACCTGATGGGCATGTGTTAGGACAGTTGGAGAAGCTGTAGAGAACAAGTGAGAACAAACAAACTCTCACACGGAGATGCCCCAGGGGCCCAGGACTGTCTTCTTATTTATTTGCCCATCTCATCATTAACTGTTTCTTCTCCAGGCGGTGTCCACCCTGGTGGCAGAGATGGGGGCTGTTTTGGAGCGCCACTCGGGCCCCGCTGTCCTGGAGGCAGCGGCCCGCACGTACCTCAGTCTGTGTGCGGAGGAGACGAGCTGGTGCTCCGTGTCCCGGGCTGCCAGAGACTCTCTGGTCCAGACCTGGGTGGACCAGCTGACGGTCCTGCTGGAGGACTCAGTCAGGGTGAGTGAGCACAACGAGTTGATTCACAACGGAGCCTAATGGTGCGACAGGAATCAGGACTCCTCAGGTCGTCAATTATTTCAGCTGCACAAAATAGTGAAGTGTTGTGTGTGTGTGTTTATGTTTTCTTTCTTTTTTTAAATGTATATTTTCTTTTTCTTTCTAGTTTAGTTGTATATGCCCCTCTCTATTTATATACTGTATATATTCTAGATTTGTATTTTAGATTTGTAGACTGTCTTAAATGTTTATCGTCTACTCTGCACCGAGGGTCTGAAAGAAACATAATTTAGATCCTCTGTATGTCCTGTGAATACTGTAGAATTGACAATAAAGCCGGCTTTGACTTTGACTTTGACTAAATCACTGGACACCGTCACATCCAGGCCTTAAATCCTTCCTCTCCAGGTTCACAGCCGGACTGGTTTTCTCTTTGTCTGTTACAGAGCGACTTATTCTCTGCCGATGAAGAGAAAACTGGAGACATTTTAGCGACACTGAAGAAGCTCCGAGCTTTCCACAAGTAAGATTATTCCTAAGATTAATCCACAGTGCAGTGTTCAGCCAATGACGTGTGTTTATGTCGTGTACGTATCTGCTTCGTCTCTCCGTGTCGTCGCAGCTGTCACGACCTCTCTCGGTGGAGTGTGTTTGAGCTGCTCTCTCCTCTCCTGTCGGTGGAGAGCGGTCAGGGAGCAGCGCCACCGCCCGAGGTACCACAACCTCTCCCTACAAACACATAACAAGCACTGATGATTTAACTTCACACTGTCCAAGCGCTTTCATGTTGTTTATCCACAGTTTTTCTAAGATAACTGTCCTGACTGTCTCCTCTGCTCCTCTCGGTCTGAAGCTGCTGCTGGAGGTTCTGCAGTGTCTCTGTTACTTCATACTCTGGTCCCTGAACACCAGCGGAGAAACTCTCACCTCCAGAGTGAGTTACATCTGCTTCAATAAGTTTTTAACTGGAGTATAAGTTAACATCATGAAATATTTATATTTCTTTTTCAGAAATGGAAACCAGTGTAGGAATATACATATTCCTAAAATAATCAATATTTAATCAGGATGTCTTATCAAAATCAAGATCTCTTCTGCAAGTAAAACCTGGACACAGCAGATAAAAAGAAAAATAAACATGTTTGCAAATGAGTCACTGATTAAAATACTGAATTGCGATTAATTGCATTTGTGTACTGAGATAATTATGATTAATTCCAAGTTAATCACTCATTCTTTATTTGTTCAAAAGTACCTTAAAGAGGTATTTTTCAGGTGTTTATTAATGGACAATTATGTTTCTTTAGGAAAATGTAATTTTATTATACATTAACCAGAAACATGAACAAATATTGTGCAGAAACTCGAGAAGGCCTCACTTAAATAATAACATTAAAATAAATAATATCATTTTAACAAAGTGTGAGGAGGAGAAGGAAAGAATTGAAAAGTATTGTCTTTAAAATGTCATTGGAAATATGTTTTCTCAGGGGGGGGGTTTCCCTTACTGATCTTATTGTGTTATCAGCAGTGATGAATATAAACTGTTAAGTACTCTCAGCTTTATTAATGGGAACTTTTAAGCCTCATGTACAGTAGCTGACATTTACAGAGTTCAGGCTGTGGCTGAAACAAATGTTAAGTAAACAACAGGAAGGACGACACAGAGGACACAAAAGCTGTGAGGGAGGGAGAGAGGGAGGGAGGGAAGAGGGGAGACTAATGATGGGTGTTTAAGTGTGACTGTGTTTCTCCAATAGTACATAGTAGTGACACTACACCTGCATGATGTCTGAACAGATTTAGTTTCTCTGTTCCCTTTTTGAAAACATGCACGTTAATAAATGTGTGTGTGTTGAAGGAAAAGGCCGTGGCCCAGAGACTGCAGCTGCGTCTGTTCTGCGAGAGGAGTCACCACTGTCTCTCCCACTCCGACCACAGCGTGCAGCAGCAGGTCGGCAGGAGCTGTTGATTTTAGCAGTGATTCACTCTTTGTCGTAGCCATTTTTTAACCTTCTTCATTTTCCCGTTGAAGGCTTTTCTGGGGGTGTGCGACGTCCTGACGGCTCATTCCTACCAGCTGCATGTGTGGGACCCCAGCTCCTTTGGTCCGCTGCTCTACACGCCCAGTCCCAAACTGCAGAGGGCGCTGTTGACCTTCGTATGCAAGCAGGTCTTTGTTGGGCCGGACTGTGACAGCCAGAGCAGAGGTGAGGGATGTTTGAACGTTCATCTGCTGAGGGAGGAAAGTTCCTCCGTGCTAGATGATTTTAAGTGACGTTTTGTTCAATAAGGAAACATATACAAAAGTGATTCACTCTTCAGTTTCATAAAATCAGTGTCCTTAAAATATTTAATTTCTAGTCAACTTTGGACAACCAAACACGATTGGCTTGATAACCAGTAGTTTACAGCTGCTTTGAACTCTCTGTTTGACATATTTTCTACCAAATGAAGATTTTCTGTTTTGTGTCTGAATCTCTCATGGACACTGACATGTGTTAATGAAACACTCTCAACTTTCTCTTCACATTATTTCCTATTCTTTTCTTTAACACTAACACAATGAGCACGTACTAAATAACTGTGGAAACACTTTTCTCCATTTTCCTTATAATTAGAACCATACTGGGCAGTTTGTATTTAGGAAATAAACACCTAATACCAACTTAAATAAATATATAGGACACATAAAAGTAAGTTTCACTAATGTAGTTTTACCAAACACATCAGGAATCACCGCTTATTCTCAGCAGAGTTTTTTTTTTATAATTTGGTGGAGCATTGTCACATTAGTATAGTTTCAAGGGACACTGATGCTTCAATGCATAAGCAGCATTTTATTACTGTTGCTGCTTGAGGTGGAGTCTTGGAGACTTTGTTCTTTAAGACACTGTGATATTGGTAAAACCCCTGTTTTAATTGTGAACAACAATATTTTTAAGCATAGTAGGGGGGGGGGGGGGGGGGGGGTGCGTGGCGCAGTGGTTAAGGCGGCCGCCCCATGTGGAGGCTGCGGTCCTCAGCGCAGGCGTCCCCGGTTCGGGTCCCGCGTCAGGCGGACCTTTCCTGCATGTCGTTCCCCCTCTCTCTGCCTCCCCCTTTCCTGTCTATCTATACTGTGTGCTATCAAATAAAAAAAAGGCAAAAACGCCCCAAAAAAAAAAAAAAAAAAAAATGTAGGGGAATGTAAATTACCTGAGTAGATATACTTATCTATCCTACAAAACTCCCCTTCTACAATCGAGTGGTTGTTGTGATCACAGTTCATTCAATATTTGTTTTCATAATGTTGGTTGTTCTCACACTGAACTACTCAGAAAAATGCATCAATCTACTTATTTCATGACCTTTGCCTCGTCACACGGCCGCTTCGTAGCGGTGTGTTTGACAAACGCTCCCCGACCCCGGCAGCGTGCGGGACAGCAGGGAGAAAAACACACTGCAGCGTTCAGTACAGTAGATGGCACTCTCTCACTCTGCCAGAGCCGCCTCCTGTTTCCGGGCCCTTCGCTTTGCTTTGCTCTGAGTGCAGCAGCTCACCGTGGTGAAAACATGCAGGTATTAAATGCACGGCCACACATTTGGCTTAATAAGTGAGTGCAGAGCTGCCTGCTGACTGTAAATGGGGCCTGATTACCAACCTGACCTGACAATTGACCCTCGATTACAAAGGAAACCCTGTTAATACCTTCAGACTGGAACAGTGTTGACTAATTTGTATGAAAGGCTCGCTTATGCAAAGCGATGCGAGGCCTGTGAATTGATGACAGAGGTACGATCCTGTCTGATCTAACATGAGAAAAACTAGAGTGACACGTTGGAAATACATCTGGGACGTTCTCTCTGCGAGGATCCTGCAGGTAAACTTATGAATTCATTCATGTCCCGGCTGTAACTAAAACATTTTATTATCTTTACAATACGTAGTTTCTACTTTCAGAAACATATTGCATCCAAATATAGGAGAGTCCAGAGAAGTCAATAACTGTCCTGGTGGGAATCTCTTAAATGTTCAACCGAATATAATACAGGATTATTGGTTTTTGAACATGTAATAAAAAGCTATTGTTTTATTGGATTTGCCTGGTAACGGTTTTGTTATATAGACAGTGTTTTCTATTAGCTGCTGGATCAGAGATCACTCGGAGGGCAAGGGCACTGAGTTAAATCATAAAATCAGGGCAATCTCTTTCCGTGAGAAAATTCCATTAACTCTGGCTCACCTCCGAGCCTATTTTATTAGCCTTGTGAAAGATTGAAGCCACATGGTGTCACAACCATAACTCTACTCTTATGTTATCTTTGATTTCCACCTGCTAAAGCCATTGTCCTGAAACTAAGTAAAACTCTCTTTTCCGCCTGCGCTTTGTTCTTTTCTTTCTGTTATATGATTTCTCATGATTAATCACTCCTCTTACTTCACCCCCCTGCTTCCCTTCCCCTTCTCTCTCTCTCTCTCTCTCTCTCTCTCTCTCTCTCTCTCCGTCTCTCTCTCTCTCCGTCTCTCTCTCTCCACTTCAACTCCGTCTGTTCTCCCTCAGCGAGCGAAGCCTTGGAGGTGGAGAGGCTGGAGGACCTCCACAGGCGGAGGAACCTGCTGGCGGCCTTCTGCAAGCTGATAGTGCACGGGGTGCTGGAGATGAGCGTGGCAGCTGAGGTCTTCATGTTCTACATGAAGGTAAAGGTGAACTCCCCCCTCCCCCCCCCCCCCCCAAAAAAGGGAAAGTTCAACAGTTTTGGGAAATGAGTTGGCCGAGAACATGAGTTACGATCTGATGTCTGTCAGTGGTGAATATGACGCTTCAGTCAGCAGCTGATTAACTCACTCGTACACAGAGACATGAAATAAATACGGCTCTGTCCAAAAGTAACAACATCAGTCCACCAGCACCTCTTAAGTTTGTCTGTTGGACTCAAACGCAAGACGAAGGAGGGGGGAAGTCACTTCAGCCACTCGCACAGAGCCAACAGTGTAGCAAAAGGTGAAAAACGTAGAGTATAAAAACCCTAAATACAAACCCGGTGTCAACCCTCTGTACTGTATGTCTTCTTGTCAACTAGAGTGGAGTGTATTTATATTTATATTATTTATATAGACAATCAGTAATCAGATGGTGGAATCACAGCAGCAGACGGGTTAACAGACACTGAGGCCCTGTCGAACTTCAGTCACCAAAAGGCCAAACTTTAAGAGTCTATCACAGAAAAGATCTTCAAAAAGTAGCCTCACATTTACGGCCTTATCAATTAAATAATATTTAACACAGTGTCAGAAAAGGTCTGGACGCACCAGAGCATCAACCTTAAAAAATCCAGTCAGTCTCTTGTTGAGATGATCACCTCCTAATGAACTGCTCCATAGACTCCATAGTGTCCTTGTTGCCTCAGCCGTTACAGTAATAGTGGACAATGTTTTACTACACAGTGAAGGTCGCTGATCGACTCTTAACTTCACAAAATCCAGAGTGTAAAAAAGGACAGGTTGTGTTTTCTAAGAGGAGATTTGTACTGGAGTGTCTCCTGGTGCAGGGAGACTCTAGGCAGTCACCGCACCCAACCAGGCTAGCAGTTTATACCCGTTTCCAGTGTTCATGCTAAGCCAAGCTAAGCATGTATTTTTAAAATTATTATTGGAGTCATAAAATTGATACATTTATTCCAAATTTGATAGACTTAGTCTTTTTGAATCCTCAGAGAATACGTCAAGTTTTCCATTTTGAATATTTCCAGAATCATTCCAGTGCCGCTCATGTATTATCATCACATCCGAGCTCTGAGTGTCAGATCCTCCGTTCGGTAACACCTCAGGTTGTCTCAGTCTCGGCTGAAATTCCTTCCATTGAACAATAAAACGATTTTTGTTAAACCTGTTTCTCAAGTTGAGCTTCTTTTTCCCGTTCAAACAAAATGCAGTAACCAGAGATGACTCATCTCCTCCCTCAAACCCAACATTAAAATTTCATTATCAGTTTTATTGGCATGCATTGATGTTTCTCTCCATTTCCATAGAAAATAATGGCTTTTTCTCATGTTGGTGAAAGATACCTGGGTACAAGCTGTAGGAAATAAAGCTGCAATCTGAGCTTTAAAATGATTTTTACTTTGCAGTGGATGGAATATTGTTTTAATTTTTAAAATCCCATCTGAATGTATGAATGCGGATAAATGTCTGGAATAATATTTTCTCCGTCTCCGTCCTCAGTATTTTAACGACTTTGGAGACATCATCAAGGAGACGATGTACAGGACCAGACAGACGGATAAGCTAGAGAGCGCTCGTACTCTGGTGCTGTGTTTGCAGCAGGTACAGTCACACCGTCACACACCTCGCTGGTATATGGACACAGGAAGATGCTCATGTGTTTGTTTGTTTTTTGCTCTCCAGCTGTTTGTGCGTCTGAAAAAGGAGCAGGAGAGCGGCGGCAGGGCTCATCCGGGGGTCCAGACCTTCACCAGCATCAAGGAGCTGGCTCGCCGGTTCGCTCTGACCTTCGGTGACCTCGTCAAGTTCCGCGAGTGCGTCGTGGTGATCCACAGGTGGACGTTGCTTCTTGTTTCTCACAACTTGGATTTACGTTTTTTGGGAGATTTCCTTGTTTTTAAAATTTGGGCAAAGAAGAAACTCCCACACACTTTCTTCTCACTTGCAATATTTTTGATTTGTTAAAAGGGCAACGTTTCGGTTGTTTAACCTTCTCCAGGGCGATTTTTTTTGTTTATTTGTTTAGGAACGGCATCGAGTTTGTGTTCCAAGAGTTCAGCCAAACCCCGGACACACCTACTCCTCCGTACCTGTCTTACCTCACCATCCTCAGCGAGTTCTCGTGCAAACTGCTCAAACCAGATAAGAAGACAGTGTGAGTGCTGCAGACAGGTTTTTATTTTAAAAATAAACATCTCAAACATTTTGCTTTTTTAAAAAAAAAAAAAACGTCTTGAGAGTTTGTTCGTGTCTGTGCAGGTTCTCCTACCTGCAGAGACACACAGCGGAGCACATCATTGACCTCAGGGACGAGTGCTGGCAGCCGCTGATCTACTACCGCGCGTCTCTGCTGGCGGCAGCCGAAGGCGAGGACGCCGTGTCCTACGTCAGCTCTGACAGGAGGCCCCACCCACCCAATCGCTCGCCCTTCTCCAAACAAAAACTTGAAGGTGTTGCATTTAAAAAACAAAGTCACCCACAGAATCACTATATATGTAAATTATTATTCATCCTGTGTGTCTTTTCTGTTCTTTTAGGAAGCAAGTCCCCCTGTCCGTTCAGCCCCGCTGACACCAAACTCAGTAAAGGTAACAGGTCGAACTTCAGTCCAAGGTGAGCTTGACATTTTACTGACCTGTTACAAACCAAATCTTCGTCCTCGTACTCGTGTTAAACTGCTTCGTCCTCCTCAGCCAACAGGAGAAGACACCTGATGTGGATGTGTTTTCTGTCCCGCTGGACCCTCCTGCACGGAGACTGAACACCGAGGGATCTGTCCACAGCGCAGGCAACGAAGTGGACGACGACACTGTGGACATCGAACTATAAATACTACGAGGACGCTTTGGGAACACTGGTGCTCCTGTGTGAACAGCAACACGTCACTGGACGGCATGAACTCCTCTCTTTGTTTTTGCACCTTCTAAATGCTTTTTGTACAATTCTCTAAAAAGACAAGTTTCTTGCTTCTTTCTTGCTCTATGTTTATTTTTGTTTATTTTTATCAGGACACAAGCTTTATGTAGAGGTCTGGTGATATTCTGTATTTTTCTTACTGTCGGCGAAGCCACAGGAAAGACCAAAACTAGTGCTCAGTTTTGTATATGTAGACGGAGCCTGATGTTTCTTCCACTGTTCTCATTAAAGGACCAAAATAATCAGCCACTGAAAATAGTCCCTTCTAAATGCACCTTTAACTCATATTTGATCAAATTTTACTAAAAACTACTTTTCCCAGCTGCTTCAGGGAACAACTTTGTCCTTTCAAAACAAGAAACTATATGTGTTTGATTCATTTGAAGGCTAAAAGATCTTCATTAGGTGCATATTTAAAAAATAAGGAATATATAGAATAACGCCAGATCTAAAAGTATTATTTATTCACAGACCACATTCAGGACAAATTTGATCAGTGTGTGTACACGTTTTGTTTTTACAGCTGTACTGTAGTCTGTACTTGAATGTTTACAGATGACACTAAAAGATCCATCTTTTGTTTTTCTTTTGGATCAAACTCAGGTCCAAGATTTTGTTGTGTTATCTGTTTTTGAGTAAGATCATGTTCCACTGTCCTACTTTGTCACATTATTTTTGCTCCTCAGAGGAAGTCGTTGGCTCACAGTGAGCCAAAAGCTACTCATATATTACTGTAAATTAACCTGAATTAAAAAAATAAATAAATCCAAAACATGTACATTTTCCAATTTTTAAACACCTGTAAAGCAAAGTGATTTTTACTTTCTGTAATTATTAAGCCTAAAATCTAACATTGAACACATCAGAGACAGTTTTGTTGGCTGAATCAAATCAAACTGCAGAGTCTTGTTTTATTTACTCTTCCATTAACCAAGGCTTTATTATTAATTTAAAGAAAAGCAAAACATTTTAAAATTGGTTCCTTTTGTTCTGTCAAAGTACATCCAAATTTAGTACTTTATAACATAGAAAAAAGAATTTGTCTAAAACACTTGCCCAAATCATTTACAACACAGCAAGCACCAAATACATATTTACACTTATTTATAAATTCATCTCTTATAATTTATAACCCCATCTCACACACACAATAAGTCCCTGTCATAATGAATACAGACCTGTACAACATACACTGTGTGTGGCCGTCTGAACTGTGAACTGTGTGCTTATGTGTGTGTGTGTGTGTACAGCAGACTCAACGGTGGCTTGTTTGGCATTTACAGTAACTTCTCGTTTCAGCAAACAAACCCGTTAATGAATTTACAGCCTCGTAGAAAACATTCAGTAATGATCACTGGAATGTAAAATTAGCCAATGACATCATCGGATGATAATTAGTTCAAACCTGAATCGAATCAGCATGGTTTCAACGGTTCAACGGTTCAGGGAGCTCCAGTGTGTAAAGAACCATTTAGCTTGAGTGAATAATGATAATACAGCGTTGGTTGTTCAGAGGAAACACTCGCTCCAGACATTATTTGTACAAAGCGTTACATGCAGAACACAACTTTTTCCTGTTAACAACGTGAGGAGGGAACAAAATGTGCTGAAGTCGACTCTGGAGTTTCTTTTATACGTGACAGGTGAGAAAACTTTGACTTTTTGGTTCAGTGTTGTGAAGAACTACCTTCAGTTCCGGCGGCTTCATGTTTCCTCGGTCCGATGTGTGATAGGTGTCTGTTCCTCCAGCACGGTCTGACCACACCAGTGCTCCGACTACATCTCCTGGTTTTTGTGTTTGCTCTCTAGTTGGTGAAGTGTGTCCTTGTACGCAGGATTGGGGAACTGGGGCCCCGGACCTGCAAACCTCTGGCCTGACGTTGACTCGACCCCGCCGAGCGCTACAGGACGGAGGAGGGGGGGGGGTCATTCGAAGTCGTCCTCGTACTCGTACTCGTCCAGGTCCAGGTTGCAGTGCGGACTGGGGATCTCAAAGAAGTGTCTCTTTGTCAGACCCAGCTCAGTGGAGATGTGCTGCCCGAGAGGGCTCAGAGGATTCTCGTACCTAAACACACACGCACACACACGGAGGAAATAATTACGCATCTGTCAGGGAGATGAGTTGTTTTTACACAAGGAGTTGACAGCTCATCGACTGTTTAAAACAACAGTGAGGCGTTCATGGACACTGAAGCGGGTTTAACTGGCTGTAATGATTCCTCCTCTTCGATCTTTTAGTTTAAGTAACGTGGGACAAATTCCACAAACCTCGTTCTGTGCTAAATTGTTAATATGACTCTTGAGCAGTGTGGGAGCTGTGGGAGTGTGCTCCACAGTTTCAGGCTTTTTAATAAAAGAGAAAACCCTCTTTAAGTTACTTTCCATCCACTGCAGCCCAGTAAGAGGAATCTGTGGAAACATAAAGAGCGCAGAGACAGTAACTGAAGCCTCATGTTTACTTCAGATAAACTACGCAACACATTTCACACAGCACAAGGACTCTGGATTTTGTCCCAGGATCATTGTACCAGCTGGTATCAACAAAAAGAAGTAAACACAGCACGGAAAAACCTGTTCAGTGTTCATATGGAGTCGTCGGTGTTGTTTTAAGACAGACCTGAGAGGAGGTGAGCCTCCCCTTTAATGCACATGTTCAAACAAAGTGGCCGACAGGGTGGAGAGGATTCACTCTGGTGAGTGTGTTAAGGATAAATGTGACAGAGGAGCAGTTTGACATCCAGGAAATACACTTGTTCACTTGTTCAGAGTTTGATGAGAAGATTGATACGAGTCGCATGTGAGTGAATGTGACACTACAACCAGCAGCCAGTTAGTTTAGCAAAGACTGGAGGCTAGAGGTAACCTGGCTCTGTCCTCATGAGATAAGTTATGTATTCATCAATGCTCTATTTACAGTAACATAGCGTTTCTTATTTATCACACAGAGACGAGGTGAGAGAATCCATTCGAAGTGCTGAACGCAGTGTTGAAAGTTCACACAGTATCACATTCATGTCTCTTGACCATAACGTGTTTTCATTTCTTTTAATTAAAAAAAATGATTTTTTAAATGCTTGAATAAAATCACCACATGTAAATATTGAATTAGTGTATCAGAATTGGATTATACATTTTACATCTTAGTCCATCTGCTGTATTTGTGTTTCTTAAAATTGAAAAAAAATATATATATATTTTTACCAGCTAGATCTGTTCTGTAATAATGTTATAAACAGATGCTTACTTCATTTTCTTGGTTTAGCTTTATACCTTGTTAAATTGGCTGGGTGCAAACAGTTTGTAAAAGACAAATAAAATGCTTGATTTCGTTACTTTTAGAAGAGCTGCTGGTGGTAGCCTCAGATTTGGGCACGTATCACTTGGTGAGAGGGGAAATCGAGTCAGCGTAGTTCCTAAAATGTCGAACTATTCTTCGAAATAGACAGGAGGCTTTTCAACAAAGCAAGTAAGCAGAGGAAGGACACAGGAGCACCACATGAAGGCAGAGAGGTGGTGCAGGAGTGGAGGAAGAAGAGGAAGGATAAAAACAGAAGCTGTCTGGTTCAGAAACAGACTCCCAGCTCAGCTCAGCTCTTAAGACGTGGCCGTGAACACATGATACTGTGCTGTGCTGACAAAACACAACTGTCTGGTGTCAACAGTTCGCTGACATTGGTGGGGTGTGGGTACAAGCTAGGAGTGGGTTTAGGACTAGACTCACCCAGAGAGAAGGAGGAAGAGGAGGAGGAGGAGGTGGAGGAGAACACTTAGTCCCTGCTGATTACCCTGAGTGTCTTACCTGCTCTGGTTAGCAGCCTATCTTTAGAAGTCGGTGGTGTTCCTAAAACCGCCACACAACATACCTGTCAACAGCCTCATCTATCATTGACTCACTCTCTCAGGGGCTCTGTTGCTGGACATAATCCTCAGTCTTAGCAATGAGATCTTCAAACTCTGTCAGTCTGATAAGTACATCCACCGGTTAGACAGAAAAATACTGTGAAATCAACACGATCATAAACTGTGTAAGCATCATTATCTACACAAAGGTGGACTTCGTACTCAACCGTCACTGTCTGACTGCACAATAGACTTTTGTTTAAAAAAAAAGAGGTTATCAATAAAAACCTGACCTTGACTTATTGGCATGTCTGCTCCAAAAATATTTCCACGTTTGACAACATTGAACCTGCAGCACTGATAATCATGATAAATATTTGTAATAATGACGGCTAATACAATAATCAGCAGGGAGGGAACTCTGCTGCTGCTTGTTGTGACATCTGAGCAAAAAATTTGGTGCTGCAATGTTAACTGCAGAGAAAAAATGTGACATGAAAAGTGGCTGTCAACAAAATGAATGCTACCTGTATTCACTCTACTTAGCATGAGAGATACAGCCTAATTAACAAGGTCTATAGCTGTGATCTTGAACTGGCAGCAGGTGGTTTGGTATCTATGTCTCTTTTCTTAATAAATAATTTGTAATAATCATACAGTATATTCTGTGAAAATACACCATGGAAATATTATAAGTGCTGTTTCATAAGTCCTCCACATTTAGGATAATTTTTCAGTGGTAAGAAAGTCAATAAAGACAGATTGTGAGTAGAAGTTTAAGTGAAGGAAATGTTCTTTAATCTTTCGATGAAGTCGAACATCAGACTTTTGGCTGCAGCCGCGTCGTGCAAGTCGCTGAGTGAAGTTACTTACACGTCGTTGCACTGATCGTTGGCGTTCTCCTCCGCCACCAGGAGGTCGTACTCCTCTGCGGCGTATTTCTCCCAGTCCGAAGCTTCCTGTCCGTCTGCTTCCATCTCCTTCAACACACGACAAGTGGCTTAAAACACTCGCGCCCCGACAATAAAACAAATTGCATCCGTCTTAACGTTTTTTTCCCCTCCTTACCCTAATTACAGAGAAAGGATCCTTCTGCTCGTGGTCCAGGTACTTCTCAATGTTGAAGAAAGTGTCAAAGAAGATGTGGGACAACTTGCACCTCTTAAGGTCCCGCAGAGTGATCTTACCTGGAGGAGGTAGAGGAAGTCAGTTTAGACAGTTTCCCAAACTGTTCAGCCTGGTTTTCACATCCAATCTATCACTCAGCCCCGGTCTAAGACTGAAGGCCAATTCCTGGTGCCCACATCCACATGTAGGGTAAACGTTGGGCTGGCAGCAGTTGGACGAGCTCATCAATCTAGAGAAGATTTTCAGCTAAAAGTGCAACTAATGATTGCTTTCAATATTTATTAATCTGTCAGTTACTCTCCCAATTAACTGAATCGTCTCTTTTATATTTATCAAGTTATAAAAAACAAAAAAAAACAGGTGTTCTGGGTGACAATAAAATGATAATTTGCTGATCACAACAATAATTCTTTCCAACAACTAACTTAAAACCCAATGTCCAGCATTCATCAAATCTGTGAAAACTTAAAGCAGAAGTAAGTGGTCCGGTCGTTTTCGCTAATGCTGCGTTCCAGGCAGGCTTTTGAAATCGTAAATTACAGCTTCAAGTCACAACTTACGACTTTGTAGCGTTCCAGGCAACCCACTCGTGTTTTTCCGACCTGATTTACCGGTGAAAGTCACTATAACGGCCACTCGTAACTTCCGACCGGTGAACTCGTACCAGATCGAACTGGTACCACTTCACGGTCGGAAAAATACGAGTTTCCTTGAACGCACCATAACAGTCCTCGTCCCTACGTCGCCACATTCACGGCGTTCCTTGGCTGCACACACAGCCCTGCATGCCGTTCTCTCTCCTCATTGGATAAAAACTGTAGGATACGATAAATGTTTTCTCCTCGGCTCAGAGCAGAGCAGAGGGACTGACAGACCCGTGTTTCAGACCAAACACTCTATGTAAGTGATTGCTTTCGGAAGATATAACTATTTAAGACTTATATTAACACAAATATATCACTTACTTCTGCTTTAAGGGCTGATTTAACACGATGTACACATTCTGCCTCCGAAACCAGCTGGATGTCAAAATCAGGGGAAGTGAGCAAAACTTACACTCACTCCTACCGGAGCTTCCAGAGATGGAGCTCAGCCTGATGTTTGCAGCCTGTGGCTTATCTCATACAATATTTACGATGCCACTTGCCTCACTGTAACACATCTCAAAGTGATGTATAAAATCTTAAAATGACCTCTAAACTCTACTGTACAGGTAACTTTTCATGCCTGAAATGGGCTGATGTGAGTTTCATGTTTTTGCAGCAGTCAAACATCCTAGTTCCTTCTTTTCAAAGGGCAGAATGAGATGAAAATAAATAAGTTCTGCATCCCTTTAGATACTCCATGACACTCCTCTGATCTGAATGTTATGTCTTGTTCTTTACTGTTTATATTTAACATCTTAAAATTCACACGCCCGTGCCACACACTCTCAATGAATCCCATGAAGAATGTCACATCTGACAGCGTTACATCTATTAAAACTATAGAGGTTTCTCTGTCTGGAGGAGACGTAACTGTTGAGGAAAAACATCAGCCTCAAATACTCTGTGAATAAGTTGTTACGTCTCGTATTACACGGCGCATTACACAGCTCCACTAGTAGCGCTTACCAGCAGGTCGTCTCAGGGTCACATTCTTGCTGTGGCTATCAATACTAAACATGCGCACCCTCGACGTTGACTAGTGTCTTCTAAATAGCATAGTGGTAAACCAAAGTGCTGAGGGAATTTGTTGACACCGTGGATGACACGAGCAGCTGGCAGCAGGCGGTCGGGATCAGCCAGTCGGTCTCTCGTCTATAACCGTTCGCTCAGCTAATGATCAATGACCTGGCCTGAAAATGTGTCTGTCAAAATCAGTTATTGTGCTCTGGAGACATTTTAGGGGAGCTGTTGGGCCTCATACAGAGGTTCTCATATACTTTTGTTAATGGTCTTGAATGAAACAATTGAATTAAAGTTTTAAAAAAAAATCTCCCCCTGCGTGAACTTCGGAAAGTGTCTAAATGTAAAAGAAGGGTCTGACCTTCGACCTCCGGCTTGACAAGGTCAAGCATTTGGCAGAGGCAGTCCTCGAAGGGAAGGGGTTCGATGGCCATGGCCTCCAGCTTCTGACACTGCTCGTCGTAGAAGTACTCCAGCTCGTACATGCTGAGCACCCCGTCCCCGTCCAGGTCCATGCAGCGGAACCAGTACTCTATACTGGACACGGATAAAAGCACAGGGCAACGGTTAGATAGAAAAGCTGTAGAAGGAACAGTAGATGCAGCTGGTGTGGATGTGGATGTGTCTGTGTCCAAAATCACTCATTCTTCACTCAAAAGGCCTTCTTTTTTTCTTTTTTTTACACGACGACAGACGTTTGGGCTTGTAATTGTAGGAAAAGCACAGGTGTTACTAATAACATTAATGATAGCTCTGCCGTATTCAAACATCACAGGCTGTGACAGTTTGACACTGACTGAGCACATATATAAAAGTCAGGAGCCTGAAAGTGACGCAGCCAGTGGAGAAAAGTCGGCCGTTATTCATTTGATCATTTACACCTGTGTTCCTCTCTCACAGCGCCAGGTTAAAACGTCCGCCGTGAAAAAACACAATCATGTAGTCGATAGCGAGCGGTACATCAACATTTCAGACATTTATGAGTTGCTGTGGTGTCACCTGACTGTCATTTTCATAACTTCCAAAATTTATATGTGGCATTGTTCACAGTAAGTGGTGAACATAAATAAATAAAATAAAATGTTGGACCTTGATCCTTGGTTTGGTTTGTATTCATACACCTGACGGTATCATGAGACAGGAAGCACTGGACTACTTTGGCTATTGTATATGTCCTCATATAGCCTCTGTCTTTTTTTATTTTATTTTTTATTTAACAATGTCAGGTGCTGTATTCCCATTTTGTACGTAGGTTTTTTTTCTTCTATTTTTTGTAAAAAAAAAGTTAAAATAAAAAATACATATATATATATAAAAAAAAAAAGTTGGACCAGTGAACGCAGCATGCTTCGTAGTAAATAGATTTTGGATGCAGCCCATGTGTCTAGATACCTGGTGTCTGTCTTCTTGTCCTCCTCAGAGATGAGGAACCAGACAAAGTCAGCGTAACTCAGCCTGCCCTCCTTATACACCCGTCTGTCCCTGATGACATCAAAGACACAAACGGTATTAAAACCAGCAGTGGAAGGAAAAACATAAAATATACCTATCTTAAAAAAAACCCACACAAAACGTTTGAGTTTAAATGATACTCTTTAATAAAAGCAGCAAAGACATATTTGACTTGCCTTGTTACTGTTCCTGAGAATATCCTCTCAATCATCTTGCGCGAGATGGCTGTAAAAAATATATAGAGCAAAGAGATCAGTTACAATCCAGACTGTTGGGAAAAACATAATCGTTTTTCTCTGAGACAACAGTGCTCTCAGTTAATGTACAACTTTTTCACAACACATGTAATCCATTCTCACAGACTGTAAATCCAGACTGGCCGGTGTAACTCTTTAAAAAAAAAATCCTGACAATACTATAAATCCTGCAGTCATCATTTTGACCATATAGTGGTAGAAATTGTTCCAGACATGGCGTCACTGGAGCAGAGTATATATGCTGCTCTCTCATTGATCTTGTGTCTCATTTCCCCTGCCTCACTCACAGACCATCAACCAGGAACATGTGGTGTGGAGTGTGTGGGAAGAAGCATCAGGTCTTTTTCCTGAGTATGTGTTTGCATGTGAGCAATGAACCTGAACCAAATAACATTTACAAATACTTGTTATTGTACCATGTAATTTCAGCTTATTGACTGTGCCAACAAGTGCCAGAAAGGCTGAAGGAGAGTTACTTTAGTGAGCGTATCTGTTGCTCTGACAAGGTTCAGGACTCATCCTGAAGGCTTTTGCATTCACTTTCCATGACAAGCTACCAAAATGAACGTAAACATCAACTTTGTTGTATAAACTCTACATGATTATGTGATTCCAGCTGATCCCAAAACAAAACACATTTGCAGATATTTGTTTCTAGTCTTGTAGGAAGTGGGATGCGTTTGTGCACCTTGGTCATTGTGCCGTGCCAGGTCCTTCTGGTCTATGTAGAGGTCGTGGTCTGTGTCCAGCTCCCAGAACTTGCAGTAGATAACATAGAAATGCTCATAGGAGAAGTACTCTGTCAGCTGGTTCACCTCTTCTTCCTGCTCCAGCAACATCACATTCTGGCACAACAGAGAACAGACAGTAACATTAATTCATTCATAATTACAGGTACAATTATTACCCAAACTGCCACCTATATATTAGATTCAGCACAGGGGTTGGCAATATGTGAAAATGCAACAGTAGAACAGTGTTTACAGTGAAGGTCGGGTTCAATTTTTAAAAGACTTAAACATCAAATGCAAGATTGAAATTGGTACCCTAACTCACTGTTTTTGGTCATGTCAAAAACTGCAAATGTATTGGTCTAATGTACTATCTGAAATGGAGAAGATATTTGGTTTAAAACTGGAGATGGACCCAGTGTCTCTTATTTTGGGCCTCCCAAATCGTCGTTTAACATCAAAACATAATAAGAGGCTGTACTGTATACTTACTTATGCAGCGAGAAAGAATATTCTGTTACAATGGATCAATGACAGGGTACCAACTGTTAAAGGCTGGCAAGGAGTAGTGTTTGATCTAGTGCCATTAGAGTACCTTACATGCATATTACATTTAAGAACAGACCAATTCCATAAAGTTTGGGAACCCTATTTGAAGTATGTAGAGCCTGGTGTCTCTTGTATAATGTTGCAGGGATTTTCTTGAATGCTCATACTGTATATTTTTTCTTACTGGAAACCTAATTATATTGATCTGAGCTGACGGTTGTTGTTTTTTTTATTTTTTTATTATTTGTTTGTCTATTTGTTTTGCTTTTCATTCCTGTGGACCGTATTATGCCCTTTCTTGTAAAAGTTAAAAATCAATAAAAAATATTGTTAAAAAAAAAAAAAAAGACTTAAACATCCACCCGTTCTTGTATTTTAAAAATAGAATTCAAGGAATTTTCGGCATTTTAAGAACTTGTTGACACCCTGACAGGGACACTTGAATGCATTTCAGAGCAAGAAAAACACGTAGAGTCACTTACCTGAAGAAAGTTACTTTTCCTGAGCTCATAACATGTTATTTTTCCAGTCCACGACCGGTTCACATTGTAAAATATCCTCTGAACCATCTGAAAAACAGTTGGCAGTGTTTTATGTTTGTGTTTCGTCTATTTTAATTACACTACTTGCATTGTTTGCAGTGGTAATGGTATGTCATGTGTGTTATGGTTGTTTACCGTGGTGATGTATCTTGAGTGAAAGTCCGGTGCATCCTTTAGAAAGGCCAGGCTTGCGTGTGAATTCACCACATCCTAAAAAAAACATGAAGTAAAGTCAGCTCACTTTGTCTCTTTTGCACATCTGTCTCATTTTTATAACACACCTCCCAGAACTAATCCACTCAGATGCAAAAGAACAACTTAGTGACATGCTGCGCTGCAATAACAAGTCCAAATGCTCAGTTTAATTCTGCAGTTCCTTTTAGAGATGAGTTAAACACAAACCACATCTGTCTCTCTCGCTCTCTCTCTCTCTTTTTTTTTGCGAGACAGAACACATGACATTCAGAGTAGGAATATAAATGCAAACCTTCTCAAACATCAGAAGTTGTCAGTGTCTATCTACATCACTCTCTGCCGGGCCATACGCTTTATAAATTGTGCTATGTAAAGAAAAAGGCTCCAGGCCTTGTTGAAGAGGGGCCATCAAATTTAAATGTTTCTTTGAAGTCAGAAAACACTGGGCCGGTTATGGGATGAGTTTAAGTCTTTTTGATTTGACAGCAAAGTGGTGGGAAAGCCCAAGGAAGGACGCTTGCCTGTGACTGCTCTTAACCTTCTCTCCTTCCTCATGCCATAAAGTCACAGGAGGTGAGCTGCATTCCCAATGAACTGGAGCTTTATTCTTGCCATCAACCTCCCTCATGTCTTTTCTTTTTTCTACCCCCTCTTCTCCTCTGATGGGGGGAAAGAATTGTTGACACAAATGCGAAGGCGGCAATGAAATTAAAAGGCCTTATTTCAGGGCAGCCGTCGTGCCTCTTTGACTCTTACTGTGAGAAATTAAATCATAGAGAAACACATAAATCACGGGGCACAGGAAACAGGCGGGGACAGTCAAATCTACTCCACTGCAATCCGCCTTTCATTCATCAAAACAGTCAAAG
Source organism: Trachurus trachurus (assembly GCF_905171665.1). Lineage (NCBI taxonomy): Eukaryota > Metazoa > Chordata > Actinopteri > Carangiformes > Carangidae > Trachurus > Trachurus trachurus. Next base: position 20,129,152 of record NC_139899.1, read on the forward strand.
GCGATTCGCTGTGCAGAGCCGTACAAATTAAACAGTGAGTGCCACAAGGCATCTCTGCTGGTATGCTAACGGGTGTTCAGCGCGGCCCCGGCTGCTCCTGCCGGCATGAAAATGAATCAGGTGTAGGGTGGGGCCGGCGTGGAGCGACCAACAGCTTTTCATGTGGCGTGAGGATACAAACAACCAGCACAGCAGGTCCACATGGTCAGACTGACCAAACAGTCAATTAGACTATTATTAGGGATCAATTTGATGAATATCAGTGTGTGTTTTTTTTTTTGGTGCTACCCCATGTGTATTACATCACACACATTTTCATCTCCCCCTTGGTTAATTTCTGCTGAGTCTGAATCCTGCACCAGTGGGATCTCTTTTCTCCATACTCCCCTCCGCTATATTACTGGCTTACAGTAACATCCCTAAATTAGTCCGCCGCCACATGAAAAAGCACTGCCTCAGCAGGGTAGTTCAAAAAATTAAGTCCAGTTTGCACCACTCAAGCCAATGCAATTTTGGCATCCCACATTGCCAAGTCCAACCCTCTCCTTGGGTGTGCTGTAGCCAGTACCTGCAGGAATGGAATAAAGTCGTCTTGTTCCAGGTAATTACAGCCAGGCTTGGCCAAGAGGTGCACAAATTTAGAAGCATCATTGTGACAGGTCTGCAGAGTTCTGGAGAAGAAAAGAGAGAACAGATGGTTGCAAGGTTACTCCCTCTCACATGCTTATGCTTCTCTATTCTTTTTATCATTCTTTAGGCAACACAAGTTTTAAATTGTTCCACTTTAAAATGTAAGAGCCGGTATAATGCATTCTGAAATTAGGATTCTGACTCGCTGCCTGGTGATTAGGAGCGTGGAGCTTCATGGAAGTGACGTGGAAATAATGCAAACGTCTGGTGTGGCCTCTCATCTAAGAATGGCTCAGTCATGAGCTGGAGTCAAAGGCCAGGTCTGTCCAGCCCTCTGGAGGCTCGTACATTAATACAAGACCATGCCTACTGCATGTACTGGTGTTCGGCACGCAGCGCACAGCTACCATTACAAAAGCCCCATGGTATTCCTTTCAAATCCTCACAGAAACACTGAATGGATGTTTTCATTTATATTACTGTACATGCACAGCGACTGTTTCCTTGCGGGTGTTTATGAGGGCTGTGTTATTGTTTAGGAGTGAAAAAGAAAAAATGTCATAATAGCAGAGAGCTGCATGCAGTGTCTGAGATCCCTAGCGAGTGGTCATCATTGTTCAGCGGGGATTTGTATGAGCCGTTTGACTGCGAGTGAATGCACCAGTGGTCCAGTGAGAATAAGAGGAGCTATTGTCTTACTTTCTCCACATCGCCACAAACTTGTGAACTGACACGAAGCCCGTCCTGTCGCCTCCAGCTGAGTTGAACAATGGCACTTTCCAATAGAGAGGGCACTCACAGGCCTGAGGGCACAAGGAAGCAGGAGAGATGGTAGTGTTGTGGTATGGATGGAAAAAAGAACGATGGATGGAAAAAAAAAAAGAAATCAAATGAGCACTTAAACTTTACACATATGTGACATTTAATGCAGAAAAGCATGGCACAATAACATACGACACTGTTTGGTTTAAAACGCAGTGCTGCATCACTTGAAAAACTTCCCTAAGGAAACCTAGCTGTCATTTCTCTCTTCACTCGGGTTCCCCTCAGGCCATTCGCTCACATTCCTCTGGGAAACGGAGATAATATTTTCCGTGGGGTTTTTAACATCCGCAAACATTCGTAAAGTCGGGAGCTAAATGGCACTAATGAAAATAATTTGCTGGGTGGCAGCTGAACCGTGGTGCTACAAATCACATTCTCACCTTGGCAACGTTCCCCATGTCCTCAATGGTGGCCCTTTCATTTGGGAATTGGGAAAATATTTTCTCAATTTTGGAAATGAGGCTGTCGATGTTGAGGTTGGCCTGGGGCCGGCCCAGTGGGAAGTAAAACTTTGGAATGCTTTCACTCAACGCTGTGGTGACGGGCTCCTCTGTCCTCACCTGGGTCTGAAACAAACACACACAGGAGGTAAACTGTTAGCTACTGATGCTACCAAACGCTAACACTTCATCTCAAGCATTTCCGTGTGCTTTGCAAAAACTCGCCACGGCTCTGGACTCATGTAACCACACCTCTCAGCAGCCCGAGGACCCATCAGGGAGGGAAGGGGTTGCGACTACTCAGCAATCATAACCATTATCCATTTATCTGTAATGGATACCCGTGTTACACATTCCCCTCTAAAGTACCGTTGCTCTGTAATAGATTTCAATTAAGATGCATCAACTGCCAATAATATGTGCAGTATGTTAAGACTGACAGCTATTTAAGTCCTCTTTACCTAGGATTGTTCGCAATGTTTATGTCTGTTTATGTGTTTCAAAGTGGACTAGGGAAGTCCAGGGAGGGACTGAATAAAAGGTGATATCACTCAACAAGGCCAACGATATCATTCATAAATCACATTTTTTTTGTATAGTAATCCACCAACAACATACTACATACTATTCTATTATTATGTGATAACTAACTAGAATATTTCATCATTCATAAATGAGCGGCTAGGATAGGCTGTCTGAGTTAATTTTACCAACTGGTATTTGTCTGGAAAATGACCATATCATACATTTTGTTTAATGTGACAGCACAATTTGTGCACAAAACTGTGACTCTAAACAGCATAAAGTACGGTAACACAAGAAAACCATCAAACAAAAGTCTGATTTTATTAGTAATATCTAAAACAGACCAATATTTCCAGTCATTGGTCGAGGAAAACGTGATTTTAGAGCTGCAGCTGCTGGATTTAACTTCTTACATGTTAAGACTTTACTGCCCTTCTATGTGATACATTCAGGTAAACTGAATAATTTGACGTGTGGGACTTTTAGCCAAACAAATAAGGCTTCTGAAACATGACCTTTAACTGAGGGAAGTAAGTGCATGTGGATTTCAGTTGTTTGTGATAATACTTATTAGTTGCGGCCCTATTCGATTTGATTTTGTACAATATTTCATCCCTCTAGGTGTCTATTGACCTGGAAAGAAGCAAAGCAGCAAACACTCACTAATAATATCTGTAAGGGAAATTTTTGGTTTTAGTCTATTTAATCATCTTAGAAACAAAGGAATGATTGTTTAATCAATAAGAGTCAGCTGCTACTCTGAGTTGTAGCTGATGCCGTCGGTCACTTTGGACTGTCTTTTTTAGACAATGGTATTTATGTACTTTGAACTGTTTGTTTATAACTGTCATGTATTTAAGGCTCAGTCATTCTGACAATAGGTGTCCAGACCTTTGTGGTTGAGAGGCTGTACCCTATTCGGCCCAATAGTATGACTCTGTCTTTATTTTGATGATCATTGTTTATTATTTACTGGTTGTTCCCTTTGGTTAGACAAGGGGTTGTAATAAATCCTCAAAACCTTGGTAGGTCTTTGGTGTTTCTTATTCCTCGGCAGAGGGCAACGATTTTGCCCCCACAATATCAACAATGCTTTCTGACTGATCTATGTCGTATGTCTAATATCAAGTGGAGACTGTCAGTTATACCTGTGCTGTTCCTACAATACAGTGCCAAATGTCTGCTATTAAAAAAGGTGGAACAAGTAAGCAGCTGGGCATGGCCATCTCAGTTTAAACAGTTTAGCTGGTTACATGTAAACATAGTTGTCTGGAGATAGAAGCAGAGCAGAGCTGGCATGTGATGCATGTGTGTGTTAGGTGTGAGCTGCAGAGGTACAGCAGGAGTGCCTGTTAGCTTGGAGACATTACTGGACAAGGGAAAGTGAAAGGGACTTTCTGCATTTGTCATTGATGCAGCAGAAACCCCCCCCGGTATAATAAGGACAATGGACACACATTTTTCTGCACTTCCAACCAATTTCTGCCTCGGACCTGAAAATAACAACTTTGTTATGCGTGGCCTTTGCAGCATGCGTTATTAAGCTGCGTGATAATGACAGTGGAAAGCGGCGTATCGTTTTACGTCTTACAACAACGACATCATGCGACACAGATCCCAGGCCTCCGTGTCATGATAAATCTGATTCCTGAACAGTATGATTTACCACACACCCTGAGCGCAGCTGACATACTGTGACAAGATCGTATTAACAAAATATCTTCTGTGTGTCTCGCTGAGGACCATGCTGTGGAGGACATGAGATGGTGGTGAAGATATTTATCATAGCCGCACATAAAAAGCCAGAATGCATTACCATCCAAATCCGTTATATTGCATATATCAGCCAGTTATTACAAACTGTGAGCGCAGTGAGCTTCATTAAAAAGTCATCTCATATTCAAACAGCATCTATGTGACTCCAGAATTTGCTGACTGGATCATTCTCTCTGCCCTTTAATAATCACATAAACACACCCACACAGTCCTCTGCTAAGAGATAAAAATACCATGTTGCTGTTTGTTTTGGTCCAACACATTCTACTCATTGTTCACACCTCTGCTTATAGTTGTCAGTTTCTACATATAACATCGAGCCTGCAAGTTGCAACAATAAAACTTTTTTTTAAATATTATGACTCAAAGCCTTAAAAATTATACAGGTGGGCACGATTCAGGATAAATGTAGCCCTGTCCACTTCTGTACGTATGTGTGTCACGTGGATGGAAAATGGTGTGCTGTGTTCTGTCAGTGGTAATCTGCTCATTTTAGCCACTAAATGATAAATGCTGCTGATCATCTGCTCTTCTCTGTCCTGTGTGTTGGTGTCAGCCATGGCTATAAAAGGACATAAACATCTCCTGTTGCCCTGGTCGGCACTGTCCCCCCTCTCCCTCTCCCTCTCTCCACCCCCCCCCTCTGCCTCTCTCCCTCGTTCATGCTAACCACTAGCAGAGCTCTTGAGCACAACTGGTAAGCCACATGACATTTTGCGCATTCACATGATGTGGTCAAAGGACAGTAAAGCAGCAAAAGCGCAGCATTACCGTGCAACAGGAAACATCATATCATCGTCCTAAGCGAGGCTCATATCTCACGTCGCTTTTGTACAAATAAAAGCGAAACAACTGCAAAAGTAATTCAGTAACATGTGGATATGATTGCACAACTAAAATCCACATGGAATAGCACAGCAGTGTGGAAATATGTCTGGAGAAAGTGTTGCAACTACTGCCCTGACTTCTTCAAGATGTGACTGGCACTTTCCATAGCTCCACTTTGTATCCACAGTTACTGTAGTTTAACAGTGGTCTGTATTACAGTAACTCTGTACTGTGATGCATTCTGAATACCGAGACATTAAGCTCACAAATACCAGTCCACATTAAGAGACCTGCCCACTGGCTGACAGGCCAGGGAAGCCTGCGTAGTAGAGAGAGAGGCTACACTCATACAAAACACCTGCCTGTCCTTGTTGGAAAGCTCTGAGCCTCTTCTTGAAGCGAGACGGCAGAACAAAGTCACAGCCGCGTGCCAGCAGAGCCAACTCCTTCCTCAGGTCAGGGTCCTGACGCAGAGACAGCTCCTTCATCCTCATCCTCGCGCCAGACAGGACGGGGGACACATATAAACAGGCGCAAACAAACGCTGGATCCGGAGTTATCCTCTTTGCTGTGGAAATCACTCAGTCGCAGTCAACAACACAAGTGGGCAAAAAGGCAGCGGCGGCGGTGGCAGTGGAAGTCCTCTGTGTCTGTGTGTCCCTGTGATTGTCCTCTGTCAGAGTGAGAGCCTCTTAATGCAAGGGAGCAGCTGCTACTGTGACTCTCTCTCCCATTCCAGATCTGGTCGCACAATCTCAGCTCGACTGCTCTGTCCCAGTCTCCACACACACGCACAGACACATACACACATACGCGCGCACTGCACAGGGTCAGGGAGCCCTTGCCTCAAAGCTGCTGAGGAGATAAGGAGTGACGGACTGTATGTGTGTGGGAGTCACTTAGTGTATGTGTGGGACGGGAGGGGTGTGTGCAATGGATCTGCCCTTTCCAGTTTGCATTCCTCTGTGCTCATGGAAGGTTATGTAAAGAGACAGACCTGTTGTTGCAGCTTGCAGCAGCCTCAGAGGCCGATTGAAGGATGCACCTCAAAACCACGATGACATACGGCTCATGTTCACTGTGGCTTCCTCTCTGAAAATCTCCCACAGTCATAAATACTTCTGAGTGAGTTAACTTGTGTTAACTACTGTTTTTTGGACAGCACACTCAAATGCTAAAGAGATATTTAAAATTAAACCCCCTGAAGTGATGGAATATAATAAAAGTCACACGTTACTTTGCTAAATCTGCCTAAAAGTCTGAATGACAACAACAGCAGAAAGACAAAATGAACTCAAACTAGAACTACCAGAGTACAACTACTGTACTTAACAAGAGGGTCATAAATACTTCTGAGTGAGTTAACTTGTCTTTTGGACAGCACACTCAAATGCTGAAGAGATATTCAGAATTAACCTCACTGAAGTGATGGAATATAACGAAAGTCATGTGTTACTTTATTAAATCTGCCTAAAAGTCTGAATGACAACAACAGCAGGCAGACAAAATGAACTAAAACTAGAACCACCAAAGTACAACTAAGAATCTATAACAAGAATGCAAGTGAAATAACCAAATGATATACATTTATTCAACAATTCTGCATCCTATCTTACGGTGGTCTTTGTTTTGCCTTCCCTTTGCAAGCCTGGGCTGCCAGCCATTCCACATCTTATTATAGTTGATGGGCACCGGAGAGGAGGAGGAGGAGAGGGAGGGAGGGAGGGGGGGCATGTCAAATTCAAAGAATGATGTCCGAACCCGTCTGCGCCTATTAAAAGCACAAGCAAAGCACTGTTTGGGCAATTCAAGAAACAAGCAAGGGTGTATCTTTGGTCCTCAAACAAACATCTGCTTCCGGTTGCTGCTGTCCTGGAGTGATGGCAATTACATCAATTCTCCATAAATGTGCTGATCTAACAGCTCTGGGGTTGCCTTCAAAACAGTGACTATACACGGGGAAAGCCCAACACCTGTACGCCGGCCGACTGCACCCACTGATGTAAATGTTAATTAAAAAGAAATGGTGCAGAGGTGTCCACGTTTGTGGAATACGCAAACAAACCCAATTTTGTTTATTATTCTTTCTATACACGGAAGGTGAAAGCACACCTGCAGTATTTTTAGATGACGGGATCACAAAGTCCACAGTTTTCCACTGGTTTCTGCTCAAACCCAGTTCCTGTTATCCCCCTACACACACACACAGGACACTGCACATGGTTGATAAGCATGTTTGTGTGATGCCTTTTCACAATGGCTGCCTTTTGTTCATGCTAATCAATTCAAACCAAATACGGAAAGTACCAAGACCAAAATAAAAACCTGGGGGATCACATGAAACTGTCAACAAACTCACATGGAACACATTTCTGTCCAGTTTTGTGCTGAAGCCTGTGCCACAAATAGAGGTATCACAACACAGCAGGGATAATAATGATGTGCTGGTTCACATACATGGAAACAGCTTGGTTGCTTTTTTCTCTCAGATGTTCAGGTTTTAAACTACAGACACATGTGGTGAAAAGACAAGTGTGGCTCGCCGACAAAAACACAAACACACAGTATCTGCATGTAAGTTTCCTACAGGGTGATGTGAAGAATGTAACCAAGTCGTCTTACGTAGGGCCGATTGCGGCAAACTCTCAACAACACCCTTGCACGCAAAGCCAAACGGACTACTAGACCTACACTATTAGGTCACTGTTACAAACACCACAAAAACACGAGAAATCAGTCATGTTCAGTCCATTACGTAACAGATGAGATTATCAAACACACCGTCTGGAGTTAGTGACCACTGGCAGGTCTGGGTGTTTGACTTCCCCTGCTGCAGTCAGATGACAATTTGTTGAGGTTGTGTTTTAGCTGCGCGACAACCAACACGACATTTAACACTGTTGATCTGAAAGTGTGTTATTCAAGAGACAACAAGCAGAGCAGATTGGCAACCACAGTTTAATACAGAAGGGCGAGGCAACCCTGATCAAAAATCCCCTGGGGGTCCCAACGGCAAGCTGTCAAAACAGGCATATATGGCGTTGCATAAATACTTTGCTTGGCTTCGGTACGTGCATTACTAATGTGGTTGAACCAACGACATGTTCCACAGTGGGTCTAACTCTGCACAGAGGTGACCCAAACTATCACGGGCCTGGGGTAGAGCCACAACTGGTTCAGTGTGTGTAAAGAAACCGATGCAGCTGTGAGATCCAGAAAGCTCTGGCTCAATCCACCACAATCGGATCGTCTGAGAAGGGGATTTTGGGATACATGCTAACATGGGCCAAAAATAGGTCTTGATTGACTGACAACATGGTGGACTCGGGAGAGGCCAACAAGTTGAACAAGATGTGTGTGCTGTGCGCATCAGTCAGCTTGCGTAATAGTAATAACACAAAAGCCGCTTTTAATAGACATTTGACAAAGGTATGGCACCAGAAGTGGAGTAAAGGGTCACAACAACAAAGAAGGGCCCTACAGAGATAAGGAGTTACAGTACACAAGGGCCTCCCTATAACACTTACACAACACTGTCATAGTGACTTATATGTATGAAAGTTTATAGTTTACAGCGATAAGTTGTTAGAGATCAAGTGATCAAGGAATGAGGACATCATCTGACTTTTACTGCATTTTCCATGATTTATTCTTTATGTCACATTTAACTCGGCGCCACAGTATTTTAAATTACCATCATGAAGTAATAAAAATTACAAAATCGCTTGGTTTGCTGGACTGCTGTCACGAATCGCAAATAATGCAAGAATATAAAGGCCAGTCAGCTGGTAGATATGGGTTTCGTTTTGTCTACAGATGTGTACACATTAACCTCATTCCCTTACAAACTTATAGCTGCTGCTCAACTTGCAGTAGTTGCACGACTTTAAACTTTGAAATATTTAGACTCCTTTGCGGATAGTTACGACCAAAACAAAACAACAACAAAATACATTTTTACACACAGGTTACCAAGACCAAAATAAAAGCACTTGTGGGAAACAGTTTAACACCTGGTTCTCTCTGACAGGTCAGGCAACTGATAACGTGACCGTAGACCCCTGCTTCAAATAGCTTCTATGTTACTGAGCCCGACCAAGCAATGTTATAAAAAGACATCTTGAGAAATAACCAGTGATCCTAAATGTAGACAAGAACAGAACAAGTAAAGCCTCACAGGGAACTCACAGTGTGTTTACTCTGTATTACTAAAACTGCTGAATGTCTGTATTTGTGACCTACTGCACTCATAACATAGAGGCAATTTTCCTATTAAGCTACACAGCAGAAGTTGAAGCCAAACATTCACAGGCAGCTGATATTCACTATACAACGCGTGAAGAATAGACCGGCAACCATACAGCATATTCTGATACTGAGGAGCATCTAATAGAAGCAGTTTCACAGTAAATTACACAGAGGATGAATGCACTGCCACACCTCATCTCGCTGGCAGAGTTCTGGGTATCTAATGCCAACGCAAAGGGAACCAAGGCTATCTATATCAGTGTCTGATGTCAAAGTCGGACCAGCTGTTCTAGCCTGCATCAACGTGACATAAATTGAATTTTTGAGTAATCCTTTGAAGAATGCATCTGTATGCAGGAATTCATTTTGTTGTCTTAAAATAGAAGTATTACTTTATACAACCTCACAATCCCTTTAATATTGAGTGACACGGTGTGGCCACATGTCATGACACATCGCAGCAGAATACACAAATTGCACAGCAGTTGCTTTATATTAATCTTGGGCGAGAGGGTGGCATTAGGGAGCAGAGGGCTTTGGCAGGAAAGAGACATGAATATGAAAATCAAAAGGTTACCATCAATTTGTCAAGCCTCTTACTGTTCCATCATTAAGTCTTATGTTAAATAAATAGAGAGAAAAAGCTCTGAGTCGAGATTAAAAGCCATTCTTTGTTGTTCTTGTGATAAACATTGAAGCTGAAACCCACAAAGGAGACCAGCATGCTGCTGCAGTGCTTTTCTTCTCCAACACCCTCTTCCTCCTGTGGTCAGGCTATTTTAGCAACGAATCACTACTCATCAAGTCAAAAAAAGACTCTGTTGTACTATGATTGTAACTTCACATTGTTCTGGTGTACAGAAGGTCAGAAACTGTGATGGATTTTTTAATTTTGGTGTAGGGAAAAGATGTAGAAGAGGTGTAGAAAGCATGATGGACTTTTTAATTCATCCATATCTTCTTTGTTGTTGTTGTTGAGGGTTAGGGTTGTTCTTTGTGAGTAAGCTATGTGGACTTGTGGACTGTGGACAAGAAGGTCTGAAAGTATGATTATCTTAATCTTGCGATTGACTGGACTCTTGGTAGTAGCAGGGTTGGAGAATGTATTTCAGATCAGATTCTTATGTATACATATCTCAATCTGTGGTGACTTGTCAGCTTGTAGTTATATGAATAACAAAACAGTAAGAGCAAGACAAAGTAAAACCCCCAAAGACTACATCCAGATTAGCACATTTTGATTTCTAATGTAATGAAAATGGCCTATTTGCTGTAAAAGAGGCAAGGCTCAGTGAAGCGATCCTCTGCTTCCCTATACAGTTCTAGAGCAGCTCGGCAGTCCAGTGACCAGTGGTGGAAACACCATCACTCAGTCGGTCAGTGACATTTGAGATTATAGGGCTGGCCCTGCGTCGGTGGTCCTGCCAAAAACTCATCATCATCTTTAAGACACACATGCCATGTTCTGTGTCTAACACTGGCACTTGTTCCACAGCTCTGGTGTTTTAGTCACAGAACAGATGTCGCAGCACTGACTACTTGAATGTCTCCTCAGGTCTGTCTTTAGCATGTCAACATGTAGAAGGCGGAGTCTCTGGGAGCACGTGCCCCCAGCTGTCTGACGGCCTCACTGTCATCACACTCACTAATATCCACAATCTACCACTGTGCCAGGCTGTCATGTTGCCCTTCTCATTTTGACACAGTGGGAGTCCAGACATGCAAAATCTTTTGAGCCTTTAACAGTTTTATGTGGCTTGATTTCTTTTATAAACAACAGAGACCAAAGCTAAAATCCTATTTACCCCCAACAACCCCAGTCACAGCACATCAGAGAACTGAGAGTAACCAGACCTCCACTGATAGGCTCAGCTCAGGCACTCCCACTGCTCATACCATACTAATTCATGGGTGAGGCCTTAACATTTGTAAAGCATTTGACTAATAATTGTCTATGCCTACAGACATGCCTTTGATGCTGAAGGCCACTCAGCAGCCCCTTGTGGCCAGCCTGAGAAAATAAAGACCTCACGAGGAACAGCAGAGCCAGATTTAAGACTTTAAACTATGAACTGAAATCTATGAACAGTCAGGGCAGAAAAAATAAAGCAGTTAAAGCCCCTAGATCATATGTTAAGTCTTATAAATAATCTACAAACTTTCAGTTTAAAAAGCTCAAAAAATAACAACTGGATGTTAGTTTCACTGGTTAACAAATCAACACAAGCAAAATTAACATCACTATTATATCAAACAGTAAATGCATTTTTAGACTTCTTTGTACAGGTCTTTTGACAAAGTAGGAGAAGCACAGTTGTTGCTGATGACATGAATGGCACCATAGTATTAAAATGTCCCGATAAGCCATGACAGTGTGACAGTGAGCCAGCATGCACAATACCAGGTCCCTGAAACGTAAACAGCTAAATGGAGTTTAGCCTTCATGAATTGTATTTGTGGTTAACTGTGCTTCTCCTACTGTGACAATTCAAAACATGGAATAGGCCTCAAGTGGGACGAATCTCCCTGCTTTGTTGTTGTGATAACTTTTTTGTTGTGATATATTTTTCTTCCAGTGTGTTTGTAGTGCGCCACTTAAAGTAGACTATTCTATTGTATTCTATTGTAATCTATTGTATGCTGTGGGTGTACGGCTTCTATTTAATTTGAGTGTTGCTATAATGTTCATGTCACACAGATATTATACTTATAGGTTTTAAACTTTATTGCCATTTGTGAATGTTTTGGGTCATGTGACCAGAAGGTACATGAACACACCCAGCAATGCCAGAGGCGTCAGGCGAACCTGACAATGCTACAAGCGAAACATGTTGTTCACAGAATAAATTGTATCAGAATAGAGTCATATCAGTGTGCGGTGGTCGTTCTTCTCTATCTATTTTATGGAATAGGTCTATGTGTTTTTGTGCAATACTGTGTGTGTAATAAAAATTTTGTAATTGATGGTGAAATGTTTTCAGCTTTTAGCAAATGCAAAAAAAATCCAAATTTTCTTAGTCAAAGGCGTGTTACAAATAAAGTTAACATGCAATGTTGTACTGCATTGCATCAGATTGTACAGGCGTATAAATGAACTGATAATTGAATACGCAGTTTATTAAAATAATATGATTATTTACATAATGGCTATGGACTTGGGTGTTGGTTATATTCGAAGAACATTGCACAATAATGATGTACCTCATCTGTCAACACTAATGCTACTTGTCAAACAGAGACAACGCTCACTGAGACCATGATTGTGAAGCACACCCTTAAGTCGACGCTACCTCAGGTGGCCCAAGAAAGAAGAAGGGCCACACCTTGTGAACAGAAACCCCAGATGAAAGCCCTGTGGCATGTCATCTTAAGATCCTTTAAATCTTGTTAAAACCTGTGGAACAGTTTCATAACTGTTTAGATAACTGGTGTGAGACCGGTGGCCAATCAGCCCCATGCTTACAGAGGATTTGATAACAACCATTTAAATGCTGCCCAAACACTTCGATAAAAAAGATGATTTACCCTCTTGGTGCTGGTGGACTTCCGTACAACTCTGCCATGGGGTCCTGTCACTCTGGTATTACTGCTGCTGCCAGAGGGCAGGGTACTGGCAGATGGGGGGCTAGATGGAGTGCTGAGAGCAACAGGCCTCTTCTCTGCCAGGTTCTTCTGGGATGCCACATTGTTGTTCTCATTAAAGCTCAATGACCTTTTGTCCTGGGCTCCCCCACTGCTCAAATCAATGCTTTGTCCACCTTTGATTAGGTCAAGGTAATCTTTGAGTAGTGACTGGGTTGCAGGATCACTCAGCCAGTTCAGAAAGAGCTCATCCACCTTCATTTTAAGAACAGGCTGCAGAACCTGTGGCGACGGCATTTTGCACAGTACAACTTCACCGACACAGTTACCTGCATAAAAAAAAACAGATGCAACGTTAACGTCACAACACATCACCTGGGTTCTGCATTTCCTGCACAAGCCTACGCTCTACAGGAGTGGAGCTGACTACGACCAATGCAGTGACTGACAGAAAACTACACTTACAATAGCTTGGCATCGGTCAGCCTTGTTTTGAGTACTCACAAAACACCCACTGATGTTATTGAATTTTAGCGCGAACTGTCAATGCCTTTGCCCACCGGGCAAAAGCAAAATGTGAATACACATTGAACGCTGTAACGCTGGCTATTTTTAACTCCAACGTCGAGGATACAGCGGACATCAGTATTTAATCATCTAATGTCAACGTAACGCTGCTTGGCTGCACATACAACGACTAGTCAGGGTTGACTGAGTTGGTAAAGTCGGCGTAGTGTAACCAGGATGAGCAGCAGGCAACAACAGTTTGTTAGCTACAATAGCTTTAGCAAGCTAGCGCTAGCCGGCTAACTTACTAGGGTACCAACCTTGTGAATGGACGGTGGTGCCGGTGTCGCGTTCATATGACTCTACATTACTTCCCGCATGGGAGAAGATGTGGCACACACGTCTGTTTACCTGTGGATTACCTAAGAAAGTGACGCTGCTGCGGTGTATCCTGTGCTGCTCATCTCACTGGGCATAAGCGCAACTTTTTTTTAAGATCACGTTCCCCTGGTAACCACATAGTACTGATAACGCGAGATCTCAAGCAGGGTGAGAATTCAGCTCTCTCTCAACGGTCCCTCTTCCAGAAAAAACACAGGTATGTTCATCAGCCACCTGTTTCACTAAAAGTCCGCTGTATTGCTTTCTGTGCTGAATTAATGTTTTCTTCAACTCAATGAATAATCTTCCACGTACTAAATCATTACACAGCCCTGTGCTCAGCAGTGGAACAAGTATTTAGAGCGTTTTATTCAAGTAAAAGTAGTAGCCTAATGGTAGGCCCCACGGTGTTCAGATAATACTGCAAGCTTTTTACACTGCAAGTAGGGTAGCGAGCTCAGGTCATCAACAAGTGTTCTGGCAATATGTAATATACAGTTTAGCGATTTAATCTGAGGTTTAAAGAAACAGGCTTTCAAATAAGTAAAATAAATAAAAAAGCGAATACTATATGTGCAATAAAAAAAACTGACAGCATTTCACTCTGAAACCTACTATATTGAATATAGCCTAGGTACTACCGTATTCACTACTCCTACTATAATATCAGGTGCCTACTCCTACGAAGAACCCCCCCCTCTCAAATAATTCACCACAAAATTGTACAGCTGAGCTCAAGCTACATAATAAACAAACAGACACTGATATTAAATGTAGAGCTGCAATGACAACTGCTAAGTTGAAAAATATAACCAAAATTACAATAACAATCAAATAATCATGATAGTTTTAGTCTTTTTCTAAAGCGAAAATGGCTATCACTGCATTTGCTGGTTCTGCTCCCCTGGATGTGAGTTTTTGACGCATTTCTTTGTCTTACATCATAATAAAGTGAAATGCATTTGAAGACATTACAATGGGCTGTTGGAAAATAGAGCAGGCAATTTTTTTTCTGTTTCTATTATTTTATTATTTTTTTATGGACAAAGCAATTAATCAACATTATAAAAAGCAGATTAGCCGATAACTAAAATTATCATAAGTTGCAGCCCTAATAAAATGTATGACGTGGGAGTTGTCACTCAGGAATACTGACCTTGTTTAACACAATTATATTCATACACTGTTTCCCACTTATTTATCATCTGCAGAGTTTTTTGTTGTTGTTAATTTATGATTGATTTGTTTTATGCAATGCACAGTCCCAACTGGAGCTCACCATCACTACAGCACTCATTTCCAGGAAACCAGTCCTGTGTATTCAATTTAGCCTCTTATGAACTTGATCCTGACTTTCTATGCATGAATAACAATGACACATCTGGGCCTGATTCCTACTCTCTTCTCTCTCCTCATACCCATACTCCACAAAGCAGCTGGCCTGGGCACCTGGTGTGGATGGAATTGGACATCCTCATCGATTACTGCAGGGGGGGGGAGTGGTCCAAGACATCATGGCTCCTTCATTGCACCTCCAAACACAGAAAGCAAGCAACACCAGGAAAGGTCAGTCTAAATAATTGGCACCATATTTGGCACTTAGAGCAAAAACAGTGTGGATTGTTTTCAGCAGGAAGGGACTTTCCCACTCTGCATATTATTGTTTACCAGACCCAGGGAGACTTCAGCCACCAAAATATTAATGTAATACATATTTAGGAGATGAGAAGGCACATTTTGGTTGAATCTAAGTGGCAAACATGTGACATGAAAATGACAGATTCCTTGAATTAATGGTGTAATAATAATTTCATATGGAATTGTTTTCATAAAAATAAAAAAAAACACTTAATTGCAGTTTCTGTGACTACAATGTTCCTGGGTAATTATAATTTTGCCAGTAACATGACAAATTTTGTTTAGATTAATCTATCCCTTTGAGCAATAACAAATTAAAACTCTAAAAAAGCATTTTGCTTTTTTTTTTCCATTCCTTTTTTCACATTTTGTTATGTGATTATTTATTGCTGAAGGCATCACATGGAGGATGGTAGTACTATAATAGATGCATTTTTAAAGATAATTCTTTAGAAAGGAATGAAAATCCTTGATTAAGACCATCACACAGTTGTATTTTGACTCAACAAAACTCACCTGACATGGATTTGATTGTTTATGTTTATATTTCTCTGTATTTTCAGCATGAAGGACGTTAAGGTCACATATCACTCCATATCTCTCTCTCGTTAATACAAACGCTCAAAGTGCCTGTGGCCTTTTTGTTAAGAGCAAATTAATGATGGTTGTATGGTGGTGAAAATTATTGACTGACTTCTCCTGATTGCTTCCCTTGATAACACCAGTAAATCAAATCTGAAACGTTCAAAGTTGTCTGAGGCACAGCACGTAATGAGAAACCTTTTTGTTCTTTAGAACAGCGAGCCTTACATGTGTTTTAGAGCCTAATCAATATCAGGAATGAGAAGAGAAAAAGTGAAGGTCTTGAAACTTTAAACTTTGCAACTTTTCAAAGTGTAATTACAGTGTACAAATAGGATTTTACCCAAAGCAGTGTGCATGTTGTTTTTTCACGCCTTGAAGGACATTTCAAAGGTTTGGCTGAGGCTGAAACCACAGGGGGACAGCTGGTTAGCGTAGGAAAGTGTTAGTGAGGAGTTCATGTGTGCAGCTCTCCCTTACTGCTGTCAGCTATGCTATATGGGCGCTCTGTGAAGTAGGCGATAAGCAATCTGCTCTAATAAGGAGAGTGAATAAAGTTGAAAGTGTTGTGTTGTAGCTATGCGCTATAGAGAGTTATTTGGATGGTACCATATTCTATTCAGTAGAGCAGGCAACAGGGCCATGGTTATTTTAAGGTTTCAGTTTGTTTCACATTGTTTAAGTTTAGGTACAACTTTGTTCACTCATTAAATTTGATTTACAGAGTTAAATTTCATATGTTTAATCAAATGAAGTGCAACATAAATAACTTAAACAAAGGCAGAACATTATTCAAGAACAGAGCCGATTTAACCAAATTTAAGTTATCCAGCTGTAATAACTGAATTCATTTAAACAAAGATGGATGGTTTAATTAGTGTGTTGGCAAGCACTTTTCCCTATGACTAATTACGCTCACATATTTTCATTCAAACTAAATTTAAAACTGGTCTCCCAGATGGTTGTCATTGCAAAGGTTTGCCGCACCTCTGACTCCTTGTCAAGCTCTTCAAGTGATCCAGGGGGGTTCTGGTGTTGCTAAACTTAAAGTTACATTGATCTGTAATTTTGGTTTTCATATAATAAGTGCTTCTCTAATACAAACCCCTGTTTAAATTTGACATAAAGATTACACGTTGGCGATAACAATGTTTGAGCTCGTTTTGTCAAGAGACGAGACAAACCGCAGTCATTTAATATCCAACAAATGTCTTCTATGTCTTTTCCAAATGGGTTGGACCTCATAAAGTCAGGGAGAAATAACCGACTGACGTCATTAATTTATAAAACTCTACCTCACATCTCTCCTCTCATTTGAAGTACTCAGTACTTGAGCCAGTAACTACTTAACCCTTGAAATCCCTCATGTTCACACTAATCTTGGCAGGACATGGTTTCAAGTACTATGCACCATTGAAAGGGAATGAACTGCAAACTGCCCTCAAACGGAAGCCCTTACATTTCCACTGGTGATTTAAAGCTTCATTAGTTGATGTATTATTATTTACTATCTTAGTATATTCTTTGTCTCTTATTTCTTTGTGTCTTGGGACTGATTTTCTTTCTCAGGTCACTCACATTTTAAGATTAAATAGAGGAAATAAAAGCAACATCATTTAGGAACTGAATTTTAGGCTTTTAAATTTATCATCTGACTTTCATTAATCTAAATATACAATATATAAGAGGATGTGATATCATTAAGTTGATAGGATGCATTGTGGATAAATATAAATAGACTTTGAAGTTGTAACTGGGTGATAAGTTTGTGTGAAAATATACTATTCTGCAGTTTATTAGATTTTCCCCCTAAATAACTGTCACATACTGTTTTTGTATTTTGTAAATTTGAGATTTAAAAAGGGAATGCAATACATATTATTGTGTTTTAAGCGGTGAGTTATTCTTTAGATGGACAGATACCACTGCAAGTCATCTATGTTAACCACTCAAAAAATTCACCACTGCAATATCCTCACCAATCAGACCAACCAAGTAAAACTGCCATCATTAACACAATAACAGTTGTGTTTTTAAGTTGAGATAACTATCAATGTAAAAGTAATTATTGATGCGATCAGGAGTGAGCATTTAGGTCTACATGATGTCATCTTCTCCAGTGATCTCACTCTCAGATCCAGACTTGGGGGGAAAAAGTGCTAAATACAAACCTGATCCAGGAGCAGAAAACCTAGACTATAGAAAGTCTTGTTGTTTATCTATTAAAAAGTCAAGAAGCACTACTGAGATGTTAGATACCACAATCCACTTTAATATGCACATTTAAATGTCTCCTCAGTTGAAACGCCTGGATACAGTTTTACCTGGAAATGATGCTAACTTGCTCAAACAATGCAATCTGTTTGGTAAAACTGAGAGTTTTATTATAAGCAGGGTAATATTATATTATGTTAATACATGTTGTCACTCGGTATGTAGCTACACCATTTGTTCTTAGTTTCTAAATGACAGAAACTTACCAGACAAAGAAACTTCTCGTGATCCCACTTGATATTTCAAGCACCAACTTTCTTATATGTAAACTGCAGCTTCATAATAATCTGAAGCAGATGTGGCAAAAGCAAATATTCTTTATTTTCAACAAGGGCGCACACATTCCTTTGTGTGAAACTCATATACAAAATAAAACATTCAAATTCAATTTCACAGCCTTCCAAACCTTTAAAAGATTATTTTTGAGGATGTCTCTACTTTGTTGAACAACTCATCGTGATAAACAACACAGGACAAGACAGATTGCTTTAAACTCTTGGATATCAGTTGCACGTTTCACAGCTGCGGTACCAGAGCCGCACAGTGGTCCTGAGATGTACTTTTAGTTTTGCTGCCATTTCCTATCTCAGCGTCAGTGCACACACACGCGGCTGCTGGGAAGTTAACAGAAATAATAGATTTGTAGATATTCCTTCTCTCTGTCTGATTTCCAATAATAGCCAGACATTGTTGAAATAAGTGCTAGCATAAAGCAGCAATTTTACAAGAATGTTGCAGGTCTAGCGATATTTTTGACCAGAAATGGCTTTGATCTTGGTCTTAAACATTTTTCTGTTTGATATGGTTTTCAAATGAACCGTGGCGTGAACCTCACTTTCCGCCTCCCAAAATGGCATCAGGTAGTGATGAGCCATCTCATAACTCTTTCATGGCTACACTGTAAACACGCTACAGTGTTTCTACTCCTTAAGAAAATCACAGACGGAGAATCAAACTGTCTTCAGTCAACATTTAGATTCCTAATACGCCGTGCGAAATGGAGCCGCAGAGGAGGAGACTTCTTTCATTAGACACTTCACTGAGGCTCTGAAGTTTGCTCCTTCCATCTGAGATGACTTTAAAAGAGAAACAATGCCTCTGCCTATTGGGATCTTTGGAGATTTTCTCTCTCATCACATATTAATGAAAGAGGTGGCATGTATGGAGTTGGAGAACTTAAGCAGAAAAAACCATGGCGGTGAGCATGCCTCTGTGTTCGCAGATACATGACAGACTCATATAATGTGATATAAGTGACGTTGCATATGATTTTTTTTTTTCACACGAAATATTGATGTGCTGTACAATATCAGTTCATTTTCCATCACGTTAGTATCGATACACCTACTGTTGATGCACAAGGATGCAGAGTGTGCAACAGCTGCCTGTAGAGGGCACACTTCACCTGGGATGCTTCAGGGCTACACCTTTCCCAGTTTCTCTCTCCTTGCAAACACACATACACACAGACACACACATATATACACAATATCCACGCGGGCGTAATCATCTTATATCATGCACGCAGACAGCATGAATTAGAGGTGAGCTCGTGCCAGTTATTTAGATGAATGTACTGTACATCACTTTCCCACATTGGCCTCTCGTTTCTCCTTTAATGAGACAGGCCCATCAAGACGGAGCGGGAGCCTTTTTGATATCCTCAGAGGGGCATGGCGCTCAGACACATTAATGCTCATAATTCATAGCAAATCAAGAAAGATTTTGTTGGAACAGAAGATGACACCAATTACCAGTTGTTTATTGTTTGCTATTGTTGTGTTTACTGCAGTCTAATCATATTTGGAGGTCGGCCACAGCACTACATCAGCTCCAAGTGGAAAAGCTTGTTTGAAGCCTTTCATTTCGTTGTGCCATATTAGCTGCACTGAGCGGCCCTAGACAACATGCTGCCTTTGCTTTCAAGATAAAAAGAAACAAGAATTACATCACTCTCTAAATAACTTTGTGAATTAAGGAAATTGCACGTAAATTAGTCACCTAAAAAAAAAAAAAAAAAAAAAAACGACCGGCCCATTATGAAAAATGTGTTTCATCTATTAATTTGCCTCTAGATAATAATCGTTTACATAATGACTTGAACATGGGAACAAGATTTTGTGTTCGATTCTGGGCAAATGTTGTTGGCTGCTAATGTTTGGCCAGACAAAGCTCTCTCTTTTTCCTTCCTGCCCCTCCTATGGAATAGCAGATTCATGGCATGAAAGCAAGAAAATCATGGAAATCAGCAAGGCCTTCATTATACCAAGGTCATTACAGCTGGCTTTTATCCTCCTCTGTACTTATTGGAGGTAAGGGAATCCTATTCTCCATCACCCAAGGCCTCACCTTTGAACACACGCACAAGCTTACACCAGGGCCAACATTGCTCACACACACACAGAGAGAGCCATGCACGCACACAAACACACATCGGTTTCTCTTTCATTTGGCCTCCTTGAATTTCATCATTCATTTTTACATCACATTAGTGTGGCGTGTTAGTGGTCGGCGTGTCTGCATGTAGAGAGGGCGGCTGTTACTTCAGGAAAAGACTGAATAATGCACGGGAAAAGGCAGGGGAAGGCTCGGAGGGAGTCGACGCGATGATTGCCTCCTTATACCACATATGTGGGTGTACATGAAGTGAGATAAATAGATCAGGAGCTTCTTGGATTTGGTATCAGTAGAACTACAAGGTAAACTGGAGCGGAAGATGTAGGTGAGCTGTTTTTAGGTCACAAAGTGGGGGAACTATACCAACGAGAGTCTTGATTGAGACACCCAAACGGTTGAATAGAGTCGCAAAAGCTTTACAGTTGTGTTCCGTCTTCCTTAAAACCACAACAAAGCAATTTGCAGATCAAGAACATAACGTGAACAAAATGTTTGCTAAGTGACTGAAATGCACCACAAGATCAGATTCTTAGAGTTGCTCTCGGAACAATGGAGAAGTATTAAAAGCAGATTTTGGCCTTTGTAAGAGCCGTGCACCATGATTGGAAACAAAGCGGTCAAGGTTACCGTTTCAGATCTTTCCAGCGATGGGTTAGTGTAATAACACATTAAGTTACTGTAATTAGACCATTACTTTCAAAGTAACCCAATCCCACAATTTGGGACGTTGAAAAAACCCTCAACATTTAAAGTTAATATTTTTAATGAGCATCACAAGACAGTTGAGTCTTACTCAATAGCTCCCATCAAAAAAAGAATAACTGTGATCTTGAGGGGAGAGAGAGTGTTCTCTTAATGTGCGCCAAAGATGGTCTGCTCTGTCTGTCTCAGCGGCTGTGTCTGATTTGAAACTCTCCATTGATCTGATACCACCAAGAACTGGCCTGCATATTAAACCAATGCTGTGATACAGCTCCTTGGAGACAGATGAATTGTGTGTGTGAGTGTGTGAGAGAGTGTGTCAGTGTGCAGGCTTATGGCTGTAGTCCAGGTTCAGGGTATTATAAAAAAAAAAGAGAGAGATTTTTTTTTTTTACTCAGTTATATGGTGTCCATTGATAGTCATACAAACTGTAATATCTCTCAGAAGCCCAGCTCAGCGCCTGCCAACACACATTGGCCTTCACTTCTGATGCTGACATCATTTAATCTTTAGGAGGAGCTTGGGGTTTCTGTCCCAAATCCTTGATCTGGTTCACCTTACAGGATGAGCCTCGCTGTCTGTTCTCCAAAATAAACAGACTCATTATTGTGCTCTCTACTTGTCCGAGGCACACAGACCCCCTCTTCCTGTCCTATAGGTACTGAAGCCGGTCTGTGCCTTCAGCCATGCCCGCGATGCGTTTGACAGATTTAACACAAGAAATTGAAACACAAAATGTCATGTGGTCAGCATGGGAACAACTGAGAACAAGCTGGGACAAATCATGTGAACATGCAAAAACACACACATGCAAAAAAATGTTTCCCATCACAGAAGCTTTGATGGAACCGTTTCATACAGTGGGAAAATAATCCTGTGCTGTCTCGTCGTTTTGTGTGTCTGGGTGTTTTATGAGCATTGAAAAGGATGCACACTTCTCAGATTAGGACTGGCACAAGTGCTCGCGAGACCGTGTCAGAAAAGGATGAACATTAGGCACCTGATCGGACAGGATCAATGAAAAGCAATTAGATGATAAGTCTGCGGAGGCAGGCCGACAAGTGTGTGTGTGTGTGTGTGTGTGTGAGTGTGTCAAGGGGCAGAGACCTTTACAGCAGCAAAGGAGAAGGAGGGGACAAATGGGAAAAATTCAATTTTATTTCATTTTTTGGATTGTAAACAGGTTAAATTTAGAAGCTCACACATAATGTGAAGCAGGCTGTGATTATACGCATGGTGTACAGTATTTATGTGTGTTTGTCTACTTGTGCTTCTGTCTCCTCGTGTGATTTGCGCGTGGCTTATGTGTTTTGCCTAACATCTATTGTCATAATGATGTGTGATTATTAAGAGAGCAGGGTTTTCACAGCAGGGAAAAAAGGGGCTGAGCCGACAACAGGTTGGGCCTCCCTTTGTGTCTTTGTTTGAACGCTCAGCAAATACATATTCATGCTCCCAATGTGCACACAATAGCACACATTTGTTTATAATCTTTGTTTATTTGGGTTGCATTCATTAAAGAAAACATTACTTTTTTTTTTTGCTGTGATATAGCAAACGGGGTTACGAAATTAGATGAATGTGAGGAAAGGTTCCTCGTAAAAAGGAGGTGGACACAGTCTCCAGGAGCTGATGCCTTGTTATTTCACTCCCCGCTCTGGGAGAGGTTAAGCTCCTGCAGCAGGCTAGCTATTAGGCTAAACCGGGGTGCGTTGGGGTGTGGGCTGAAAAAGATAGATTTCTGACCATTAGCGTACCTCCTGTACCTCATTCCAGAGTACAAAAAGCACGTGAGCGTTTTTCCTCCAATTTGTGCCTGTAATGATGTCACACAACAAATAACTTGGTGCTTAATCCAGGCTTTGTTAGCTCATTGTGATATGTTTCTGTCCGTCGGCTCGAGCTGTAAAACATCCCTCATTTGTGGCCCCCTTAAAAAACCGAGAGAAGGTGTAAAACGTGTTGTATGGGAGCTGCGATGAAGTGCTTTCCCAACCTCTGCTGGATGCGCGGCTGTGCTCTTTTTCCGACACTAGATGGCTGTCTGTGCTGCGTGTGCTCTGGAGCAGCAGCAGCAGAAGCAGCAGCAGCAGCGGTGCAGCCTCCTCCAGCTGCTTTCATTGGCCCTGGAAATGCAAGGCTGAGCAAAAGATTTTTGTTAATAATGCTTTGAGACACTTGGGTTATGAAAACACACAGCTACACAGACATAGCACCCAACTTAATGTTTTGATGTTTGAATTTGCCAGCCCTTCATTTTTTTTATGAAGTCACGAACAATGGATTAAATGTACTGTCAGGTACAGATGCACACTCACTGAGGTGAAAGTGCATTTGAGTAGATTTAAAAATAAACTCTATGCAATGTCAATTTGAATATATATTACAGATCTAGATTTTTTTTTTTTTTTTGGTGTGTGTGGATCAGGAAAGAGTTCAGTCGAACTGACAAATGTAAAAACAAGTCAAAGGTATTATTAGTGTGCAATAGAAACACTGGAAACATTATTTATCATCCCAGTTATTGTGTCATTTTTCTGACCACAGCACCATTCCCATGCCCTTCCTTTATATTACTATATCCACTGTGTGTATTTTGTGTAAGAGGCTATTTGTAGATTCATTATGTGCAGTAAATGCAACCACATAGAGCACTTGGTTGCAGTATTGACTTTGAAGATTGCCTTTCTTCTTCTTCTTCAGAGGCCGTCCGTCTCTTTAGCCCGAAGCTCCCAAACCGCACAGCCGGCCAGTTCGCGGTGGCCTTTTATTATGATGTCAGCACTTCGCTTAAAGAGCATTCAATATCTCCAGAACTCCTGTTGCTGGAACATCAATAGAATAAAACACACACACACACACACACACACATGCACACACACAGTGGATGGCTATTTCTGAAAGCCGGTCAGTTCATTTGCTCATTGATTTATTGGTGGCTGACAGTGTAATGGAATTAAGTAGCAGTGATTATCACAGACGAACAGGTTGTTTGTTTGTTTTACCTGCATCTGTTTTTCGCTGTGAGCTTCAACACCAGCCGTGCAGAGACAGACGGACGCACGCATGCACTAATAACCTGAAATGTATTCATACATGCACAGACAACAAGTTTTTTATACTGAATTTCTTTAAAGGAAATGAGAGAGATCCCTGAGTGCAGGGTGGATTATCTGATTTCTCATTTGACCCCCTGCAATAACCCCCCCCTATACTGTAACTAGGTAATAAGAAATAAGGTGGAAAGACAGAGCAGAAAAACAAATGAGAAAAGCAGTGGACTACGGGAGAGGGCTGATTTGCAGGCCTATTAAATGGGTGATCTAGAAAACAAGCAAGACAGTTGTTCGAAAATCGCCCACATAAATCAGGGCGTGATTACCTCAGGAGCTGGAGTTATTGGGTGCTAACATTGTTGTACGCAGTCTTCAGTGTTATTAACACTCTTAATAGTGAGCGACAGCTGGTAACAGAGGCCTTGTGTAACCTCAATCCCCCTTTTACAATCCAAAAACAGGAAGGTATACTCCCCCCAAAAAGTCAGATTGATTCAACTGGTGTCGGCTTGTTTTAGTCTGGATTGTGTCACTGCGACGCCAAACTCAAAATCCTCTCCAGTTTAAAGAAGTTTGACGATTCAATAGTGAAATGCTTTGTCTGCCGTGTTTTGTGTAAGTGAGTGCATTCACACCTCCCTATCTCCATCTACTACACAGCATCTCTGACTCTGTAATTCATGCAAACTGAAATGAAAACCTTCTTAGCAATATGCAGATTTCTTTATGCAAAGCAGCATTACCTATGGTGCGCGGACGGCAGCTAATGCCTTTGATCAGTCTCTCTGACATTCTCTAACTACTGAGAAGAAAAGAACTTAAAAATTGTAAAGGCTCTTAATTGAAGTGAACATAAAAGAAGATACATGGTGTTAATTGGTATACGCTAAGAATAATCTAGACCTTGGAGACCACTGTCCCTTACCGGCCCCCCTGCCAAAGTGTCAGGATTTACATCTTTAATTCAAGATTTCCCCACATTAATTACCTCGCAGGCAGTGAAATGCGAATCACTTCATTTTAAAGTATAATAAACATCCAAATAGTTTCTCCCCCCTCCTCCCCATCCATGAATATCAATTTTTTGTTAGTGTGCAAAAGCCCGGCTCTCCCTGTTCTGAAGGAGGGTGTGCAGAAAGTAGCTCGTAGGTTGCGAACGTGGTCCAGATAGAAGTTTGCAGTAATGAAGATTTAGTACGAGCGTAATTGAAGTGAACAGAGCTGCACAAAAACCTAACTTTTGAAAGAATTTTTTGTTTATCAGAAAAATATGGACAATTAAAGCCAGAGTAAACAATTAAAGATTAACACAATGCTTTTATGTGCAGGTGTTGCAGTGTGTTGTTATGAGTGATAAAGAGACTAGTTAAAGACAAATCAGTGCAACTAAACACCTTTCAGAAGAGCAACAGCATCATTTTGACAAGACAACTAATTTGTATGTGTGTGTATTTGGTATTAGTGTGTGTATGTGTGTTTGTATGTATCTTGAGTGTCCGTGTGTGTATGCTTTCCAGTCAAGTAAAGCAATTTGAACACTGGACCCCAAAATGACCTGTGATTATGAGAGGAATACAGCAGTGCTCATATCCCTGGCCTCTTTGTTCCCTCTCAACATAATAAATGGGACCCCTGCCAACACGCACACACACACACACACATACACAGAGAAAATGCTGACACATAAATGACACTTTGATGGAAAGCAACGCACTCTAAAGTCCTTAAATGCCAACAGCAGCAGCAGTGCTCTCTCACACACACATTCTGTAATATTACAACCTGCACTTGTTTCCCTCTTGTTTAAAGCACATTTAACTCTGCACTGCCCTTGAAAATAACCAGCTAAGTCGAAGCTTTTAACTTGTGAGCAGGTTCATATATGGATGTATTAACAGAAAATAGGAACATCCATTATTTCATATTGAGACAGTTTCAAACGCGCCCCAGTGCGGATAATATTGTGCAGTTTATTAAGCAACAATAAGCCATTTATGTAAACACAGTTCAAATGAGCGCTGCTCCTGTACACCTTAAAATCCTCCTTTTTTGAAGTGGTTTTATTTTGGGGTTTCATTGTAATTTATTGGCTCAAAGTGCACGATACTGTGTTAAAGCTGATTTGATACGGAAACCTGCAGGGACATATTAATTAAAATAGCAATCTAATTAGCATTCCACTGTGACCTAAAAGTTGAATATTATTAGAGCTGCAACCGTCGGCT
Organism: Trachurus trachurus; assembly: GCF_905171665.1. NCBI lineage: Eukaryota > Metazoa > Chordata > Actinopteri > Carangiformes > Carangidae > Trachurus > Trachurus trachurus. The sequence goes on from NC_139899.1 coordinate 20,155,769, forward strand.
GTGATGAAAAGAGCTTACATGACAGTGAAATTGAAATTCAAAGAGCTGGAGATAATGTACACGCAGATCAAAAGAACAAACGGTGGGGAGAAAAATAACACACCAAGAAGTTTTACGTTTCCTCACAAGGGGGGAAAACCAGCGTGTGCACACTCCTACACACACACACACTTATACACACAGAGAGGCACGCATGCACATGAGAACACACTCTCAGTACTCAGTATTAGGAAGGCTGGTGTAATGCAATCCAAACATCTGCCAGATACGAATACTGCTGCTATGACAATGAGTTGACACCAGGAATTTAATGGAGGGTAAACTCACTTTAGTTGCTTATTACAGTTTTTTTTATTGCTTACACACTTATTTCAGAATTTGGCTCATTGGAGACAGAACATTTTTAGCTGAACATCTCACCTCCATGTCAAATTGAACCCTGACAAATGCTTGTTTTTGTTTTGTTTTGTGTGGAACAAAACCACCAGCAGCACACAGATGAACACAACACAAAACACTGCTGTCTGTGTGTATGTTTTTAATTTTGTCATGGAGGGGCTTTACACAACACAAAAATAGGAAAAAATTATAAAACATGTAGTGGTGTAACATAACTGTTGTAAACACACAGGATTGCAGTCACTACATTTTCACACCAGGATGGAGGTAGGGTGGATTGTATAAGATAGGCAGATGCAGAAACCGACCACACAACGTTAGCGTGTCTGGGGGCACAAAAAAGTGACGGACCTGGCTAAAGACTAAGGCTAAGCTAACAGTACATATTTGCCATAATAACACCTGAATCATGTGATATTGATAGATTACAATTAACCAAACAAGCTCACCCTATTTTCAAACGCCACTAACAGGTACAGTACCTGTTTTCATAACTTTGTGTGTCACTTTTTTGTGTCCCTGCTTTGAGTTTTTGCAGTGCATGTGTTATCAAACTGACAAAGATGTTTTCTGATTGTCTTTTTGCATGTGTTTTCTGAAGTTGCTGTGCATTGAGCTCTGTGGGAACAGGAAACTCCATAGACGCTGCCCCCAGAACAGAGGTGCTGTAGCGAAGGTCACATGCTGCTTTGTCTGAATGTATACATTGGATACACAAAACAGTCTGCTGCCATTAGTCTATTACATTATAGTGCGGTGACACATCCACCTTCACAGTGAAGGGCTCTGGTTTCATTTTATGTTGGTGTTGGCTCAAGATGAACCAGTGTCTCGATATGTACAGACTAGAAAGTTGAAGACCTGCTCTCCAGTCCCAATGATTTATAACATAGTCCACCACTAATGTCCTGTGAATTATGTGAATTATGTCTGTCTTTTTCCAGGTCTTCTTTGTTCTTGTCCTTCCATTTCTGTCTTCCTCTTGTTCTTGTTTTTGTTCTTGTTCCACTTCTTGTTCCACTTTTTCTTCCTCCTTGTTATTGCTCTTGTTCTTGTTCTTCTTATCTTCTTCTTTTTCTTGTTCTTGTTCTTGTTCTTGTTCTTGTTCTTGTTCTTCTTCTTGTTCTTCTTCTTCTTCTTCTTCTTCTTCTTCTTCTTCTTCTTCTTCTTCTTCTTCTTCTTCTTCTTCTTCTTCTTCTTCTTCCTCTCCTTCACAGAAGCTCACTGGAGGTATATATGTACTGTAGTGCTAGGCTTCAAACTGACTGCTGTTCAACTTCTGCATTAAGTGTGTTTAGGTATGTATGTAAGTGGTGCAAAAATAGATGTGTCTTGCAGTATGGAAAAAGACACGTTTGATTGCAAGATCCAAGTTCTGAGCTAAGTGTCTTATTTAAGGTATGTAGTCTTTTTGGATAGTGTGTTGTGTTATAGAATTGACAACAAAGTAAATATGTTTGCACTTTTGGTTTCTTTGAGGGATCTGTTTTTCCAGTGCTTGTTTGACTCCACACAGTGACCACTAACCTCAGTGATCAGTCAGGGCTACGTTCTTTTCTGAACAACTGACTGACATCTCGGGATGTATTCAACTTGGACTTCTAAGTTGAAGTCTTTCAATCTCTCAGAATTTCTTTTAAACAAAAAATAATATGTAATTTAACTATGTTATAATTGTTGATGCATTAACATGCAAACTAAGCTCGTAAGCTAATCAAGCCTACTATATCAGTATTTTAATGCATCATAATCTAAAAACTGCATCTGAGTCTGCAAAATAATGTGTATATTGTATAGATTTTCCTCTAAAATGTGGTAAAGTACATTTATAATGTACACAATGAACATCAGCCTTGTCACACTAGAGCGACACCACATAAGACAAACTATACATCGTCAGCTTTGAATCCTAATCCATTCTGTTCTCTAATGAAATAAAAAATGTCAGTAATATTTATTGACAGCTTTGTCCACATGCATCAATTGATCATATTTCTGTAACAAACCTACCAGACGTGTAAAAAATGTCAATGAATGATTTTCTGACAGCATCTCTTCCTTACGAGGAGCTGTGATGCTTTATGATCACAGCGGACCTCGGGTCAGAGGCTGCCAACCTTTTTATGTGTCACTTCGTCCCCGGTTGAAAATCCAATAAGCGGGCCTTTGCAGTCATGTTGAAGTATAGCTTTTTCTACAGTGCAGCCAGAGGAATGCAGAGGAGAGGTTAACTCTGCTCCGATCGTTGACTCTGCACTCGAGCTGACATGTTTCATCATATCACCAAACAAGCTTCTGCTTGCAGTCTCTAAGCGGCTGGTTAACCTACATCAACTGCCACAACATGCCCTGATATACATTGAGCCATATACAGGTCATGACAATCAAAACAGTCCACATAGGGGTCAGCGCTCTCCCGTCCACTCAGTGTTACTTTAGTTTAACCTTGAGGGCTTGTGTGCTTCCTCTGCGTCCCTTCGGGGGAGTCTTTCATATTCCTGCACACAGCCTTGTGCATGGACTGACTCGCCTGTGTTGCGGGGGTAAAGGGCCTCTACGCTTTCTCCTGCAGCTCTACGAGCGGGCGTGTTAACATGTGTCCCTGCAGTGGGGCCAGCGCACCAGCCAGCCAGTGATAATTATTCATTAGTATTCATTAGTGTGAGGTGCTGGCCGGTGCGGGGCTCATGTTGAATCAGTGTTCTGACGAGGCCTCGGCCCGGCGCGGGTCAGCGAGGAGCCAGTAATTAGGCCCACCAGTCAGGAGGCATTTTCCTATAAGCACAACACGTGAGGTTGAGAGAGAGAAGATGCAACCACCAGGAGAGAGGCTGCTGAGAGATGTGTGTGTGTGTGTGTGTGTGTGTGTGTTGTTTAAAGCCAACTTCGGCCTCCTTGTTTTCCTGTGTGGGTGCCGTCGTGCACCTTAACGTCTCTCCATCACTCACTCCATCATCTGTGATAACCTTGGTTTCCTGCTTTGTTTGTCTGTTTTGTCTCTCTCTCTCATTCCGTTTCCCTCTCTCCTCTTTGAAGCTTTTTTCCCCCCCTCTATACATATATACACCCTGTCTGTTTCCATCTAATGTGCCTGCATGCCTTTGTTGCACGTGAGTATTTATGGGCCTTTGCATGTCGCATGGTTGATGATAACAGCAGTTATTATCACTCGCAGACATAATTGTGTAACGGTTAGCATGACGGAGTGGTCGCCTCCCAGGAATGCTGTTAGTATTGTAAATGCGGCCGAGGCCTAACTGAATTAATCTAATCGGGAGATAATTACACTGGCTGGAACAAAGCTGGACTCAGATTTATCAAACTGTTTACTGTGGCCCCCGTGAGCCATTAAAGGAGGTAGATAGATCCACAAGCCTGGTGAGGTTAAAGGCGTCCGGTGCACCTCAAAGCGTCGCCGTGCCACAGCTGTCAGTACACATCTGACACCGAGAAGGAGCTTTGACGTTGACTGACAGCAATTGAGAAAACAAGGGGTCATGTGTTGAGCTGTAGTGAGACAGGAGAGAGGAAAAGCACCAAGCCCCCCTCCACCCCCCGTATCCAAATCCCCGTGGAGGGACTAGCCCAATCCGAGGAGATGATAGCCACGTCCTGTCAACACATAACCTCAGTTTACCTTGAATTAAAACAAAGAGCCTATAAGACACTGACAACCTCTCGCTCTGCTCCTCTCTCTGTTTCCCTCTATCGTCATATGTTTTCCTCTTCCTCATTCACTCGCGTACAAGTGAGGATACACATGGGAGGGGGAGAGGGAGTGCCTAGCATAGCCTCGCTGTATCCTGACATGATTCCAGATTAGACAAATTCCCTAAACTACAAGCGGATGCCATGACACCCTCCTTCTTCCCCACCTCCCCTTCCCCTGCTCCCCTCCTCTCTCTCCCCCCTCCTTGGTCTCTGCCGTGCACATTTTTCTCCTTCAGATTTATGACACGGGCATATAGGTGCACTTGACAGCTCTCAGATTGGCGCTGCAGAAGAAGAGAGATCCCAAAGCGAGAAGGGTTAGCTGGGTAAATCTATCAGGGGTCCGTCCGGGAGGAGGCAAAAAGGAGGAGGAGGTAGAGGTAGATGGGGGAGAAGGATGAAGAGGGTGTGTGTTGTGCAGGGAGGGGTAGGTTTGGCAGGGGGGTGGTGGCAAGTGAGAGGTGGAGAAGGGGAGAGGAGAGTGAGGGAGAGAGGCTCGGTGGGGCCCCGCTGAGCACATAAGCTTCCATGCTGAGCACAACCGTGGCTGGCTGACAGTTGTGCTCAGCCTTCACTGTAATAATGAATAAAAGGAAACTCCCTGCAGATTACACATCTTCCATGTTTTGACATTGACCTTAATACATAATTTAACCACAAAGCCTGAAGAGTGTGTAACGAGATAAGAGAGGACCAGAGGATAGAAAAAAGATGCCCCAGCTAAAACATACAGGCCAAAAAGAAAAAAAAACGCCTAAGCTGTAATGGATCTAATATGATCAAGCCTGAGAGACTCTTGCCACCAATACGATTCTTTTTTTTTTCAACAGGAAGGGGACATTTTGGGGGAAGATGGAGGAAACCCATGGATTTTGTGTGTGAGGAAAATGAAGTGATTTTCCTGTTTGTCGAATTCCCAATGGGAGGAGAAGGTACTGCTGCTAAACCTCAACAGAATAGTAATGTACCAGCCACAGAGTTGTGTATGTGTGTCACTTTTCCCCTGTTAGTGTACTCCCACCTTAGTGTGTGTGTGTGTGTGTGTGTGGTAGGGTTGAGTGTGAAATCTGAAAGAGGTATTTGTCACTGTCAGTGTCACGTCTTGGTTTGTGTGTGTGTGTGTGTGTGTGTGTGTGTGTGTGTGTGTGTGTGTGTGTGTGTGTGTGTGTGTGTGTGTGTGTGTGTGTGTGAGTGAGTGTTTTCCTCGGGGCGTGTGAGAGTGTTGTGATGTTTTTTCGGTGACTGTTTAGAGCGGCGTTTTGCTGAGCCAGCGCTCCTCACCACAGGTTATGTCACTCTGGCTGAGGTCACCATGTCACACACACACACACACACACACACACACACACACACACACACACACACACACACACACACACACACACACACACACACACACACACACACACACACACACACACACACACACACACACACACACACTCTGTCAAGAAACGCTTTCTTTAGCTGATTTCTTCCAGGAGAAAACTGCCACACTCACACAGACTGTCCACTATGTCCACTGCTACTACAACTAACACTCATTCAGTCATTGTGTGTGTGTGTGTGTGTGTGTGTGTGTGTGTGTGTGTGTGTGTGTGTGTGTGTGTGTGTGTGTGTGTTTTTTTCTTATCCTTTACATCTTTATCCTGGTCTGGATTGTGCATTTTCATGAATTCACTTGTGCGTTCTTCTAATGGGAAATGTTGCTTCACATGATTCATGCATTAACAATCATTACCACCCAATTAAGGAGGTGATTACGTCACCGGTGGCCTGCTAGGTGCTGTGAAACACAGATGCAGATATTAAATATGAATTACAGAGGCCGTATCTGCACCCCCTCCGCCTCCCCGCCTCCCCTCACTCTCTCATCCTCTTAACTCCTTTCGTCTTTGGGCTCTACAAAGACAGGCTGTTCTGTAATTGAAGCAGCATGTCAAAGCCGTCTTCCTGTCTGCGTGTAACCCTCTGATTCACGCTCTTCTCATTAGTGTTATAATTACCGCCGGTTGAAAAGCAAGGGCCTGAGCGAGCCCCTTCGCCAGCGCTAAGGTGAGAGTTCGGGGCCCGTGGCGCGCTCGGTTGGGGGGGCTGAGGCTAACCTCCAACCCAGCAGGGGGCAGTGGAGACGTACTGAACCCAGCCTGCGTGGTGTCCGCAGCTCGGCACATGAGGTCTTCTTAAAGGCTACATGCTGTTTTGCATGGTAACAAGCTGTTGTGCGGAGAAAACTGATTGGTTGATAAATGAAACATGAAGAATTGCTCTGTGGAATTCATGAGCTGCACCGCGATTTCTCTCATTTTCTGTTTCGTCTGTCATTTATCTCTCCATTCATCCATCCGCACATGCACCCTTCGTTTTGTGATTCTCTGAGATTTCACACACCTGTCAGTCTGTCCCTAGGCCTTGGCCTCCGCCTGTGTCTCTGGGCTCTTGCAGCTCTTCAGGGAATTTGCTTGGCTGCAGCCTAACCGACCCTGAACAGCCTCCAAACTGGTCCAGCTGGGTTGGACCTCTAATGTAAATGTGTGTGTGTGTGTGTGCGTGTGTGGACTTGTGCCATCGTGGCTGAGTTACCACACAGAGCCACAGCTATGACTGTGGTGGCTATAGCACTTTGGTGCTTTGCCATCAGGCTTCCCTCCAAGGGCCATGTCAAGACAGAGAGAGTCTTGGTGCGGGGTGTGTGCATGCATGTGTGTGTGTGTGTGTTGGGCGATGCAGGGCGGTGCTCTACTTCTGCAGCAGTAATCTAATGAGCCTGTAAACACACTCATTTGACATCATTAATTGGAGGGAGATCAGAGATCTGAGAGGGGTGTGGGTACAGGGTGTGTGTGTGTGTGGTAGCGGTTTGAGGGTTCTCCCATCAGAGAGGGTTCTCCCAGATCAAAGATTTAGAGTGTGAAATCCTTGATTATGCGACAGAGAGACACATTAGAGGCAGTTTTCTGCCAAGCTGAGAGAGCAGCAGAATGTTTGGTCAGTGCCAGCAGCAGGCCTTGATTTCGCCAATGAAAAGAGTTCAAGCAACGCACACAAAGCTGCCCTCTGTTTTGTCAATTTTAACGATGAGTGGACAAATCAAAGTTGGAAACCGGGGAGTTTGTCTGGTGGTTCCGGTTTATTGATTGCAGAGTATTGTAGCAATTTTAAACACATGAAGCTACATTTTCGGACGCGTAAAGCCACAAAGCGTCTGCTGGCACTTTTGAGCAAAGTTTGAGTCCTCTTTGTAACTGTCACCGAGTGTGATCCATTAGCAGTAATTGTGCTGCCATACTGGTACAGTCACATTTGTCAGCTGGATCTAAGCTGGGGGGAAACAGAGGTGCAGTGCTGGAGTTGCTAGCTCGTAGTCCTCTGCTCTGACTGTAACCCAGTCCAGTCCTTAATGATCTATCTGTCTACCACCTGCACAATGGCCCACACCGCTGTTCGCTTTCATTTACAGAGTGCCACTCTCTGAACTCCCCTCATCAACCCTTTGTTCCTGGCTGTTTCATGTTTTTTTGGGGGGAGTTGAATGGAGTAGCTGTGCATGGGATACTTTTGAGCGAGCGGTTGAGAGAGACAGCTAGAGCAGGAATTTTTCCAGTGCAATACATTATGAAGATTTCACTTTCTGCCTTTGATTCTGCACTGACAGTTATCCTTCAGCCCTCCTTTAAAGTCCCACTTTCAATCCCTAATGGCTGTCATGTCGCTGTGCTCTCTGGACTCTTACTCAAAGTGTCATTGGCATAATGGTCGGCAGCCGTTGGCCTCTTTTGATCATCCATGCTGTGTGCGAGAGCAACTGGAGCCGAAACAGTGAGGTGTACGAGGTGTGTGTGTGTGTGTGTGTGTGTGTGTGTGTGTGTATGTGGACTGCTAGCACCTCTGCTCGGCAGCCACTCCCAGGCACAGCTCCACGACCGGAAATCTAAAATTCACTTTCAAATAGTTTTCCTCCTGTTCTTGGTGCCTAATAGCCAAGCAGTGGAAAGTGTGTGTGTGTGTGTGTACTCATTAAAGGGATAGCGCAGGTTTCTACTGTATCAGCATCTCAGGCTCAGCCCAGTTTGGCACTCCCTCAACAGTTATGCATACTCCAACAAAGGGATGAAGGGCCATAAGGGAGCAAACCAGGAGAGAGAGAGTGAGAACTGGTAGATGTGTGTGTGAGTGTGTGTGTCTGTGTGTGTGACAGTGAGCTGAGACCTTGGACAGAACCAAACTGCACTCAAGTTCAAACACCCCAGCCTGCGTTCAAATGTATCAAGCTGGTCCAAGATAAATTCACACTCACCAGGCCAGAAAGGACACATCTAAGCAAGATGATGAGGGCCAGGAAACATCCGGAAGAGCTCTGATACTTTCCAACAGGGACGTGCCTGTAATAGAAGCCAGTGTGCATTTTCTGAATGACATTATGTTCAAACATCCTGGGATGAAAACCAGTGTCTGGATCCAGATAGTGTCGGACTTCCAAGACCAGCGTCCTCTCATTTCCTGCCTGCTTCACCTGCCTGCCCCTCAGCAGCTCAGGACCTGGTCCAGGTGTTTGCCAGGCTGGGTCCAGAGCCCAGGGCGTTAAAGCCAACAATGCCCAGAGAACAAGAGTGGCTGCAGGGCAGCTGCACATCAGAGTGTGTGGTTTTATTAAACAAGAGGATTTATTCTGCTTTGATAGCATTCACTCAGAACATGGTTATTGGATTTGACAAAAGCACTTTATAATGTATACATATAGGGTTGGAGAAAGATCTTTTCTGGCATTGCCAAGTATTCCTGTTGCCTTCTCTTGCTGCCTTTTGACCCTTTACAGCCTTTCCTCTGAATCCATAATTCCCTATGTTCTCTTCATGCTCGGCATCGCTCACCTGCTTTGTTTTTGCAAATCTTTCTCCAAATCCAAACACTGAATTATACAAAGCTTACTGCCTCCTACACTCTGAACTTTGAACTCAGCATATCTGATACATGCACCAGTATGAACATTCATAGTCCTATACTTTAAATATTCAACAATATTCATGTTTCTATAGTGGTTGTACCATAGAGGTGTTTGTTTGCTTGCCTACTTTCCACAGTAAACTTATGCTCTTTTGTGTTAATCAATTTGTCTTTGGACTTATTTAATACACTCACTTACACACATACGTATGCAGCCCTCCCCTCCCCTTTATGCACAGAGGGATCCAGATCAGAGCGCTCGGCCAAGATCGTGTGTGATGTAAAGTTCTGGAGAATAAAAGATGTCTCTTCCAATAACATATTTCCTGCATGTATCGAAAGACGTGTCAATTTCAGTTACACCTGGCGCAGCAGTTGGAAAACAGAGTGTTCTTCGCTTCTAAAAGACAATGCCATACCAGTCACTCCCCACCTGAATGACTGATACATTAAACATGCAGAAAGCAGCGGGAGGACACTAGGGAAGGAGCGTTCAAAGATGAAAACAACGCATCCAAAAACAAAAAAAAGAAAAATATGTTGCTCACTCCAGTACGATACAACACAGCTGTCTTGGTGCTGCAGAACTAGCACCAACACTGAAACCCGGTCTTTCCAGGAACACAGACAATACTGTATATGATTTTACAGAAAAAATTAGCCAGAGTAGGTACAAAAAGATTTCCATTTAACCGCTCCATGTACTCCCAGATATTCTTTGTTACTTTCCAACTGCTTCATAAATCTATTTCTGTATCTCTGTAATATCCCGGCAATATTTGACATAGCAAAAGTGAACGTTTCTTAGCTTTCCTACATACTCTGAAAGCTATCCCAGAGAGGCAGCTGATCACACAGACTTTTGTAAGAGGAGCAGAGGAGCATCTCTGCCTTCTAGTTCACTGACAGGACTGTCAGACTACATTGGAGTATAGACCAGACGGGCTAAAATCCGCAGTCCTCCCCGTGCTCATGAAATGCTGACACAGCTGCCCTAGGCCTGGCCTGTTGTAGAAAATTAATTCAGGCAAGTCAGAGGACACCTCAGTCAGTGAGACAGACAGACAGAAGGGGTCCTGTAAGGCAGGCGGTGTGAAGAGGAGTTGAGTCCCTGGTCTTTGTTCACTGCTGGACACGTTAAGACTCCATTAAGGAAGTCTGACACACAAGGCGACGGCTGTCTCTGTTCTGCCTGAGCAAGCAACTTATTAAAAGACTGGGACTTGTGCTCTTTTTCTCTCTAACTCTTCCTCTGTCTCAGTCACTCATACAGAAACTCACCCAGAGACTCACACAGCTCAATGTTCAGAGCTAAAGACAAGATTAAAATGAATTCTTACCAGGTATTCAGTTTGTATAGTGTTTATTTTGATTTATTTGGTTTAAATTGTCATTATAAAAGAGTTAATGTAAAGGAGCTTTTTGTAAGTCCTGCTATTGTTACATAGCCAACATTAACTGGTTACTTACTTCAGCATCAACATCAGTTCAGCACAAACTTCATGCCTTTTCTCACCAGGCGTCGTCTCCAGAAGTGGAAAGTAACACCAATGTTAGCTCTTGTCCCTATCATGCTTTGTCTTTGACTGGAGTTAACATGCTAACCAGCTAGCCCTGCCCTCTTCAGATCAAAGTACACCTGGGAATATGATGTTAGAGGGTGAAGTAGCCTAACACCTTTAAGTTTGGTTTTATCTTTTGCAGAACATCCAGCCTTCATTAGTCTTCTCAAAGGAGCTTGAACTTTGGGTTTGTTCTGTCATTAATTTAATTGGTGCAATACTATTTTAATTGGAGTTCCTAACATCACTTCAATTGTGATGCTATAACTACTGTAGCTACAGCTTACAAATTTGGAGCTGATGCTTTGTTCACTTTGTGTGAAAAATTTAATGGAAGAAGTTTCCTAAATTGCTAACAGTACATAGCCCGACTGATGTTAAGGCTTAGCCTACCCGAGAAAGCTGAAAAATACATAAACATTAATAGTAAGTTGTACAGTACAGAAATTGACAGTGCATCTTTTGTGGCCCTCAAAAAGGGTTAATCCTCTTGAAAAATGAAGAAAAAAAAATCTGCACAATAGGTGCAGTATTAGAGTTTATATTTGTATGCACAAAAAGTGATTATAATCAAAAACAGTCTGGCTTTGATCATATAGAAGAGGAAATAATTTTATCTGAGGATAAAGATGTGATATATATATTTTTTTTTAAACCAGCTAGCGGCCTGAGTTACTAGACCTACATTCAGATTGGAGCCTTAATCTTTAGTCTTTAGTTAGGCCTTGGGGAATCCTTGTTAATAGATCCACTTGCTTAGGGCCTCTGGCTTAATCCTTGCCATTTACCACTTCCTATGCTGGTTTGCTAAATACTCTCAATTAGGTGGCTGGCGGGGGCATTTTGTATCGCCCCATGTCCTGACCACTCCTCTTTTTTTGCTGGTAATTTTTTTGGAAAGAAAGGAGGGAAGCTTGACCTTGGCACTTATAGAAATGGCCACGATGGGACCTTGGCATCTTCAATATTTCTACTGCTAGCTTCATAGTGAAATGATAATTAACTCCCAGCTTCAATTAGCATTCAGCGTGTAGATGGGTAACGAGGAGCCAATTATAAGAAAATATACATAATCAATTATTTATTCACTCTTAATTACAGTGAGTTTTACCCTGTTACAGCAGCGGCAGTTCAATTAATGACCTTCAGCTATCTTCATTTGAAATTGCCGTGGAGCGGAGGAATTTACCCAAACCCCACGGTGAAACAAAGCCGCAGAAACACACACATAAACACACACACGCTTGCACAAACTCAGAAAAAGAAACATAGAATGGAAAGTAAGCACGTAAGAGAGAGAGAGAGAGAGAGGGAGGGGGGGGAGGACAAGGAAAAGCAAGAAAGAGATGTAGCAAGAAAGAAAGAGAGAGGAAAAAGAGCAGAGGAGGGATGGGACTGGCACTGTCTGTCAGTCAGATGCCCAGAGCTGCGGTGTACACGGTGTCACCCACACGACCGAGCCGTCTGTCGAGGCCACCTGCCTCATTATGGGAAATGTATGCATCTGGGGCAGGCTCTGGCTGGCTCATCCTCAGCATGGGCAGGGAAAATGGCACACTGGCAACTATTACTGCATTATGTTAGCAAGCTGTACACACTGCACGCATACGTACTGCACTGGGAGACAGGAAACTAGCGAGCCAAGAGTTTCACTGAATGGGCTGGAAATTTTCTGGAAGCATATGTGTGGATTTCTCGCATGAGTTCAGACTGGGATAACTCCTGTGTCACTCTTGGAAGAGGAGGTTTAATGGGAAGTACATTGTACCCGATGCTTTATTTTTTTATATATGAAACTTTGTAAAGCGTGCATGAGGTTTGAGTGTGTGAGAGACCTTGAGGACAATATGTCTGTAAGTGGACTTCTGCATGCAGTGGCTGCGTGTACCCTATGTAATATAATATAATGTCCCCCTCTCTGGCCAAAGGGGTCCTCCAGAAACCAACGCGCAAAAATGGAACAAACTGATCACGACACAAAACTTTCTCCCTGTCCATTCCTTCTCTTCCCCCACCACCACCTGCCCCCGCCTTCCGCGCATACCTGGCCTGCATACCATTAGACCTAATGGAGCGCGGTGTGAGGGACAGCCAATCATGATGGCGTCCCGTCAGTGACACCGACATGTATCTTGGTGCTCATTATCATCCTTGAACAGCGCCAATTTACATCTGATGCTCTGACTAATTCTGCTCCAGTGTTGTCAAGAGGCATAGGAAGTGGCCTGGCCGTGATGACAGCGCGGCTGTCAGGAGCCCGTGGATGGAGGATTCCTCGGGGCATGATTTAATGCCCATGTCAAGCCCCGCTGTCAGCCTCTCTCTCTCTGTCTCTCTCTCTCTCCCGGCTCCTTGCACTCCTTCTCTCCATCCAGCCATTAGGATTCAGCCAGTGGAGAGATGGAGCGATAGAGCGGGGCGATTGGCCTGCTTAGGATTCACACTCTGGGCAAGAAAATAACACGCCCTGTTTCACAAGTGATTACCCTTTCCTTGTAAACTGCAATTAAGGCTAAAAAAGAAAGGCGGCAAGGAGGTGATGGAGAAACAAAACGTGTATGACCGCCAAGTGAAGAGGAGAACCTTGAGCATTTTCCCCCGGCTGGCGCATGGCTGCTTGTTTGTCTAATTTCCATAGACAACTTTTCCGTGGTGTTTTGCTGAGTTGTTTTGGCTTCTGTTTGGTTGTGTAACACCACAGTTTTCACGGCCCCCTCTTGTAGAGTGATTAACATATTGCATGGTGTCTCTGGATAGTTTCCCTTGCACTATATGCAATCCTTTCTTGCTCTTTATATATTTGTTTTGGTCAGGAAGGAACAGAGTACACACCGACCATCCTGGAGACGTTTCTTCAGTGTTAATTACCAAAATTCAAGACATGTTGTGATAGTGAGGATAAAGCTGTGCATATTTTTGCATGTGCATATGTTTTTTTTGTTTTTTTGGAGAGTGAGACAGCCGCTGTCTGCTTATCTGAAAGAATTGCCGAATATGAGACGCCTGACCTGTGTTGACCTAAGGTCAAAGGTTAGCAGGGGCCACAGATGGCTGGAGAAGGCTAACAGGGACAGAGTGGACACAAGGACCGGGTGGAGACATTTCAGAGTCTCACAATAGGAGAGACTGGATGTTACATGAGTCTGACATACAGATCTGTGAAAATATACATTTGGCCTCTGTATGTGTGTGAGTGTGTGTGTGTGTGTGATATTCCTACAATATGCTGCTGCAATATGTTGCCCACTCCCGGGGCTCTCTCCTCCCTAACAAGGCGATGATGGATGACCAGGGATTTTGCTGCCTAATGTGCAGAGTGTGATGACATATGGCTCCGTTTGGTTCGTCCTTGTGCGTTCTCTTTAAATATGTGCACAGCGCAGCACTGCACAGCACACAAGAACACTGCAACTACCTCAACACAGAGGCCAGCATGGTTTTGTGTGAGTCATCAGGCCTTAAGATCACAGTAGCAGAAATTAACCTGGCCGTTTCCCCTGCTTTAACTTTTAATGAACATTAATTAGATTCGGTCTGCCTTGTGCATGCTTTGGCTCAGTTTCATATCCTCTTTGGCCACATTAGGCTGTGCTCGCGGCCACTGATTGCGCCACTCACAACGCTTCAGCTGTATGAGGAAAATACACATCCAATTCACAGCATCAGCACTGGAAACCAGTCAAAAAACAGGGAGTGTTTGTATGTGATTTAGGTGATAGATGATAGGCATTTTTATGAAGTGCTCCTTTGATATCCTTATTAGCTGCGGCTCTGCAGTTGGCAGGCTGAAGGAGGCGGTGTGAGGAAGTGGGCTGGACTGGTTTGGGGCTCGGGCCAGTTAGCACTGGCTCCGCCTGGTTAAGTGTCTGGTCTAACCCTGAACGCCTATCAGTTGACAATTCACAAAACTGGGAGAATGGCATGCAGATGGTTTTAAAATATGAATGAGTCAATGCATGCAGAACTGTTCACAGTTAAAAGATAAATATGAGCAAGAGAGAAAAGATGGTTAATGAAGAATTAATGAGAACCTAAATAAATAGTGGAATTTTTAAATCAGCATGACAATGAAGTTTTAAAAAGGAACTAGAAGGTACATTCCTTCATTCTGTTTCAGTGTTCAATTGCAATGTAACTTTGTTAGTGTCATATTCCCATTGAACTAGCTATTCCTCTCTTCTCCCATTATGAGAAAATAAAGAGACTTATTCAATGGAATAGTTCTTCTTTTTTTCGTTGTCAGACTATCAGACCAGTACCTCCCACTGGTTCACCTACAGTAATGAAATAAATAGAGGTTTAAGGTTTTAATAAGGAAAAGATTGATTTATGTGATCTGTATTTGATGTTCCTGAAGGAAAACTTGAGTGATACATTGGACCACCCAATTTCACTTCTCATTTATAGTGATCTGTGATTTTCCTGAATAAAGAAACATGTGTCTTTGAACCGGATGACTGAGTCCGCTGCATTTCCACATAATTAAACTAAGGCTTCCACTTGTCTGTGATTGCCAAACTATTCCAGGCTTTTCTATAACCACAGACATGTAGACAGACAGACAGACCTGTCACCTGCCCAGCACAGGGCTATTAGAACCAGAAACACTACGGCTACACTGAAACAGTGAACTACAACAGCCCTGAAATAAGTTTTTAAAACAATCACCAAAAAGCATCTCACATCTCAACAGAAGGGATATTTAACCGAAGTTCCTTGTTAATCGGTTTTATTTGATGTATGTGTTATGGATGCCTCTACAAGGAGACTGATATAACATGTAGAGTGTCACCGTGAAGAGTTGTTGTGGTGGAAAGGCGGCAACTAACCCATGCAGTTATTATTTCCAGTTTGTGGTTAACTTCCTGTCTGAGGGTGGAGATTGATGGATACCCCGAGTGCTCCTGTGTGTGTGTCTTGAAGGGAACTATTGATCGCTGTTGCCATTGGTTTCAGCCTCCATTTGTTGATCTGCCCATGAAAGCCCAACTGCATGGATCATAGAAATGACCGCAGCTCTTTTTAATGATGTTTGAGCCTCGGAGAAAAAAAAAAAAACCTGCTGCACCCACTAAAAGTCACTGCGTTTCCTCACCAGATGGACGTGTTGTGTGTGTGTGTGTGTGTGTGTGTGTTGTTGTGTTTCTGGCAACTTCTGGTGGACAGTGATGCTGTGACATTGGGAAACACTTATGCATTCACAGATGTATGAGTGCACAACAATTGTAGCAATTTTGATAATGACGCTCTCTGATTTATGACACTGTAGCTCTCCGTTCATTTGCCAAATTGTTTTTAGTGTCGTTTTTATTGCAATTTTCATCAGTGCTTTTTTTCCTCCGCTTTAAGAAGAGAAGGGATCATTAGCCCAGGACTGTTCAACCATGCACAGAGGAAAAATGCCATCAAAGTTGTCACAAAAAATGTCCTTGTTCTCTAATTTATAAACAAAAAACACAGATTTTCTCTTTCATGTGGCTTCTTGGAGATAATTATGACAAGATGAAAGCAGTTAAATTCCTCCCTCTGTTCTCTGCTCTTCAGATGGTTCCCCCATTGTCAAAAATGGAGATGAGATTTCATGTGGCTGTCATTGCCTGTGTCCCTGTCTCTCTCTGTCTCCCTCTCTTGCTCTCGTGTCTCTTTCCCTCCTCCCTCCTGTCTCTCCTCCCTGTCTGTCTCGCTGTTTCACTCTTCTTTGTCAGTTTTTATTGAACTCTGATATCTGGATCTGTTATGTTTTCAGAACTGTCAATCAGTCAGTCACTATCTGTCTCAGAGGTTGCTGTCCCCTAATGGAAGAGAATGATTAGCTTTTATCAGCTCACTGATTTATATGGTTTAAAGCTCCAGCGCACAATCAAAGGGGCAAATAAGTATTCTTCCTGCACGCATATGTTTCCATGCACTCTCTCTCCCTCTCTCTCTCTATTCTCTCTCTCCCTCTCTCTCACTCTCTCTTCTCTCTCTCTCACACACACACACACACACATACACGTGGCGTTGATGAGATGTCTACAGACCCCTCCCTCCTCCCCTCCCTCACACATTATGAGACGACGGGCTGCTGCACCATGAGTGTGTCGTGCCATGCTGTGGTGTCTGCAAGTGTGTGTGTGTGTGTGTGTGTGTGTGTGTGTGTGTGTGTGTGTGTGTGTGTGTGTGTGTGTGTGTGTGTGTGTGTGTGTGTGTGTGTGTGTGTGTGTGTGTGTGTGTGTGTGTGTGTGTGTGTGTGTGTGTGTGTGTGTGTGTGTGTGTGTGTGCCCTCTTGGGAGGTAATTACCAGAATAAATACAGTAGAGGCCATGGCTGCTAATTTATGCCTGATTGTTGACAGTCAGAGTATTGTTTAACATGCACGGAGAGGGCCCTTGGTGTTGTGTTTCATGATCCTTCTTGTATGTGTGTGTGTTGCTATTTGTGTGTGTGTATGTGTGTGTGCGTGTGTGAGAGAGAGAGAAGGAGGGAGAAAAGGGGGACAAATGTGTACAGTGCATCCTTGTTTTCTGTGATTATCCTCTTACTCCTGTCTGTGTCTGTGACGCTGCTGGTTAAGTAACCGTACAAACAGTTGCAGTTTTCCTGTGTGATTTGTGTGTGTCTGACCTGTGACCTCTGTCTTACTGTGATTTAAATTTGTCTGCAGCACTTAGATACAGTACATCACTTTCACTTCCTCAAAAAGACTAGGTTTTAAAGTAGAAATAACAAAGGATTAACTTTAGCTTGAGCAGAGAACACACACACACGCCATGCAGTCAAACACATGCAAGTGCACATTCCTGGTAGTTTACTCTACACTGTGAATCTGTGAAGTAGCTTTTCTATTTACATCATAATCTTAGACAATGCAATGAATGTCACTGTGTTAACTCTCCAGTATTGTAAAGCATAGTTTAATAAACTTTGGCAACTGATAAGTCTTCAAACTCACTGATCTATCACTCAAACTTATAACATTATGGTATCCCAATCATATTTCATTGTCTCAATGGAAGCTGGAGCATGTGTAAACAGATGATGCATGAATTATTTACTTTTCTTATGGTAAAAGTCAAGAATCATACAAAAAGTTCATGATTTTAGCCTCATTAACCTCTGTTAGCAGACTCACTCGCAGGGCCGTTGCTAGGAATTCTGGGCCCTCTTAAACAATACTAAAGTGGGCCCCTACCCCCTAACTTTTCCAGTTTTTTTTTCTTAGACTACGTATGTATTATCATTTTTTATTTAGCCTACTTTGTTTTGATGCTAATACAGCATTACTATGAGTATTAGTCAGGGTATTATGCAGAATTAAAGATTGTGGGCCCCACTGGGCGCTGGGCCCCTAGAATTATCATCACCTTTCTCCCCTATACAACGGCCCTGCTCACTCTCAGACCTGTTAGGGTCTGTGATAATGTTACTCAAACAAAAAGTAAAGGGTACATTTCTTGGGATATGTTTTCAGCCATGGATTAGTACATATTCGGTTCCATATTGAGTATTTGTGGCAGCAGGGGGATGAACGTTAGATTTACTGTGACCACGAAGACAATGTTATTGGAAATGAATGGCGTGTAGTTCATTGCATTGGTGGATGACAGAAGAAATACTCAATATCTCCAACCTCATTCTTTTAGTAGTTTTTTTTCCCCTGACTAATTTAGAAATAGTCAATAAATTGAATGATTGTTGTTTACCATCATTCAAAGGCAGCAGTTAAATTAGTGGAAAGTTTTTCAGCTTACTGACTTTGTTTTCCATAGCCTTCACGGTTCTTTTTTTTACGTCTTGTGTGGCTGTGGTTACGCAGAAATCCTCTTCAACTGACTGTTCCACCCAGCATTTCCCCGAATCCCCACGCAACCACTTTCTATTGACTTTTCCTCTGTTCCTGAACCACACAGTTGTTATGAGATAGGCCAGCTGCGGCTGTGTGGTTGAGGGCCTTTAAACGCCTCATAGACACCTCATGTGCTTTATGAGCGTGAGAGGATAAAGAGTTCACAGCGCTGTAGCTGAGAGAGCTGCTAAAACCCTGCGTAGCCCAAATTATCTGCACAAAAAGTCAGCGGAGTGGAAGTTCAGACGCTGCCACCCAAATGAGGTTTGAATGAAGTGAACTCTCGGTCCAGAACTTTTAACGATAGCCTAGGTCTATCAAAGATATTGGATATTAATTCATTAATAATAGATACTAATGAGCTTTGAAGTGGGTGTAGTGTTGGACTTTAGAAGTCCCCAGTGAGTAATGAAGCCTGTGGAAACACCTTTGAGGTGCTGGGGGCCAGGGGGCCTGGCTGGAGGAAACACCACAAGTCTTTGTATTAGAGCTGATTGAGCTGGTCTGCGCCCCAGCTTCGTTACAGCCGACCACTTACACGCCCCGAATTCTACAGAGGAGACCGCTGATGAATTTGTTTAATTGAACGTAAATAATGAATTCCCAAGGAAGAGATTTGGCCCAGTTGTAATTGCTGGAGATCAGAGGGCACAATACCAAACTTCAAAACGCCTGAGCCAGGCGGTCGTAAGAGCCATAACGATGACTTCGAAGAAAAAAGAAAGAAGTGATATAGGAAAGGGGGGTGGGGGGTGGGGGGGCAACAGAGGAGGAGTAACAGAGACAGAGACAGCGCAAAGAAGATGAACTAATGAGGAACAAAGACCTAACGAGTTTCGCAAGGAAAATGAAGTGTTTCCAAAGTCGTCTTTAAACTTGGTGAGATGAAACGCGGGAGCGGCAGTTGTTTTTGACAGCTCGGGACGAGATGGGCCACAGCTCAGAGAGAAAGGGGTAATTCCCTATTCCTTTATATTATCCGCTCTCTCTCTCTCTCTCTCCCCCTCTCCCTCTCTCTCTCCTTCTCTCTCTCTGCTGGGAGCCCCCTCATCCCTCTCTCTCCACTTCCCTACATTGATTCTTGAATTAGACTGTTTTATTGAATAATTAATAGGCCTTTTCCCATGATTGATGATTTGCATGGCTTGAATATTAGCTTTTCAATCAAACGCAGCTTGTTTTAATGTAACCATATTGAAAACATGTCAAACACTGTTTACCCACTTTGTGCGCCATGTTGTCTTAAGTTCCAGCTGCCGAGGCCTCACAATGCTCAGTGGTGGGGGAATGGCCTTGTCAAGCGCTCGCTCAGTGCTGATTACAAGGCCCTTGAGTTATGACACACAGTAGTGAACCCACATACATATCAGCCTGCACATAAACACACACACAGTTTTTCCACCAATTCTGGGCATGCACACGCACATGCACTGGTATATATTTACAAAAACGTACACAAAAGAAGCTTGATAGTTTTCTTCCCACTGAAAAAGCCATCAGTTCCCCAAAAGAGCCTGTCTAATAGCTACAGCAGAGCTCTGCTTAGTTTGAGTGGCAGCGAGGCCAGTCTGGGAATAGATTGTCAGGCATATTGCGTCTACCATCTCACAGCACCATATCACAGACCGGGAACACATCAATGCTAGGAGAGACACATGCATTAAGATTCCCTTTTAATTTGACTGGGATTGAAGTTGAGCGCTAAATTACGCCGTCATCTGCCGCCGCCAACCCCCCTCCTCCCCTTTGCACATGCCTCCCCCCTTTTCCTCTCCCCTCCCCCCGCCCGAGCTTGTTTTTTGTTTGTTTCGCTTATTTATTTATTTCCCAGCCTTACTTATTCATTCACTCCAAGAGTCCGATTTTCTGAGAGTGTGTCAGCGCGTCGCTCTGCGCATGAAAGCGCTTTGCGTGGCGTTGTGTCTGGTGTGTTTAGACAGTTCCAAACATGTGCATGGTTAAATAATTTACAGCGTAACTGACTAATGACAGGCAGTGATCATGTCGAGACGAAGAGGCCTGGGTGACTGCTGATCAGGGACAGAGGCTGTCTCTTCTGCTCACACTCACACACTGCTCCTGTGTGCGCGTGTTTGTGTGTGTGTGTGTGTGTGTGTGTGTGTGTAATTGTGGATTTGGCTGTGTTGTGGGTGTGGGAAGGGAATATGTTAGTGTTGGTGTCTTCAGTAGTGCAGTCAGTCAGCAACACAGATTACAGTTCACTCTGCTGTGTACGGAGTGGATGGATCCCTCCCAAGACATTTGTAGAAAATTGATTTTGAGTTCCATTCATCACTCGGGTTTAGTGTGTGACAGTTCATTCACTGTGTATACAAGGAAGCTATGAGCTCTGCATACTTTAAGTTCCCAAGACACTTCACTGAGAAATGCATATGAACTTGAGATTAAGTGCTGTGCATAATTTTATTGCTGATGATGTTCTTGTTTATGACAGGGGTTTGTGCTACTGAGCTACATCACCAAACAGAGAATATTTACAGCTAATACGCCTCATTATTTGTTTTTTGTTTTTTAAAGAAGATATTTATTAGTGTGTAGTTCCAACATTAAAGGAGCATTATCGCAAATACAGCAGTAATAGCATAAAATAAGCTGACATATGCAAAAGATGGGTCGGGGGGAGCCATAAGTAAATTTACAAAAAAAATCGCCAACAGTATAGTGTCCGTGGGGCAAATGCAGCATTTGTCTTTGTTATGATCCAAGCCGGCCCGGCGCTTGCTGCGTTAAAATGCATTCGGAACTCGCAAATCCGACCTCCGAACCGGACAAATATGCAACAGTAAGTAATGTAGCAGTGTTAGAGTGCTCACAGTCACTGAATCGCTGGTAGAACACTTTGTCTCCACGTCCCTGTGTCTTTCTTCAGCTGTCCTCTCAGCGTTATTAAGGAGGAGGACGTTTCAGTTGTTGTTGTCGTTGTTGTGGTTGTGCGCGACGTAGAGCTGCCGCTTCCACTAGCGAGTTTTCTTTTTCCCGCGATTGCACGTTCATTCGGCCTGGTGAGGGAGGAGGAGGGGGGCGGGGGGAGACTAAACGAGACTGCTCTCTCTCTCTGACAGCTGCCCACTTGTTTATATCTGATAAGCTCCGCCTGGCTCCATCTAGTGGCCGAATTTTGCGATAATACTCCTTTAAGTAACACATGAAATTTAGACTCTCAGATTTGATAGTTAAAGTTGGTGATAAACTGGATCTCTATGAAAGGACCAACATTTGGTGCGTAAGTTTTGATCCACTGGACAATTTTCAGAGAAACTAAGAGCGGTAAAGATGAAAGAGGAGGATTCTGTGCCCTTACATGGGGAGATATAACAGTATGGTTTCACTCTACATTTTCCCTTTTCTGATTCACTCAGCTGACCTGTGGCTGTGGTTTAATACAGGGCATTCTGCAGCCTTGTGGTCATGCTTGTACAAATACGATGTAGAAAAAATGCTGTAGCTACTAAAAGGATAAAGAGCTGAAGAAAATCAACATAAAGCAAAATATTTAAATGGATATTGGATTGTTTCAGTGGCTGATTTTTAAAGTGTCTAAAACTCCTTTTTTCCTGGTGGTCCAGTGCACAGAAACACGTCTCTTAACTTGAAGCGCAATAAAGAATCTACAGCAGGTAATGCACCAACTAATCATGAGTGCCCCACACAACCTCACATCAAAAAACTTGAGCTATCCCTTTAAGAAACTGCCAAAATACATGAAGCAGGACAGCAGGACCCAAACATAACACGTCTGTGGTTTATGTGTTTGTGTGCCTGATTGATCAGGGGAAATCCCTGCACTTAACATGCTAACTCACTATGGTTACAAAGCGATTTGAATAAATATATCACTTGCTGTATACAGATTGATTATTAGATTGGTTCCTTCAGGCTGTCTCGTCCAGTTTGCTTGGCAGCTTTCTCAGCTAAATGAACCAACCAGTTAGTTGAAATGAACCAACCAATCAGCTTTGCTCTATAAAAAAAAATGAAGACATGAAACCTTCAACTGATTCTGCACACTTGTGAATATTTAAAGCACCACGACACCAATAATCTACAGCGGTCATGGTCGGACCTTGTTCACTTTTTGGGGGGTAAACAGCAACAGGAAACTGCAATTTAAACTAATCTGCTTGCTTTAAATGATATAAGTGTTTTTTATGATGATCTATAAAAAACTATCAAAAATATAAGTTGGATGCAAATTATGATGTACTGTATAATGACAAACTGTTTTTGCAGTGTTTGCAGCCACTAATGAGTGAAAGTGGCATATTTTCATACTTTCGTTTGACAGTAATTCAGTCTGCTTGAAGGTAAATGTAAAGAGATAGGGATGGCTCCGGTTAGACAAAGACATAATCAATTACCAACAAAGACATTTAATAAGAAGCAAACCAGCTGAACAAAGAAAGCCAGAATTCAACAAAAACACGTATAGCACAATAACAACCTCCCAAACCTCAGCTCCTCTCACTATAAAGGCACCTTGAAGAGGAGGGCCGCTCCCTGGGGCTTACCAAGTATCTGATCTATTATGCAAAAAATCATTAGGCTAAATTAAAAAGCTGTTTGAGGGTAACCAGATCCTTTAATGAGGTCAGCGAGCAGAGGAGCGACATTAAAACACAACCCTAGAACAGAAACACGAGACAAGAGAGGGAGGCCATTGATTATCAATCACGTAGGTCATTATCTCACTGACTCTCTCTCTCTCTCTGTCACACACACACACACATGCACAAAGAGAAACACACTCAATTACCAACACTTTCTATTCCTCTCGCTTCCTCTCTCTGTCTTTATTTATCAGGCAGGTAAACTTTTTATCGTTTCAGTAGTCATCTCTTTAAGCCTCTTCACAACTTCGCCGGTCAGCCTGTGACAATTGCAGTAATCAGGACGGATCCTGCGTCTCTCCCTGGCAGGATCGTTTCTTTTCACGTGTGTGTGTGTGTGTGTATGTGTGTGTGTGTTTAGGTTCATCTGACAGTCTTCCCAGAGTTCCTGGGAAAAGACATCAGTTTATTTGGCATGGTGAGCTCCTCCGTCTATTTAATTAGCGGTGTTGAATCTCAAGCAGGCTGCAGATCTAAAAATACAACCAAAATGATGTTAAAGAGACAAGATACAGTAAAAGCTGACAATTATGTTAATATCGCTCAGTTCTGATAAAGATGCTCAGTAAGACATGTCCTACCTGCCTCCTGAAGCAATGCAGCACTATGAGAAATGTGTGTGAGTGTTTTTTTCTTTTTTTTGCGTGTGAACAAAAGCTTGCTTTCTGAACTGCGTTGATTTATAAACAACACATATCCTCCTGATTATATTTACATCTCATAACCATAAAACAAACACATTATCTGAAAGCTAATTGGATGACAGTCAGAGCTTTAAAGCTAAAATTAGTTTATCAAACGGGACAGTTGACCTCATCAGTGCAATAGAAAGCCATTTGACTAAAGGCTGACATGGTGACCTCTTGGGTCGTATTGTACTTTTTTGTATCCCTTCCTACAGCTACTAGAATTAGTTATATAACATGATACACTACAGAAGAGGTGATTCAAACTTACTGATTATCATTTTAGGAATATAAAATTGGAATTTTGATATTTTTTGATACCATGCTCCACTTGTGAGGGATTATAAAAATAGTTTTAGGCTATTCTCCAGTTTCTGTCTACAAAGGAAAATCTGAAAATAAAACTCTATGATTCACACTCATAAAACCTATACATTTCAACTATGATTTTAAATCTTTCCAACTCTAAAACTAGGTCTCAGATTTGTAGATTTTTTTACTAAATCGCAAAATAGAAGGACATCATCCTTCATCTTTAACCGATTATCCGAGGTCGGGCTGTGGACAGGCCAAGTCTTAGACAGCACAAAACTTGGGCACTTTCCTACCGTTATCCTGCCGGCAAAACACTTCCTGCTCCCCATCTGCAGTTGTGACGTTCCGTGTGACGTCACCTGCAAACCACCTATTTATATTATATTTTAAGTTGCTTATAATGCGACATGCCTGTCATCAGAAGTCACGTGTAAACACGTGTAGATGCAGATGCACCGCATGTTAAATACTACAGACACCGGAGGGACCTGTAACCCGTGGTTTGTGATCAGCAGCACTGTACACCTGTATCTTTCTTTGTTTACTCCTGCCGTGTCTTTGCACAGCCCTACGTAGCAGAATTTACATAAAACATGATCGTAACTCACATTTATCCGGCAAAGAACTATTTCCATCAGCATAAATTTTGTATCAATCAAGAGAAAATCCGATGAGATTGACCATATTAACTTTTTTTTAATCTATATTCATGACATTTAATCAAATTTTACTATTTCCATAAGGCATTTTTAATTTGATATAGCTTAATGTGAATTGAAAAACGTGTCGATGGAAACATGATCACTGACTGCACCATGGATGTGTGTTTATGAAGTGGGTTTAGAGCACCATCAGCTTCAATGACCTGTGTGTTGTGGATCCTTGTCACCCTGTCTGAACACCTGTTTTGTTGGGCCCTTTAAGACCAACCCCCCCCCCACCTCTTCCTTCTCTCTGACGCTGGCCAATCAGAACCCACTGTGCGCTGCCTGGGCAGGATGGCGGGAAATACACTCTCCGCCCACTTCCTTCTCCCTTGCGCACCTGTAGTAAACGCTGTGGCAATTAAGACTTTGAGCCAGATTCCGATCGTGAAAAAAGAGATGATGATGAACTCGTCCACCTCCACCAGCTGTACCGGAGCAGAAAAACAAGAAACACTTAAAATACGTTTATTAAAAAAATAATAATGATTTTTTTTTAACCATCACTCATGGACTAAAGGAATATAAACAAGGAGGAATGGATAAACTAAGGACTAGGAAGAAAGGAGGCCCACAGGACTTGGTCATCTTTCAGGTTAACTATGCTACTGTAAGCCTGAATTATTATACTTCTGTGTTCTTGGTTATTAAATGGTTAGGATAATGTGAACGAGCCAATGAGGTAGATATAATGCCGTTATTGATAAACATTAAGCATTAGATCATTTTGTGTGTTGCTAATGTTATTAGATTCCTGGTTGAACATAGCCTACTGGTAACATGATGCAGATTTAGGAGATAAAATCTGGCCAAAAGTGCAACTAGTTTTTAAAGTAGGCTAGTCCTTCATGTATCCGGCCGGCGGCTGGAAGAGTGTGGGGACTATGGTGAAATGAGTAACAGCCACTGAGTTCTTCCTGTCAGAACATTCAAAGCAGATTTCACTGGGCAATTGAGAACACAGTGTCTGCAAGGCTTTGCCACATAACTTAAAAAAAACAAACAAATGTCCTCCATGCCTTCATTATAAGTAACTTGTTTGTACCAAGCTTGCAGGTGAACAACACTGTTTCACATCTACATCAATAGGTTTAAGTTGTAGCCCAAGTCCTCCAACACACCAACAAGGTGTTTCATGCAAATAAAATATGCAAAATTAGAGTATAGGGTCATAATTGGTAAGTGGGTATCATGTCTACTCTTGTGGGTTAGGAGGACTGTGGTTACATGCACACAATGGAAGAAACCCCACTCCAGCTGGATTTCACCAACAAGTTTTTAAACTTTAAGACCAGAAAAAATCTTGGTTTAAATTGAAATTCTGTTGTTGCACCAAACTAGTTTAAACTTTAAACTTTAAATCTCTCTTTAAACCCAGTTTTGGTTTTTACTTTAAATGAAGATCAAATTTCATTCTATTGCACCAAATATTTGAACCCCAATTCAAACTGTGATCACTTGTTATTTTTAAACTGCCGGTAACCAAAATTGAAACATACTCTATCAACTTGAGTTTTCTAATAAAGATGAATTCATATGAAAATACTTGACATGAATTACACGTATACAAACCTCTCAAACTGTGTTGGAGCTGAACAGGAGGACTGAGCCAACTCTAAATGAAGATAATCTTGGGTTAAATCAAACCCTGTGGGTGCACTCCAGCTTTAAAATGTAAAAATATGTTCAGGATGGGTTGTGAAAGTATAGCAATGAGTGAAATGAAAGCTACGTAGTGAATGACTGGATTGATAAATGAGTGAAAAACACGTCCTCTGATCCAAACATGGCTAAGAGCAATTCTTTGTCCTCTGCTGTGCTATTCACCCCTAACTTCTCATGACTTCTCTTTGCATTTATCAGGTTGCTTGTGTGTGTGTGTGTGTGTGTGTGTGTGTGTGTGTGTGTGTGTGTGTGTGTGTGTGTGTGTGTGTGTGTGTGTGTGTGTGTGTGTGTGTGTGTTGATTAAAACCTAAAATAGGTACCTGGCAATGCATCCAATCAATCACTCTCACCTCTCTGACCTTGTGACCTGTCTCCTCTCCCTCTCTCTGTGTAACTCTCCAGCGCCTCTCCCCCTCCGTCAGACTGACTGTCTGCGTCCATTTTCTCGTCTGGCATCATCTCTCCGTCACCTGGCCGCGCTCTGGGGACAGTTTGTGTGCGTCTGTCTGCATCGTCCGACCCCTTTGACCTTTCGGGGTGAGGTGAGTAAAGTGGTCTCGGTCTGGGCCCGTATCAAACAGGACAGTTGGCACGGCTCAATCACATGCAATTATGGCAGCTGCGACTGGCGTTGTCAGCGCGTGACGCAGGGGCCACGGGCGGAAGGTGAGCGCCGTGAATAATAGAGGAGTCAACGCTCACCAGAGAGCGGCAGCCTTCAAACATGCAGCCCCTCTAATGCTCTGACCCTGACCGCTCCTCACCTGTGGGACGGGGGGGGGGTTCACCAGGCGTCGTGTTTATTTTAGCAGGCTCTTAATAATGTTACAGTCTTTTGTAACTGGCAACTGTCCGCTGTTGTGGAGGCTGTGAGCACGACGGCTGAAATACTTAAAAGGACAAGCAGCATTCATTTCCCGAGCTGCGGTGCTTTGAGAGCAACAGTTGTCAGCTGATCTGAGGACAATTATTAGAACACCTGCTCAATGCTTTTGATAACATGTGGCCCCCTCTCTCTCTCACGATCGCTCTCAAAAAAAGCCTGCACACACTCGTATGACATATTCACACCAGACACACATGTACGCACACACACTCATTCACACTTACACTACCCTTCCTGTAGTTTTAAACGCAGCAGGTTCGAACAGGCTTTTTCCAGACGTATATGTTTTTCATCGTTCGACTATTGTCCTTTCTTTGTGTAGTTTTTTTTTTTTTTTTTTTATCATTCCCCAATTAAGGAAATCCCTGACACAGTTTCCCCCATGACAGAGGGTCATCCTCCAACCTCAGCCTTTGATTTCTGTCTTCACAATGTAGCTCGATTGGATCTGATCTGTCAGATGTGTGATGGTGGTGGCGAATAAGGGCAAGGTGCGTGTGTGTATGTGTGAGCGTGTGTGTGCGATTAGGGGTTCGCGTGTGTGTGTTGCGGCGTGTCACATACTTAAAACGTATGATTGGGCCTGCACACATGCTTCACGCCAGCACACTATCTGTGTTCTTCCTGTTTGAGTGTGATGGAGCAGTCCGTTGTGACCTTTAGGTGGTAGGCCTGCAGCTTCATGATTAGAGGGTCACTGGCTCGAACCCCTCTCCAGCTGTTCCCCTTCAATCCACCGTACAGTCCCCATCGCAAATGGGAACGGTTTGATGACATCACCAGTCACAGAGAGGCCAGTGGGAAGCCCGCCTTGCCCCTTCCCCTCACCTCTGGGATAGTGCTAATGAGGCGTGCCTCGTCCAGCTCTCTCACTCTTCCCCCTCTGTCTGTTTCCATCTGTTGTACTTCCACGGTCCTGCTCTGTCTCAGAGTCGTTGCTGGATCACCCCCGTAGACCACAGACACCCTACAGCTCCCGCTGCTGCAACTCTCTAATGACTCGCGCACAGGAAACTGAAAACTCAGCTTGCGGCTCGGCCAGTGAGCGGGCCGACTAACCAGCCGGCTTCATATTTTCTTGTCGCTCAGATCTCCTCAAAGCTGCACAGTGGGAGGTAACCTTCACACACTGTGATCTGAATAACTGGCTCATGGTGTTTGCTGATGTGTCAGCCATATCACTCCAACAGGAATGCTTTTTGATACAGGCTAAATTTAATGGCTGATTGTGTGAAAGCAGCATGCCCCTCTTTATTGTCTAGGGGTGAACCACCACTTAGTGCTAGAGTTGAATAGTAATTAGTCACAAGGGAGAATCCATAGTGAAAATAAAATGATTTGTTTGGTATTGAATTAACTCCAACAATGGCATGTGAAAGCAGGAGATAAGCAGGACAGAACAAAAGCAAACGAATGCTATCGATATGAAAAAACAATTGACTGATGTGTTTATTCCAGGCCTGTTTTGTTTTGTTTAAAGTAGATCTCATAGTGTTTTTTTCTGGTTAGATACAACAAGGCTATTGGGATAGTCATTAGAAATTCACAAACAAAATAATGATTGTACCATATTTATCAGATGTTGCTATTTATTGCGAGCAAGCTGCATTTTTTTTTTTAATCCCACTCTGGCAGCTCCGTTGAGAGTAGGCCAAGCTGCTCTCCCCTCACATCTGCCTGTGTTCACCCTGTGTTGTGAATTCACTTTGCCATGATGGAAGGAGCTGCAAGGTTTTGAACTTCAACCACAGTTAAAAGACAATGCAGTTGCGGTTGCATGTGACTTTGAAAACTCAAATCTCTTTCTGTTTCTGAAGGGAGCACTGACAAGACAGGGAGCGAGGCTCTCTTTCTTGCAGTTTTGTTTTCCCGTTAAAAATCAAAAGACGCAGCTCGCTTTATTTGCCCCTAATCAGCATGCAGCTGCTTTGGTGGTGGAATGCAGAGGTGTAAACCATGCTCTTTTTCCTGTATGGTGAGGTACGTCTTTCACAAAAGGCTAAGATTTTTGTACTGCAGCTTTCAAAAAAAAAAAGGAAAAACAAGACAGCAAGTCTTAGAAAACGACCACAGTTTATTTTCATAAACCCCATATGTTGTTTTGTTTTGATCTGATAACAAATATTTGTTAAAGATTTGCCATACTGTGATGTTGGTGAACCGCTGTGCATCATATACTTGATATGGCCACATACATATTGTACCTTTTATGACATGTCATAAATAGATCCCTTGATTCCTGTACGCGTATGAAATATTAAAGCGGAAGCTGGGGCTGTGGGTGGAGAGGGATTTGTGATTGTTGCTGAATAAGGTAAGGAAACTGAATCAGATGTAGCATTATTACTTCTCCTAATCATCTTAATAAAGTGATGGCATGTTAAACCAGGATTTTTTATCATTGCGATCAGCATGACTTCACATGATGTCAGTGATGCAATCAGGATATCAGAATGAGCCTAAAGCAGATGTTGTTTTGGCCTCCTTCAAACGCTCCCCTCTCACATGACTCATTTGACAAATAGCTTTATTAATAACCAGCTTCTCCTACTACTCCTCCTCCTCCCCGGCTCTGTGTCATTGAAAAACATAAGAACATCTTGTCTTGATAAATACAGAGCTGCACAGTGTCTTTAGCGATGCAGCTGGACAGAGGAGTGAAGTCAGAAATTGGAGGTGCCTCAGTCGACGTTGGAGAACCAGAAAAAGTCACAGCCATTCATCACAGTGTTTGGATGCTCATATATTCACGCTAACTGTGATGTGTGGTCAGTATCAACTGTAAATTAATGTGGCATTTGGGTCGTTTTTTCGTCTTTTTCATTTTTACAGTGAAAAGTTGGGGTTAATTTTGAGCGCACTGTACCTGTTCTGTAGCAAACACCCAACACTCACTGGAACATATCTAACATGTGTGAGAGAGATGATTGGAGAGGGAGAGAATGAAAGAATGAAAGAAAGACAGAAAGAGAGAGGGAGAGAGAGAGACAGCGAGAGTGTGAAGGCTTTTTGCTCCCGAGCACCAACTGCGCAGCACATTTTTCATTTCCCACCGAGTTGAAAAGATCAGGTAATTGAAAAGGAGACAATCCAGCAGCCGGGGCTCCACAGATGCCAATGAAAAGCTTCAGAGATATTAGAGTATTACACTTTGGGCCCCGTCTTTGTATTTCTTTCACATGGGGCCTATGGAAAAAAAATGGCTTTATAATGACAACACCTGAAAAGTGTTTTCCATCAGGCTCATGCATCATTGTCAGCGTGGGAGATGAAACCGTATTGTTTCCCTTTGGATGGGCGATGTCAGTGGAGAGACAGCAGGCTGCAGAGAGAGAGAGAGAGAGGGATGGAGGGAGAGAGGGAGAGAGCGCTAGAGAGATGTAGTATGTTCTTTAAATGCAAAGAACATTGAAATGTAATAAAAATCAGATGTTCATCCTATCACACACACCTCCCCAAATAATAGAAAATCACGCAGCTCAGGACTTTTATTACTTTTTGGAAATGTACATGTTCTCTGGCCAGTAGAAAGTGAAGATTTATAACACCGGCTCGTTCTGGTGATCATATCAAATGTTGTGTCCTGCTGCAGTGCAGTTCTCCCACAGAAATGGCACAGTTAAAATTCATTATCAAATAATGAATAACTCAAGAAACATGAATAAGTCAAATGTCAGATCTGAATACAAAACAAAGGGTGATGAGAGAAACTCAGAAAGTGGATTATTTATACATGACATGAATAGTAAGATGACTACACGATCCTTTAATCAGAGCATTGTGGGATATCTCGTTTATCAGATTTGTTTTTCTTATAAGGAGGAAGGTTAAATGCAAATGTAAACAAATTAAATATATCTGGCTGCATGAGCATGCCACAGGACTTAACATGCATGTCATAAAAGAATCCTTCATATTTTGGATGGATCTCATTTTTCCAAACTCACTGCCCTCCGTCAAGCCGTCCGAGTGGGATTTGTCTAAGATTAATAGTTTCATGATTTATAGGCTGGCAGTGTGTGAGCAGCACCGCACCTCCAAACAGCCAGATATACAATTATCCGCTCCTCTTGCCCTATATGAATGCCATTTCCCCAGCATCCCTCCTTAAAAGAGACATGGGCCATTTGTCTCCCTAGCTGCCTCCTCACCCAGGCCAGTAATAAGCCATCTGCTGGATCTGAACATGAAAGATTAAAATGATATACAGTATGAAAGCTCTCTATTCATTTGCTAATGTCCAAGATTCAGGGACGCAGAGGCCAAAGCTGTCATCTCTCTCAGGAAGAGGTAATTATCACTCTTCCTCTGAGGGGTGGCCGCTGCCTCCGCCTCAGCATCACACAGGACCCGGCCCCCGTGCCGGCTGCCACCGGCCAAACCTCATTTAGTAGGCCAGAACAATGCCCGACCAAATGTCTGGCTAATCCCCACAATCCTTTGTATTCATTGAGGGGCTGGTCGTATGGGCCTGAGGAGAGGGCCCTGCTGGTCGTGTGTATGTGTATGGGTGTGTGCGTTTGAGGGCAGGGGGTCAACTTCAA
Organism: Trachurus trachurus; assembly: GCF_905171665.1. Classification (NCBI taxonomy): domain Eukaryota; kingdom Metazoa; phylum Chordata; class Actinopteri; order Carangiformes; family Carangidae; genus Trachurus; species Trachurus trachurus. The sequence continues at coordinate 20,187,641 of NC_139899.1, forward strand.
GCCCACAGTGCTACAGGCGAGGCGGGTGATTATTTCACTCACTGTCATTAAGTCTTTGTTTGTGTGACTGTGTGTAGGGACATGCACGTATGTGTGTATGTGTGTATGTGTGTGTGCACGTGGGTTAGGGGGTATGCCTTGTAAATAAATGGGAGATTAGAGTGAGACATTTTTTTGTGTGTGATTTTGATCTACATCTGAGAAATGGAGCAACGAGGAGAAGTTAAATTGGCCACGTACAGGAAGCGGTGGAACGATGGCAAGAAAATTGACAATGAGCTCACGGTGACCAAGTTTGGACCCTTTTTTTTCATATTGAATTTTCTAGCATTATTTCAGGATTCGTTACTGCCGGTGCATTGTTTTTATTATTTGATAAGTGGCTCCACTGTATCACCAGTCTATGTATTATTCAAAGACATTTGGGAGATTTACGTTTTGCTGGCATCAGGCCAATCTAATCCCAAATATCATCGGGAATATTAACACAGACAGTTTGTTGTTTAATCCTGTTTGGTTTGTGATAATGGAGGACAACTAATTCTGAAGTCAACTGGGGAATCACACTGAAAACAGACCAGCGTTGATGGCAAGGTCATGTTGGTTAAAGTGCTGCTGCTGAGACGGTGAAATATGATGTTGGAAATGCAGTTGTAGCAAATTAACATGTTTCAAAATCTCATCAGACGGCACATAGCTTCATTGTATCAGTATAGTTAGTAGTAACAAAGTATGTTGTTCAAGTTAATGTAATATAGCAGGAATTCCACATGTTGGATCTCCACTCCTCGCAAATGACCCTGCGTTGTTTTGCTGTGAGAATTTTGTTCGCCTTATTTTGCATCAAGGATGTGCAATGTGACGCTTTGGGTGCAGTGATGTTTTGCATTCCTCCTAATTCTTGTTGGACTTTAAATTACGTACAGAGAGACAGACAGAGAGACATAGGCGACGACTGCATGAAAGATCCACGGCCTGGTTTTCAGATTTCAGTGGTGGACTCTTGATTAAATTTGTTGTATTCACAGCATAAAAAAAACCAACCTTTACCTATGTTATTTTGGTTAATTTTTAGACTGTAGGAACATCGGATCAGAAATGAAATCCCATTAATATCTGTTGCTTTTGATTTTACAAAAAAATATTTCAGAGCAAGGGCAAGTTGAACCAAAACTGCAGCATACACTGCTAACGCACTATATAATCTGACACGGTGGTCTGAACATGTTGTGTGATCCCGACGCAGACTCTGTCATTTAGCCTGATGATGTGATATTTGCTAATTACACTGAAACACATTTTTTCCTCTCATCAAAGCTGCGTTCTCCCTTTTTCCCTCCTCTTCTCACGACTCTGCCCTCTTTTCCCCTCCCTCGCCAGAGTTATGTAGCACTATAGAGCTTCTCTCTCTTTTAGCTGGGAGCTTTGCTGAGGAGGAGAGTAAATTAATTTTCCACGCAGACCAGAGGGCTTAATTCACTTACGGTCCCCAGAGCAGCTCGGCCTCAGTGGAGAGAGTAACGGGGGGCTCAGTTGGGCCGGGTGAGGAAATCCAGCAGAGCTCTTTTCTCTCTCTGTGTGTTAGGTGAGCTTGACTGTCTTTGCTCTCCACCTCCTCCTATCAAACATCATCCTGTCTCTCTCTGACATCCCTCCCCAACTCCTCTTCCTCCCATCTCACTCAGGGTGGGGTGGGTGCTGTGCTGTCCCCTTCCTTCCAATCTCCCTTCATCACCCGCTCATTCTCCTTTCATAATCAAAGAAAAGAAGCTCCCCTCATTCTCCTTTTCGTAATACAAGCCTCAATTATGCATAAACTCGTCAATTTGGCCGTTCAAAGAGGAATGACATGGAATCCAGCGGAGAGGGCTGTCTCAGGATATATCTTAGACGGTGACAACGGGAAGCTTAATGCATGTCTTAGTGACTGTCCTGTCTCTCACACCCACTACTGTGTGACCCGTCCTCACAATCATACTATTAAATCCATTTGATAGAACTGACTCGCCATGATACACCCCCATGATGTATTTTTACATCTGCCAAGTCCGACGCCGCTGCCGGGCTTCATCGTTAGCCAGGCTGGAACGAATCTGCCTGCAGGTCTTTCCTTGACCTCAGATTTCTACCAGCCTGTTGAAATCAACATTATCTAAAGCCTGTTAAGAGCAGTGAAACCCACACTTAACAGACATCAAAGCTTTGTTGTTATGTTGTTATTGTGGTACAAATTGTTTAAATCAATACTATAAGTTTGGCTCCAAGCTTTATTGCATTCACATCTCTCTTTTCTCCAAGTCTTCACTTCTCGCATGTTTAAATGAGATGGTGAGAGAGAGACCACCCCAGCCTCTGCTGTCTTGTTCTCTCTATCTTGCCCTCTATTTTTTTCCTTTCATCTGAGTCCAACTGTACCTTCTCTGTGAGACGACATGAGTAAATGGTTCTGTCAGGCCTCCTGAGTGGATTAAAGTGGCCTTCAATTACCTTCATCATTGACCTTATGAAGCTGGTTAACTGCAAAATCCTTAACCCTAAACTCAGCCATTGTACACTCTAATTCAGTCGAACACACACACGCACGCACACACACACACACACACACACACACACACACACACACACACACACACACACACACACACACACACACACACACACACACACACCGGGCGACAAACACACATTTGTGTTCACAACATTATAAAAGGGATGAAAATGAGTAGGAAAGATCTATAATGAAAAAATAGGTTAGGGCTAAAGTAATTCATTCTGGAAGTTTCCCTTTTTTCCGATTTTGGTTGAGATCAAAGCTTGGTTTCAGGTCTAATTAACCAAACGAATGCAGATCCCAGACCTTCTGGCTGCGGGTAAGGCCTTGGAGGGATCCCTCGCTGAAAATCCACATCAGATTTAAATAATTAATATGACACCTTGAGCTCCGCAGAGAAAGAGGGGCTCCATGTTGGAGTTTAGAACAATGTCACTGCCAAGTGTAATGCTGTTTGTCTCCATGAAAATGAGCAGGGGAGAAAGCAGCCACTCCATTGTACTGCCTCCCTGGCGGATCAGGGGACTGCTCTCCCCTTTGTCATGCTAACGGGGAGCTTTAAGGAGACGTTGGTAAAGAAGGCCTGCGGCCGGCGCTCCGATCCTGGCTGGGCCCGGCTGAAGCAAGCTGGGCCTGGCTCTGGGGACTTGGAGCTGGGGTCATTTTATGGTTTTTAATCCTCTTAATCCCCGTTAGAAGGGGCTTGGTGGAGACAAATCCACTCCCAGAGGTCCTTAGGATTCAAACGCTGCGCTTGAGCAATTGTATCATTTGATAACAACAATGGTGGAGGATAGAGAGAGAAAGGGAGAGGGACAGACGGGGAGAGGAATAGGAAGAAAGATAGAAATCTACATTGTGATTGAGAGATATAGATTTTTTATCTTTACCCTCTGGTTATTAGCTTTCCACCTCAATCGTTACCTCTTGCACTTTTGTCTGTCAAAGTCTATGTCAAGGTGGATACACCATCCTGGATCCGTGACACACACATAAACACTTGGTCTGAATCTAATGCTAATGACCCTTATGTTGCCCTGTGGTCCATTAAGAAATTCAGCTCTCACTTGGTTCCCCGTGTGGACAGCACAGTGGCCCGCTTCGGGAGGAACTGGGGAGCCTCGGATAATCCAGAGGGCCCTATTCAAATTAATACACTCCTGTTAACCTCATCTCAGACAAGCTCTCTTCATTATCACTCAATTAAAACTGCATATAAGAACAGGCCTGGGCTGCAGAGGCCTCAGACTGTCTGAGCTTAGTGATGGAGCAGTGGAGTCAGATGGGAGGGCGGCCACAGTGGGACATGAGAACTCTGACTGATCAGGACGAACACGAGCTTACAGCCCCACTGTCTAATCAGAGAAGTGTAGGAGAGACATGATATACCAGCTGGAGTCCAGCAGAATATTAGAGGGGGAATTAAAGGTTCAGTCGCACTATGTGATGAACTGGATTTTGAGTTTTCAAATCCCATCTTAAGTGGCCACGGTAAGGAGTAGTTTGGGCAGAGAAGCTGTGGGTTGGCTACTAAAAATGCTTTATTTCAGACAACACTCTAACTTCTCTGTCATTTCTAATTGAAAGAATATGACAGGGGATGGTTAGCTTGAGTCACAATTGCCCGTGGCTCACCGAGCAAACCCAAACATAGTCTTGAGCGTTCCTTTTGTGGAGAATGACATGAGACAATGTGAGGTTGTGGTCAGCCATTTTTTGATGGCAGAAACCAAATCATGGGAATGAAGCAGAGGAAAAGCAAAAGCCAGAGGGAGAGAAAGTGAAGTTTAGGAAGGAGACTGATGATACGCTAAAGAGCTTTAGGCTTTAACTACAGATTATTGTTTTTCACTGCTCTCCTGTTCTTGATTTATGTATCACCATAACCACATACATTGCTATTTGATATCTCTCTGTTATTCTCTGCCCGTCTCCCTTAGCTACTCCTTTTTTTAAATATATTTTTCTTCCATATACATTGCCCACCAGCTCTTTCCCACTAATGTACGCAGAGTGTGGAGTATGGGGTCGAGCACCTTCAGCTCTGAGCCCTGGTGTGGGAACAGGCTAGCTGTCTGTGTTCTGCATATAGCCTGCAGCCAAAGACTGAGAAGGAGCGAGCAAAACAACAACCACAAGTCTGGCCTGTCTGCAGAATGCCAGGACTGCTTAGTGGTTGGCAGCCTCAGCTCACCAGGGGTACACTGCTGTCATACGCTGGGAAGAAATGCTTGAGATCCCAAATTCCACAGACAAGGCACATGTTACTTGGAATGAAGAGGGCGAATCGCTGCCCCGGTTTGCGTACGTAATGCCGCGCTCGAATGATGAAAGTCAGGTACTTGTTTCAGGCTAGAACTTCCAAATGAAGCTGAAAAACACACTTCCTGGAGTTGAGTGTTCGGGAGGAAGTATTCACTCAAGCAAATCTGCATGTTGTTCTTTGAAGGGTCCAGAGACGCTTGTACTGCTTCTTCCTGAGTCAGGTAGTTAAAGTGTTTTTTTTTTTTTACAGAATTGCTGCCTTTTTGCAGAGTTTAGTGGCCCTCAATATCCCATAATCCATTGCTGATGAATTTAGCATTCTGTCAATCTTTATCAACTTTTTTTTTCTTTTCTTCTTCCATCAGGCGTTTGTCTTCAAGGTCACATTAGTCAGTAGTAAATATATTATACAAGATTTTTTTTTTCTGTGAGAGACTATGGCCGAGTAGTGGGAGCATTCATTGCTAAAGTTTGGTTGAAGATTCAGGGTTTCGTCACTTGATGAAAACGCTCGACCCACGTTATGTTGTGCCCTGCTGTACACTTTATATATATATATTATACTATAGTATATGCAAGTAGTCAAGGAATAAGAGGCAGTTTACCATTTGAAAGTGTTGTTTTTTAGTAACTGTTACCTTGAAAGAAAAGCGTTATATTATTTAGTACACCAGTGATACTGGAATTTGTTTGGAACTTGTTCTGACAAGCAAAATAATGATATTATTTTGGGAGATAAAAATGTTCTCTTTATGCACAGGACGCGTACCAAAACCGTGGCCCAAAAACCGAGGTACGGACCGTCCCATGGGCTCCCTGTACCGATTACCTTATAGCAACTGTCTGTTGCTACTGTACAAGCTAATCTGGTGATGTTGTCGTAGAAGTCGTTATTCCAATCTAATCATAGGTTTTTATTTGAACCCAAACTATCTTTTTTCTGTACCCATCTGACTGTAACCATGTTGTGTTACTGCCTACAATTAAACCTTAGCAGCCATATATACATAACATTGATGTGTAATAATTTTGGAAAGCCTAGTCAATTTCTCACCTCCAGCCAAGAGGTGGGCTTCAGATCAGAAAACCCTGTGTGTGAAAATGTGTCAGTCCTGAGGTCAGTTAGTTTGGTGGTCTTGGCAGTTTGTCGCTAAAGAAATAAAGTAAAAATACATTTCTTATCATTGAATGTCCAATAGAAATGAAGAAGATCTATAGTATGGCACAAATGAACCATGTGTTTTGGTTCAGCTGACCCATGAAGTCCTCTAAAGGAAAAGATTCGAGCCTTTAAGCACAACACAGTCGATGACTGAAGACACAAAGAGAAGACATCGTTACCAGACTTATTTAATTTGTGAGGTACAACACAAACCTGCATTGCTGCTTTTACCAACAATGTCAACAAACAATTACTGCACAGTTGCTGCACTCCAGTAACACAGGAACGTTGAATCTGACACCAACTGTGAAAAAACTGTGCTGGTACTCTCTGATGGGTGATGATTTTTTTCTTGGGCTTTATTATTATAGATATGATACTAAAGCTGTTTGTTTATATAGCAACCGAAGAGGTCAGAAAAACGAAACACTAAGTCTAGATTTAAATTGGACTGAAAAATAGTAGCAAGTGTGAATTTCCTTTCAAGCTTTACAATAAATATCCTTGCCATGAGGCGACGGTCTTTCAAAAAGCCCACTAATGAAATGAATTCCCTGTGTCTGCAGAGTTCACAGTCCACGTTTGACCCTGTTGTCCTCTCCGCAGTAACAGCTACAACTAAAAGACCATTCAGAGCGCCAGATTGCAGTTTCCATCTGGTGTGTTTGCCGTCGCATCACAGGAAGACGTGTGAGCATCTCTTCGTGAATGCGGTTTCATAAAGAACGGCGGAGTGATTTGTTAACACTGCTCTCGCTGCACACGCATTGTTTCACACTGTGCGTTGTTTTCCTTTGTCAGGTCCTAAGTCCTAACTCTGCGTCCTTTGATCAGGGCCGCGTTCACCACCCTCATGTTTGTATAGCCTTTGAGAAAGACAAATGCAGGCAAGAAACCTGTGTAATTAGCATAGCGTGTGTGCTTGTGTATGTGCGCTTTATGGAATCCGGGTTCATTTCAAACACTTGGTTCTTACTGGGAGTGCAGCTGAGAGCAAAAACACTGCTCGTTGGTGTGTGTGTGTGTGTGTGTGTGTGTGTGTGTGTGTGTGTGTGTGTGTATGTATTGATGTGTGTTTGCGTGTGCATTGACAGCCTTTGAGCCAGTTCTCGCCTTCACTAAAAACGCTCAGGGCACAAAGCAGCCTTCCCCGCTCTGCTCCTGAGCACAGGCCCTGCTCTCGCTCTCTGACAGTAGCTGAAGGTAAGCACCAAAGACATCCTGACACACGCGCGTAAAAGCACTTTTGATGCGGGGAAAATGGACCGCTTTGCAGTGTACAAATAACAGCAAAATGTCAACAGAGCGAGGCGAGTCCGACGGGAGGCAACAACACAAGCCAGGTTCAGATGATATTACGCCGAACAAAACATGAGCGTCAACCACCAAAGGCCCTTTGCTTGTCTGCCTCGATCTTCTCATTGTTTTGACTTTGTCTGTTTATCAAACCATCCTTTTCTCCCACGTTCAATCAAAAATGTAATAACGTACAGGAATACGACGGAGGAAACACACCAGGGGAAATGGAAAAAGAGAGACAGGAATTCAAACACTTTAGTCAACACAATAATGGTAATTGTTCATTATCTGATGTATAGGTTTGTTTGTGCATGTTCACCCAGTGTGCAGTTCTACAACTAAAGGACCTAAATACTTGTTATTGACTTGTGTGGGCTTCTCACTCATATTAATCATCTGATACTCAATTTTTTCTTTTACCACTTTCAACATCCAGCAAAGCTTCTTCCTTTTAAAAGACTTCTCAGAAAACCTAACACAGATAGTTTAACGGGCCATCATTCGTTACATCTGGGTTATCACAAGCCACCCATCATAAATAGGCGTTATGAGTTGTAATTAATTGCTTTTATTAATGACTGATTAATTATTTACTACCCCTTATAGAGCTGTAGTAGCTTTTGGGTTGCCATGTTGCAATATCTTTTGCACACTTATAGCTGCAGACATGATAACTTAAATTACTGAAATGAATTTTTACTAACAATAAATACAAACTTGATGATTTATTTAAAAGTGACAACTCCCTGATGATTTATTAATACATTGCCAAGATTTAGAAACAACATCATTGCCAAATAGAAAAGACAAACACCTGCCAAAAGGAGTTTTAACACACACATGGTCAATTAGTGAGTCAAAATGAAGGAGAGATAGCTGACTAGCTTCTGTACTTATTGTGTGTTCAACTAAAATTAAATATATACAGTATATCACATTAACACATTCTTCTGCCTTTAACTGCATCTTCTTATTAATTGCACCGGAAGCAGGATCACATTTAACCTCATAGCTCTTCTACCTGTCTTCTGTTACTCATCTGTGTTTACCTGTCAATCTATATTTCTGCACATTCCCTATAGTCCTTTACCCTGCAACACCTCCCCCCCATCTGTCTGTCTGCGCTGTTTCTCCTGTGAGGTGTGTGTGGTGCGGGGCCGGGGGGTCAGGCCGGGGCGATGCTCTGGTAGATAAGTGTCTGCTCTATCCCAGGGCTACACCTGTAGGTCAATGCAGCAGGATGCTAATCCCTCAGCCGCTCACTAATACTGATGATCTGCATCTGAGACCCTCTCCCCTGGGAGTATGTGTGTTGTATGTGTGTGTGTGTGTGTGTGTGTGTGTGTGTGGTTGTGAGGCCTGACAGATGAGGCAACAGGGGGCCCAGCAACCCGTGTCTATGTGTGTATGTGTGTAGTATTGAGGGGGATGGGGAAAATTATTTCATTCTGCGTGTGAGTGTTTATGTATGTATATGTGAGTGCAGGCGAGGGTGGAGCTATCTTTAAGGGATGCTGGGAGGGTAACTGGGCCGTTTTCCTTGGCCTCCACCTTCAGAAGGAGCTCGGATGCTCAGATCCTAGACTGAATAATTTGTCATCTATTTACATGGAGCTGAAAACTGGAGAAATGGCATGAGCAGGTGGTATGTCTCGCTGCCTCTTCCTTGTGCCATAGACAGATGTGCCTGGCTACAAACACCCCCATCCCCACCCCCTCCGCAGCCACAATCCTCTTGGCTCCTCTTGGGGCTCTCTTTTGATGCATAGCACTTGTCTATGCATCACTTGTCTAAAATAAGTAAAGCAAACACTGCTCAGACTTCGTCTTACAGTAGACTACTGGTTACGGCTGGATGTATTTACAGGAGTGTCTAAGCCAATGGAAGGGCAAGACTGAGGAATTTGTCTCTTCCATGATAAAACCACAACACCCACTTCCTTGTTTTTGTTTTTTTATTGATGCAAAAAAAACCTAGCCTGAACATAAGATTTCGCTGTTGTGCACTTTATACATACATCATCATCATCATCATCATCATCATCATCATCATAAATCCTGTTCTTTAAGAAAAGCCTTCATCAATACTTCCACCACTCTTACTCAGACTCGGTGTGGAACTTATCTTATTTTGAAGGTCACACATGAATCGACTCTTCTCACGTTTAAGTAGCCTACTGAATGAAATATTTTTATAATTTGTGAGCAGTCAAACTTGTACACAGTATAATAAGAAAATAAATGGATAAAAAGACAGAAAATGAAGCTGTCTAGAAGATCATCGATAACAATTCCTGATTTGAGCTGATTGGCAGAATGCAGATGTTTTTGTGATAAACAAATGCAGATCACTGCTTTGCATTATACCACGATAGTGTTGCAGATAATTTTCTGCAATTTGTTACTTAGAAAGTGAGCAATACACAAGATTTAAGCTGTAACCAACTCCAGAATAAAGATAAATAACTGAGATAATCTCCCACAGCTTCCATACAGACTCTGTCCTGCTGTCTCTAAACAGGCCCAGTTGCAAAACTCATAGCCACACCTATCCAACTGCTCCAACAGACCACAGTAACAGGTTTATAAATATGAGCGACAGGCTAACCAACCTCAGTTGCATTCATAACGTGGAAATTACAGGGACTGTACTGTACGAACCGTTTATCTTATCTCTTGATCTAAACCAACTTTACTGAACATAATTGGTAATCATAACAGCCACTCCCCATGCCCGTTACAATATATTAGAGTCAAATATTTATAGTAGTAGTTCAAAATTGGAAAAAAAAAAAAATTAGAGGGGAAAAGGCGAGGAAGGAAAAAGTTAAGACGAGGCAGGGAGAACAGGGTAACAGTACTTGATTTGATTAGGTGTACTGTTGGAAAAAAAAGGTAATTGGGTCTGTCCTCCGGCTACCTAACTTCATACTCACATGCTCACGCACACAGACACACACACACTTGCTGGAACTGCACGCTTATCATATTTCCAATCACTAAACACACATTCATATTTGAAGGTTTATCCCAGGCGGCTATTTCAAATTATTATGTATGTGATTCCAACCACACAGAGTAGAGAAAGTGTTTACTCTCTTCATTGAGGCGCTGGATAAGTTGAGAGCAGAAGCTAAGTGTACTACAGTCTATGGCAGAAGAATAAACATTTTCCTTTATAGCCCGAGGACCCACTTTTCATCTGTCAAGCATGTTTTAATAATTAATCTGTTTAATACACACACAGCATCTGCTGGGTACAACTCCCATCCTCCCATTCAAACTGACTAGCACAGCTGCCACTGTTTGGGTGTACTGTACAGGTCTGGAATATGATAAGATGTTTTTTTTTCTGCTCTGCAATACACAGACAGAATACTACTATGCATGCTGACATACAGTATATAGACGCACGCAAACATGCGCCAACTTGTACATTCACACACTTCTTTTCGCAAACTAGTTTATGCTGAAGGGGTGAAGCCCTGACCGTGGGCCTACTTTCCCTATGTATTTCTCCTCGGTGAGCAGGCCAAATGGGGATTGTGTAAATTAAATACATTTCTTTTTCCGGGCAGCAGAGAGAAATGATGCCAGATTAAGCCCATGAATATATACATGGGCAAGGGCTGACCTGTCTCCAGACGCCTGATTTCCCTGGAGGGGTGCTGACATGGTGAGGGGCTCCAGGGGTGTGTAGGTGTGTGTGTATGCATGGGTGTGCGCGTGCTTGCTCGTGTGTGTATGTGTATGTGTTGCACAGTGCACCTCAGACAGAGGTGAGGAGATCTCTTGAACAGGTCCAAATTGAGCTTAATCTCATTCCTCATTGTGCTGGAACAGGAATGAAATTGCACAATTGCACTTTAATCGACGATCGAACACCCCACTGCCCCTCCCCAACCCACCCCAGCACACCCCACCCCCCCCCTCCCCCCCCCAGCTCCTCTCCTATTTCTCTCCTCCTTTTCATTTTTCTTGCTCTCTCTCTCTCTCTCTTCCTCTCCCTCTCTCTCTTTGTGTCCTTGGCCTTAAATTCCCTACATGGGCCGGTGGGCATGATTGCCTGTTAGCCTCTATTTTCTCCTCTTTTATTTTTTGTTCCAGTGGAAGCATCTTATAATGTCTGTTCAAGCAATCAGGAGGTTAATGTGGTTAGGATAAGGGCAATCTTAAACCAATAAGGGCCATCCAGATGCTCCGCTTCTCTTTCAATCCACGTCTAATCCTGGAAGATTGTGATTTCGGGAATCCTGCGCTACATCCGTTGCACTGGAGCGCGTCTCTATCATGGGCAGGAAGGATTCAGTCAGTACCCTGGGGTTGATTAGACACACACACACACACACACACACACACACACACACACACACACACACACACACACACACACACACACACACACACACACACAGTCATTTGTGCCACACAGGTGCTTTTGATTATTTAAGGTAGGAAACCTTTGGTCAGCTTGAAAGTTCGCCATAGGAAGGGCATTTGCTTTTCCGAGAGTTTAAAGAGAAAGAAACAAAACTTATTTAACCGGGGGAAAAAAATAACAAAAAAAAAACGCTTTCGGTCACGGTCTACCAGCGCTCACAGAGCGATCATATTCAGCAGTTTGCCCTATTTGATTCCCTCTCTAATGCATCTGGCAAAATCAAACAAACCACAGTATCCAGGAGAATCTAGTTTTGTTATGAAACAAGTTGAGGACAACACGACTCTGCTAAACTAACAATGCCTGTGCGCGGATTACAGAGATCCGTGTCAGTAACCACAAAGAAACACCTGCTACGGTTGAATGCAGCTCAACCCTCTAAGTGAAAGAACAGTCTTCCATTTGATGATGATGGTAGAAGTTTGAAAAAAAAAAAAAAAACCTGTGGAAACCAACAAAAGCAAAAGCAACGATCCCATAAAATCCTTATTAGCAGTAAAATAGCACCTAACTAGCACAGCAAAGTGGAAGATATTACATTTAGTCATGTGGTTATGTGTACAATTAAAGGAACTTATGTTTGACTGCAGTCAGCTGGAGTCTGCACGTCGTCTATTATAGCAGAATTATTATAAAAGCCATGTTTCTTACAGCATTATAATGATCTCTGCGTGTCAAAATGTGTGTGCAAAAATAATGAAAGTAAAGTGCGTGGAAAAACATACACCTCGGCGGGAGCTGCTTGTGTTACACATATAGACAAAAAAAATACAGGTACTTCAGCCATGTAAAATGTGTTGATTTGTTGCTCAGGGTGTTGGAACAAAACAATGCAATAAAGGTTCCCAGGCTGTTGTATCTGGGGTGGATGTTCTCATTATGGCCCATAATGAAGGGCCCTCCTTACCGCTGTGCATCTACTCAGCAACACTGACGACCTACACGCACATACACACACAGGCCAGGCCGCTGCCAGGCTGTCAAGTCCAAAAATAATTAGGCATCAAAATGAGTTTCCCTGTTTTTTTTTTTGTTTTTTTTTCTTTCTCGCCTTGTTCATTTTATTCATGTGCTGGAACTCGGGAGACTGGCTAATGCAGTTAACATGCTCTCATCATGAATTTTCATTACACCATTACATGGGTACATTACAAGAGCGGGGGAACTGTGACTACAGGGATGCCATCAACATACACACACTGACAGAAACACACACACACACATACACACACATGCTGAAGTCCCAGACGAACATAAACCCATGCATTTATTCAGATGCAGGAATGCATATGGAGGGATGCAGTTTGACTCCAGAACGTGCAGCGTAGCTTTTCCAAACACTATCAACTTACATTACTGCTGATTCTTTAGTATGTTGAGATGGGTGGTTAAAGGAAGAGTTATACGTTGTAGTACTGTATACTACATTTCTTGCCTAAATTCAGCAGGGAATCGATAGCCTTCTTGTATATGCAGAGTATGTGAAGCCACAACATGCAGCCAATTAACTTTAGTTTTGCTAAGCACTGGACTCTGACTGGAAATAGGAGGAAACAGGCAGCTGAGGTCTGTCTGAAGGAAAGAAACACAGATATCAGAATCTATACGGCTCAAAACTTAATTCCTAATAACAAACAAAATATGTGTTTAAATTGAGAGTTTAAAGGTGCTGATGAGTGTATAAACAAAGCGGAAGGAAACAGTAACAATGCCTTTTACAATTACAAGGACACTAAGGCGACGTTACAAATGTCTTATTTTGAGACCAACACAACCAGAGATATTCATTTTATGATAATCAGATTTATAACCCAAAACCATCTAATGTGCAAAACAGTGTTTGAATAACTGATTATCAAAATATGCTAGTTGCCAAATTCTCTGCTGGTCGTCTATTTGTCAATGATTGAAGCTTTTGTTTTGGCTAGGCTAACAGCGTCCTCCTGTTTCAACGCTAAGGTAAGCTAACTGGCTAACAGTATTTGAACAACAGCTTTATTTAAGTGTGTGATATTAATAACCCTCTGTTGCCTAAGTACCGTGACACAGTTCACACCAGGAGTGCGGTCAGGAGTCAAATTAGACATGTCTGTCATTTCCAACAGGGGAACTATCATCACAAACACATCACAAGTCTCAGCTGCCTGTCACATTAACAAAACTAAACTAACACATATACGCACCACTACCTTCAAGGGCAGCGCATGTGTCAATGAGCAACAAGGGTTCGCATTTGTTACCGTGTGCGTGTGTGTGTGTGTGTGTGTGTGTGTGTGTGTGTGTGTGTGTGTGTGTGTGTGTGTGTGTGTGTGTGTGTGTGTGTGTGTGTATCTCAGTGGAAAATGAGGTTTCTTGGGGTTTCTATTGCTGATCTGCTCATGCTCAATTACCCAAAGTCTCCTGGGGCTTGGGAAGGTAAACACACATCAGCTGGGCCTGATTTATTTCACTGTCCCACTGCAGCCTGGAATTAAGGCATGCATTTTCTCTCTCTCTCTCTCTCTCTCTCTCTCTCTCTCTCTCTCTCTCTCTCTCTCTCTCTCTCTCTCTCTCTCCTCTTTCTCTCTCTCTCCTTCTCTCTCTTTCTCATCCACACTCCTACACACAGAAATACCCTCTCCCTGCACAGATAGGCCTGTGTGCATGATACTTGTGTACCGTCATTCACTCACGGAGGCGATTGTGATGATAATTGCGTTCCTCTGTCATTTGCAGAATTTCACCCAGACAAAAACATCTTGAGACATTAAATCCCCGGGATCAGATGGTTTATTATCATCAGACGCTTCCTACATAGCTAACTTGTAAAAGTCGTGTTGCCATGACAGATGAGCGCAGGTGCCTTTGTTACACCCTACATCGCCTGAAGCCTAAATTTCCTTCCAACCCTGTTTCCCTTCTTCCTTCCTTCCTTCCTTCCTCCCCCTCTCTCTTCCTTCCCTCTCACTTTCCTTTTTTACCCAACAGGTATATATGTGTACATGTGCACCTTACTATCCTATGCTAGACATGCATAGTTTAGTTCATATTGACACATGGGCCTGTGTAGAAATGTTTTTGAACACAGAGCAGACAGCTAGCTAGCACACTGTGAGTAGGTAGCTCTTCTTGTGACCTACACCTGTGGTGCGGCTCCAGGGATGGCCTGTCGCTCTGTCAGTCGCTCAACCTCATTGGTCTGCACTGGAATATCTCAATACTGAATTTGTTTCCTAATACCTGCTTAAAGGAATAGTTCACCAAAAAATGAAATTCACCCTCATGCTGATGAATACTCCGGGGTAGTTTTTTATTCCTCAATGTGCATCTGAAGACACGGGAGGGCGCCCAACACAAAAAGGTCCATAAAACGACATAAAAACCCACTAATATTCCTCCACACTGCTCGTCCGCTGCGATCCAAGTGTCCTGAAGGGATATAGTTCAGAGTTTACGCGATACAATGTCATTTAGGACATTTTTACAACCTAAACAGTCTTGTATTGCGCTCTGACGTTCACACGCT
This sequence comes from Trachurus trachurus, assembly GCF_905171665.1. Classification (NCBI taxonomy): domain Eukaryota; kingdom Metazoa; phylum Chordata; class Actinopteri; order Carangiformes; family Carangidae; genus Trachurus; species Trachurus trachurus. The sequence goes on from NC_139899.1 coordinate 20,202,864, forward strand.
CCAGGCAAATTCACTACAGGACTGTTTAGGCTGTAAAAATGTCCTAAATGACGTTGTTTCAAGTAAACTCTGGACTATATCCCTTCAGGACACTTGGATTGCAGTGGACGAGCAGTATGGAGGAAGATTACAAGGTTTTTGTGTAGTTTTATGGACCTTTTTGTGTCGGGCGCTATTGACTCTCATAGAAGGATTTCGTTGGACTACAAACCGCCCTCCCGTGTCTCCAGATGCACTTTGAGGAACAAAAAACTACTCCGGAGTATTCATCAGCATGAGGGTGAGTCAATGACTGAATTTTATTTTTTGCTGAACTGTTCCTTTAATGACATTCATATAGGAATATTGTCACTGTATGCATGTTGGCATGTTGAAGTTAGTATCAACCTCAAAGCACCAAGTGTCTCACAGAGCTGCCAGCACAACCATAAACATAGTAGCAGTATTTACAATGAGCCATTCATTGCACCAGAAATCATAACAGTTAAATCTGAATAAAAATGTCTCATGTAAACGTCTTTATAGAAATAAAAACCCATAATATTCTAGTGAATCTCTGCCATTATGTAAATCTCGACCACTACTTCAAGTTGTATATTCTCCCACAGGATCTTTGAATACCGTACTGTATGGGTGATATATTTATAGGGAAGATGAAGCTGAAGATGTGCTTACTGTTCAGTTACCCCAGTAATAGCCTTTGATGGTGCGAGTTGCATCAGTACCACAATTGCAACAGTAAATCAATACACTAAAAGTTCAAAGCATTCAATACATCGTTTAAAGAAAGTGCTCATGGCGGAGAGCTGGTTTCACTGTTTGGCATGTTAGAGCCGTTCTCCCTGGTTGTTTAGTATGGACTTCTCATCTGATCATTGCATGTACTGGTCGTGTAAACATCTATGTAACTGCAGACACTGATGCATGTATGTATAGGTCTGCAGGCTAATCATTAGTTTAGTGATGAGACCTTATCCCAGTCCATGAAGACGGAGAGGGAGCTTGGCCTTGCCATATTTATTCCTGCTGGGAATCTAACCCAGGGATCTGCAGTTAGGCGGCGAACAGTTTACCATTTTTCCCACAAGTGAGATATTACCACTGAACTGTATTTACTTTATTTGATGTGTTAGAGTCTTAGTTGTGGCATAGATGGCCCCATAATACAACGAAGATGGATAGATGACATACAAAAAAATGGAGGTAAAGTAAAAGAGTGGATGAGGAGGAGTTTAAGGCGGGATCAATCCAGGATTCTCCTCCCCTCCTCTTCTCTTTCCTGCCCATCTGTCCTCAACCTCCTCTCTTGCTACTTCCAAGCTGTCCTGTGTGATTGTTTGTCTTCAGAGTGTCGCTGTCTGCCAGACAGGACTGTAGCATCGGTGTTAGGAAGCGTTCCTTTCTCTGGTATAAGGCTGCAATGACAACGTCTGCCATGTTTCACTCTGATCTCTCCATCAGTGTGAATAAGTGTATCGCCACGCTTTCTCAGACTGTCACTCACTCCTCTGGGGAGACACACACACACACACACACACACGCTCTGCTCCTTATTATCTCTGCTGAGATGGACGCCTTCAAATGGAAATGCTACAGATGTAGATGCACAGGCAAATGCAAACAAACATTCACACAGACACACACATACACAGTATATATATATATATATATTGTATGTGATTTATTGGTGTGTGTGTGTGTGTGTGTATGTATTACAAGGATACACTGGGCAGTCTGCAAAGATAGACATACACATGAATGCAAGTATTAATAGATATACAGCTGCACGTCTCCTTACCACATGCACACTAACACAGTAAACCTATAATAACTCCATTACATCTAGTGTGAAAAACTACAGGTTTGTTTCCTCTTCATGCTAAATTGATTAATTTATTGTTTGTGTTATTGCGTTGCTCAATGTGTGTGTTTTAACAGATCAGTGGGTCAAGCCAGAAATTACAGACGGAAAGACACAACACACATGTGCTGTGTGTGTGTGTGTGTGTGTGCGTGCACAGGAAGTACATCAAGTTTTTGTGTGTGCAACTACTCTGTGGCCGTGTGTGTGTGTGTGTGTGTGTGTGTGTGTGTGTGTGTGTGTGTGTGTGTGTGTGTGTGTGTGTGTGTGTGTGTGTGTGTGTGTGTGTGTGTGTGTGTGTGTGTGTGTGTGTGTGTGTGTGTGTGTGAGTGAGCTGACCTGTAGTGCAGCCGCACAGCTCTAGCTGACTACTTTTGTTAGATCCCTCTGTCTTTCGTGCCACATCAAAACACCTCATTATCTCTTCTTCTGTCACTGGAATTCAAACTGTTCTTTTTTTTTTTTTTACTATTAACCACCTCAATATGCTCCCTCACTCTCACTCTGTTTGTCTCTCTCTTCTTCACTCCGCTGTCTCTGTCATCAGCTGCTGAGACAGCGGTTGGGTAACAATTTCTCCCTTCTCGTTTGAAACCATTATTTAAATAGCAGATGTCTCGTCCGGCGAAGGACAGGAGAAGAAAGCGGTGCTCTTGCACTAATAAATCCTTTCACATATGTGTCAGGTGAGGAGGACCACCAGCTGTAATAGTCTTCATCAACCCTTAAGCTTCCTCTCAGGCAGTGACAGACCATATGGTGTTGTGCATCGTCATGCTTTAGGGGCTGTCCCTGCACACAGGTCTCTGGCTGAAGACACAGATTTGATTGTTAAACGAAGGTTAAATCATATAGTCAAGTACGGGAAACTCAGGAAGTGACTCAAAGTTTACACAGTGTTAGCTATGCGTCAGCGCCCAGAAACCACATCTCCAAATCTATGTTGCATTTCTCCGAACTTGTCATGCTGTTAGTCATTTTTAGAAAATTTAGCCGTATCCATGTCAACATACTTGAAGGGTAAGAATTAATAACTTTGCAGTGCCAACGGTTATTAATAGAAAATAGAGGCCTTTCTAACGAGTGAGCGGTGCTTCACAAGTACCCGGATGGCCCGTATTTATCTGTTGCTTGAGGCGATCTCTCTCATCATTTGTTTTGATTTACAGATGGTGATATGTGAAGTCTGGACAGTGCATTTTCTGTATTGAACTTGTCCACAGTGGCACACACAGTAATGCGGGCTCCAGTAACTGTATAGTCAAGGCCCCGGCCTCTTAATTACAGTACAAGTCAAACAGGAAATAAGAATTACTTGAAACAGGAAGTTCATATTACTGTGTGAGCCTGGCTGTGTCAGCAGTGATCACTCTCTCCTCATTACTGTGTTATTACACCTCATTGAAATGCACACACACATACACACACATGCACACACTGCACCTGTAGACTGTAGGCGCCAGGTGTCCAGAGAATGGATCACTTTCTCTATGCCTCATTTCATGTAACAGCTGTTTTCAAGAGGAAGTCCATGCAGCAGGGACTTCCTGTAGGAGGATGCGTGGGGGTTACATTACTTACTACTTTATTAGTAGTGAAAATATACTTGCTCTGCACATATAGGAATGAAATGTTCATACCTGCAGTGTTTGTATATGTATGAGTGTTTGTATTCAGATACAGAAAGATACAGATTGGTTTAGTAATCACTTGTTTTTTCTTCCTGCTTACATCTTTTTTTGATGGTGGCAGAAGGGTGGCATGCTCTCCTCCTCCTCTTTTCTCTGCATGGAGGATAGAAGCCTTCTCCTCCCTTTTTCCCCGTGTATGAAAGCTGAGCGGTCGAGCACGGGGAAGGTGGTAACCCTTTTGTTTAGCCTCGGCTCCATCACAGGCCCTGTCAAGCCCAACAGACGAGCAGACAGGGCCGTGACAGGCCCGCTAATCTGACAGCTCCTCAACATCACAAAGCAAAGAGCAGCCATCACATCAAAGTGGCGCGAGAGAGGCACCGGCAGTGAGAGATTGACGCCACTTCTTTGCTCTGCCATTTTCACTGGTGTCTTCATAGAGCCTCTGACATGCTGCGCACCAGGATCCTTCAGAGGGGGTATCCAGGTGGTAAAAGGGGGAAGCCTGAGTTGAGGGACTCCCCTCTGGCTGAGTGGTGAGTGTGGGTAACCTTCCTGGAGGATGAGAGCGTGATACACTGAGAGTACATGACAGGCTGTTTAAATGGATTTGTGTTTACGTGTTTGTGTCACTCACAGCGGGGGGCTGGGCTGTTTTGAGGAAGGCTAGGTGGGTGGGTTGGTGGGGGTCATGTGGCAGCTGACTTTTTCCTGCGTATATGGCTTTTATTATGTAGGGAAAGAGGCATTATTTTTTAAATTACATGTTCAACCATTGAAATCCTGTGTCACTGTCCCGACACAGTCACGATCACCTCTGTCTATGGAGACTTCTCTGAGGACAGGACTCTGTTAATCAAGGGGGCACTGGCAGCTTCACTTCACTTCACTTCACTTCACTGAGGCCTCCAATATTTTTTTATTCAGTTTTTTTTTTATCTTATACTTTGTACATTAGTTAATTCTTATTCCTGTCATAGCAGTCTGGCCCATCTCACATTACAAGACACCAATAATCTTACAAGAAGAAAATATGTCAAATTTGTCCAACCTGCAGATTATATAGTTTAATCTGTGTACATCATCCATATGTAATAAATCAACGTCTGCTTTTATTTGCCAACTGAAACCCTCCGAATTGCAATTAAATAAAAGTGCAACAGAAATCAAACAAACAAAACATTATACTGTATATCAGGACTGAAAGTTCTTTATATTTAGACAGCACAGATTAAATGGACGTTACAGTAAGATGTATTGTTCCAATATTGAGAAATACCTCATCAAACCCATAGTTATTGAGCAATTTATAGGGAAAATGTTTATTCGATATTATCTAAGATACTGGAACTCATTTAAAGTGAAATCAAAGCTACTAAAGTTGCTGTCCATTGTAAATTTTCTTAGAGATTTTTTATGGTTCAATGATGATGCAGTAAAAGCTGGATATCTAGTGTTTAAAATCTGTTGGTGATTGTATCAAATGCTACCTGTTCATTGGTATGCTGTTCTATTTTGAATTTGTATGGAAGATATAAACCATTAGTTTCTATATTATTTTTAATGGATTATATTCCAGGCAGTTGAGACAGTTTTGGAACTCACTTTAATCACTGTCATTGCAACTAGAATATTTGATCCATTCAAGCTGTTATAGTTTTGACCTTATCGATGTTTGAGCAGTTTTCAAGTCTATTAGTCCATTCATCTCTTCTATCCATCTGAAGTCCCAGTAATTCTAACATCTCCTATTGCATTTACTGTAGCACTCTGAGATATGTCAGAGAGTAGGGTCACACACACACCAGGTATGTGGGTCACGTGAGCTCTTCCTCATCCAGATGGTTAACCAGATGCAGAGCTGGCAGTCGTCTGACAGGGTACACACCTTACCTGCATACAAAAAACAAATGCATTAACAACAGACAGGAGCATTCATCAAGGGATGAAAAAAAAAAAAAAAACTACCGCTGATCTTCCTGGTACTAGAAACTAGTTGGGAGTGAACAGCACAGCTTGGGATGTTCAAGAGTCCGAACACCTTGCCCACGGTTTGGCAAAGGTTTTCAACTTCATGTTAGGTAATAGAGTTGATGAATGTGAGTTCTGGGACTGGAATGAGGTAATGGTCTTGTAGCACTCTGAAGTGCCCCGAGTCCATCTAATAATGTAAAACAACACTAATCTGAGAGAGCTGCTTCATCTCTGCATGTTAATCAATAAACTCATTACCTCCAATGCTTAGTGAAGGATTCCCTGATGCCTGCTCACTGATGTAGGCAGAAAAAAAAGAAAGAGAGAGGGAAGGGAGATGGAGATGAGGGGGAGAAGGGAGAGGTGGAGAGAGAGGTTGATTATAATTACAGATTTTAGCAGCCTGTGCCTTAGCATAACCTGCTCATTACAGTGAGTGAGTGAAAGTGTGTGTGTGAGTGCGCGTCTGAGTGTGTGTGTGTATGTGTTGGCCTTATACTTTTAACATAGCCCTATAGCCACAGCGCTCCCCAGCTTCCCCTTCTGCTGAGAGCCAAGAGCAGCCGACACAAGTGGCCCATTTAGAATATAAACACACAAAAACCTGTTATTTCAATTGACCTTCGTCACATCAAGCTGTCAATGATCTCAGCTCTGTACTCTTCGCCGTTTTCTCCTTCTCTTTCTCCGAGGCAGGCTGCATGGTAATGAACATTTGGTTCAGAATGGGTGAGAGAGAGAGGGAAGGAGGGGGAAATTATATGCCAGGGTATTTAGCCTAGCAGTGTTTCTGGTGTAGGTGAGACAGCCAGCAGCATTTATGGAAATGGACAGAGCTGAGGGAGGCACAGTGGCTGCTGCTGTGTTTTCGACCCCCCCACCCCCCACCATAAAAATCTCCCAGCAGTGAGGACTTGGGAGAGCACGCTGACAGATTGGGTATTCCTTTGTTAAACGGATCAGCAAACTTTTCATTCTGCGCCTGATTTGGGATTTCCTTTTGTCATTAAACGCATGAAATCTCTATTTGCTTACCTCTAAAATAAGACGCGGGGGCCACGGAGGCTGTGACGACACCTCTCAGAGTTTGAGTCTTTCTGTCACATTTGTGCATCTGAAAGTGTGCGTGTGTGTGCGCCTGTGTTTTGCTGCGGATTGTCAGTGGTTGTTGATCATTATGTTTGTCAGTGTTGTGCCGTAGTGTATCTAGCAGGCATCCCTGGCCTGCTTCTGGCTTGTGATTATGAGATGAGAAGTGTTTATGATTGACTGAGCCATCCACTGTCACTGTACACATCCATTAGCATAACTCTCCCAGCTGTCACTGTTTATCCGCGTACAGTGGAGGCATGTTATGTAGAAGATTGAAACCAATAATTATGAGTAAAAAAATAAATAAAAAAAACTCCTCGTCTTGAATTCTATCAGAACTCATGTCATTTATACCACAGCTAGCTTAACGCGCCTGTGTCCAGGCTCATTTTGTGATGGCGTGCGTAACACTGAGTCAGTTGGACGTGAGCCTTCACTCTAAATGTTTTCCTCGGGACAGGTAACGTCATTGAAGTGTTGCTGGCAGAGGCAGTCTGCTGCGAGATTAGGTGATTAGAAAATGTAACGTCAGAATCAGTTTTAGCTGTAATAGTCAATGTTTTGTAAAGCCTGCGCGAGGAGAGAATCGTTCATTTTGAGCCCTTTGCTTTTTGTTTACCACTGTCAGCGCGTGAATAAAAGGCAAGGTAAATGGAGGTAATGGAAGCTATATCTGCATATCATCTCACTTTGAGGTTTTAATGGTGCTTGGTAGTCTCATTCCAAATCCATTAATATTCTGTTTAATATGGCTAAATGCTGTTAACTGTTTTTAACACTAGGAGACAGACTCTGGGCCGGTCTGTGTTTGTGCTGCCAGCACATCCACAACATCAGGTCGATGGATAGAGAGGCCATAAGTGACTGTGACAGCCAGTTTACAGTCAGTTTACAGAGCTTCTGCTTTTCCATAAAGCTCCAGTACATCTGCAAGCAGCAGGATTCAAATCCACTCAGCTGAGGAGTCCTGCTTGGTTCAGTCTAGTCCGGGGGAATATTGTGAGCTTCACTTCACACTAGATTCACCTGGACTGGTACTGTGCGAAGGGAGATTTTTACATTCAAAAACGACTGGCTCATAAAATTATCATGCATTTACTGCATCTGTTAATAAGGGATTCAGAAACACCTTGAACAACTGCAGCATTTAAAGACTGTTTACGCTTTACTGCAGTTGTAATTGAACAATCTACTGCTGAAAAACAATGGCTGTTACTTATTTGTATGTATTCAAAGCTACATTAATAGGATGATAATGTGATAATTTCCCTTCTCTCATAAATCTGTTTCCAACAGGAGCAGACAGATGTTTCTAGCAACAACAAAAAAAAAAGAGATCACGTTATTCTTCCTGCCCAGCACCTACGTATCTTATCTGGCTTTTTCCATCATTTCTGTCACCAGAAAACATGGTCAGTACAGTTTATAGGTTCATATAATAATAAATTACAGGGGAGGATTGTAGTTGTATTTGCTCAAAACATGCATGTTCAGATTGGATTCAAACTTGTCTCCATCATAAAAGTTGACACATCACACTCTCCATCCATCATCCACCCTGATCTCAACACGCTTAACCCTCCACCCTTCAACTGACAATACAGCCAACATTGTGTAATAGCAATGAACGAGCATCAGATGTAGATGATGAGGCTGCTTTTTGTACAGGACATGTTTTCATTTTGCTCATAGATTAGACTCACTTTTTTTTTTTTGCCATCCTCCCAATAGGCTTACTCTGAACTAAGCCATGTTTCCGTGGTAACAATCGACGACACCTGCAGGCCAGTGGTGCCAAATGACAAAACAAAAAGAGGACAAGATCATCAAGAGGTCGAGAGCTTTGTGCAGGAGCTGAATTTAGATGTCTATCTAAAGATATTCACAGTCTATCCTCTGAAATATCCCAATGTAATTTAGAGCATTCATTTTCATTCCACTGCTCTCCAGTTTTACTCACCCACAGTCCAAAGACGAGCACATTAGGTTAACTGGCGGAGACTCTGAATTGCCTGTAGGTGTGAATGAGAGTGTGTGAGGTGGTTTGTCTCTATATGTCACAGTCTTCCCATGGTGAGAACATTATCACCAAGAAAAGGATTTAGTGATAGGATATGCTGATGCTGTGTCGTTACAAAGGGAAACTTTTGTTCACATTGCAAATACAATGCTCTGTTCTTGCCCACGATCTGTTTGAGTTCCAGCCTGGGCCCAGTTCAGTGCTTTCTGGGCAGAGGAAGCTGGCACTGTGGGGACATCTGGACACAAGAGGGGAGCGTCCGTACAGGCGAACTACAGGGACAGCCGTGCCAGAGAAACAGGCCCCCAGATTTGACGCCAGTGTTATGTTAATTTGATTTGTTAATTCAGTGGCCCTGTTTGAGGGAAATCTGCCACCAACACCTGCCACTGTTTCCAAAGGCAAGGACGCAGATCCACTGTGACACTGGCTTCATTAAATAAACAAACCAGGTCCCCCATAACAGCATTTGGTGGAAGGCACCATCAATTCTTATACATTTAGATCACGGCGATTAGAGATGACACTGAGGAGCTACATCCCACTGTTTCACAGACGCACAGGGTGAAGCCTGCATGCGTGCGAGTGACTGTGTCTGCGCGCGCGGAGCACTATGACGATCTCTCCGTCGTTTTTCGCCTTTTGTGTGCAGCATGTTGTTTGCAAATTCTGAGCGTTGAGAGGCTGCACGAGCGCGCCAAGTGTATTTTCATTCTGTCTCTCAGCTTCTCCGCCAGAAAAAGATGGCGACTGATGTATTTTTCAGGCATAGTTCCACAATCAAAGAGGCTCTTGTGGCCTTTCTGATGCGTCATGTAAATTTTATAGTGTGGAGCGGAGGAGAGTCACAGAGAGCAACTGCAGCTCTGGAAAGCCTAATGTCTGTTTGCCTTTAACTCTGACGGCTTGTCTTTGCTCCTGTCTATCTTACTTCCTCTCCACTTACTCTCTCCTCTGCGGATCAAGGCCGGTCAAGGAGCATCTCACCACAGGGCCCGATGTCAGACAGAATGTGTGGACGTGTGTGGATGTCAGAGCTGGGAGAGCTGGGAGAGAGGGAGGGGAGGGGGTTGGTGGTGGTAGTGCAAGGAGATGTCAAGGCACAGACCTGGCTACTAACCGCACAACCTAATGTTAGGTTTGCATTGTACGGAAGAATGTCATACTGCATGTGAAGTGTGTGTGTGTGTGCGCGCGCGCGCGTGTGTGTGTCTTCTCTCGACGTGTTTACATGTTTCGTCTCTGTAACGGTCTTAGACAAGAATTCCAGGCCTTCACATATTTTTCTCAGCTGCAGTTCTGGCAGGTCCTCGGCCTACTGTGTGCTTTTCTAATGATTCAATTGGCTGAATGAGCATATGCTCTCCACTGCATCATAAAGTTCAATTAGATGTGTTGTAATATGATTTGAGTGTGTGTGTGTGCGTGTGTGTGCATCAGTGGAAAATGGAAAATACGGTTTTCTGTTGCTGATTTGCTCATGCATCTGTGTGTGTGTGTGTGTGTGTGTGTGTGTGTGTGTGTGTGTGTGTGTGTGTGTGTGTAAATATGTATGTAGGTGTATGAAAAGGAGAAGCAGGAAAATACTTTGTTTCCTCATTGGATGTATATATATCAGCGAATTTAAAGATAAAATGTCTAATTTTAACTGTACAGCTACTGTTAATTCACAGTCACCATCTTCAATATTCGTTGGTTCGGGTTTGTAACATTGGTCGACCAATGCGAAAGCAGCGTTACTCCATTCAATTATTTACATTAATAGTACCTGGTTCGATGACGACACTAACATTTCAGCAATAAAATAAAACAACTTGACAAATTTGTCCTTGCCTTCCTATAGCTGAGGCAAGATGCAGCTGTAAATAAGTAAGAATGAGCCATAAGGAAATTATCGACACAAATTCACTTCAATACTTAATTATTTGCTGTGGGTTAGTTTTGGTTTCTGTTTAAAACTCTGAAATTGATTGGTACTCATTTTTATTATTAAGAACCAGCACAACATTTTCTCTATAAATTCTGTTTGCTTTTTAATTGCAGAATTTTCTATTGTCCTGATAAAAAAAGAACATTGAAAGTCAATGAGGTGTGATTGTAAATTTAACGGGTATAGTGGAAAAGCTTGAAAAGGTAGGACAGAGATAGGTTACAGTATTTAAAAAATCTGGGTAATTAACACAAAAAATCAGCCCCCCAACCCCCTCCCCCCCAAAAAAGCCAGCAGTTAAACTGAAAGTCAACAGTTCATTGCTGCACCACCTCATGTTCTCAGCTGCCACGTCCTCCCGCCTGCCTGGGATGTTTACTGCTAAATATTGATAGACATCTGGAGTGCCATTCATCCACCATCAAACTTGAGCGTGCCAGTGAAGTAGGCCCAGCCCTCTTCTCAGCGTGTCACGTGCACATGTGCAGACAAAAAAAAAAAACACACACGTACACAAAGACACCTGGGGTGAGGTGTTTGGCATCACTGCAAATCAAAGGCCTTGGCCACAAAATCAAGTCCCTGCTATTTAAAGAGATTGGCTCCTCTCTCAAAGGCACGGTGTTATAGCGAGAAGTGTATTGTTATTGGATGGATTTGTCTTTGCTTGATAACTGTATTAATTCACAGTCTACACACAGGTGGTAATAACATTGTATTACTCCCTGTTCAACTAAAGTGAGTCTAAGCTTCACAAATATTGTTTTTTTGGAAATAGTAATTGATTTTGGATACATTTCCCTTTTGTCCCCCTTTTCTCCACAAGCCAAACAAAACAATGTTTCAGTCCTGCAGCATTGAAGCTGTATTGTTTGTGTTTTGTCATCCAGAGGCAACGGTGGAGGAAGAGACCTGATGTTTTTGAGGGAAAGGCAAATTCAAGATAAACTGTCGAAACCCATCAGCGGGATTGACAAGAGTTTGAGCAGCTCTGCTTTCACCACAAGCCTCTTCACGTTAGAGAGAGATACTTGTACAGGGTCAGATTGGAAACATGTTGTGTGAGCACCATGGAGAGAATGATCCTCCATCTTATTAGTGGAGAACTCAGAGTACACTACACTGGGGTTTACTAGACACACAAAAGAAGGAGATACAGGAGGAAAAAAAAAACAAGGCTCTTTTGTCTTTTTGTAATTATTCATGCCCGGGAGGGATGCTCTCTCTCCTTTGTTTTTGTCAGCTGACACATGTACAGGTACGACGGTGCAGGCAGGCTGTGTGTGCGCGTGTGTGTGTTTGTCTGTGTCTGTGTCTTTTTTTTTTTTGTAATTGCACAGAAATGCCAGTTAAATGCACGGATCTCTCTTTGCCTGCATGTGTGTAGCCTGTGTGGGCTGCGAGCAGACAGAACGTGTCCGTCAACGTCTACTCTGCGCGCGCAAGGGGCGACACGGAGCCCATCTATCCATCCAGCCACGTTGGAAAGCAGCAGCTTTTTCTCCACAGTCCAAATCAAAGAGAGGCAGGAAGCGGAACAATGAGCCCAGCAGTTTGAGCTGATGGGCTCTTTTAATGCACCGCAGACAACAGCAGCTCGGCGACGACCCTGCTCCATGCTCTAATCGCTTCAAATGAAGTCATGAAGGAAACATAGCACAGCCAGCCTGAGCTCTCCTGTTCCGCAAGGTGCAGCAGCACTTGTTTGTGCAGAATGTCTGGCAATTAAAAATAATTGGGAAGCAGGTTTGCCTGTGAATTTTCCAAGAGTGCCAGTTATGATCTAATGAAGCTTCATTAGGCATGCTGAAAGCTGAGAGCGCCGTATGACAACGGCAATTAGCCAGGATCATAGGCAAAAAATAATCATTAAAAAATACCTCGGCCAAGATTAGCTTTTCACTTAATGACCAATTCATTAGCTAATTGATTTCTTATTAGTTACAGGCAGAGATGACTGTTTGGGGTACTGGAGCCGGTAATTAACAGCATTTACGCCATTAGTCAATCGCCTAATTTTCCAGGAAAACAACTTTGGAGGGGAGCATAGCTGGAGGCTTAGGGCCATTTGCTTTTTGCTCCTCTGCTGTGTTATCTCTTTAATATAGAGAGAGGAATCATCTTTCAGCTCAGGGGTTGTTAACACGCACTAATACCTACTGATTACCCATTCATGTAATGTGACCACGTGTTTGGCGCCTGAATCCATCTCAGCTGCGATGGACGGATGGATGGATGGATGGATTGAAGGATGAGGGGGATAGGTGGATAGAATTAAGGATGTGATGCAATTAAAAGAAAAAATGCAAATTTTTCATATTTTATATTTGACTTAGGACTGTTTCAGCATCACATCTGAGCTGCCGGCACCTATACATCAGGTGTGTCCAGCGAATTGAGAGGGCATTAGATGAGTCGTCGCTCTCAGCTGGTGAGACTCCGCGGTCGAGGGTCTTCATTCCTCCATCAGACCTGAGTTGAAGCAGACGAGGACGGATGTATGAGTGCGGTGACAGGTGCTCCCCGCCTGCAGCAGCTCACTGAGCAGCTTATAATGACTGTCGAGAGAGGGTACGCGCCACTGCCCACTTTACTAACAAATGGAACAACACAGAAGGAACCTGAAGACGAAAACGTAGCCGAAGCCTAATGATCTGATACAGCCTGTCAGTGGTTCTCTCATTACTGATACATCAGAGGACATAATTATGATCTTATCACCTATTTACTAAGATTTCATTGCACTCTTTTAACTGAATCCTCATTGATATTTTGACTGCATCTCCTAAAAAAAAAATTTACATTTTCACTTCTGTCTATCTCAGCTCTCGTTGCCCATCTTCATCTGACTCTACAGACTGCTCACCTTCTTCCACTGGTTAAAAAATCCCCATTTCTCCACCATACAGTACCATAGTGGTGGTGCTTGTCTGTTTGTCCAACAGATGGCTCAAAAAGTCAAAAAATATTGCACGCGTGTTACTCTCACCTGTACCTGGTATCTAAATGTCACATCTTAAGACGTCAAACTGGGTTTGCAAAAAAAGAAAAAAAAAGAAAAGTGGACCAGAGTTGGACTGCAGTCGCTGCAGCTCTGGCCTCTGTCTCTTTGGAGGAGGGATGAGGAATTCAAAGGGATGAGATGATAGACATGTCTGATGGGAGAGAGGCGGTGATTTGGCCCATCAAAGCCTGCCTTTAGCCAACAGACACAGCCTGCGGCACATGCCGGTATCCGTCTCGCGCTGAACCCTCCTATGACACACTGACACTCCCACATGGACACACATGCGTCCGTGTCAGAAGTGAGTTGGGTGTAATGCAGAAATGTGTAGATGCAGGGTCCACTTTGTCTGATCCCCTCGTCCCCTAGTCTTTGTCATCTGTCCCCCCTGTTCACGCACTCACCCTGTCCCCCTCCGCTTTACCCCTCTGACTTTCCCAGTAGACCACCTTCTTTTTTTTTTTATTATCCCTCAGTCTTCCCTCAAAATCCAGTCCCTCCACTTTTGTCTCCACTCTGTCTCCTCTCTCTGCGTCGGGACTTCAGTTCTGTTAATTAATTCTAATGAAGTCATCTATCAAGGGCTTCTCTTTTCTCAACACCACAACATAAATCACTCTCTGTAAAAGATGCTATCCCTCTTTCTCCCTCTGCCTTGCTATCTGCACTCTGAACAGAAGAGGACAGTCTCTCTCCCTCTCCCTCTCCCTCTCTCGCTCTCTTTCTCTCTCTAGACCAGTCTTTAATTGCGTGATTGAGAAAGTGTAGCATCACTCCATAAAAGCTGGCTTGCCTCAAATGGCCGCTCTCCGGCTGACACCAGAGGGACTCCTTACAGCCTGCTGAGGCGAGACGCGCACACGCACACACACACTCACACTCACACACACACACACAAAGCAAACGACATAAAACAAACACTTATTGTAAATGGGCCTCATTGGTCTCTGAAGACATTGTTAACATGTCTGTGAGACGGTTCCCCCTGCCAAGAGGGAACTTGATCCATCTCCACATTCAGAAAATTAATTTCTATTACAAGCTGTGACTGACTCACGCTGTCCAAATTGGGATTTATTTGCTCCCACAACAGTGATTTCAAACGAGGGGTCTCACTGAAATCAGCATCAAACTAGCTGCTGCTTTGTTGGTGTTTGTTTTGTTTAACATTTCTTCTTCTTCTTCTCGTCCTCGTCATCTTTTTCTTCTGGTGGGTGAGCAGTAGAAATTAGGCAATTACATAAGTAGCATTTTCTTATCATTTCAGGTCCCCGTGCTGTGTCCCCCCCCTACCCCACCACCAAAGACAATGATGCAAACCTGATGCAACAAAATGTACACGAGAAGCCCAGACACATCTAAATAATGTATAAGTGATTTGTCTTGTTAGCCTTGACTCACAGGTTCAGTTGTCTTCTTGTGCACCAAATGATCAATGTCCTCCTATTATCGTCATGCACTCTCTCCAGTTCCATTCCCAATTCTCCCCGCCTCTCCCCGGGTCTTTCATGTTGCCCTCTGGGAGCCAAACAAAACATGGTTTTCTACTGCAAATAAGGAGCTAAAACACCATGTGATCAGTCATGAATTATTTGAACGCTATTGATTTGTATAAATTGTTGCATTTCCCCAGAGCATTTGACCATAAGAAACAACAGTATCTTTGCAGGGACTTGAGGAAAAAATGCTCTCATTTTGTTGGCATAAATGAAAGGAAAAACGATTTTAAGGAGATGCTGGTAATTAATGAGTAGATTTAACCTGAAGAGCAAACTGTAGCTTGTTAGTGAAGGAGAGAAAGAGAGAGGGAGCAAGAGAAGGAGAGAGAGGAGAGTATGTTTGATTTTCAAGCATTGTCAGTGGATTACTGTGTTTTCCCTACAAATCTGCACTGAATTTAAGGGTATAATGTCAATTTCATGCCTTTTTTTTTCCCCCAACAAGAGGCCTCGGTGCCCTGTGGGTAGATAGCAGTTAGAGAATACACAGGGAAAAATAACAATCCAAAAAGGAGAACCAACATATTCCCAAAACATCCCAGTCGAGTGTGAGCTAATGTTCAGCACATTGTGGTATTTTCATGTTGATTTTTTTCCCCCCACTTTTTTTTTTTGCCCCGAAAGCCTCATTTAGATGGCAGACAAGGCTTTTGAACACAGAGCAGCCTGTAAGTCTCCGTGGACCCGCTGCAGCTCTGGAGAAGGACCTAAATGAAGGCACCAGACAATGTAGCCAACCAAGAGGTCCCTGCACCCCGCAGACGGGCCAGAGGACTCGCAATAAACAAACACACACAATCGCCGTCATTAACGTGACTGCGTTCTTCAAAACCCTCATCTTCATCCTCACAAAAGAAAAGCTTTGAATTTTTTCGCACCAGGGGAAGAATCCAATTTTCTGTTTCTGCACAGTACCACATCTGTACAGCATCTCCACAATGCTGAATCAGATTCAAGTGTACCACTTTATTGCTTTTTCTTTTTTCTTTTTTTCTTTTTTTTGCTGCTGCCCCCCCCCTTGTCCCTACAGAATGAGATGATGATATTTGGAGGTAAGCGCTGCTCTAAAAGAAGCTTTATGGTCATGGAAATCGTATTAGAAGCGAGAGGTGCAGTAGTTGCTTTTTAAGTTAAATTTTCAAAACTCACTCTTCTCTCTCGGGGGCAGGTAAAACATTTAGACAATCACATCTGTCACATATCATGATTTCACTTAAGTGTCGCACACACAGATTCTTTCTGTCTCTCTTTTTACACACAAAACAATATTTTTTCACTGCCAAATTTTGAGTTTAACTAAATGTTTTAGTTAATGACTTTCCTCATAAGTAGGGGGAGGGGGGGGGGGGGGGGGATCTGTGGTGGCCATCTGAGACCTGCATTTAGGATCCATCCAGCAGCACCAGAGGGGGTCAGTCCTTCACAGGCTACACACCACTAATGCAATTCATTTCTAATCTTTAACACTGTACCCAAAAGTGTAAATCGTGATAATCAGGGAGGGCAACACAACCCTAATTTGCTCGTTGCTTTGCATTTCTACAGTATGCCCCCCCCCCCTACATTCTCTCTCCCCCTCTCTCACTGTCTCTTTCTCCCTCCCCTTTGCTCTCTCCCTCCCTCTCCCTCTCTCTCTCTCTCTCTCTCTCTCTCTCTCTCTCTCTCTCTCCCTCTTCCTCTCTCTTTCCGTCTCTGCTCTCATCCAGCCAGCACAGACTCATTTAAGTCTGCTGATGTCTTGATAATGCTCCAGAGCCATCACAAGCAGGTAGAGGAGGAATTCCTCAGCTCCCTAATTAGCAGTAAATGGACGATCAGGACATGAGTAGGTCTGTGGACAGTAAAAGACACAGCCTGTCACCTCCTGAAACTCACTAAACACTATATATTTTACTAGGACCTGCAAAAAAAAACGTGTGTAATATTTAACACCCAATATTATTTTAACTCTCTCGTTTAATAAAGTGGAAAAGATACTAATCAATACTTAATCTGTCAAGTCATGTGGTGATTATGCATCTTAACTGTTGCATTAATTAAAAAACACATACAAAAAATGAAAACACAATGGACCTAAATGTGAAAATATGATGATATTATAAGGTAAAAACGAAGACATTGACTATCAACACTGATGAGATTTTGTTATATGAAGATTGAAACATCTGCCCTGATTTGGAAATACATAAGCTACTGTTTTATAATTTAATTTACAATTTCACATAAAATCAGTATGTTAAATATAATTATACAAGAAAAACAACAACAACAACATAATAATAATAATAATAATAATAATAATAATAATAATAATAATAATAATAATAATAATAATAATAATAATAATAATAGAGCTTTGGTTTTATTTTTGTACTTTAACCTTAGACCAGGTGTTTGGCGTTGCGTCCACACACTGACCCTTGCCATGTCCATCCTGTGCTCGGACACTCTGGATGCAACAACAATAACACTGCTTAAATAAGTTAGTGATTTTTTTTTCTTTATATATGCCATGCTTTTTTTTCGGGAGACGCACGTGCAGCAGGAGAGGCGGGGTGTTGGGTTCGTGGGGGAATGAAGAGAAAGTGAAAATATGATTGAGGCCCCTTTAAGAGTTTTTGGCCACTAAACTGTAGCGACACCAGCGTCGGTGCGTAAAAGGAGCATCCCTCCTGGATTTCTTCTGATATTCCTCCAGGCTGCTGCTGATTGGACACCACATGCCTTAAGTCAATTACATTATGAGCAATAATTTTCTTCAAAAAAAAAAAAAAAATCTTTATAAAACATGGTGCTGGAGGATCTACCACTGCTGCAGCTGTTGTACAATGTGCTGATAAAATGTATATAAAATAAAATGTGATAGGATAAAAAATATATACACAGAAAACACAGTGAAACATTGTCATATTTTAACTGGGCTGTGTTCGTCATCCATATTAAACATGCAGTATATGCCTATAGGCCTTCTGGCCATATGTTTCCCTTCATTATTCTGGACGAATATTTTGTTGAGGAATAATAAATGAGCTCACCGTCCAACATACAAAGCAATGCTTTAAAAATAATTTTAGAAATAAAAACAATTAGTGGAAAATATGTTTTCTTTCTCTGTATGTGCATCCACCCTCATGTAATGATTTAAATTACGCATTTAAACGAGCACTGAACAAATACAGATAAACAATCTGTTGGATCTCAAAGTTTGATGGCACGTGAAGAAGCCGCGCGTAAATAAAAGATAAAGTTTTTAGTCTGGGGTTTTATTTTCAGGAAGCCTCTGTTGGTGGATGATTTGTGGATGATTTGGCTCCACGCACACGCGAGCGCCTTTTTGTAAAACGCCACTTTATTGTGGGATGATATCGAGGGCACACGACTGGGAGCGCAGATTTGCGTCTTAAAGAGGATTTAGGTCTATTAACAACAAAAGGCGCAGTTCATGGCACAAGGGAGAGACCTCGACGTGTGCGTCAGCCGCAGTGATGTGAAGCGGGCTCACTGATAAATGGAGAGACATCAAACCGAGTCATTAGAGAGCTGAGATATGAGACTTTCACAGTGGCGGGCCGCTCAGGGCGGCGCACCCAGGGGATCACACTCCTCTCCCGGCCTTTTGTGTTTGTGTGCTGGACTGATGAACGACTTAGATAACGTTAAGCCATTATGGGCTCACTTATTCCCATGAAAACCCTGTAAATAGAGGGAACATTTTTTCACTGCTGATATCTATTGATTTCTCGCCCATATTAGTAACCATAAACCACTGAGGATTAACAAGTGAATACTCAGAAGGGAGCCGTATTTATTACAGCCAAATATTAATTACAACATCACTCCATGATGATACATGTGTTACTGTTGAGTGTTGGTGATTTCCAGTTTGCGGTGAGAGACGTGATTATACAGATGTTGTAGGCTAGAAAAACCACAAATCCCCTGCAATTAATAGAATAAAATAAAAGTTTATGGCCTGATATATATTTTAACAACTCAAGTGAGCAGCTCAATATATACATTTAATTAATTACCCACTTCTAAAGTGGCTTGATGTGGCTGAAATGTCACCATGCAAGTGTTTTTAAACCTAGAGCTAACCTCACATTAGAGAACCATAAGTCCAATCAGCTGATACACCAGAGCCTATGTTGATGGCTTATGAACAGGAGCTCTGCACAGTTTAGCTTTTAAACATATTTGTCAACTCAACACACACAAACACACACACTGGCGCGTAAAAAAAAAAAAAATCAAGGTACAATCCCACAAACGCAGCATTTGTATCTCCTTAATCGCGTTAATTAAATTTTCGCCGAATTAATTAGACATAACAGCCATATTCAGCCTCCTGGCAGGACCGAGCCACCGTAGGCATTTTAATGACCTCGTAATTCAATTAACCGCCTCCATCAGCTCCATCATTGATTTGTGGAAGAAGGGGGGAGAAGAAAAAGAAGAGGAAGAAGAAGGAGAAAAAAGCTGCTGAAAGTTGAATTCTGCAAAGTCGAGCCGGCCTGTAATTGCTCAAGACACAGAGATCGGAGAGAAGGGGGGTGGTGGTGTTGGGTGGGGGGGCTGGGCTGAGGTGGCCGTGTATAAATAGTGTGCTCTCAAATACACAGTCACAACAGCAGGAGTGATCTCACCTCCTCTCCACCCCTTCTATCTATCGCTGCTGCTGCCAGCCTCCAAAAAAGAGCGCATATCCGTGAGCAGTGCTGCTGTCGTTCTAGCAGAGAGACGGCGAGGTTACGTTGCTGACAATTCACGGTGGATTTCCCTGAGCAGGACCACTACTGAGCGACAGAAGCCGACCATGGAAGAACTTACGGCATTCGTGTCGAAATCTTTCGATCAGAAAACCAAGGAGAGCACCAAAGAGAGTATCACGTACCGGGAAGTTTTGGAGAGCGGCTTGACAAGGGCGAGGGAGCTGGGCAGCCCGGAGACAAACCTGCAGGACATAACGGAGGGCAACCACTGCCCGGTGCATCTGTTCAAGGACCATGTCGAGCTGGAAAAAGATAAACTGAAGGACTTTAATGTTTCGAGGGCGACAGAGGGTAAGGGAGTTTCTTTTTTCCCCCTTTTTTTTATTTTTTTTTTATTTCTGTCTTTAAATGCAGGAAATGCTGCGTGTTGTGTCGGGAGAAAAATATGTCAAGTTCAGTCAGTGGTCTTGTAACGGCGGCGACGTTTTTCCCACACTTCTTTATTTCTTTATTGTTTATCTCCACGCGTAAGAAAAAAGGAGTTTATTTTACGCAGCGTTGCGCCTCAGATTCAAAGCAAAGTTGTCCCATTATTCTGTTATTAATGATTATTTCACAAAGCAGGAGGCGGGCCCACGGTCTGACCGCTGCTTTAACTATTTGATGATTGTTGTCAGACACTCAGGCTTGAGTCAAACCTCAATTAAGTAGCATTAAATAGAATAGAGTTAAAAGTTATATGCACATGGGGTTTATTAATAAGTTTAACCTTTATTTTAATGATAGTTTAACGTTTTGTGCCAATGCATAAATATACACAAGTCTGTGCCAATATTGACCACTCTACTTCATTTAAATGTGTTTAAAGCTGTTACAGTTTAATGTTATTAATGTAGAGCATCTGATTTAAAAGTTGGACTACAATAATGTTGCAAAATCTTAAATATAAAGGATTGTTGTTATTCTTTCACATTATACTCCCGGAAGTCATAAATAAAATCTAATTCCAGCTGTTGAATTCTTGCAAAAAAGAAGGGGGGAAAAAATCAAATCTGCTATTAAACACACATATCAAATAGATATTTAAAAATCATAATTTGGTTTAAAAAATGTGCACAGGCCTCTCAGTCAGAAGTCAGACAGTGCAGTGTGGAGACTTATAGTGAGTTATTTGTTTCTATATTTATCCCGTAATAGCAACAAAAAAAGAGGGGTTAGCTCTATTCTGTATTATCCTGCCTTATACTCCTTATTAAACCCAGCTGATAGACGGTAAGACTGGTGGTGTGTGTGTGTGTGTGTGTGTGTGAGAGAGAGAGAGAGAGAGGATGTGTGTGCGTTGATGTGATATGGTTTTCATATAAAATCAAATGCTTCTCGGTTTTCACGTCAACAAACTACAAACAATAAAATGCAAGTGAACGGGCCCAGTAATTGCAGCAGTTGTCAGGTCTGTTACTAATAATAACAGCTCCTAATAATGCTGTAATGCCTAATAAAAATAGAATAGACTATATGCTGACAGCCTTGCAGTGTATTGTGCTGTGAGAAACACAGACATTTGTGGTTTTAATGGGGGGAGAATAAGAGGAGAAAGTTGAGGTTTGTGTGAAAGGAGAAAATGTTTGAGTGAACATGTTTTATTTATAGCCTGAAATGACCCTCAGTCTGTTTTACGGAGGAGAGTAATTAGGCCTAAATCTTCTCCGTTCAGCCGGGGCTTAATTCTCTGCTCTTTAAATCGCTTATAGCCTGATTAGACTTCCATGGCTTGTATTGAGTGATTTACTTTTATAACGGCACTGACTTATGGAGGCTGGAAATGCAGCCACAGGCCCCTGCTCTGCAAGAAATACGGCGTGTGTGCATGTGTGTGTGTAGGCTCTGTAGGTGTGTATGTGTGCGCTGCTGCCAAATTGCCAGGCCTAAGGCCCCTGTTAGGGCCCAGAGTGGGGGGCACAGTAATGTACATGTGTGTGTGTGTGTGAAGACATAGTGCACATGTGGCCTCCAGGAAGCTGAAACATCCAGCATTTAAACGCATCTTCTCTATTTTTCCCCCCACTTTTCCTCAACCCCATAACCGGGCGCCGCTGAACAGGGATATACGAGTGCAAGGAGAAAAAGGAGGACGTGAAGTCGGAGGACGAGGACGCACAGGGCAAACTGAAGCAGCGGAGGAGTCGCACTAACTTCACCTTGGAGCAGCTGAACGAGCTGGAGCGGCTCTTCGACGAGACGCACTACCCGGACGCCTTCATGAGAGAGGAGCTGAGTCAGCGGCTGGGACTGTCCGAGGCCAGAGTCCAGGTGAGGGTCTCTCTCCCCCCCCACTCCTGACCGCTCCTCAGCCCTGCATGGCGCACAGCGGCTGCAGCTTGTCCCCCTGTCTCCCTGTCTCCTCTGCTAGTGTTGTGAGGGATTTAATGTCCACTTCACTGCCAGGATATGTGGTATCACTGCGCTCTGTGGGTGTTTTCTTATTAATGAACCATGTGTTGCAACCAAACATAATGTCATCACTCAGAATTAGCTAATTAATAGAACATCAAAATTATTGCGCCACATAAAATAGATCCCCGTCCTATCAGTTCGGATTGATTTCCTTATAAAAAATAATTAACACTTTAACTTAAACTATAAGAATATTATTTCTACAGTGGTGAAATTAAGCCCCCCCTCCCCGTTTCTTCTCTTTTTAATAATGCATTTTACAGTTTGACCTCATGTTGTTCATGTTTTCCAGCTTGTAAAAAAAAAAAAAAATGCTACAAGCGAATTGCTGCGTGAGCCACATGTCATATTTAAGTCAGGCCAAATAAATTGTGGGCAGATTTTTCTCCAGTGCTATTAATAGAAAAAAAGAAAGAAAAGAAATTAAAACAAAATGTGGAGAGCTCGTTAGTCCACATGTAGGTTGACCTCACAAACCTCACAGATTAAAAAAAGATGCTAATTCAGTTATGACAAAGCCCCAAGTCTGAAATGTCTTTACTATTCCTGTGGGGCTTATTTTATTTATAGAGTGAGTTTATATGACTTTTTTTTTTATTCCTTGGCTTTTCGTCATATTCCTACAGGGACTTGTAATGTTACTCTGACATTTGTGTGAAATTCTTCAGAGCGATTCCAGTGGATGTATTTTATTTTTTTTTAAGAGGGGGGTGATATACAGGCGCATAGGGGGAATATGAATTCATATTTAGACTGAATATTTAACCGTATTTGTGCTGCTCGTGCCCTCTGATGTGATTAATAAGTTGTTAAAAAATAAGTTTAAAAAAAAAATGAACATGAGGAGGGGTCTGTGTTTGTGCAGGCGGTGGCTTGGTGTCAGTCAGGGATTCAAACAAGTGTAAACTGCTGGAAGTCAGCGGGGATGTATCAGCCTACAGAGGCTCCATCAGTAGGCCCTCAGCCCCCACGATTGGAGGGGGGGCGACAAAAAAAAAAGCCAAGCAATGATTAAAATGAATGAAGAGCCTGAATGGCTGCTTCAGGGGACGCGCTCTTATGTCAACTCGTATCCCTCCTCATTTTCTTTGTAATATCTGCCATAGGCTTGATGTAGTGTCCCCATAAAAACAGATTAGAAATAACTCAATTCTGGCCCAACTCTGCTGCTGTTCAGCTTTCTAATCGGATGAATAAAAGCCATCATAGAGCTCTGGAAGCCCATCGACCACCATCCGGAGCTGAGCACGGTCGCGCTCGGTTGACAGTATAATTCGGGATAACACTGCAGTTATCACTAATAAAGTGTGAGGCGCGTGTGAATTATTATAATTCGTGGTGCAAATGTGCTTGATAGAGACCTGTGCTCGGAGTGTGTATGTGTGTATGTGTGATCACAATGAGTGTGAGCGCACAGGAGTCGTTGATTGCCTCTTGTTGCAAAAAATAAAGCTTTTGAAAACCCCCTCACCCCACCAACTCCCCCCACAACTCTTTATTTTAAGGCTCTTTCAGGCGCTGGGACGCGTTTTTTCCTCCAGATTTAGTGAGAGTGAATTGCAGCAGTTGCTGTTGCAGGCTGTGAACCTGCGCTCCGAGCAGCTGTCAATGAATCTAATTGAAAGTTATGAGAGCTTGGTGAGGAGCAGGCAGTAATTCAGTTAGGACTAATATCTTTGGGTTTCTGGCGCGCTGCTAAATTAAATGTCATTATTCACTGTCTCTAATAAAAAATCAAAAAGGAAATGAGATTAGGGTATTTGTGAAGCGCATCATTGAGTGGCCCTTAATGAAGAAATAACTGTCTGAACCAGTGTAGTTCACTTTGCTTAACATACTGGCACGTAATTGGAATTGATCTCGGGCCCGTCTAATATTAGCCCTGATTTATCTGAGGGATTACTGCGCGTCTATGCAAAATCACCTGGGATTTTCATAAACACCTTAACTACCATCATGCACCGCTGTGCAGCTCATAACTCACCACCTGAACATGCACGACAATTTACAACGTGAACGATTATTTATTGTCATTGTAACAACAATAATAGTAATACTATTATTATTAGTAATAATGTGATTGAATTGGTCAAAATTGTGCCACATTTCATTGCTGCTTAAATCTGACGCTTTATTACTGTTAATGTAATTTGTATGAGTTTATATACTTGAGTGATCAATTTTCCAAAGACACAATAATGGATTTTTGTTTCCTCAGTTGTCTCACTCACTAATGGGCCCTTTTTATTGACCACACTGTTGTTGTAGCCTCATCGACACAATGTTGTAACGTCGCCCCACGCAACTTAAAATGGCTCCGCTGCACCTTCAGTCACAGTCACCATCATCATAATCATCATCAGTCTGCGCCCTTTGTGGTCCCCGCGAACCGGTCGCTAATTCGGCGTCTGTAAATGATAATCAGCGCGGGGTCGAAGGGGAGGGGAGATAATGTTATTCACCGAGGCAAATTAGGTTGATGATGATTAACAATAGGCCGCAGCCTGCAGCTTCAGAGAGACTCAGCAAACTGGGAGCTGCTCCACCAGGGATCATTCATATTTTTATTTTAAAAAATATCACTACTGTATATTGCTTCCACGTGCTCTGATACACTGGTGTCACTGCCGAATTTAGTGTCTTTAAAAAAAAAGAAATGTTTTAGTTTTGTTCCTTTTAGAAATGTACAGTGAAGCTAAATAATAAGTTTCATCACCTATATATTTTTCATGTGGGTTAATTTTCGTATCTGAATTAATCTTATTTATATCCTATAAATATTTCTTTATTTTCTACTATGATAATTCATAGGTAATATTAGATTTATTTTGCTCAGATGTAAGCTATGTGTGATATCTCCTTCAGTGCTTATAAATATCTTTTCACAATTTAATATATAACTTGAATAGCATCTGATATAAAATAAAAAAGACACTAATCACATTTTAATTAAAAGCTGTTTTGTAAGTATTTGTCTAAATCATAATTTCCTTTTTTTCTCCCAATTTTAGGTGTGGTTTCAGAACAGAAGAGCAAAATGTCGAAAACAAGAAAATCAGATGCACAAAGGTAAATGTCTCTTCTGTCTTATATGATTGATTTTATTTATATTTTCCTCTTTTTCTTCTGGGTTTTTTTCTTTTCTTTTCTATTTTACTGCTTGACACTGTTCAACGATTTTTAACTGCATGTGGAAAACAAACAAACTGTGACCTCATCTCACATAACAACAACTGTCTGGCTGTCTGACAGACATCTTTCCATTCTCTCCAGGTGTTATTCTGGGCAGTGGCAGTCACCTCGACGCATGCAGAGTAGCACCCTATGTCAATATGGGCGCCCTCCGGATGCCCTTCCAACAGGTAGGCCATGTTTCTCCTCCTATATGTAGCGGGTGCTGACGTAGCTTGGGAAAATTTGCAAAAACATTCAGTCAGAGAGGAAGAGCTCAGGGTAAATTAAATGTAGAAAAGTTAAAAATGCAGATGAAGTTGCAGTAAAAAAAAAAGAAAAAAAGATGATTAGTCAGCATCTTGTGATGCAGGGGTTAGGAGGAGTGAGGAATCTGTAATGGAGCTACATGTGTGTGAGAGAGTCAAAATAGACCTTCTATATTTGTACACCCACATGAATCTATAGGCCATGTGCAGCTATTAGATGCAAGTGATGAGAGACTGTGTGTGTGTGTGTGTTGGAGGGGGAGGGAGCAGCTCAGACCTCGCTGCACCTTTCACCTCCTGGCTGTGTGGAGAGAGGGTCGGGCTGCACGGGGAGAGGAGAGGTGGACAGACATTTGATCTGCTGCTATCTGCTTTTGTGTCCTGGCCGCTGTGTTGTCTGCTTGAACCTCGTGAAAAGCAGCGGCCTAATTAAGCCAACAGCGCGGCACATAAAAGAGATGATGAAAGCGGGGGAATGGAGTGGGCTCTGATGGATATTGGCGTTGAGCTGCACTGGCAGGGATGGGGGCTTGAGGCCTGCATACTGAGAGAGGCTCACTGTAAAAGGTTGAAACAAGCGCACGCAGGCTGTACTGAGATTTTCTTTTTACAATGCAGCATATGCATATAAAACAAGCGAGGGGCTTGTCGTCAGGTTGGGTAAGGTCATGAGTTGAAAAATGAGAGTTGAGTCTTGAGTTTGAAACCTTCACGTTCATGTGACTCCTCCTTACTGTTCTTCAGTATCCACCAGTACGTTGAGAAAGTGTGTATATAAAGATATAACACACGTGTCAAACCTTCACCACCTGTTTGGTTGAAGCTGGATTTGCTCCACGAAATGAATAAAAAATAAGAAAAAAAATCAACTTTCAACAAGTTGACTTTGGTTTTCTGTCAGTGCTTCTGCATTTTTATCAGACGTCAATCCACCGTGAGTGTGGAGGTTATCGGCCACAGCTGCACTTTGTTATCTGACTGTCAGTGAGTGAGATACTGTGTGTGTGTTTGTAGATACTGTTTTGCAGTAGTGTTTTTTTTGTGCGTTTGGATGCCACTGCAGCGCCGCTGAGCAACTATACTATTGTGGTTCAATTTAATTTTCCCTTTTTCATTTAACAACTTCAGCTTAAGTCATTTTCAGTATTTTTAGGCCAAAATGAAAGAGAGCAAAAGCGTAAAAAAAAAATATTTAGTCAAGTTAAAAACTTTGACTTTATATCATTCTATTTTGGTTGGAGAAGAAAGCACGAAATAGTTGAGTTTTCCCCACTTCTTCCTGTGGTGTTTGAAACTCATGAGAAATGGCAACGGGCTCAGCTCTCCTCTTCTGAAGTAAGCGGATGCTTAATTTTCACCTACTTCTTATAAAATAATTGCCAAGAATGTGAAAACTGATATTCTATGCTCCTTATGGTTTCTTTTTTTCCCTTGACTCAGGAATATGTCTGGATAAATATTTATAACTCCAAATATGTGAATATCTTTTTAGTGCAAAATTGTTTATTTATGCAATTGAATACATAATCAGGATAACAAGACTGCATATTTCCAAGGGTATAACGGAGTCCTCAGTCTGAATTAAACAAATCTGTTCTGGGTCCTAGAAAGACTTTGATTCTAGACGATTAAATTGGATGTGGTGTCTGAGAGCAATGTATGATTCATTAACTTTTAGAATAGCTGACATGAAAAAAGGGCTAAAGCGGAGAGTGCAGCCCTTAACTATTTTCTTAGAAAACACACTGTAAGCAACAGCTTTGAGGGGGTAAAAATCTGAGGGGGGATTTAATAGTGTCAGACTGTGAAACCTGAATCCTCAACCCTCTTCACACACACACATTTACTTACTTACACACACACACACATGTCCCGAGGCGCCGACATTGACTTTATATGTTGCTGTTCTGCAGGTCCAAGCTCAGCTCCAGTTGGACGGGGTCGCCCACTCCCACCCCCACCTGCACCCTCACCTGGCTGCTCACGCTCCCTACCTGATGTTCCCGCCCCCTCCCTTCGGACTACCAATCGCATCGCTCGCCGACTCGGCCTCGGCGGCGGCGGCAGTGGCGGCAGCTGCCAAAAGCAACAGCAAGAACTCGAGCATCGCCGACCTGCGACTCAAGGCAA
This sequence comes from Trachurus trachurus, assembly GCF_905171665.1. Lineage (NCBI taxonomy): Eukaryota > Metazoa > Chordata > Actinopteri > Carangiformes > Carangidae > Trachurus > Trachurus trachurus. The sequence continues at coordinate 20,230,611 of NC_139899.1, forward strand.
GAAAACACACCGAAGCTCTGGGACTCTGACCCCACCGGGCTGCCCCTCCGCTCGCCTGATGCCCATAATCGCCTCTCACACAAGACTGAGCCTGTGAAAGGGCCGTGACACTCACAGCTAAAACTAAACTAAACAAAAACACTGAGTGAGAATGAAAGAGAGGAACACATACAGAGAGGGGGGAGAGAAAGTGTGTGTGAGAGAGAAAGGGGGAGAACAGTGGAGGAAGAAAATAAAAAGGAGGGAGCGAGAAAATTGTCACAAAACCAGCTGCCAAAACAAACCACTTGTAGAGAACGGTAATTAAATACCAATGAAATCACCTTTTACTTTTCGCCCCAACAGGCAGGACTTCTGCGGGGCCAGTGGCTCAGTCCACTCCAGGCACAGATCACATCCCAAGGACCGTACAAACACATGTGGATGTCTGTCTGAGGGCCAGGCCGGGGCCCGTCAGACCAGAAGACGTTAGAACAAAGCAAACTGGCCGGCGGCAGCAGCAGGGCCAAAAGCAGAGCCTCACTGACGCTGGCTGCCGCCATGTTGACAATGCAGAGGGGTTGAGCATGGGGGGGGGGGGGGACAGACTCACACAGCACCTCACCGAAGCATTGGGACGGCTCTCACCTTTACATGCCCCCCTTACCCAACCCCTCCCCCTCGGCCCTTGTACCCAATACCCCGCCACCCCTCACTAGAAAAACAAAGAAAAAAAAAAAGAAAAACATTTTTAAAAAAGGCCATATTTGTCTCCAACCACTGTGTTTCCCTGCTGCTGCCAAGTGCATGAGCTCTAATGGAGGACCGTTCTGGGACTGGCCTCCATCCACACCTGACACAAACGCTCAACAACTGTTTTTAACACTGCCATTCAACATGCCCACAGCCCCCACCCCCACCCCTTCCTCCCTCCTCCTCCTCCTCCTCCTCCTCCTCCTTTACACCTTCAGATTGAAAGGGTCTCCATTGCGGTTTGATATCCTTCTTCTTATGGACTCGTGCTAATAACAAAAGCAACAACTCCTGTTTTGTTCGCTGCAGAGGGCAGAGACGTGTTTCTGTGTTGCTGGGCATGTGCCGGCGAGACTTTGGTTCGCACTTCTCCTCCTCCCGGCGTGCTCCCTCTGTCTTTATTTCTTTCTGTTTATTGTGTTGTATCCTGGGTTAAGAAGTGAAGATAGCCTTTGCACTTCAGGTCTTGTATGTGGGTGTTTACAAATGGCACTACAAGCAGATACTACTTTACTAATTAAAAAAAGGGGGAGGGGGGATTTGATATCGTCATGTGATCAGCAAAAAGGACATTATCTTGGATAAAGGGTATAAAATGCGATCTTTTTTCCTTTTCTTTTTCTTTCTTTTTTTTGTAATTCTGAAAATATGAAGAAAGCATCAGTCAAACTGAAATGCAATGGTGTGCAGTTTAAGTGCAATACTGTAAATAGCAAAAAAGTAAAAACAGCTAGCAGTTAATCCTCAACCATAAAGAGACCCAATGATTTTTCTGTTGTTTTCCATGCACTGTTGGAGTGTTGAATTTATTTGCCAAATGCAAACAAGCCAGTTTTTTCTACAGCAGTGTACATTTTGTTGAGTTTGAGAAAAAGTCACTCAGAACCAGGTGCCATACTCCCACCTCGCCTCCTATGTATCCGAGCAGTTTTTGTACACATCAGGTACAGTTGTCACTTGTTGAGAAAGACATGAGCACATTTTTTTGGAAGCTGCAGAAATTAGGGGAATTATAATATTATTATTTTAAAAAAAAGAAAAAAAGAAACTCTCTTCAGTACTCTACACTAAGACTAAAGAAAATCCATTTACTTTTGGATTGTTTTGTTTTTTCTAATTTTTTCTTTGGAAAATGTTCATAATAAAATCCAGAAATCAACATTGTAATCTGAACCAAGCCGTCGTTTACAATGTGATTAGTTTAATTCTGCATGTTATATGTGACATTTCATCCTTACGTTCCCAATAATCCAAACTGTATTTGTTAAACTCCTTCCAGACCAAACACACAACACAACATTTTGGATGGCTTTGGAATTCAGAGATTATTTTGACAACCCTCTCAACACTGCTGTCAGAGCTGCGATACACACATGTAGATGCGTTTCAGCTCTACGTACCTCTAACAGTCTCCAAACAACATCTTCTCTGTCGACAGACCTCCATTTAGAATCGTTTATCTATGTCTCCATTTTAAATTAAACATATGGGTGTTTTATTTATTATTTTGTCTAAAGGTTTATGAAAGATGAAATAGTTGAACTACAAGTGTACATTTTTACATGGCTTTGCATTTATTTTTGTATGTTTTTTTTTTTTTAAGTGTTTTAATTTGAATTAGGAGGTGTGGCTGTAGTGCATTGTTTGCCGAGAAAAAAAAACACAAAAAAAAAATGTAGCGTGTCCGAGTTTACAAACATTTCAGGGATGGTTGAATCGAGTAATACCCCATGGAATTTGTTGTACCCATTAAAATGATTATCATTTCATATGCAAGCATGCCTAAACATGAATCATCGTACAGTTTGTTTTTCCCCTTTTGATTCACAAAATATGAATGTACATCTTGTACAAGTAAACTATCAATAAAGTTATAAATATTTGTACTGATGTTTTAAAACACTTTTACTTGTTAAGCTGCACGGCCCGTGCATGCGAGGATCCTCGTAAATGACTTGTAGAGACAGAAGTAACCACACTTTAAACATGAGAACAACAGTGCAGAGTTAATCCCACGTCTCTGATGTCCTCAGTGATTTCTGTCCCGGTGCAGTCTCTCCGCTCCTCACATCATGTTGCGGCCGATGCTCGACAACTGTCTCAACCTGTGGATCAATATCAATATCTGTCTGCAGTTGACATTCACACAGACTCCATATTAGCCAACCCCGAGCTCATCACATCCAATATGAGCCGCACACCAGCCAGAGAAAATTGAGCTGCTATAAAATCCAGATGCAACCCGAGTCTGGAGCCTCCTGCCGGGCTGCAGCTCTCCGCCCGTGTTCGTCAAAATGACACAGATAGTATTTGTATGGAAAGTGGGGGGCTGCAGCAGCCGTCAAATAGAAGCAAGATGGCTGTAACCGGAGTGGCAAGCCGAGAGGCGAGGAGGGAAAATAGAAGGCAAAAACCCAGAGATTTGTGGGATACTGGATATACAACCTGCTCTTAGAGGATCCTCTCTGCTGCTCCCAACACTGTTTGATTAACTCTGAGCACATGACATGGGAAGATCAAGAGCTGGCGAATGTTTATCAGCATCTACATTTGAGTTCAACCTCCCCACACACACACATACACACACATATCCATGCTGCCTCCACTTGTTCTACCCACACATACTATATTTTACACATCTAAAATGTTTGGCCTCTTTTCTTTTCTTTTTTTTTTTTTCCTCCAAGTGTATTAGCTTCCTCTGGGAGCTTAATTCCAGATGTGTGTACACAAAGTAATTACACCATGTGGTATAGTGGCCTATTGTCTGAACCCCATACAGGAATTAGCCCAAATGGCGTCCTGTTGAGTGCAGTACCCCCTAGAAGGTCGCGGCGCGTTTAATTTGTACCTCGTTGCTCATACATCAAGATTGAGTGATATAGTCGCAGACGGATGGCTCCGTATTTACCCAGTGACCCCTCCGGCTGGGGCCTGCTGGGCCGGGTCTGGAAATAACAGCATCCTTTTATGTGTACTAATAATTAGCAAGGCACACACGGCCATCCATCAACCACCAATGAGCCATGGCTGCTTTGTCAACATGTTGAAGCACATAAAGCTATTTATGTTGGCTGCAAGTAACAAACACACAATAACATATTAATAGAGGAAGAGAGGAGCGTGTGTGTGTGTGTGTGTGTGTGTGTGTGTGTGTGTGTGTAATTTTAGTGGTTGGCTGTGTGTGCTTCCTATAAAATTTACGTCTGGATTTATTGCTGATGATTTTGTTGTCCACTTCTGGGTCTGTCTGGTTTGTAGCTAAGAAACATGCGAGTCCCAGAAGTCTGAGTCTCGCTCGGTGCTGCGCCGCGCTGGGCTTATCAGAGGTCAAGTGCTCAGGGGTCACGTGAAAATAGTTTTTTATCACATTTCATTCTCATAATCCTCTTTGAAATGTCACACACAACTATGATCAGACGGAATGTGAGCTGTCGCGGCCTTAACATAAAGACGGCTGTGGTGTGAAACGACAAAGCTTATAGGCCCAGAGAGGACGAGAAGTCCGTAGCTTTTGTCATATAGTGTATCACAACAACTGGGGGGGAGCTACTTTGCAACAGCGCCGAAAATAACTGTCTGTTTGGTTTAGCTAGGAGTTTTTTTTTGTTTTTTCTCCGTGAACCAACTTTGTGGTCCTTAAATCCCAAGTAAATCCTGTTCCGGCATTTTCAGTTGTAGCTTGAAGTGAAGCCACCCAGAGAAACCTCAGCTGAAAACAATCGAGCTGAAGTGCTGAAGTCACTATGGTCGGCAGCGGATCAAAGGCCGCCTTTCATCCCAGTTTGTTTGGGCTAGACTTGGGTTTGCTTTGTTGGCTAATGCTCATAAATGTATCTGGAGTCATCACCAGTGCAAAACTATATTAAAACTAACAATTTAAGTCTGGGTCAACACTTTGTCTTCTTTTTTCTTTTCTTTTTTTTTCCAGTGGAGGTGGAAAAGTGTCAGGAATTTAAACTTAGAAAATTGGGGATAGAAAAAAAAGGGATGGCGGAGCATTAAGTTCACATTCCGTTCAGCCGTTTATGTTACACTCATTAGCAGTTTATTTTCAGTTCAAGCTTTCAGCTCGTGTTGTTGTAATCCAAGTAAGTTATCTAATAAAAACACAATATTTTCTGTCCTATTGCAGTGTAATGTCCCATCAATTTGGAGTCATTATGCAAAGTATCAGCTCCATCTGTAAATACTGAGCCCAAAAAGTTTGTCTCAAAATAAGTAATAAAAATGTGATTTTAAGAATTATTTAAGTTATATCTTGAACTTGCTTAGGTCTCTCTCTTTTTTTTTATCAACCACCATCATAGTCATTTGTTACATACACACATTGTGATTTATTTTACTTCTCCACCGGGCCGTAGTAACGTGAAAGACAGATGTAGTAAGAGATATGGAGTATGTGCACGGTGGCTGTGTTCAGCTTGTTTTGGTTTGTGTTTCAATCCTCTGGTTAATCTCTGGTCAGAGTGGGTTCCTCTGCTGCCGAGTGTCGTTGCAGCTCCATCCAGTGGGCTCGAAGAATTTTTGACCGGAGCATTATTCCTTCCTTCACTTCTTTTTCTTTTTCTTCTTCTTCTTCTTCTTCTTCTTCTTCTTCTTCTTCTTCTTCTTCTTCTTCTTCTTCTTCTTCTTCTTCTTCTTCTTCTTCTTCCTCTCTCTGCCGGAAGGATCCATTCACAAGATTAAAAGACAGTGTCACATCAGGCAGCCAAGTCAAAGTTTGTTCCCAGTTTAATCACTGTGAAAATAATCACACAGATTCTTGGAAAGTATCTCTTGTCATTACTGGATTTATTCAAGTGGTTTTCATTTTTTGTAGCCACGCTGTCGTGTAATTTAATGTAGTCTGACTAAAACATTCACCTGATGAAATTTCTGGTGTAAAAAGAGGAGTTTTTAACATGTTATAGCAGGAAAAGTACATATTTAAATGATAAAGTTAACATGGCTGAATTCCATTTAGCTGCCTTAGTGTCAGGGTCCTGTTGTTGTGCTTTTCCCATAAATATCTGCTGTTAAAAGACCAATTGAAATCATTAAGAATACATAAATTCATCTGATTTACAATTTGTATTATAATCCACATTCATTTGGATTAACTAAAAAGTCTTTAAAAAAAAGAAAAACTCAATACAAGCAGCAGCAACTATGTGAAATTACAGTGTTCAGACATATTCTCATATTTCCTGCTGTGACTTTTCTCTTTTTAAGTTACAGTAACGTGGTTGTTGATACACTTATGTAGTATTTTTTTTTTTAACTCAACAAATAAATGGCTAATATATAGATATTTCAAAATGGAATCAGATTCTGGTGAAGATGTATTCACAATAACAGGTTTCTCCAAACGAGAACAAACTTTCTGACTGATAAATTATGGACACTCTCTCTATTTTTCTACATCAAGAAAATGAAATTGAGCTAATGTTGATGCAGGCAGCTGAGTTGAAGGTACCTTGACTTTGTTGGACCAGCTTCAGAAAGTGTGATGACATTCGGCATCAGAGTTTCTCCCGCTGACAGTTGTTCGTGTTCATAAACACTCTTTGAACTGCCCACAGTCGCTGAAAACATATGAACTCTATTGTCAAGTGACTTTTCTTTCAAAATAAAACTGCTTCATTTTGAAGAAGAGGGGGGGAAAAATCCTTGAATCCATCCTTGATAAATGATGCATCATTGTTTTCTTTCTATCTTTTTTTCCTCTTTCTGTCTGTTTCTTCTTTGCACTGCTGCACAGTGGGTTGGATGAAAATAAACATTCAGTAGTGGTTTAAAACCATAATTCATCCTGAAATGTCCTCCATTGAAGTGCTGAGTAACAAACACTTCACTTAGAGCTGTTTTCAAAAATATGTTTCTTAAAACGTCAAATCTCTTTACTGGAGTCCTCTTCAAAGCTTTTTTTAATTACACAACTTCAAACCGCTATTTAGACAACAAATTCACTCTGAGAAAATAATCATTGCATATTAATGTGATCAATAATCCCAACCAAACAGCAGTTTTATATCCAGCCGGGCTGCCTGTTTATCTGAGCTGCACTTCAATGCAGACAACACACACCCGGCTGCCATAGAGGGAGCGCATGCAGTCGATACCGGTCGAGAGCAAACATTTTTAGGTTATGTTCTTATTTGCAAAAAAAATTAATCTGAGTGGGAAAGCAAATATGATTAAGTTGAGAAATTGAAACAGATGTCAACAGTAAGTGTTTGTGAACCATCCCAACAGACCATCAGAGTAAATTCCAAGACTATTAGCTTTAGTTAGCTCCGATTGCCAGGAGGTCTCAAATTCACATTCCTCCTCTTAGTGCATGTTCGTCCAGTTGTACAGTGGAGAAGCAGGTGGTCCGCACTGATGTTTTAATGGCATTTGTCACAGTGAGTGGACTGAGAGGAGCGGTGAAGTTCACTATTAAACACTGTTAGCAAGGGAAAATCAAAAGAGGAGAAAACCCGATCTCTTAAGTAAACATATCACGTTAGCTTCCTCCGACAAAAAAAAAAGAAAAAATTGGAAGGGTTTCACTGATGCTGTTCCAGACTTTTTTTTTCTGTATGTATGACTGTGGAGAATAACTTTCCACACCTTTATTTTGCAGCTTACCATCACAATCAGTCAGCTGCGGAGTGGTTTATGCTAATCCGGACTAAGGTGGAGCAAAGGTCACCGAAATGATTCCTTCTTTTCAACACTCTGCTCGGAAATCTTTCAGAGGCTTTTTGTTTTGATGTGGCGCAGCAGAACATCTGTCTGGCAGAGAAGCTGCTCTCATATGTTTCCAAACCCAGAGAAAGAGTCTTTGCACCTTGTTAATTCCACTCCATATCCACCTCCACTGACAGGGAGGCCATGTTGGGCCTGAAGTGTGAGGGGATGTCGTATGATGTGGCAGAATTAACGAATAACAACACTCATACTGTACACAGGTCTGTCTCTTATGGATTGTCCATGATGTAATGTGACATTTGTGAGGCCTGCTTATGAACTATCATCAAAAGTTTTGGAGTTAATCCCTTCCACCAATGTTCTCTCAGCCTTGGTCCAATGTTTACAGCAAATTAGCAATTCATATTTTGGGGGAAACTTCATGCTTCTCAGATTAGATTCTTTATCAATATACAGCAGAAATGTTAACAGTAAAGGATGATGTAGTGTAAACCTCACCACACATGAGACTGAGAATGTGAACCCTCATCTTTGGTGTCATAGTGCTTTGTATGTACACTAAACTCCACACGAGTTGAAAACAACTTACACAATGTAAAAGTGAAGTGTTTGTATCTCATCTCATCTCATCTTATCTCATCTCATCTCATCTCATCTCATGTCAATTTCATCCAACCTCATATCTCATTTCACCTGATTTCATCTTTACTTTTATCTCATTTAATATCATTACTTAGTCTCATCCCATATGTCATTCCACCTAACTATCTGATCTGATCTCATCCCACATACTTTTTTCTAATCATATATTAAATCCATCACATCTCACATCATCTCTTCTCATACCTTGTTCAATCTTTCACCTCATCTCATCTCAATCTGAATTCAACATAACACTGGATTTCATTTTATGCTGTATCTCATGTATCAGCTCATATTATATCATCTCTTCTATTTTAGCATATCAAATCTCATCCCATCACATGTCAAATCTCATTCTGTTATCATCTCATACATCATCTCTTTTAAACTTTTTTAAAACAAATATCTTATTTCATTGCATCTGATTTAATATAATAGTGTATCACATTTAATCTGATTACATTTCTGTTACTCATCTCATCTCATCTCATCTCATCTCATCTCATCTCATCTCATCTCATCTCATCTCATCTCTGTGTTATTGTATGCCCTCGGTAGCTGAGAGGATATTTTAAAAGCAGCAGCCTTAGATTCAGGGCAGTCAGAGAGAAGGTGAACTTTAATGAAAACACAAACAACCCACTGCTGTAATTTGTGCTGGAAACCATGTTTGAGCAATTGGTCCACCTCTGTACTCTGCTCCGTTCAACCTGCAAACAAGGAACACTTGAGGGAAAATAATTATCTGTCATTTTCAGTCTGGGGGTTAAATGCATTTAGATGCAAATGAAAACAACTGCTGGCTTTGGAGGTTTTGCTAATAAAATGGAAAAAATTAAAATATAGTGCAGAAAACATTTTTACCATGAACAAGCCTTTGGGAAGCTAGTGGGCGACTTTGTGCTGAGTTTTGGTTTCTCAAAAAGAGAAGTTGTTGGTGGTGATTTTGTGAGCTAAAAATGAAACAGTCGAGACACAAGTGACATAAAATTCCACCTTTATTTTCCCTCCAACAAAAAACACGAGTCCTCTGGTGCAAATCCACTAAGAGATTTAACTGTGGGTGAAGAGATTAAGCTTTTGAGTCTCTAGTCTAAACCCGTACCTTTTAAAGCCAAAAGGTCAGCTCCGACTGAATGAACGCAGATTTCTGTCTTCAGGGAACATTTGGTTGTAGGAAATATGATTTACATGAAATATGGTCAGTAAATCACAGAGCGCAGTAATGAAAAACCACTGGCTCTTTCAGGACTTCTAATATTTCAAAACCTAACCCGAAAAATAGCCCAAACTGTTTTTAATACTAAACTCATTGCCTTTGCAGCAATTGACAGAAATTACTGAAATCTAAGAAGGCAATAATCAATAATTTTCAGTTATACCTTAACCCCTTAAAGGTAGATAAATATTATCTGTAAGGAGGGCCTCACTCATAGAATCAACTGTATCGCCTTACAGGGTGTGACCTTGTGGGTGAACCATTCCTCCTATAATGTTGAGTGCAGTGTAACCCAAAATACACCAAAATGGTAAGTAAGCATTTTTATCAAGGGGCCGTACAAAAATCATTGAGGTGGGTGGAGGGGGGTGAGTATTGTGTTTCACTTTTTTTCAATATTTTCTTTGGGAATCCCCTCAAAATTTTTAAAAATATATATGACTCTGTTGACACTAATTCCCTGGCTATTAAACGTTCAAAGAGTTTTTAACATGGTGCTATTTATGGGGTACTAATTTTCACACAGCCAACAAACCACAGGTGAAATTTGCAATTATCAAAATTATGGAAAACAACTTGTCTAACAACAAATTCATTGACCTTTGAAGATTTACTTACAGTTGACTTTACATGGTACAGTAAAATGCACATTTATGACATACAGTATGCATCAACATTCATATGTACTGAAAACAAATCTCATTAGGGAGGAATGAGTTTAACTTTGGGGTGAGAAAATGTTTTACCAATGTTTATGCACTCCCTAACTAAAAAATAAAATGGGGGGAACCGCCCCCAAAAAACAAGCTAATTACCTATTTTCTGGCCCTTCCCATCCTTGCAACCATACACTCCCTAAATTAGTGTGAAAAAAAATTAAATGTTTTACTTAATGAAGAAATAGCCATTGTTATTTTATACATTTTGGTTGAAAAATGCTTTTTTTTTCAACAATTCATCATGTTCAACAACAAAATGAGGGCAACTGGTAATGCAACTGGTACAATAAGCCAACACAATGTGTAGCAAATTAATCAGGCTTGGCCCAGGGCACGCTGTGGAAAAATGATCTCATTTGACCAGACGGGTCGGGGCTTCTCTCTAATCATATCACAGTACAACACAATGACTCCTCATCTTTGTTGTGGTCATTAAGAAAATAAAAACAGCAACTTCACTGTCAGATTTTGAACAAGTATGAACACCGCTTCATAAATGGAGCTGCTGCTTTAGTGTTTGTTTAACAACCAATTCATATATTTCATGATTATGAATTATGCAAATGTTGCCTCGTAATAGAAAACAGATGGATGGTGGAATTAACTTGGACAGTTTGCACTCGGATAATGATTTTATGCAAATGGAGGTACATTGAGATGTATATTTACAAAACTGACAATACAACGCTGGAATCAGACCGATTGAAATGCAAATAGCAAACCGGTTGATCCATGTGATGATCTTTGGTTTCATATGCATGTTGGAATGCTCTCGCATAATTAAAAGTTAAATACTAATCTACTGTTTTGATATTAAAAATCAATACAGATATGTTTCAGTTTAACAGTGCGGTGCATGTATATACCACACCGCATGTATCACACACTTCTACGTGACTTTATGACCTTACGGATGAATCAGAGGCTTTAACTCACTGCTATACTCTCATCTTCAGTCTGCTACTGTGGCATTATCTGATAAACATGAATATAAATGGGACAAAATGCATTCAATAAAACTAAGCAATCCCCCTGACAGTCCACTGGGGTCATCACCAGCCATGTAAAACAACAATATGTCATATACACACATCTGACCTCTGAACCTGTAAGGATTTTTACTGGCAAAGAGCAATGCCTCCAGGGGGGCACCCAGTCTTGGAGCACATACTCTCTGCACAATGGGTTACTTATGGTTCTCCCTTAAGGTGAAGAAGAGGAGAATATTTCATACGTTAAAGGCAAATGGGTCTATAAACTGCCTGAGGGAACGCTAGCTTTCCTGATTGCTACTCATCTCACTGTTTCCCAAATGTTTTATGCTCCTCTGACTGGTAATCAATAGCTACACATGCAGCCTCTCAGCCAGCACTGGTCTTTTATAGTTCGCCCAAGGAGTAGTTGTCAGTCAATGGCCGTCTTATAAATAGACCGAGGCTGCATGTGGACAGATGGATGCTTTCCTTGTCAATTGTGAAAAGCCATAGTCCAGATCTCTCTGCATTTTCCACACAAGAGCCTGTTGTAGTGTGGATATTTAATAGTGCTAACCCTTCCTTTAAATACGTTGCTCTAATAAATGTTTATTAATTGTGACTTATAGTGGTTAATAAGTCAGATCACTTAATATATAAACAAAGATTTGGTTGTCAGATTGTAAAAAAAAAGAAAAGAAAAAGACTCATGGCTCATCGTCATCAGTTTTACAGGGGTTTTAAATGCTAATAAGTTGATAATAGGTGGATTTTGGTTTGGATTCTTTGCAGCCATTTTCCATAAGTTGTGTGGTCAGAGTGGTCTTTCGTTTAAAAGACAATGCAAGTATGTCGGAGAGAGAGAGAGACATCATTCACAGGATCATTTTCATAACCAAACCGAACACTTAATAGCATAATCGCTACCTTGTTCACATTTTTGTTCCCTGTGCAGCTTTCTTGGAAGAAGCAATAAAAAATGTCTCAGTTATATGAATTTGGTCTTTTTAAAATATGTTTTTATTGTTAAACGAATTCTTTCTGTTTGAGACACAAAAGCTTGAGCTTAAAGGAAAGGTTTGCAATTTCTCAGGTTACTATATTATCACTGAAACAGTGTGAACATAAAAAAACGTAAGGGAGGGGTTGTATACAGTGACAGGTTTCTCACTGACCATATGAGGACCTGGTAATTGTGAGGACATGAAACACTGACCTTTAATTACTTACTTTAAAAATCTTTTAATTTGTGTTCATGACTTCTCATTAAAGAATTAGAAAATGATCAATTAAACAATAATGGAAACCTCTTTATAAATAAAACCACGTTATAAAGCTGTGCTAATAAAGCCCTTATTCTATTGGCATGTTACATTACCACTGCAGTGTTTAACATAAACCCATGCTTGTCAGCTTTGAAACAACCTACTCTCTAGGTGTTTACAGGCATTTCTATGGACACCCAATGATTCCAGACACGGCGGTGATGATTATCTACCAGTGAAAGATACATCAGTAAATCCAGCAAGGCTGCTGTTTGCTTTGAAGAGGAACAGAGTACCTAATTACCCTTATTTACAGGACGCTCCTGAGTAAAGCATCATATCATCTCGCTGTGACAAATTCACTTGCCTAATAAATATGATCATTAGGACTTTCACTTCTCCAGCTACGCCTCATGGATATTACTGATTTGTGCTTTCAATCAGACACACACAAAAATACATCTTTGAAGTAAAGGGCAGAGAACCCTATCGAGAGTTATTATGGATGTGTTGGAGGAATTTATAGAGTGTTATTGACGTCTGCAAACCCACAGGGATGACACACACACACACACACATACACATACACATACACACAACACATAGCTTACACAGAGAAACACAAAAATGACTGCACCGTCACAATTGTCTTTAGAAAGAAGTAAGAGTGTTTTATTTTTGCCAGGCTGAGCTTGATAACTGTTTCTATCTGCACAGCAAATAAACGTTGCAGGTACATTATGTAGGGCACGCTGATGAAAAAGAATCGGCCCTGTTAAGTTACTGTACTGTCTGTCCCTACAGGCATGCTTATGCTATATTGATGAGCAAATTAACAGGGCTGGATTTGACTAGAGAGGCTTCTATTAGATGAAGCCATGAAAGATGAATTCAATTGTGATTTGAATAGCACAACCCACCGCAGATGACTTTCAATGGGAGGCAGGAAAATTGGCTTGTGCTAAATTGAGTTGTGCTTGTTATGATGAATGCTCAGCAGCGCGTGAGCTGGGATTGACTTCATCATCACAAGCCAGCGCTTCCACAGAAACTCAGAAAAAAAACATATGTATGTATGTATATATATAACCTCTCTGTGGAAACACAACCCTTTCAATCAAATGCCTGTTTGTCCGTAATCCTGCTTTGAATTCTTTGACTGAACCAGTGTAGTTTGGATGCTAAACTTGATAGCCTTTTCCTCCTCTCTGCTGTTATTCTGAGACCCAATTAGACGTACATATCCCACACAACACTGCGGTTGGAGGCCAGAGTGCGTCTGTTTGTCCGAAGGGAAGAGGCGTGGGAGAAACACACAGTGGTTTTTTGCCCGCCAACACGCTGAACCGGGCATGGTGCATATCAATACAAGCAGTAACTAATAACACTGGCTGCAGGTATGTCTCCCAACATCAGAGGGAGATGAGTGCAAAGGTTGTTTCATCTTTTATAGATCCTGTTTGAAACCAGAAATTGCCTCAAAGAAAGACCTAGTGAACAACCAAAGTCACAGTGTGCGTGCGTTTGTTCATGTTTATGTGTATATAAATGATGTATGTGTACATTGTGTGTGTTTACTGTGCCCCAGCAGTGTAACTTGGCTGTTTGCAACAATCTTGCCTCGTCTTTGAAATTGTTTATGCAGGGCCCAGATCCCTACGGTCGGATAAGCACGGGGCTGTAGAGTTCCCTGCGGAGGTCAAGCTGCCCCCGCCCCCCCTCCCATCATTTGCGATTGCCCTCTGCGATAGCACCCAGCAGGCCTGAGAACACAGGCCTAATGTTCTGGATGGATGGTGTCATGAAAGAAGACAATTATGAGGCAGTGAGCGAGGTCTCCCAGGGTTATGGTTTTAGTCAGATTATTTATTTTATGTAGTTTTTGAAGCAGGAGCTTTAAAGTTTAACAGCCGTAGGGTTCCTTTGCATTTTTTTTCCTTTATCCCTGGCTCTGTGTATTTGTGCGAGGTTGTATTGCTGGGAATAAGGTTTTTGATGATCTAATTGGCTATTATTGGATGTTTTCAGGCAATAACATTGTTTTTTTTTTGTTTTGTTTTGTTTTAAGGTGTAGTTTGTGTGATATTGAATCGACTTCACGCAAACCCTTTCCTACACCCTTCAGCATGTTGGCCACAGCAGCTGCTGCATACATACACCAGAGGGATAGAGATGGAGAGATAGAGTTAGCAAAGAGGAGGATGTGCTGCCAAGAATTACAAGTTTTTCCTCACAAGAAAGTATTTCTTCCTAATAGTGCATCCTGCACAATGTCAACCAGGACTAAATGTCAAGATGACAAAAGAATATGGTCCAACAAGAGTGTAAATATGCAAAGACAGAGAGGGAGATTAGATAGATCTCAGAGGTGTAATTAGAAGTTATAGAAGAAGGCTCCTGTGTAGTTATGACTAGGAGCTCCTTGTTTTGTTTTGTTTAAGCCACCAAACAGTTAAGATTAAAGGTCTGACTGGCTACACGCTAGATGAGTTTAGGTCTGATTTGCCCCCACAAGGACCGTGATTGGAGGCTCGTAGCAATGACATTTATTTGTCCAAATGATTCTCTCGCGTATTGTTTGACAGGTTTGATATTTATGATTGTGTGAATGAAATATCCACAGTAACCAGTGAGGGTAAGACCAGGAAGCATCACCAACCAGATGTTGTGGACTTTTATAAACATGGCAGCTGTGCCTACTGTCCCCTCACCCATACTCTTTTTTCTCTTTCTGTTTTTTGCTGCATAAAGGAGCGCAGGCCAGGACAGCCGGCTGAGGTCATTGATTGTCCTCCTTATTTGTTTTTGTTCTGAAGTCATGGTTGATCAGGTGAGTTTCTGTGACATCTCATGTCTTGGGAATCGACACTGTGAAATTGTGACTACAAATAGTAGAACAGGTATATGTGGTCCCTTGGTCTGGAAGAATCTAGTCTAGTGTGAGCGTTCAGACATTTAAAGTGGTTTGGTTGAATCTGTCTGTTGTCTGTGATCTCCCACGTTTTTAAAATGGGTTCAGATTTGAAAATCTTCTGGCTTGTAGCAGCGTAACTTGGGAAATATGTGAGTGTTCATGAGGATGGTAAGTTGGCGTGGTTACAATTCAGCTTTGGGACAGGTCAATAATCTTCTCAAGTCAGGTTCTTTATGGAGGAGATGCTATGAATCTCTCCACCTCCAGTTCAACGAGCCTTTCCTGAACACCATCAAACTGTCTGGTGCCAGAGCAAATGACCAGTGATGTTTATCTTTAACTTTTTCTTTCTCAACACTGATCATATTTACCTGTTAACTGATTGATTATCACTTGATCAATCTATCTAAACTGTAAATATGTAATGGAGCCAATCATGCTTCACAAAGAGCTGTTGTTTAAGAATCCAATCTTTCCCTCTCTCTCAGACATTTTTTTTCTGTCCCATTCTGTGAAATCAGGTAGCGAACAGATCCTTTTGTTACAAAATGTCGTCTCTGCAGGGGTGTCTGTGCCTTGTGTGTTTTTCATACAGAGACAAAGAGCAAGCTTTGAGTGTGTGTTTGTTCGCGCCTTGTGGCACGCTCCAGGCCATGAGCTAAACTGCTGGGTGCCACAGAGTAGCACAAGCTGCGTCGGGTGGTTCCACTGCACTAATCACAGTGGTGTATATCTCTGTATAATTACACAGTACATGCTCAACAGTATTTATTACTGATGAGCTTAAATATGTGGAGATGAGATTGCCACATCATTTCATCGACGATTCACGGGCTGATTTCTTACACAAGCTGCAGTAGAGTGCCACATTATCAGCGTCTCCTTATGCATGGCCAGTAATACTACTTCCTGTGCAATCAGCCTCACTACTTTCCCAGAGAGCGGCCCCACGTCTCCTGCAATTACATCCTCCCTCTGTAATCTGTACTTCCACCCAAATGAGACCGGCCTGAGTAATTTGCGTGAAGATTCGCCAAATTAAGAAATATAATGGGCGAGAATCCGGCCCGGTTCTCCTGGTTTATTGAATACAGCAGCGCCAAAAGCGATGCTCTCTTTGTGCCCTATTGTATCTTGTGGGTAATCACATTCACCGAGTCCCCAACCCCTGTGAGCCCGAGCTTCTCCCAAATGGAAAACAAAGGCGGTCATGACAATCTGTAATATTAATCTGATTGGGTTAACAGTGTCTCAGGGCTCCTCCACCCTGACTCCTCAACTACCTGTGGCTGTGTTTTAATCTGATTGCACTAATAGCATATTCAGAATCAAGACCTTGCCACCTTCCCCCACTGTTACACATAACTTCTAATAGAACATCCTGTATTTCACATGAACACTCACAAATTTGTAAATAATTACTATCACATGGGGGGAAAATAATAGGTGGCCCCAATTCAAATTCACTAGCTCGAGGCAGTGTGGTAATCATGGAGGAGCGGGAGAACAGGGGGTATGGGGGGTAAGGAGAGAGAGGACGGTATAATCACATTGTATAACAACCACAGAGTCTGACAGTTTGATAAGAAAAAGAGTTCAGAGTGAATAATGAGAAACTTTGTACATAGTACTTATGACTTTATGTGCTACATCATTTGTCACTAACAACTGTGTGTTCTTGTTTAAAACGCCTGTTACCCGTAGTTGAAACGAACTTGGCACAATCTAATGGATTTATTGTTCATTTATGGACGGCTCCTTACAAATGGACGGGTATATTTCAGTCGCTACAGCCCCGCATTTGTTACTTAAAAGCAAACAACACATGCATTCTGGGAAGTTGGTGATGGATTGGATGTGTTATCTGCCTATTAGCACAACAGCCCATTACCAATGTGCCCAGGTTACTGCGCTAGCTGTAAAGCAATAAAGGCAAGCCTGATTCCAGCCACCGCTGAGTAGGAGTTCAGTGGCTGCCTGCGTCCTATCACTTTCAAATGAGCACCACAAATCACTTCAGCGGGATGCCTGCACCACTAGTATGGCCATCAGCATATGAAAATATGTATAGGAGACCATCCAATTTACTGCCAGCAGACAGAGGGAGGAAACCCGCAGCGTGCTGAGTGATTGTTAGATAGATGGTTTCTCTGCATACATGAGGTGTGTGTGTGTGTATATATGTACTGTATGTGTGTGTGTCTCTGTGCGCTTGTCTTGTTCTGCAGATGTTAATAACAGCAGAGGAACACGTGATTGCATGTTTTCTATGTAAACAACATTTTCAAGATTGCCAGAAAAACTGGCAGCATTTGTTGCATTAATAAGCAAATCAGTTTCTCTGTGGGGAAAAAAAAATCACAGTATAACAAGACAAGCAGGGGAAGATGTCTGTTGGGCTTGTTCAGTGTCTGCGTTCGTCGTGTTTGTGTGTGTTTATGTGTCTGTGGAAACATGCTTGTCCGCTTGTGATCATGTGTGCATCTGTGTGTGTGTGTGTGTGTGTGTGTGTGTGTGTGTGTGTGTGTGTGTGTGTGTGTGTGTGTGTGTGTGTGTGTGTGTGTGTGTGTGTGTGTGTGTGTGTGTGTGTGTGTGTGTGTGTGTGTGCAGCTCATATTTTGTACAAACCAGTCCAATTGTCACAAGGGTGTTTTGTGTGCACTTTGTTCTCCACACTGATCCTGTCCCTGGCAGAAAATAATTACGGTCTGTTTGTGAGCTGCTGCGACGGTGGAAGGACAACACAGAAACCGGCCTCATTTTACTGCTTCAGAGGACGTCACGTCGCCCAGGAAGAGAGGAGGAGAGAGAAAGGGGGGTGGTGGGGGGGAGAGACAATAGCAGGAGAGAGATGAGACCATTAGATGGGAATGCTAATTACTCCATCTCATATTGCACATCTGTCAAACCACCCACTTCTCATATGTTGTGTGCTTAATGCAGACTTCACATGTGGGCACAGGTGCATTGCATCCCATAGTTTCTTGTTCCGAGCAGCTGGAACAATAATACGATTTGTCCAAACTCATGAAAAAACAAGAAATGAGGGGCTCATTTTTTTGGTAGACGAAAACAGCAGAGAGAGAGAGAGAGAGAGAGAAAAAAAAAAGTGGTAATAGCAAGCAAAGCACTCACTGATTTCAAGATAAATCAGACAACACAGTGGTGGAGACAATGCTGCCTCTTCTATAAAGATTTATGACACACATGCTCACACACCCACACCCACAGACAGTGTCGATCCCCCTCTCGATCACTCAACACCAGAATTTACATACTGTACACTCAGACATGCATACACACTCATTAGGAGAGGGGGCTTGCGCACGGTGCATGCTAGAAGATAGTAGATGATACCCACCTTCTTGACAAGAGATCTGAGAGAGATCCCTGTGTAAGAGAAAACAGCGTTGAAGGCTCCTAATATCTTTGATAGCATCGTTATGGTAATGATCATACATAATGTAAAATTCATGAAGTGTACCTTGCATTTGAGGATTGCCAATACCTGTTCTGTCGGCGAGAGGGAGGATACAGAAAATATGTTACAGAAGTCGTGCATGCAGATGTTGTTATGCTTTGCCCTAATTGTTTTTCGACAGTTAAGTGCAGCTAAATGACTTTCATGTGTTGGCATGTATACACGGGGAGGGAATTGCTTCTTACCTTTGCTTTCAGCTGTTTGGCAGAGTGCTCGTTGGAACAAAACATTGCCCTCCTAATTATTCCAACCATTAGACCTGTTAATTTGCCCAGTCAAACAACCCAGACAGACATTGTGTAAAAATATCAACAACAGGAATATTGTGTTTTCCCAGTGAACATCTAAGCTCAGCAATAACAGAGGAAAAATGCAAAACAATCTGAAGGGGTCTGCGGCGGAAACCTGGCCCGTCCTGTCACTTCAAAAAGTCTCAGCATCAACCTGTCCATCATTGACAGTTATGAGTTTGGACTCTCTCTCTCTGATAGTCTGTGTAGGCATGTATACGTGTGTGTGTGTGTGTGTGTACATGTGTGTGTGTGTGTGTCTAAGATCTCTAAGGAGTGTCTTTCAAACAAATTTCCATTGAGCACTCATCAGTAGGAGGTCCAGGTCCATTGGAGATGGCATAGTCACTCTGAAATCACACAGCTAACCAGGACTGTCAGCCAATCAGGATGTTTTTGATTTTTTATGAAATTCACGCTCAGTTCAGATTAACCTGGACTCCGACACACACATCAGAATGGAGTGTGATTAGATGGCTGGTGTATGTTCACATCTGGGGAACAATTAGCCCGGATGCACGGCCAAGCTGGAGTGAACAGAAGTGACAGTGTTGTCAGGTTTGACAAGTGACTTGAGTAGTTCCAAATTTAGAGCCATTGAAGTTACACGAGGGTGAAATCGGGTCAAAGACGTGCACAGTGAAAAGGGGTCACTTTGTCTTGGGAACCACTGTCACCTCACAGACAGGAATGTGCTAAAGAATCAGAACAAATGTAAATGTGAAATTTGTTCTTGTTTGGACACTGAAGATGTTAAAGAAAACTCCTGCTGAATGCTGGGCTGGACAGAATTCAATCAGATGGTGTTGAAGGAAAACGTGCAACATTCAAGACAATATTTGGTTTATTTCTGGATGCGGCTGGATTCAGTCTAGACTAAATGACAGTAGTGCACTTGTTGGTTTTATAAGTGGCACTCCTGCAGTAGTGTACAGCGCATTTGACACTATAGCAAACTCCTTAAATCCATGAGAGACCTGGACCGTAGTGGACACTCGCAGATCCTGGCTGTCTAAATAATCCTGAGGAACATAATCTCTTAGTCCTCAAGGATTCTGACCTAATATATATGTATTGGAAAAGGCTATGATTATCGATTATGAAAATATTAGGTGAAAAGCAATTCTCTTGTGCTCATTCTCTTATTCTAAAGGAGGAAACTAAAAATCAAAAACTGCTTTCTGATTAGACATCCACACTATTTATCAATAAAGGGTAATTCTTATTATTGATTGCTGTAATCAAAGGAAGGATAGAGGTCAATGGCATGGACACACCCTTAATCTATCACTTACAGCGCAGGTTCACACTTTTGACAGTAATCACAGAGCTACAGTTACGTCATGTGACTACTATCTTGGCACCATGTGCACTGGTGGCTACCAGGTAAAGTGTCCAACAGAAATTATATTGTTTCTGTTGTATACACTGATTTGATGGATACTGCTTTGAAGAATGACTGCTTGTTATCAAAGCTATTGTCTGAAAATAAAAGGAAATCATTTCCCGGCAGAAAGTGGACACTGGTGAATTGCCAATGATGAAATGACAAGGATGTCTGTCAATTGGATGTTTGATGCCGGCTCGAACTGAATGAGAGGCCGTGAGTGGTGGAAAGCAAACACTCTTTGAAGTGCATTATTTCATGACATGTTGTATTCATTGGTGGATGTGAGGTAGCGGATTAATGAAAGATGAAAAAATGTCAGTATTTTCCTTCAAGCACATCCAAATAAATGATCAACAATAAGAATTAAAATATGTGACTCCGACACCCTACTTCTGTCCACTATTTCTGAAAAAGTAGAATTAAGGCTGCTCTAAATAAGATGTTTTTACCAATAATGACAATACACACGAGGGGACAAATTAACAGATACTTATCACCCAAATCTGCAGCTCCCTTTAGATACAAAAGCCTCTTTAGTGTCTTTAAGCTCATTGTTTTGGTTACAGAGCCTGTCATTTAGTATTAGTTCATTTTTACCACTTACATTGTTTTTTTTAGAGGCAGAAAAGACTACATAAGACACAATGACAAGCAAAAGCTACAATTAACTCTGAATGAACTATATATTCAGAGCTAGAGACTAGCTGTTGAAGAATTACTTGCAGGTGGAGACCAAAAATAGAGCTAAAAGGAGGGATGTTATAAAGTGGAGATTATGATGACAAAACAAAGAATAATTACTTGCTCACCAGCCCACGGCAAAAAGTTAAGGAGAATAAATATGCGTAAAGTTGTAAAAATGGGAGTTTGGTTTCAATCTTCTCATCTTATGCTTAGCTACAGAGGAAATATGTTCAATTCCCAAAATGTCAAACTGTTGCTTTGTATTAATCTCATTTTGTAAAGTTTTCATTTTCTGGGTTTAAATTTCAACTTTGCATAAAGTCGCGGCTCCTTCTCTCTACAACTCTTGTTTTCTCCCTTGTCCCTCCCCTCCTCTGTGATCATTTTGACCTGGTGGGGTCTAAGTGTGTCTGCTCCCACACCTGTACACCATTTTGCCCTCACAGTTCCCACTCTGGAAACATGTTGACTGACAGCTGCACTTCAAAGATCTGCTCGCTCTCCCGCTTTCATGGTTATCATCTGTTATGGGAGTTGCATGGTAAAGAGAGGGAGAGGGAGAGGGAGAGAGGGAGAGTCTCAGGCAGCCGGTTCTGTTGTGGGGCCAATTTGGATGATTGGCCTTGAAATGCAAGCTGAAACGGGCTTCCCTGTGTTCCTTTAAAGTGACCCGTGCCCGGCAGTGTAATGTAAAATTATCCTCGCTGTGTTTGTGTTGTGTCAGATGTGGTGACTGGCAGAAACTGTTAGTAATTGTCTAAGTGCTCCGGTGTGTCAAAGCTGTCCGTCACTCATCCCAGCCCCCTCCTCTTCAGCTCTGCTTCTTCAGCTTCTCATAATATTTTCACTGAACTGCAGAGGACAAACTACTTTCAGTGATGGAGTTGTCACTTTGGTGCTTTTGCTAGGAAAAATATTTTACCTTGGGAAGAACACACAACCAGCTGACATGTGTTCCTGCTTTTTGGCAGAGAGAAAATGAGAGAGGCATACTTGTTCTTTCTTTTGTTCTTTGATACTTTTACAAATTCAAGACTATGAGCTTTTCTTGTCATAACTCATTGAAGTCGAAGCTAACCTGAATGTGACATTATGAAAATACATTCCTGACTAAATCAACTCTAAAAGAATGGACACGCGTACATACTCTCTTATGTATACACTTAAAATGGAAACTATTGACTGAATACCTGAAAAGTACAGAATCATGAAAAGAAGTTTCATACAGTTTGGTTTCTTTGTTTGGGAAATAATTGAAGAAATATATATTAACACATCACCAGCACACACACACACACACACACACACACACACACACACACACACACACACACACACACACACACACACACACACACACACACACACACACACACACACACACACACATGTAGCCTACACAACACATAAAGACTCTGCAGTGTGAAAACACGGACCTCAGGTGTATCTAATTAAGTCCATGAAGTGTAAATTGCTGTGGTTATTAAGATTCCTGTAATCAAGGGTTTATTTAGGGAGACAGACTGGGTTTATTTTAAAGCTGTTATATGTGCTGGTGAAGTTTTGCGCACATGCAGCAGCTCCTCCTTCTTTTTTCCATGTGATTGCAGAAGATTATGTTGCATGTTGTTCCAAACTGGAAGCAATGGTGCTTTTTTTCACACTGCAGTGTCACATTATATGAAAAGGAAAGCCAGCATGGAGTTATTCTTCTGCATTTGACTTAAAAAAAAAAAAAAAAAAATCTCACATGTTTCTATCTCTATCAGTAGCTGTGTTTTAATTAGTTGAATCAATGATATCTGTGATAATATTCATACTAAACTCTGTGATAAGTGTGTTGAAATAAATTTGCTGCAGCTTTGTCAACTTTTCACAGTTCTGCACACTACATTAGACCAGTGTTTTTGTGTTTTGAATGAACCTGTAAGACTTTCTTGAAGTTGTCAGCCAGTGCAATAGTCATTGGCTGAATACTGATGTCAGCAGAATACTTGATTCATTACAAGTATCCATTCAGGATATGCATGCATACAACTTAAAATGGTTATTTGACGTTGGATTACACGTCCAAGTCAAACAGTGCAACTTGTTCTTGTGGCACAACAATGCAGAATGGACTAACGTGTCACAATAGATTGTGTATTGTAATCTGAGGTTCGGTTGTGCAGTTGCAGTAATGATCAGTTACTACGTCATTATGGGTTTCATTTGTTTGAGGTGTGAGCCGGATGGAAGTGGTGGTGAAGTGGGAGAAGAGAGAAAATGCAGCTACATATCTACATGTGTCAACAAGGATGATCTTAGTTGTTTCTATAGTCAGTAAATATCTTCAAATGGATCTTTAGTTGCCATCATTTTCTATTTCTGTGTTAAATTCATACAGAGGATATGATGTGTGGGTGTGGGAGCTTTGAAGAAACATGGGCTGAGTAATGAAAGCAATATGAGTAATTTAATTACTGTTGGTGTTGAGTGATGTGTAACAGAGTATAATTACTTTATCAATATCAACTGAGTGATTGATTACATTTTTCAACATGCTTTTTTACACATCTGAGTGCCTGTGTGTGAAATGTTGTTTTATTTATTCCAAACAGACCTGCGCGAATCTTGAATTAATATAATTGTGTGATATTATTCAGAACTTAAGAAGTGAATGTTTAACTGTGTGAAATGTTGGAATTTGTTGTCCAGTTTATTGCCTCCCAGTGTCGACAAAAACACTGACACAATTTTTTCAGATTTGTGCTTTAACATGTGGCGTGCATTTTTCTTGCAGGCTGCTGCAGAGCTGCAGGACAGCCGTGAAGTCACAGTGTGTTAACTCCCCCTCCTCCCTACTCCTTCCTGTCCAAACACACCTACTCTGCCTTCCTCTGGGGAGGAGAAAAATCATTCGTTATTTTAATGGGTGTCAAATATGTTTTCCAAATCTACTAAAAGGTTATCGTTGTTACACGCGGACAAGTGCTTATATCTGAATCAATGTTAACTTTGTTACCAGGGAAATTTACTGCCTTCCCCGGCCGACCACGGTGCACAAACTTAATCGGCATGTTTTCACAAAGTGCAACTTGAGGGTGATTTATAAGGCCGAGGTGACTGACTGCTCTTTGATAGAGCAGCGGGGGAAAAAACACATATCCGAGAGGTGCGACGAAGGCATAAATAACAGCCTCTGTACTTTCATTTGAATGTCTGACACATGAAGATTATGTATTGTTAGTGTTAGTAGCAGGGGGGGGGGTCGGGGGCAAATGTGGTAATATGAATGAATGACACATGACTCCTCTTGCAGACAACCTCTGGTGGGTTTACTCAGCCGGGAACTTCCACCTCAGACCACATCCTACATCCTGGTCCCTCTCCTCACCTGACACTGCATGGATCTTGTCCTCCTAACAATTATCACCCTGTGGGCAAGAAAAAGAAAAAGAAAAGTCATTTGTGGAAAAATTGTGAGAGAAAGAAAAGGAGAAAAGGCAGAAAGAAAGAAAGAACGAGATCACCGCTGTTACTCCAGTGCCTCGGCGTCACTATTTGTCTTGGGCAAGTTAGCTTTATCTAATAAAGTGTCTTTGTATTAAGATGGATACTTCAAACGCTCTTTTGTCTCTATAATCACAGAGGAGGGAGGCAGAACTCACACATTCCTCGCTCAATTTATTATTAATAAGTACATCAGTGGGAGAAAGATATCCTGGGGACCAAAACACCCACAGAGCGCAACATTCATCAAACGTAAACGAATATCACAATACACAGGATACAGAGGCTCCAATAACAGATAATTGATGAGAAAGGACTTTGGGTGCACTGGATCACTGTTGATGGTTATCATTATATAACATCATTTCATAGTTTACACCAAAATGATGAACTGTTTGTTGAAGGGGAACATTTTTTTTTTTTTTTTGCTGCCTTCTGTGAGCAATTAAAGCGGTCTGTTTGCAGGAGTGGGGTCAGTGCCTGATTAAGCTGTGGTTAGTGGCATGACTGCGTCCACTCAATACTTATGTTTCCTCACAAGACCTTAATCTATTGCAACCGCAGCAATTACCCTTCTGACAGGATAACAAAACACAAACACAAACAACAAGATCAGATCCAAGGCTTTTTTTTCTGTTAATAATAACCTCTTCATCTTCTGCAGGATGAGGCTTTGAATCTTGTTTTCTTTTCAAGCCGCTGAATAAAAATCTCACTTGTAATTTGATGAAAGATACAAAATAAAACTGAAAAACTCAGATGTGTAAAGATAATTTGGTCCCCGCTCTGATTTGTAAGTGATAATGAGGCTCTATCCTGCAGGACCCTGACAACAGGAAAGCACTATTTCAGATGACAGATGGGAGCGACTGTGTGACTGTCGTAATAGGCCACTCCCCCACTCTGCTGCACAACCTGTGCTTCGGTGTTGGGTTTCCGACAGCCAGTAGCAGCACTGATGCATGTAGCTATAGGACCCATGTCTGAGGGCAGGAATTCAATCAATAAAGCTCACCCCTTGACAAGACATACCGTGTTACAGCAGAGACAGTGGGACAGAGAGAGGCCGAACCATCTGTTCCTTTCTTTACCGTGCTCCCTCTGTCACATGTCAATCTGTGCTGCTAATGTCCAATATATTGGGTTATCATTCATATACTTTAAACCACCTTCGCCGGCTTTATGTAATGAAGCTGTAACTCAATTGGCTTTGGTTTACCTTCCCCCTCCCCGATGCCTGCTCTCCAATCGTCTTGCATCTGTCTCCTTCACCCCCTCAGGGACCGGTGCGTCACCATGGAGCCATTGTCACTTTCCAGGTGATACAACATCACAATAGCACTTCATTAACAACCTGCAGCGCAAGGATCATCAGAAAAGCAAACGTCGGATTATTTTATTTGATTAGGGTTTGTTGTCTCACCTCTCTCTCTCTCTCGTTTCATTGCGACGTCCTCCTCCAAATCTGGGTTTAAGTTCCAACAAGTCAAGGAGATGTGCGAGCAAATTGGTGGCAGGTGGAGGATTAAAAAGAAAAACAGAGGATTCAAAGTCGAGTTTGGTGATTCGACCTGTAGGGCCTCTGAGGACACTCGTTCTTGAAGAGCCTCTACACAATCAACGCTGCTTTTGAAGTGAATACAGTAATGATTTGCTTGACAACCTTCCAGTGCCTCAGACTGAACCCACCCACATAATGAGAGCATCATTAGTCACATCCCTACATGATTTGTTGAAGCCTCACAAGTCAGGAGGTGTTGCTGATCTTGTTATTTTTTTTTATTTTCTTTTAAAAAAATCCTATTTTTGACTAAAATGATATTACCTACAAGGGGGATGTCACACCTTTTTCTAGGGGCTGTGAGTAGTTTTTTGACATTTCTAAAGTTGTTACATTCGGGAGAAAATGCTGCAAGTGAGGAGCGTGAGCCCCGGTTTATGAGCCGAACAGCAGACTCTATAATAATTCTGCACATGAAGGATGTTTTTGAAACCCAATCTGTTATGAAACATGTAACTACAAAAGAATTTAGAGCAACATTTTGACCTGAATGGCGTCCAGTGGACTTTCATCTTCCTCAGTCCACACAACCCCAGTGTCTCCGCTCAGTGGGACAATTTATCATTCAGGGGCATGATAAGGTTTTCTGTTGTTTCAGTGGTCTGAATAATTCTGCTCTCATAAGAATATGAATACTTCCCCATCTGTTTGGTGTTAGCTTTCAAACCGCACTTAGCTGCAAACCCACAGCCATGCAAGACATCTACTGTTTAATTAAAAAAAAAAAAGGGAAAAGAAAAAGTCAGAATAAAATTATGCTGCTATAAAAGAGTCTTGCCAACAATAACATTATCGTTTGACACGCAGCATGTCAAAAAAAAAGAAGCCAGCCTCATATCACAGTAAAGAGAACCGACCTTTGAAGAATGTGTGTCTTTGTGTGTGTGTGCGCGTGTGTGCATGTGTGTGTGTTGTGAACCGCTGATTTTAAACCTTCAAAGATCGCTTTTAGGATACCACAAAAGAATAACCTCTGACACCCAAACAAATAAACATAAGCCACATTTAAATAGCACAAGTTGGAAAAATCTAAAAGCCTTGCTTCTTCACCAAGGTGTGTGTGTGTGTGTGTGTGTGTGTGTGTGTGCTGTACTGTATGTGTGTGTCAAAAAGAGCAGGGACATGTCTATTATGTGCAGTTTGATTAAAGCATGATGGCTGGTGTCCAATCTACTTTCCAGGGGAGTGCTGTGACAGCCAGCAGCGCGTCTACCTGCTGCCTCCTCTGCGTGTTAGGTGATTTACGGCTGACTCCCTCCGTTTATGTACTGCCTTATTTTCATTTCTACCCCGCTGAGTGCCAGGTTCAGAACTCCTGAAGAAATATTATGCTTTGCTGACAAAATACAGTGACAGCCATCTCCCAGCCTTAAAAGAGTGCCAGAGTGTTTAACAGTACGAGAGCCTGGGAGACAAGGCGAGGTTGAAGGCATCTGTAAGCACGCGGCCCATTGAAACAAACCCATTTGATCTAAACCAGCTCTGATTGGGTGGAATGATGTTTATAGCCAAGTTAGAATCTACTTTCAATTAAAAAAATGACACAGGGGGGAAAGGGGAGGTCTGTAAAACAGACGGTAAAATTTATTGAACAACTTTTACTGGGGTCTTGTCTGAGAAACATGTGGCGCACAAATGAAATGTTTGTTTCGACAGACGGGTTCGCCTGCAGACGAGCAGGTAACTTGACGCCAGGGACTTTTTCATTAACCCTGAGTTCAAACCCCGCTGCTGTTTTAGGCTTTTGTGGGGAAGCAACAATTTGATGTAAACGGATGAATATAAATACCACTGTTGTTCAAGCGCCGCCATGTTTCCTATTCATTCCAGCCTGTTTTCTCCTTTACAAGAAGTACTCTGAGCTGTAATGAGGTGTTGTAGCGTCCCGAGGCGTTATCATTTGCCGCATTATTATTTCAAAAGCTTCGACAACAGCTCTGTCTCTGATGTAATTCTCATGCATATGGAAGGTGTTCCAGTGACTTGATATCCTGGTTTTGAGGAGAAGGCGACCCCTCTCTAAATAAAATGACTGATCACAAACCTAATGAGGCAAACGAGTGTTTGGAGCAGTTGGGGCCAGGCATCAGATGGACATGCTGTTGTCTGTAATTAGCCTCTAGCTACATGAGCTTTGCTTGTTTTTATTTAGATTCCAGCCATGGAACCGGCACCAGCTAATATGACTCTGATGCTACAAACCCCTCCCTCCCCCCCCTCCCTGCATCTGAGACTGACTATAAATAAAGATTGTCATTGTAACCTAATCAAATTATGAGACGTATTTTGGTTAGGCTGTCAGTTGTCTAACGCCCTGTCTCCCTCTCTCCCTCTCTTTCTCAGCAGACGAGGCGAAGCAAAGTGAATCCCCTGAGGTCCTCTCATCTCTCTTCAGGAGCTGCCGACTCTCTTCTCTTTATGGCACACCCAGAAGGATTAAGCACGAATGGCATTCACATGATTTCAATAAGCTCAGGGAGACAAGAACCAGCCTTTCAGCACATTAGCTTTTTGCTGCGGAGGACACAAAGCAGACACCGAGCAACTGTGGAGGGGGGGGGGACGAGAAAGAAAGAAAGAAAGAAAGAAAGAAAAAACATAACACACACACAGTTGATGATCATAATAATAGACCAGTCTGGCACGGCTGAAATGGAATTCCTCTGGCCCCAAAATGCCCCCCCCCCCCCTCCTCAACACCAAGTGCTGATGTCATCAATAATGGCCCTGACTGGGTTAGACGTGAACCTGAGGTGACACTGTCGTAAAAGGTGACCCCCCCCCCCCTCCACCCCACAGAGCCAGAGTCGCAGCCTTTCAAGAAAGCAATGAAAAGAGTTATCTGGACAAAGTCAAGGTAAGTGACAGGTCACCCTCAAACATTTCTTTAAAGGCTAAATCCGTAAACCGAATGTAAACAAACAGCTCCCGCTTCGTTACCTGCATGTATTCACACCATCACCACAGCAAACAACTGAATCAGCTGTTGATGCAGTTTTCATAAAATTACTTTAAAAAAAACTTTTAATCAACTCTGCAGTTCTGCTCAGCTAAATGAACCCTTTTAGTGTCTTTTAGATTGTTATTGTTTTGGTTTCTCTGGCACACTGCTTCCTTGTTTGGTTCAGTGTTGGTGTCCTCAGTGTGCACCTTTTTTTTAAACTCATTGTGCAGCTGCAACTCAAAGGCAGACCTACAGTAGACATCATAATATCACACACCATGCAGCAGTGGTAACATGCATCACGTTATAGACAGTGTTCATCATGGTTTGGTTCAATCTCACTGCTCTCATCATGTGTCACTTCCAGCCAAGCACAAGTGTAGGAAAGACAGTGTCAACGACCACTGGCTGGAGTGTGCAGCTCATTAAGTGCAGGATATTTCCCTCAGGAGCAGGTGGAGACCAAAACAGAGGGAAAAAAATCACATGAGTTGGAGTTATACTTGTTGGGTGGACAGAAACCTACTGTTAATTAATATTACATTGTAATATTTACACCCATGTCTATCTAGACGGAAGGTGATCATGTTTAAGTTTGGCTATTTTATACCTCCTGCCTACACATGGCCAAATACATCACCTAGAGATGCATATTGTGAAATTATTTATGCTAATTTATCTGGTAGGTTATGTGTAATAAAATAAAATCATCCTTTTTGACTATTTGTTCCTTCTTTTTGGTTCCTGTTACATAAATAAGATCAACAGTTGCATTCAAAAGGAACAAATCCTTGTCACCTCATTAGAGCAATTCCAGCTGTTTGCTTGTTGACACGGGGCCCAATTTGCAACCTCACTTCTCCTGATTTTGTCTTTTTTTTTCCTTTTTCCCTGTCGCTCTCTCCTTGTCTACCTCTTTCTTTCCTTTCTCCCTTGTGAATGTGACTAATCGTCGAGCTCGGTGAAGGTAAAATGGCACTAGGTCTCCTCCTTCCTTCCTTCCTTCCTCCCCTCCCTCCCTCCCCTCCTCCTTCCCTCCACGCGCTCCACTCCTGCACTGTCAGTGATTTTTCATCGCCCTTGTTGGGGCCGTTTTATGCATTGTTTCCCTGATGCAGTGATTGATGTCAGGGGCTGGTAATCTGGGGGAATGAGAGGCTGGATGGTGGCCGCCAAGTCCCCTCTGTCTCTGACACGTGTCGGCTGAGCGGCGGTGCGGCGTGGCGCGCTGGGGGCCTCGTTTGGCCGCAGCCCACTGCTGAGGCTGCTCACTTTGCTCACTCAGCCAGCCCTCATTTCCATTTCAATCTCAACCTCATGAATGCAAAAACTCTGGCCGAAAATTAATAACACTACGCAAGGGAAAAGTGGGCGCAAGGGAGAGGGATGGAAAGACAGAGAGAGATGGAGAGGAGAGTAAGAAAGAGAATGCAGAGCCGGGGTCTTTTTCACCCTTTTGTTCCTCCAAAAGTGCCCCTTATTTTATTCCCCTCTCTCTTTCAGCAGGATCTTCCAATGAATGGCATTACAGACAATGCCATATCCAGAGTGACACAAATTTATTTCGGTTGCAGCGCCATAGTGTATTTCCACAGAACCAGGGGCGATTTGTCTGGGGACAATTTGGTTTCCATAAAGGATTTAAATGGTTTCTGTGGAGATAGTGGGGTGAAATTTAATTTGTTTCTCATTTACTACAGCAGGTATGAAAAGGAGAAAAATTGGACGGCTGATGGGCTAAAAATTGGTGCTGTCCCTCTGCTGTATCCCCAAAGGACCAAGGCCCTGCATCATATAGATTGAGTTCGACCCCCCCTCGAGCCCTCCCAACCACAAGCCAAGCCAACACGTGCGCACACACGCACACACTCACACACACCCTGCCTGCCTCCAGCCTGGAGAGAGCTGTAACCTTAAACCAACTTAAACAGTAACCTTTGGGGAGGCTGCCAATCACTCCTAAAACAACGTTTCCATCGATCGGCCTGTCTGCGTGATTTATGGCCTCATTTTACACTAATTGAGAATTAGAGGGCGGATTAGTGGGCCTCAACACTTCGGCCTGATATGCACTCTGAGCAGTGTAATCTGTCACGCCGGGATGTCCGACACTCTCTTACTCACAAAGGAGGAGAGCGAGGGGAGGGAGCGGGAGGGAGGGGGGACTCCTTTCTAATTGAATTTCCAGATAACACGGAAATTAATTTGACACCAGCGAAATTTGACTACAGCTCTGGTGCTGTGCTCTCTTGCTCCC
Organism: Trachurus trachurus; assembly: GCF_905171665.1. Lineage (NCBI taxonomy): Eukaryota > Metazoa > Chordata > Actinopteri > Carangiformes > Carangidae > Trachurus > Trachurus trachurus. The sequence goes on from NC_139899.1 coordinate 20,261,853, forward strand.
CCGTTGTGAAATGTATGCGTTTCTTCTCTCTCTCTCTCTCTCTCTCTCTCGATCCTTTCCTTTCTTTTCTCTCCCCTTCACTCCTTCTCTCCCTCACCGTTTCTGCTGTGCCTAGCAAACACTATTGATCCAAATCACTTTGAGTTGAAGGCCGTCTGAAGCATGGAATCCCTAAATCATATTTGTGCTCATATTAGGGCAGTTCATCTGCTCCTATCTTTGGCCAGATAAAGAATATTACCTTTCATTTTGTTTGACTGTGTTCACATCATCTTTTTTTCCTTCGTTCTTTTTGTGGAGGGAGGGAGGGGAATCTCCTTTCCCAAGGCCGGTGAATGCATGCAGGCGAATGCCCAGAGTCAACAGTTGGAATTGAATTAGGGTCCCGGCTCGCCAGGTCCATTGTCTGGGTAATTTGTTGTATAAGTGGCAAAATGAAAGCACTCTCCACGGTTCTCTGAGCACCTGCTGTTGTGTCACTCATCACTGCAGAGCGAGAAAAGAGGGAGCAAGAGATAGAGAGAGAACGAAAGAGAGCAAGTGTTTCAAATACCATCAAAGATCACGTTAACTTGCTTTTGCCATAATCAACTCAGATATCATCGACAGCTGTTTGCTTCAGCCCCATCAGCTGGAAAGATCTGTCATAATGCATGTTAAATATGCAAATTAAGAGATTTACACCACATACAGTATTGTGTACTCAGAAAGTTTCATTCTTTGCAGGTTCAGAGGCAGAAACACAAAATGTACTCAACTGTCATAGATACATCTGATGATGACGCAGAAAGGCCACCCACAGAGTGTCATTGGATATCTGTAGATTCTTATTATAGCTTCATTCACTTGATTGAATGAACATGATTTTAAAATTGCAGGTTGAACTAATCTTAACTACTTTATAAGCTGCTGTGTGGTTGAATCTATCACAATGCCTCATATTCTATAAGGTAACATGCATTTTAAATAGAAAATCTTAGCCTGCAAAGTAACAAGTGGATGTAAATGCGATGAAATAAAATGTAAGATATATTGCATTACCTTATAATTACTTTGTTACTTTCCCCTGTTGGAGTTTCGGGCGTTCACAGAAGTGCGAACACACTGTGCGTCAGAAACCTCCTTGTTGTGGCCCGTATTGTGTGGGAGTTAAGTTTGCACGAGGGCTCTTTAGCAGACTAAGAGATGCATTTATCTGTGTAATGAACTTTGGACGCTAGCTAACTTAATCCCAGTAATGCCTGCGAGAGTCAATTAGCGCAACTAGATTCAGTGTGGTATTTATCTGATAGAGCAGACTACAACTACACACACCAGAACACACGCACCATATTGACCATCTTCATCTTATCTCTCGGCTTAATGGGACCACAGGGCCCATCATCAACTCCACTCTAAAACGCAGCGTTAGTTTTTCTTTTTTTTTCTTTTTTTTTTTGAAAAGCCTGTGGGGAGTTTTGAAATTGAGTAGCTGTTGATTTGCAGCACTAACAAGTCTTTTAAGAGTTGATTTTTCCTCCCCTGATCATTACACTTTGTGATCTTATGAGCGTGTTAACCTGGATTCCCCTCAATCAATGCTCGCAGGATATTATCAGTGTAGCACACAGGTGACAGCGTATTACACGACCTGTAACAGATACCTCTGGGATCTTCATCTCCCCCATGACAGGGTCTCCTACTCGGAGCTGCAGCCTGTATAGAGAATAATAAATGACAGGGTGTGATAAGACGAGGCTGTTAGCAGGCACGGTCATGGTCTACATTGCCCTTCTTGTCTCTCCAGGGACGAGAGCATGTGTGCATGTCTTTGTGCATGCATGAATGTATGTGTGTGTGTGTGTGTGTGTTCCAGCTGTGTTCTCACGTAGATCTGCGTAACTTTTGCGACAGCCTCTGCGGTGGCCATTGTCTGGTAGCAGGCAGCACACACTGGGTTACAAAGGTCTCTATCTGCCTGCTTCCTCATTTCTTATTCAGACCCACAGGGACGGAGGGCGAGGAGGAAAGGGGGAGAGGGGTGGAGCGGGGGAGGAACAAGGGGGATAACTGAGAGGCTGATGGAGACTAGGTGACAGGTTGGAATGGGCCATCAATAGATCCATCAGGCGGGTAATTTGGAGCGCGCTTAACATACATCAGTAGAGTCGTAGGAGCTGGTATCTGTCTTGTCGTGGAATCACAGTAAATAACAGTTAAAGATGGTGTCAGGCCTGACCTGGCTGACCCCGCCCCCCCACCCTTTCCCTGCGAGCACACACACACACACACACACACATATATACACATACACACACACCACCCACACTTCTGCAACAGAGCAGCAGTGGAGCCAGCACAGATGGGGAAGGATTAACACATAGATTAACAACATTTACATTCACACATGCGAGCATGAATCCACTGATAGACACATTGAGATTGGCACATATTGTGAGAATGTCAGTCTGGGTAAATCTTTCCGTTTTCAACTTTCAACACTTAATTTTCATGAAACAGGAAATAATTTCTTTTGTTTTAGGAATTATCTCAATCCCTGCACTGAAATGAACTCATTTAATTCATGAATAAATACATTTTTATTTGTATTTTATTGGCTTCTTTGCAGGTATTTTTTGCCACAGTCTAAGAAGATTTGCTTTTCAAGACTACACGTTCATTTCCTTGAGAATGGGAAACATCACATGGAGTCAATCATCCTCATTTTCAGAGGCCGTATGACAGGAAAACTCTTACACAGAAGAACAAACCTGCTCACAACACAAGTTGACAAATAGGCTGGAGCATCTTTCATTGACAGACACTCTCTGAGAAAACAAATGCTGCAGGTGCTTTGAAAAGTGTGCATAGCACCAGAGGGCAGGCAGATGAGCCTCATCCCCGCGGAGGACGTGTCTCTCTTTTGTGTAAAGGTGAGAGTGTGTGTCTGTGCTTACAGCAGAGCATGTGACTATAAAAGTGAAGCACCTTAGGCTAACTGCTGTTTCCTGCCACTCACACTCCCCACTAACCTTTCGAACACACACCATCCAGTCTTAAAGGTGTCATCTCACATTTGGGGGTAATTCAGTGGGTTAACACTGTGAAGCTGCACAGTGTAATACTGATTTCTAATACTGATGGATACTTTTGATCACATCTGAGAATAATTGTGGATATATTCAAGTTGCTGGGTCTCATCCTCCTTGTGAAGTCTGTGCAGAAAATGATCAATATTTCCCTGTAGAGCTGTAATTCTGAGTTTGTATTGAGGTAGAGCAACAAAACCCAATCCTCCAGAACAGTATGCTGCACTATTTAACACACATATGTATATATTTTGACGTTTTGTTGTCAGAATGATGTTTCCCACAGTGATTCATGCCAATATCCTATTGTACTGTAACTAAGTGCAAGAGGTGAGATTTTTAACTTTCGAATGAGCATTTGGAGGTGGAGAACAAGTGATTTAAGTTTCACAAAAAAAGTTTTCATCATCAGTGTCAACAGGGCACGGTGATGAAAACTAACACTGAGTATTTTTAATATCTTCTTCACTGTCTTTGATATGTGATATGAGAAAAAGAACATTTTTGCTCTTGAGTTCCCTTTCCCCCCTTGCAGGATGTTACAGGAGAGCAGTTTACACCAAACCCATGCCTCATCTTTGAATGTGTTTAGATTTTTCATGCAACAGTCTCTTGGTGAGGTCTCCAGTACTCGATATAATCAGAAAAGCAATGAAATATAACCAACATCTCTGATAAATGTATGATTATATACCATATAGCACTCAACACAGTTCATCTAAGATGATCTAGAAACATACACAAGTACAACTCCACCACAGTGTTCATGTTTATGTTGAGTGGTGAGTTTTCACCAACCTTTGCCAATGTTGTCCCTCTTGTATCTCTTATTAATAGTTATGGGGCAGAGCCGAGGAGTCGGGATTGTAACTGATGAGTGATCCACCCTCCATCTCCGTTTAATAATCTATAAGACAAACAGAAACACACAGAGACACAGGGTGAAAATGCAACTCCTCCCTGAAAACATAAAGTTTATGTCTGTTCACCTCCTCAAAACAGACACACTGGAATAAGATAAGATAAGATAAGATAAGATAAGATAAGATAAGATAAGATGAAGGAGTGATATTGCACACAACTCTGTTCAAATAGCCATGTTCATCACTCTATACACCCAGAACACTCTTTATGAAGTTATGTGACCATGAGTGTTTATAATGAGCTACCTACACTGATACAGCCATAACAGCCACCACTGCCCTGTTCTCTGGGCTGATGTGTATGTTTCCTGTTAAGCAGTGGCTGCTGTTTCCCTGCAGAATAAATCTAATTAGCGGGAGGGTAAATCGTATCACAACTGCTCACTCGAGACACGCTCGAGGTGCATTCAGAGTTGTTGAACAGTTTGCATCTTTCTGTCTGTCTCATATTGATCTGAGCTGCATATGTTTATAGAGCCAGTTGCATTAGAGGATGCAGCTTGTGTGTTGGTCTGCTGCAACCGTGCAACTGCAATTCAAACTACTGTTTTGCCTGTAGCTCACAATGACACGCAGCTTTTATTTATGTTACAATACATATTAAAGACATTAACTAACATATTGTAACTATGATTATCTATTTATGTGATGAGTGAAGACAATACATTACAATGGTAAAAAAAAAATCACAGTCAGTTGTTAACAATCATCTTTTTTGTCAGACAAATGGTAAAGAAATCAAAGAAACTAAGAGAGAAGAGTGAATTTAAGCTCATGTTAATAACATGAACTCAAATATCAAGTTATTAACCTGATATACTGTGTTATGACCGAGGTTTTGACCTACTCACTCTGGTTTATTGATGAAGACGTACGACAAGGACGCACACAAACACACACCAGCAACACAAACCAGAACCGAGCCGTGACTCTGACCTGTTCATCTGCCTCATTGAACCTGTTCCTCTCGTCCCCTTGGCCTTGCTTTAATTAAACCCAATTAGCTAGTCAAGGTTGCGCGCACACTAATACTGTTAACTCTGATACAATTTGGCCTCTGCTTTTAGCTTTAAGTGTGTGTAGCTACCTTAATCAAAATTGTCACTTAAAATGAAACTACAGCTGGAGTAATTAAATTTAATTGGATCTTGTCACTTCTTATGCGGCCGCTGTTTTGATCCTCGTTGAGTGTTTGCTGCTTCCGCTTCGTAGCCGAGCTTTATTACAGCGTGTGGCCTCAACCTCGCCGGGGCCAAATACATTTAGACCTGGTCAAAGCTGAAATCGCTTTGAACCCCGATCATCAGCTGCTGTGTAAAGAAACAGCCCTGATGTGGCATTAGATAATTATTTCTATTTCATCAGGGTTTCTGCTTAAAGCAAATACTGTTGCCAGACCCTGCACCGGGCTTCACTGTGGAGGAGTAGGAAACAGGTTTGAATAAAGCCATAATCAAATCAATGATGCACTTTGTCTGTGCGTAGGTGAAGAGTAAAGGACTTACAATATTACTGCTTTCAACAAACGTGCTGCGTTTCAAGGAGGATTTTCAGCGCAAGTTTGTTAACGTTTTTTTTCATGCTCGTGCTGGAAGATGAATTGCTGCATAAAAAAAAGAAAGAAAAGCTCACTGAAGGCTGGGCTTGAAATCACATTACTGAGATTTTTATTTCTTTTTTAAAAGCACATCCTCACAAATGCACTTCCTCTTGGCTATTTCCTCACAAAACTCAATGATTTGATGGGTCATGAAGGAGATAAAAATGACTGCTGACGTCTCCATACATTGCGCTTAACGCAGTGATACGGGAAGCCAAAGGTGGAATAGCTTTTCCACAGCGTTTGGCTTCATGGCCAGTTATTTTGTGTTGCTAGAGGAATGAGAAATCTAAATGGAGTGGTCAGGATGGGCTCGGCAGCCATTGGGGTGACCCCTCGACCCCGTAGACTTTGGAGAATATGGAGGAATTGAACATGCAGCCATGCTACCGAAGGCAGAAGCGGCAAATCTTTATTCACTGGCAGCCGCTTGCTGCTAAAGCACATTCCCTTTCAATCCATTAGAGCTCACCGTCCCCTTCCCCTTCATCACACAGTGCACCCCTTAATTTGACAATGACAAAGAGCCACTTGCAGATTTTAAATTTCATAATTTTAATCTGTCAAGTCTGACATTTAATTAGTGGCTTCCTAACCTGTGTCTGCCTCGCTCTCTGAAGGGCACCGTTTGTTCGAGAGAGCGCTGCACAATCTCTCGGCGGAGGAGAAGAGAGAGTGGATTAATATATATGTACATTACCAGCTGCTGCAAAGACAATACACAGAGAGGGAGGCCATTAGGGCCTAATGCAGACAGATGAGGTTAATAATATTTGGGAAGTGTTGCTCTATTAAGCAGAGCACTGATTAAGACCTGAGTGGGATCCCCCCTTCATGAGGCACTGATTGGGACCCCGACTGCCTTTTGTTCTTCCGCTCCCAGAAAAGAGGAGTGAGGGAACGAGAAGCAGAGGAAGAAAGGATGGAAACAATGTTGGCCGACTTTGTGTTTTCAGCTGACAATGAGGATAGGCTTAATGAGAATCTTTACAGACCTGGATGGGGGGGTTTATAGAAGTCCAACGCCCACCGATAACTTCATTACAACACCGGGCAAACAGATGGAGCCGGCTTTGGGAATCTTTCAGGTGTCCGCTTTGAAGGAAGAGTTCTGTGATTGCTTTTAGTTCACACTTGATTTCTATTCTTCATCACCGCGGATAACGTCGCCAGACTGACCTCATTAATCTATTTCCATCATTATGTGGCTTGTGAAGTGTGAAGACTTGGCCTCCATGTTGTAGTTTGAGACTCCTTCCCTTTTCCAAAAAAAAAAAAAAAAAGCAGCTCTCTGTGTAACACTGTTCCATACAGACAGCTCTGGCGGTGCAGCTATCGATTTTAAAATCAATAGAAAGTGAAGGGAGATGGGGTGGAAATGGCTCAGAACTGGGGCGGCTAGGAAAGTGTCAGGTGCTGCTGCTGGTGTGGGTGTGTGTGTGTGTGTGTGTATTTTGAGTTAAATGCATGTCAGGTGTCAAAGTTTTATGATCATAAACATTCTTCCTTTTTCATGAATGAAATTCTTTCACAGGCTTTTGAAGACTCAACATATTCTGCTTTGAGTTTCTCAGACTCATTCATCCAGACTTTGAGATCAATGAACACCGACTCAGTCCAAACCCCATTGTTATGTTTTCAAAAATCTTTTCTAAGCACTGGCCATCATCCACTCAGTTTATTATTATTTGTATTATTATTATTGAACTGTCTCTGGCAACAGGCCCTTTTCCAAAACCTTACAACACCAGGAGAGAGTGAAGCTCAGATAAAGGGAGAGCTGCTGGGGGAGGTAATGGGAGGAGCAGTGAAGATGTCTTCCTGGGGCCCACTAGTGGCTGCTCCTCGCCTCTTCAGCCGCTCTAAGCACCAGATAATAAAAGACTGAAGTCGCAGAGGGTGAAAGGAGAGACAGAGGGAGGGCGGATCCCTCCCTCACTTTGGACAGGGACAACTCTCACACCACAGGGAGGAGAGATAATGGTGAAAAAAAAGACAGACCCACCTGTTTAACCCTTATAAATCATGTGTACATCTATGTGTGTGTATCTCTACACACACACACATGTGCACTGGACTGTGTGTAAATCACCCTTTGGCCTAACTGGTGGCTGATAATGCTCTCATTTCCTGTGGTGGAGGTCTAGAAGTCACAGGGTGGGTGAGTTGGGGAGTGGGCTGCTGGACCAAACCACTGACTGTTTGACTGCGTCCTAATCTGTGCTAACTCTCAGTGGAGCGGCTTTATCCACGCTACATGTAAGATGTGGATTTCTGTCAGTGAACACTTTGGTGTGTGTCATGTGTGACTCTTGTGTGTGCGTGAAAGTGAGGTATGTGTGTCTGTTTGTGTTTCACTTGATCGCCGCCCTCCCTTGACAGTGCTCATAGAGAGAATTAGAGAGCGGGTGAGATAATCACATGAATAAAATGCAGCCGGTAGCTCATTACAAACCCTATTATTCATTAATTAACATTATTAAAACGTCTAATAGACCCCGGCACTCTTCCCAAGCCCCCTGCCTCTTTTCAACTAGGTCCCTGCTCCTCGGTCCCTCCTGTTTCTCAACATGAAAAGAATAGCACATCAAACGAGGCCTGGTTTCAATGTGTTGGGGATTTGCAGGTGTAGAATCACACTGCGCTGGGGATCTACTTGTCGGTTTGCGCGACGCTCCGCGCTCTTCCTCTTCGGCCTCGGCGTGACACACAGCGCTCACCCGCGCCATAACAAACCCCTCATTAGGAGTGGGGAGAGAACTGGGCTGCATGCTTCCTAATTAGGTCCCCATCTGAAACTTTCTGTCTTTCCCCTCATCCCTCAATCCCCACCACCACCCTCCAACCCCCTCACCCCACCACCCCACCACCCCTCTGCTCCATGTCCCTTCATCACAGGAATAAAGAGAATGCTGACATTCATGGAAGGAGGTTTAATCAGCTGTATGTGGAAGGGATATAAGGGAAAGTTTTGATAGCATTTTTGTGTCTGTGATATGCATATGCAAAGCAAACGCACCCCTTTGCTTCTCTAAAGAGGTTGAGCAACGCTGCTCTAGTCCTTGTCAGGATTTTTTTTGGTGATATATGAAACGTCTTGTGCATCTCTTACAGGTTTATGCATATCCCAGTTACAGAATATCATCCATTTGATATCCTTAACTTTGCAGCCATTATGTATATCCAAGCATTAAACTGCACAAATGTGGCAGATTCATTTGGTTACATTGTGGTAACCAATATTCAGCCGAGAGAGTAATATCTATCAAAAGTTTTTAATTGCATTCAGTGGGGGGGAAAAAAATAACAGAAATATTAAACATGCGTATTATGAACGTGGCGAGATGTAGAAAATTTTTATGTCCTGGAAATATAATGATCATCATGCATATTCAAATGTCCAAACAATGCACCTTAGTTAAACATTAATACCATAATTTAGATACAATCAGTTTAATGTGTCCAGGAAAAGAAGTATTATTCCTCATTTTGTTCTCATTATTTTCAAATAAACAAGACACAGTGTGTGTGCAGAGAAAGGGGCCGAACAGACAAATGATGAATATGTAGAAACTCTCAGAGATATTAGTGGGGTTTAAACTACATCCTCTGATTACTTTTCTAGTTTTAAATACTTGATGTTCCAGTTGTGCTATGACCTTAAACAAGATTTTATTGGAACGCAATATCCATACCATTAAGGGAGTCTTTTATCATTCTGAGAGGGACACTGGCTCCTTGCATCCTTTAGTGGAGTCTTTGTACATTAAATTACATTAATATTTCTATTTATGGCACCACATTCATATGTAACACAATACACCACATGCATATTGTATAAAGCTAAAAACAAATATTTTCTCTTGGGATATTTGATATTATAATACGATTTTTAACTGAATTAATTTCTGAAATGCAGTCTTGTAAAGGAGGTGAATGGAGAGACGAAGAAAGAGAGAGAAAGAGAGAGAATGGATATTTGCGGGTACATATCAGAAGATAATCTCCTTTATCAATGCTGTCTAGAAACGACTAGTCATATATTAGTATGGAGAAGGCTCTCCCTCTTTTTTCTCACTCTCTCCCGTTCACACACACTGAATGATGGGTCCTGACAAGTAAATCACAAAAGAGGTGGTGTTCCCCCCATGTGGCTGAAGACCCAGCATCCTTCATACATCCCCTCTTCTCATTCCTCCTTCCCTTTTCTTCCTCCCTCCTCCTCTCCTCCTCCTCCTCCTCCTCTCCTGATTAAATCTGGTGCTCCCTGTAGGATTATTAGATTTCTAATTCAATCTGAATTTCAGGAACTTGTTTGCTTGGTTACCTGTCACAGCATATCAGCTTGTCATATTAGTGGTGATCGTTGGCTCTACCTAATCTGCTTTAAACAATTTCATTGGGTGCTGGTCTATAAATCATTCCGTAATGGGATTGACACGCGCGGGCTTAGCTAGGTAAACAAATCAGCTTTGTTTTATGTTAGGCAGCAATGAACTTGGCTTTATCAACTTCCCATCGATTCACACACACCACAAGGTCAAAATCTGTCTGGCTGCTCATCAGTGGGAGTAGGGGTCAGCACTCAGCAATTAGAATATGTATCAGACAGAAGCAGAGGAGCCCATCACATCCCGCTTCCACTGTGCCTTTTTCCAAAGCGTTAATTCATTTCTTATCAAAGTGAAGGCATTTCAAAGTAAAGCTTTGCGGCATTGGAAGGGAAGTACTCTTTATGGGAATTTGAAAGAGAAAATAAAATGAGTTTGTAGTTTATTGACGGGAAGTCCCAGAGGCTGCTTAAAAACTCATTAACTTTCAAAACTAATTCAAACGTGTTGATTAACATCTGAGGGTTTGAGTTTTTTTTTTCTTCTGTTGATGGATGGATTATTTTGGGGTGTTTTTGAGATTCACAGATGTACCGTTAAAGACTCCGTTTTGACATGTTTAGAAAAGTTGATTTAAATATGATTTTGATTAACCGCATCTCCCAACCTCTGTTGGGGTTGTTTTGCAAATAGACTGAATCTATGTGCTGTTCAATATGTCAAATTAAGCAGCAGTCTGACACAATATTCTCCAAAGTCACTGATATGCAACAGTATCCTGCTGCGTCTCATTAGAGGAACCTCCCAACTCTATCCTAGGCTATACTGTGTTTTTTTTTTTTTTTTTTCAAATCTGAAAAATACATTTTACATTGTCAGAAAAATATCTCTTTGCACTCTCCTGCAGAGTTACTCTACTCATACTCAGGTTTACGCGCTTCGCAGAATGATCCATGGTTCAGTTCAATGAAAAGCTAAATGAAAACAGCAGGTATAGACTAGAACCTGGCGTCTCAGTTACACATTGCTGCCAAATCATCAACTTTATCAGCTCCATCACATTAAAGGGGCTTTAGTGTCTAGAACCCAAACTCATTGCCAGGATCACACCGACTCTCCTCAGTATTTATGTCGTTATTCGTTTTCCAATGACATGTATGAGGGAGTGCTGCATGGATTAGACTTTGTGCTCTGTGTGAATGAATGTTTCACAAAAAATGATTAATACTGATTATGTGTCTGTTGTACATGTGCAAAACATGTGTCGTCTGTATACTGGCTCTAACATCGCTGAACATAGAGACATGCAAAAAGAACGAGTATATTTCACATGGGGATATTTAGATATTAATGATGAGTGCTGTCGTGGAAAACAAGATAATAACGTGTTTTGGCCCATCCTGTAGTTTGAGTCAGTTGCCGGAAATGAATCAGCTGCATTCATAAGCTACACCGTCTCTGCTAACAGTTACTTGGACAACGCTATCCTGATCCTGAAGTTACATTTGAATAAAGCAAACACATTTGTCCATTATTAAACAATTTAAGATACATTTTGAACAAATAAAAACTGTGCAATCAATTTCTGTTGCACAATTTAATCAGTCAACAACCCTAAAAAAAAGTACATGTCACTGAATGATGAAAATATCTAGGAATAATAGTTTTAATGTTTGCATACGATACAGTCACTATTTCATTGCAAATGAATTATTTCACAATGAATTGCTGCACGTAACATATTATAACATTAATAGTATTAAAACAGAATAGTCTGTATCGTCTGCTTCAAAAACAAGGGAAGAAAAACAAGTGTAAAAGACAAAACAGCCGACAGCAGAGCTACTGATGGAAAAGTGTGTGGGAGCAGCGATGTGCAGAGAGGTGTCTACATGTGAATAACTTGTCCAACCTGAGAAGCACTGAGCTACAACGTCACAGCATCATCGTAATCCGCTACAGAGAAGACGATGAAGCTTATTTAAGCCCAACGCTGTGCAATGATTTAACGTGACAAATTGTAAAGCGCTGGAACAAACTGATGACAGGGTGTTTGTATGAGCTACATAAATCCATAGAGCCATCCACCCTCAGGTAGATCCAAGAGCATGACAGTTAACCACTCAATTACTAATCTGAGGCAGAGTCCTGTAGAGGAACTTGGCAAATGCCCCCCTAATCAATAAAGACTGGATTCATATAAACTAATTAGACATTCCTGTAACTACTTTACCGAGGTGTACGGAAAGAGAGGGAATGCAGGGAGGAACAAATAGCAGAGAGCTGACCTGCTCAGCAGCATGTCATGGGATCTTTTCACACCAATACATCTCCCTAATGCAGGCAATTTCCTGCAGCTTTTCACCCTAAGAGGGGATTTGACCTCTGTGGGCAACACTTAAAGCGAATTCTAATGTTTGCCAATAAGGAGGGATTAAGTCGGCCAGAGACTGTTTCAGAATGTGAATGTGTTCCTTCACAATTAACAACCCGTAAACATCAGCATACGAGAACATATGGATGAACGTGTGCCATGCAGAAGCAGATTGCTTATATAAAAATGTATTTTCAAGAGAAAAAATCAACATATAAAAGCATGCATTTATGGAAAGCCTTCAGCGTTGACATCACTGTTCTTAGCAGGGTGCAGTCAGAGGACTGGGACGGCTAAGTCCTTGTATATGGGGCATGTTCTAAATGCACATGAAGTGACGATACAGTCTGTCAGGTTAGAAGCTGCTTTATGGGAAACCAGAGGAGCTTGGATGAATATATATCTGCCAAAGAGGTTGACAAGGCATCTGGAGTAAACACAGACATGTCAAAATCTGTGCACTGATGTTTTTGGGAAAGCCTTTTGTGTCTTGATATTTGTGTGCAATATTTTGGAGGGAAACTTTCACCACTTGAAAACCTTCCAAATCATAGCTGGCATGTTGAGGATAATCTTTTCAATTACCCGTCTCTCTGTTTCTGAGTGTGATAGGCTCTTAGCCCTCTGATTCCCCGGCACCCAAAAACTGTAAGCGCCGCTGTTGACAATGAGAGGTAAACAAGAAGGGGGGAGAGAACTCACCAAATCCCCCAGAGGCCTGGAGGGTAAGCCACACAGCCCAAACTCCTTTCACTCCTCAGCTGTGAAACAGCAGCTGCCTTTAAGGCTGCGCTCAGGAGAGACTGACAGCAATTACAGCCCCCCCCCCACATACACTCTCTCTCAGCTAGGACAGAGCCACTCGATGGGAAACCACGAGAAAGGGGTGAAAGTGAAAGCCTCCCCTCCTCCTCCTCCTCTTCCTCCCCCTCCACCACCGACGCCTGACTCTCTGAGAAAGAGACATTTACTTCCAGCTCGTGGTGAGGAGATGATTGTTTACTTTGAGTGATGTGCTATTATGACAGTTCAACAAATCAATGTTACACAGGTTTGTGGCAAATGGTGGAATTTTAGAGTAATCCCATGTAAATTATTAATCCTTTCAGGGGGAAGTTGCAAGCAGCACATCTCTTACACACTCCAACCTGACAGTTGTACTGCTGCGCCAAAACGTTTGACAGCCTGCTCTACTTTAGATTTGTTAAGAAGACATTGGGGCTGAGCGTGAGCCAGATTCAAAAGCTGATCTGAGATCATCGCCGCGTCTCTCGCACATCAACTGTAATGGCTGCTCGGCTGGACGACTGCACGGCAATAAAACACAGAAAAGCCATTGGATGTTTAATTTACGCACTGTGCATCGCAGTGTGCTTAGTGTGTCTCAAGCACGCCGCGCCAGATCATTTCCTATTGTCTCGTGCGTTATGGGCTCTTTAAAATCCCTGGGATGATTCCTGCGTGACTTTTATTGGTCGGCGAACACTGAGAGTCCATGAAACCTGATATGAGAGAAACATGGTAACAGAAAAATATAGGAATGCCTCAGTGACAGCTCATAACCATTTTAAAACTGGAAATAGAGCCACACTAACTGCTGTGGTGTATTTGCTTCTATTTTTCCTCTACTTTCCTCCCTCCACCTCCTCCTCATCCCTTGGTGGTCAGTGCAAGGATCAGGAGGTGAAGCAGAATCAGAGTGGTACACATATTACTCTCTGTCTCCCTCCATTCTCTTCCCCTGGTGGTTGACAGGGCCTGTCTGGCCTAACCTGGGTGGAAAGTGACTCTAATTGTCATCTCCACAGACAAGGTTCTGCAGCCATCCTGGAGGCATGGGCAAAATATACTTAGCTACTTTATCATATAGACAGAGCCCAACCACTGAGGCAGCTTATTGACATGGACTTTTATGCAAAGATAGACTTTTTGAATTGGCAGGTCACGTCACCTTCTGCTTAGCATGCATACGTAATGAGGATGAAGCTTTTTAGGCCCTGGCTGAGACACAAGCATCTGACAGGTAGGGTTTGGCAGTTCAAGGAAATGTATATATTCCCTGCCTCATCTTCTGGACCTGGGCTGGTTAGAGATGATTGTGTTTGCCGGGAGTGGAGCATTTTACCAAATGTTCAGTGCTCGATAGCATTAGTTTGAGGCTGACGTTGTGTCATCTTAGGTGTATAGTGTACACAGTCCTCACCTAATGGGAGCTATCAGAGCTGAATGTTTGTGTTGTCATGGAAAAGAGAGACTTTCTGAGGAAAACCACGAGAGGGAATGTCACAATACAGCATAATAGGGCTGTCTAAGTTACAGTGGCTGACACTTTTGTCTTGACCCATGAGAGACACATGCTCTTTTATATTGGCCTTAGGCCCAACCCATAGTCTGAATCAGTTGCCAGTGTTGCACCAAAGTCTACAATCCAGCAGATATTGTGACCACAGTGGCTGTTGTGCAGCTTAAAGCTACTTATTGTAGGCATATTGTAGGCGTTCAGTCTTTCTGCTACATGGACGGGGACACTCATGCCTCTCTTGGGTTTGTTTCACAGTAGAATTGACTCTGATGATCTAAGTGTCCACCAGGGCTGAATGATTGAATGAACCAATCTGAGCTAAACTGCATCTTCTAAGAGTTACCAGTTGGATGGTGCCATCATGATATTATTTGAGCACATTTGTTAGGCCTTTGTGGGTTTCAAGGCAATATTTTCATTATACTAGTCAATGTATAAATGTATGATTGAGTAACATTCACATAAAGCAGCATTTTTTATCCATTATTAAATACAACTATTATTAAAATGATCAAACACTATCCTTTTTAAGGCATGTTTTCAACAAATAAAAAAATATGTGATTAATTTGGACACATGCAATTGATTTAATTATTTAAATTGTTTGACAGCCCTTATGAAAACTTGATCATGGTATCTTGATGTAAAGCCTGTGGTGCAGCTTAGTTGAGCAAGTAACATTTGCTGAATGGCTGAAGGGAACGTTATCAGTTTAGCTGTAGCTTGTTGGGACGATGAAGTTTACATGGTTCATCTTGTGGGAAACATAAATATCTGTGTCAAATATCATGGCAAACTATTCAATGATGTGACAATTCATTAAAACCCAAAATTGTCAGTCGTGGTGGCACAAGAAGGGAATCTGAAGATCACCAGTCTGTGGGGTTTATCCTCAGGGGATAAGGAATGTGTGCACACAGATCGGCAGTGACATAGCTAACGCAGCTTTAGATAAATTAAAAAAGAAAAAGCAACCTACAAAAACCCACACCTATCAAAATGAAATATGATCACCTTCACTGGAGCTCATTTCAGCTAGCTTTGTTTCCTTTGTTTTTTCCCCACTTCACTACAGACTTCAGCTGTTGCACCCCCCACCCCCAAAAGGTGAAATTACCCTGCTTTTGTATGAGGCGCAGTCAGCCTTTGAATGCAGCCTGTGAATGCCTGTGGGCCTATAAATGTGCTCTGAGAGGGAAAGAGAAAGTTAAGCTGTCCTATTGAATTGATTGAACATTCATGAAACTAAAGTGTGCCCTCCCTCCCGCCTCCTCACATGTGGAAATGACTTCCAGACATCTCCGGCGTCCCGTATGGAGCACAGCCGTGAGGATCCCTACCTTACAGTCAGGTGCTGAGCTGTTGCCCTGCAGGCACAATTCAACTGTTAAATCTCTTATGAGCAGAGCAAGAGGGTTCATCTTACCACTTACAACTGTACACATGCATGTTTTTGACTTTATTGGAATAATTGCACAATTATTTTACACGGCATCTTATTTTGCAATCATGTTCTGCTTAACCACTCATAGTTGCATAAACAGGGGCTAAAAGAGAAAGATTATTTTGTGGTGAGCAACAAAAAAGGTTCTTACTCACCCAAGAGAAGGTTACATACCATTTTAAACTCTTTATTCCTCTATATCAAGTCCTTTTTTGGCAATTATTCAGGAATGTTTCAGGCTTTCGCTATATTGACTTATTGGACTTTTATGTGGCTTTCTCTATTCCACATTCATGTATCTAATCAGAAGGCCTTATTACTTTTGCCTGACAATACACTTTAAAATAATGAATTCCAAGGGCTTCTCATTTTATGTCAATGTCTGTATATTGTCAGCCTCAAAAATGGCAATATTGAAAGCAATTTTCTATGTATTTAACGCACAGTCAAACTGTGTCTGGAAGGAGAACTAATCAAAATGCATGAGGTATAATCAATAAAAGTGAGAGGCATTATATGATGTGACTAGAATGATAAATTACAGCAGTTCTGCTTTCTCCCATTGTGTTGACACTGTATATCCCTGTGTGTTTCTAAGTTCCAGCATGTACACACATGTTGTTAGACGAGCGCCTGCACTACCACACTTGACTACATCCCTCATGTGACATGTTCCAGTGAAGGTTACAGTCCCAACCACAAAACACCATCAGCTCAGACAGGCGTGAGACCTAATCATTATTTGGCAGTAGTAGCAAAGCCATGTCAGGGTGAAGCCCCCCAACATCCTGCTTCCTAGTCACATTTTAATCATCTGCAATTAGTTTTGTTTTAATAACACTCACAATTAAAGGTCCTCCTGTTTGCATAATTCATGACACAGCAGCGCTGATGTCAGAAATCAAATGCAACAAATTAGAAATAACAAGTTTGAGACAGTGTGATTCAATTAAGATCCGGGGAAACATTGGGCCATGCATAATTGAGGGGCCGGCAAGGCAAGGCTCATGTCAGGCCTGTCAGCCCTGCTGCAGCTATTGGATTTGGCCTGTCACACACACTCAAATCAGCCCTGTAAAAATTACAGGTTACATTGATTTCTTGTTTTTATTTGTGAGTGCTTGTGAGTGTGTATGCATGCATGCGCTAATGTCAGGGTGTGGGAGTGTGTGTTAGTGGATTCTCCCCATGCATGCATGCATACACTGCCGTATGTGTGTATTTGTTTGTCCACGCTACAACATTATGTGGGTGTGTGCTCACATGTGCAGTGCTGTAAGAGCAGGGTATAAATCAGGTGTGTGTGTGCTGGAGTGAATAATACAGCCACATCTGGAGCTCTAAGTTTGCACTTTAGGTCCTTCAGATGTTGAGTGGGGCTGAGACGAGCTGTGGGCAAACACACAAGGCCAGCAAACCACATGATCACTCCCAATTATTACTGTTATGCCTATTGTAAGATCATCAGTCCTAGCACTCCCATTCAACTCTGCCAGGTATCTGCAGAAACCTACAACATGTGTGCCTGTGGACTCGTTTGTGTTTGCATCTCTGAGCCTGAGTTATGAGTGTTTGTGCCTGATCCCTGGATACAGCGTGACTGAG
Source organism: Trachurus trachurus (assembly GCF_905171665.1). Classification (NCBI taxonomy): domain Eukaryota; kingdom Metazoa; phylum Chordata; class Actinopteri; order Carangiformes; family Carangidae; genus Trachurus; species Trachurus trachurus. The sequence continues at coordinate 20,279,500 of NC_139899.1, forward strand.
GCTTTGAAAGAATTGCATGTTGCGCCAAGTTGCAGATGTGTTTGTTCACCACATTACACATCAGCAGCAATAACAAACAAATATGCAGTGGCTGAATGAAGGGCTGATAAAAAACCAAACAGAGGGTGGATGTGAAACAGTTCCAGTCAGTGTTGCGTGTTTTTCTTTGTGTTATTATTAACGTAGAGATTAATAGGAGTCACATGAGGTAAGTGAGTTTGTGCTGACGGCAGAGCGTGTGTGTCCTTCTGTGTTTACTGGCAGTTAAGAAAAGTTTGGTCACTTCAGGAAAACGAGGACCCCCTTTTAATAAAATCAGCGCAGACCTGCAGAGATGTTATTCTGGCCATGTTGTACGCTCCATAAACTGTATGTTTATGAAAGAGAGCAAGTGTCGGGCATAAACTGTGCTCTCTGTTATGAAACACTTACAGGGTTTTAATTATCACACAATTTTCTGGGATTGTTGAAAGCAAAGGAAATGGAATAACTTCTTTATGAGTTTGAAAACACCCCCTAATGCTTATTTAATTAAACAATTGTAACCACATCTCATAAAGTGCTCAGAGTTAATAAGATTTCCTAAGCAAACCCACATTAACGCAGACTGCTGCCACGCTTGAGAAAATCAGCATTCTCCAAGATGGTCTTTGGCAAAGTGAGATGGAGCTGTGGCAGGTTATTGCTCCAAAGTTTACGTTTTATGTGCGTAATTTAAAAAAGCGTCACTGATCTCAGACTTCATTTCAAGCCGTCGATATTAGAAACTGATCAGGGAGGAAAAACAAACCCACGTAAACATGTGTTATCAAAACACTTCCTGCATGAAGTATTCTCTGATTTGGATCTCAGCTGAATGGCTTCTGGTGGAGGAAGGAAACATGTGTTAGTAAACTAGCAGGCGCAGCCACACGTTGCCTTCAGAGTCAGTAATTTCTCACTGAATAATCGCTAATGACTGAGGACCAATAGCTCCCTGAAGCATCATCTCAATCTCTCCTCCGACTGGCTAATTGTAGCCAGACACACTAACCTCTCCGTGGCCTGTGTCCTGGCTGTAACCCTGGCACTTCTCTTTCTCAAATTCAGCCGCTCACCCTTCTTTTCTCTCGCTGTTTTATCAGCCCCTTTCTAAATTAGCCCCACTCCTGTTCTCTCCCTTTCTTTCTTTTACCTCCCCCTCCCTCTCTCCCTCCCTCCCTCCCCAAACCATCTCAGCTCAACTACAACGACATATGGGAAACTTTTTCAGGCTGATTGCTCCAATCTGATTAAGGGAAGTTATGTAGCAGGCATTTATCGCTGCTGTTGTGAACCAGCAAACAGCTGTGACGTTAAGGCTCTCACTTCTTGAGCACTCTTTCTTTCTTTTTTTTTTCTCCTCTTGCTGCCTGTTCTCTGTACAGAGTTATCCGTTTAGATCCAGTTCAGACTCCTCCGATTGTTCTAACTGTGGAGGCTGCGCCATGAATCAAAACCTCTGGCAGACGGACAGATCTCTACATAATTGCGCGGTTCAAAACAATGCCATGCCCACTTAAAGCTAGAGTGGTGTGTGCTCAGTAAATTTACAGTCTAACAGAAACAAGAGGGTGGGGTTCAGGGGGGAGTGTGAGAAAAAAAAACTTTCCTACGAGAGGCAATTTTACATTACATTAATGTAGTTGGTTTGGGTTCAACAAAAGGGGGACTTGGCCTGAGGAGCTGAGGAGAGAGGGGAATTAGAGCATTTAGCCATCTCCAGACACAGGAGAGAAATGAGCCTTGTGGCCTTTGTGTTATCTAATCTCGTTTGCATTTCCTTTCAGCATCATGAAAGAGAAATGTAATAGGGGCCTGATTGTGTTTGTTTGGTGAAATTCTCATTTAGGGCTGCTGTGGCTATGTGCCTCCACGAATAATTCTGTTTTTGTGTGTGTGTACGGCACTCATAGTGGTGTGTGTGCGCGTGTGTGTGTGTGTGTATATAGTTTGCGGAGTGCTTTGAGATGATGAAAAACAGCCGTCTTGAAAAAAAAACACACACAATAAAAAACCAAGACTACATACAAGCCAAAAAAAAAAAATGAGGGTGAATTTATGCAACATCACCACTTCTCTCCATCTGACGCGTGAGCAGCTCGGTTCATGTTTCTGAGTGATTGACTAGCGGAAGGAAAAAAGCGCAGGCCTGATGACAAAAGAGACAGGAAATGGACATGGAGCGGATTTGACATGATGAGTGCCAATGTCCCCATTGATCAGTAGCATTGACATCCCTCCCAGAACCCCGCGAGGTGGGGCTGGGTATAGGCAGGCAGCTGAAGGTCACAGCTCGCTGTCACAGCTCTGTCCAATCACATTACGCATCACGCCGCCTGAGAAGCTTCTCGCCTTCCTCACATGATGGACAGGTGACAATCATCCCCTCTCTATTGTTTCACTCAGTTTCCTCATCTCCGGGATACATGTGTTCCTGAGATTTTGTTCCCATTTATATCTTTAAAAAGTGTCAAACCGTATTGTTGGCAAAAGTGTCAAGCCACAATATCTTCAGTATCAAAACTTTCACTGACTTAATGATGATTAATGACGGCATTTTATTTTCCACCAGTGCCAATTTTCACTTTTTGGCCCTGCAGTCGCTCAGAGCTGCTGATTTATAGCTCGGGGTCGGTCAGAGAAGGTGTTTGTGCTGGTAGCCAATGGGCTCTTTGTGTTTATGACGAGGGGAGAGGATGGAAAGGTGATTTAGGAAGACAGCAGGTCTGCTTCTTCTCAACGCAAGCCTCCTCTAGACAGGCCATTAACAGAGGTGGCAGGGAAAAGCAGTGGCAATCGCTTTGATTCTGATTTACACCCATGCTGAAAAACCCAAACAAATTAGAGGAACAAAATAATACACAGCGAGAAATAAATCACATTAATGATTAGGCTTTGAACGACAGTCAGACATGAAAGCGAGCGGTGGCGGGGGCATCTGGAGGAGAGGATGGCAGATTATGAGATGATATTAGGAGCTGTCTTCAGAGAAAGGCTGAGAACAATCAGGCAGCAGTAACAAGAAGAAGGTCTTTGTTCTTCTCTCCACTCAGTAACTAACATGTTGTTATTCAAGTCAACAGCCACTAGAACCTCGTTAGTAGGCCAAGCAGCTTACTGCTCATTAGCTGACAAAAGGCTGAAAATTCATTGACAAGAAATGCAGTAAATGTGGAGCTTTTTCTTCTTCTTTTTTTCCCCCCAAAACGCACAACACATGAAATGTTGGAATTCAAAAACAACACATATAAAGTGACGCACAAAATACAACTTGGACTAAGTGTGTTTTGTGCTATGAGCAAAATTTTTCTATTCCAGACAATAATTTTAATGTCATCTAGTAAATTTTTTGGCAGTGGCCTTCTGTTCATGAATAATTGAAGACATAAAAGCAGAAATTGTATAATGATCCCTGCTGCGCTGCAAAGCTCATATTCTTTAGGTTACACACTTTTATTTTTGCAGCGTCTGTTTCAATAGGACAAATAATGTGGAAAGTGCTGGATGCAGTGCAAAATGTACGTACCGTCCTTTTTCTTTTCTTTTTTGCTTTTAGTGTGATTGTAGGGCTCTCTTTGAGTACAGTAAGACACTAAACTGATATAGACAAGAAACATCTGTGATGATTGTTGAATGAGTGAACATTTTATATACTGTAATGCTATTTTGTCAGTAGTGTTGTGTCATAATACCAGCAAAATATTAAAAATGTGGTGGTTAAAATCACAAAAGGTCTAATGTAATTAATCCTGCTGGCAAGAATGCTCTGGGTTCAGTTCCCGGGCCTCGATCAGGCCTCTCTGGGTGGAGTTGTCATGTTCTCCCTCTGCGAGTCATTTCTGAGTTTTCCGACCACAGTCCAAAGACATGCACACTCAGCTGATTGGTGACTCTATATTGCCTGTAGGTGTGAAGGTGAATGTGTGAGCAATTTCATCCCAAAACAATGAGCTGAAAGAAGCAATAAAGCTCTGTAGAGCTGCAGGTGATAATTGTTTTAAGGATTTTTACTTTGACAAATTGCTTTTCTGTCATTGCTATAACTACAATGTTGGGAAAATACACTTTAAAGACGATGCCAATCAACACCATTTATGGAAAAACATGTTGAAAATGAGACTGCTAACAAAAAGAAGAGGAAAAGTGCATCTCTAATTTTAACCTAAAAGCTGCCTCATGTAAAAAATAAGAGTTGCGGTGCTCAGAGAGTGACTGTCAGCCTCCCACACATCTGACCCGCTGATAGACTGTAGACGCTGTGTGCTGCTAAATGAACTGGTCCGAGCCAAACAGCTCGCTGCACTGTGGTCCCTGGGTGAATTCCAGATGACAGCACTAATGGATGATCCTGTGATGCAATCATCTCTATCCCTGCTGCCTTGTTCAGCAGATGGGCTGCATTTCCCATTCAGACCTCTGAGATTGAGAGCTCCTTTACACAGACATGCAAAAGTCATTACACTTCTTACGTACATACTCCTGCTGGACGGCCGCAGTGATTACATAATTCCATTTGATTTAAAGAAAATAGCCCCCCAAATACTTTCCTACAATCACATCTGACAGTTGGTCTAGAAGGTGAAGCCTCAGATTATGTTTGTCTCCCTCCGTCTTCTGAGCTAAAGCATGTGCACATTGACTTAAAGCCTTTCGAGAGAGGACTGTGTTACATCCGTGTTCTTTATCAATCCACACTTTAACAACTGTGTAAACAGAATCAACCACAACATTACAGAACAACCCAGTATCACAAACCACTAATGAGGTCCTGACATGCGCCATATAATTCATTATTGTTTATGACTAAGATCCTCAAAGCGTGTTCTACATGAGATTTCAAAAACACACTTGATGACTTGCGGTAATTTCAGGCCAGCTGTCCCAAGATGTCTCTAAGATGGAGAAATACAACCATCCCTCAAGGGAACTTGATTGTTATTGTTACATTTTTTTTTTATCGTTTATAATATTGGCGGAGAAAAAGCTTTTTTCCTGCTTTCTGTCAAGTTGCTTTATCCATTCAGCCTGCAACTGTTCTCAAGTGTCTCTTCAAACGCTGGGGGTATAACGGCTCAATCCAGGTCGGTTCTCCTGCACTTTCACTGACACCGACTACACAACGGTGACGTTATTGACTGACAGGTTTTATATTCCTTCCAGCAGTGGTTCATGGAGACATTAACCTATTTACATGATCAATTTAAAAATGTATACCCTGCTCTGCTTGCTACAGCTCTGCCATTTCCCAGTTATAAACATCATGTTCAAGTCACAGGCCAGTGAAAAGCTAGTGTATTTAGGCTTTAATTAGCTTGGTGCAGCAGTGAGCACAGTGGCTATGGCAACAATGCACTTTCAGTTCAACTGAATAAACTGAATAAACTGAACTGAACAACAATGCACTTTAACAGCTGCTTTGAAACTGACTGCAACATTACCAAACTCTTTTTTCCAATAGGATAATTTTTCCTCTGTGTTCTCTATAATGCACGGTTTTTAACAGATGTACAACACCAAATGTACTGACTCATAGAGCACTGGAATTGTATGTTAGCATAGTTAGCATGAAGCTTACATAAATATGAGAGTATAGGGTTAGGGCAGTGGTTCCCAACCTTATTTGGCTCGTGACCCCATTTTGACAACACAAATTTCTGGCGATTATGTGCAGTCACGTGATCGCGGCCATATTTTTATATGCTGCATTTGAACTCAATTTATATTTAAGAAAGTGAAAGTATAGAATACAGTTGTTTCAGATTGTGCGTGGTGTTTTTAATCATAATTTTAAAAAGAATAATAATAATTAGTTTAAAAAGATATTTGTTTCAGTAATTTTTTTTACTAGACATTTCAGGCAACCCCATTTGAATTCCAGGCGACCCCACGTGGGGTCCCGACCCCAAGGTTGAAAAACACTGGGTTAGGGTTTCCATAAGAGGCATGTTTATTAAATTAATCTATTTAGATATAGCTTCATTATTATTACTGTAGTAATTTGTTGGGTATCAACCTTTGTTCAATGCTAAGGCAAATGCTAAGAAAACTAATAATGTTTTTTTTTTTTTTAAGACAAAGACAAGAACTTTAATTATATATATATATATATATATATATATATTATTATATATAACAGTAAACTAGTCAACAATGAAAGCTAATGGAAGATAAGCTACTGTAACCCAGAAGTGTTGTGGGGCCTCGGCCGTCATACCTGCACAGATGACAAGTGATGTACTTTCTCCTGTCTCTGACTAGTCTGTATGTCATCCTGCTCTAGCATCTAGTCTACCAGTAGCTTGTACAGAAGCATCTGCCCTCCCTGGGGAGAAAGGGTAACAGAATCCCAGGCTTATACAGACATCCACACAAAGGACAGGCCTGCGCTGGCAGGTGGCCCCAGCACAGATAAGTGTGTTTTCTGTTTGGGGTGGGAAGAGGCGGGGTGTGAATGAAGGAAAGACTGCTCACTTACAGCGCCTGTTTCTCCTCTGAAGGATGATGCCTCCTGTGGGCGTAACGCACAAGTGAAGCAGTATACTGTAGACATGCTGATCTGTTTATGTCTGTGTTAATGCATGAGTAACCTCCCCTCCAAACCCCAGCCTTCTGCACACACACACAAACATGCACACACAAACACCGTCAGAGGCGACAAACTATAATCTTTCTCAGTTTTCAAGTTCCAACGGTGGCTCAGGTAAAAAGCTACAGTAGCAACCTCACCAGGTGATGATCCATTTAGAAGACATGTAAATAAATAAGTAGCATCGTTCTTGTATTAGAGGATAACACTTGGACAAGAAACAAAGAGATTACATTTCTGATTTAATTTTTGTATTTTCATGTTGGGCTTTTACAGGAGAAATGAAAATGTATTTTCAGAACTTGGCCAAGGCTCATGGGTAATGTAGTATTTATACGAGTTCACCATGCCGAAAAGTGTGACTTCTCAAAAAACTTGAAGTTGAAAAAAAGAAAAACAAGATTGGGGCGACTGCACGGGTAAAAGCAATTCCACAACCAGCGTCTCCTCCCACCTCACATCTCTATTGGCAGATCAACTCTTCGATTCAGCCTTACTTGTCACTGTAAACCCCTTCAGTCCGTTTTCCAATCCCTCCACACGTCTCACTATTTAAACACACTCATCTCTCACTCCTGCAGGCCCTGACAGCAGCATTTGCTTTTTTGCTCAGAGGTGAGTTGCAAGATACACAAATAACACAGAGGTGCATTTATGGTATTTGTATAATCCATGAAGTGAAAATTGCACACTATTTAGATGAAAGGCAATTAGACAATTACAGCTAATGAGGCCAATCCTTTTCTTTCACCCCAAAGAGTCCACAGACTAATTATCAAATTAAAGAATGCTTCTTTTCTCCCTCTGACCCCGCGCTGTCGTAAAAGGGAGGGCTCTTTGGGAAAGGCAAACATTGCTCCGCTCTGTGGAGGTCGGGGCTGGAGAACAGGCAGGCAGCGTTTAGAAAGTGATGGGTGTATTAATCACAGCTTAAGTTAAGACAGCTTTATGGTCTGCAGGGCAGGCACACTCAAATGCAGGAGCATATACAGACACTCTGCTGCTCAGCCCGTTATACATCATACTGGGCTGCACCAAGAGGGCCACCAACCGAACAGGAAATGTGGTCGTGCCCACAGGAAGTGAAGCAGCTCAGATGACTAGCAGACCTTACTGGTGGAACTTCCTACTCTGGGGAGGTCAAAGGTCTCAAAAAGAAATCCACCTGACACACATGCATGCAGGCTACATGAATGTTTTCTGCATATCAAATGCATTCATGGCAGTTGAAGTAACCGTACTGCGAAAAAATAGCAGAAATCTGCTGAGAGCCGTCATTTCCCTCGAATCAGGACTCATCTGCTCTCCTCTTCAAGTGAAACCCCTCTGTCAGATGCACACTCTGACTAATCAAACAGCGTCTGTTTTTTGTCTCAGAACTTGGAAAGCTGATCGGGCTCAATGGGAGAACAGGGAAAAATGTTTCCCAGTGTCCCCCTTTAACATGTCTCTTGCCAAAATGGTCCAGCTCCTTATGGTGCAGAGGCTTCAGCTCCAAAACAGCTCTCCAAAAAGTTTCATGGTCTGTTAATATCATCCCTCAATTAACTCCAACTTAACTCAGACCATACATCAACACCCCAACACCCCCACCCCCTCTCCTCCCCCCGTCTCATTCACTCTTTTGCCGGCTTGAACTACAGCTGCACCTACTGGCAACAGAGAGGCACATTATGAGTGCAGCACCATCTCTCTGCCAGTCTCTGCTCCACTGAATGATATTCGATCTGAGGGTGACTACGCAACAGAGACAAAGTGTGAAAGTCTACTGTTTCATTTTGGAGTAATATTCCCTTGTGTGTATTAAAGACAGCCATAAAAACTCAAATAAAATAGCACCTTTCTGACACGGAAAAACCTTCAGGTGTCTCACAGCTATCACGTTTCCTCAAGTGCAGCTAACAAGCGTTGGCCTTAACTGCTGCTTTTGCTTCGTTTTCACACTCCCTCCCCTGTGCTTTCTTTATCAAACGTAATGCCATGTCTTCCTCTGCCACCCATTTTACACTTTGAAACAGTGTGAAGGTCAGGGGTCAGAGGTTAAAGAGAAGTTCTTTTCGCACTCCCACGCCTGCCCCTGCTCACAGGGCGGCACTACAGGTGCAGGGTGTCTCTGCAACAATTTAACGGCCTCCTGCCTTTTTTGCGGAGAGACCTCTGTGAGAAAGGAAAAAAAAAGAGAAATCACTCTAATTGTTCCCTGCTCTGTGCCAATCATCGGGCCCAAACATTCCTTGTTATTGCATTTTTGCGCAGTATTTTTCCAGTGATAATGGCTGACGGAGAGGTTGGTGCGAGTTCACAGTCCCTCCTTTATGACAGTAACTCCTCCTGTCACCTGCTTTCATATGGCAGGGGTGTTGGTGTATGGTGAGAGACTCCAGCTGACACCCGTGACATGGCTGGACTTAATGAGGACTGATGGGAGCCTGTCAGTGGAGTGGCACATTAAGCAGCTTTGTCATAGATCAGCTGTCGAACTTTATGCAAAAGCAGGCCCTGCCGTTTACTTGGAGATGACCTTCCAAAGTTCACTTACACATCTTGCACATGCAGAGCTGGGTCAAGTTTGATTTTTCGACTTTGGGATGCAGAGATTGTAGAGTTTAACACACACATACACACACACTGACGCTTTCTCATACACCCACACACACACACTCACTTCCTCCAAATTTCACCCCAGAAAGTTCAACTACAGGATAAGGCATACGATTTCTAAGCACTGAGTAGTCATTAAAGTTTGGACTCAGAAAGCCAACACTGTTTTACACATCCCTATGGAGAATACAAATACTTGAAAAAAAAACAAAAAAAACAAAACACTGAATGCAAAGTGAGTTTGTTAAGGTAAACAGAAAAGCGATTTGGTTTGCATGAGTAAAAGCTCCAGGTAAAAGCTATGTGGCCTTGCTGAGGCTGTGGGAGTTGGGGATGATAAAAAAAAAATCTTCGAGGAACCCGACAGGAGAAAGGAGGGTGGATCTTGCCACGGTGGATTTTGTATATATTTTGTGTGTTTGCTTTGAAAAAAATAAAATAAGCACAACCAAAGTATTAAATATTCAACTACTGTCTCTGTCAAGGGAACATAACAAAAAAAAAGTGTGTCTCAGAATTATAATGATTTGACACAGACGACGTGTTATTAAATCTCAAATTAAACTGAATTACTGTATGTAAGCGACTGTGTAAACAGGACCACATCTAATAAATTTGTAAATAAATTTGGGAATCAAATGTTGATTGGGCAAATACCAGTATTTTTTCCCAGCAACGACATATTTATAGCATATTTGTACCTATTCATCAAGTGCAGATGTTAACTTTTTAAACACAGGCCTCCTCAGTTTCCTGGTAGTCCCTTAACGTCATAATTCTTAAGAATCACTCCATTTAAACTGGAAATGAGGGGGCTGTACGTTGTAACTCTCCAAGATAGTCATATATTCCCGTCAAGACTAACATGAAGTTATTTGCTCATTTGTCTGAATTGTTGGAATAATTTGTGCGAGTGTGCTTTTATACCTCCCCAGTGGTCCATAAATCACAAACAGTTCTTTGTGGCCCGCCGACATAATTTGTTTCCTTTTGTTTATCCCACTTAAGTCACTCAAAGCCTGATTCATAGTGAGACAAATCTTGCTTGCAGAATTTGTCATGTAATCAGTTTGAATATATTTTCTGCAGTAAATTTCTTTTTAAACTCATTGCTCAAAGTTACCACTGGGCACATTTTTAAATTCGATGACTTTGGTGAAGACCTGAGTCCCATGATGGTATTTCATTTCGGCTGTCCTGCTAACCTTCATCCACAAATGCAGACTACAGAAATAATTTGAACTTTCATTAAGGTTATGTAGTTATTATTGCTGACAGAAAATATACAGAAAGACATAAAATTAATTCTACTAAGCACCTGACGTGTGTGCATGACTGCTACTGGTGAAATCATTTGAGTATGTCGTGCATTGACACTGTTAAGTATGTGAATTTTATTTATTTAAGAAATATCTGGATGTATATTAGATTAGAAAAAATTCCTCAGTATGAACTTTAAGCCTATACAGGACAAACTAAACCGGCCACATGATGCATTGCAGCTCTTGAAAATACAGTGACAGGCTATGAAATCTATAAAACTGACGAAAAGAGATTTACAAATAGCTGTTGCTTCTATAAACAGAATAATTATTGTGACACTGCTACATTCTCACCTAAAAAAACAAATAAAATCTTTAAAGAGTGACATTAAACAATGTCATTACAGAATACTGTAAGGATTTTAAGCTCTCTTTAAAATCTCCACAAGTCATGAATGTCGCTGCCAGTTCATGTAAAATGCATTCTGGGATACATCAGTGTCAACATCAGCTTACTAATTTGTTAATTTAATAGGCAGAATGCAGTATATGCTCATTGAGTATGTAATAGGCAATAGGTGGCTCTGAATGCAGGCCTTGTTAGCTACATGCTGGCTAACACAGCACAGCACGGAGATGGAGGTCTCCTACATTTCTTGCCAAAAATAAAACTAATCAATAGCTGCATTTAAAAAGCAAACAAACTATAAAATGAATGATTATGTCTTATGCTAGTCGTATGATGTTGACACAAAACCTGATATTATCCCACAGCTTTTTGATGCTAACTATGAGTCTGAGTAAAGACGGGTGATGTGAAGCCAAATTCACCCATTTCCAGTAATTATGTAATTGTGGTAATTCATTATTGATTGTTACAGTGTTGGACAATGTGTCAGTTTTTAATTAGTTGGATGCATTCTGGCAAGGATTTGATTGAGCTAACAGGTTTCTGCTGAATGAGCGCTGACCTGCTAGAGTAGAATGAATCTCTGCAGCTGGAAAACAAAATGTTCATCTTTATTATTCAGAAATCCCATTAGCTTCAATTGCAGTGTGATTACCTGGTTATAGGCACATCAGAAGTGTGCAGCACCTGAAGGTGTAAGTGTGTATGTGTGTGCGTGTGTGTGTGAATGATTTCCCATCTGCACAGTAGTGAGGCTGTCTGCTTTGGTTAAAGCCTCCACTTTGTTCTTTAAGGCAGTCCTTCACAGTTTGCTGAGAATTAAGGAGGAAATGCAGAAAGCAGGGAAACGGAACAACATGTAGGTGCAGCTGTTTTACTTTACCATGCTGTCAATATTAACCGAAGAATTATAGGCTGAGGTGAATTAATTGTGCATCTGGCGGCAAGAGTGAACAAAAAAATGTGCTTGCTTACATTCTGCCCTAATGGTGAAAAGTAATATTGTTAAATGAGCTGCATAGCAATTCATTAAATAAAACTGTAATGTATCATATAACTATGTGAAATAATTGGGCTGCTAAAATGACAACAGCTGTATGGTCAAATGTAAGGGAGCTGGATTTTCAGATGGCGCATACGATCTAAAATTGAAGAGTAATCATCAGGCACCAGATTCTGCTTAACTTCACTCACACACTGTGATCTGGCCAAGTTAAAAATATTCTGTCCTCTCCTCGCTGATGTCACACTGACTCATACCTGTTTTAGAGAAGAGACACAGAGCTTTTTCCCCCCCCTTCTTCTTCAAACAAGTTTGAATCTATCATCTTTCTAAGTATGTGTGCACACATGTAATTGTGTGTGTGTGTGTGTGTGTGTGTGTGTGTGTGTGTGTGTGTGTGTGTGTGTGTGTGTGTGTGTGTGTGTGAGAGAGAGAGAGACATAAAGAGAGAGAAAACTATTCCAGTTTAGCAGCAGGAGTGGGAAAACAATTGTTCCTGACTGATTTTCCCCTAACCCCATAATGAAGCCCATGTGTACGACTGGCCTTTCAACAAGCTGCAAATCTGTGCGCGGCCCACTCTCCACTTGATTAAAGCAACAGCCACTCACCTGCTCCTCATTAGCCTGGACCAGGAACAGACCCAGCCAAATAAGTTAGCACCTGTATGTTCCAATTCTGCATGCCTTCTACATGTATGTAATATTTGTGTGTATTAACCTGACAGCCGTATAAATGATGGGATGGATTTAGCTGTGGTGATGCCGCTTGCTGTGTGTTGTGACCGAGATGAAGAGAGATGGATGTGTGGAAGCAAAAAAAAAAAAGAAGGCAAAAAAGAAAGAAAAAGAAAAAGGAAAAGGAAGGGCCATGGGTGGAGGAATAGCAGGGACATGTTCAGTGTTTTGGGTCTGTGGAGATAGATGAGGGACTGGGCTTGGAAACACTCATTAGCCATAATCAGGGTCCCTAAAGGAGAGCAGATGGTGGCAGGGAGGAAAGAAAATAAGAATAAGAAGAATTTGCTCTCTGTACATTTTAATGTACAGGCAGAACAACATGTGCAAAATGACCCAAAGATAAAAGAATATAGTTATCAACAAGCAGTCTCATGACAATCCAGGTAGGTGTGTGTGCATGTGTGTGTGTGCGTGTTGGTAAACAAAACATTGTTTATATCCATTGTGGATGTATGTAATGTTAAATGTGCTCAGACATGCTGGTCATTACTGAACAACCCTAAGGGCCATTGTGTGGGATGGGATCATCAGAGCGCTGTTGTTTCTGTCTGGTTCCTGCTAACCAGTGACTCCTCTGACCTCTGCCTCCTCTGAATGGAAGCATATTAACACTCCAGGCTCTCAGCAACATTTAACCAATTTGGTAAATTATCTGTGAGGCCACTTTTATAGGGCTTTCTTATTATTCAGAAGGAGGGGGAGTGGGGGGGGGGGGGAGAGAGAGAGAAAGAGGGAGAGAGACAGAGGCTTGACTTGATGAAGGGATGTGGGTATGAGGACCCTGTTCCCATTTACATACATTACCAGTGCCTTTCCCTGAGTCCCGTAGAGGAAGCACCTGTTAGCCTCTCACGATCTTCACCCCCCCCTCCTCCGCCTCTCCCTCTCGCTGCTCTTTCATCCGTCTTTTCTCAGCCGCTGAAGCTTCTTAGGCTCGACCCCGCTGAATCACCCCACGAGCAGGTGTTCTCTGTCAAACAGCCCTTTCCCCTCACAGCCAGCCAGAGAGGGAGAAACCCAAAGAGAGCGAACTGACCAGGAGGCCAAACTGGGCCCATGCACGATCGAGGAAAAAAGGGGAAAGCCTGGTGCTGAAGGGGTGGGGGGCCTCTCCATCTGGGTAACACTGAACCCCTGCCTGATCCAGGTGTTTGATACTATCACTTCTTATTTACCACGTGTGGACATACAGTTGTTCCTCAGGCCTCGACTCAAAACAAATTGCCAGAGCGGGGGGTTTGTAAAAGAGATGTCTATTCTGTCGGCAGAGGGGTTAAAGTTAATTTGATCGGGCATGTGTACTCTGGGCGAGGAGCAGAGAACATCTGCATTCAGTGGCATGGCCCCATTTGTTGCAATTTTGGGTCTCATTTCCATTTGCAAGAGAGATAACTGCTCGCATATGGAAGCAATAGATAGAAGAGGTCAATGCAATTTCTTTCACCGAGGGGACGAGGCAGGGAGAAAAACCCTTATGCAGTAATCTCAGTTGGCACAGGAAAAAACAAAAATCGGGGGTTCAGGGGAAAGGAATTCCTTTCAGTGCAGTGATTCCTTGATTCCTTTACCAGCCAATAACAATCCCACACCCCTTCCAAACCCGCTCCAATCACTCCTATTATCACTGATTGGATCTGGTGACATGATGTTGCACAGCCCATCCGCGTTGTGCTCATGCTCTCCCTGGGAGCAGCTTCTCAAATGGCAGACTGATAATAAATCAGAAAAAAAGATAATGCACACCACTCATCATGTAATGCAGAAAACAATGGAAAATCAGACTCTAATGTAGCAAGAGTTAGAAAATAGACTCTCAGAGTGGTTTATTGTTTCGCAATGCTAATTTGTGGGTATATGAGGGCTCAGAGCACTGCAGACACAAGATGTATAGTTTCTCGTCATTGAATTGTGTTGTTATACTGTCTTTTAAAAGAATATATTTTGAAATCTGAAATTATTTTTAGCTCTTCATTGACTTCCAAAAAGTCCGAAGTCCTAATTAAGTTTTCTGTTCTGACACCCCTATCACTGAGGTATCATTTAAAACTCATAATGCAACACATAGGAGGCATCAACACATCTGTGAGTTTCCTTTTGTTTTTGAGGCGTTGACTTAAAGCAGGGTGGTTTGGAGTCATCTGGCAGCAGAGGGAACTGAGGATTTCTTATATATTGACAAGAAATAAAAGGCAGCCGTTGCAACGGTCAGTCATATTATAACACACACAAGTTGAATAACACATCAAATGCAGCTACAACATCAGAAAATCTCTCAGTTAGGCATCTGAAGTCTTGCTGTTGTTCGCTGGAGCAGTTTTTTTTGTGTTTTTTTTTTTTTTTTTCCCTGCAAACCTGACTAACTAATGGAAAACTCCGGGCACAAACTCCAGACATCATTATGCTGCAGACGATAACTTCACAACATGTCGCACAATAATCAAAACAAGGGCCAATCTAATCTCCACATACTGTCTATGGATGATTTCAATCTTTTCTTTCATACTAGTCAGTTTAAACTCAATACACTCAATCCACGCCGCTCTGAAAATCCCCTAATAAGGCAAGTTAAACCCCAAGCTTGCAACTGGTATGAAGTCACTAGAGAGCAATTACGCTTTAGCTTGATAGTTAGCAAAGGACCAGAGGAATGTCTTTTTCCCCCCATAATGCCAGGACTTTTGAGACTAATCTAATTGAGTGTCTTTTTTGTGTGTGATTATTTATGATTAGAAAGTGTTAGTGGAAAATCTGGAGGAGATATCTGTTTGATGCGGATCAGTGTCGTGTCGCTCTCCCTGATTAATTATGTCCGGAACGTCTAATGGCTGCCTCCGCTCGGGAGGGGTTGCCTCTCACAAAGACAAAAGCCCCTCAAACTTTTTAAGCTTTCTTTGAACTGAAATGGTTTTTTAAGAGAACTGAATAATTCCTGGGTGTAAATTCTGGGCTGCGTGTCGGCCTCAGACAAACTGATTTATGTCAAAGAATGAAACAAATGGCGAGAAAGACAAAGAAAAATGCATTTCTTGGCAACTGCCCTGTTTTCTATCAGTCATCCATTGGATATTATCATCATCGGATTCTTTTTCTTTTCACATCTGCTCTGGGTGTGCAGAGTGTCTGTACCCAACATGTGACTCAGCCTCCCGTCTCCTTACCACTGCCCCCTGAAGCCCTCATTTCCTGTTGGGAGTCGGTGGAATTGGATAAAGGACACGGCTCGGGGCCTCTTGGGGCCCAGATTAGGGCCTGCTAGAGCACCAGAGAGCCGGTCTGGACACATCTCCATCCATCAAAAATCAAACCGACTCAAGGACCCATTCAATCCCACCAGCAAAGAAGAATAATGTCCCCACAGCCAAAGCAGGTGCTTTTTATTTTTCACCCTAGAAACACAAGCGCTGCAGTTGAGACGAGGCTATGGTTAAGGTAATGGCTTCAGCTGTAAGAACGTTTTCACCACAAACAGTGGAACAATGGCACTCGTCCACCATGTTTCAGGAGTTAGCCTGAACCTCGGGTACTGTAGGACTGTGCCCAAGAGCTGACAGAGAGACGACTGTGTGTGTTGAGAGAGAGCTCATTAAGAGGACCCATGTGTGTTTAACAGATACCAAGGGCTCTCTTTCTTCCAATAACAACTCATTAATGAAGGTTTGTGTGTGTAAGGGAATTAGAGTGGCTGTAGTCATGAATCATGAGACACATCAGTCTTGTGTTATTGATCAGATCCCAAACAGCAGACTGACAGAGATAAACACGGCAGTAATGTGAGAGGCAGGAAGAACAACAGCTGTTTATATACGTACGTCCATTTATCCAGATGCTTTCGCGAATGGCCATTCTGCTTCACTTCCTGACAGATGATTGCACGATTATCCTGATGAGCTACATGTTGCATTAGGTAATACCTGTTTGAATTAGCTAATTAATGCTAGTGTGATTTTCCATTTTAACCCAGTTACCTCAAATACTTAACAGATCAGTCTACTGATATCTTATACAAATGTAGCTAAGTCTTTAAAAACAGGGTCCAGATAACAACTGATTTAATTGTGTATTTTCTGGATTTGTGAGTATTTACAGTGGGATTAAGTGGGAATTTAGTACCTATTTTAGACAACAATGGAACCCTATGGCAGACAGAAATATGAGACTATAATGGCCAAATGGACAAAAGCTACGCATTGATTTTGTTTTTGAGGGAACTTGTTGACAACAAAATTCATATAACTTATTATTACATTAATCCTTTATATTTTCTGTCCTCTGGGAAGCAACTGATTTCAATTTGTTCGCTACTGTGTGAAAAAACAACTTCCACCAACCACAGTATAATTATATAGTGTGTTTTATGTTGATCATACATACATATTAATATTAAAGCCACTTTATTTTGAACATACATGCATAATAATTATAAGCAGTGTTTACGCTTGGACATTAAAGACTCGCAAGAACTTGCCAAACAGCAACTATATACTAAAAAATATTTATTGTTATTTATCTTTTTTTTTTGTCTATTTTGTGTGTTTTTGTGAAGTGCTATTTTATACAAATAAATTCATTCTGAACAGAAAATGAAAATGTGTGTTCTCAGATTTTAATTTTTGAAACCAAACTGTTAATAAATTGACTCCTGACTGCGGAAAGTGTAATGTAAGTTGAAAGACATACAGGTTGATTTTTGTAACTCTGTGCATTAGTAATTACTGAGCGACAACATGCAAAATCATTAATATGGTCCTGAAGTGAAAGTCCATCTTAATGCTGCCCTTTGTGTCCTGAGCTCATTCATGGTGTTAATATTGACATCCTTTAAAAGATACTGTACATCTGCACTCATGTTATTGTCCCATGATCTAATGTCACACATTCAGGGGACACAAGCTGCCGCCTGCTCTGTCACATTTCAGCCCCAACACAACAAACTACTGTATGCTGGTCCAGGTGGAGAGCCAACAGATAGAGAGAGAGAGAGAAAAGAGAGAGAGGAGGTGAGAGTAATCAGTTATCACTGCTTTGATTTATGGCCTGTTTTCAAGTTAAACATGTTATGTACACAATGACAACACCCCAGTTTATTGCAAAATACCTTCCTGCTTACAATAAAGAAGTATTCCATTTTTCCCTCTTCAAAGAATCTAGTCTGCTGCAGGGAAGGAAACGTAATTATAGAACAATAATAACATCTAAATGTAAAAAAGGAGGAGAGATGTGGGTTGTTGTCAGGGGAGAGGGGTGGTGGTGGTGGTGGTGGTGGTGGTGGGTGGATTGGTTAATGGGCACTCAGCCTCGTATTCCTGTCTGTGAGATTCAAATTTGGTGGCCGGTTGATTCCCTGGCTCTCCACAACTCATCTCGGCCCATGCAGGCTTCCTGTGTGTTATTACCTATCAAAAGGTTCATAGTTTTTTATGAAGTTCTTTACAGAGCATTGGACAAAGGGAAAAAAACTAGTTTAACGGCTTGCTAAGTCAAGGCGCAGCCCCACGAGATTCCTCTACTTCTCGGAGAAAGTCTGGAAATGGGAAACATATGTGCTTTGATGGCGTAGATTCTTTTTATTATTAGTTTGTTTTGAATTAGGCTTGTGATTGCAGGATCCTGGGAGGCTTTCACTATCCATTAAAATGTTGATTTGACGTAATACACCGCATTTTGGATAGGTTCCTCTGCACACCTTAAAAAAAACGGCTATTGTTAATGATGTTCATACTGAAGGAAAGTGATTCTGTATTGATCTTTATGGGGGAAGTCTCCGGTTCCCCACATATAGCGGAGGCCAATGTGATCCGTCCCAACTGGAATAAGCTGGACAGAAGCAACGATGGCTCATCTGGCTCATAAAATGTTTTATAGCCTCACAAAATACAGTCTGGAGTTTGCCATGACGGTGTTTACCAAATGGTGAAATTAAACACACGCTGAAGCACTATTTCAAATGGAATATAAATATCTTCCCTTATAACTCATTTAACAATCAAACAACAGGCGACAAAGAGACATTTCTGTGTGTTTTTTTTAGCAGCTTAGGAACCATTGTCTTTAACTTCTCTCTATAACTTATGTAATTATTTCTACTTCAGATTCCCTTTCAAATGAACCCATTTCATGCATTCATATTCTGCTCTGAGTCACAGGACAAATTCTGTAATTCATTACAAATTCAGATGGATTTTATATGAGAATTAAGCCTCAGCTGTTGGGCACTCCCTGCCTGGGCAATGTTGCGTCTCATGCGCACAAAAAGCAGGTAGCCATTCAAAGTGGCAGCATGGTCACAACCAATAAGCCAACGGTGATTGGGCCTCTTCGGGTTGGATTTATTTTAATTCACTAATCCTGTAATGGTGGCCCATGTCTCTTTGGTTGTGGGGCTCCTTATTTGGGGATTGACAGCACAGAGCCGTGGCCAGCCTGTCTCATTGCTTCAACAGAAAACTCACAGAGCCACTAAGCGGTATTTGACTCCTTAAGCTCCTGGAGGACTAAGGTTAGGGGCCGACGGGGGTGCAGGGATAGAGGAAGGATGCAGGGGCTGTTGCTCGGTGTGCTGTTGGTAGTGGTGGTGCTGAGGCCGGGTGGAGGGAGGAGTGGTGTGGTAGGGACCTAACAGACGAAACATTCACCCAAAAAGTGCATCGCCTGGACTAATGGGGAAATTATTTATGAACTATTTGCAGTGCACCTGAAAATACCTCCAGTGAAATTATGTTTGGCAACCTGAACTGCTTTGAAGTCAATGGAGTGGCAATAAAAATTAGGCCTTCATTAGAGAGCTGGGCCTTTCAAACTGAATTGGCCCAGTCTCGGCGGGTCAGGGGCATTTAGGCAGCGCTCTGCTTCCTTTAGTTCTGGCAGCCACAGACACATGGAAGCAATTTGCCTGATTCTTTGCTGTTTTTATGATTTTCCCCTTTAATTTTTTTCTCACCACACTGCGCTCCTTTTATGTTGCATTTAGGAAATTAACACTAACCGACAAATTACTTTGTAAATAAAAAAGGTAGAGATTTAAAATGTCGAAACCAGGAGTAGCCCAAGGGCCAGTGTTCTCCCAGCAACAAAGAAATCCTTGATAACTGTTTAGATATGTCATCCCATGGCCCCGCTTTATTTTATCAAGTGTATAGAATTTTTCACTTGAGGCAAATGTAAAGCATTCATCGCGCCTCTTGTGTGCTGTACTTGTGCTGCATGTCCACAAAACCACACACACAAAAGGTGCACTTAAGAAAAAAAAAAACACTTGAAGGGATTTTGGGGGTCATTTACAAACTGCTTTTACGCTTTGGTCAAGCACAAATCTCATTCACAAAAAAATGACGGCAGTCGACTGAAGTGAAATTGTGTAATCTCCAGAAAACCAGATGCACCAAAGTCAAGGGGATTGTAATCTTCAGAGATGTAAGCTAATTACTTAATCACTTACATTTGTAAATCTTATTATTGTAAAAGAAATTGCTGTAGTGATTAAATTACTGATATTTATCTCCTAAAAGCGCTGATTAGGAGGTGATGCTAATCTGTCATTCTGAAAGGCTGATATTAACGGCATCAATCTAACAAAACAATAAACACTTAATATGAAAGAGATGTTTTGTGCACTCGGGGACCAGATGGCCTGCTTTAGTCTGGAATGTGCAATATTCTGGCCTGCTTGGCCACACCACTAATGATGGGAACCACAAACTGTTGACTTATTTAATTGAGTTGTTTTGCCCCATTAACCTGTTGTCTGACACGGCGGACACGAGAGTTGGGAACGAGATGTTTTTGCTTTACACTAAGATGGAAACAGTCTCACGTTTGTTCTCCTCTGCGCAGCTTTTCACTGTTATTTTGCACTTGGAAATCAAAGATCTAGTTAGTGATGTTGCATTTAAAAAAAAATCTCTTACCTAAAGAAAACTTTATCATATAATATATTCCATGTAGAGTAAATACTCAAACTCATAACTTAAATTGTGTTGCAGTGACCTGAAGAGTATTAATGCTTTTCTTAAACACACCACATTTTTTTTTATCCTCATCCTGAATTTGGCATATTTTGTGCACCTTTTTCAAAACACTTTGAAAAATCCCAAACTGTACCAGTGTGTGAAGCAATCCTCCGGTGCTTCCTCTAATGCTACAGAAGTGGCCATAAATTATGCATCAGGAATATGTATATGTATTGACTTTAATAAGAGCTATTTCCTACACGCCAGCTTTTGTACCTGCTGAAGAATCACTAGGGTGCTTCCTAACGGTAGGCACACGTTTGTTCTCTCGCTCTCACACTCCTCCACTGACTTTCAGCTGGGGAAAATGAAACAAAAAGAGCATAATTAAAATAATAATAAAGTCTCCTCTTGTTTTGGGGGGTTCTGATATTTTTTTTCACAGTTGCATTAGTCAACGTTGGAGGAATCTGCTGGAACTGTCGAGGAGTGTTAGTGTAAATAAGTAAACTCTGCTTTGTTAGATTGTGATTCCTAATCAAGTCAGCGCTGACAGGAGTTCTCTCGCTCTGTCTCGCACTCTGTTTTCTTCTCCTCTTTTTCTCCCTTACCTCTATCTCCGACGTGACACTCCATTGAGTGTTAGTGTTGAATACTTGATGACACCGAAAAACAACAATGCCACTCATTTAACAGTGAAACAACAAGCTCCAAGCCCTCGCAATGTACACTGAAACGTATCTACAAAACAATGTTACTCTGCTTTACTCATCCATATTCCCTGGTCTTCCACCTCCTTGTCCCTCTGCCCTGACCCTGAATGAGGTTCACTCTGCTGTGCATGTCATTTGTCCACTTCTCCTTCCTGTTTTCAGCTAGTTGGCCTCCAGTGCTTTGTGCCTATGAATGCTAACATGTCTTACCTTGCCCTGGGCGAGAGAGAAAGAGAGTATACCTGGTGTTTGGCCATTCTGCTCCGGTAGTCTCTCTGGAAGCCTCAGACAAAAACATTCACAGACTTTCACGCACACACTCGGCAAACTCACACACACTGACAAGTCAGGCTGAGGTCTCGGCTGGCACCGGTTGTCAAAACTGAATAACTGCTTGTGCTTTCCATGTGTGCGCCTGAGCCATGTGGTGCCCTTCTCGGTGAGAAGACGGCTAAAATGGCTGTTGACATAAGAAAACAGCAAACTCACCGAGCACGATGTGGACTCTCACTCCCTCGTGCCATTATAACACAATACACCACACACAATCAACATTCCTCGTAGCGGTGCCAGCAGAAAGGACGGGAGGGGGTCAATCAGCGGCCTGAACTGTGAAAACCACAAAGAAGATGTCATCAAACAAAAATGCTTAGGTACACACGCTGAAAGATGGTTGCTAAACAGAGGGGGCAGGGCACTATTAAGATGACATCAGGGACAACCTCTCAACAGCTGCATGGGAGTGCCGTCTGTTATGGAGGCCCGAAAATGGAGGGCAATACAAGGGAACACTGATAGACTAACAGCAACAAGGGGAGGGGAGTCATCACCAGTCTAAGCATGTGTTGATTGAGCCTGGCTCTTTTTAACCAGCAGGCCTTTGGAGACCTGGTAGCTGGCAGTAGGGTCACAAGAGCACCAGCGGAGACATGGCGCTTCAAAAAGCTCTCCGTGCTTTATCGAGCAACTGCGTGTTGCGCGGAATGCGTCGCGCTGAGACTCACTTAGTCGTGGTGGGACCTGTTCTGATTGAGGTAACAGCTGGGATATGACATCAGCCATCAGAGTGTTGGCCATGTTTTCACTCACTGGAGCAATTCGGCTCTTTAAAAGGTTCCATCAGTACCACTCCGGCGAGTTGCAGAGAGTTGCTTTTCATCTCTTTGGCTGTGCAATCCACCAGCTGGTCAAAGTGCCCCGTGGTAAGAAGGACAGAGACGCCAGAGTGCTGCACTCATGAGTGGCTCATTGTCTTCATTGGCTCAGAAGTGCACAAGTGAGATGTGAGCACTTGCATACATAAAAAAAAAAACATAGACACACACATATATATATTCATCTTAAATTCTTTTAAGCATCCAGAGATGCATTTTTCCATTTATGTCTGCTCTTAAAGACTGTAACTGAAACCAAATGGCACCTATCTTTTGCGCCTATGACTAAAATGGCTTTCGTGTGGGAGATGTTTTGGCAACATTTCCCAAACTTTGGTTTGACCTCTGCACAGGTACTTGTGAATGAATTTTCATGAGTGGTGCTGAGCTGTGCTGTGTTCTGGATTCAGCCTCCAGTCACAGTTTCCAACAGGGGCCTCTTAAAAATACTAAACTCAACCTCCTCCGAGTGCACACTGTGAATTAGCACTTGAATATTTCTAACATAAAAATCCCTTTTCACCCTGTCTTCTGTCCAAGTATCTTTCCACTGTGACACCGAGGGACCAATTGAGACAGAAATCTATTTGCACTGCTCTGTGGTGTGTATAAGACTGAGCTGAACACAAAGCGCACATCGCCCGGAGTGAATAAATCACCAGGGTGGAAGAAAAGAATGGAAAAGGAAAAAAAACACAGGCAAAACGCAGCTACAAAGCAGCTTATCACATTTAGCATGTGCTTATTAGGCCTCATGCCTCTGCATCGGCTGCTGAGAGATTGAGTTGAGCTATTTGAACTGGTTCAGACTGATGGTGAGTCTTGGGTATTCTGATGAAATACAGTGACATCGTCAAACTCACAGCGAGGCCTGCTATGTGGGCTACTCTCTGGGTAAATGGAGAAAACTATACACCTGACAAAGATGCACACTTTGATGCTTGTTTGCGTAGCAAAGCGAGCATTTTTATACAATCTTAAATGAGCTCTTAGCAGAATGGATTAATACTGACAAAGTTTATATCAATTTTGCCATGCTGGACTTTACAAAGAACATTTTTTCTATCGTTGTGGCTCCCGGAAACGCCAAACCATTCTTTAAAAGAAAATACCCATGATCTGCTCTTTGGTAACCCAAGAAACACATTAGGAAAACATGATATAATGTATCTTTTAGAGTGTTTTAGCCCTAATCAAGGTAAAACATGATGTATGGTTTGGGACTTTCAGATAATAGATAACATAATGTCAATTTTGTGAGCAATTTTGTAGCTATATTAGCTTGTTACTGAGCATAAACCTGTGGCAGCATACATCTCTATACAACAATTAGTTTGTGTGGTGCTGTTCTAATTTAGTAATGTTAATCTCAAATTCAACACCTACTGTAGATGTAGGCTAGTTAAAAGGGGACAGGGCTTCAATAAGCATTAAATTAGCAACACGAAAGTTAAACATGGCAGTTACTGGGGATAAACCTGTAGCAGCAAATTCATCTAATTAGTTTGTGTGGTGTTGTTTTAACTTAGTGACATGTTGATCTCAATTTAAGCATGACAACATAACTAGAGGCTAGTTTAATAAAGCTGTTCACGCTTTAAAGTAAAAACAATTGGTCAATCATTGTTTTTTTAGGCGCTAGCCTAAAGGAATTATTAAATAATTGTTCCTCATCAGTCTAGAAGACAGCAAGTTCAACTTCACTCCTTCACTCACCAGTGCCTTTAGTTATCATGCTAACCAGCTAACCCTGGCCAGACTCAGTATTTTCCATTATGAAGAAATAGGCTACACTACTCAGAAACAATCAACAACCAACACCAGCCATTCCTGTGAAGAAACAACCTTTTAAACTTACATGTAGCCTAGGATAGCATATAAAGCTGATAGAACTAACACAGGAGCAGCAGTTGAGAAGCAAGAAATTAAAAGCGAAGCATATCAGCAATTTGATCAAAATATCACTCAGTAACTTTCAAACATTAGATAATGGACGTATTAAAAGGGAAATGGGGGCAACTGAAACTGGCTATGTAAATTCCAGAAGAATCTCTAAGAAGTTCCCTAAATGATTTCACACAGTCATTGGTTTAAATCAAAACCTCCACAGTCTTTTGACTTCCCCTGATAGTGGGCTGATGCTGTAGGTACTGTACGGTAGTTCTGCCTCATCAGGTTTAAACAACTATGGCAGGTTCTCACAACATGCTACCCGTCCTCTGAAGCCTAAAGGGAATCAACAGCATTGTGACTGTCTCGGCTAACTTAAGCTTCTCTTTGTTTCTTTGCCAGAATAGGGCTCATAGGGTAGTCGCATGTTACTCCAGCCCATTCTCACGTCATTGCCCTGTCATACAGAATAAAGTGCTTCGGTCAGAGCTGCAGTGTTGGAGAAAGGTATGAAAAAGTGCATGGATACAGTTTTAGCTTTGGTCTTTGATAAAAGTTCCTGTTAACCCTCCCAATACCAATCTGAGCTCAACATTGGACATCATCTGTGGTTGTGCCTCTGTAAATACAAATGGATCTATGTTAATCAGACCAATTATTTTACATTTACTACAACAGAATATGCAGCAATAAATAACTGTCTCTTCTGTGGCTCCAGTTTACAAGAAAGAGATTTCCTTGCACATTTTTCCCGACATTCCTCAAATGCCCTGCCTTGTCCCCACTTTGATCTGAGGAAAGTTTTACAAATTTTGTGTGTTGAGCGCAGCCCTTAGCCTGCTGCACCCGCACCCCCACCACCACCCTGCCACCATCACACCATCAGCCCCCTGGTTCATTAGTCAACCTTTAGCCACCGCAGAACAATTAGCCCTGTCGTTCGCTCGCTGGCTTGACTCTGCCGGGCCGACTGTGCAGCGAGGAATAGTCCCTGACTAATGATTGGCTAAAGAGACCTGACAGCATGTTACAGCCACAGCTGTAATTGAATACAAGCTCTAACAAGCCTTTGAACAGGAGGAAGAAATATTTCATAAGCTTGATGCAATTTGGTGGGTGCATGTAATGAAAATAATGAATGTGATTCCCTCACATTTCTAACTTATAATTGATGTTTTTTTGTGGGGAGGGGGGAATAAAACAGATGGAGACAGATGCAGGGAGTGAATAATTTGAAGATTTTGATCCGTCTTCCCTTTCGATGTGTAAGAATTATTTTTTGGGCATTTTATAGCTGTTTACATACCAATTTGTTCTCTTTTCAGCGTTTATAACAAGACTGTTTTGCTCTGCCACTGATACGTCAAACTTGGGCTGCTTGACAAGCAGCTTATTATTTTACAGACAGTTTAAATCCCCAGCTCGGTCCCTCGGACGATACTAATTGTTGTGATGCATGTTTTTGGGCAAAACTGTCCTTTCAGATTCTTGTGATGGCACGGCCTGGCTTACACCCTCTCATGCCCAGCAAGCTTGCATAGCTCATGTGTTTTTCAAGCACACATTCCCAAGTATTCAAGCTGTTACTAAAACATCTGAACATGCTAAAAACAAATATTTTGATTATTTAGCTTAGCCCTTATCATAATTTGGTGAATAATTTGTGAATAATTTAGCTATGTCGTTTGCAGGGCACAGCAAATATGCTCTCTGCAAAATTGGCAAAAGTTGGAATGGAGTGAGGGGAAAGTTTTCTGCACTCGCTGTGGCCAAAATTGGGACAAGAAGAAGAAGAAATTGGACATCAAAGGCTAACACAATATCAGAGTCCAGTAATCAGGACATCCACATTAGACGAATGTCACAGAACGAGTAAATGAAAGGCTCAAATGATGAATTGGAACAAATTACATAGAAAAAACAATCAAATATTAAAAGAGGGCACACCACTTTCCCCTCTGACATCAAGGGTATACAGCGAGTAATCACACGATTGAAATGTTCATCATTGCCTCCATTTAGTGTAAGAGTAATAAAAGACATGTCAGAGCTGGGAGAAGAATCCCAGCCTGGCTTCTCATTACCCACAAGGGACAGAGAGACTTTTGGGCCTAATAAGGACATGATTTAGGCAAATCAGGTCGTTATGATAATGTGGCTGCTGATAATAAGGCACTTTTGCTCTTGTTTGTTTTCTTATTTTGTGGTGTATTTACCCTACATTGCCACTGAGGGAAAAAAAATGGGAGCATCTGATTGGCCCTTGTCTTTGATTTTAATTCTCCGAGTAGAGCACCCTTGATGTGTGCTTTCAATTCACCAGGGATGAATCAAGATGGGGTCTGAATTTTTAAACAAGGTCCTTTTTGCAGCCTATTTTATAGGATTATCACTGCCTTTGTGTGAGGGCAGTCTATGGAAGTAATTACCTGTGAGAATGTAAGTTTTCTAAAGTAGGTTAATGTCTGAAAGTTGAAGACACACTCAGAAAGTGCAATCGGTTTGCGACAGCAGGTGATGCATTTGGTGTATGTGTCTTACTGTGTTTAATCCATGAGGGGGGCTTCATAGACAAAGAACAAAGAACAGTGCACTGTGGTTCTGCACACACTATCAGCTGCAAATCACTCTTTGGATCATTGTGTCCAATTCAAAGTGTTTGGTAAGGGGATTATAGAGGATGCATTTAGTTCAGTCAGCCGACTCATGTGGAACAGATTTATTATGCAAGTCAAAAGTATGCAGAGCTGATATTTGGCGTCTAAGCTCTGACTGTCAATCCCCGAATGAATACTGCAGTAAGTGTGTTGAGAATTTTTTTTTTTTTTTTACAGCTGTTAATGCCAGAAACTTAAAATGATTCTGGAAAACACTGCATTTAAATCAATGAATACATTTTTATCCAGTAGATTCATATTCACATTCTTTATTGTCATTCAACATGTTAAAAACACAGAATGAAAAGTGTCTCTCAGGACCACTGTAATAATACATAGATAATAAAAAACCTAAGAGCCAATAGCAGTGGCTTTTGAAATTAACACAATCTGTGCATCTTTGGTTTGGTTAAAATATGGTTGGGGCTGGCCAACTAAAACATAGTTGAGCTCAGGGACTGCAGGCTCTCATATAAAAGGCAGACATACATAACCATTCAGCACTATGACCTCCACATCTGTATGGTTCTCCTTATAAATACCCCAAAACAGTCCATTGATAAGACCTTCTAATGCCATAGGAATCATAACTGCTGTCCGTAATAGTCTGACGTTGTTATGGAAGAAGTTGGATTTTTGGGAGACAACTGTTCCCTTCATGTTTCCCTCGCTTGTCAATGTTGGTTCCTTGTAACCTTGAAGATTCTGCAGATGATCATCACAACCACTGGGAGTAATAGACTACCAGCACCTCTGACCAAGAGGCCAACTTGGATGGCTAAAACTCTGGCCTCTGTCTGGCCATAATCCGCCTACCACTCCCCTCACTTCTCAGTTAGGAAGATGATACAGTACAAAGCCAAAGAAGCCAAGAACAGTAGAATAGTCACTCAGTGTTAACGGTCCAGCCACAAGCATTAACACACAGCTAGAACTGATGGGCTAATCAGTAATGCTAGTAGCAGTAAATGTAGTAAAACAATCAATCCACATACAGTTAACCAGCTAACGACAGCAAAATTTGCTAAACACATGCATGATATTGGTAACAGCAATTAAGCTAATTTTGCTAACTGTAGCTAGTAGGCTAGCTAATTAAAAGAGACATGTAGATATGTAGTCATCAAGTTACTTAGAAACATGAAGTAAAGTAAACTCTGAGTCAGGAGAGCTCTGGACCGATGGCTGTTCTCCATGTGGGTAAAGCCAGACCACTGCTGGCTCCTCTGTTGGACTGGGAAATAAATTCACTCTTGGATTTATTCGCTGGGGCCAGCTGCAGGAATGACACTGACAGAGGCGGTAAAAGCTTTAAAAGCTTTATGGATGTTTTGACGGTCCACCGGCCGACCGGGATTTGAGCCAGTAGTCCTCATTGTGGCCAGTCGGCCCTTTTAAAAAACATGACAAAAACATGGCTTCTTCAGTGGAACTTCAGAGAGTTCTGGGAGGTCACTTTTAGAAAATGGCTTTATTCTTGCAGAGGTCATTTGTAGGTTTTGGTTTTTGGTTTTTCAATAAACAAAGGACAAACAATCCTGTCCTGGTGATACATAAATGTCTCTATTGTCATTGTCGACAGCAGCTACAAATAATGCACTAAGAGGTTACATTTGAAAACAAGATTGCACTCCAGCCAAAACCACTGTTTGTTGCTTGGAGCATGTAGGCTACTCACTGTTCAGGAAATGTTATGTAAAGTGATACACATCAGATGATGATAACAACATGGATACAAAGCAAAGCCAACAATGGGTTATAGTGCTTCCCAAACTGATCTGTGTTTAAAGTGGAGGTTTGTGGTTATTACTAAATCCCTTCCATCCATTTTCCTGAGCCATATTTTTTTGAACAACTTGCAATTGGAAAGAATAAATATGATATTTTTATGTTCACTGATGATATCATAATACGCATGCTAGCATAAGCAGCAAATTATTCATTTGGTGATGTCCCATAATCTTCATCATCAGACTGGCTGCCATGAGATTTTCTAATGTGATTAACGTTCCCATGGGACCAACTCATTTGATTTTAATGGCCTTGTGGCTTTTTTTCTTTTACACCGCAGGATAATTTTTATTTATTTATTTATGTATTTATTGCTTTAATACATTAATCCAACACTCTGGAATATTGAAATGTCCTGGTATTTTTAAATTGAGGACTGCACTGGACGTGGCGACCTTTTAGGGGCTTCACACTTCTAAGTGTTTGCAGTGCAATTCCACAGACATGGAGAGAGAGACAGAGGACAAAACAAGACGGAGACAGTGCAGCCACTTTTCCACAGACAAAGGCAAAATGGAGAGAGGACAGAATTAATTTGACAGTGAATAAGTGACAGCCGTTCCCGTCCTTTAGTGCCGCTCTTTCTTCTCCTCTCATACCCCATCCCAAGCCGCTCTTCTCTCTAATTGCACGGTGGACATCTCTGAGCACGTTGGGGAATTTCACCCGTGATCTGGCACAGATTAACAGTCCCACTATGCTTTGTTGCTGCTTTATTTGCATGATAATTAGTTGGTGGCAGTGTGTATTCTAATTTATTTATTATTTCACAAATATAGGTACACAGGGAGAGGGAAAGAGTGAGCTAGAGAAAGAGAGAGGGAGAGGAAAATAGAACAATGTGCATTAATTAAAGTGATTAAAGGATTGACTGAACTTTGCCTTGATGTGTTTATTCAATTAATAAGCAAAGTGGCAGATGACTGTTTGACTTTTATAACGATTAATTGTACCGTTTTCGTTAATTTAGGCTCATTCATCTTACACACATCCTCTTAAGCCATCACATCAATCTCAACCCATTTTCCCTGAGACTCTCCAGTCTTCAGTTTCAAAACAAACTCACTGATTGTTCTTCTGGAGGTTTTTTACACCAATTAGCGATTAATTGGCAATTAATTAGCGTTTGGGATCAGAGTGAGCCTTCAAAAATTCTCATAGGGCAGTTAGGTTGGTCTTCATTTATCACTGAACTTGACACGGCATGTGTTTCCCTTTTTAGTTCTTTCTTTTTAATTTAGTATTTGCTTTTTCAATTTCCTAATAATATCAGAGTGGAAATGGCACAAATTATCTCCTAAAAAAGATACATGTCTGACTATACGTGTGTGCATGTCGCAAAAGGATTTGACTATTTTTTGGAAAATATTAGACAAGTAGGATGATGCCTGTAAAAAATAAATGCAACACTGCATCTAGAGGGCAGAGCGAGCCTTTGCATAAGTCATCACTCCATGTGCCACTCCATCAGTGTGATGTGTGCACTCATTAAACTCTTCTTCTTCCTCACTCTACAGTAGAGGTCAGCGTCCACCACCCTCCACCTTCTCTACACCACCCTTGCAGAAGCTTCTCTGAGGTCTGGACACCGGGGAGAAGGAGCAGTTTGAGTCGAGTGCTTGCGAAATCAAAACACCTCTTTATTGTCCGCCTCTGTATCCTCCTTATTCCCACTGCACTGTCCGGGGGAACAAAGGGAGCCGTCTATTTCTCTGATAGAAACCAATGGTTGGAAAGAGGTTTGATTTGAGTGTTGAGGATGCTATTTGCCTAGAGAAAGCCTGAGGATGAGGGCTGATCGCACTGGCAATGGAATCGGGCTGTCAGCTGGCATCTAGCGATAATTGCTTCCCATGGCAGGACCCCGTCGGCCGGGAGAAGAGGAGCGCAGTGTGGGGAGTCAACGCGGGAATCCATTTTCACTGCAGCCCAGTCATAATTGTTTCGCGAGCATGAGGATACTTGTTGCCAATCTGCGTGAGGGCCAAGCTCTGATTGACACCCATTGACCAAAGAGACCTGGGGATGAAGGGAGAGGGGGAAAGGGGCTTGGAAGGCCTTGAGTATCACAGTGATTGTCACTCAAAGTTATGAAGTGAAGGAGAGAGGGAGGGTGGTGGTAATGGGAAGGGTGGGAGTAAAAGCAGAGGAGGGGAGGAGGAAGAGGAGAAAACGAAGCGTGATAATCACGATTATATGTTAGTTCAATTATCCCGTTTCCTCTTTCATTATTTATCCTTCAAAATCCAACCATCTCCCTGGTGAACGATCATTTACACAAGTCAATAAAGCAGTAAGGCTGAAAACAAGCAGCACGGACAAACGTAATGATTTTCTCAGCACTATACTCTACAGGGGCAAATGTATATTTTATCTGCTTTAAGCTGCAGGAGAACTATTGATTAGTAATTGATAAGATCATCTCTTTTAATAGACACAGAGGCCTGTCCGCTTTATCTAAGAGATCCTTTACACTGATTGTGATTACCATACGATCTATAGCTCAATTTGTTTCTGCGAGAACAACTTAATATCTGAAACCCGCGGCGCCACCGCTCCGTGGGACGGCTTGGATCTATTTGGCGAAAGCACCCAGGGAACTTATCACTCACCTGTCCAAAGCTAATTCCGCTCGGTGTCAAGCATGGAATTGGATTTAAGGACAGAGAAGTTGCGCGGGTCCGTCTGCTGTCAGCAGGTCCCAGAACCCCTCTCGCGTGTCACTTCAGCGCCGGGTGAACATGCTAAACTCCTAACAGGGTAAAGCACCATCACAGGTTATCTGAGGCCCTGGGCAAATCTCTGATGACACTCACAATTCCCCATGTACCTCACTACTTTGGACCTGGATCCCCGAATATCTCTCAGCAGAGGCAGCACATTGTATAGGGAATAGGTACTCAGTGACCCTGTGACAGTGATGTCCTGTTAGCTGTCAGCCGGATGCACAACACAAGTGCATTCTGGGTAAGGTTTGATCCATTACAAGAAAAAAATGTATAACTGACATCAACCGAAAGCCTTAAAACAAGCCAAATCACACCTAACAACAGGCAGCTCTGAATTCTCAGCGGCGTCAGGTCGGTGTGTTTTACCATTCAGAGAGAGCTGGTTACATCCATACAATGACAGAGTAATTGCTGCGGTAACAGTGTTGTTTAGAGACTGGTCAGGGTCAAGGGTGAGAGATTACCCTGAAATATTTTTCCTGAGGAGAAATGGCTGCCTCGGTCGTCAGCAACGGCCTGCTCACTGCTTAGCCTTGAGGCATTCAAATTGACAGGTCTCATTATGTGTGAACTCCCAATATTCCCCTTCGTATTCCATGGCCTGTCAGTCCTCCACTGCCTGTCCATCTTGCTGCAGCAGCACCTCAGCACCCACTCACTGACAACCACCATCTCCTTGCCAAGCTTTTAGGCTTGGAATGAGGTGGAAGGAGAGAGAGTATTTGTGTGTGTGTGTTTGTGTGTGTGTGTGCAAGGGAGGGAGGGAGTGTGTAGGTGTGGGCACAGGCAGGCTTTATAGAAAGCCCCCCGTTCTCTGCTGACAATCTGACAGGGGTCCACTTGTAAACAAACTGTAACAACCGTCGTGATCTAACCTATAGCATTGTACTGCAAATTAGAAGGGTACTCACACCTCCCATACTCTCTCTCTCTCTCACACACACACACACACACACACACACACACACACACACACACACACACACACACACACACACACACACACACACACACACACACACACACACACACACACACACACACACACTCACACACACACTCACACACAAGCACTTACATATAAATTTACGCAGGTGCATACACATGTAAGCACACACACAAACACGCACGCACAGGCATGGTGGTACCTTAGCAGAATCTTAAGTACCTTATGCAAACTGTATGTTTGTTGGGGAGGTACAGGCAGAGCACTGATGAGTGGCTCATTATGGCAACACCAGCACTACACACTGGGTATCGCATAATCAAAGCCTGGGGGTACGTATTAATTATCCTTTTGAATAGTGATGAAATTTTAAAAAGCTTCTCCTTAAGGCTCACATCACGGATAGATGAAACAAAGCGCAGCACAGCTTGTGCGCCCAGGCTCACATGTGTTTTTACATCTGTTCAGGATATTTCAATTTGATGCTCAACAAGCTGAGACCGAGATTAAAGGATAATAATGTGTCATCCTCCACACAAGCATCTCTTCCAGAGCGAGTAATAGCACATCAGCAGGCAGGCAGGCAGGCAGGCAGGCAGCTCGGCTTCTGGAGGAAAGCTAGCTAACAGCCATCACAGGCGAAGTCGATCCAGTCACGCATGTGACTCCTGCTTCTCTCTAGTCAAGGTTGCTGATGCACTGTCTCTCTCTTTCCACGCACACGTACCAGTTGACTGGGAAAAGAGAATACATAAAGGGGAGGGGAGGGGGGGGGTTGTATTGAGATTTGCTTGAAAGAAATATTTATGAGCTGATTTTTTTTAAAGAAAGCGTTGTCTTTAATGAACATGTTTAAAGATTGTTTCACCATCTATAATTTATATGGTAGGGCTTCGTCAGGGAAAAAGGGCTAGTTTCAGTTTGTACATGTGAATCCGTGATCATGGCAGTAAAGAGCATCCTGAACATCTGCTTCGCCACAGAGGTGTGACTGCCTGGCACTGCTGTGGCGTACGGAGGGGCTCATGGGATATAGAGTCATTGTGAGCGTGAGGATAATTTGTTGGCAGGCTGTACGAGGAGCCGCTGATTGACACTCGCTGACCGGAGGAGCAGGAGGACGGAGGCTGGCGAAGGCCTTGAATATCAGCATGACTCTCTCAGTCAGAGCAAGGGGAGAGGGGGAAGGTGAGGGAGGAAGGTGGACTGCGATTGAGTTTAGGATGTTTCTGTAATTATCTGCTCTCCACCCTGATCCACGTCCTCTTTACAGAACTGATCCTTTCAAAATTCAGCTTCCTTCCTGGTGAGTTTTCCCATCAATAAAACAGTAGCCCTAACAACAAGCACCACAGGGAAGCAAAGTTATTTTTCTTTCTCTGTCAAAGCAAACATTCACAAGAGTCTTTTACATGATATGAACGCTGTTATAATAATAACTTAGAATACTTTAAAGAAGCTCTTTAAACAAGTCCTGCCACAATAACTCTCCCGCAGCTTCATATCATGTCAAATCAGCATCTTATAATGGATGCATGGATATAGACACTGAGTGACCAGTTTATTAGGTACACAGGGCAGTTACAATGTGGCGATACTGGTGCCCCAGGGGGGACTTCAGCAGTCAGGAGTTTATGTAAATTAATATTAAAAAAAAGGTTTATTCATAATATTTTAAATGTGTTTTTTTGCTTTTGAAATTAATTCAAAAATGAGTCAGCTGGAGGCTAACACCCGGACACCACATGAGAGCATGAATAAGAGCATGAAAAGAACAATAAAACTAGTTTTAGATAGCAAAATAGCAGGGAAGTTGAAATTGTTGTAAATATAATAAACAGGCTACAGTTCAAAGAGACAAATAGAGGTGGAGAAAGAGTACAGCTAAAAGTTTTATTTTAACAGCTTTAAGTAATGGCTAAACATCTGTGTCGCTCCAAGTAGAAGCAATGGAGGTAATGGATGAATGGATAAAATACTACAAATTATGGAAAGAGCTAAAAACAAACAAACAAACTGCTGAGACAAATTCATTTGGAATATCTAATCTGACATAAATTATAAAAGCAACGATTAATTGTTTTACTTAGCTAGACTAACATTAATACCGACAGTTTAGTTATATGACAATATAACGCTTATGATATAAACTTTTATGGAAATAACAGTGTTACGTAACACCAATATATAAGATCAGTTCTCTCATGTAGTGTATGCTATCTCATGTGACAGGGCTGTACCGTGCCACACATGAAGGTTATTCAAAACAATAGACTGTTGAGCATCAAAAAGGGGGCTAGAATGTGGAATAACATTCAAAACAATAATACAGTTATAATTACATATTTATCTCAAATTGAGCTATATTGAAACACCTTTCAGTTGTGCTTTGTGAGAAAGGCCCTTTGTGTTGCCGACCAGCGAAGGGCCACATACAGTACAGTAGCCATGTTGGCAGTGCACACCTGTGCGGCATGTGTGAACAGGATGGCTGCTTTGAGAGCTTTTGAGAGTCTGGGGTTTTTTTTCCATAAAAAGAGAGAATATGAAACCATTTTTTGCAGTTGAACAATATCAAAAGTCAGGGAGCCAGCCTCCATGACAACATGCATCAGACCTCCTTTGGTTCAGCAGAGCAACGTTTGTCTGGATGTCTCCTTCTATGACCAGAGTGGATGATCTAATCGCCTGCTGCTGCTGCTGCTGTAGATACACCCTCAGTGATGACAGCATGGCTGAGCAGGTGAGGTCACAGCCAATTGTCACTAATAGGAGCGAGATCAGCCGCGGCACTAGCAACTGTGTAGAAACTCTAACCTTATTATTTACAAAGCTGCACCTCGAACCTTATCAGTCTCAAACGAAGGTTTGCCTTCAGCGCGCGGCTGAGCGCAGATTATCACAGTCATAAAAAGAAGAGAGGGGAAAACAAGCTATACTGTAGCTGTCAAAATTTCATCCTGTCTGAATTTCTCCTTTACAAGTGCCTCACTATATGTAAACACAAGCACACACCCACACAAAGACACACTTCTAAACACACAGACGCACACAGAAAGAAGGTACACGCCACACACATGCACACACTCACACAAACACACACACTGCAATTCCTCCAGTCGAGGATGTTGGAAAACCTGTCAGACTCTCACAAAGAAAAGCAAATTTATTTATTTATTTGAGTTCAGAGTAATTACAGGCATTACCATGGTGCTTGGCTGTGACATCTCTTTATAAAATCAGGTGTCAGAGTGCGCCAAGTAGAGACGTGCCAGGGAGGAAATGTGACTCTTTTCCTCCTCTAATCTCTAATCAAATTAAATAGGTGGGCACTTTCTCCTGCATTTTGCTCTCTCTCTTTCTCTTTTTCTCTCTCTCCCATCACATGAGACGGGAGCAGATAAGCTCTGCCTGAAACTGCCAAGTGTACATCTAGATACCATGAGAAATCCTGCTTGTCAGCACTTCCGTAATTTTTTGGTCCTGAGGAATTTTTCAATATGACTGCATGAGTACACACAGCAGCAGCTCAAGGAAAACACCAGAGCCAAGAATCTAATTGAAGGTATTTGTTTCCATTTCCGGCTATTTGGCAAAGATGAGACTAGATAAATATGTTATTCATTCCCGCCGAACACAGTGGCTTCTGAGGAAATATGTTACTCTTACCTCTTTTCTTTGACTCTAAATAATTGAACAGAGAGAGGAAGGCCTCTGCAGGGTTCATATTGAGTTTTTACTGACTTTTTCCCCACATCTGCTCCTACTGTCTGTCTTCCTTTACACACACACACGCACTCACACGGATGAAGATTCACGCTCACACCGATCACATGACAACACAGCTGTCTGAAATGTATGGCTTTGAGCTTTTGACAAAATAGGCGCGATAAAGATGAGTGCAGGTACAATATGGTCAGACTCCGCTGGGTTTGCGGATGCTTACACTCCTCCTCCACTACCATGAGCACTACCAGGCGCCCCAGGGCCCTGACAGAAAAGATATGACATATTTGAAAAAAAAAAAAAACTAGAAGGGGGGGAATGAAAACAACTTCCCCCCATGAAGAGAAAAAAAAAAGCCTGTGTTTTACATCTTTCTCACAGCGACAGCTTCAGGGACAGTTTATGTGCGAGAGACAAAGATACTTTGACACTGTCAGCTTCTGTCACTGAAGCTACCAATGGTTGCTGGCGAGGAGTCGCTACAGCAAAGCGGCCTGCTCCTCTCGTGTTGATCTGTGTGCGTGTGCGACTGTGAAATGGCTGGCTCTTTTGTGTGTGTGCGCGACTTGATGTCTAGAGGCCTTTATGATAATGAATGCTAGGTCTTCCCCCACTAAAACATATCAATAAATAAAACATAGGAACCTCTCCATTGTGGTTGATTCGCACACAGAAGAGGCGCAGGCCCCTTTTAGCTCACTGCCACTTTAAGGGAGTGTAGCTTAGCTGTGATACAAATACACCATCATAAACACTTAAGATGAACAATCCACCTGAGACCGAGAAAGCAGCCCTTTTATCCACGGTGAAGGAGAACTATACATAATTAAGAGAGGAAAGTGTAAAGATGTAATTGGTATGTTGTTGATAATCTTGATTACCATTATTAAGTAGTTTTTAAAGATACATGACTCTGAGCCATATTTAGAGGACTTAACTTATTAATCAGGCAGCTGTTTGCTGTAGCTCTTCAGAGAAATGCAGAAGAAGAGGTGCAGCATTAACAGCGCGAGTGTGCACGAGGAGAGGAGCCATAGTGCTATTTTAAGGTGAAATTAGTAATCGAGGAAGGAAACTAAATTGAGAACTTTGTTGGATGCGAAAAAAGTGATGATTAAACAAAAGCTTCATGAGGATATAAACATCACTGCACGCAGAGGAGTGGAGCTGACAACCAGAATTAATACAGTCAAAACCCATTTCTAAATCACCGACTACATGAAACGCAATTAAGAAAATGACTCCAGCACAATGGCGCGCACAGAGGGCCAGACAAGTTCCTCTTTGTGTCTCTTAGTAATCTCTGCATAAGTCTCTGTTTCTTTGTGTCTTGGCTCTGACTGCAGAGGTCATGTTGTGGGTCTTACCTCCGGGTTTGAGGTTCGCTCTCAGGTGCCGTCTGACGTCCGGGCGTAGCTCACCCCAAAACATCCCCAGGCTCCGACTGCTGCTCTTCAAAGACTGCTTGAAACACACACACAAAGATTAAACATTGATTACCAGGAAAACATCGGTGATGTTTATTTCCAGAGGCAGAATAGTTGTACAAGGTAAAAAAAAAAAGAAAAGAAAAAGAGAGAAACAGTAGAAAATAACTAAATGAGCTGTTGAAAAAAATGTTCTGATGATGTAAAACAAATTAATGGCCAAATGGCTACGTTTCAATCTGTAAAATTATTTTCTTTGACATTAGTGATCCATCAACATTATAATAAGAAAAGTTGCATCTAGTATCATTGAAAATCAGTTACTGTGGGAGGGTGTTGTACAGTATGAGGTAAATGGGGGAACTTTTGAGCTGATAGTGAAGCAGTTAACAGATACAGTAAATACACGTCATTATAAAAGAAAAAAGAAACTTGATTGCAACATCATACGGCAATAAACACAGAATGTTTTCCCTCTTTTTTGTACTTAATCTAACATTTCCCTCTCTTGTCGTTCATCAGTTATAATCACAAGGACTTAACTTACAAGTTAAAGTGTCACATCTAAATGACACAAGGTAGAAAATTCACCATGTTGAGTATACAGTATATCATGCACTACTCCTCCCCGGCTCCCTCCCCCCTCCTGCACACCAGCATCTGAAGGTGTTGAACCCGAGCTTTATTTAGGGGTTCCAGCCTTTGTGATGATGCTTGTCATCATAGCCATACTGCCCTCCATTGGTGAAAACACATATTACAACAACAGTGCTGAGGGGGCGAAGTCAGTATTGACGTTCCAATTTGACTAATAGCGTTCAGGGTTATTAGAATCAGGTGTGATGAGATTATTGAGGATGGTGAAAGACTTCATTTTGATGTTGCCTGCCGCTCTGAAGAACTGTAAATCATTACAAAGCCCAGCATCCAACAAGTTGTTTATCAGACTACTACAGTAACAGAGCAGGTTTATGTTTGTTAAAAATAACTTCTGTCAATGTGTTTTGATGCAGTTGCTCTTGTGTTTTGGCTCTCGAGTCTCCTCAGTCTTTCACCCGAACGGTTTTCTTTCTTCCCCTTCCCGTCCAATTAGAGGTGGGCATCATATCAAAAACCTGTTTTATAATATTGGCCAGTGTTTGAATTTCAGCTTAGTCATCACTGAAGCAATATTCCCAATGAATCCAACAACTTTTCTCTCTTTTCTTCTAAATTACAATGTGTAGAAATGTCTCTGAGATGTGTTGCATTACACACATGGTTGTCATTGAGGGTAAAGCAGTTAATGAACCATAATATATTGCTGGTCATACTATTCTAACTATCTGCCAAAGTAAGGAAAGTGGTCAAAGAAAAGGGGGAGCAACCAGTTAAAATGAGCCAGGTATTTGGTATGGTACTTAAATACTGATTGACCCACATTCCGGTATAAAATACAAATATATACACTTACTATATGCATAGTACACAAACAGGAAATATAATGGGTGAAATCTGTATGAATTTGTTCATGTAAAGTTCAAGTTGACTTATATTCTCAGTCGTTAAGGGAAAAGAAGAGTATAAAGGAAAAGTGGTCACTTATTTATCTTAACTATGTCTTATTTTGAAATAGCACTTTCTAAAGAAAAACCTAAAACATATTTCTACGCTACATGGTCCACAGAGGATATAGGAGCGCAGCATTTTCCCCATAACTCCCCATCAGTGTCACAAATGCTCCTTAGACTTATGTTGCACTCGTGCCATAAGAGCTGCTGCACTGCGTCATGCAACAGCGCATTCCCAGAGTGATTGAGTGCGTCTGTTAAATGGATGGTTCTTGTTTGCTTTTAAGGCCACATGTATCCCCTCAGTTAAAGCACGACTCAGCTGTTCAGCCCGACTGCCCGACTCACATCTGCTGTTAGCTCTGCTGCACCTGTCTGGGCGGCACAATTTATACCTGGATGGTTCTTCTTGGTCCATGCAGTTTGATGAGTTTATTTTTATAATGTAATCCTCAATTCAGCTCCGCCCACCTCCAAGCTGAATTAATAATTCATTATTTCATTAGTAAAAACACTTGGGCAAGTTGTGCAGACCTGTTTTCTACTCAAACACAAACACCCCAAAACACATCTGCACCTGTTGTGTCAGAGTGAAGATTTGAATCAACAGTCACAAGAGAGTGGCTTTATAAAGGGATGTATTTAAATGTGTTTTGACTAGAGCTGCATACAATAAAGCTCTATCAGTGACAAAATGTTGAGCACAACAAGCTGTGATAAAGGTAACTGCAAGAAAACAAGGCCTGGTCTAAGAGCTGGAGCTGCTCCTTAAAGCTTCTAACGAGTGACAACACCCTCTTTGCAGTGGTGAAGTTTATGGGAAATGTGGGTCTGATTTAATAGCACATCTGGCACCAGACAAAGGAAAGCTGTCATATGGACCATACAGTAGTTTAATTCCTTCATGCTTATTATGCCATGCAATTAATTTAATAAAATGATATATTGATGTTTGAAGGGCTATATTTCCTATAAATTGGTTTGAGGCCTGGAGGTCGTGTTGCATGTGTTTAATGCCTTTAACCGATGGTCTCCTCCCGTCTGGCCACCGCTTGTCAATATAAAGATATGCAAGCACATGCACAAGCAGACTCAACCCTAGGAAACATAACTTTAAATATACAGCACCAACATTACATCTACCCGAACTTAAGGTAGATTCTCTGTATTCTTGCTCTGTGTCATTTTCTGTGAGTAATTAGCTTAATTATGCCCAGTTTTAAATGTGATGAGTGAGTCCAATCTTAAGATGCATGAATTGAGTTGAGCAGGAAAAGCTGGAATAGTTTAATCTTTCTCTGACAGTGTTGATCAACACTTTAAGACTTTCTTTCGTAATAAATCACAGGCCACAATAAAAACGTTGGACCATTATGAACCGCATTGTAATGGTTAAAACAGCTATAGCAAAGTGATTATGGAGTCCATGCGAGAGAAGCCGACTTCTACTTGGACTTTACTGGTGCAAACGTTCGACTTTGTGTAGCTGTCGGAGAGGCCTGACTGGAATAATGAGTGCCTTACGTCTGGGAGGCAAGCGGAGGGTAGCTGATTCAAGAAACTGGTCATGTTTAGGATATTGCCATGATTGAAACCAGATGGTACTGGGAAAACATACACTTTTCATTTTTCATTACGTTCTCATTTGGGGAGAGAGTCCTTTGGAAATAATGTCCCACCCTTTTGAAGATGAGTCTTAAAATCATGTCAAACTGCCTGAGTTGAATTCCTCTGTGGAAGCTATAAGAATACACACAAGGCTGCAGTTTGTTAGAAACCTGGCAACTTATCTACAGCTTTGTCAACAAAACCCCCGATGAAAAACGCCCAGTGAATCAGGCCAAGTTCATTCTCCTCATTCATTCAATCAAAAGGCCTGGACATGCGGGAGGAACCTACCACTGGAACTTGTCTTGAACGGGACACTGCAACACCTCCATGCACCCATGTGTGCATACGCCTGTGCACATACAGGCCCAGTCCCCCAGGGCCAGGAAGATGGTTTGGCAGGGGATCACGAGGAACAGGTCAACATGAAGAGCAGGGGAAGGCAAGGCAGACGGAAGAGTCAAAAGAAACCCAGAGAAGTCTTTGAATCCAGTGGAATTCCTCTCCTCCTCCGCGGCTCCTCTGGGAGGCGTCAGGAGCCTGTGGAGAGAGCGAGGTAAGACGGGGCCTGTCAGGAACAAAGCTCCAAATTCACATGATATGTTTAGCTAAAAGGGTGAAAGAGAAATGAATCAAAGCTTGGCGGGATCAAAGAAACGCAACAATAAAGTCAAAGCGGTTGCCATGGGACCAGCAGGAGATGCATATCATTTATAAGTTGTTCTTCGGCTCTGTCAGATGTGGAGGGAATTGATTGTTATTGTTTGGAGGATGAACTGCTGCTGGAGGGGGTTAAGAGCAAGGGTCAACATCGCACAGTGAGAGGAATATATCTTCTCACTTGTTTTAAACAGCAGCCGTCTGTGATCTGTGTCAGAGGCCACTGCAGAAGCACCTTCAACTCGTGATAACAGACAACAAGACAGACACAAAGACAACTTTGTCAACCCCATAAATATCTTATCGGTGCGCACCATTGATAGGCTAAACATTTGTTTTGCATCTTACACTGTCAGAGGTTACGATGGTTGTTGCTGTTTGAATGTGAAATCAAATAGACTTACGCTGTTAACTGGAGACTTTCATTTTCATTCATGCGCTGTAATTTTCAAATGAAGAACGATGAAGCAGCACTGGCGAGTACTGTAATGGGTTTTAAAGGGTCAGTTCAGCTCAATTACAAAATACATGATTGGTCACTTATTTTAGTGGGGTCCAGCCATGCAGATTATTTTGTTTTAATGTGCCACAAATCTGCCAATAAAACGCTATAAAAAAAAAACCCTGAAACAAACTGGAAAGGAAATCGATTTACCTTTCCAGAAATTACATTCTACTTAGTCTGGATAAATGCATAATTCATTAAAATCACATAAAATACTTACAATGAAAACTTAGCACGAATATGCCTGTTAATAATCAAGATATCTCAAAATCTTAGCAGATTAAAAAATTTAAAAGTGGCTGGATGCCAGTAAAGATCAACTTTAACCTGGATTTAAAGGCCAAAACAAAGACATGAGCAGCAAATTAGCCTGGAAACTTTTACACATCACATCTGCTGGACTGCTAATCTGTATGGTTTCAGATTACATTAAAAATTGGATTTGAAAACTAGTACTTGTTATTTGGGTGAACTGAGCCTTTAACTCTGAGTTACATTTGGTGCAACAGAAAAATAACTCACATCAAAGCAACACAAGAACATGTTCACTTAAGTCTCTAAATCAAAGACTTTCACAACTGCAAAAGATGAAAAATGAAGCCCAGATGCATGGAAGTCTAGTTCCACCAAAAAAGATTAAAAGTTACATATGATGAAAATAAAAATGCTCGTGAGAAGTTCAAAAAATATGGGATACTGGGTCAAAAATGTTGATTTATCTCACAATTTTGACTTGTGATGGGTAATGATGTTTAATCAAGTCTCATTTTTTCTTTCTACACTCAAATTATGTTCGAACAAGTGGAACAAATTATTTCGAAATATTTGTTAATTGGTGAGAATTTATGATTTTTCTAACCTCTGGAAAACCTCTAATTTGACTGACATGGCAGTCAGCATGTCACTACTTTTCTTTTTTTTGTATATCAGGTGTCTGTTAGTGTGTGCATGTGCATGTGCATATCTGCGTGTATGTGTGTGTGCAGTGATGAGACCCAGTCTGTCTGCTGCTCTCTCAGACTGCACCCATGAGAGATCCCAAAATAACAACAAAGAGCCCTCAGTGGGTCGGATGAAAGCCCTGTCACCAAACATTTCAGCACATAGAGTCTCCTCCCCTACTGTATCTCTGAGTGACACCTCACACATCACATGGAGACAGGAAGGGGAAACGGACTCTCGTATTTGACCGCAACAAATATTTCCATATGTTAATGAGGCTCATGTTGGCTTTTAGCAGGTGCCAAATGGGCTCTGATTCTGAGCTCAAAAGGTGGTGGGTTCACTGTTTCACTGCTAATGCCCACGTGTACCCCAGGGACTAGTAGGAATAAAAGTTAAGAGACAGAGAGAGTCCAAAGACTTATTCCTATAGCGTACCTTTTTTAAAAAAAAAAATAAGTTTGACAGTTATATTTCTGCACTGTAGGTTTGCAGGTAACGCTAAGACTATAGCTTAGCATAAAGAGTGTTATAGAAAACACTTAGCCCGGGGTCTTTCAAATGCTCAAGATTTTGCTAACTCCAAAAAGCTAGCTATTTTGCAACTTATGTTGTATTGTGGTTTGTTTTACGCAGTACGCTACAGTAACAGAAATGTACATTGACTGCAACACAAAAAACCTTGTAAAAGTAAAGGTTTTGATTTTTCTTTGTGCTAAACTAAGCTACACTAAATTAAGTTAATCATCTCATCTCCTCCCTCCAGCTCCATAGGCTACTTATTGTACAGACCACCAGTTTATCTCAGCATAAAGAATGTAAACAAAGGGAAAGAGTCTGTTTTTCAAAATGATGCTACAGTATCCTTTACAACTAACAGGCCAATTTGTCATTTGTTGTATCTGGTTTCTTCTGCACATAGCTACATAGAAATGTAAACATCAAAACCAGCGACAGCAAAACACCATGTAGGCCTGCAACTAAAACTTTTCTTTTCTTTGTGCAAAGTTAAGCAAAGCTATGCTGATCTAATCGTGTCATTGATCCAGCTCCTTACTTACTGCACAAAGCAGTAAAGACTGTCTATCTCATCTCAGCTAAGCACAAAGAGTGTAGACAGTTGACCTGTTTTTTTTACCTAACAGGACTGTAAACACCAATAGCAACACATAGCACCCTGTAAAACAAAAGTTTCTGTTTTCCTTTGCACTAAGTTAAGAAAGCTAATTGT
This sequence comes from Trachurus trachurus, assembly GCF_905171665.1. Classification (NCBI taxonomy): domain Eukaryota; kingdom Metazoa; phylum Chordata; class Actinopteri; order Carangiformes; family Carangidae; genus Trachurus; species Trachurus trachurus. The sequence continues at coordinate 20,323,597 of NC_139899.1, forward strand.
TTCCTTGCTCCAGCTCCATACTTCTTCTACAGACAGAGTGGAAAAATCTTCTCTTAAAGCTATTGGGAAGAAACAGGCAAATAAGCGTATTTCCTTGGGCTAAGTGTCAAACTATTACTTTAAATCATCTCAAGTCCACGAATCAAGAAGCGTATGAAGCACTAAAGAGCAAGAGAGGACAGAGGGAAAACATTTTGCAGGCTATGTGACAAATCAAAAAACCTGAAACTTGAAATCAATTATAATATATCATTTATAATGGCTATCTATTACGCAAAAATTGACTATCTCCAGTGGAAAGTACTTTCTTATTCAGTCCCAACCAGCAGTTAAATCCGCAGTGAAAATCCCTCCATGTAGGACTACTGATGTCAGGCCAAAAAAAAAAAAAACTACAAACAGCAGAGAAGGACTCCATTGTTATTTCTAACTGGTAGAAGCCCTGAGGTTATTTTTCCTCTGCCTTGAAACAAATCAATGAAGCACAACTCACTTTGAACAATTGCACATTTGCTGAAATCAGATGTGGGTTGAGGAGCCAGCCATCATCGCGCTTATTCTGTTTGTTGACAGAGGAGGACTTTGATAAACAAGCCTGTTCTTTGAAACAGGTGCCCAAGCATGAGTTCAGTTTTGAGAGGCAATTCAGAAAACTGACTGATTAGAGACTGTTTGTTATTCTGCATGCAACCATTTGGATTCTGTGTATACTTCCCGAAGTCACAGAGGCTTTTGGTATAAACAGCAATAGGCTAGTATTTATTTTTCAACTAAGATAACACTAAAAGTTTGACATGGATATTTGCAAAATGTCAAATAAGTCAGCAGTGAAATTGTCTGTCCTCTGCTGTCACTTTGATAAAAGTGTCAACAAACAATAAAACGTGAAATAAAAATCAGTTTCTGCGCTGATGATTTCTTTAGTCAACGTTGCCCCCAAGTGGTTATCTTGGCAGTTGCATGAAAATTCAAAGAGGCACAAGTTTACATTATGTAGCAATTAACATACTAAACCTCATGAAGCTTTGCACTCATTATTATTTAATGGACTTTGATTGCAATGTTCTTGTTGAAAGTTTAGGCTGCTTACGCATCTGAAAAGTAAAAAAGCTTGAGAGTAGACCACGTTGAGTTCTCACTGGCTTTTCTACAACAGTAAACACAACATGCACTTCTCCCAGTTCACAAACTCGGCTTATCCTCCCTATCAACATATGGAAGTGTTTTCAAATCGCTATCTACTAGCAGCAAATGGTCTTAAATCAGTCATTTTAATATCAAAGCACTTAACACTAGAATGATGATTACTTGCAGGTGGCTATCCATGCTGCTTGTCAAGACTGCATTTGAAGAAAATGACTGAGCTCTTATCCGACACGTACAGTACAGCCAGTGTTCAATAGGCAAGATCACATTACAGAAGATTACTTTGGAGTTTCAGCAATTTTCCCAAATTACACTGGCCTTTGGTCTCTGGTAAACTTGATTGACTTGAATGGTTTTCATTAGAGAGCCTCGCAGTCTCTTTGCTGTTGATGCTCGTACACAAAAGTTGAGGCATGTTGAGGGTGAGCGGGTGCAGCTGGGACACTGGCAGCGAAAAGGATATGCAAATCCTTTCATGGAAATGCTTCATCATGTTTTTCAGGGAGCATGCAATTCTTGCTATTTGATTTGTGATGCTCGTCTGTGTTTCCAACCTTACACAACCATTTGGTGTCACTTATATGTTTTTAAAAAAGAGCTGAGGGGTAATGCAATGTGTATGAAGAAGTGAGTCAACGCAGCCTTTCAAAACCAGTGTGTGGCAGGGAAAGTCCTGCAATGTATAGTGTTTTGATGCAATCATAATAACACAAACCTTATGTGATTTACACTCGCTGTCATATTTGAACTTCAGAATAACCCTCCTCTGTCTCTCCCCATCGAAAGAATAAAATGTGAGTAATGGAAATCAGTTAGATGTCGCGCAGAGCCTGAGCCCAGACTGACAAGAAAATAGCCATGAATAACATGACCACCCTTATTACCCTTCTAGGAAAATACTTAGAGAGGGATCCAAAATGAAGAGTAATCCGGATACACTTTCAGTGTCACAAGGAATAACAGCTATTTATCCTGGCTGTGGATATTCCCATGTTCCCATCAGCTGCCTGGCTGCTCTATCTGCTGCCTACAGTATGCACTGAAATTCAATAGGTGTGTTTGTAAAAAGATGTGCTTCTCTGCATTACGAGGGGAACATCTAATCACACACATGAATTAGAAATGAATTAACAAAGTTAGCAACATAAACCTTAATTCTGATAGCTCACTGTAATTCAGTGTTCAGATCACCGTAGCACACAAGCTGCTGCTGCTGCCACTGGAAAGAATTAGACAGTTAAACAAAACAGGATCTTTGCCTCTCGCCAAGTTTTCAAGGGCAGATCTGCAGGGTTGTGGTGCCATCTTGAGGACATTTACTGACATAGCAAGAAAAACAAAGGACTGTGCAAGGCTTTCAGCTGCGAAATAAATATTTGGGTCTCATGTCCAGAATATCAAATATCACTATGGATGCGAGCTGCATGTGCAATAAGCAGCTCTCAGCTGTCAGCTTTGGAAACATGGCCAAACAGAGCAAAGGGGGAAATAAGGAAGAGTAGGTTGGAGCTTTAATGGTTATGGGTGCTACAGCAGTTTGTAATGATGGGAGATTGAGGGTCATCAGTGGAAAGTGGCCATCATTCAAGATCAAGGAGAAGGCTCCACCCACGCCCCCGAGTTTGTTTGATGCGGCCTCCATGAATAAAAGGCCTCATCACTGGCAATCTTCCCCCAGCCTTCTCTAGGGTCGAAGTAAACATGAAGTCATGTCCGCCGGGGGCAAAATGACATCCTATTTAGATGATAACACTGCTCCGATGTTGTTATTTCTTCTTTAATCATCTGAGCCCCATTGCGTCCACATTGCATCATCTAATATGACGGTTCAGAGTGTTTAAGAGGCAGGATGCTCACGCTCCAGCCACTGCCGTCATCCAGCTGACCACAGCGTGGGTGTGTTTGAGCAATCTGCACGCCAGCCAAAGCCTGACAGCTTGTTTTCTAATGCATAACCAGGCAGAATGTTAGCCACACTATCTACACTGCAAACTAAATCTCACATCTGGTGACAGTTTTATCATTGATTTTGCACAAATTTTGAGGTACGACACAAAGTTCTAAAATGCTTACCGTATCTACCTTTAAACATATTATTGGTGCCAAGGTAGTCAAGTAAGTGGTAAGGAAACAGGAAGCTGTAGTAGTATAGATTTCTGCCCACATCTTATCTGAATAACTGCAGGTGTACCGCCTAGAAAATTTGTGGGTTGTGGGGATCCACAATCAATTTGACTGCAGCAGCAGCAGCAGCAGCAGCAGCAGCAGCAGCAGCAGCAGCGCTGAAGTTACAAGAAAAGCAGTGACTCAGTATTGTTGGGTCATCCCCTCCCTCCAAGATGATCTGTATTTCCCAAAAGCCTGAGTGCCTGGGTCGGAAAACATGTGAATAAAACTGGTACTGTTGCCACATCATAGGCATCTGCTTGGTCTTTTAGGATGTCGTTGTGCTATACTCGTGAGCAGTTAGCTGGACCTATTGGCGATCAGGGTAAAGAGAGATAATAGGCCGTCTTATAAAATCACAGGCAGACTTCAGAGGGCAAGTTCCTGGTTGATAAATATCACAGTGAGCCTGTTATCACTGTACTGATTGACAAACTGTAGTATTTTGAATTAGGCCCTGACCAATTATATCGTTGGTCGGGGCTGGTAGACACCAATGTTAACATTTATATTTTTACTAATAATGTGCGGGGAATATGACTTGGTTTTTACTTATAAATGATGTTCTTGTGCTATTCAAAATGATGGAGGAAAGAAAATGTGAACACCCATTTAGAGGACATCTGAGATTATAAATCATGTTTTGTCAGTAACTTTTATGACATCCCATCTTTGATTATTTTATTTCGCAGAGCTTTACTGTGTTTTTGCACATGTTTTTTTTTGAAAAGCTTAATATTAAAGGGGCTTGCAATGTAATGTTAGATTTGTTCATATACTTTGATGATACAAGTATTTAAAAATAGTTAAATGTTATGCCTTCAATTTAAATATAAATTTGAGGGATCAAAAGCAGCTGTTAGTTTTTTTTTTTTTTTTTTTATTTCTTTTAAAAATTTACAAATTTAATTGGCCGATATATCTGTTATCAGAATTTTTTTATTCTCCAATATTGACATCAGCGCCATATCAGTTGGGCACTAGTTTGAAGGCAGATTTGCCCCAAGTTAAGTGCACAACGGATAGCAAGGCAGTGGCTGCACCACAAGCAGGATATTGCAGATGCTAGAATCTTAAAAATAACTTTCACATGCTTCATCATCACATCAACAAGCAGCAGATTGGTCTTATGAAAGAACAGTTTTGCAGCTTTTTCACGGTTGCACGATTGAGTGGAACTGCATAAAACACTTGGTAGTTTTCATATGCAGAAGCTCCCATGGGGGACCTGGTTCACATCTTTTACCACAACACACATAACTTAAGTTAAAAAGTGTATTTAATGTGATTATTATATACTAAACTTCTCATTATGTAAAATAGTTGGAATCACATACATAAAATTGCTCCTTACATCCTTATGAATCTGTGGTAATAATCCAATAACAAATGTGTAAATTAAAACACTATGAAACATGAGTTCCTTCAAATGTCCTTCAATACAGTTTGGTGCTATTTAAGTGGTTTCAGTCAAATTTTGGAGCCAATACTTTCACTTAAAGTCCCCCTCCCGCCACCCTTTTTGGTCATTTTAAAACCAGCTCATTAGCAATGCACATTAGCAATGCACCTCTGGAGGGTGGGCGGAGACTGCGCTGCTCTGCACCCGCCCAGCACCCGCCCAGCCACCTCCTCGCACCCCACCCCCCGCTTGCTGACAGCTGGACATTGTACAATTACAGATTCAGAGCATTTAGCGTAAAACTCCACACTGGGATTCAATCCCAGACTGAAACATAGTCCTTGCTCACGGTGCAAGCTGCTCTACCAGGTGAGCTATACCTGTTATACCTTGACCGCTACACCGAGCTGTCAAGGCTTTCACCTCTGAGCCAGATGCAGAGCGGGGCGGGAGCTTGTAGCACTAGTGCCCTCCCCTGGAGCTGTGACACGTCAGCTCCAGTCTCCCTGAAACCAAGGGGGTAGATCGGACTACACGCAGGCGTAGCTAACAGTCGGCCATATGAGGATGGGCAACTTGCTCTGACTCTGGCTGCAGTTACAGTGCAGTAGATGGTGATCCAGTCATCTGCACTAAAAAAACGATTCATAACTCTGTGAAAAATAAATCAGTATGTAGCTATTACTTTAACTATTTGCATAATGTCACTATAATGTTACTTTTACAAAAAAAAAAACATTATTAAAATTATCCGTGATTCTAAGTATGCTGCATCATAACTGCATAAACGTTCATAAAAATCAAACCGTTTTGAAATCGGACAAAAACTGAGCAAGTTATGGTCATTATAGCAGAACATGCACCACAGGCTTAATGCTCTGAGGGAGAGAGTTGCCCGTCCCAAGATGGCCACCGTACTGGCTACGCCGTGTCATTGGGTCAACAGCTGCGGGTGAGTCATCTAGTCTTCTTATATATATCTATGCCTGAAACTGCCAGTTTGCGTCTGCCATTGGTTCACAGCAATTTGAAGGCAGAAAAACTCAGAAATGCAATTTTGCACTTCCTTTTCTGCTGATATGTGCTCTAACACAAGAAAAATGCCACAGGAACATGTGAAAAGCACCAAAAACACGATTTTCATGGGAGGGGGTCTTTAAGAGTTTTTCTTTTTTTTAATCATGAAAATTCTTTATTGAAAGATGCCAGTAATTTTTCCTTTAATGATCAAATTAAAACTGAACCAGGACTTTGTGTTGTAACAGTGTGGATGAAGAATATGAGGATGTGTGTGCGTGATTTTCTTGCTACAGTTTAATGGCAATAAGAGCATCTAAAAAGTTCTTGGTGTGAACCACATGCGTGTTCCCAAATCCATGTTTGCTCAGCATGTCTGCGTACTTGCTCTCTGGTCTCTCCTGTCCCTCAGTCTGGGCGAGCATGTTCAGAGACTGCAGAGCAGAGTAGGGCGTCTGTCCATCCAACATGGTCTCAGCTATGAGCACTGCACATCCTACTGCCCAACATGAGAGACTGTTCAAGACTTTCAAAATTATAAAATTGCAACTAGAACATAGACAATAATATAATTTGTTTAGTGTCCAAAACTTCAGACATAAGAGGTTTTTTTTTTCATTCAGTCCATCTTTACAAGATCCAAAAATCAAAAAGCATATTCCACTGGTCCACAGACTCAAACATTCATCTTGGCATTGAGTTTTTAAAACATACAAGACACTACAAGGCCATTTGCAAGGTGTTGTTCAGAATTTTTCTCTTTCACACTTTGATGCAAAGCATAGCATCCAGGAAGTTGTTTGTGTGTCTGACATGTCTTGTGATGAAACCGTGGCTCTTCAAAAGCAGACTGTATTCACTCGCACTCCTCTGTCTCCCCACGCTCATGCTGAGGGCCTGCAGCAGCCCACGACTCGGCCCCCCTCTGTCTTCATCCAGGAAGATCTCACTTAGCAGAAGTCCACATCCTGGCAGCATGGTGCAAGTGCATGATATGTATGCAGATGTACAGTTTTAGAGAGCAATAGTGTTGGTTTGTGTTCCCTCATCACCATGCATTTAATAATACATTTAAAGTAAATACCATCATGGTTCTGGCGTTTTGGCTTGGCTTTGAACTAAGCAGCTTTTTATAAAAAGTTGTTCTGTATTACACAATAGTGCTATCACTTTCAGTTTGATATCAGTTGAGCACTGGCAATAACAGGTTGCTGCAGCAGTCCAACTACAGCCTGACTAAAACAGCAACTGATTTTAACCAGAATAAGGGAAGAAAGAAGTAAAACTAATCTGCTAATCCTGAAATGAGAAACTACACATGTCTGAAAGCTTCATTCTAGGTTTGTATGAACTGAACAAAAAACATGTAGTCAACTTGATGTTAAGACTTGAACAGTTTTACCTGGTGCACATGCATTCGCGATTTTCCCCAGCAGAACATGCACCTTCTCATCGGGCCAGTCATGAAGAATTCTCGCCAGGATGTACAAGTCTGCTTTGGGCAGCTCATCTTCAAAGAAGTCTCCTGTTCAAAAAGCAAAGGGGGAGGGAGAGGGAGGGTCACTTTTGTAAAACAAAACAAGTTAATTAAAGCAGAAGTACAGTAAGCGATCCGGTCGTTTTGGCTAACTTCTTGTCAGCTGATGGAGTTAGCAGTCCCCGCCCTTGTCCCTACGTCACCATATTCACGCGCATCCCTTGGCTGCACACACAGAGAGGACCGCCCCTTTATGCCGTTCTCTCTCCTCATTGGATAAAGGTTGTAGGATACAAGGAAAGTTTTCTCCTCGGCTTACAGCAGAGCAGAGTGACTGACAGACCCGTGTTTCAGACCAAATACTCTATATAAGTGATTGCTGTCGGAAGATATAACTATTTAAGACTTATATTAACACAAATATTCTGCTTACTTATGCTTTAAGTCAGTGTTACACATAAATATTAATAGTCAAACACTGTTTTTGGTGTTGATGAACAAACAGACCTGCTTCAAATGACACCCGGTTGTCTTTCTGCATCGGTTGGAAATGCTCACTCATCTCAACAACAGCAGGTAGGTCAAAAACTGTCACAGACAACCCAGGATGGGCTTTAGTAAACTCATAGGCCATGGCACCAGTGCATCCTTGAGGGAGAAAAACAAACAATGAGAAAACTGCTTTATTCTTCAAGCACTCACCACCCAAATTTAACCTCTGACACTTCCTCCTTACCTCCGAGGTCACAGGCGACTTTGTAACTGGAGAGGTCAAAAGCTGTTGCCACAGCTTTTCCAGTAACTTTGGCAATATTGTGCATGGCCTTCATGAATCTCAGTTTCACTTCCTGACTGTTGTAGTACGCATCCTTTAAACACAGACGAACGACAGAGAGGAATAGAAAATTGCACCTGTGAGACATTTTTAATTTGTCTGGGTTATAATAGTCTGAGGCTAAACTTGAAGATAATCACCTTAAACACATCTTTAGATTTCTTGCCAAAGGCCTTCTCATGCTGGTGGGTACCCTCACGCACAGCGCTCTCAAGGTGGGAGAAAAGAGGCCATATTGTGTTGTTGCAGTGCTGGATGTATCCGCGCAGTGACAAAGGTGCGTCTGTCCGCAGATAACGCATTGCCAGATCTGTGTTCTCGTACACAGCCTTTTGGCCCGCTATTAGTGAAGATGACATTACACATGTGAGAAGATGAATATCAAATGGACCGATCACTTTTAAGCAAGAGAGAGTGATTATTGTGTAATTATCAACAGGCTTGAGAGCTTGAGACTAACTTTTCTCCTTGCTCTTCAACAGTCCCAGAGACACACAAGCCTCCAACAGGCATTCAGTCCCTTTCACGGAGGCTTTGATCTCCTGGGCCACCTGTGCTGCGTCCAGCCCTGGCCTGCTCTGCAGCAGGTCAAACAAACACAACTCGGATGCAGTAAACAGCGCCTGAAAGAAAGCAGAGTGGATACAGAAGAGAGTATGTGGTTTCAGTTATGTGGACGTTGCATGTGATATGCCTCTGCTGCTGTCAGATCATAGTAAACTGGAACAGCAACATAGTAACTTTCATTTCATTTCTGTTAGTTAAAAAAAAACAATGTCCTCTTTTACAGTTCCATAACAATGAAATATAGTTTAAAGGACAGACCAACTCAATAGACTTTAACATTTTTGCTACTGTCTGCTGAATATTAACCAGCACCTCTAAAAACACACTGGATTTGTTTGTTTATTTCTTCTTCTTTCTTATCCTTGTGGTCGCCTGGCGACCAGCACAGATTACAGGAAGTCTCTACACCTGAGCAATAGGTGGCTTGTAAAAACCACATCTTGTTGTTTTGCACCAGATATTTAAATGAGCACAAAATTACGTGCTCATTAGTGAGTTTTATACACACTCAAAACCACCTGAGTTTTTCCTTTGCTAGTCATGTTGATTTAGATTTTATGATCTAACTCTCTGCAAGAAAAAAAATACGACCAGAAATGTCAAACTACTCCTTTAAGATGAACGAAGCGCTTCATTACATCTGCTACAGTTAACTACAACAACGGAAGATGTTAAAAGCTTAATGTATGTATTATTCATTAGCAATTACCTTTGAGGCTTTGAAGCCATCCATTAGCTCAGTGATTCGTTGCAAGTCCTCTTCTTTAGGTTCGCTGTCCTCCTGCTCCGTCACATTGAGCTCCATCGCCTGCCCTCTGCTGGGGAGCACCGGTAATGTTGCATTCTCAGAGACTCGGGTTTCAGCCTTTTTGTTTTCTGTATGTTTAGACAAGCTGTTGACCAACATCCACGAACTCTCACCCAGTTCACTTTCACTGCCTTTCCTTTTCGCCTATAGGAACAGATCATTTCTTGTAAATAATTATAAACAAAAAGGTATTAACGGATTGTGTTAATAGGGTGAGAAATACTGACCTTATGGACAGGGCTGTCATTGGTGGGGTGTGTTTGACTGGCAGACGGGCTGTTCGGTCTGCGGCTGGGTGAGGAGTTGTGTTTGGTTGAAGAGCTGGGGCTGTGGCTGGACTGAGCTGGCAGGTCGGGTGGAGGCGGAGTGGACCCCGAGGCGGTGTGTGTGCCGTTGTGGCTCACATGGACAGAGGCACTTTCCTGGTCAGAAGATGAGGCATCGCTGTTGTAAATAAGGTTCAGCTGTTTGCAGAAGTGGTTGAGCGGAAAACCCACAACATTGAGGAAGTCCCCGTGGACGTACTCCACCAGCATGCCTCCCAGAGCTTGGATACCATACCCACCAGCTTTGTCCCTAACACACACACACACACACACAGAAACACACAAACACATTTTACTGACACAGCAACATGTGCACTAAAAATGATACAAAAACAACAGCACACTTGTGCACAGGGTTTGTATGTCTAATAATAAGTCGGTCAGCCCATAAACTCTCGCTGACCTGAGTCAGGATTTTATTTCTTGCTGACACAATCCCTATCAAAGAGGACAAGACAAACACAAGTGGAACAAAACTCAGGCATCAAAGTCCAAAAAGCAAAAGGTTCACAAACGCCCAGTGAAGCCGCCTCCAATGAATGAGGTTACTACACACTATGTGAAATCAATAGCTATTACATATGTGAAGGTTCAAAAGTTTATACTCACATGGGTTCACCACTATTGATGTACTCCCACAGCATATCTTCTGAGAGATCAGCAAACTTCACCTTTGTTTCTTCGTAGAAGTCAATCAGCTGGTAATCCACTTCTTCGTCTGCAGGTCAGGGAAGTTCAGAAATAAAATGTGTCCACTGACAGAATGACCACATCAGGCTAGTAAAGCCTCAAAATAAAAATCCCCATTATAAAATTTCTATGGAAGTGATCTGTACAAATAACAATTAGTCAGATGTGACTCACTTTCTTTCTCATGGCAAAGGACAATTGCTACACCAGTGTAGACACTATGCTCTTTTCCACTTAAGCTGGAAGAGGAAGAAAAGACAAGTGAGACACTGGGATGGCAGAAGAGAGAAGTAAGTACGTAAATGAGTCTGACCTTGACAGCATCCTGTAGGCGTCTTGTTTGTCCACGGGCTTCTCCAGAATCATGCCATCCACAGTCTGGAAAAGAAAAAAAAGGACAATAAGTTCACATCACATACAGTAAACTGCAAATTTGCTGTGTATTTTGTTCCTTTCACTTACCACAATAGTGTCTGCTCCAATTACTATGTCTGGAGTTTTCAAGTGTTTCTAAAGCAAATTAAGACATAATACATCATGAATATGTTATTCTTCAGCAAAAATGATTGGTATACCACGATATAAAAAGGAGTGTAACTCACAAAGGGCATCCTCCTGGCCACCTCCAGGGCTTTCTGCTTGGCTGTCTCAACTGCATACTCATGAGGTGCTTTGAAAAGTCTCTTGTCAAGAGTTTCTTTAAACCAGGATGGTACCACCTCAAAGCGTAAGCCCTGACATGCAAGAGAGAAAAATGCATCATTGTTTTAATTTAAACTGACATCACTGTTATCACATAAGAAAACAAAAAAGAAAACCAAACCTTTAATCATTCCTTCAGCCTATGTTTGTTAACCTTAGAGGTGGCACCATACATTGCTGCTGATGTGTTTAATCCATTAAATTAATAATGTCAGCTGCTCCCTTTTAAGCGAAGATACAGACTCCCAATGTGCAGGTGTAATGGGTTAAAATATTCTTTCTTTCTTTTCTTTTTTACAATGTGTATTTAAAACAACTAGAGAATGCATTTCCTGAAGGAAATGCGGGTGAATGCTGAAAGCTGGAAGCTGAATGAGCTGAATAAATTGTTAAAACAATGCTAAAATACACTTTTTACAGATGGAAAAGCACAGAATCCCACACTCTATAGCCTAATCAATTTGACACAGGCCATTTTTCAGAGCTCAATTCAATGTCAAATTTCATGTTTTGACAGAGAGCAGTCGTGACATACATTAAGTTTAACCAGAGGGAAACATACCACATTGTGGAGAATCTCCAGTCTCCTTGGAGAGGCACTTGCCAGCACAACCAGTTTGCCAGAGAGCTTGGATATGACAGGGTTCAGCACCATGGTGGCCCTCTCGTTGAACTGCCCTGTAGGTAATGAACAGAGTTAAACATTACAGATTTGGCCTAGTTTGAGCTGGAGACTCTGCAAAAAAGTAATCACATGACTGCAGTGTTTCAGCTATGCACTGTCATCGAGGATATACCCATAATTATCAGGGTGATTAAGCAAATAATCATGATTAACTAAAAAAAAATGCAAATATGCTAAGAGAAAAATCAAAGCTAAACATTTATTAACATGTTAGAGCTTCTTCAGTGGGAATTGCTGCTTTTACATGATTTACAACCCTGTTTACACAAAACCTATAGACATTAAGTAAGGAATACAAAAGAGTCTATTTGGGCAGTACAATGGATATTTGATTATAGGCTACTCTAAGATTTACTAATTAATCTATGATTAAGAAATCCCTAGTTGCAGATTTAATCCCATATTTCCCAATCAAGTAATACAATGATGTAATCCTAGGTGGAGTTGGGCTGCTGTTACAGACCTCCATTGCTGTTTGAGACTGCATAAAGTTACACATGAAAATAAAATTACACATAATGTCAATTTGTGTGTCATGTAAAGTGATGTAATGCAATGCAATGTGTGCCTACGTAATCAACATGGGGCTAATAATGCAAAGCAGCTAACTACTTAACTAGTAACTATTAGGCTACTACTAATAGTAACTATTTGCTGCTGCTCTACCTCACCTGCTGTTAGTGTTTGCTACAACCGTGCAGATCAGCTAACTTGGTTTGTTTTGTAGATTTCAGCCTCTTTAACTTGTGCAAAAAAAAAAGCTCCATTAATTTCCAAGTTAACGAAGCGTCAGTGCAGCATTTGGTTAACGAGTTTACGCCATTTTCAAACAGACACGACGAAATAATCACGGGCGTTTAAAAACAAAACATATTTCATTGTGTTTGCGTTGATTCATAGTAGCTACGCAGCAAAGCACTTACCCGCACAAGAAGGAAACTGTCAAGTGAGAGAGAAGCCACTTGCGATGACGACCACGTAACGGCGCATACGTGATGACGTAATCAACGTCAGCGGATCCACCAGGGTTCCACCAATGGCACACTTGTTACAGGAGCCTCCAAACTACTCCAGAGCGATCTATGGCTCTGCACTGCTGCCACCACTACTAAAATACAAGATCATTTTATTTTTTAAAGAATTAAAGTAGATTTAAAGTAAATAAAGGTGCATGAGATAAATCAAAGAGAAAAGGAAATCAGCCATTCATAGATAATCAATTGTTTTTAGAGAGAAATTAACGAAGACATACTGTAGAGATAATGTTGGAAATATTCAAAGGTCAGATAAGACAGTGGAGATAATTTAAATCAAACTCTTTATTCACATTTTATTTACATCTGTGTATGCTACATTCAGACAGAATAACTTCTATGATGCTTGTGGCAGGTAAAATAAAAAAATATAGCCTAGGCAATAAACGGATTTGCTAATGCAGATAAAGATTAATTTAGGCAAACAGACTCAAGTATGCAAGTACATGTTGATTTGTTCTGTGGTAGCAGCATGGCACACATAAAAAAAAACAATATCAAATGATTTTGACATTTGACCCATGAAAAGATGTCGCAAAAGCGTGCCACATGCACCCTCACACATTTGGCACACTTTTCTCTCACTTCCTTTCACGTGTTTATCATACTTCGTTGTGCTTTGGCATAAAAGAAAACACTGTTGTTGTTCTTCCTCTTGACCTTCACACACACACACACACACTATGATGGGCACAAATTCTCTCTGTGATCCATCTTCATTGAGTCGCCACTACTGTGGCTCTGCAGGTTCATTATCTGCCTCAGCTTCTGTCTGAAGTCCTTGCAAGCAAAGTAATAAATGAAGGGATCGAGGCAGCTATTCACGCAGCTTAAACAGAGAGACAGTTTGTAGGCCATGTAGGCAGACTTATCGAAGAAGAGCCTGAGTACACTGTGAACCAGCAGCAGGATGTTGTTTGGCGCAAAGCAAAGGGTGAAGACCAGAAGAACAAAGATGGCCAGGCGTATCGCTCTCTTTTTTTGGGCTGTTTTGGAATCTCTGGACAGTTTGCGTATGACACTGATATAGCAGAAGGTTGTGACACAGAACGGGAGGAGGAAGAGCAGGAACACCATGCCGAAGATGAAGGCCACCCAGGCCTGCAGTGTAGGCAGCATGTCTTTCTTCAGCACGTCAAAGCAGGTTGTAATCCCGAGGTCTTGGATTGCAAAAGTCAGGTCTGTGGTCATGAGCGGGTTTAAAACAATCAGGACCAAACCCCACATGAAAAGGCAGCTGATGACAGCAATGGACTTCCTCTCCCTGGTTTCCCTGAAGCGCATTGGCCTGACGATGCCCAGGTAGCGGTCGATACCAATGGCCATCATGGTTAGGATGGAGCAGTACATATTGGTGTAGAAGACGAGGGTCATGAGACTGTAGGTGGATTGACAAGAAGAGCAGCGTTTTATTTAGTCACTGGTAGAGAAATGTTTTCAACAAAAGTTTGATATTCTGAGAAATATGTTTATCCTGATCTGAACACTCATTTCTGATCATCTAGCCTACGGTAATGAACTTGTCTGGCTATGTCCACAAGTAGGCTATTGTAACGGATGTGCACTCACTCCACCCATAAAAGACGTGCTAACCGACCTGCCAAGTGGTTGTCAACCTCTTGGCGAAGAGGTTAGCATCGTCGCCTCCGGTGCGGGAGGTCGTGGGATCGAACCTCACCTAGGGCAGGCCGTGAGAAACACAACGCAGAGGGCCAGATCGACATCGGCTACACTATCAAAAGCTACAGAACAAGTCCCAGTGCCGGTCTAAGAAATAGTCTGATATCTGAACCCCCACAGTAACCTTTAGCATTTGTATAAGCTCATCAAACAAGCCATCAAGTGTTAATTTGTTAAATTAAAAGGGCTGTCCATATGCACTGTGGATTTCTGTCGAAGGACACCTCTATCAATGATTTAACATCATCCTGCAGTCATGACAAATACCTGCACATATTGGATCCCAGATCCCAGTGGTATCCTCTGAGCTGATAGACGATCTGGAAGGGCAGGGCGGTACCAAGGGCCATATCAGTGAGGGTGAGGTTGATCATGAAGATAATGGAGGGACTCTTGGGTGAGGTACGGAAGATGAGGAGCCACATGGAAAGGCCATTTCCCACCAGGTTAATGACAGTGACAATCATGTAGATGACAGAAATGATGATGCTGGTGTTCGTCTCCTTAAAGAGGGCCAGGGTCGCGTTGTCCAGCTTGGTGCTGCTTAGATTTCCCGTCATGTCTGGATGGTAGTCGGCTCCAATCACCTGTGTGGCAGAGTTTGTGAGGCGTGTGAAACATACTGACATAAGGCAGTTTCCTGATTATCTTAATCAGTGCAACTCGTCTAGGCCTAATGGTTGTGAAACAGAGAACAAACCCATCAGATACCATTAACCACAAAAGGTGAATGCTCTTTATCTACCCGGGCCTTATCTAAAGTGATGCATGCAGTCGAGTGTAAGCTTGTGCAAAACTCAACTGCAAAACTGATTGATGTAGAGGTGTGAAATATATACTGTATCAATGCAGTCAAGGTGCCATTTTTCTGTGTTGTTGTTGTGCGTGTCAGGGGCACATGTGTCGGGTGGAGTTCTCACACAGGAAAAGGACACGGATGATTTGTGGCAGAGTGTCAACTGTCGCTTTTTGTCGAAATATTCTGGGGGGGTAACACTCTCAACTGCCACTGATATGTTCTATCTAGAGACCGTTGAAACTAAGAGGCAAGGAGAAATACACTTTCTCTGACACTCTTTGACACATGGTGACCGTAATGTTGGTGTTGGTCGTGGTTTGGGGTGTGAGGGGAATACCACAATGCAGAGAAAAATAATGCACATTGTGGAAGCGCTGTCATTTAAACTGGAAGTTATGCAACGGTTAAGTACGCGATTACAGCATCAGTGGTGGAAAAAATGTTTTGTAATAGAAAAAAAGACAGATTTTTAGGGTTATTTGTTTTTGCCCCCATTTAAATTACAACTACAAAACTGATGAAGAAAAAAGAATACACACAATTGCTATAATTTCCCCTCTCTCCTCCAAGATGACCATTTTCTACAAGCAGTATGGCCAAGTATTTCTTCTGCTTATCTTACACGTACCCTTTCTAAAATAATTCTGAGGGCAGTTACCACTTAAAGCATGTAATGTGCCTTGTACACTATGTTTACGTTACATTATACCCTGGTTGTAAGTTGTTTGTTCTAATGTGTTAAAAAGCAGAATATGACTCATGGATCTTCCAATAGATCATTGATATGAATATATATCCATAAACGTGGTGATATCTCAGTTCCTGTTTTGACTTATTTAAGTCTCTGAGGACATTTAAAAATATCAAATCTTGAACAAAGAGTTTTTACTGCACATACATACAGCAAAATAATACTACAACACAAAGGAAAAAGCCAGCGACACATGGTACAGCTCAGGCCCGATTCACAACACTGTCATCACTGGAAACAACTTATGGTTAGCGGCTCTTCAGACAAACCTCAGAAAAAGTCAGATGAGAACTCACCTACACGAAGACAAACAAGATGCGAGGCAGGTAGACGTGTGCTGCTCCAGCAGCAGATGGGAGGTTAGAAATATTGTGACTGCTGAGGAAATGTGGTTAGAACTTGTTAGAGTACTGGAGAGAAAGGAAATGGGCCATGTGACATGCCTTTATCCTTCAAACTGCAGTTACAGCCACGCGGTACATGCAGTCTCAGGATGACTCTTAACACATGCACATGTCTGAGACGCCCCTCTCCAGTCATCAAGATCAGCAGCAGCGCATGTTTAACTGTTCATGGATTTTCCAAAAAAAAAATTAAAATCTCTGCTCAACCAAATGTGGTAAATGTGGGATGGGTGAACACTAGAAAGCGCATATACACTGTTGCCAATAATTTTCTTTTCAGACAGATTCCTCTTTTTATTCTTATTTATACAGTATAGTATCAGTAATCACCTTTGACTAGGTGCAATTATTACATACTGATACCCAGTTACCAGTTTTGAGAAGATATAAACTTTACCTCTCAATAATAAATTACATTGTTACAATCATTTCATAAGAAGAGGTAAAATAAAATAAAAACTTTACTGGCAACAGTGTAAATAACCTGAATGGAAACACCATCAAACAAAACCTGTGGAAAAGTATGCAATGTTTTGTAATTCCACATGCAATCCAATTTACACTTGAAAATGTGGTGCCAACTCCAACAGACATTGTCATTAATATATATATATATCATAAATAATATTAATATCAATTAAAATAAGATATGATATACCCCCTCCCTCTTGACAAGGTGAGACCTTAATAATAGTACTATAACCTAAGTATAGTACTATTAACCACCATCCTTTGCAACACAAACACTTTCTTTCTCACACATACCCTATTAACCATTTAGTGAAGTGAAAAAAAAAGAAGTCGTTCTTCACAAGATTCACAGGATGTGTTCTTGCTGGCTTCCTGTTGAATGTGACAGTTCTGCTTTATCTGGGTGACAGTGGAGAGAACAATGAGGTTATTCTGATGATATTCTGCAAGAAAGAACAATAAGTAAAAAATAAAAAACACTCATTATCCACGGCAGATAAATAACCTCAATATAGATCAACTGGCTGAGAGAGAGAGGAAGAGTAGGCTGAGGGCTTTTTTTTTAAAGATCAGGATAATCTGCTTCCAGTATGAGTGAAACAGCCAGGCACGACTACACCCTTGTGTCTTCATAGATTGCCTGTATCTGACTCATATCTACTCCACTATACCGGCTGAGCTACAGACAGACACTGGCTCACCCAAACCGTCAGACAACTACTACAATGACTGAAACAGTTTCACATGTTGTAGCGGTGGAAGAGATTTATTTACCCATAATTTAAGGAGGAAAAAAATATATATTCAAGAGGTATGATAGGGCATATTCAAAAATAATATAAGGCTTGTTACACAGACGATATGATAATCGATCAATATTTGTGGCTTTTTCATTGCATTTAATTGACATAATTAATAGAAAACCATGCAAACAGCATAGAAAATTCAGTTTTCGTTTATCTGTATCATACTCTGTAATCTCACATTTTATTTCTAGGAAATGCTGTACAGAAATGTAGAGTGTGTTCTTCCTGGCTCGTGGGTGATGATCACGTACAAAGCTTTGCTGAGAAAAAAATCTCTCTGTTGTTTTACACCTTATGAAATGTGGTGAGAAATTAAAAATGATTTTAGAGTAGTTACACTTTCAACATTGTCCTCATAATCAATAACATATCTTCCTTCCATCTTCATACACACAAATACACACAGAGTTTCCACTGTTTCATTTTTTCTAACATCCGCTCTCTGTAAGTGCTGTTTACATTATATTTCATTTCAATAAAATATACAGGAACTCTACAAAGGTTCGGTGACAAGTCCTGCTGCAGAGGACGAGGTGATGGTTTCATCTGCTTCTCACCGGGACAGAGGAACACACGTCAAAAACACTACCAGGAAAGGAAATGACACTCAACTGCCTCGTGAGAAAAAGTGTTGATGAAACTCACAACTAACTCACAGGAGATGGTTTTCATGAAATTGAATCTGTTCAGCTGCACTAAGATAGCAAGGAACTGTGAGAAAATCAAGTTGGCTGTTGTGCTATCACCAAGGTAACTACAAACAGTGTATCCCAAAGACTGAAACTAACGGTACACCTTAATGGCTATTTGAATATAAACCAGTGGGACACATATGTTTCATGCTTGTTACACCTAAACAATGATGACAGTTACTAAAAGACTGTTTGCTTGTGAAGTGCTCTCTCTCTTTCTCTGTGGAGTTTATAATGTTTTTTTATGCTCAGTAATAACCAGTAATAGCTGACACTGTCAGCTGAGGCTCGAGAGCTGAATCATCTATTTGCATCTCCTCCGAACACCCAGGTTGATCACTGCTCATCTTTGCTCTTCTCGAACCCCTTTTCCAGCCCCGTCGCCATAGAGAGAACATCGTAGCAATGCTCCGTCACGGGTTCGGGTGAGGGGCCCACGGGGATGCAGTCGTAGCCTTTGCCCGCTGAACTCATGCGCTTGCGGTTGCGTGCGCCCGGCTGATAGAGCTGCATGGCTGGACGGTCCTGCAGGGAGAGAAGAGAGCAGGGACATGGGAGAGACGAGCAGCACACGATTTGAATCTGCACGGTCGTACATGCATACGCGAACAGCCACATATCAATAATCATATTGGAAGTCTCGATGTAAGCAATTAGTTGACACCCAACTCCCCCACCCGCAAAAACTCATGCTCACCTTCTCGCTCACCTTGTTTCGGAGGCGTTCCTTCCTATTACCCAGGTCCTCCCTGTCCTCCTTCCCCAGTTTGTCTCCACTGTCAGGACAGTAGGAGAAGCTGTGATGGTGCCCCTCCTTCTTGGCTCGGTCCTGGCAGTAGCCTTTTCCCCATTTGGTTTCATCCTTGCGTCGCATGAATTTATCAAACTCATAGTGGTGTCGCTGCCGTTTCCTCTCTTCATCTTTCCCTCGGTGATCCTTGTCTCTCTGTCGTCGTCCGTGCTGCTCTCTCTGCTCCTTGTCGCTCTCAGGCTGACCTCTAGTGGCCAAAGTGAAGATTGCATAGAGTTATTACAAAGTCATAATTCTTATTATGAGAATTATTGGTGGAACAGTGAGAGGAATGTTTTTCCTACCATAACATAAGGACATATATTCACACCTAAACCCATTTTATCACTTGATAAGAAATGTAGTTTTTCTCTCAGTTGTGTGCCAATAAAAATATTAGTGAGTAGTTGTTACACTATGGCCTCCTGAATGTCACTTACTTTTCTTTGGAGTCTTTTGACTTCATTTGTCCTCCAGTTTTCTCCCATTTCCCCCTGTCTGTCTCCCCAATGTCACTTTTGTCTTTCATCCGATCTGAGTCCACATCGTCGTCTCGGTCACTTTTCTTCAGGAGCTGAACGCACAAGACAATACAGGAAAAGTCCATAAATATACACACACTGCACCGTCAAAACATCTAGTATGAACCAACAGTATAAAAATGAATATTAGAGATTACCTTGATTTTAATATCTTTGTCAGACAACTTCTTCTGCTTCTCCGCCTCTTTCCGTTTGCGTCTCTCTTCCTCTCGTCGCTTTCTCTTTTCCTCCTCTCTTTGCCGTTTCTTTTCTAGCTCTCTCCTCCTCCTCTCCTCTCTCTTCTCCTCTCTTATTCTCTGTGAGCAAAGATGTAACCATTAAAAAAAGACTTTTCACACTGTTTGGGGGCAATTTCTTTTCATTTACTTACTTTTTTCTTTCTTACCTGTTTTTCAATTTTCTTGTTTTTGATGTACTCCAACAGAGGTGTTGTCCGCTTGGCTGAAACCAAACAGAAGAGACGCAAACAGACGTTGGATGGCTTAAACATGGATATTGACACTTATTTCAATAATTCACAGGTAATGAAATCATCTCTTGTACTGTACCTATGAGCTCTCGGGTCTTGGCCTCTATCTCTCCAAGCAAAGTCTCAGGATTGGCCATCGACTTCTCCTCATCACAGGAGTAATTCTCCAAAAACCGTTTATATTCTGGATCTGAGAGGGTTTCAAGGCCAAGATAAGGACATATCAGTAATGCAGTAACATTGCAAGAAAATATTTACAAGCAAAACCTCATTTGCTACTGTGCATCAGCTCTGTATTTCAATACCTTCTTCAATACTCCCAGCCTTGGCATCTTTCTTCTTTAGCTTCTTCTTAGAAATCTTCTGGAAGGGAGCAAACTCCACCACAGCAGGGTACTCCTGGCCTGATGGGTAAATATTGGAATAAAAGGCAGCTCATCATTTAACGCATCATTATCAAACAGCGACAATGGCAACGAAAGCTTTAAAGGCGCCTCTCTGTCCACAAAATCCAACCTTTATCTGTAAAACAAACAGGTTTCTGTTTGCACTTAATATGGCGCAGCAGGTCACACTGTTTGTCCACCACACTGGCAACTCAGTAAAAAAAAAGAGCTTAAGCAAAAGCAAAGAATTACCCTTGGTGTCGATGAAGACGTAGCCATCGAATCGGTCTCTGAACAGCAGGATGTCTTCAGGGGTTTTGAAGTTGATGTAAGCTCTGGAGAACAGGTGGGGATAGAGACTGTGGAGAAAGAGAAGGATAATGAAGGAGAAGGTATAATGATTTTCATAAAGAGGAGGAAAAAGCAACAGGCTTTTAAAAAAAGGGTAAAAAAAAAAGTTGGTATACCTCTGATCTGCTGGGAAGAACTCAAAGTAGTCGTAGGATGGCAGAGGACTGAGCTGTTCTTCTAGTTGGTCCTTTGACAGGCTCGGTGGTAGCCTTCGAATCACCACCTGCAATACATCATTTAAATATCTCTCTCTTGTTCAGGCCATAGTGGAAATAATTATGCATTTCTACAAGAAAGGTACCTCAAGCTTTAGCCTTTCTGTTCCTTAGAAATTAATGTTTCTACATCAAAGTGAAACTCAGAATAACATGCAAGTTCAATTAGGCTTATTTTAGTTGTAAATCCAGTGATGGGGAAATTGCTTTTCTAAATTTATCAAGACGCAGCCTGCCAAAAAAAGGCTGTTTTATATTTTATGTTGTCTGAACTGTATTTTGACCACTAGAGATGATCTCAAAACTTCCAAAGACCCAAAATATGCCATACTAGAGTTTAGGGAATGGAGAGTAAAAGGATGTACATCTAAAATATTTAAACTGATGGGATGAATGGGTTTGAACGTTTCACCCATCTCAGGGAAAAGTTTGGATCTCAGAGTACACTGTTTGACAGTGCAGAATAAAATACGTTTCTTGAGCCTTACATAAAAAAAGGAAATTATAAGAATGCAGATATGTAGGCTAACACAGACCAAATAAATATTTTACAGGCAACACTAAAATTGACATTACATTTTTTTTCTCATACTTTACAATAAAATTGTTTTAATAAATATCCCAAATGATCATCAGAATTACACAACACTGCGTAAATGATCGTAAATGCTTGAGAAGGGGTTTGCAGAGCTTGTTTTAAAACACAGACAGGATGGGCTGGACATAATATTGTGATAATCTCTTGCAGCCGATGTGTCAACACTACCTGCAAATATCAGCGTCATTTAGACCCCTGCAAACTAAACTAAACAGTCTCCCAGAACAAACAACGCCAGAGGGAAATGTGAAAATGAAGCTGACACAAGGTTGTTATGTTTACTGTCGCTGTCCTCGGTGCTGAAATGATCCCACCTCCCTCCTCCAAGCCTCCTCCATGTCTGTTTTCCTCACAGCATAAGCAATGCGACGCGACGCAAGCGGCCGACCGCCCACCTACCTTTGTAAACACCTCTTTCTTCTCCTCCTTCTGCTTGGGGTTACACGGAGTGTTCTCCTGAACTCTCGGGATGTCCCTGAATTGGATCTCGACGACGTTTTTCTCCTTGCCCACGGTCATTTGGTCCTTTTCAGACCTCATTTCTCTCCATCTCCGTCTCCAACTCGGTGTTAAGTCACTGTGTTCTCGCGAGAGTTCGGCGATATCGCGAGCGGGGAAATCATTAGAAAGACGGCTCTTTACTGTGCATCTGCAGTTACAATCAAACAATTGAAACAATTTGTATATTCTTATTTTTCCTTTATAAAATGTAAGTAACATTTTATTCTTAATTCAATAAAGTATCACCAATTGTGCATCAATATTCAAGATTCATCCATTGATACAAGCAATGAGAAAGTTACAAAATAATAGGCTATTATAAAATAACTTGAAACGTAATTGAAGTCGTTACCTATATCTTAATCCAACAAATCTGCGTTACAGCTCATTTATTTAGATAAATAAATGTAAGTCAATTATCTGCCATGTATGATGACAGCTCAGCAAGATATTGAGGTAATATTGATACAAATCTATGGCAGTATTACTATAACCTGTAAAGAACTTGCAACATGATGACATCATTCATAAAATCAGTACCATTTGATGTGGTCAGTCACAGTTGACTAATATCTAAAGCTGACACACGACCTTGGAAAATAACGCGTCATAGGTGCGCACTAAGAGAAAGCTGTTATGCCAAATAAGGCCAAGAAAGGAGTGGAAATAGACCCGAGTCCCAGTTGCTATGTTAATGAGCAGTATGGACGTGCAGTGGCTCGACACGTGCAGACTGGAGTTGCTGAAGCAGTCCTCGCCGTGCAGGTCCACGGGGGTCAGGCTGCGGGGCTGCGCGCTTCACTGATCCACACAGGACGAGCTGCCGGGGGTGACGCTGCCCGCAGAGCTCCACGAGTCAGTGTGGGACTGGGAGGACTGACTCACTGACCGCCCGTGGTCATCTCGAGAAGGAACTGGGGAGCAGATGGAGATCACAGAAAGATCTACGAATCTAACGCTTGAATAGGAAATGTGACAACGATGCACTGATTTTAATCTCCAATACAATTAAACGCACTTGAACCATGAGGATGAAACATTAAAAATCCATCCACATCTGAATTTATGCCTCCTTTAAAGGCAATACAGTAGTAGCCTAAGTAAAACATTTTTGGATGTTCCAAAAACTCACCACTGAGGAAAGTTTGCCTGCCACTTGTGGTCTCCACGCACAGCCTAGGTCTCTCTGGTGTGGACACGGAGCTCTTGACACTGGGGACAAAAGTGGAGCAGGTGTCCAGGTCCCGGCAGACCCTGTCCTGGGAGTAGACGACGGCCGACTTAGACGGAGTACAGCCCATCGCTAGAGTCAGCATCCATTGGAGGGAGGTCCAGGAGCTAAACGGATAAATACGGTACTTGGCGTGTGTGTGTGTGTGTGTGTGTGTGTGTTTGTTTGTCAGGTACGAGATGAGAGGAGTTGTTTTCATTTGAGGTCACGAAACCTCACCCCTCCCCTTAACCGGAGCATGACATTTGAAGGGAAGGTCTGAGCAGCAGTCTAGTTCACAGTGCACATCAATCACTAAGCATCCTTCTCTCTGGAGGGGTGGGAACGAAGTTGTAACATCTCTGGTACCTGATCAGAAACTCTACTCTGTAACTGATTGTGTATTTGTATCTTGTAAAGATCTATATACATATGAAAGATAGTTTAGTGTTGAAAACACAATTATGTTAGAATTTCCTAAAGAATGCTGCCATTTTATTTACTCAATTTTGCAAATTTGTTTTTTTACATTTATATTTATAATATTACAAAATTTTGTAAGTTGCACGATTTTTATGCAGCCAAGGATCTTCTATTAAACATAGCTCATGCATTCAGAAACCTAAACCATAATTTATTGGTTCTGTCAATATGACAAGTGGTGGAAGAAAATTAATATATCAAAAATGTGAAGAGTAAATGATGTAGCAATAAGCCTGGTAAAATTGTATACACAAGTCTTATTGCCATATCTTTTCTTCTGCCCATTTACACAAACTAAGCACTAAAAACAGAAAACAGGTATGTTTAATTTTTTTTAAAAGATAAATGCATTGTTTATTATTGAAATTACCAAGAATTGTTTTCAGCAAAAACTCTTGTAATTAGCTGGCTCTTTATTCAAGGTGAAAATCCACAGGTTAAGCAACATGGAGGGTCCTGCCATAGGCAGTAATAAGTGACGTTAGTCTTTTAGTTGTGATGCGAGATGTGCTGCTGTTTGTTCTGTCCAACCAAGTGTCAGAGGATCACATGTTCCTACTGTCCTCAGGCTTAACCTGAGGCTCAATGCTAAACCAAGTACTCAAACCTTTAACCAAGGCACGTGTTATTTCCCCTTTTAAAGTGCATTCTTGCAAAATATAAATGATGTCTTGCAGTTGCTGTGTACAAAGTCACCCTCACTTTTACTCAAGTTCATAATGTTTACAATGGCAAGTTCTATGTTTTGTCACTTACGGAGATAACCATATCTAATGCACAAGAGGGGGAATCCACAGGACGCCTTTGGTGGAGAGCAGGTGCCAAAGTTTTGGTTTGAACGTTGTCCTTGGAATTGGATACGCGGACCTATGACAACCTGTTGCTATGACAGTTCCACCTCCTGACAGGATGAGATCACGTGCTGGTGTCTGACAAGGTGTCCAACATGACATCGCTCTCATACATGTCACACTCCAGGGTCAAAGAGAGTCGAAGAGGCGTCTCCAGCATCATCTTGTCGTGATTTGACAGAGGTGTTTCCAAAGAGGCGATGCTGGTGTCTTCCTGTCTCGGAGTGGCCAGAGGGTCACCTGCCTCCGACGTGTTCAGCATCTTCATCAGCGCTGGCGTGTTCAAGCTGCCTCGCATTTTGTCATTAATGTCTGTGCCTTAGTGGAGACAAATAATAACACATTGTTGGTAATGAGACCTCAGAGCTGGTTAAATGATTCATTAGTGACACAGAACAGAGAATATCTGGTAGACAAATGACAATGATAGATCATTACTTAGACCTGTTTTTTTGTTTGTTTTGCAGTTTCTCATGTTTTCATATAGTTTCTCTGAAAGCACTAGTTTAAAGAATGCAGTGTTACAAGTGTTAACCAAAACCGCAAAATTACCAGTCCAGACACTTGTTGCTTAAAAAGGCAAACCAAAAACATTTAGAGAAGTAACAGCTCGTTTTATTTATGAGAATTATGTTTTGCAAAAGGCCACATCTGTGGCTGGGGGATGTTTTTGGCAGGCAGTTCCTTTCATTCATAAAAAGTTATTTTTATACTTTTTCCTGTGGTCATTTAATGTGTCAAATATCGAGCAAAGAATTAATCTGTCAAAGCATAATTTGTGTGTGCCATTAGCTGTGAAGTTTTATTGACTGTCTTTCCACAGTCTCCTTCTCAGCATAAAACAACCGCAGTGTTTAACAGCAGTGGGAGGCTGCGCAGTCATTGGCCATTATCTGAGCCTGACTTCTGCATTAACAATAGTTTATAAAATGTCCTATCCGTGCCAGCGGATTAATCGATTGACCTCTAATTCAGGATTATGCAAATAAAAGAAGATAAGATACATTTCCTATTGTGGCATTTTGTTCTACAGATAGGTTTGGATTTGTCTGCTCAATCTTTGTGTTGAACAGCCACTGAGATACTGTATATGTGGCAGCTCTATAAGCTCCAAAAACAGTCACTCCAGTAACATAGTGTCAAGAATACTAGCACAGCTATAGCAATGAAATAATTGAATTTTTCAAGTCAGCCAAGGTTTAAAATACCAAAAATATAAAATAAAAATATTTTCACAGTATCTCCTTTGAAACTGCAGTTGAGCCGTATCATACCTATGTAAGCATCTGTGTCACCAATGTACATCTCTATGCAGTGGCCGAGCATCGTCACGGAGAATGTGTCGTCCCTTTTCAGTCCAAGTGCCTGCCACAGAAAAAAAAAAAAAAACACAAAAAACTTTGAGCCTCTCATAAAAACAGAAACACATTTTTTTCAGGCCATTTCCACACTAGTTTAAAACGCAACTTTCTTATTACCGTATATAATGTGATTTTCTATCCATTTCTCACTTGCATTTAATGCTTGTCGTCTCTGCTCTAGATCCACTCCTCTGTTCTTGCTAAAAAGCTCTGATTTCCATGGTTACACCTTTTCTTGCTTGTGCTCACACAAGAAGCAATCATCTGTCCTTTTTATGAGTGGTGTCAAACAAACGGCACCAAACAACAATAAATGCATTAAACTGGGGGTGAGGTGGTTTTTACCGTGTGAAAGTAGTCGATAGCGCTCTCGAAGTCGCCCATGAGGCTGTGTACATATCCTATGGCAGCGTAGGTGGAGGCGTGCTGAGGGATTAAGACCAGTGCTTGACGGTGGTACTCCAGTGCCTGGTCGTACTTTCTACAGGAACAAACACAGCAATACACAAAG
Source organism: Trachurus trachurus (assembly GCF_905171665.1). Lineage (NCBI taxonomy): Eukaryota > Metazoa > Chordata > Actinopteri > Carangiformes > Carangidae > Trachurus > Trachurus trachurus. The sequence continues at coordinate 20,350,323 of NC_139899.1, forward strand.
TCAATATCAACGCATTCAAAAAAGGCAGGTGAGATTTAAGTAGGTCAGCAGGAATGTAAAATGCTGTTTTCATTATTAGCTTTACAAACTGTGACTTCTATCTGCTGATAATAACTGAATGAGTTTGTTAGTGGAGAACAGGTATCATTAATGTGCAACAGCTACAAATTAAAAATGTTTATGCTACAATGTATTTGCTATTTTCAAGGCAAAAAGATATACGGTATGAATACAAAATGAAACAGACAGAAGATGACGTCCAAATTAAATTAATATTTCAATTCTAAATCACTCAATAACACACCAATAAGCTTTGTGAAGTACTCATTTTGTGTGGATGAAACCCTCCTACATAAAAAAAACCCTATCCAAACCTTTCAAAACAACCACTTGTGTGACACACATTTTGCAAGCTCCTTATATCTATTGAGCGGTGGCTATGCATAATTCATTAAAAGGGTCTTTGCATGAATTCTCAATGGGGACAGTACCTATGCAGAATAATTGCCAAGTACAAGTGAGGACATCTCTGAAAATAGTTTGTAGCAGAAAAGATAAGACGGGGAACGAACAAATCAGAGAAGAGTGCACTCCAGGCAACCTTCTTTTATTATTCACTCAGGAAAAAACTTAGCTGCCCATATTTTACCAGCACTGTGTGTGTGTGCTAACTCAAAAAGACATTAATGAAATCTATGGTGTCATTAAGAAGAACGATGCCGCAAGTAGAGGCCACCCTCCTGCCGCCTATTCAAGAGCATTTATTCGAAGAGAAAAACGTTTTTGATACTTACTTCAGTTTCCGACACACATGACCTAAGTTGTTTAGCAAAGGCTCCCACTTGTCCACGGTGACCTTAAATTTTAAAGGTTGAACAGTATTAGACACATATAAAGTAATCTTTTACAGAGACTTGATAATGTTTTTCTCACATGCATCACAAAGACACTTTTCCAGTGGAATAAATCAGCAGTTACCTCATTCCCTATGGCTTTGATCTTCTCCATTGCATCCAGGAACAGCCTCTCTGCAGTCTTCCAGCTGAAACAGCAGATGTGACATTCTCACCCTACAGCACCTCTGAATTGAATTTAACTATATAATATGAAGATTAGGGCAGTTAGTACAGTACGGTACTTATAATTATGTATGTGTATTTTCCTTGAAGAGTTGGTAACTAGGTTACAGGGGGGGGGGGGGGAGACAAAAGTACAAATTTTTGATGTTGTTGTGATTATGTTTTGGGGCATGGTTGGGTACATCTGGAGTTGTATGAGAAAATTAACCTCTTTGTAAAATAAGAGAACAACTCTGATGGATAGATCTTTGATACACTTGTATCAATGTGTGAGTATAAGCTGAAGTAGAGTTACACACTGTAAACTGTCCACAAGCTGGGTGCTGTACTGACAGACAGGATGAACAGCAGCAGAGGCGGTTGCACTTACAGCAACAATATATTCTAAAATAACTTTCACACAAATGCAAAAAAAAACTGCTCTTCTCTTTGTCGAGCAAGTTGTAGTTCATTCAGCAATTTCATTCGGTACATGGATGATTCATGCGGGTTGTGTTTTCTCAAATAGACTAACCCAGTTACAACCACTTTTACAATATCACGGCAGTGTGCCAACATTCACACAAAATTTACATGACTTCTGTCAAAACAGAGGTGTGAGCTTTATTGTGTGTTTGTGGCTGTATGACTCACTCTCCGTTTTGAAATGCAACCACTGCTACTTCGTGTATGACGAATGGGTCCTCTGGAGCGATACTGAGAGCCTGACTGAAGAAGCGTTCAGCCAGCTTGGAGTTGTTGGTCAAACCATACTCCAGGCCGATGTAGAGCATGGGTAAGTGACACCTGAATGAGAAAAAGCAAGAGACATAAAGATCCAAGCTATGGTCACCCTGTGTTTTGACAAAAACAAAGTCACATATTATTTGGCAGGTCATTACTTAGACCTGTTTTTTGTTTGTTTTGCAGTTTCTCATGTTTTCATATAGTTTCTCTGAAAGCACTAGTTTAAAGAATGCAGTGTTAGAAGTGTTAACCAAAACCGCAAAATTACCAGTCCAGACACTTGTTACTTAAAAAGACAAACCAAAAACATTTAGAGAAGTAACAGCTCGTTTTATTTATGAGAATTATGTTTTGCAAAAGGCCACATCTGTGGCTGGGGGATGTTTTTGGCAGGCAGTTATTTTCATTCATAAAAAGTTATTTTTATACTTTTTCCTGTGGTCATTTAATGTGTCAAATATCGAGCAAAGAATTAATCTGTCAAAGCATAATTTGTGTGTGCCATTAGCTGTGAAGTTTTATTGACTGTCTTTCCACAGTCTCCTTCTCAGCATAAAACAACCGCAGTGTTTAACAGCAGTGGGAGGCTGCGCAGTCATTGGCCATTATCTGAGCCTGACTTCTGCATTAACAATAGTTTATAAAATGTCCTATCCGTGCCAGCGGATTAATCGATTGACCTCTAATTCAGGGGGTGTTTTTTAAAGAGGTAACACCACTAACACCACTTTAAAAGACACGCATCTAGTCATGTACTCACCCTTTCATCAGCTGGGCAGCAGTGAAATAGGCAGCCATGGCTTGGTCATGCTCACTCTCCACTGCAAATGAATGACCATAGGCGATCCATGCTGGACCATAGGTCCTCTCCAGTGTGGTGGCTTTGCTGTCAGAGAAAAAATATTGAATATGTGTAAGTGAACCTCAATGTATGCCTGTAATGTGGCCTCAAAACAGTTATTTCCATTGAGGTTGCCAATACAAACCTTAGGTATCGTCGGGCATGTTCATTTTTATGGCCAACCATGAGATAGTAGCATCCAACAGCAAACCAGGAAACCTAATAAAAAGTTTTTATTGGGTTATCAAATCCTGGAAATGTGAATGAGATAAAATTTAAATCAGAGAAAAAACACTTACTGGGTTGTTGGGATACAAGTCTACAAGCTTGTGTGAGAGGTAAAACAACTCTGCAAGGAGAAAAAAAATACATAAAAGCTTTAATCATGTAGACATTAAAATATTATATTCAAAAGGTAGCATCCAAAGTAAGCGTTTTTAAATGTGGATCAGTGGTTGATTTTTACCATTTGCTTTTCCGAGCTCCACCAGAGTTCCTATGTGGACTGGTAAACAGTTGGCATGAAAGGGGTCTTTAACCATCACCCTGAAATACAAACAGAGCTGCATTAATATTCCTGTGCTTTTTGGATGGTGAAATTCAGTGACTAAACCATCATAGTGTCTCATCCAAAATATCTGTTGAATTCTATTTTATATTCATTGCCTCAAATATGAAAATATTTAATGTAATAAATACACTTTCACTAACATTTTCCTGTTGCATTAAATGAATTAAGAATTAAAATATCCATCGTAAATAAAATGGTACATCCTAATTTTTAAATATTTTAAAGGGATATTTCAACATTTTGGTAAATTCGTATATTGCCATAATCCCTATAGTTTTAGGAGTAGGTTCATTACCTTTAATTGTCGGTGCAAGCCATTTTTAGATCGCTGCGCAGAGATGTGAGCTCTGCATCGCGCACGGTATTTCCGCATTTCCCTCATCAAATACACAATGACGGAGATGGAGTTGTTTTCAAGGCAAATACATAACCGGAACTACATCCCAGACACGGCGGAGCGACTTCAAAAGAGCCAGTATTTCTGAGTATTTGCTTCATGTGTCATAATGTTACAAAATGATATGTTATTATTTAATAGTGCAGCGAATGTGCAGGTCACAACTTGTCCACGAGAGTGTTTTGGAGTTGTTGGATTATGTATTTCATTTGATGAGGGAAAAGCAGAAATGCCGTGCGCCTCCGTTGTGTTAGCTGAGCAGCTCACGTCTCTGCTCTGCCGATCTAAAAACAGCTTGCACTGACAATTAAAGGTAATGAACCTACTCCTAAAACTATAGGGATTATGGCAATAGGTGAATTTGCCAAAATATTGAAATATCCCTTTAACTTTAAAACCTGTGCCACTAAAATGAGTGGTATTGTGTTCAAAGCTTTTTGGGGGATACTGTTATATTACAATAATAACTCCACAGATGTGTATCAGACAAAGCCATTTCTTTTTGTTGCGGTATGGTATGACTTGTAGGCATTTAGCAAAAACTATAGACACCTACATTGATGTGAGTTTGTAGCACATCTTGAAATCACAGTTATAATAATGCCTCTCAGCAAGAGACACTACTACATCCAAGTTGTCTTGAAGACCATTGACCATCTCTGGTACCACCAAATCACTCGGCTTGTTGTACTGCAGGGAAAAGGAAAACAGGAGAGTATGTGTATAAGTTTAAGTATGTATAAGAGAAGTGGGTACATGGAGTAGGTGGGGGAATAGACAAAGCAGGGTCATGAAAGCAGGCACACAGGCGACAGATGAAAAGACAATAGGAGACAAAACAGACCACAATGTCGGTAATAGGCATTTGCATTTCAATCAATATTTCCTGTTTGCAGATGAACCACGTGGCTCAGCAGCACAATTTAATTGTCAGCATTGTTTCTCTAAATCTGCTCAAATTCAGGGATAAGACAGGAGGGTCGATGACAAATTGAGCAAAATAACAATGTTCATTGACAAGAACATGTTATTCTGTGTAAAATTAAGACCCATAACTGTGTTTAAAAAAAAAAAAATTTGTATGGCTAATATATCTATGGCATAGAAGAATAAAATATTTCAGGTATTGATTAAACACACGATAAACACACAATACATGGTAGTAGCATCAATTCTTTGTTAGTTTGGTGTTTTCAGGAGATTTGTAGACAAAGAAAATGTAAATTAATATGTGGCTAATACAGATAAGAAAAAAGCAATATATATTAATTTTAAATGCAGAGCTGTCCTACCTTCTTTAACTTATTCTCAAAAAGGAAATGTAATAGCTCCTCTTCTTCCTCAGTGCACTGTTGACCCAGAGGAAGCGAGTCCAGGAAGTCTTTTTCTATTGAAAAATGAAAAACATGTTTCACAATAGACTGCCATTGTACAAGTTACTGTAGTAATAAAACATGCCACATCACTGTACAAAACTAAAACATTAGTGCACATCTTTGCCACAGATGATGCCTCACCTTCTTGTGCAGTCAACATGTGGTGGGACGTTAAAAGGTCAAAGGCTTCAAAGCAGTACACATCCAGCTTCAAGGCCTCTTTGTAGCTGGAGGTGGCCAGTGGTCTGTTGTCCATGGCATCATAGATCTTACCGCGCAGGAGGCAAATGGAGCTGCTGATCTGAAATGATATCAGAGGGGACAGAACAGAAAGAAGAGGAGAGAGGTCAGAGCCTCCAGAAAAAAAATCAGCTTGAGCTTCACTACATCTTCATATTGCAATGTTAAGGCTCTCCTGTCATAAAAGGTAAAATAAGCATTAAAAATTAAACTGCACATGACATGACAGGCGATGTGTCCCCCAGAGTAACATTATAGGACAAAGCTGAGCAACAATGATGCATAAGTTGGTCCCAATTATTCAGTCCATCTTCGATATATTTCAGAGGCAGCCCAGACTTACTGAGGCAGGGGACATGTCCCAATCTTTTGTTGATTCTGGTGTCCCATTGTCCTCTTTCCCACTCCTGTCTAGTAGCTTCTTACTAGCTGGCTCCTCTGAATCCAGAATATCCAAGGCCTGCTGGAACTCTTTGGCAGCATACTTAGAATAAAAATAGCATAAAAAACAAAGCATGAGGAAAATCTGGCAGGGTTTTCTTGACAATATCAATTAGATTTAGAAACGATACAGTAATTGTGTTATGTATTTACTTACATGGCACCTAGCAGCAAGGTACTGACAAGCCCCATACAACTGTGACAGGGAGACAAACGTCGTTTCAGAATGGGGACTGACATGACTTTAACACAAAGCATGCAAACCAAAATCCTGTTACATATCCAATGTTTTATCACTCTCTACCCCAGCACACACCTGTGCTGCACATAGCATCACATTTAAGGTGTAATTACCTTGTCAAGTTTTCGTGAACGGAGGGCATGGGAGGCTCTGTGGTACTGTGATGTTAAATAAAGGCACTGAGCTAGCCAGTAGATGTCCTGGGGATCCTCTGTGTGTCGATCAAAGAGAAAGGACTGTCAGTTCCTTAGCAGAGAAACATCACGGGCGAGCTAACGTTACACACAACAACATTATAACTGATGGCAAGCTAACGTGTTAACCGCTATTACCACTAGCACAAAGTTTGTTAGCAGAAATACTGGTATACAACGGCACGAAGCAGAGCAGGAACAAAACATAAACACTTTCTCTGTAACACAACAGAGCTGGAAACATCAGCTATATCACTTGACAGGTCGCTATGATACCGGCTAAGTTAGTCAAGAGCAGCGTTAACGTCACTCACCATGGGAGAGAGATGCTATCTTGTCGGCCCAAAACAGAGCACTTTGATACTGTTGCTGTAAACACATAAGCAAAAGAAAGGGTAAGAGTGGCTGGGATACGTAGTTTTTTGTTGTTGGTGGTTAGCTGGGTGAACCCGGGAGGCAAACTGATAGAAGGTTTATAATTATAACCACCGAAGCTTGGACTGTTCGTAAGGTAGCATTAGCTAGCAAGACAGAAACTTGAACAAGATATCGCACTTCTTACCTGGTCAATGTACTGACGCACTCGCTTTCGAAGTCTGTCAAGGTTCATTTTGATTCCTTATTTTTTAATTTGACGCACCGAGTATCAGAAATGTTTCATTCTTAGAGGAAAAACTGTAACAAACTGTACACTCGACAATAGCTAGCTCGCTAGCTGCGTAAAAATCAAATCCGCGGCTTCTTTCTGCAGCGCGTGCACCGCCAAACTGTTCCGTACGGAAACTCACACGGGGCGAAGAAAAGTTCCACATTCACGATCTGTGAACTTTTGCTTCGTGTCTACATGTCAAACACATTCAGAAATATCAAAATTAGGCACATTGTTTGAGTAATTATTTTAAACTTTATTTTTCTAATAAATACATGACAAAATGCAGGGCTCCAGACTAACTTTTTTTGTTTGTTTGTTTGTTTTTACCAGGAGCACAGTGGCCACTAACTTAAAATTTTGGGAGGGCAAGCCTAAAAATGAGTAAATCGACTACACAGCAAATATTCACATTTCAGATCCTCAGACACATTGGCCTGCCACCCGTAATGACAGATTCCAGATTCTTAGAGTCACGGCACCAGTGTTGAAACTATAACAGCAAATTCACTGGTTGTGGCACCTGTACAAGTAGATGGAAATTTTACTTGCACTGTCTCAAATTTTAGGGGCAAAATGCACCCATTTAGGTGGAGCCTGGAGCCCTGAAATGTAGTATGACATCACTCATAAATACACTCGTTGACTAATTATCTCATTATACAAAGCCTATACAAGTAAAGCTGGTCTATTTAGACTAAACCAGTGCTAAAGATCATACCATACTGCTATGTAATATCTGTGTCCAGTTCTGGAGTCTAGACTATTTTTGATACGGTCTATACAGAAAAATAAAGCTTTAGTGAAGCAACCAGGTATTTTATCCTTCATCCACACTTGTGGTCTCCAGTTCGTGTGTTATAAGCGTGTTAGGGCTGTTGGACATTTCAGACTTATCAGGAGTCAAGGCCTGTTCAACAGAGTGTTTATGTGTTGTAACTTGAATAGTGTCAGAGGGACCAGGATTTTCAGGTGAATCTGATGAGCTGGATTTCTCAGGGACAGGGTGTGGATCTGTGTCCTTATGTAATTCTTCTCCTTCTTCTTGTTCCTTGATGGTTTCTTTCTTCTTTTCAGTTTCTTCAGATTCTGCTTTGCCATTTGTTTTATTACTTGCAGGGCTGCGCGTGGTTGCATCTGTGCTTGTCTTTTGTTCTTTATTACAACCACTGCTCTGCTTGCTGTCTTTCACTTGTCCCTGGTGTGACACATGCAATTAAATCTTTATTACACTATAAAATAAAGATAATTATACACTTTATGAAGAGATTATTATGCTGATGTTACTATATATATATATATATATATATATATATATATATATATATATATATATATATATATATATATATATATACACTGCATATTATATTATATGAATTGTACTTTAATGAAAATCACCTGTTTTGCTCTTCCTCTCGGGTATCGTGCGATGCTGTCCATCATCTTCAGAGTTTTGAGCCAGTCCTCATGCCAGCTCTTCACATTATAGTGAGGTCTGCACTGGCTGAGGCGGAGCAGGATCAGTTGATTCTCCTTGGTAATACGGAGCAACTCCAGCTGTCGCTTTTCCTTGCCAAGGCTATCATGAAGAGGAAAGACAGGCTGTGCAACCATGGCAATATCACTAAATTTAAATATTGCACTGTTAGAAAGCCCGACCCTTAACTCACCTTTTCCTGACATAGTAATTTTTGTTGTCAACTCCTCCAGTTGTCCTCATGATGTGTGATATTTTTTCCATGAGTATGTCGTTTTCCCTCTGAATCTTCAATGCCCACTCCTCTTCAAGCTTAAAGGGATAGTTCAACATTTTGGCAAATTGGCCCATTGCCATAATCCCTATAGTCATAGCAGTAGGTTCGTTACCTTTATTTGTCGGTGTAAGCTATTTTTAGAACAGAGGAGCGGAGCGGCAGGCTGTTCAGAGCTACACTATGGAGGCTAATGGAATTTCTTGGTTTCCCTCATCAAACTCATCAAATACAAAATCCCAAAACTCCAAAACGCTTTCGTGGACAAGTTGTGAGCTGCACAATCACCACGCTATGAGATAATAATAGAACGTTACGAGACAGAGTTGTTTTAGAGGTAAATTCATACAAAACCGCTGATGCGCGTTGCGTTCAGGGACAGTTTTTCAGCAAGCAGACTCTGTATTTACCTCGAAAACGGCTCCGTTTCGTAACGTTCCATTATTATCTCATAGCGTGGTGATTGTGCAGGTCACAACTTGTCCACGAAAGCGTTTTGGAGTTTTGGGATTTTGTATTTGATGAGTTTGATGAGGGAAACCAAGAAATTCCATTAGCCTCCATAGTGTAGCTCTGAACAGCCTGCCGCTCCGCTCCTCCGTTCTAAAAATAGCTTACACCGACAAATAAAGGTAACGAACCTACTGCTATGACTATAGCGATTATGGCAATGGGCCAATTTGCCAAAATGTTGAACTATCCCTTTAACATGACAGAATATTTTAAACCACAGAGGGAGAACCTAGTACTGTTTATAAGACACCTGAAAGGAACTTCTATATTGTAGTTGTTGAATTTAAACACTTAAGATGTGCACTATATTCAACTGAGGTTAAATACTGTATATTTACAGTGGTTCTATTTTCTAATTAGAATTTGTCATCATTTTTCATTTTATTTTTGTAGATTGAGGCTTTACTGGTATCAGCACTGACACACCTGCTGCCATCCTACGGACAACAGGTGAGATTAGTTAAAATGAGAAATGAAGAGGAACCTTTTGTTTCTTCAGCCTCAGAGCCAGGTGACCATAGGTCTCTGGTGGAGTCATGTTAATTGTTGGTTTGGCCGACTTTACCTTGGGAGAAGAGCAAAAACATAACTAATATAATAGTGATAACAGTACACATTTCAGTACACACGTAATAGTTAGGGGAGAAGGTTAATTTGATACTTTTGTGACTCAAATAAAAGCTTGTGGTCAAGACATTTTGAATCTGGGACACCACGGACAAATACACGTAGCTCCTCACCTTCATCCTGTGTAAATCATATGAAGACTTGTCCCATTTTTGCTGGAGATATTTGTTTACAGTGGGAAGCAGGGGTTGACATGCCAGGTGCTGCAGACAAAAAAACATTAAATAAAGTTTTAAATATTACAATCCCCCATCCCCTGACTCACTTTCACTAGAACGGAAAAACCCACATATTTTAATCCTTTTGGTTATGGTTCAAAATAATCCAAATTAATCCGACTCACCTGTGGCTGCCCCGGAGTCTCAGTATCACAGCTCCTCATCTGTTCAAGTGTGTGTTCAGGCTACGAAGTGTCCAGGCTGACTGGAGCTCAGAGACGGCAGTCTGTTTTCTGCCAGTTGCAAAGGTTGCCATGACAGCAGCTGTAGAGAGCGGAGATGAATGAATGGTTTCAAACGATGTTCTTGTTTAGCAAGTTCCACACAGAGAAAAGGCATAGAGATAGGCTAATTAGCGAGGAGGCTGTGGAGACAGTGACTGCAAAATGAGCTGCTCTGTGAAGACACCGTTAGTCACACTTACAGGATGAAAATCAACTGGGAGGCAAACTGAGTTTTCAAAATGTGTGTGAGATATTTTTAACTGTAAATGGGCAGATCGCGAATTAGATAAGTCAGATGTCAAACTATTACAGTTAATTCTGACAGGAGAGAAGGGAGAGAAGGTTACTACAGTTTCCTACTGGCTGCACATAGACAGTTAGAGCCTTGGTAACAGTTACTTGGAGACTTGCTTCAGATCAACCTAAACTTACACACTTAGTGATAACAGAGTTTGTACACAAGACACCCACAGAAAATCTGCTGTCATAAACCAAATGTAACTTAGAAAGTACACTTTTCAATTCAATTCAATACACAAAACAGAGAGAGTATTCTGTGGTATCATGCTGAATTATAATATAATGTGCATCTAAGTATCATGTCTTCTGAATAATAAAACACAAAGGAGCGTTATTTCTGATTTGTTGAATGAATCCCATTGAAGTGACTTCATGAATGAACATGTACATTGCAACACTCCCCCCTACTGGTTTGAACTAGCTATGACTATTCATGGTGCAGCTGAGATCACCCCTGTTAATAATTCAAATCCCACGCCAGGATGAGCAACCAAATCACTCATGAAACTGTAATAGATTGAACTATAACAGATGATTATATCATATGCATATGCAAAACCTATGTAAGCAAATGTTAATACTTGAACATATAAGAAAATGATTCTGCAGGACTAACTTTTAGGAGTATCTGAAGTAATATTACAGTTGTTAAAGATTGTAGAAGCTGTTGTGAGGGTACTGCAATTATTCGTGTCTGACATTTCTTCACACATGCCCTCACAGGACAATTAAATGTTCGCCCCAGTGCAGTCATGACTTAGTGCTTTGGAAAGAGTCCTCATGAATGAATTATAAGCTATAAAACATTTCCAGTTTAATTTGTTACTTTGTTGTATAAGAGACGTGATGATGAGACAGATGGTGGATACCAGGATGACAAAGTGGATCTTCTGGATGAAGTTAATTCATTTTTGACACTGATCAGAAATGAATCTATCGTCATAAAGGTAGATATGAATTTGTACCTGTGTGAATGAGTCAATGTTAAATAGAGGAAGCTCAGTCATCGGTTGCTGTTACTTCTCTTGCAGCAGACCATAGGTTTCATTTGACCCTTAACCCTAACAAGCCCTCCGAGGACTGCTATAGAGCGATGCATCCCCACAGCATGGGGCTGCCACCACCAGGCCTCATGGTGGGAAACTTTGGGTTCTGCTGATGTAGCGTTTCTCTTACACCAAACTGATGTACTGATCAATTCTGAGATGATCCCACGAAAGTTCAGCTAATCAGTGTCGATAGGATCATGGTCTTTATCAGACAGAAGAACCTATTTTTACTTTCAGAGCCTTGCATGCGAATTCTATAGTGAACACTTAACCATTAGCTATGGGTGCTTAGATCTGTGAGGGATGAAGCGTATCACAGCACACACTAAGCAAGAGGTAGGGTTAAACGATTCACACTTACACTTATTCACAGCCTCAGGCAACAGTCTTTAGTTCACCTAATCGACATGCCTTTGACCTGTATTAAAGAAACATACACGCATAAACACATTCACACGCAGAAGGTGTGTTGTAGGCAGTGAACCTTGTGGTTATGCACAGTTTTCTTGGAGACCTCTGTTGCTGCTTTTTCTCTCTCACAAAACCCAAGATTTTAGGACAGTGTGGTATGGACCCATTTTCAGCTCTCTTTTCATTTTCATGACTGACCTTTCATGACTTTGCTAGATATTCAGGGCTTCAGAAATTCTCCTTCTGTGACTCCTACTTTCAGTAACCTTGGTCTGGGTTTGTGTAGAATGAATCGTCCTTTGCATTTATGAAGTCTATTTTTTTTTTTTTTTTGTTTGCCTGGATATTCACCACCAGTGCAGCTGGACCTCTGATTATAGACTCTAGAGTCAAAAATCAATCACTTTGTTGGAGCTTGATTACTCATAGGTGCTCTCCATTTAAATTAAAATTCCACCACAACTGGTTTCATCAGTGTTGATTTATGTGCACCATTATGAAGAGGGCAAATATTCATACATGTATTGATCTTACATTTATAATACATTTAGGCCAGCACATATTATTTTCACTGAGTTTTTGGTTTAAGTTGTTTTTTTTCTGTTGATCACCATTCAAAAATCTGTTTATATCCTTTTAGTAAAAGAAAAAAGAGAGAGAACAGAATGACTGTTAATTATGAAGGGATATAATGATGCATTAAAGATAATGAAGCTTGTTTTCATGTCCTTTTCAGAATGGCAGGGGATCCTACCAGTTACAGGGAAGTCTCACTGGTGATTTTCACCGTGTCGTTGTGGGAATAAGTGCGAAGAAAGACGGCCTCTTAGGGAGAGTGGAAGTTCAGTAAGATCTGATACACACATCAACATTAAAAAACTGTCTGTGTGCATATACAGGAGTAGGATACATCTATCTCAGCTGCTTTAAGACACTTTAATTTTAAAGCCAAAATCTAATAAAAAATAATTTATTGCATGAGGATACTTTCTGACAATCATAGAGAAATTAGAAGACATAAAAAAGTCCTGCCATTTCAGGGTCAGATGCAACTGAAGATAATTTTGTCTACACTGATTGAGGCAGACACCAGGAGTTCCCTTAGAGCTCACCATCCCCTAGTCTCTCTGTCTGTGGCCACGACCACAGTGAGATCAGCGAGGGGAGCCTGAGCGTTTCCCCAAGGTGAGGAAGTTTTTTTTCTTCTTCCTCTGTGATGGAAAGGGACTATGGTAACAGGTCCCAAGAGAAGATCCTGTTTAGAGGTGGCTGCATCACACTTGCTCCCAATCTGCTTGTTAGGTATTGCTCAGCAGTCACCCGCAATCAAGTTTTGCGATTAAGATTGAATAAAATTTTGCTGGAGCAATTAAAGCTTAATTTCCTCGACATGATGTGTCAAGTTGGCTTCAAATGTCAAGCGGTGGGAAGCTTTTGTCAATAGAAAGTGTCTCAACACAACTCTCTTCTCTAAGTGATCACCTCTCAGATTGGTTACAAACATTGTCTTGACCTTTTCAAAAATAGAAACTCACATTAGACTTATCTCTACTGTAGGTTACTGCTCCTTTTGGAGTTGATCCTGTTCTACTGCCATAGACTGTACATAATTGATTGGTGGTGGATTGGCAATGTCACCATCTTGGCAGTGTCTGACTCCACCTAACTCACAGCTAAGCATTTGCTCACCAACCTGTCACTCGGGGTCAATTAAACTTAATTTTAAGATTTGGTAAAAATCTAACACCAACTCACCAATGTTTATATGCTACAAAGATGGGAGTTGGCTTTAGAAAATAGTGTTGAAGATCAAAACCAGACTGTGTTTATGACTGCTGTAAATTTGGGCATTTTAACATGTTAGTCTATAGAGATTGACTTGGATTTGGAACCAGACTCAAGTGGCCATTTGAAGAACTGCTAATTTGGCACTTAGCTGTTGGCATACAGAAGCAGCAGCATCAGCCCCAGCTGTATTTACCGTATCTTCTACAATTTTCCTTTGTAAACAAACTAAAACCTAACTATTTTTACTGATTAACAGTAACAAAACTTTAACCCCAACAAAATCTGAAAAAACCTTCTCACTTGATACACAGATGGTAGTTTTAAAGCCAACACAATTTTCAGCTAATGGATGGTAGAATAGGTAACGACTCCAAGGCACTATACTCTCAGCCCTGCTGCTCCATTAATGCCGCGGAGCTACAGAGGCATGGATGCTTTGACTCGGAAATAGGCTTTATCCCTCTTAAAGTGGCTCTTCTGATGACAGTTTGGCGCATACATGCTGCACTTCCTCCTTGAATGCAGGAAGTTTGCCCCATTTTAATACTCAAACCCATACAGGCCTATATCCCAGATAGATCTGTGCTATGAAAGGGTATAAATAATAAAAGATGCAGTCTTTACAAGTTAAAAAAGACCCACAGTGCTGTTACGTAACAGTGGAATGAGTTATGAGGATAACAAATTAGCCTGAGTGAGGCCAAGTACAGTAACATGCTGGACTAATCGACTGCAGTAAACTAACACAAATGCAGATTTATGCTCCGATTTGTCCTCTTAAATGTAACCTCAGTTTTGTTCACAACTATAAATGTTCTCCTGTTTCCCTTGGCAACTTCACCTTTGCTGAACATCTCGGCTCCTTGGTTTCTGGCAAGGTCCTTCTTGCTTGAATCTTTAAAACCTGCCAAAAGAAAGCAATTGCTCTCAATTAGTATGTATCTGACAGGATCATCCCTAACATGTGTCTCTGTTTTACTATTTCTCAAGGGCAAAATAATCTGTATCATTTGAAAACCTTAAAAATAGTTCAGTGTGATGATGATGTAAATTTACTAACCCTATGTCCTCAATTCATATGCTTAATCCAGTTAAGTCCAGTCCAGTTATGTAATATCTATCTATAGGACCACACGTCCATGGACACAGCGTAGTCCCATACATTCGATTTGAACATGTCCAAATCGTGAAGAATATAAGGTGTCAGTATACACTATGCATTATATAGTACTGACTGAATGACACATTGTTTTACATGAGACATCACAAAGTACTTCACAGGAGAAAACAATAAACTCTTTGCTGAGTTAAAAAGGGACTTGAAACTTGTTTGGACTAGACGCCTCTTGTTGTTGTGGGTTAATGCAGTTGAAAGTGTGGACTGAATTGAAAAGTCTGCATGTGTTGCATTCAGTAGCTCAAGAAAAACTGTCATAAGAAAAGTGGCTGCTGAACAGCTCTGCAATCAGGAATTATTGTATGCCAGCACAGAGAGAACAGTAGGATTTTATTTTCTGGCCCACGATGTAAAAATCTTAAATACTTAACGTGTAACTTAAAAAAAAAAGGGAATAGATAGTTTCTGTCCTCAGGTGATGAACTCAGTAGTAACAAAAAACATGTTTGAGAAAACTTCAAAATAAAAGTTTTAAGATCATCATTTTTTTTTTTTTTTTTTTACATAACAAGGTTAAAGTATGCCTGTTAGTCTTACGTGTCCAGCAGAATCAGTGAATATAAATGTGTCAAAGTGAAACAGTGTGGTTGTCTTCATCCACTGATGGCAGGTCGAATACTCCAGAAAACCTGGAACCTCCAGTTTGGAGTAAAGTAATTTAAGAGGAAGGAACATCCACGTCTCAAAATAACCTGATGGTATCACAGTTGTTGTCCACCTACTTGTTGCGTTTTGTTCTTGTACAAGTCGTACAAGATAATCTTTTATGCTTGCTGTTCCAGCGACTTGTACTCTCCTCTACAGGGGGAGCAGGATAAAGATAGTGTATAGAGCAGAACAGACTGGTTCACTACATGACAGATCAGTGGCTAAAGAGGGAGTGAAACAGCTGAAATATTGATTATATTGTTGGCACTGCAGGAAACAATCAATCGCATGACCGCACATGGCTGTATATGTTCTGGTAGACTCTGGTTTCATGAGCTTAACTATGTAATGGCATTGTTACAACCCTATAGAGAAGAGCGATGGATCTCCCTGAGAAAAACACACTGAAAAGACAACTTGGATAACAGATGGAGAAATATACAGCTGCTGGAATCACCGTAGGTTCAGGCTAAACAGTGAAGCAAGCGGAGAATAGCTGAGATAGGCTGAAAATGTAAAGAGTTTTCATTACAAAGAAACAAATATGCTGATTATGACAATTCTTACTGAACAGGAAACTCCATAAGAAATTATTATAAAAGGACACGATTGGAGAGCGGACTTTATTTTAGGCCTTGTGCATAATTAAGACGTGAGTGTGTGTGTGTGTGTGTGTGTGTGTGTGTGTGTGTGTGTGTGTGTGTGTGTGTGTGTGTGTGTGTGTGTGTTGATGCATCGCTTCTGGTAAGGTTTAGATGAGGGCATCGGGAGAAAGGCCAGAGAAAGAGCAGTGCCAGAGCTCCACGATGCTCGGTATGAGAGTGACCACTGTAGCATTCAGCACTAATATCAACTCACTTATTCACTCCTCCATTTGACCGTGGGCTCTGCCTCATGCTTTGGGGTGACTATGCAGTGAAGGCACTTCCTGCCTCGCCCCAAAGCAAAACTGAGAACATCTATCTTCATCTATATTTCAAGCACATGCCTTTGTGACAGATGTCTCCAAATATAGACAGCATTGTGAGACCGCATTAAAACCAGAGATAGATATTATGGCTTTTTGGGGAGGATTTTAATAATAATAATAATAATAATAATAATAATAATAATAATAATAATAATAATAATAAAAGGGACAAATTCAGTTGCCACAGAACCAGGGAACACCTGTCCCCATGTTGAAATGGACACCATTAGTTTCATTAAAGACTTGAAATTGATACAAAGTTGATCCCATCTCCATGTTGAATTTTCTGGAACTCAACAGGGTTTATTGAACATTTATGAAATGTGCGCTAATGTTTGGCTGGGGCGGTTTCAGTGACAGTGAAAGAGAGGTTCATGATTGGCAACCTGTCTGTGAACAACAAGACACTACCTAATTTTAAACCTTTTGTCAGGCTCAGTCCAGTAAACCCTGACAGAAATGATTTAAGTCAGTTCTTTGGAAATGAATTGTTTATTATCTATCTTTTAATTGCTTTATTTTGTCTTCAAAAGTAGTTGTGGAGGCTCTGGAGGCTGATAGACTGGCTAATCCTCCCCCTGCCCCCATGACCCTGCATGGATACAGGGTACAGCTAATGGATGTATGCATGGCTGTTTTAAAATACTTTTTCTTGCAGACCATGACACTGACATGTACCACAGATGAAAGAGAAAAGTTATAGTACAGAACAGAAACACAAGCATCTGACCATTAACATACAGTGTGCATCCTGGTGGATTGAATTAGGCTGAATTACTAGCACTATAATACTCCCTGAATGTGGGCTGGTTTGCTTATACAGTGGAGAGTGTCTAAATCTGCACTGGGCCAGTGTCATTGACCTTATCTCTCTGCAATAATGAATATTGTTGGTCACAATGGATTTTAAAGAGGAGTTGGTTATTATGTGTGTGGGATCCCTCAATTTGCTCTATTGGTCTTTGCCCTATTAGTCACAATGTGGGTGCTCTGGAGAGGTTTCAGAGCTGATGTCTAAACATCACATATGCTGTTGCATTTTAGCCAAGTACCAGTGAATTGACAGAAATCTGGGTGCTAATATCTACTTTGCATATCAACAGCCAAAATGGACAAAGTTTCTATTTTCATTATCCTTAAGTATATGACATAAATCTCTCACTCTGATAAAACTAACAACTCTGTTATGATTGATGATGAGTAGATCCTAATAGTTTGCTCCCACTGATGCAGGGAGAGTAGTTCGGGCCTTTCAACTTTGTCCCTATAGACATCAGTGAATAACCTGCTAACAACTTGAAGGAGGGGGCGCTTACTGGGCAAAGAGCTGGGTGGGAATGAGCAGACGCTAGTTGCTATTTGCGTATACTGACTTTGTGCTTATGTATATGGGAGTGTGTGTTTGAACAGTCTTTGGTCATAATGTGGTTCACAGCAGCTGTTCATTTTCTAGTGAACACTTGCTCTAAGCAGTGCCAAACACAGCTCATTCTCCTTCTCTGACATCTTGGCTGGGGGCACGCTGGGTGAGGGGGGGGGAGCGGATGGTTTTCACACTGATACTGAACATGGAAAAACAAGTGGTCCCAGTGTAGCATTCCCTGAAAGCACTGGCCCTGCCTTGGGCAAAAGCACAACTTTCTAAATTAAGCTTTAACAGGCTAATTATGAAACTTGCATTTTTTTTTTTACATAAGTGATGGAATGACTTCGATCTGACTTTGCTCTCACCCATTTGTCTCCATGTTGTTATTCCTAACGATCACATGCACAAAACAATAGCAGAAAATAAGCTTCATTGTTATAGTAATCTAATCTTTAGTGCTGTCCAGTTTTACAATATGTGATCCCATGATTTCCAGAAGCTGCAATCACAGTCCATTTATCATTATCAAGGATAACATGATAAAAATGAGCCTGTGGTAAAGAGTGAAGTACTTTTAGGTTAATTTATTCATTTGCCTTTAACCACCGATTTAATTAGAAGGAAACACTCCTGCTCAAAACATAATATGCAACGGACTATAATATTCATTCCTTTCACAGGAGCATGGCAAGGTACTGACTATTTCCTTAAAATTTAGCAGTTAATGATTATAAAATACTACTAATAAATCATCACAACAAAGGTCATTGTGTTTCCTGCCTAAATAAAGTTTAACCATCCACAATCTGATTCCAAAATTTGTGCGGAGACCTTTACCTGAAACAACTTTATATCATATGAATATGATATGAATCCTTCCATATATGAGCCGATCTCACAATAATCATCAATACCATCCAAGACCACAGAGACCATAAGTAAAACTGGAGCCTGTCCATTTATCCCTGTGCATCTTAAATCAAGTTGTTTTCCCCATCAGGAGAAAACAGGCTGTTAAAAACTCACAAGGGAGCCACTTCCTGCTGGCTGCAGCCTGGGCAATCAAAAAGAAGTATTCTAATGATCCCTGACAAAATTGTCAGACGATATCCTCCAGGGTGCGATGATACTTTGCATTACAGTAGACGGATCGATAGGGAGGATGACATGAGAGGCCTCTGCAGAGGGAGAGGACTGGAGTTCACTGCTCCAACTTGTGCTGATTCCACAATGAGTCCATTTGACCCCTTACATGTAAATTGCTTAAACAACTGTGTGTGTGTGTGTGGAGGGGGGTGGGGGTCCTACAGTATGTGAGTGTGCACCTGATAAGTATGTATGAACAGTATGTAATTGGCATGTACACAACATGTACAACCTGTGACTGTAATTGGAAATGTCACCATCTCTTCAAAAATCAATCGAGAAATTCCTTGCAGATAGCCTTTAAACTGTGACACAGCAAAAAAAAAAAAAAAAAAGTAATGCTGTGTAAAGAAAGTCAATCAGGAAACATTTTGTTTCAAAGTGGCCCACATCCCCGAGGAACCAGTTATCACAGACAACTGACAAGACCTGGGCGCCACAAAACTAGGTCATTAAAGTGGATTAATGCTGTAATTCAGAGATGAACACACAACACAACCCCACTAATGAACTCCTCCAGTCTCTCGTCAAGCTTCCTGTGCTGTAGTTAATATTATTTACACAAACCTCGGCTGTTTCTCTGTTCTGCTTACTTGAAGTTACATTGAATTTTTTTAAAAAAGAAAAAAGAACAAAAAAAGAAGAAGAAAAAGAAAAAGCTTGCAATACCAACTCGTTCATGGCATGCAGAGTTCATCTGCTTGTCCATGAAATGTAGGCGCATGTGTTGCAACCACATAACTAAAAGTATTACATGTCAAATTGATACATGTTACATACATGTGGGGTAAATTGAAAAACTAAAGAATCAATGAAGAGATCTAATGCACAACACCGTTTCCTTAATATTCTGTATCAACCTTAAGCCTTAAGCTCATATTTACAGTGTATCACTGCCATATTAGTGTGGATTCAATACTCATTCCTGACTAATACATTGAAAATTACAGGAAGGAAGGGGAAAAAATACACTTTGTAAGTAGGTCATTTGATCTTGCCGGCCAGGGCCATAATGTTGGTCATTTTGTGGCTTAACGAAGATGGCTTACTGGCAAACAGTATCTAACACCTGTGAGAGGGGTTATCACTACACTGAGCAACTAATGGGTGTAAATACTGGCAGGGAGACTGACTTTTGCCATTTGTGCTGGGAGGGAGTCGTGCTGACAGAGTGATTAAGTCCCAGATCTGAAGTACGGGAGAACGCGCTCAACAGAGAACCATCGAGAACTGGTGACAAATCGGTTTTGAAAAGATTAAAAGTACTTGGTGGAAAAACTGAAAGTGAAAACTGACATTTGACATTCGATACTTGACACACACTCTTTTGTTCCACAACTCCTGACTGGTGACGGCGGGCACAATCAGGGGAAAACAATATCTTCCTCTCCCTTAGTTTGTAATGGAAAATCTTTTAATCCTTGGAGAAAAGTAGTCACACAGTGGAAACAGTCGTCATGAGCAACACTAACTGCCCCTTTGTCCTCAGGGATTAAGTAACAAAACAGAACTGGGAAACATGAACATACAATATCTGAATTGTCAAATCAGGATGTACTTTTATGCTGAAAGTCTTGCCCTATATGACTATCATATGTTTGACAGTGTTTTCATGCTGCTATCATGAACTCTTTTGCATAGACTTACATCAAAAATGCATTTTTTTCCAGCAGCTGATTGAATTGAATTGAACTGAATCCACTGACTGAACATTATAGTGATCTGTTGCAGTGCCCTGTGGGTACTCTGCAGCCCTGCTTCAGCGAGAGTAGATGACTTGACACATGGTACACTCGAGCATATTGCAGGTGACTCTTAACACCTGTGACTTTAGCGTGGCGTTTATGCACAATTTCTTCATTAACACCCACCTGGCTGCACGGCGCTGCAACAACTTAAAAGAACTGAGAGCAAAGAAACGTCACGCCGAGAATAAACGGTCTGCAGATGATCGGTGTGAATAATAATAATAAAAAGGGACTCTTTGACATGCGGCGCACATATAGCACAACACCTGCCTCATACAGACGCTGTCATTTCCAAGAATCAAAGCCGGGACAATAGTCTCAGTCAGATCATAAAAATTTCCGAGAGCATCACTGATATGGTGGCGCAGAAACCACGTGTTTACGTAATGGAAAGCCAATCTTTCAATTTAACCCCTCCTCCCCGTCTATTTCTAACAGCGGTCCGACACTAAAGGAAATTCATGCAAATGTTTTTGTACAGGCGCACCGTACTTTTGGAGATGCCACTGGCGTGGTGCTGAAAAAGGCTTGAGGAAAATACCCCACGGGAAGAAACGCACACTCCAGGAATCACGGACACACACACTCACGCATACACACACACACCAAGAACCCCAGCCTGGGCTTTAACAGAAACGTTGCAGTGTGGGACTACAAGAAATGAGAACTGAGGTTGGTGTTATCTGACCTCGCCAAACAAGCTGCTTTATAGGAGAGACGAATTGGACCTGATCCGGCAATGTGGTGTTTTGTTGGGGCTATCATTGCAGCAGTCTGTGCATAGGATGCATCCTCCCTTGGCTTTTGATGCTGTGCAGATCCACCCTCCTCTCCTCAGAGTGATGAACTAATAGGCAATGATTTTCTCCTCGGAAATCCACCGGGTTTTACTGTTTTCACGTTAGTTGTGTTTGTTTACTGGCGGCCCGTCTCCTCCCGGTGCGACACATGCAATTTACAGAGTATATTTTCTATTATCGACTAGTTGAGGAGGCATTCTTTATACGCCAGAAGGAAGAAAACACACCATTATTACGAAGTCTGACAGATACTGAATATTTTTGCCACGTGAATGAAAACGCATAGGACTTGGATATACCTATTTTTCTATGATACAATTGGTAGCCTTGTCCTGGAGAACTGATCCAATTGTGTTATTATGCAACCGCAAGGATCTCATCTATATCTGGGTGTTTAAGCCACTGGATTGCTCTTCGCCCAAATCAATGTGGTTTCTTTGGAACATTTTCAGCAAAGGAACGCATATGCTGCAGTGTCTTTGTGGCAAGAGTCTTAAGAAAAACAAGAATCCAAGTGGTAAGCTCATCACCATTATGCCTACTCCTCCGTTTCGCTGTGAGCCGGCGTGAGTGTGTGTGAGACAGAGTCTGTGTGTGTGTGTGTGCGTGCGCGTGTGCCGGATCTGCGTTATTCGTTTGTTTGTTGTAATGGTGATAGATCTGCAATCATATTTATGCAGCGAGTGGATCATGCAGAGGCGCTGGGAGGGGGGAACAACTTATTCTGTCTGTGCAGCTCTACTATCGGCGAGCACCATGGTTTTGGGGACGCGCAGCGCACAGACACAAAAAAAAGCCCCCCCTGCCTGCACCATCACGGCACCATGATCTCCTAACTTTTTAAATAGCGCTCACACATACACACGCTCACACACACACTCTCCCTCTCTTTCTCTCTCTCTCGTTCATACACTCTCTCTTTCTCTCTCTCTCACACACACATGTTTTTTTTCGGTGGATCAAATCCACGCACAGATTCTGTCCAACGTGATTCCCCCCTAACCAGATTATTCCATCCTCGGGTTTACTGCAGCAGCATTCATTCCCCCCTCTGCAACACCACTTCTCGATTAAATGGGCTACACTCGCTATGTTTTCAGCAAGGCAGCCGGGGGAGACAGACTATTCTTTCATGTCTATCTCTCGGCTTGTACAGGCCAGTGTAGATACATCATGCGGGCTTGTGTGTGTGTGTGTGTGGTGGGAAGGGAGGGGGGTTATGATTTTTTATGAGCACTTGAGTTGATTTTGTGTTGAAGAAGCCAGGGCAGCCAAGTAGAGGTGCGAATAGGACTGTGGGGAAAAAAAAGGGAATCAGGCTCCACTGCACTGATGCAAATCCTGCACTTAAAGCAGTCGACATCTTTTCTATTCAGACCGTGGACTTTTGTGTGTGTGTGTGTGTGTGTGTGTGTGTGTGTGTGTGTGTGTGTGTGTGAGAGAGAGAGAGAGAGAGAGAGAGAGAGAGAGAGAGAGAGAGAGAGAGAGAGAGAGAGAGAGAAAAAGCAACACACAAAAGCCCTCGCCTTCCGTGTCACACAGACGGTTATGAGTTTAATTTTGTGGCTAATTAAATGCAACATTGCAGAGCCTCAGTGAGCAGGGGATGTTTATTTCAACAGGCTGCTGTAGGTATGAGAGAAAAGCCCCAGGTGGACAACATGTAGTGCGGACTACTTTACCTGCAGGTTGTGGGGTTTGAGGATGATGTGCTCAGCAGCAGTACAGTTTCCCGGCACTGCAACTGCAGTGTAGTAGATCATCATCATCATCATCATCATACTGTAGCGGGACTGTTTTGCCATGCTGATGCTGCAGGAGCGACGACAAAAACACTGTCTACTATCACCCAAAACATCTGTAAAACCTACAAAGTACACTTAACGTGACAGTCAAATAATAGTTGTGTTCGACTTTGCGCCTTTCATGGAGTAATAATCACCATTTTCCTACAGAGCACTTTAGCATGGATTGACTTGGTGCTAACGATGCTAATGCTAGTTAGCCGTTTTCTACAAATGCGACTTTGACTTCGTGAAAAGCTCGCAGTTTTCATGTAAACACACATACCACACGTTCAGATGCATTTTTCAGATCCTTCCAAGACTCCTCGTAACACCAGGGACAAACTAAAGAGAGGACGGAACGAAACAACACTTGTGTCCCGACCGGCACAGTTAACGACGTTACGTTACGTTACGTTAACTTACCTGTTAGCAAACCAACCTTTTAGCAAGCAACATCGAGGTTATGAGTTTTGCTTGTAACGAGAAATAAACTTTTTTTTTTTTATTATTATTATGTTAATTCATATTTATAAACAGTACGTCCAATATTTACATTTAGGCTATATACTTTTTAGTCCGTATTAATTTAGCGTTCAATATGAATAACTTTTTTTTTATATTCATGCATGTTTTTTAATATGTGAGAATACAGAATCACAGAACTACTTATTTCTTTTCTTCCAATAAGCTCCTTTTTTTTTTATACAACCAACTATCTGAAATTTTATATCTGACATTTTATTTGGAGCTACGTCACATCCGGTCGCCCTCTTCGTTAGTTTATTTTTCAGTAGGCAGCGTCAACTTGGAGACTCTTGCAATGTCTCAAACGGATCAGCTGGAAACGTCTCCTCCATACCAGTGGCAGTGGTGAGTGCTTTGTCACAACATGTGTTTGTTTATCTTAACTTGACAGTGTGAATTCATTTCAAATGCAAAAATGCTGCTTAAATGAAGGTGCAATTTGGGACTATAGCTAAACCAGAGTAGGCTCTGGGGTGAATGAACTTCCTTAACCGTCAGTCCACCTGAGAGTGTGTGCCTTTGTCCACATTTACCTGGTGGTTGTTCATTATTGAATTATCATAAATTGACAGTGTGGGCGCAATTGTCAGGATTTGTGCTGAAGCAGCAGATAGAGCCAGTAGCTAGTTCACTGGGAAATGAACTAGGCCAGGATGCAGACTGTGTCAGTGGGGTGCTGTGCTCTTTCTTATGACTCAAAAAGCTGCTAACTTTTTGAACCAGCACTGTCAAACAAATCACACAACAGATTTGTTTCAGCTACAGAGGTGCCTCAAACAACCTCAGAGGATTTTCTATCATTTCTGTAGTAGTAGGATGGAGATTCCTCTGTGTGGCCCTCTGTCAGCAAAGGCAGGTGTTTCCAGTATAGTGCTCACACGGCTTGAGCTGCAAAGGCCTAGATATAGTGCTCCAGCTCTTTTGCTGTATTTTTAGCAACACAACATAACTGAGAGAACACAGAGAGACTAAGCCAATCGGGCTGTATCAATAAGACTCTCTGCCTTTGTCAACATATAAACATCTGGCTTATAATTCAGTGATTGTTATCTGTATCTCTTTCCACACTCAAAAGCTATAGGCTTATACTTGCTGAGCATCACCAGTGCATCTGAGGAGGTTAAAAGTCTCGTCCAGTCTATTAGGGAGGGCAGCAGCAGGGACAAGATGCTTTGATGTTTTCTATCTGTATAGTATGAGGTTCTTGTATGTGTTTTGGAATTTAATTACCAATAGCTTGCTGGGAATTATGTGTAAGATATTATGTCTTCAAAGTACAGCATTAAATATTCAGCCTTTTCTATTAAAGTTAGTGGGAATGCATTAGTCTCTGCCACTGGTTTGATGCACAATTAGGGAAGATATAGGCCTATGGAGTATCTCTTGAAATAGATGGCTTTTTCTGGAGGCTAGATGTCATGGATACAATGTTTCTGTGTATCATAACAGTTATTTCCTGGCCCCTGACAGTAGTGGGATTGAAGCATCTGCTGTCTTCGGACTCACCCGCACTCCAGAAGCTGTCACTTCGCCTGATGAGTCTGAGGATAAGGTAAACCACAGAGAGACGCTGTCTTCTGATGCAAGTGAAATGTAGGGTCAAAGTTGAAGCATACAGCAGAATGGTCCACTTTATTGGTAGATACATGGCAATTTGCCACCATGTTGGGCAGATTAGCCTACATGTTCCCTTTTTAAGCTGTTTTTACAAAATTGCCACCAGTCTCACTAAGCCTTTATAGGACTGACCTGTTTGCTTTCTTCCAGCTACATCCCTGTTTTCCAGCAAATTGTTCCATCTCTACTCTAGCTTATCTGTAGGGTTGGTGGTTTGGAGCTAGTGGCCTCGCTGACCTCCCCTTAATGTTCATTCTTGTGCCCCAGCATGGGTACATGTCTTTGAGTGAATGTACTTCATTAGGTCAATTACGTAATGAACTAGCTGAGTGGCATTGGATGGAGATACAGTAAGTTTCACCCTGCAGCTTGTGAAAATGACCTCATAGTTGTCACTGTAAAACTCTGAGGATGTCATTGAATGAATGGGGCATACAGCCACAATGACCGACAGTGGTTTAATGAGGACATTTGGGTGGTAAGCGTTAGAGGAGAAAGTTGTCATGATGCGCCACATGTAATAAAAAGAGACAGCGGTGATTGGTGCTCACTGACATACAGTATCTCAGGCTTTGGTAGTCTTGTAAAGCTGTAATATACGGACAACAAACAGCCAGGTTTGCTGAAAGGGCAGAACTACACAAGTCAGTAGGTGGCTCTCTCTGAGTCGCACAGCAGCGGCTCATTGACAGCAAACTGACAGTACAGGTCACTGAAAACCCAGGTGTCCATGTGATGGTGGTTCATAGCGTATCTCAGATCTATGGTGTGTGACAGAACCAGGAAGCCCTACTGAGGCTATAGACTCTGTAATGCTACTGCTCTTTTTTTATCCTATGGGTACACTGGAGGTTTGAGTGTAAGCTGTAGTCTGACCCATGAACATGTTTTTGCCATGGCCCAACATGCTGACCAATGGAAGACTGTAACTTTGTACAGATTGTGATAACACAAACTAAAAATATACAACTATAAAGAAAATAACTTTATCCCAAATCATAAAAACATTGATGAAGAGATTGAAATAACAAAAGCCAGCTGTTTGGACATGCAACATGTTTTTTATGAGTTGTGTTTACATGCTCTCGATGCCTAAAAACTCAGGCTCAGGTTCGTATTCAAAGCTGTAGGGAACTCTGTGTAAGCATAAGGAATGGCTTGATAAGGTGCATGTGCATGTGTCTAGATACTGTTTGCTGTTATTTCAAATAGTTTATGAATCTATTAGTGTACAATAGACTTTTTTCATTGTGCACTGTTTGATAAGCAGCATCTTCCCCAGTGTAATCTAAAATGATATGTGCACTTTAATAACCAGATCCTGCTGCTAGTGTCTTTTCACAATGCAGTTTTTTTTTTTTTTTTTTTTTTTTTTTTTTTTTTTTACCTCAGATCAATATCTCAAATTGAGCTTTTTTTTTTAACAAAAACAAAACAAAACGGAGAACAGTTTGAGAATTTGATTGTAAGATGGATCCTTTATACAATTAAAACATTCGTCATTAATACCCACGCTAGTTTAATTTGTGGCAACAAAGAAACAGCAGTGTAATTAAAGGGGATGGGTAGGATTCAAACAAGAACTCCTACAATTAGAATAACAGCAGAGTAGCTAAAAATATCCTCTTCCAAACACTGTGGCATGTTGCTAGGTTTCATACAGAAACATTGCAGCAAGTTTGTAAACGGCCAAACTGCAGTAGCGTCTCTGTTCAATGCACAGGGGTTTTACAGTCCCTCACACATCACAGATCCGATTAAAAAAACAAAAAAAACAAAAACAAGGGGGTTATACTTAACAAGTTTAGCACGAGCTCACATGTTCATTAAGGAGCATTTTAAAGCAGCACTTCCTCATACTATGTATCTCTCTGGTGAACCCCCTGTTTCTAAAAATAGCTGCCAGTGCACACATCCTACAATGGAATTTAATAGAGAGAAAGACAGTGAAAGTGCAGCATTAATATGGAGCAGAAGATAGTTTATGCTTTGAGGTTGTCAAGGGCTGATTTTCCTCTCACGGCAGAGTAAAAACTCAGACATGGTGTGAGCCGTGTTATGCTCTGGAGATCATTGGGGAAATGGGATGAAGTATGTCGCTGCAGTGGGTATGTCACAGGTCAACAAGAAACATGGTTTCATCTTTTTGGGGTGTGATAATGGCAGCGGCATCATCAGTTTCCACAGTGAATTAATTTGGGCTGTCTCTGTCCTGCTCTTGAGATATGACCTGCTGGGGCGATGAGATTCAAGTTCCTGGCTGCCGTTCTGCCTCCCTCTGTGAGACAATCAAGTTTACATACAAATCAGCTCAGACGAGAGGGCAAATGTATATACGGTGTGTATAGGCCTATATATAGAGAGACAGAAAGAGGAGGGAGGGAGTCGGGCTCTACGATGGTGGGCCCTAAAAGAATCTGAATGCAGGTTTAAACATTTTAAACAATGCTTGCAAGTTGGACTGGGACGTTTTAGCAGAGGAAAAACTGAACACCGTCTTGTGTCGAACCTGCTCTGCCTGGTCCTCAAAGCCAGCTTGACTAATCTGATGTATTTTTTTGTCAAGCTCACTGGAGTCGGTTTCAGCTTGCCTATCAGATAATAACAGTAAACTGTAAAATTGTTGGCCTTTTAGATGGAGGCAAAGCGCAGATGATGGATTTGTGTGTCTACTTTTACTTGAGGACATTTGAATAAACTGTGGTATCCCTGGTAACGACTTTAAAAGGTTATATCTTCTTTTGATGCGCCGTCTAACACACCTTTCTTCTCACCAAAACTGTTTAAAGTCACATCAGGCAAAAAAAAAAAAAAAAAGGCATTAGTCTTTGTTGCTCAGTAAGTGTTGGTGTCTAACAACACACTATCAGTGTCATAACAGCAGGTGATGTGAAACACATCGATTGATATACACTCACATGTATTTGTTGCAACCTCGTTAAAGGCCAAACAGAAATAGGGCTGCAGGTAGCATGCGAGTCAGAGGCAACGATTTGGTGATTGCTCTGTGTTGTTTGTCATAGATACAGTTTCCCTGTGGTGTTGTGGGTTGCTGCTGCGAGGAGCACTGTGTAGCTGAATGAGATTACTGTACAATGTGATTACTGTGAATGATGCTGATTTGGCAAAATTAGACAGCTTTGTGAGGGGAAGTTTGCTCTGTGTATTTTTCCTTATTAGACCGTCTGCATGACATTTACAAAGTGTAATCAAATCAGTCACCTTTAGAAACCTGGTGACAAATGCATTTCGTCCTTGTTCATTTCCTGATGGTGGTGGCTGTTATGAGTGATGTCGGACAGAGGGAAGAAATTGGGCATTCGCGGAACAGCACAGACACAATCTTGTCTGATTTGAAGGAAGCGTTTCAGAGTGTCATAAACTGTCTCTCAAATTGTCAGTTTTTATGAACTTTCTTGTCTTAAGTCATTTTGAGTCATTTAAGGTCAGTGGAATTTCTGGTTCTTGGCCTTAAAAGTCACACGTTCCCCACAATCTTGCATGTGACACTGAGATCAGTCTGTTTATTTCAAGACAAAAAAAATACAGTAAAAGTTTAAACACATTTTAAGACTGTATTATATCTCGAGAAAACTCGAGAGCTCTACTTAAACCGTTTTCATCGCCCAGTTATCTCTTTGTTAATCACCCTTGACAAGCTTTTATTCATCCAGTGTTGATAGCAGATTCACTAAACCGCTCGTCTTTTATTTCCAGACAAAAACAAGCCTCATGTTTTCATCTGGCAAGTCCTCTATTTTTGCCAGCAGAAATGACATCTCACACAAGCAGATTTTATTTGCCAGCTAGCTAATGAAGCCATCATCAGATTTATGATGTGTTTGTTGAAAGCTCTTTCCCCTGCTGACTTATTTAACTTCATGAAATGCACTTAAGCTACATGCAAGTGCAAAAAGACTGAAACTAAAGCTCATGAAAATTAGATGAACAGTATTGTTCTTCTTAAAATGTAAATGTGTAGTATGATATCTTATAAATACTTGCACCACACTATACTTTAACGTAACCCTAAATGTAACTGTCTGAGGGTGATGCAACTGAACATCCAGTTCTTTTGTCAATAGTCCTATTATGAAATTGAACACACAGGTGCAAGTTAACTTTTTTTTTCTCTAAAGTGTAACAGGTTCATGTCAAGGACTTCCTAATTTCACTGACCTCAGTAGTTTATAACTGGATTTACCGAGTGCATGGACAATTGTAATAGCTCTATTCTTTTCCAGGAACACTGGAAAATTGAGGTACGTCTCAGAATAGTCATCGCAGCAGGATAGTGGAGCCTGCGCTTTCCCCACTTGGTTTTCTGCCCTGTGTCTTATGGAGGCTTCATAAATCATCTTGTAATTTGGCTCATCCTCTGCCCTTAATAGTAGGAGCTGTGTGACATGTCACCCACTTCTGTGAGCGAAGGTGTAGCGTTGTGTGAGGAGCAGCCGGGGGAACACGGCTGTAAACAGGTTCTCTCTGACATGTGACATGTTGTAACGGATCCCAGAGGATTGTGCACATGATATGTGCTGTGAAGCTACTTCTTTTTTTTTCTGGATCTGCTGGGCTCTGCTGAGCAGAGAGAGGAAGAGCAAGGGAGTATAATGCAGTTAGACCATAAGTTCATGTATTTACTGTACCAGAAGTTTGAACAGATGTGCAGGAGAGCATGTGCCTTTTTGAAGTTCATCATCGCTGCCTTAAAGTGCATGTCAGAAATGCCTCAGTGTTGTATGATTGACAATAGTAATCTGCAAGTAGATGAACAGGTTTAATCAGAGTGTTGTGGGCTCAAGATGCTTCAACATATGAAAAATGAGTACTGATTTGATGCCACTTGATAACATGGAGCTTATTGATGAAACATTTAGGTATCCTCTGTTGAATGTGCCATAGTGTGCACAACTATACCCACTTTATTGATTTGATAGAAACCAGAAATGATCCACTCAAAAGGCTTATGTTGTGACATTAGCAGGTCAGTTCTCTGAATTGCCAGAGAGTCTCATTGACATAAGCAAACATCCAGTGAGGCTTCTCGTTTCGTAGATGAGAATGGTTGTTGAAAATAAAGAGGAAAAAAAGCGTATCCTATTTCTGTTCATGTGTGAAAGGTTTATGGTAAATGGTATATGAAAGGCTACTAAAAACATAAACATTGAATATATTATATTTGACCATCTTCTGGAGCCACTACTGTTACAGAAACTGGATATTCAGTTTTTAGTAGAAGCCTAAGGATCCAGTTTTACTTAAACTCTTTTCTGGCAGTGTGATGAAAAGTGGGGCTGTACAGTAATGAATCGTTATTGCAGCGATGTGGTTTTTCACATTATCGATAGTGGTTTATATCGTCATCACTATAAAAAAAACAACTGGACTTGACTCGACCCCTGGAGCCCTCTTGAATTTAAAAGCCTTTTTAAGTCCAGAAGAAGTTTAATAATTAGTTTTTATTATTTTGAGAGCGAGAAAAAGAGTGTTTTGGTGAAAGTAAAAAATCCATCACTTTTACTTCCATCTTTAATTGCAGTTTGATGAATGCAGGCTCTGGTCTTACACCAGTACCAGTTCCTGACTCCTGCTCAGTTGTTGCTGCTGCAACATTTTTTGTTGGACTTGATGTTTCAGTGGCGCCACAGTGTTTATCTACCTTTACGGAAATTACAGTAAAACATCCAGGCGCTTGTGTTCAACTGATACCAGCGCGGTTTTTCGACTCATTCATCCCTGCTGTAACAACTCAAAAGTCTTCTCACCCACTGGCATTTCCTTTTTAGACCAAACGCTGACATGATTATGGTGGAAATGTTTTTAGTGTGAGTCTTTACTCTCTGTAGGGTTATCATATCAGCTGTACATGTCGACATAGCACAATCTGAGAGGCTGCAACGATATGGTTGTGTACATGAGGGGCCGTCAGTGGTTACCAGAGGCAAGAAGTTGTGCTGTATAGACAAGACTCATTGACTGAAGCTTACCCAGATTGTCTATAAGGAGCAGGTTGACCCCACTATCTCTTTATCTCCATATCCTCTCAGACTCAAACTGTCTCACACGTTTGTTTTTTGCAGATCTTTGCTTCAATTCCAGTCCTCCTGCTGCAGTCTATAGTCCTCTCTTCTCCTCTCCTCCTCTCTACTCCACTGTTATCCCAGATCTTGGACCCAACCCAAAGAAATGTTGTGGTTTTATAACTCTGAGATATGTGTATTACTGTAACACAGTAACATTGATTTATGCCAGTGTTGAAAACAAACAATTTAACATAATACAAGCTATTTCAGTGTTTCCTGTGACCAGCAGCTCACCAAAGCGCTTGGCACCGCTCCAGTGGTGGATGTAGTTTTAATGGGTCAGCTCCTGCTGGAAAGATGATCGCACGTTTATTTTGAGTCACATCACAACAGCAACATGTATCATGCACTGCTTTGCTTTCTATGCAGCTGATACAGAAATGTCAATGGCATTTTTCTGATGGTAAACAGTGACATCATATTCTACCCTTGATAAGCAGACAGAATTACAGTTTTCAGTTGCATTACAGCTGTAAACTTTTGCTCAACATACATTTTTATTTATCTTCCATGTTTCGGGACTGTTGATGTATGCAAACATTGCATACCGGTACTTCAGAATATTTATAGAATTCGTCAATCAGTGACACTGTTATGTTTATGTAACTCTCAGCGTTGGTGAGACGAACCATTATTTAAAAGACAGAGAAAAGAACAAAGATTAAGCTCACACTGCAGGGACAGGAAGACGGTGTCCCGGAGTGTGTTTGACTTCGAATTTCATATCTTTCTTCAATGATGCAGACAGCATGAAATCAGTATCCTTAGCTCAATGCAGTTACCGGTTGATTTTTAAATGTTCTTTTCTTTTTAAAATTTTTGTGTGTGTTGACAGGAGTGAATTACAGTGATACAAGTCATCCCATTATCTCATCGGTGTAACATCTACGCAGGATGAGGACACAGATGAGGTTAATACAGCAGAAAATAAACAAGTATTGTGGGAAATGCTGCTGAAAAACAACATAAGTGGATTACATGAGTCAAACAACAAGGGGACAGTGGGTATAATTAGAAGAAAGCAACCTTCGTCCGGTGTTGTAATTTTGACACAGATAAAAAGATTTGGTCCAGTGGCTGAAGGGTTAAACAGCCGACAGAGTCTGCTGAGTGCGTCCGCGCATTATTACTAATATTGTTTGCAGGCCATCATCATCCAGGAGCGGGAAATGATGCAGTCACATTAGCATGTTGCGTATGCGACACGACGAGGAGCTTGGACCACGTTCCCTGTGGCTCCGATGACAGGAATGTAGCGTTTTTAACCTTTATCAAACACACCATGGCTGAACAAAACCTGTGTGTGTTTTTTGTGTGTGTGTGTTAGTGTTTGTTATTGAGCCACAGTATGTGTTACTACAAATCATACAGCCAGAGGCACACTGCTAAAGTGGCTTGCTGCTCTACCGTTTCAGAGCAATGAGGACTGTTGGAGGGAAACACAGAGTGAGGTCAGCTGGGTCCGCTCCTGTCCTGTGCTGGAAGTACATTTCAATGACTTGATTATGATTGATTGCTGATATGATTTCATGACTCACTGTTGGCCCTGTAGCTCATTTATTACTGTTGTCCATCATCTGACTGTGCTCCCTGGAAGCTGCAGAGACGACGCTCTCTGTATTTCTCTCTCTATCTCTCTCGTTCGCCTTCTCTCTTTCTTTCAAATTCAAATTTGCTTTATTTGCATTACCATAATACGGTACAACGCTGCCAAGGCATGTTGTTCAAGGTTTACAGTGTTAATGCAGTACGTGGAAAAAAAAAGGATGACAAATGGTTTGCACAGTAATGAAAGGAGAAAGGTTTGTGGTCTTAAAACAGTGAGAACCATGTAAGAGTATAAACGCTACAGTTTAATGTGATGTTCTGCTGGTTTCCTCTCAGGCTCTGACCTGCTCTGACACCCTGTATTTTGACGCTTTTCATTGCTATGTCACTGTTTGCCCCCAATAGATATTGGATTTTGTTTTCTGGTTTGGGAGTGTGTTGAGTTGTTGGCGTCCAGCTTTTTTTTTTGGTAGAGAAGATGGCTCTTCTTATTTCATCACACACAGGCCACAGTTTTGCAGTGCTGCTCTGTCTCTGCTTCTTTGCCGTTGGCTGTTCTGATTCTGTTTTGTTTCTGGGTTGCCAGGTTTGTCCAGGTTTTGGTGCGTTTCTCTGCGCTCACGGTGCTCGGATTAATTTGCAACTTGGCATCGTCTGTTCACTGCTCTTAAGTTCACTGTGAGTTTAAGAGCGTTTGTTAGTTGATGTTCTGTTCGGCTCAGATGTTGTGAAGCCTTTGTTGAGGCTTCGTACCGTTCACTGTGCGTCTACGTATACCGACTAAAACCATGTGAAACAATGAAGCCTTGTCATTCATTTAATTGGGACCAGACTGTGTTGATGCAGCAGGGGTGCAGAGAGTTGCAACCCAACCAACGTTTGCCAGGCGACGGTGCAACGTCCTCTGGCATTGTGCTGCGATGGCCGGTCACAAACCTTCAGCCAGACACCGTCCCTCCTAATATGAGAATGTACTGTATGGTTCTGTGTCTTGGTATCAGATAAACCTCCAAACTGATGGGTCTATTACTGAAAAAGGACATGGATCATATTTATCCCCTCCCTCTTCCACCCCCAAATGTCACTTCTTTGCATTTCTTTCTTCTTGTTTCTCTCTGAATACCTCATTACAGTAGCTCATCCTCGTGGTTGCAGGGAACTCTCTCCATCTTGATGTCAACACAAAGCTTTTTAACAGCACAAGCTGTGGCTCACTGGCTTACAGGTGTCCATACAGGTGTTTTTAAAAAAAAATCATTTTTCATTGAATCCTGAGAGAAATTCACAATTCTTTATATCAAATGTTATTTGTTGATCATTAACGTATTTTTGCTCTCTCTTCCGCCACTCACTCTTCCCCAGCTTCACACACATGCTCATGGTCTGCCCTCCGTCTGCCTCCATCCCTCCTCCCTCCGTACAGGGGTCTGTTCTGTGCAGTGCTGGAGGTTGTGTGGTGGCTACGGTATGCTGTGTAGATTTTTGCTGCAGTGCAGCAGGCAGTATTGTGCTGCTGCTGCCTCTGTCTTTCCCCTGCTTGCTCCCTCTCTCTCTCTCTGTCTCTCCCTCGGTCTCTCTCTCTCTCTCTCTCTCTCTCTCTCTCTCTCTCTGTATGCATTCATTTTTGTGTACATTGTTTGGGAGCAGTGGAACACTTCCAGACAGTTTTGCTGTAAAAAAAAAAAAAAGAAGCAAAAAATGGCAGAAGCCCCAGAGCTTCTGTCTCATTCATCACACCGGGCAAACCCAGCACTTCGTTGCCTTCCTCCTCCCCTCTCTTCCTGGCCACTTACACAGCTTTGTCAACATTTTTATGATGACCTTTTGGAAGTTCTCGTTTCCGTTCTCCTCTTACAACGTTCCCGCCTTGAAGTTCAATTCCCACAGTTTTTAAGGCCGGCCTGCTCGTTGTCCTTTTATTCAGACACAGAGAGAGAGAGAGAGAGAGAGAGAGGGAGGGAGAAATGATGGGCTGGGCAGTGACTAAGTAACCTGTTTGTGATGGTGAGTGCTCGGCTCTCTGCACAGAAAAAGGCCAGTTGTTTCCAGTTATACACACTAGGCTAGAGCCGGGGAGGCACTCAGGTACAGTGTGTCGGAGACCTCACAGATACAGCACCAGGGGACAGAGTGGAAGCTGAAACGCTTCAGTACCAAACATCACGTTGCGGAAGTCACCAGCTGCACTTTATATATATATATATACATATTTTTTTAGGTTTATTTTTTGGTGACTCAGTTGCGGCGCACAGTCTCTCTTGCAGTCACACGTCACACTGGCAGCTCATAAGTTGCCATTTCACCAACACCATTTAGCCATGACATGACAGCACTTGACATTTCTGGTAGGTTACCTCCAGCCGGCGGAGAAAGTGTCAGTGGTATCTGTGGGATATGCTTATCTGCATGTTGGAAGGTGCTGGTAGGGGGAGACAGTGGCAGGGGTAGGGGGGGGTCTCTCCTGTCACAAGTGTGAGACAGGCAAGGTATGTGCACACGTGTGAGAAGGTGGCTGTGATCAGATTAAAAAGGTTGTGTCAAGCTCTGTGGGACGGTGTGTCAGGGGTATTAAAAGTTCAGCAGCAGTGGAGGAAGAGGTGTATTTATTCTAAATTTGATCAAATCTGTTGTTTGAGAACTGAATCAAATCAAAGCTACATCTCTTGTAGAGTTGTCCTGCTAGATAATATGGAGGCAAAGACTTTTGCTAAGATTGTGGAGCGGCGTGTACGAAAGGTGTTAAAGGCTGAACAAGAAGAGCAGGGTGAGTCTCAGCGTGGAGTTGGTGAACTTTTGTATAAGACGCTTAACAAACGTACACAATAATTAACCTGTTGTCCTGTTTTATCACGGCATTATGATCCGCTCGTTATGAGAATACATTCTAGATCACAGATTCAGGAACAGGAATGATCTGAGATGTATGAATGAAAAAAAAACACAGGGAGCTGATGTGAAGTCTTATCAATGCAGTCTGCTTCCATACCAATAAAACTAATCACTGCATTGCAGATGATCAAACCTGAAGGTCACACCTTGTAGAGCGTGTGTGTGTGGGTGTACTGTATGTGTGAGAGAGAGAAAGAGAGCATGTTTGCATGCATGTGTATGGTTCAGTTTCTCAGTTATGTTCTTCATGCCAAAGAGGAGGAGGGCTTTTTTGGTATGTTTGCAGCACTTGAGGAGTTTATTCCATGTTATTTGTTTCTGCATGAAATATAAATCTTTTTCGAGGCCAAAGTAGATTGATTTGAGGCTCTGGATCTACAGTCCCTCTCCTCTCCTCTCCTCTGCTCTCCTCTCCTCTCCTCTCTTGACTCATGAACTTCCTGACCTGACAAACCCACTTGCTCACAATAACTGAGTCTTGAGTCGACACCTTACCTAACGTGACATTAGGGCTGCTCTTTGATAATGGCTAATGAAGCAGTCACTTTGGCAGACCTGCTCTTTATCCACTGACTCTTGGCCGTCTTTTGTGACATTCTCAATAGAGTCATCTTATCCCAGTTTAGCGGCAGAGGAGTTATGTAACAACTCAGAGATCTGTGTTGAAATGCATATACGTATTCTTCCACCAATCATTTTTCACCAATCATAATGCCAAGGTATAGAAAGACTTATAAGATTGTGATTACATGCCTCTGCTCTGCTCTCAGTCTTGTATGCCAGTGTTCAAGAAAGTGAAAAGGTACATCCTGGTTTGTGCTAGTTAATGCATCTGTCTCCTTATTGGATATGCGCTCAAGTGAGGATTGTGAGAATAAGACGTGGAGGTATGTTAATGGAGGCTGGCTGTGTATTGCCCTGGATTTGCTAAGGTCATGTGATCAGCGATGGTCAGTTTTGCATGGAAATTTCTTCACCTCTCAAGATCAGGTGTAAAAATAGTTCAGACTGGATTTGCACAAGCCACACATGAGATACAGAGATGCATAAGTTGAATGTGAACCATCCTTTATTCAAAGTGTGAGTGCACTACAAACATACCTCATATGTAACATGTTGAATTTGAATTCTGCACCAAAGTCCAAAGTGCTGATGTTTTCCCGCTGCATCGTTACGAGTTTACACTGTTTTAATGACAGTTGCTGAGTCTGTAGCGAGCTCCCTGTGTGAGGATGGTTTTGCTGTGTGAATGTGGGAGTGTGTTATAAGACAGTACAGCACAGTGAGAGAGAGAGAGAGAGAGAGAGAGAGAGAGAGAGAAGGTCTGGCCAAGGTGCATCACTGTACCTCGCTCAGACTACATCCAAAATCCTTGAAGCTGAGTAAAAGTAAAATCCCTTTTTTGAGCGATTGTACTGTCAGATCGTAGCTTAGCTGCTCCATCAGAGGATCCTATTAACACAGTTTTGTTATATTTGTTACATGACCACGATCTGACCAGATAAATGGTGCTATCAGGTTTGTATTTGTTGCAGGGAAGAACAGGTGATTTATATACGTACATACCGCCACTGGCATTAAAAAACCTAAGCTGTGTTCTTTTCTTTTTTTTGTTTCAAGGGTTTGATTTCTGAACTCAGCTCGACTCAAATTTCCAAAGGATCAATATTAAAACCCACTTAAAGGTTAATGCACTTTCTCCTGCTCTGAGGGTTTAGTATGTTGTACCAGCTGGTCTAATGTAAAATCTTTTGGAGAAAAAAATCTGAAGAATCTGTGAAATATTTGAAGTGATATTTGAAAGATTAAAAAAAATGCAAATGAATAATACAAAATTCTGGTGAAAAATGCATTATATAAAACCCACTGCCACACAAAAACACAATCATTTTTTCTCACCTTGTCCTTACTTAGATTGAGATGTCTTTGCTTCAGATAATCAAATTTTGTAGCAAATAGCACCTTTATGCTATCCTTTGTTTAAATACTCTAATTCCTTAATGGAGTTGGAGTTGTGTGTAAATCATTATACAGTTAAAAGTTAAATTAGCTTTTTTTCCCCCAGCTGATGGGGCTTTCAGATAGCTCCAATTTCAGACCTGAAAAGGCCCAACTCTGGGCTGCTAACTCACATCCGCGTGAGCCATCGTTGTTTGCACACGTAAAGAATAACCAACACTCTGACAGGCGGCCATGTGAATGATAACAGTTAGTTATTTCTTCTTACAGTCTTGGCAGGACACATTATCCAAGGACACATTGATAACTCCAGCCGAGGTCAGCATGACTTCAAACCACATGTTGACAAAAAATGTCATCCACGTATTTGTCAAGAAGAAAAGTGAAGAAATGCAACAACCTTTTAAGGTGGTCCATATATTTACCAATTCGACTCTCCATTTGAGCGTGTGCATAGTTGTAATCTTTAAGGCGGAACAGAGGAAAACCATCGAAACGCATCCCTTTCAGCATTTCTCCTCATACTCACTGTGACCTCTTTCAGAGTGGTCTCAGTATTGAGGGAAACAGAATATAACATTACAGTGCTGACCTAATTGCCTGACCTCCCTGTGCTATTCATCTTTGTGATAGAAGCTCATCGCTATTTCTAAGGGATCAATAGGGAAGCAGCCATTCAAGCACTCGCAGCGGGGAATACTATACTATTCGACACTAGATGTCCTGATTTGTGAGATAAAGTTACCTCATTTTGGATATTTCATTCATGGAATAACGTATAATGCACTCAGAGTAAATTGAGATGACAGAATAATGACAGCGCTGTACGTTAGTATTGCTCTAAGTGAAAAATAGCAGTGGCTACATTGTCTTCATTACCCTTAGTGTGTGTGTGTGTTCGGTGTGTAAAGAGTGTTATGTTTAAGAAGGGGATAAAAGAAAAGAGGGTGGTTTAAATTCCCCCCTGCAGAGACAGAGGAGACAGCTTTTTTGGAGGTAAACAAGAAAGAAAGGGTGAAGAGTGACTCTCTCCTGCTTCTCCTGAGAATCACATGACGAGCTGATAGAAAGAGGAGGCGTTGATAACGATCAGTGAAGCAAAGAATCACTTTTTTTGTCAAGGTATCCTCACAGCGTACAGAGGTCACTGCCCCGGCGCTGATGTAGATCTGTGTTTCTAAAAACCCGTCGTTGATAGCGTCGAGGGCAAAAGGCCGCCGATTCAAAACCCGTCCCTAATGAAGCGGAGAATCCTCCTAAATCACCGGTGTAAAACAAGTGATGGATGTACTGTAGAGACAAGTTGCGAAATGTCATAGTGCTGATAACTTTAAGAAGTCATCTTCTACTTTAAATTATATTCTGAGAAATACTCTGCTGTTAAAGATAATAAATGTGCTTTTCGACTGGCTTCACCCACTTATATGACCGCTGACTGTTAACACCACTTAGCTCCGCATGCCACATCTACAAGCTGTTGTTTTTTTTTTTCAAATGAATACAGAGAGAAACTGAAGTGAATCTAAGCTCAATCTGGGACATTGTAATGTTAATGTGTGAAATTGTGAGGTTTCTCAATTTGTATTTGCACACTCAAGTCTCTACACGCTGACGCAGACGGATTAACCTGTGGCGGCGGTCTCATGAATGGGTCAAACCCAGGTTGAATGCATGTTCAGCCGAGCGAGCCATGCGTGGGTTTTCTGTACAAAGGGCTGTAATTCAGCAGTTAATATGAAAGCCTGATCCAGATAATGTGTGTGTTTATATATATATATATATATATATATATATATATATATATATATATATATATATATATATATATATATATATATATATATATATATATATATATTTTTTTTTTTTTTTTGTGAGATTAACGTCACACTGAGTGTAATTCTTTGGCTTGCTTTGCTCTCGTTGGTGGCTACTGGTAGGTTTTTATTGGCATCTTACTTTCTCTAACCGAGCTCCTGTGATTGATTGATCTGATGGCTGTATGTGTCTCCCCAGGGCTTTCTGCATGTTCGCCGCTCACTTGTCTTTCTGTTGCTATAAAACCTAAAAGAGCAGGGCTGTCTCCATGCTTGGTTGAAGCCATATGATGGTGACATATTGCATGTTTTCCCCAGGTCAAATGTCAACAGAGACAGACTCACTGGAGATGAAGTCAGACCATTAATCTAACTTTCTTTTGTTTCCTGCGCTGTACAGTAAGTGTCGGGGTGTTTGAATGCTACCTTGAGATGTTTCCTTGCCTTTCTAAGCCATCAGTTTAATCCTGTGCAGCCTTTGCGCCGGGGTCCTTATCTCCCCCTTATCTGTTTGTGATGCACTTTATTTCCTTTTCCTCCTCCTCTGCTGTATCACTTTTCCCTGCAAGGGCAACATCGGCTCCCCTCGACCTGCTCCAAAATGACCTGTCAGTAAAATCTGATCCTTTCAGACTGAGCAGGACCGGTCTTTTGCATGCCAAAGTCTTAGTGATGGGGGCCAAATGTCCTCCCGGTGCCCTCCAACTCAACACGGCAGCAAGAAAAGGCCTCCTAATGTCTCCACAGTAACTCTAGATTCTGTTGACACCGACAAAGGAGGTTGCGACCGCAAAGGGGGGCGGTGGGGGTGGAGGTGGGGGTGGGGGAGTGCATGCGTTTTTCTGACCAACCAAATCAGCAGTCTTTTCCGACCAGCGGAAAAAAGAGCCGGAATGGGAATGTGCGACAATCGCGGATCAATACGAGCAAGAGCAAAAATATGTCAGATCTGAGACTTTATAATAGAATGAGCATTGACAGGGAAGCTGAGACGCGGCCACTGTTGAACCTTCTGGATCATAAAAAATGGAAAGTCATGGTGTTTTGTCCCAGACAGACAGACAGACAGACTGTTGATGAAGGGGAAAAGTTGCTTTAGTAATCCTCACCATGAAGAACATACAGGTCCTAAGTCCATCAGATGCACTGTGTTGTGGCTGCTGTAAAGTTGAAACTATGAACTGCTCCATCACCATTTTTTTCAACTGAATCTAATTTTGTAGGTTAATGTTGCAGGAGCAATTTGGGTCTTTGTTTTCTTTTCCTTACTTCTTTTTTCCTCATTCTAGCTGAGACAAAAATATGCCAGCGATGATCGAGCAGGGAGTCAACTGCAATTTTCCTGTTGCGTCTCAGCGAAGATTTGATTTTAGCACTTTACGCCATAGATAACGCACAGAGCTCTCATCATCTAACATCATTAAGATCATCAGTTTGCACATACTACTGTCGCTGTGTTTGTGCTATACGCTCATGTGCACCGGTCCAGGCTAAATCCAGTTGTCAGATTTACTGATTCGCACCGCGCCTTATTTGATTACCCCATTGATGTGAGATGTTGGCAGCTACGTTGATGGTGAGGAAAGGTAAGAGCAGCTGACAAGGACACTCGGTGAGGCACCAAGGTCCTTGTGTCATACACACCCTGCACCATGTCACTCCTTGCTGCTGAGCTCTTCAGAAAACTGCCTCCTCAGACTCTCTATATTAATGTGTTTGGAGCTGATCTTATTAGAGGTGCTGGGATAAAAATAGATGGAGGAACAAACCACTGAACACAATTACATATAGTATGTGTTTATACAAGAGAAAGTGGGTGACAGGACACCTGAGGGTTAATGGTATTGTAGTAAAACTACAACATAAGCAAAAAAAAAAGTCATCAGTGTTGTGAGGCACCGCATATTCATATTAGATAACATGTAGATTTTTTTAAAAGGTGTAAACAATTGTGAATTGAATCTCTGTCTTGTTTGTCCGTGGTCTAACATGACACCACCCAACGTCATGAATCTGTCACCTGCTTGTCAAATCATGTTGTTCACAAGTGAGCTGACAAATTGAATCTGTCCCTTTCTGGTTAATTTAGTGCCACAACACAAGGGCTTTGCTGTATAGCCAGTAAATACGAACGTGACTTATAACTGTTGTGTGTATGGATCGCAGGTCTGAGGCTCATCCACGTTATGTCATTGTGAGAGAGGGATCATGGCCCTTTTATGGTTCATTATATCACAGAAGATAGGGGGACGTATGTCCAGGGCTCATTCTTATTGCCCCGTGGGACAACATGATTTATAGTGCATATAAGCCATGAGAAATGATGTGCTACATGCGGCCATTGCTCTGCGCTTGACAACATAAAGGTTCCTACAGGCTCCTCTGAATGGGGACAATCAGGGGAAGATTTGTGGTGTCGCCACAACGCTTTTTGTCTCCTTTGATGATGAATAATTAGTCAAAAAGTTGTAGATTATGGTTACAAATAAAATTCACCTTGGTGTTAGGACTCCTTTTTCTGTGTTAATTGAACACCAGTATATTGGCACGAAAGCAAACCTTTTAAAATGACTCTTTTGTTGGGGAAGTGGCTGATTTTTCTTCTAAATACGACTCTTGTTCTCTGGGATTGTATCGAAACACAGCCAAGTATGCTTTGCTATATTTATTTTAGCCTCAAAGTTCACCTGAAGTAGACTGGGATGTCATTATTTTTTCCAGGTATCTCGTTGTAAAACAAAAATTATTAGACAATTCAACAACTTTGACCTATTGGTACTGTGAGTGTGAAAATCAGGGGTTCAGACAGTGAGAACTAATCCTCTGGAGAAAAAATACTGTTCAATAGTTGAGATATTTCAGATGTGAGGCAGACAGATGCTTCTCAACCATGAAAATGACACGTTTTACTTAAAAAAAAAAAGGAAC
Source organism: Trachurus trachurus (assembly GCF_905171665.1). Taxonomy (NCBI): domain Eukaryota; kingdom Metazoa; phylum Chordata; class Actinopteri; order Carangiformes; family Carangidae; genus Trachurus; species Trachurus trachurus. Next base: position 20,392,973 of record NC_139899.1, read on the forward strand.
AAAGAACTCAAAGTGACTAAAGATTAATGCACGCATAACTGGATCTGTTCATCTGATGATATTATACATCTACAGGCATTAAGGAGGGAAATGTAGTTGCACACAGAAATAAGTAACACTAAAAGTTAACTCTGCCCCGTCTGCCCTGAACACAGGCTGACGGGGGACATTCAATTACAGTTCTTACAGATGAAAAAAAAAACAATTTCCAAGCTCTTGTGAGTCCTTTTACAAAACAAGGTCGTGGATCCCAGGAGCAAAAGAGGCACAGTGGTTGCATAAAGATTATAAAACCCTCCCCATATACACCATGTGAACTTGTGTTGAGGGCCAAGCGATGACTTGCCACTTCAATCTCTGCTCCAGATGTTGTTTGGAGTTAGATGGCTTTTTGTGTGCAGAGGCCTAGGTGAACGCTGGGAAAGCATTAACTATTCAACAGTGTGTAATGTTAAAAAAAAAAAAAAAAAACAGTACAGTGAAATATTCATAATGGAATTGTCATGGCTCGGAAAAGTCTTACTTATTGATGCAACTCATGTGATGGAAATTGTTAACGGGTTGTATGCGGATAAACATGCTTATGAAACAGCTGGCTTCTGCTGTGCAAACCTATGGCATGTGTTAGTGGCTGGCTGCGTCCTCGTTTCTCACCACTCGCCCCTGTCCCACATTCTCCCCATACAGTAGCCAGGACACAGCTACCTTTTAAAAGCCAGCGCTAGCTTGCTTCTTCTTTGCTATCAGCAACGTTGCAGTGACTAAAAGCTGTTTGTTTGCAGTCAGCCGGGGGAGACATGACCTGTGTAGTTGATAACTGAACAACAGCATGCCCAGACTCGGAAGTCCCACCTGCCATCACACACAGACACAAGCAGGGTTGTTGTTGTTGTTGCTGTTTTTCTGACAACACAAGGCCTACTTTAGTTTTTTCCCTCTCTTCTGCATTTTGCTGTTTTCCCCACTGGCAAAGTAAATCCCCTGTATGGTTATCTCAATGAATGAATTCACTACTGCTGCCACAGGTATCGCAGGTGTTGTGTGTGTGAGAGAGAGAGAGAGAGAGAGAGAGAGAGAGAGAGAGAGAGAGACTGGAGTACAGAAAAAGTGCTGACAAACATGAAGTCAAACTGTTGCGGATGTTTCACTATAGCGCAGTGGTTTGTGTCTACCTGTGTGTGTGTGAGTCATTTTTCATTGATTTTCCACCTTTTCGAATTTTGTGCTGCAAAACCACCTGTGTTATCCTGAGAATCAGGAAACACCTGCTTTGGCTTTGTTGAGTAGAGACTCAACCAGGGTGACCCACACAGGAAAATAAAACCCTGACCCCCCCCCCCCCCCCCCCCCCCCCCCCCACACACACACACACACACACACACGCTCCCACACAACCCGTTGCTCCACTTTTCACCTCTAATTGGAGAACCATTAGTTCCCACCTGGAGTCGAGTCTAGACTTGCTTGTACTTGGGAAATGATTGAAGGTGTAATTGACTCCGGGTCAGTAATTGTGTGTCTCTGTGTGTGTGTGTGTGTGTGGGTGTGTGTGTGTCTTGCTGTGACTCACAGATGAAATGTGAATTTATCTTCATAGTTTTTTTTCTTTCTTTCTGTGTGTTCCTTCTTCCCTCTCTCTTTCCTTTCAATGGAGCTGTGTGCTTCTCTCACCAGTCACCTCTCCTCCATAAGGAAGCGCTGCCCACACCAAGCACTTAAAGATAATCTGTTTCATTGCTTTCAAAATACACATCACATATAAAGCAAGCTTTCTAATACGGCACTTATTGCAAATTTATTAAGAATGATGTCTGTGTAAATGTTTGTGTGTGCATGTGTGTGTGTGGCCTGTGCAGGTGTGGTCTAGTTGGATACAGTACAGCAGCTGTTGCTTGCACTCTGTCCTGTTGAATTTATAATGGTTTTAACCCCCTCCCTCTTTAGAACATGGAGCAGGAGGCACTTTTGCTGCCCGTTGTGGGAATGGACGCATGACAAAGCAGGCTCTTAAGAGAAAGTGAAGGGTCTCCTTTAAGCTAGGAGCCATGTGCATGATGTGGTTCTGTGGTGCTGCAGTCAAACCAACTCGTTATTAAATATGACTTTACAGCACAGTGAAACAGAGTGTATTCTCGTGTGTACGTGTGCGTTTGAGGGAAACTTTTTAGTGCCTCCATCCAGGTTGTCGGGTTGCAAACGTGAGTCAGTAATTCTAGTTTTCTCTGTGAAATGCTTAGGTACAAGCCATGTTCATTCGTGTAAAAAGCAACGTTTGATGAAACCTTTTCAACACCGTCTCACTATATATAAGTGGAGGATGGAAGGAACAAAGAAAGTGCTGTCAATTTGTCAGATGTGATACCGAGCCGCACCAAACCCTCCACACTTTAAACTAACAGTAGAACAATGTAAGGCACAAACGTCCATTCATTCCTAAGTATTTCCAGGTTAGAGTGACCCAAAGCCATTTAGGAGTGGACTTAACTCCACATAAAGTAAAGCTGCAGCTGAATTGTGAATGGAAAAAAACCCTGTAGCAACTTAAATTGTATGTATTTAAGCCATGGTCCTGCAGAGATTTACAGTGGCTAGCTGAACTTTTAAATGGTTAACAACATTATTGTTTAAACACTAAGGTCTTTGTGAAATTACCATGTGAAAGAGTAAATAATGTCCTCAATGGAGAGTTTGATTTATTCATTTCAGTGGCCTTTCGAATTGCTCCTCAGAAACTGTTTCCAAGGCTGGTCCATAGGAAAACAAAGGAGTTCATATGCCTCATTCATTCAGCCTGAATATACCGGTAGATCTGTTTAGTATTGTTATTATATCCTATTATTATCTTGACAGAGCCAGTGAATACTCACAGTGAGGATACAGTGAATACAGCAGCATTAAATGAGATGTACACAACAAGAGAGAGCAATGCACGTGCACCTGTTCACACTAATGGACAGATACACATCTACAAAATTAGTTCTGGCTTCCTGGTTGCACAAGAGCTGTAAAACATAATGTCAGCAACATGTGTAAACAATGGCATCATATTGACATTGACAACAGGCTCAGTACACGCTCTGGGTTTTTAACCACAGCAGTGTCTTTTGCAACTTAATAATAGTTCTGTATGGTACAGTTTACAGGCACAACAACACTGTAGTAGGTTTGCTGAAGGATGTCACAAAGTGAGTGCAGGCTAAAGCTGTTAGTTCAGATTTAGATTTTTGGCTTTTAAGAATAATGAAATCATTTACACCATTTATTTTTGGCATGCTTGCACCGTAGCAGTAAACTACACACCAAATGTCTTCTAACACCTCTTGTTATTTTCAAACCTTCTTTTATTGCTCCCTATTTGTGTTTTTATTTGAGTTGAAAAAATACTGAATTAATTATAGCTAATTGTTTTTTTTATGGCCCGTTTGTCTTGAACTCAGATCCACTCGCCCCCCCACCACCATCCATCATGGGAGGAGAAGGGGGTTGTACGGCGCAGACGTCTGATTTATCACCACTCACTGTTGGCAACTAGAAAATGTAGTGAGGCTCCCATTAGTCCAAATGGATCGTGTTGGCCAATACTCTTCACTACTACATACCGTTGAAGAACAGAGTTTTTCTAAATACACTAAAGAATACACAGACTGAATGTGAGCAGGAGAGAACTGTGGTAAAAGAAATGAATGGTTCTCATGGTTCAACAATCTCAGTCAATCGCATGTTGATTGATTAGTAGGTGAAAGCGCTGTGGAAGACCATGTGTTTTAGATATTTGATTGGACCATAACACAGAGCAGCAAATCTCAGTGTGGCGTGACCTCACAGGAAGCCAATCCCCCATTAAGAGGCAAAGTGTTGAAATTACATTTCAATACCACCGCTTATGCAATAATAATAACAGTGCCAGTGCACATAAACACAGTTTTTGCATGTACTTGGGAGAGACCTTCAGGAGATTTTTAACACTGCAAGCTGCAAGTTGTAAATAATGAGAGACTGAAAATAAACTGTAAATTAATAACAGTGTCTTTTGTAGTATCAGAATCATGCTCAGCGCTAAAAATTAAATTAACATTGGTCTTATTTTCCAACAAGGGTATTTGGACGAGTTCATCAGTTTTCAGTGTCCCCTGGAAAGTTGTTGGCTCAAGTTCTGTGTTGTCCTGGATGACTCGAAGTGTTGGTGTTTGTGTGTCTCTGTATTTGAAGCTCATTTTTTCATGTCTTGTAATGTGTCATCACCATGAGTGTGTTGTCTGTGGTTACATGTTGTATTTTTGTGTTTTGCCATGCTCACTATGCTCACTTTATGTTGTTAAAGGGATAGTTCAGTATTTTGGCAAATTGGTCCATTGCCATAATCTCTATAGTCATAGCAGTAGGTTTGTTACCTTTAATTGTCGGTGCAAGCTATTTTTAGAACGGCAGAGCAGAGCCGTGAGCTGCTCAGAGCTATGCTACGGAGGCTAATGGGATTTCTTGGTTTCCCTCATCAAACTCATCAAATACACAATCCAACAACTCCAAAACGCTCTCGTAAACAAGTTGTGACCTGCACATTCACCACGCTATGAGGTAATAACGGAACGTTACGAGACAGAGTTGTTTTCGAGGCAAATGCAGAGACTGCTTGCTGAAAAACTGCCTCCGGCAGGAACGAGCATGAAGTTACTGCAAAATGTTCCGTTGTTATCTCAGAGTTGTTGGATTGTGCATTTGATGAGTTTGATGAGGGAAACCAAGAAATCCCATGAGCATCCGTAGCGTAGCTCTGAGCAGCTCGCGGCTCTGCTCCGCCTTTCTAAAAATAGCTTGCACCGACAATTAAAGGTAATGAACCTACTGCTATGACTATAGGGATTATGGCAATGGGCCAGTTTGTCAAAATGTTGAACTATCCCTTTAAGTTAAAAAGCTGTATAGTGTGCCCATTTTGGATTTTCTTAGTTTAGCTATGTTTGAGTTTAGCGCTGTAGTACAACAATAAAGGGGGCAACAGATGTACATGTGAGCACAGGTGGAGCGTTTTCACAGCCGGGTGGGGGACATTCACTTTGTGCTCCCTTTGTGCACATATTCCAGAGACCAAGAGAGAGCAGGCAAGGAGAAGGGAAAAGTGTTTTTCCATTAATGTTTTTGCCTGCATATCCTGTGTGTGTGTGTGTGTACGTCTCGTGTACATGTACATATCGTGTGTGTGTGTGTGTGTGTGGCGGCGCGAGCCTGCCTGCTTGTTCGCTCATGTCCTACATCAAAGTGTAGTAGCCATGCCGTTTGTCTGAGCGAGCACGTTTCATTTCAGTATTTATGTGGGTGCGTGCGCGGTGAGTTATAGTGGTGGAGGAAGTTCTGCCTTCAGATACAAATGGCATCCATCCAGACCAGAGCAGCGTAGCTCTGATGAATCTGTTTCAGTGCAGATTCTCCTCACAGCAAAGCCACTACACCACTGTCCACTGAAGCAGATTACATTAATCAACCCCCCCTTCTCTCTTTCTCTGGCTCTGTCTCTGTGTATTTCCTGTGTATGCATTTGCTTGTGCGTATGTGTGTGTATACTTGGACTCCATGTCACATTGCAGAAGTTATATGGCATAATGGTTTGATAGAAATACCCAATGCAGTTTGAAATATTCAGTGAGATTTGAGTTTCAAAAGAACGGCGCAGGGAGCAGTTTTACTCAGTGATGTATTCACTGCCTGGCTTCCTGTTATTATTTGTAAAGATGTTATTGTGCTTTAATGGGCATCTCAGCCTGAACACATTAACATTTCTCATTTGCGCTGTGTGTTACGTCTCCACCTAGGTTGCTGTAAATAAGCACAAATGGGACATTTAAGTGATATATTAGACGTATCAGGTTTAAGCATATCTGCACAGTTATGACAAACCATTGTGGCTCGTGGATTAATCCGACAAAGGCGGCGTTCTTTTTTTCCCTGTCTTCATGCCATAAGCTTCAAATTGTTTTCCTTCCTTAACATACAGCCCTGTTGTTTCTGTTTTCACATTCATACATCATGTAATTTTAATTGACTTGTGTGTTGTTTCTTTTAGTGCTTGACTTTCAAACATTTAGAATCTCAATACTAAATCTTGTTTGTTGTTATCACTCCTCTTCATACTGTAAGTGACTTGTTTAATATTACATATAGTCCCAGAGCTGATGCCTCACATGAGTTTTGGCTGAACTCTTGACTACATTTTTTTTTTTTTTGCATAGGACAAAAACTGGAGCATCTTTTATTGTGTATTTGCTGTGGGAGGGGATTAATTTATGTTCACGCTGAGCAAGAAGAACAACGGTGTTGGGGTTTGTGCTAGAGCACAACAACGGTTTCAGTCACCAATATAAACTCTCTGAGCAAACATTTGGCATTTGAGAATTAGAGTACACAACGGACTTGGGGAGGGGGGGGGGGTGTGGGTGAAGGAAAATAAAATGTGAGTAACCCTTTAATTTTGCGGTTTAGCAGAAAAGGCGCTGGTGAATCCTGTTCATTCCAATCCTCTCGGTCCATTATAATCTATACTTTCCTCTCTTTCCTTCCCATAGCTCCTCTGTCACTCTTATTATCTCTTACTTCCCCACATACACACACACACATCCCTGCTCTCTTTTCCCTCTCCAGCCCCTCTCTCTGCCCCCACCAACCCCTCCTCTTTGGTGCATATGGAAACTCTAAGAATAGCCCTGTCACCTGATGGGCCTGATAATACCGTATTGATGCCAGCCCTACGCTGCCCTGCGCTACCCCGTGTGGGAGTGTATGCTGCAAAATGAGCCAGTTAGTGACTGCTCAAGTGGCTGCGCATCGGTGTGCGTGCGTGCGTGTGTGCGTTTCCCACCAGGAAGCAGGGGATCAGTGGGTTGTTGACATCCAGAGTCCTGTTCTGCAGGAGCTTAAGTCACCCGGGGGGGACACTGTGTTGCTGATGAGTGCAGCTCGACGCAAAGGGGACAGGGAATACACTGCCGTACCCCTCTCTCTTTCCCTTTCGCCGTCTTTCGTCTCAACCTCTACCCCTCTCTCCCTCTACCTCCCTGCCTCTTCTCTCCCTTCTGTCTTTTGTGTCTCTCTCTCTGTTTAGTCATACCTCACAATCCGACAGTTTTCCACTCCTCTTTCTTCTCTCTGAGTCACACGTCAATATCTTTGTGTACACTTAACCTTTCCACGTTTTTCCTGTGCCTCTCACCTCCCTCCGCTGATCACACACTGGATCCTCTGTGATGACACATGTGGTTTATTCAGTGGAAAACACTGTGTACTCTGCCGGCGTGCTATTCAGTCGGGAGAGGGAAAGGGAGGATGGAGGAGCAGAGGGAGAAAGAGACAGTTGGCATTCTTTGTGCTGATAATCCAGCCCAAAATTTTCCAAAGACGGTATTTGAGTCACAGTTAATCTTAAGCTCCTAGAAGGAAGAGACTCAGACCTAGGCTAATGTAATAATTCCTCTGCCTGTGCTTTTCTCACAGCAAGAAATATGATCTCATTTTAGTGTAACATTTACAGTATAGGTAGAGTTTTACTAAATAAGACAGCCACAAAACAACAACAACAAGACAACAAGTGGTCTACATGGCAGAATGACAATTAAATCTCACCCCTGACCTTCACTGCACGCTTTCTCTCTCTCTCAGTTCATTATACTGTCAGATTTTCAAGGAAAGGCACAAATGTAATGTGGAAAAACAGAAACACTCTTCATTCATTTGTTGAAATGAATGATGTAAATAAATGATATAAAAATTGCAATTGTCACACATATGACTCACAGTTTTAGCAGCAGTGGTTATTTTTTGCTTTCCAGTTTCATTGGGGGGAAAAAATGATGATGTGACAGTTTTTCTCTTTCCCTCTGGGGTCAGCGGGGTCCCTGGCGGCTGTGGCTGAAAAGGAAGAGTGGGCCGGGTTGTCCACTAATTAGAGGGTCGGTGGTTTGATCCCCGGCCCCTTAAGGCCAAGTCCTTGGGCAAGATGGTTCTTCCGTCATTGCATGAGCTATGGGTATGACGTATGAGTGTGATGTGTGAGTGGATGGGTGAATGTGGCAAGTAATGTGAAGTTCTCTGGTTGGTCAGTATGGATAAAAACATACAATTTAAGTTCATGTCAATTTAAAAAAAGTTATATGGTCAAGCATTAATAAGCATTGCACTCGATCGATACATTTACAATCAAATCTTCCACCTGTATAACATGTGGATGTGCAGAGGCACTTTCAGGAAGAGATGTCACCGTTGTTGTCATGCAAACGAATATTTCTCCATCTGTTATTATCAGGGCCACTTTATTTCTCCATAAGGAGGCTCTGCCACAGCTGGGGATTGAGGAAACTGGCAGCCTGAGCCAGCCAGAGTAAGCCTGCTGTTGTGTGGTGCAGGCCGCAGCAGCTGCACTGTGTGACAGCATGAATGTAACACCGGAAATGACAAGAGACGCCTTGATCCTCGCGCTGAAAACCTGGCTGTCTTTGCTCGTCAGTGAATGAAAATGCATTTAATTCACCAAAAACAAAAATGCAAACCTTTACTACTCTTCAAGTCCATGTTTGTTGCTTTTCTGCGTCGATATACAACAAAATCATTTTAAGATGTCACCTTGGGTTTTTATGTACGTATGTAAATGAGTTTAATTAAAATAATCAACAGATTAACTGATGATGATGACGATAATTGTGGCAGCGTTTTCAGATCCCAAAGCAAAGGCACTCTTTGTGCTGCGTTTTCCTCCGTGTCCCTCGTGCAGCATCTAGTGAACAGTTAGTACTCTTGTTTGCACACTCTAAAAACACACAGGACGGGAAAAAATAAAGTTAAGAAACAACAGTTGCTGTTTTTAGAAAAACACTCCTGTAGTTAAGAGTCCCTTTTTACTGTTGCAGTGGGCAGAGAGCAGCGCAGCAGCCATCGCTCGTGTTTTACCCTGCGGTAGAAACTTGTCATGTGTGTTCTTCCTCCAGATTCCAAGTGAAGTGAGTATTGTCTAATTATGACACAGTGCAGTTAGTGTGTGCCACTCTCCCTAATGATAAGTGACTGGACACAGAGGATAGGCCTTGTCATACACCCCGCATGCTTTATTCATGTCGACTGTACAAGGAAACTGCATTGGGGCAAACAAGCCATGTTTCCGGCCCTGATCTGAGGAGAGAAGCTTCAATTTTTGGGGAAGGGGGTGGGCAGGGACTGGGAGGCAGCCCGTTTATATCAACCTTGAATAATGCAGCATATGTTGTTGTTTTTAAAATATTTAGATAAGCAATATTCTTCACTCGTTTGTTGTTTCTCTTACATAATCTAACCAACTTTGGCAGATACATGTGTTTGTTGAAAGAAAACACACAGGCTGTGCATTAATGGGTTGATCCGCTGTGTGTGTGTATATAGGGCATTGGACTGTACACAAAACATACATAAAGATAAAATGTATGAACTGAAACTGAACCAGTATCTTGGAGACACTTTTTTTCCCTCTCCTCTGAACAGCATTTTTCTGTGAATGCTGTTGGGTCATGAGCACAGCCACTAAAATTTCACACGATTGTTATTATCAGTGGGCTACTAATGGTATTCACTTGTACAGCAACGCCTAAGGTAATCCACTATCCTCTTTTGAAGATGCTGCTTTAGCCCCCTACCCCTTCATCCAAAAGAGAATCAGGATGCCTCTCTACCTCTGACATGAAGGCGCAAAATGGAGGTAGTAAGGGGCAGAAATGGGATTGGGCCTCACATTAGTGTAGTAGTGCATCTTGTTTGTTACATTTTGACAGAAGTCTAAAATTAAACTGGTTTAGAGATAGATTTAGATTAATCTGATCGTGAAGGGGGCGGCCTTAGTAAAGATAATAGGGGACACATGAATATAGGCCAGTGGCGCATCCACATAGCTGCTTGGAAAAAAAAGAAATCTTGGGGAAACTGTTTCATGTATTTGCCACCAAGAAGAGATTTTGCTATATACCAACTTCAAGCAAGCTATCCCTACTCCTGTTGTAACTTGCGTTGCTCAACTCGGGACTGTGTGGGTCTGCACAAACTGGATTTGACTGATGTCTTCCTCACTTTGCCTGCTAGCTTGGTTTTCCTCTGTTATTATGCTTTTTGGTACAGATCATTTTTTTGCGATATTATATAATTCCCAGCACAGCTCCACGTCAAGCTTCAGCCTGACTGGAGGTCTAATCAGAGTCGTGGAAACCTCCTAAGCCTGTATATCACTGGTTGTGTGCTTCAGGCCACTGTGATCAAGGAGCTCATACATGAGGTTTCCACAGACTGGATTCTTTTGGTCCTTTCGAAGGTGGTTTAGGCTCCACCAGGAAGTGTTGTCTGAGCAAGAAGGCCTGAAAACCAAACCAGAAGTGCAGTTTATTGACAGTTAGCTGGATCGATGTTTTATGATCAGCCCCGTAGTTATTCTCCGATATATAATGGCTTGCTTTCTTAGATGAATAGAAATGGCTATAGGGTTGGGGTTGGTTCTGATATAATCATGATTTCTAATGAGAACATGCATGTGATCTGTTGATGCAATTATCACAGTTTAATTGCCTGTATCTGGACATGATTAGAATATAAAATCAAAGTTTTGTGGACTAAAAACAATTAGGTTTAAGTGCAGATGCAGAACTCACTTTGCTAAAGGTGCTTTTTTAATAGCATGGTTATGATCCATCACTAGAAAGTCTCCCTGCACATGAATCAGGGAGAACATTAACATGTAAACCAGCATCACTCAAAGTCAAACCACATTCGCCGGTAATAACTGATTAACACTGTTCAACGTTTGGAAACTATTAATTTTGCCTCCATATGAAACACAATTACGAGATAGTTTCATCCAGGATTAACAAATTCATCACCACGCTGCATTTAAGGAACCAAATTAGCGGAATGAGAAATGACAGGATTATTTAAACCCGATAAAAGCATGTTAGTCTGAATAAACCTATGGACTGCTTTATGCTTTATGGCACTGGTGGTGTCCAATGCTGAGTTTGGGTGGAAAGGCCTTTCTCGTTGTTCTAACTCAAGGTGTTTGATGGAGGGCAGGCAGGGGGTTAAGGGTTTGTGCAGCTCAGTTCTTCTCGACCTTTGTTTGTGCAGCGCCGACAAATTGAACAAGGAAAAATTCTCTCCTGAATTGTTGAAACAGAGTTGGAAGTTGGTCCGTTAATTGGAACCACGGGGCTGAGTCCAAACCACGAGAAACAACCCCTGTACTAAAGGTAAACATGTGCAGCTTCCGTTTGATGAAAGATTTACTGCATGTTTTCAATGCTTTTTTTTTTTCATTTTACTATGAGGCTCAGGACTGTTGATGTTGAGAGAGATGTAGTTGTGAAATACATTGGTACTGTAGATTTGCTGTTAGGATTATTTATGATGCAATGTGATTGTGTCCAATCAAGGCATGTGTCCTAACTCCTAAACCACAGCAAGTCTTGACATGACAGTTAATGATAACAACAGGGACTGGGTGCTGGTTCTGTTCTGTAGAACTGATAATGAACCCTCTTTGTCCAGTGTTGTTAGCTCACTGTACTTCAACACGGCTCTCCCTCTTTTTCATTGTACCATTTCTCAGTTGTTTCTAATTTTATTGTCCTTTAGCAGGCACTTATTCTGCTCTTTAAACCCTCCCTCCTGTTAATCCTCTTCACCCCTCACACCTCAGCTTTGCTTTTATTCATCCAATGTGCTTTTTCTTTTCTTTTTTGCCGCCACAGCCTCGAGCTGGGAAATGTAAGGATGCCAGATTTCTCTCTTCCTCACGGTGTTAATTCATTAGCCCTCTGATCTTGCTCACTCACTCCTGCTGTGGATGTGGATCTCGGGGTGTAAATGAGTGGAAATCCTTCACACCTGTTAACTGTGACATACTGCACTCCCTTGTGCATGAATGTGCAGAATTTACAGACATGGGCAACATTTTTTGGAAATGTAGCTGAGGATGCCTGAATAGATTCGCTGTCCAACATCCATCCGTCGTCCAAACTTGCCTTGTCTGTAAGTGATAGATTCACAGATGACTATCGGATGCCGTTTTCCCACCCTGTGAGTCAGCTATCATCATGTTCCAGGAGGTGAGAAGCCTTCACAGGGTTACAGACACAACAGCCGCAATCACCGGCTCCCCTACATACATACCTCATCCGCTGACAGAGAGTGGCGCCTCTGGATGTCTCCGTCAGACAGCGATGGCGACGCCACAGTTGATGATTCACTGACGTGGCCATTACCGGTGACTACGTTGTGGCCGCGTGTTCGTTCAGGAAGGGTCTGGCTGTCAAGCGAAAGCCGGTAAATTAACCATTAACATGTGCCGTCATCATGGCCAACAGAGAACAGATGGTGTTGTCAGAAGATCTTGTAGCAGTGATATATTTTTAATTCGCTGTAAGTGCTCTGGCTGAGCGGAGGTAAGGAAACACTGAGGCTGCCACTCGTTTGACAGCCCGGTTTCCGATCCTCGACGTCCTCCTAACATTTGGACGAACCCAGAGGAAGTGATGGAGCCACCACACAAAGGGCGCACGTCCAAGTTTAATGCAGCTGCTGCGAACTGCAGCTGTTTGCTGGACAGTTCACTGACGGTGCATCAGGTGACATCAAGCCGGTACAGATTCACTGTAGAGAGGGATGGAAAGAAACAAGCAGACCTCAAATACCTTTTAACCCACTTAAACAGTCCAGTCAGCCTGCAGTTAGCCTCACAGTGATAAATTATGTCAATTAATGAATGTGAATGTCATGTTTTGAGTGTGATATCACATTTCTACAAGATTTATATAAGATATCTATATATGTTTTATGTCCAGTGTAGGGAACTAAGTCCGGTTGGTTTGTTGCTGTTTTGGTTGCTTTTTTCTCTACGGAGCTCCCCTCACAGTTTCTGGGTGCACATTTTTTCACTGTTGTAAAACTCACCACTAACCTCCTCCTACTCCCTGGCCATGTGCATTTGTTTTCAACAAAGCTGGCGAGAAAGTAATCTGTGGAGCGATGTCTACCGAGGTGGTTAACATTAACAAGAGATTACGGATTACCGGGCATGTTTGTGTCGTTGTGCCGTAAAGCAGTCCTTGTTTCTCACAAGACGAGATCTTAGACATCGGGTCGGAGTTGCTGATCTTGCGAGGTTTGTTTTCAGCCAAGAGACACTATACTATAGGTGGAAGGCAGAGAGCCTCCAATCTCCCCGTAACAAGTCATAACCATCACAATTACTCGGAAACTGTTTAATTAAGGTGCAAATCTAGTTCCTCTTTAACTATTTATCTGTGTGTAAAACCCATTTGTGCTACATTCGCTGGGAGAACTGAAACTGAAGGTCCTAAGCCTCAAAAAGCACTTTGAGGTTGTGAGGATGGGTTGAAATGTCCTCACAGCAATGGCTTCACACTGATAGATAGATACAGTATGTGCGTATGTGTTGACTATGCCAAAAAAACTGTGATTTGTGCCTGCCAAAGACTCACAACACTGTTAAAAACTCCCTTTGAATTTCCCTTTATTTGTTTTCTGTCATTCCTCTGGGAAAACGCTTTTGAGCTCAAACCGGCTGCTCTGCAGGTACAGAGGAGAAAATATGAGTAAATATCCACCTACCTCTTTTTTGCACATTTTGCACACAATAGTTAAATGTTCTGAAAACATAATTTCTCGTTTTGACCCACATAAGTTACTTATGTGGGTCTTCCTCTTCTTTTATTAGACGGCACTAGAAAGCTGACACACAGACTCGTGATAGCTCAGCTCCTCGGTAGGGAATGTGCACACATGGACTAAAAATGCCACCGTCGACTCCCCTCGTGCATTGTATTCCCTAGTTTACCCCCCCTGGGAATATATAAACAATGATTAGAGCATTACTTTGATTATTATTGTATTTAACCGTGTTGCTGAGTGTATTTTTAATGTTGAGAAAGCTGCCATTTAACCAGCGAAGCTGCCATTCACTGGGCAGTCAGGTCACTGTCTTAAGTGCTGACATTCATTTCCATAAGTGACTGAGTTGAGAGGGAACCGTCTTCCTACACCTTCTCTTTCTACGTGAGTGAATGAACATTAAGCTGCTCTTGATGGGTGAGATTCACAGTGAGTGTTGCATTTTTTCCCCCGACATTAAAGTTATCTTTCAGCACAGAGCTCCACGCAGAGGCGATTTATGCCTGGTTGAGGTACATATTCAGTTTCAAAGGATTTGCTCAGATGTTTTTATGTCTGCACTATATGAACACAGCTAATTGTTTTTACCATCGTGTAGAGATCATGGAGTTCCTTTGGTAAAGTTTAGTGACCTGAGCAACCTGTATGACCTGATCAGAGGTGATCCAAGACTGCAAGGGAATGTCACAAAATAAATATGAATATAATATGAACTGCTGTGTTAACATCATTGACCTAAAATACGTTAGAACATGTACAATTCTAAGATGAGTTCGTTCAGAGGCAACTACTTACTGCAGGTCGACTGATTCTCTTTTCATACATTCCCGTAGCAGCTCAGTGCACCGCAGGATAGTTGAGTTCAGTGCCATTGCCGATTCTGCAAGTGAAGTCAAGAGACAAGCAGCAGCTCATTTCTTGGTATTTGTATAAATTAATGGACACATTTTATGATTTAGGCCGAAAATGAGCTTCCCCTCTTTGAAAGACCAGCAGCCGCCACTGATTGTTTGCTTGAATACAATCACATTCATACTTTACTGCCCTGGTGGAAAACCTCCTGCGTGTAAACATGACAGTGCAACATGAGTGAGGGGAGGGGAATGCCCCTCTTTGTAAAAAAAACAATCAACATGGACACACACCTCAGCCCATTAGCCTGAGTTGTGTCAGTGACTGTGTGTGTGAGGGGGATAAATACTCACACATGTGGTGCTACAGTGGTCCATCGCTGAGCATTGAAGGAGCACTTGACATATTCATGCCCATCTGTTGTTTGGAGTCAACACAAGGTGGTGCTCCAGAGAGAAGGGGGGAGGGGGGGTATGTCAGACCACATCGGGTTTGTACTACACTTAAGGTCTAGACAAAGTCATATCTGTTTATTATTGGTTTTTTTTTTTTGACTTGTCATCCTATTTCTTATTAGCATGTTGACGTCAGCAACAAGATGGAAACTTTCCATATGGTCTCCAGATAGTTTCTAGTTGTGCCAGAACGACTACAAAAAAGGAGTTGTTGCTTGATGCACTGTATTTTTATTTTATTTTTTTTTACCATTTTTGCAGTATCATCAAAATGGCCAATGCACAGGCCTAAATTGAAATATACTCTTTTATTCTTATTTGATGGATGTGCAGCAAGTCTTCACAGTTTCCTGGTTTTACAGTGTATGAAATGTCTGTGCAGCAGGAGGACCTGCTGTTTTTACAGTGTACTAGATGTGCAGTTGAACATCCCATAGGCTTTGATGAAAAAGCCCATATAGGAAGATGCCTATTATTGTTTATTATTATTAAGTACAGTATAATTATTACAACTGAAGAGCTGCTTGACAGTTCGATCTCTCCTAGGGGATGAGTAAAGTACATATCTGTCTATTACTCCCCATTGTCAATGATGAAAGCTCTGCTTGTGGTTTGCATGCATCCTCCTCAGTATAATGTGAAGCTGAGTGTGTATGAATGATGGCTGTGTCAGTTTGGAGTGTGTGAATGAGAGATGAGTTTTGTGCATATTAGGGTTGAGTATCTGTTGGATGTTAAAAAAGCACTGAGTAGCGTTTGTGCGCACAAAGGCAAGACCCACTTACAGTATAATAAGAGAACAGTTGGATGAAGCTAAACAGGCTGTCCTGGATTGTATGGTCAAAATATGGGTCAAGACCGGATCCTTTACAACTCCACGCTTTACTTTAACCCTTCCGGCTATTGTACTTTGCCCGTGTTTCAGTGTGTGTGTGTGTGTGTGTGTGTGTGTGTGTGTGTGTGTGTGTGTGTGTGTGTGTGTGTGGCTCTTCACAGGTGTAGCACAGATTTATAAAACATGCAGTTTAGCTGTATTCCACACATGTTCAGTACTGTATATTATATGACCCTATAGGTGTAGTTTGTGTATATTTTGCATCTTAACAGTCTGACCAGTTCTCTTTTTTGGTCCCTTTGAGATCTAAGAAACAAGGGGTCTCAACTTGACTAGTCACTTCCTCTCAGCTCTCTCTGGTTGTCAGATATTTTATTTGTTTTTTTCTGTTATATCCTTAATGTCATAATTATATCTGCCCTTCCCTCAAACACCACTATGGTGAGTTCTGAGTGTCCTGTGGATGTCCCAGCTTAATCGGCCCCTGATGGCCAGTGTGTGGTCAGAGCTGCTGCCACTGCTGAGTGATCTTGTAAAAAACCTTCAATAAGGCACCAAAGTCACTTGATACAGATTACACTTTAACAAGAGCACACGTAACGACAGCAACACTGCCTGTATAGTTACATTTTTTCATTAAAGGAGACATATTATGCCCCTTTTCCACCAGTTAAAATAGTTCACAGGTGTCTTAAAGAAATGTCTGTGACATGCTTTGGTCAAAATACCCCAAGTATCAAACATCACAGCTCTTTTCATGCTCTCAAAACAGCCCTGTTCAGAACGGCTGGTTTCAGTGCCTGCCCCTTTAAATGCAAATGAACCACTGCTTGCCCCGCCCCACCCCTTCTACCGGTCCCAGGTAGGGGTGGGGTTATGCACATTTGAATCCTACTCACATCACTGGAACACAACTAGGGAACAGCTCGTAAAACCACATGGATTTCAACCTGGGGAGCCTGCACATTACAGATTTTTTTTGTGTGTCAATTTTCACTTTTTTGGGGCCAGAAGGCAAGACAAACACCCAAATGTTAAAGAGCCTTCAAAAAGTGATATTTTCATAATATGTCCCCTTTAATACCAACGATTGTCAAACTGTGACACACTTTGATCGTGTCAGAAACTTGCACTGTGGCCAGACTGTTGGTTAGTTTGTTCTTAGGCAAGTCAAAGACAGTAAGGTTAAATTTCTTGGACCAACCAGTTTGACACAAAACATGATGGTGGCATTGTAAATCATCTTAAATAAGCTCCTAGCATAAAAAAAAGCATCCATATACATGGATGTGTTTGTAATTGTTTCATAGATGAGTGGGACAAAGCATCACCAGTATTTGAATATCTGTCACTGCTGTGAACCACACTCGCTGTAATAAATGCAAGTCTGTCTGGATCATTTGCCTGCTGGTGTGCAAATTCAGCACTTTTGCAGCAGTTCAGAATTTCATGCACCCTGCAGAGTAGTGACAGAAATCGCCTACTATGCTATTGCTGTGCTATCTACTAAAAAAAAGAAAAAAGATCTTGAGTTGTGAATCCTAAGGTTTTCAGTTTGTAGTGCTCCCCATTCAGATTGCTTGCAGGCTGTAGATGAGAATATCATTTGGCCAGCCTTGCGCTTGAGTGTGTGTGTGTGTGTGTGTGTGTGTGTGTGGATAAATGAGAGGTATTTTAAAGTGCTTTGTGCTGCTTAGCTTCAAAATCGTTATAAAGCTGCAGCACTTTTACCATTTTCTGTTTGCTGAAAGAAGCTCTTTGAAAAAGCTCCCAGCAGTGAGCAGTGGTGCTGCTGTCCATGGTGCTGAACTTCTTTGTCTGAATTCTGTCTGGTCCCGTCTACAACCCCCTTTTTTTTTTTTTTTTTTTTTTTTTTTTTTTTAAATATTTAACTATAATATTTGAGTTCATGTCTCATATGTAACTTGCTTCTATGGCAGACTTTTTACCCTGTAATTCGTGCCACGTGTAAAGAATGTCAAAGAGTGGCTTAAATGCCTTCTGGTACATTATTTATAGATTTCTGAGTTTGAGAGTTTGGGGTATATGGCTTTGTCATGTTGTATTTCCATCAAAGGCAATTCTCTTCAGAGTGTACTCATTTTAAAGATAGATTTTTGCTGTTTCCTAATTCTAATAGCTGACATAGTGTCACGCACATACAGTAGATGGATGGAAAGAGATGGAGGGAGAGAGGTGTTTTGTTTATAGCTGTTGTTTAAACAACCTGTCTTGATTACCATTTGAAATCAGCAGGTCCATGCTTCATTACACCACCATGAGACGGTGTCCATCCGTAGAGACGCTCATCATCACTCTGCCGTCTTCCTTTGAAGGAACAATAGTCAGACAAAACTTTGGTCAAAGCAAAAAGTTAGTCTGCAGTGACTGGCAGTGCACAAGGACTTCTCTGCATTTATGTATTAAATGTGTCTCGAGTTGCTGTGTAGTCTTCAGCCTCAACATTTTCAGAGTCCACTTTGCCTTGATTTACCGCCATGAGATACTCCAAGGCCTGGATGACACTGAGCCTTTAGTCATCCAACTGTGTCTTTCTTTCTTTGTGCACGAATTGGAAGCTTATTTTGTTCAACGTGTTTTATACTTTAAAGGACGAGGGACAATCTGATCATGATGGACGCATGTTGTGAACCTCAAACAGGTTAAGCTGGATTTGTTTACCCGTGTGCTATTTGTCTACAGTGATCATATATTATCTCAAGTACACGGCTAATTTTATGTCAGTGCACAGGTAGAAAGACACTGATAAAAAGATACTGATGAAGAGAGACAGAGTGCACCCTGGGAGAGTACATCATGAGTAGGAGGTATGCAGGTCTCTTGGGAGCTTGCCTGCAGGTTAAGTGAGGCTCTTGGAGAAGCTGGAGAGCCTCTTTATTCATTTAATTACAGGTTAGCACAAAGTCTTTGATTAAAGACTTTCTTATTGAATTCGAGGTGGCGGTGACAAGTCCATATCTGCAGCTGCCGTGCGGTTCATTACATGCTAAATTAGCACGGAGCCGTCATGCTGCAGCCTGCACTTGCAAATGCAGGAATAAAAAAACAAAACAAAGAATGACTTATCACTCACAAATGTTTTGTGAATGGAACGTGCACAGATCTCTGTTTTTGTTTTTAAAATGCTCTGCTCCATCCGGATACAGGACGCTGTAACAAATCAGGGTTTGGCAAAAATGTCCTGTTTGGAGATTTCTCCACGTGTCAATGAGGCGTTTTGTCAGTAAATGTCTTCCCATGTGGAGGACATATGGTGCTGCGTATAGGAGGCTGATAGATCACAGGCACAGTCTTGGCTCAGAGCGAATCCCCCCCCCCCCCCCCCACAACCACCTTCCCATCCACTGGTATGTACTAATTTTCTCACTCTCGCTCTGTTTTGTTTTGCATTTTAAGATTTACGTTTCTACGATTCTACGTTTTATTGATATTCACCTTACATGTACTGTGCCTCTTACACCACGGTGTCAGTAACAGTTAAAGTAGTGTGAGTAAAAAAAGCATGCAAACTACACCTGCTCAATTACCTCCATCTAGCTGTATTGATTTTTTACTCGCGTAACCATCAGTTGCAGGAAGTATTGGATGGACATTGAGAATTTTCCAATTTTCCATGGAAATACTAACGGAAGAAGTTCATAATTGATCGCATAATGGAAACAAAATACTGTACATGTGCTGCCTGATTTAAACTATTTTCTGACAACTGCCCATGTATGTGTGTGTGGTCGTGTCTTTGTTCCTCTTAGTCGATTGATATAGACCTACTTTCAGTTTGGATCTCAGCTAACATGTTAGTTGGTTATTAGGCCCGAGCGGCGAGTAGCACTCGCCCGGCGAAGGCCTATTGAAATCGCGCTGTTTATTAGGCCCGAGCGGCGAGTACTCGCCGGAGGGACTATTGAAATCGTACTGTTTATTATTCTTATTATTATTATTATTATTCCGTCGCCTTCATGCCCCAATTTGGCCCCTTTCCCGACTTCGAAAATGCGCCAACTTTTGCCCGGACGTCCGGCCTGATCCGAAATTCGACATTTTTGGGTGGTCGCACATGGGCGGCGCTAAATTACCGAATAGCGCCCCCTACAAACCCGTGTCAATGGCATCGCCATTCGTCTTACTTTCTCGTACACACACAAAATTCGGTACACATATGTATTATACCCAGATATGCAAAAAAGCCTCTTGACCTCATGACCTCAACCCAACAGGAAGTCGGCCATTTTGGTTTTGATTTTTCCCGCCTAAAATTAACCCCTCCCACAGCGTTCGCCCGATCAAGTTGAAATTAGGTACACAACATCGTCAGACCTAGCTGAGCTTATCTTGTGCTCCGTGAGTCCGTAGGTCAAAGGGCGTGGCTGCCAGCGCTCAATACACTATGGCGTGCTCGCCATGTACATACGAGTGGCTCTCACGCCCACATACTTCATCCAATCAACTTCAAACTTGCTGGACATGATGATGGCTCCGCCCTGAACGTCCCGATATATTAACTTCCCACGTAACTCATAGCGCCCCCCGGTGGTAGCAGGAAGTGCCATTTTTTGCATCAACATTGTCCGATTTCCACGAAACTTCACATGTGTGATGAGGGGCTGACCCTGAACACACCTGCACGCATCTCATTACTGCCCCTAGTGGACGAACCTTTAACTGCTCATAACTCCCTCATGCTTTGTCCGATTTCCACGAAACTTCACATGTGTGATCAGGGGCTGACCCTGAACACACCTGCACGCATCTCATTACTGCCCCCTAGTGGACGAACCTTTAACTGCTCATAACTCCCTCATGCTTTGTCCGATTTCCACGAAACTTCACATGTGTGATGAGGGGCTGACCCTGAACACATCTGCACGCATCCCATTACTGCCCCCTAGTGGACGAACCTTTAACTGCTCATAACTCCCTCATGCTTTGTCCGATTCACTCCAAACTTCACATGTGTGATGAGGGACTGACCCTGAACACACCTGCACGCATCCCATTACTGCCCCCTGGTGGACGAACCTTTAACTGCTCATAACTCCCTCATGCTTTGTCCGATTCACTCCAAACTTCACACGAGTGATGAGGGGCGGCCCCTGAACGCACCAGACCACATGCGGTGACCGCCCCCTGGTGGATGAACGAAACATTGCATTTTTGGCCTCCTTCCAGGTTTTTTCTCCATTTCTGCTCCGCGCCACGGCCCCGGCGTGCCTCAGGCCCCGCGGTGGCATGGGCGAGCGAGGGCCGTCCATCGCCGCTTGCGGCTTTAATTAGGGCCCGAGCCTGTGACAACGTCCCAGGGAGGACCCTATTGTAATTCGACATGCACATAAATCAACGTGGCAGCCGACGAGTAACAACAAGTAAGCAAGCAAGTAACCAAGTACTGCATAGACCTGGCAGCAAAAACCCCAGATATTGTAAAGTTTATTATTAGGGCCCGAGCCAGTGACAACGTCACAGGGAGGACCCTATTGTAATTCGACATGCACATTAGTCAACGTGCCAGCCGACGAGTAACAACAAGTAAGCAAGCAAGTAACCAAGTACTGCATAGACCTGGCAGCAAAAACCCCAGATATTGTAATGTTTATTATTATTATTATTATTATTATTATTATTATTATTCCGCGACTTCGAACAAGATTTCGACCCCTTTCCCAAGCCGAGAAACGGATGAAATTTAACACGCAGGGGGGGAAGCCCAAAAATTGCCATTCTGTGGTGGTCTCGCATGTGGGCGTGGCCAAATGGCACCATAGCGCCCCCTAGACCGCGCATAGGAAATGGAAGTCTGCGACACCGATTTGTCCGAAACTTGGTAAACATATTCATCAACCTGAGATCTTCAAAAAATCTCATTACGGACATACCCGACAACCAACAGGAAGTCGGCCATTTTGCTTCAAATTTGGTTTACGCAAAACGAACTCCTCCGAGGGGTTACGCCCGATCGGCTCCAAATTGGGTAGAGAACATCGTCAGACCTAGCTGAGCTTATCTTGTACTCCGCAGGTCTGTAGCTCAAAGCGCTTGGCCTCTGGCGTGCCCCGAAGTTTGGCGACTGTTTCGGTGCTCGCCATGTAAATACGAACGGCTCTCATGCCCACATACTTGATCGTAGACGCTTCAACCTTAGTGCAAAAATCTATGGCGAGACCCTGAACGATCCAACATATTATTTGCCTACGTCGCTCATAGCGCCCCCCGGTGGTAACAGGAAACGTACAAAAATTCGTTAAAAATCCATCGTTGACCAAATCGCCTTCGTTCCACTTCTAATACATGCAGACCCGGATGGTGAAGCTACATCATGAACACTTTGACCCTACGAGCAACGGCGTCCCTGTGCCGTCGCGGCGAAAGTGTATCTTCCCAATTTAAATTACGTTTGCCATTCTCGCGCACATACTTCATCGTAGCCACTCGAAATTCAAAGGACATGACGTTGGCTCCTCCCTGAACGTTTTGATATATCGACTTCCTGCCTGGCTCATAGCGCCCCCTGGTGGTAACAGGAAGTACGCAAAAATTAATTTAAAATCCATACTTCACCCGATCAACTTCATTCCACTTCTAATACATGCAGAACCAGTTGCTGAAGCTATATTATGAACGCTGTGAAGATACGACGAACGGCGTCCGTGTGCCGCCGCGGCGACTGGCGATTTTTTATCGTACAATTACGTTTGCCTTTTTCGTGGCTTTAACGAAGTCGTGTCCTCACGAAATTTCATCCACAGGTCAAGAATGGCGAGCTCTTTCAGCGGATAGAGTCGTTTCCCATGGGCGTGGCTAAATGCCTCAATAGCGCCCCCTTGAAGTTTTTCCGAAATTCTCCATAGACAAATTTCGCTTACTTTGTCGTACACATACGAAACTCGACACACATGTGTATCATACCCAAACATACAAAAAATTGAATTGCAGCCACGCGCTAAACCCAACAGGAAGTCGGCCATTTTGGTTAGCATTTCTTTGACGCAAAACGAACTCGTCCGAGGGAGTTCGTCCGATTGACTTCAAATTGGGTAGAGAACATCTCCAGACCAAGCTGATTACGGCTTGTACTCCGCAGGTGTGTAGCTCAAAGGGCGTGGCTGCTAGGGCACGGCCAAGTCCCACGAGTCAGCTAAAAAGGTTTAAATGCTATCACGCCCACAGATTTGATCGCAGCTGCTTCAAACTTGGTGCACATGATGAGGGCGTGACCCTGAACGATCCGACATATTATTTTTCTACGTCACTCATAGCGCCCCCCGGTGGTAACAGGAAGTGCGCTAAAATTCATTAAAAATACATCGTTGACCCCATCAACTTCATTCCACTTCTAAAACATGCCGAACAAGTTGGTGAAAGTATTTCATGAACGCTATGACGCTACGGCTAATGGCCCCCTTGTGGAGGCGACAGGAATAGCGCTCCATCGTGAACTGCCACCTCCCACGGATTTTGCCCGATTGACTTCATATTCGCTACAGATCATCAGGAGACCAAGCTGGTCAAACACTATTAAAAGCTTTTCTCTACGTCAAACGGCGTGGCTGCTAGGGGGCGACAAAGTTGGCCAACAGCTCGTTTAGTCGCCATGCTATTACGTTTGCCTTCCACGCCCACATACTTGATCGTAGTCACTTCAAAATTTCAGTACATGATCAGAGGCCCGCCCTCTACGCCTCCATTTGATCGTACGCTAGCTCGCTCAAGACGCCCCCTTGTGGACACAGGAAATGTCGTGTATTGCATCGACATTGTCCGATCAGCTCGAAACTTCACATGTGTGATGAGGTCACGACCCCAAACACAACGGCCCACATCCCGTTACCAGCCCTGGTGGACGAACCGTAAACCTGCCGTAACTCCATCGTACGTTGTCCGATTTGCTCGAAACTTCACGTGTTTGACGAGGGGACCGCCCTCGACGCAGCCGCCCACGTCCGGTTGCGCGCGGGGGTTTCGAAGAGCGGCCCGGGGGTAGCGGGGACGCCGAGTGGCGTGGAACGAGGGCCCGTCATAGCCGCTTGCGGCTTTAATTATTATTATTATTCCCGTACTCTTCATGCCCCAATTTCGCCCCTTTCCCAAAGGCGAAAATGCGTCTACTTTTGCATGGGCGACCGGCCGGATCCGAAAAGCGATATTTTTGAGTGGTCGCACACGATCGACGCAAAATGGCGGAATAGCGCCCCCTACAATTTCCAAAAATGCCCATAGGGAATTTTGCTAACTTTGTCCTACGCTCACAAAATTTGGTACACATATGTATTATACCCAGATATGCAAAAAAGCCTCTTGACCTCATGACCTCAACCCAACAGGAAGTC
Organism: Trachurus trachurus; assembly: GCF_905171665.1. Taxonomy (NCBI): domain Eukaryota; kingdom Metazoa; phylum Chordata; class Actinopteri; order Carangiformes; family Carangidae; genus Trachurus; species Trachurus trachurus. Next base: position 20,417,140 of record NC_139899.1, read on the forward strand.
GGCCATTTTGGTTTTGATTTTTCCCGCCTAAAACTAACTCCTCCCACAGCGTTCGCCCGATCAAGTTGAAATTAGGTACACCACATCTCCAGACCTAGCTGAGCTTATCTTGTGCTCCGTGAGTCCGTAGGTCAAAGGGCGTGGCTGCCAGCGCTCAATTAACTTTGGCGTGCTCGCCATGTAATACGATTGGCTCTCACGCCCACATACTTCATCCAATCAACTTCAAACTTGCTGGACATGACGATGGCTCCGCCCTGAACGTCCCGATATATTAACTTCCCACGTAACTCATAGCGCCCCCCGGTGGTAACAGGAAGTACACTAAAATTCATTAAAAATACATAGTTGACCCCATCAACTTCATTCCACTTCTAAAACATGCAGAACCAGTTGGTGAAGCTACATTATGAAGACTGTGAAGCTACGAGTAATGGCGTCCCTGTGGGGGCGTGGCTACCATCAATTCCTCGCCATGAAAATACGTTTGGCTTTTTGATGGCTTTAATCAACTCGTATCATCATGAAAATTGGTACACAGGTCCAGGGTCATGACCTCTTCCATCTGATAGGGGTGTCGCTCATGTGGCCCCCTAGTGGAAACCGGAAGTGCCATTTTTTGCATCAACATTGTCCGATTTCCACGAAACTTCACATGTGTGATGAGGGACTGACCGTGAACACACCTGCACGCATCCCATTACTGCCCCCTAGTGGACGAACCTTTAACTGCTCATAACTCCCTTATGCTTTGTCCGATTCACTCCAAACTTCACATGAGTGATGAGGGGCGGCCCCTGAACGCACAAGACCACATGCGGTGACTGCCCCCTGGTGGATGAACGAAACATTGCATTTTTGGCCTCCTTCCAGGTTTTTTCTCCATTTCTGCTCCGCGCCACAGCGTGCCTCAGGCCCCGCGGTGGCATGGGCAAGCGAGGGCCGCCATCGCCGCTTGCGGCTTTAATTGATTTATTGATTTTAGTCCGTGGTGAACTTTGGTGGGATTAGCTAAGAAGTACATTGTTACACGTGTACATGCTTATATGTGCCACCACGCTCGGGGAAATGCCCCACAGATCTGCACAGATCAGCAAAAAGTTCCAGCGTCTGCTTTTGCTCTACTTCTTGAAACTTTTACTTCAGAGTAAGCTCAAGGATGTCGGCAGCCCCTTTAAGCTTCCCAATCTCTACTGTCCACCGCTCAGAGTTCAGTATGAACTGTGCTGGACTGTTTAGCTAGGTGCCTCTCAAAGTAGGCTGTTTGTAATTGAGGGAGGTTTATTATAGAAGGCCAGAGGATATTTTAAAACAGATAGGAGCGTTCTGAAAGCCAAGGCCTAGCTGTAACAGCCCTGATTCTGTCTTGGTGATTTACACCGCCGTGTAAGTGTAGGTCTTCTCGAGGCTTTTAACACAAAGCACCGGGCCTCTATTGGGGCTGTATACATGATGAATTACCTGGCGCTTATAAGATAACACACGTCAAAGTGCCACTGTCACACTCTCATAATGCCTGCACAGCGGTCACACACACAGAAAAACAATGCCAGTGTTTTTCCTCACTCTGGACAGGAAATAAGTGATGACAGGGAGAGGTGGCAATATTGCAAGCGCCCAGCTGAATTAAAGAGATGAGGCGTGTTTATGTAATATGTACAAGTCAGTGTCAGTGACAGGCAGATGAGAGATCCACTAATTATCCAGGCTAACTTTGTTCTACTCAAACTGAGAGTGTTAATGTATAAAAAAATCTCAAACCAACACCAGTATGACATGTTGTTATTCAGCGTTTTGCCCTCGTGTCAGCCCTGTTTTTCCACCCTCTCTCTCTCTCTCACAATACCATCCACTTCATATGAGCCTCTCTCATGTATAAAACATCCTCATCTTTCCCCTGACCTCATAAATGTGTATTTTCCTGCATTGCACGCGCTTAGTGACCTCACTTGCGATGTTGCCGTTTTGCCTGGCAGTGCTTTTTTTTCTCTCTCCCTTTTTTAATGAAGCAGCGCAGGGAGGCTGTTGGAGTGGAGCAGCCACACCACTCACAGTCCTCCACCATTCTCTAGTCTGCTCTCACTGACAGCCCCCCTCCACACACACACACACACACACACACACACACACACACCTCCACCCTCACACCGCCTCTCTGTCCACCTCCAGACGCATCACCTTGGAGCAGGGGAGGGTCATGAATATTCAACAGTCCACTGTTTATTACTATGCAGCAAAGATCAATGTGTGCCCTCTGTATGTCAACACACTCTTTAATCTCTCTCTTACTGTACCAGCCTTTGCTAGTATTGCATATACAGACACGTCACATCACTGCACTGTGATGATGATGATGTGGGGTGGAGAGATGAAGATGGAGACCTGGGCTCAGACGATGAGTGATGGAAGGAGGAGGAAACTTGGAGAAGCAGAGGGGCGGAAAAAAGTTTCCGTCTTTTTTCAATGCTCACTCGGGATCTCCTGCACTCGCTGTTTGGCAGTGCCACTGCTGCCCCTTGTACACGATGCTCACGATGAATAAGCTGAAAATTAAACATTTGGACAGCTCCAGAGTGAAACAACTCCCCCATTGCCGCATGCCAAATAAATATTGAGTTTATGAGTTTGTACTCATTCTCTAATTGGCAGCAGACTTTGACTGTGACACTGTAGAGCAAATAATTTAATTCCAATTTGGTTTCCCTCCAATCATTTACTTTCAACCCTGGAAATAATAGAATAGGCCTTATGTATTGTTTAGACACTTTAATTGCTTAAGAAGAGTGCACCGTGCGTACAGTAACGTCACATCAACGGTGTTCGTTGTCAAAGGTGCTTCAGATCAAAGTCAAATTATTTGAGTCACAAATAACGGCCCTAACGTGAGAATGTGCTGCTGTGCCAGATGTTGCACATCGTTTCCCTAATTAACTTAACACAGGTGAAGATATCATTGTGTTTAATCAGCTAATGCTGCAGCAGGTCGACTTAACCCGGCTGACGTATCAGCCAACGCTCGTATTGAGCGTCGGCTGCGCTGAAGAGCTGAACTCAGCCACTTAGTCCATCCCACCCCAAAGGGAGAGGGCTCATAGTAAAGTAGTTTTATTGGTAATGCTCTAGCTAGTACATCAAGTGCGGTGGGAGGAGGGAGTATGTGGGTGGGCCGGATGCTGCAGGGGCGGGGGCGTAGAAGGAGTCGGGTCGACAGAACTCAGAGCTTGGAAGTGTTTGTTTATGTGCCTTTATGCCTGCGTTGTAAACTGTCATTGTATATAAAATATATCGTACAAGTTTCAGTGAAGGGGGGAAAGCTCTTCATGTAAAGCAGGATCGTGTGTGTTTGTGTGTGTGTGTCTGCAACTGTGCATATTTGCTTGTATACACACATGCTTATACTGTACGTGGGAGTGGGAGGCGGACGAGTGGGTGTGCACACCAAATGATTCAGCACTTCATGGACAAGATTCATGTTTTATGAGTATACGCTCCCATAAATTACACGGCCCGGCTTTTTCTGCTCCTGCAGCACACCACCTCTCGTCTCGTTCTCCCTCCTTTCACTCGCTCATTTAACCACTCTCACTCTTTCACATTTTTTTCCCCCTCCTTTGCCCCGTCTGTTGCTGTTTTTGCTTCACTCAAAATGTCATCAGACTTAATTTCTGTCAGTACAGTATATTCTGAGATGCAGTCTCGCCTAAAGGATGTTAACTTTGCTCAACCTGCCCGCGCGGGGCTAAAGCACACTGTGGCAGAGCGTCGTGCAAACTTGACTCAGTGTGTTTACCTGTGCACCATGTGTAGGCTTGTGACAAGCCACTGAACTTACTGGAGTGTACTACAGGGAGCTTCCTGTGTGTTACTTAGCAACGATGCGCTTGCACTGCAGAGTCCGTTTCAGTTTTCTTAAGGAGCATCATCTCTCCCAGTGTCCCTCTGTAAATGCATTTCAGTCTGTGTACAAACAGAAGACGTGATCAAAGCACAGAGAGACAGTCTGTGTTTGTGTGCAGCTGCTATGTTGGTCTGTTACTGTTTGTGCTGTTGGTGGCCCGTCCTGATGCTGTTACCTGTTATATGACCCATATGTTCATCCATCCATACATCTTCTATCTGTCATCAATCTATCCATGAAACAGCAACAACAACTCCTCTACTTCTGTCCATTTTGCTCTGTTTTTGGTCTCCACAAACTCCTGGGAGAGATTTCTGGCTCATTAGATGTTAAACAACAACAATAGTTGTAATAATCTTTATTTACATTTGCATATGCATTTTTCCTAACAAGGTTACAAAGTGCAACAGTAAAATAGCAATAAAGCAGTAGAAACGGTCACAACAGTATCATTAAAATTAAAATTCAAAAAGAAGCTTTTATAAAAATAAAAAAAGAAGAAGAAGAAAGTTTTCAGATGTGATTTTAAAAGCAGTAACAGATTAAGCAGACCTGAGGGAAATTATGAATAGTTTGGGTGCTCGGACAAACGGGCCAGATGGCGTGACGTGTTCTGGGAAGCAGCAGAAGACCACTGCCTGCTGATCTGGAAAGGGCAGCCAGGTTCATAAGGGGTTAAAAGGTCCTTGATATAGTTCAGGGTCAGATCATGCAAGACTTTAAAAGTTAATGATAAAAGTTTAAAAGTCAATATGGGCCCTATATGTTCACTAGTTGTGAATTCTGGTGCCGGCTCCACAGTGTACAGTGGCTGTATGAGGGCTTTCATTATGAAAAGACCTGTTGTGGCTGTTAAACCAAAACAATGATCTAAAACAGTTGAATATCTCCATAGAGCTGAGGGCAAGTGCTGAGTCAGATCATAATGCTGCAGGTTTATGTCATTCATATTTATATGCACATTATATTTTTTCATATTTTCAACATAATAATAATGATAAGTGCAACTTTAAGGCTGGTTTTACCAGTGTCATCAACACAAGGAGTAATGGAGATTTGTTGTTTTATTCCTGATTAAGTGTTGTCTTTGCATCTTTATTCTTGTTGAGCTAAAATGTTCTGAGTAAAACACATTCTTACACTGTGAATGGATGCACATTGTGCACATACGAACATATGAAACAGAATTGTTCCTCAGCAAAACCCGGTGTGTTTGCTGCTTGTGTGTGAAGAGAAAAGCCTCTGGACTCTCTGAGACTTATGAGGTAACCCATCTAATTCAAGCTAGTTGATAGAGAAGCTGCATATTTCCCTGAGCAGGAATTGACCAGGTGTCAAGGGAGCTGATGGAGGGGGCAGGATTGTGTGTGTGTGTGTGTACGTGTGTGCATGTGTGCACTCTTATGTCCCTGCATGAGTGTTTCAGGTTTTGAGAGTGTGCACCTGTACTTCACAAGCATCTTACTTATCCCAGGAGCTTCCCTTTATTTGAGTGTTGCTATTTTTAGAGCGATGTCGAAAGGTCAGCTCCTCGGTCGGCTGGAAAAACACTGAAACAACGGTTTAACAGAACACACGCATCCTCTGGGAAATAGACACCGCTTTGTCAGAGTCACCTGCTGCATGCTTCACATGGCCCCTTAACAATGCGTTTCTGTGATGACACCCGTGTGATGTTACTGTGACTGATGGTTCAGCTTTTAAGTCGACTGCTGTAGATGAAGACTGTGCCTGTGAGAGCTTGTGAAATTCACATTGATCAGCTTGCATTGTCTGGAGTCAACATCAGACATCAATACAGAATCCTAAAATATCAAAACAATGCTTTTTGTCTTCAAATTGATCTAATTGACCTCTCGGGAATAAATAGAAATTCCTCTCAGTATGATCTGATCATTGATTTGTCAGTGGGATGGTCTTTGTGTAAAAAAAACGTGCTGATTAACCTCCGTCCTTTAAAACGATCTTCCACTCAGACCACTCGCCCCCTGTCAGCCTGAACTCCTTCTTCCTCTTCAGAGAGAGGAGCAGCTGGAGCGAGGTCGAATTCATCTGTGTACAATTAATTCCATGGGTGACAAGTTTTCCTGTCGAAACAAGTATCATAACATTCACAGCGGCTTTCTTTTTTCTTTTTTGAAAGACCGCTGCTAAAGTGTCAACTCACTTTTCCACTGTCCTGGTTTGTTCCAGTCACAATGGAGGGGCCTCCTTTCCTCTTTGTTGCTCTATTAGAAGATGCAAGAGAAGATATGTACTGAAAAATTACAACTGTGACCATCAGATCGGTGGTAAAAGAAGAAGTGGGATTCTTTACACAACTAGGAGCAGCAATAGCACAAAGGAAAAATGCTAATTTCAGTAAAACTAAAAGTTTCAAACAGTGTATCAATACAGCATAGTATTACAATATGTGTGGCAATATTACATCAATTCATGGCAGTGAAGTATCAGTCTTTTATTGTATAAAGTACAATTACAATTGACACTAGAATACAAGAATATTTTTTATGACTGTGTTGATCAGTCTGTTTGACACTCCCATTTTATAAGATTTACTGTAAGTGAGATGAACAGACAAGTGATCTTTATTTTATTAGATAAAACAGATGTTGACATAATTTGCAGTGGCAAAAAGGTAATAAAGTGCAATGTATCACAATCCGTTACTGCAGTACTCAGGATTTTGCACAATTATTTCAAAAGTAGCAAGAATATTGTACCGCGAGTATCGTAATAATAATGTATTTCAGGGCATCTTGTGATACTTTGTGATACCCAGCCTTCTTATATTCTAATAGTAATACCACATATTTTATAAATCGGCATTATTACAATGTCTTGGAAGTAAAATCTGATTTGCGAAGTAAATAACAACTACAGCTGGATTCTTTCCTCTGATGAGGCAGGGTAGGATGTCTAAAATCAAAATACTAACCAGTACAATACTTGCGTAAACACTCTTAGTTACTTTGGCTAAAGTTGTTGTTCCACTGAGTTTATTTTTTACTTTTTCACAGAGAAAATGTGTCCTCACTCACTGGAGGAAATCTTTTGGCTTGTCCCATTAAGCTAACGGACAGTAGCAGCGATCATTATCACCGTCATCATCATCATCATCTGAGGTCAGAGATATGTCAAGATGCAGCACAACTATCATCAGCAGCTCTATCTGCTGCCAAAGCCTTGATCTTGTGTATCCCGAGGCCTACGATAAAAGCGCGTCTCCTCCTCCTCCTCCTCTTCTTCGTCCTCCTCCACCTCCTTCACAAGTAGGCGTGATGGAGGAGGTGAGTGAGCTCCAGCAGCACAGCGAACGCCGACATTGCACGTCCTGCCAATTTCTGAGTCCCACCCCAACAGTTCTGTTTTACGTGGAGGGGGGAAAAAAAAAATCACAGTTTTTGTTTGTTTTTCTTTTACATGAACTTTAAATCATTTTCTCCTTCAATCTGAAACAGGTTAACATCCTCACATCCCCCCACCCATGTGAAGCCCAGTCATAAAGACCTAGGTTCTGGCATCTCACTTACACACCAGCTAATTATAGTCCACTGTAATTACAAATGTGTCATTTCTCATTAGGCCCTTAACAGCAGACATGCAAATGAAACACTCCATTTGACAGAGGGCTTTTTTATCTTTTCCTTCACTCTTTTATATCTCACAGTTGGACACAGTAATAAAGTATTCATCCCTCCATTTTAATAAAGCCCACGTTTCTATCATTATTTCATTATCCTCATTTGCATATATGTTAATTGGCCCTTGGGGCGTAAATAGCACACGTGGTGTTTGGGCTTTGATTCCTGTATTGTTCTTCCTACTGAGCTAAAATCTTTGCACTGTGATTTTTCTGCTTTTCATGTCATGTAACCTGCCGACACGAACAACTTACTGTCGTTCTCCACCGTGATCTTTAAACCTGCAGCATCTGTAGCCATGGACATAAAACAAATTACTTTGTTTGCGTTTATGTAATTTTGTGTCGTTAAAAACCAGTGGGTCGCTCTGCCACAGTTGCGGCCGGAGAGTCGGCGATTGATTGGAAAAGGCTAATGTCTGCTTTTTACATGACATCAAGAACACATAAACACAATGCCAACTGCTGCTGCGCTCTCCCCCGGTCACATTAACAGTGACCGGCTCAGAGAGTGTGTGTGTGTGCAGTGTGATCGTATGGCACTGCACCACTGACTGCTATTGGAAACTGTGTGTCCTAAGGCTCTGATCTATATATCACACAGCCCCCACCCTGTGCCTCTATTACGTAACATACGGAAATAAAAACAAATGCCGCTTTCATAAATTTTTTCTTTCATTTTTCTTTATTTTGGCATTCTAGTGTCGTCTATTTCATGCACACACGCACACACATATATGGATTTATGAGGAACATGCATGTGTATGGGGGTGATATGAGCCTGCAACAGAGAATCAATGAGTGTTTTACAGCGCCCAGAAACACAATCAGATTATGGCTTATCACCACTGACTCTAATATTAGTTACTGCCTCACTTCCTCTTAGCTGGGTCATAACTCCATGCTGGAGTTCACCGCCGCTTTCGTCCTGCCCTCATGTTCTATCTGGCCTCACTGACGGGATTGACGGATACATTTGGTAAACTGACTGAGATCTGGATGCGAGGGTTGTCACCCATCAGACGTTTACACACAGTATCTGTGGTGTAGCCTGTTTCGGCCACTTGAGGGCATCTTGGGGATCTACAGGGGGAAAAAAAGGAGTTTCATTTCTTGTAAATGGCTCCAGTTTTAAGTTTTAGTTTCACGCTTCAGTGGCCAGTTTGTTCTAAATGCAGTGGAGGATAGAGAACTAAATATAGCAGTACCAACAGCAGACTGTTTCTTTCCCAGAGATAAACTCTTTTTTTTCAATTCACTGCAAATGTACACACCACATGTTGCCCCTTTTGCAAATTGATGATGGAATTACTTCATTTAATGTGAAATCTTGCTTTAGTGTCACTGGAGAATCTTCACATCATGCTTAGATCTGTTACAGAGAGAAGAAGATATGTTCTTATTCAAATAGATGCAATAATATACAAAGCATATTCTCTGTGCAGAGCAGTTTGCCTCTCCTTAATCAACACTGTAATCCTGCAGCAGTGTCCTGCTGAGCTCTGCACTGCGCTCTAGTGGCCGAATAGCAGTAAAGCATTTTAACTTTGGCTGCTGCTTTTTTTTTTTTTTTTTGCCTGTCTCAGTGTCAGTAAATTTCAGTTAGTTAATATTGGCAGGCTGGGCAGTGCAAATTAACTGCAAAATACACATTATGTCCAATTTTGTAATCAACCAAGCTACAGGGAATGTTTTAAGGTTGTTTTTAAAATACAGTTACTGAATATTAAATTGAGTGTGTGAATCTTTGTACCCTATTTTGTGTTTTATGGAAAACAGACTTTTGGATGCACCCATAACAACATAGTATGAAAAAAAATAGCGAATTCATGAGACTTTCCACATGTTTTGTAAACTTTCTTACATTGATAAGTTGCTTTACCACCAAGAAAACAGAGGGTCGGTTCAACTTACACACTGAACTTTAATTCAACCCACATGAGCTGTCTAAATATAACTTTTGTCTTTTCCTTTTGAGATGCTCAGAAATGTCTCCCCTCCCTTAAGTGCCTATCATCTCTTTGCACTTTTGACATCAAGCATACATTCTTCTGCAAGGTACAAGTGATATGCATTACCTCGGCATCAGCTGTCTTATCATATAGTGTGTCCTGTCGACAGGGAGGAACCCCCTCAAAACACTTTTTCTTTTTTAGTTGATTTTCTTGTAAACCTTTTTTTTTCTTTCTATGTCATAATGCACATGAATAAGATGAGGACATTTTCTCACCCTAATGCTAGATGCTTTTTAAGGTGTGTGTATAGATCTCTTGTGTTGGTGAGTGCGTGCAGATGTGTGTACAGTATGTGTTGCAGCACAATAGCCGCAGTGAAACTAACATGAAAACAGCCCCTAAGTTCGATTTAACTTGAAATGAAAAGGGAAATTGAAACAGTTACTCATGGACTAATGGAACATACCACGCAGAGATGGATTGATGTGTATTCTGTGTGGACTTGAACTTAATCTTGGGGGTTAGTTTTATGGCAACGATCCCAGACATCACCTCCCCGGATCCCTTGAGTGAATCCTGGGATATGAGAAGGGTTTGATGCATTCGTAGCTGTGCTAACATTTGATCTGTGACGCCGTTAATGGGCGTCTGAGTGTGTGTGTGAGTGTGGTAATGTCTGCCAGTTAATAACTGCTGTCATACTAGAGTAACTAACCCCTGTCACTTCAGACTAATCACTGCTCTCCTCGTCCCCCCTGCCTGTCGCCTCCATTAGCTTGCAGTCAAACACTCACACGCATGCACAATATTTCCGCGGTGGCAGGGCATCATCTGTTTTATTTTTCTTCGTTTTATTCTCAGGGCCAATCAGGTCGCAGCGGCCAAAGTGCAGCTCCGGCTAATGAAGATAAGCATCATAACTTTGACCATTACAGACATCATTAGTCTTTCATTGTCTTTTGGGGAAAGGTTTATTGGTCTTCTCAGTCAGAGGTGGCTGAGGTCCCGTTCACACACAGTCTCATTGGAGATCTATGGTGCATATCATATGAACGCACCTTAATAGACCTCCGGGAAGGACACATTAAAGCAGGAGCAATAGGAAGCACACTTATGAGACATAATGTTTTATAGACATGTAATCTTTTACGGTTATGGCTTCAACTCTTTCATTAACAAGATGATTTTTGTCATGTGAAGCTCCATTTAACATATGTTCAACTTTAAACTTTGGGCTAAAACTGTGTGGCTGGTGGTTGGTCCTTTTTTGGGTTTGTCTTATTGTTGATTTCAGACCTGTAGCTTAGCCTGACCTGACATCACCCTCAATTACCATTGTATTAAATCTCAGGTGCTGCTGCTCAGGCTACATGTCCCTGTATCTGATGATTATTAATATCAATGTCCAAACATATACACGTAATTGCAAGTAAACACATTATTTTTTGCTTATGTTCATGCATCACTCAGAAGAAAGAACAAAAAGCTACGCACACTCATCCGTCCACACATTTCTGTGGTACAAACTTTGATTTTGTTAAAATGGTCTGTTTTGTTTTTGTTAAGTCAGTAATGAGCTTAGTTTAGCGTAGCATAAAGTCTGGAGACTGAGGGAAATAGTTGGCTTTGTTGAAAAGTGATGAAAACCACATCTAAACCTCACTGTTAAAAACAATACAATCTAATTTCCACTGTTACTGGAGTTTTGTGCTGGACTGTATCTTGGCTGACAGACTCCAGAAGGTTACTGATCTTAGCCAAGAGGCGGTCCAACATAACCCCTGTAATGATGTACCATATGAAATTTATAGTGGTATCAGTCTTATTATCTAGCATTTGGCACGAAAGAGAATAAGTCTAGTTCCAAAAATGTAGAAAAACTTTGTGGCCTGATCGTGAACCATTATTCCTTCAAGGCATGGGAATCATGCTTATTAAAGTGCAGCGTTAATATTTTATATTCGGGTGGAAGAAGTAGGAAAAACTCAGTTGTGCTTTGTGCGTTTGTGAGTATAAGAATGGATTTCTCTCATGTGGCCTGTCCAAAGCTGTCTTCCTCTATCACGGTGTTTGATGTGGGCTTGTTCTGTGGAGAAGGCCTGCCAGTGTGTGTATATATATTTGATGGTGTGCTGTAATTTGTCTGTAGTGTGTAGGAGCTGTCAGTAGCGGTAAGGCTATCAGAGGTAGGCAGGGACTGTGATGGGCCCGTGGGCTTCTGGCGCCCGCATTCACATCAGGTATCATCTGGTGACTGCAGCTTGACAGGGAGCCAGATTGGAAGAAAAGACACTGACCACACCTGAAGGTCAGTGGCTGCTCCATTTATCTATCTTAAAATAGAGGAAACATAGGGGGAAAAATCCCTCTGCTTAACAGGCACATTGTCAATTCAATCTAATGCACATCCTTTTCAGTTTAGCTCGTACTAGACTGTGTGCGTTTGCGAGCCTGTGTTGAAAGATTCTCCTCTTTGCATTCACACAAGCGTTTACTGGCCTGATTTTCTCCATATCACATCGTTGAATTCACAATCAGGGCTTGGCCCGACCTCACATCACCCTCATTACCATTCCAGTTAGCTTTCCAGCACCCAGGTCCTTCACCTGAATCAGAAAATTATTAATATTAATGCCCCACCTATGCACTCTATGCATTTCTAAGGGGGGCAAAAACATTGTCTCGTACACACCCATGATGCACCAACACAAGCAAGCAAAAAGGTACAGTATAGCATGCACAATCACACACACACACACACCTATACACCCCTAATGTCAGCCTTCAGCTCCGGAAGCAGGTCTTTCCAGAGGGGTTTGGACTAATTGATATTCTCCCACACTGCCCAGGGCTTCTCCAAGGAACCTCACTCTGCAGTGCTGCTGACAAGGCACATTCCATCACTGCTGCAGACTTAAAATAGGATCAAAGGATGGAGCTGTGTGTGTGTGTGTGTGCGTGTGTGTGAGAGAGAGAAAGAAAGAAAGAGAGAGACAGATAGAAAGAGAGGGAGAGAGAGAGAGGAGGAGAACAGAGAGGATGTGTGTGTGTGTGTGTGTGTGTGACCAGCATGTTGACTCCTCAGTGGATTGTGACAGTGTTTTGCCTCTGCACGTCTGGCTTTCGCTATTTGCATCTCTCTCCTTCTCTTTGTATTTGTCTCCTTGCTCACATTAGCGTCCTTAAACGTCCTCATTTTGCTACAGCCCTGGAAATAATTCTCCATATGAAATGACTTGTTTGTGATTGGGGCTATTATTTGGTAGTTAACCAATCGCTTACTGGTGAGGGAGCCACAGGGCTCGTGTTAAATCACTGGTACTTCTGCCCAATTGTTCTCCTTTCACTCGCTGTAATGAGGATTCGTTAAAAAGTGCAAGTCAGACAACATGTCAAAATATATATTATATATTTTGCACTTATAATTCACCTTTTATTCTGTGGTTACAGTTACAGCTTATAAAGGTGCCCATGATAACCCCCAATTTACTGTAAAGGATCAATGTTTTATACATTTCCAGTGTTTTTATTTGTCTTAACATCCACATAAAGATCAATTTTCAGTTTATTTTCTAAAAGACATCTCAATTTAAGTTTTGCATCCCACTTCTCTGGCCTTACACCGGGTAACCTCTACAAGTTTACTCAAAAATAACTGTTGAAATTGTTGTTTTTTAAAAATCTTAGACTAAGCCATTTGTGAGTGCAGCTCACAGTTTGAAGCCTCAGTGTTTCATTAATGTCTCTGTCGGAGGCCCCCGCACCTCAGGCCCAGTCTAATCTAATCCCTCGGGAGGGGTGACACTCCATCACGCTCACAACAGTGAGACATATTGTAATGTGGCTATACATATTCTCCGGTGGCACATTTAGTACACCTAGCAGCGATTATGTGATGTACATTTAAATGTTTTTATGACACTCTGCAAGAGATGATGAACTAGCTATTTAAAGGTCCGTGAGCAGCAGACTTAATGTATCAGCTCCTTAACCACTCGTTTGGAACTAAATCTCTCTGGGGGTTGTTTTCTAACCCTTTCAAATATATTATTCATTGACAGCGTTGCATGGGTGATCCTGGTGGCAGTAAAGCAACACTTACAGATTGCTTCTCATTTGATCACTGCAGGAAGCTCCTTCGTTCATCCAGCCATTGGCCTGAATATTATCAGGCTGCAGCAGGAAATAGCCAGAGGTAACCTTTGCAAATGAGGAGCAATAGTCACAGGGAAAAGGCCCCGGAGGAAGGAAGTGGATGAAACACCTTCATGTCGTTATTCACCATAATCACTCACCACTTTTGTTAGGCAGACCTGCAAAGTGTGATGCAACTTGTTAATGCTCAGCTTTTCTGACATAGATGTGTCTGTCAGATGTAATTAGATGTGTTATTCAATTATGTGTCTAATACTCTGCAACCCTCATGTGTATAAATAGGGCAGACAAAAAATGTACAGGCAGAAGAGTTGTTGTATTGAAAGTGTGGTGACTGATTTTATACAGTAAACATTATAGTTCCTTTGTTTATATGTGGGATCCTCACTCGCTGCTCTATCATTGATTTAGCGGCCATTGTTTATACACTAGTTTTTACACTTTAAATCCACTATAAATGTCAATAATAAAGCACAGGTTGTAGGGTAGCCCTAACCCTATGGGCACGCTTGAGTTTAACATACATCTCCAGACTTCTTCGGCCTCCCTTCCACTTTCAGACGTCTCAAATACGATGATCATTTACCCCCTTGCCGTCCGACGTTCAAATTCTGAAGGTTATTAAACCTTTTTTTATTCCTGCTCCTCATATCTAGAACAGTTTACTGGCCCTTTAAATCTTAATCTCTTTGACTTCCCTCGAGGGATCTTTAAGGTTGTTGAAATCATCTTTCTCTACACTGTGCTTATCAGTATTTCATTACTGTATATTATATCGTCCCAACTCATCTCAGAAGCTGTATGAGACGAGCACTGGAGGAAATACTTGAATCTTAGAATATGTGCTTCTCACGGCTGTGCCCAATATTTTCGATGTCTTAATCACATTAACTGAAAATCCATTTTAACGTAATTAACGTCTTTAGATTGTTTATCAACCATTAAAAGAAAGTATACACACAATGTAATGACTGGTTGAATGGTGATTCCCATCTTTTTTAATTGCTTTTGTTTCTCCACATTAATGTCTCTTTAACCTCTTAACCTTTTTTTTTTATTTATACATGCATTTAAATGTTCCCTATAGGCACTTTTGTCAACATTTGTTAATGTGCCTCACAAATAAACGTTTGACTGCAAAACTTCTCAGCAACTTAAGGGGAAAATATGCCACAGATATTTATGCCCCCCACCCCAGAACATGAATCTAACAGAGCCCTAATCTCTCTGGCTCTCCCTCGCCCCAGGGCCCTCACCATGCACTCCCCATTCATGACCACTTATCCAAAGCTCTCCATTTTCATTCCCCTCGTATACGAGCTCTTGATGTGCACTCGTCTGTCTTGGCTCTCTGATTAACCCGGACTATTAGACTCATCAAAACAAATGAGACCCATGCACATGCACTGAATCCTCCCAGTCTATAAGCGGGCTCTTTCTAAGCTTCTATTGCTTCAGCTGATGGACCCATGATATTCAGTGATTTAACGGCTAAAGCATGAAAAGGGGAGCAGGAGAAAGACAAGGGAGAGGAAAAGAAAATGACATAAATCCTTGCTAAGCAAAAAATCATTACTCATCTCAAATTAAATTAATTCTCTGTCTTTGATAATGCAGTGTAATTTGATTCCGGCAAGTTAAGCTTCTTTTATTTCACTGGGCCTGAAAAAGTGCTGAGTCCCACACTGACTGCCTTTCCTATCAGGATGGGTGATAAAAGAACATGGCCCCGAGGCAAAGTAATAGCAATAATCAAATGGGTTGTTTATCCCGGTTCCGTTGGGTGACATTTGCTGTTGCCTCAGCAGCGGGGCATCTAACTAACAATAATGTAATTTCCTCAGAGGAGATTGGATTAAAATGTTCTGACCGGATGAGGCTGTGGCTTCACAAGTCTGCAACAAATGCTTTCACCAAAAAATGTTGTGTGGTATAGTTTTGTTGCCAAGTTCGACTCCCAGGCAAAGGTGTGTGTGATATTATATCCTCTGTGTATTGATGATAGAAGAGTATGAGCTCATGTGCACAGTATGTTACATCCATCTTCTTACTGACTGGCTAATTCCTTCTTAATGATGTCCTAAGGCGACGTTTAGTCCTGTTTCATTTGTTTCCAGTCTCAGACGAAATGTCCAAATGTGTTCGTTGAGCTGCCGTTCTCCAAGAATGAATGAAGTGTTTAAAGCGTTTGTGAACAAATGAATGTGAACAGCTTTGGGGCAGACTGTCAGTTCACCATAACCATGTTAAGATCTTTTGAAGGGGCAGTATAAATTGGGGCATTAGGAGTCACAGGAAAAGGTCTTGGCTTAGAGCACTTTGGAATGGGGACTGCCATGGACTCTCATACATTCACATGTAGGAGGAAAAAAAATGTAGGTATGTGTGCCTCTTGTTTTGCTTCATGAATAGATATTTCACGTGGGTTTAGGTTTGTGCTTTTTGACACCCATGTGTCGTTCTGAGTTTGATAGGAAAGCAACCCCGTGAATTAGACTGGCAGATTATTCCTCCTCCGCCAATACACGGCTGTGATGAGGATTTCTTTTTCTTTTTTTTTGCATGTGCATGTCTGCTGTGGTTTGTGTATAGAAAGCTTGTGTGGGCGTCCATGCATTCAACCTCATGCTTGTGTGAATGAAAAGGTAAAAGCCACAGCCACAAATCCACCATGATCCCCAGCCTGGATCCAACCCAGAGTGCTGTGTGTCTGGTTTTTTCCCCCCTCCCGCATTCTTTGCTATAGTGCCTCATTTGTAGAATTTATGGCAATGCTCATATTAATCAAACACACCAGAGATAATCCATCACCCAGGCTGAAAGCACAGTACGCACAATTTTAGGCAGTTGTAAAGAGATCCCAGACAAACAAGTCAGCTTAGTGAGACACACTTTCACATTTGGTCTCTTCTCTCATTTGTCTCAGTTTCTTTAAGCTTGAAGCCAAATTCTTGTTCCAAACTTATTGTTTTTGTTTTCAACTCCTAGTTTGTTGAGTTGTGTTGCAGAGAAACCTATAACCATCAGTCATCTTGTGAATACAATTAAAAGTCTCCAAACTGCATTGGATTTGCCAACCCTGCAGGATAAGACCCATCATACTGTATGTAGTTTCACTGTGAGGTGCGATTGTACATTCAAGCAATGCTGCAACCTTAACTACTTCTTTCTTTCTATCCCCACCCGTCTCGCCTCTCCGGTTCAGACCCGCATGGCTGTGACTGTGCTTGCTCTTGCAAGTCGTTGTGGGTGAGATACCCATTGTTGAGCTGACAGTGTCCGCTGCTGGCAGCAGCGTTAACTGCACTGCCTCATGACAGCAGCAGCGCGGAGCAGCAGGCTTCTTGGAGATAGCCTCCACTCTATATTCATCCACAGCTTCAAGTCGTGAGTGCAGTGAGCTGGAAAAAGCACCGGTGCAAACGGTTAGGTTAGGTTGCTTTTATATTTATTTATATATATATATCTATGAGGCTGTGTTTTGTTCTTAAAACCTATAAGAAGACATGAACATTCAGTGATAGTGTTTCTTCAGCCTCCATGTGGGGACAGCACAGTCATTTCACTGGTCTCCTTTATTTTAGATGACATCAGCTCTCAGACTCTCCCTGCTGTAATGGTGATGGATGAATAATTATTGCTGTTTACCCGCCTGTTCCACTCATCCTGTGACCGTTCATCAGTATACAGCTTGATATCAACAGGTGCGTCGGGCGGGCACGCGGAGAGAATCAACGAGGGCAAGACAACACGAGGCTCCACGCTCCCCTATGAGCCGCGAATGTTTAATTACAGCCACAAACAGCAGATGGCTCTCTTGAGTTTTAATTTCTGTGCCTGTGATTGAGACTTAGATGATATTCAGCCCGGAGTATAGGGGGACGGAGCGACTCCTCTGTCTTTCAGTGGCGTTTATTGCCTAAAAAACCAGACACGTCCAGATTCAGTGCCAGTAAATTGACCAACAAGGTATTTGGAGGAGTGGAAGTGGGGGGGGGGCACATAAAGCATCTGTTTGTCAGTCTGTGGTGGTGGATACCCGGGTACAGAGCTTGTGATGTCCGGGTGAAAGGAAACGTATCCAGGCGTCGTTTTTTTTGCTTTTTGCTTTTTTTGCCCGGCGCTGTCCGTGGTGCTGAAACCAGGCAGAAGGGCGCACAGTAATAAATGAGTGTTTTCTTCACCACACAGCAGCGCACACGGCCACTGGCGTTTCGTTTATCGTCTCATGAGATGCCGAATGAGATTACTTCAGTGTATACTTTGTTTTATATTAAGTTTTGACTATAAGGTTGAGAAAACAAAGCTTCTCAACGCCCGTCTCAGTTTCATACAGAGGTTTGAGGGGTAGAGAGGGTTTTCGTGGGCTATAAGAATAAAGTCTTATCATTTAATGGCAGCATTCAGGTCGGCTGGTCATTCCCCTTCAGGCAGGGGCTTGGTGTTGGTCGAGTGGGAGAGAGGGGGGGGGGGGGGGGGGTTTGGGATCCACCTCGCTCACTCATTCAGCCGTGCACTAATGAGCGGTTATAGGTACTTGTTGATGTGGGGTTGTTATACTGCAGCCAGCGACCACCACTTCCTATCGGCTTTTTTCTTTTTCTTTCTCCCTCCCTCCTCTTGCTTTGAGCGTGGGAAAATAAATAGTGCCGTGCATCAGTGGCGTTCCTCTTTTTCCTTAGACCCTTTTTACGCACTGGTCGCCGCGCACCCCGATACTGCCTCTACAGCCTCTAAGAAAAATCCACTGGTGGTGGGGGTCGGACTGTGAGCCGATCTCCGAGGGGGTTGAAGTTTATATATTTGTATGCAGCTTGTCACACAATGCAGACGTCATCTCCACAGGACTCAGATCAGCTTTGGTTGTGTGTATGTGTGTGTTTTTTTCTTCTTTTCCCCCCCTCCTCTCTGCCTGGCTCCTATCGCGCCCACCCGCCTGTGTTGTGATTGTGGAATACTGAGAGGAAAAATATGTTTTGAGAACATTATCCGCTAGATCGGCAGGTAGTTTGAGTGCAACTTTGCATTCATTTATCCAGCTGCATCTTATCCCAACTACACGACTGCGTTTTTCTTCTTCTTTTTCTTCTTTGCATATGATGATAAAAAAAAATGTGTGGCTGGTGATCAGTCGCTGATCGGAGTCCCTCTCGCGGATTTGCTTCTTGCAAACTTGGGAGTTCGCTTCGCTTCGCCCGGACTGCTCTGCCTTCACTCGGATGGTGGTGGTTTTTCTTCGTATATAGGAGGCGCCCGTGGTTTTGCTTGATTGCTGGCGGCGCGCACATGCACAGGCAGTCCAGCTCTCTGCACCCTCCACCCCCCAACAACAGCGACTCCACTGATAGAGCACCCCTCGTCTGGCAGAAGGAGGAGAAAAGCGGAGGGTGAAGGAAAAAAGGAAGGAAAGAGTGGGTGAATGTGCTTGTGAGGACGCCGCAGCCGATATTGGACATTCAAAGGGAGGCGATGCTACTGAACATGTCACAGACAATGAGCAAAAACATCACTTTGCAGGTATGAAAAAATCCTCTGAATTCTCGGTCCGCGTGAGTTTGGCTTAGCTCTCCCCCGTCAGGACCATGGTTATTGATGCATGAGTGGAATTACGCATGAACTGATCTCATTTTTCCCCCTCATCATGTCCAAGAATTTTTCGAGTGATGCTGACGGCTCTTTTCATATCACAACTATCATGTAGTGTTTGGACAGAAAAGAAAACCAGCTCTTAAAATATATAAATATATATTTGACATTTGACATCACGGAACGGATCACTTAGCCGCCACCATGGGACTGTGACCCGGGCTGCGAGCTACCGAGAGGCGGCTGTTTGTGTAGTCTGTGCTCCGTGTGCAGACTGGACCTGAGCAGTTGTGACATTTTGAGCCATGGCTGCTGCTATCGCAAGTGGGCTGATCAGGCAGAAGAGACAGGCACGGGAGCAGCATTTAGACCGGCCCGCGACCAACCGACGGAGGAAGAGCCCCAACAAGAACAAGGGGCTCTGCAATGGGAACCTGGTCGACATCTTCTCTAAAGTGCGCATCTTCGGCCTCAGGAAACGGAGACTACGGAGACAAGGTCTGGGAACTTTTGGTGTGCAAGGTGTCTTCTTGTGTCGGCGCAGAGCGGTGTGCATTCAGTGTAAAACATGTGCATAAATCCAACCACTGGTTAATAGCCTCATTAGGCCTTTTACTGTCATAATTACATCTACACTTATGGCACACAATGCAATGATGAGACGAGTGATACTCTTTATTGCAGATATGAACTTGCCAAATTGCACCCCTGTGCGTAAAAGTTCAAATGAGCATGAGAATGCATTGGATTTGTATTATTACCATCATCATTATAATTATTGTTACTAGGCAGGTGGCTGATAATAGCAAACCAGCCTCTGATTTCCATGCAATCCCAGGTACCTGACATGCTCCTGACGAGTTGTACCAAATGGTTTAGTCAGGCTTTACCGAGCTGTCACCTCGGCGATTGTGGGGAGAAAAAAAAAACGTACCCCCCACCCTCCCAGAACATACACGATTCACTCAAGTGCTGCTCACTATAGAGGCACATCACAAGAGCCCCCGAAATGAAACTCATTTAAATGCAGGCAAAAAAGGTCAATATCTCCCACGGAATGGAGGTCACGCCTTTCAAACATAATCTTTTCTCGCATAATTTTCACGAATTCGTGGGGTTCCAGCCAATGGCCTCTCATTGCTCCAGCTGATATTCCCTCCACTTATGGAAATGTCATGAGCATTTTTTTTCTCCCTCTCTCTTTGCTCTCATGTGGCAACCTGGGATTGTTAAGCAGGGCTGTCAACAATTATGCTACTGCTGGAATCACTGCAAAGGATAATTCTTCATGCAAAAATGAAGTTGGATAATTGGTTTAGGAAAGAGATTAGTCTAATTATTTCCTCTTGTTAGTGACTGATGAAGGTAGCTGTCTGCTCCTCTTGGAATCATCAGGTACCAAACCTGTTGCACTATGGTTACAGTAACTCCTTAACTGGAGGTAACTAAATAAAGGTCCTTTTGCATTTCTAATGTCATGGCAAATTAAGATTGTGTTTTATAAGAACCTAAAAACAGCGTTTTAGCCTTTTTCATCTTGTTCACAAAGAGAGCTATTTTGATAACCGAGTCCCTCTCATCCTCTGTCTGTGTTCATGATGGAGCTGAACAACACTATGAAATGTCCCCTTCAATGGCCCTCAGTGCTCGCATGGATTAAAATGGCTTTGATAAAACAGGGTCTATATAACGGCCCATAGAGGACACATCTGGACACATGGGTCAGGGTGCATCAGAATGGCAGGTTAAAATCGGCCGTCCTCCAGGCTGCTGTTTCTGTTTCTGTACACTGTGTGCATGTGTTTGGTGCTGTGTACGTGTATGTGTCGGTGTGTGTGTGTGTGGCTGTCCTAGTGTTTGAGTGTCTAATTGTCTGTCACCTCTGAATTGGCTCGTCGCAAATATCTTATCTTTTCATTTGTCCAGAAGCCCCAACGGATCAGAGACCGAGACAGACGATGTTGTCATTTGATCAGAGAATTAGTCTCTAGAAAAAAAAAAAACACCATAAAAAGCTTGTGTGTGTGTGTGTATTTTAGTCTGACACGGATGTAAAAGCATGCGAGATGGCAGAAGTGAATGAGTCAGACATGCCAAGCGGATGCCATGTCAGCCTGCACTGGCAACCCTGGAATGACTTGACAACATCACACCTGCAACGGCCATTTCACAGGGCAGCCATAGGGGCTCCCTGAGCCTCCCAATAATGATAATCCACAGAAACAGGGCCAGAAAAAAAAATGTCTGGAGGCTTCAAAAAGCCTGACCCTGGTGACTGGAAGATGAGAAACACTTTGAGGGGGAAAGCTGCCTTCAAAAAGGGTATTTTGTCCTCATTTTTGAAGCTCTAATCAGAGCAAAGACTCTGTTTTCTCTTGCTTTAATTTTATATTATTTGTGATTAAAGGCCTAATGGGAATTTACTTCATTAATTTCAGCCTCACATGAGAATTGAGAAAATCTTTACCAAGTGATATCAAACCCATGCTGTCAACGGGTGGGGGTGGAGGGCTTGGGAAATACTGCACATACCATTATTTCTCTCCTCACCCCTCCACACACACACATACACCTCTCTCACACACTTTCCCCCTTACTCTTCTTCCCCCCTTCCCTCTTGTTCACCGTATTATCACAAGAACACACACTTTAGGAAGACATATTGATGTGTTTAATTTAATACCGAACCCCAGAAGGACATGTCTTTTTTCTTCCTGAGTGAATAACGCCAAAAGCACAACCGATCACGAGTGGTGTTGTGATTGCACAGGTAGATATCCACCCACAATTGTCCTTATTTCCCGGTTGAGAGAGAGGGAGAGAGAGACATTGGGCTTCCCAGTGACAGCTGAGCCTGCAGAGAGCAGAGCAGCTCTCTAACCATCCAGACTATGATTATATATTGAAGTCACATTCGGATTCCCACTGAGATCTGTCAGGATGAGGGAGTGCTGGTGTCTGAAATGTACTCCAACACCAGTATTCCCTTTGGCTTTCAGCATCGATCTCCTGAGCGAGGCCCCAGATTAGCTATTCTTATGGCCAGCATTGATTGACACTGGTATAAATTGTGTTTTTTGAGCCACAGCATTTGGGTCAAATTCACAGAAAGTGTTATTATAACTATAATCAATCAACACTAAGAACCCCTACCTCCTCTGTATCTCATTTTATATTCGATGTGGCGTTGTATTAATATGACAGTCTTCATAAATAGAGCATGTTGTCTGCTCTGTGCACAGATGTGGGTTCCTGTCGTCCTCCAACACCTGTGTCACATCAGCTTGGATTATAGATCACCCATATATTTCGATAACAGATGCAGATCAAATGATCACACTGATCTGATCTTATTTAAGAGATTTGATGCGAGTTGTAAATCCTATTACACTCAAACCCTGTAAGTGAGCTGGAGGGGGGGGGTTGAGGGGCAAATCCAGCTTGGGCTCGCCCATTATCCCCCTGCTCTGACTCCAATTATCTCACTAGATTAGATCCATAGATCATTAGATCATGTTACATAGATCAGACCATTAGATTATTTTACGCGAGCTCAGAAGCCATTTCAGATGAATGTCCTGCTCCGTCGCTGCTGTTTATTCAAGAGCAAGTCAACGGGACACGGCAGTGCGTCATCGCTCGGCCATCACAGCCGTCTGTATCAGATGAGTTATTGTTGAAATGTCAGAGATGTTGTGATAGAAATCAAGGCGGGGGGAGAGAGAGGTGTGAGTGCTGTAGTTTTCCTGGGCTTGATCTGCTTTTCCATGACAACAGAGCAACACACAGAGGGGCTTTTCCTTCTGCAGGCTGGAAAAGCCCTTCTCCTATTCCAGAAACATCCAAAGTGGGTCAAGCAGGGCAGGGCTGACAGCAGTCTACAACTGCTGCTGCAGCCGTGCCAGTGTGTGTGTGTGTGTGTGTGTGTGTTTGGTTTGCACCTGGCAGAGCATAAGCATTTGCACACACTCGCACATAGATATGTAGACATAGGGATGGCACTGTAGAAAATAAGACAGGATGGGAATGAAGGAGCTTTAGGGTCGCCTTGAAACAAAGAAAAAAAGAAAGAAATCACAACCTTTTGGTGACAGTTCAATTTATATGCAGACAGGACCTAGGCTGCAGAACAACAAGATTTGAGATCTTACGCTTCTGATGCTTGTTGTTTTCCAAGGAAACCCCCTGCTGCTGCCAAACCACCACTCCGTTTCCCTAGAAACAAAGAAGTGGCATGTAGGAACATACAGTGCATCTGTTGTAGAAACAAAAAACCCCCCCAAAAAACAGCACGGCCGGGAAAGTCCAACCGCAGCAGCAGCAGCAGCAGCGGCGGCGGTGGTGCTGGTGGTTGGACGCTCCTCGGCCGTGATAAACAGCAGCATACAAAAGGAGAACAGTCAGAGGGACGAGGAGAAAGAAGCAGAGAGCAAAGAGACGATAAAGACACAGTAACAAAAGAAAGATGAGTCAAAGATCTGCTCAACTTGGGGGGATTCCACAGAGACAGTTTCAAAGCAGCTCTGGATTTAAAGAGTGCATGCACCACATCAGACTTGTCTGACAGATCTGAAAATGCTGTGTCATTCTAAAAAAAAACAAAAAAAACCACACTGAGCCTTTATCCTGTATTCCTCTTTTTTCTCTCCTCTGTTCCTCATTGTCTGCATCTCGTTCTTTATTCTGATTTTGTAAATAGCTTCCCTATTCTCAGTATTTTATAAAGAACGCATTTAAAACAGGAGTGTGGTGTTAATAATGACGGATATGAAATGATTTTTTTTTTTCTGAGAATAAATGACCTCAGATTCATCTGAAAGGTTTTTATCTGCCCTCCGCGAGTGAGTTTGACCTTCAGTGTGAGTTGTACAAATGGGTTGCCAGCTTTCTAAGAATTACAAAACCCATTATGTCACAGTAATGTATGCACTAGCATACATGAATGTCTGATGTTAAACTGTCAGTCATAAATAATGCCCCTGGTATTTAAGGTGGTGAGTGAATTCTAGAAATATTCATCCAGACGCAGGATCACACATCCACCATCATGAGTTATATAGACTTATCTAACACATTTTTCTATTGGTTTGTGGGGTTTTTTTTTTTCAATTTATATATTTTTTATTCAATTTTGCCATAAATTAGCTGAAATCCTACACTTTCTCATCTCACCTGATAGCTGCAGCTCAGAAATACTCAGGCTCCAAACTAGAGGGGAAATCCATGTGTGTGAGATGTACTGGTTGGCTCGCCCCGGGGAACACAGCCAGCATCACATGATTTATCGCACGATGGAGGAGCCAAGTTCACCTCCACACATACACACAAAGACACACAAACACAAATGACGGAGTATGCATCTAGCCAGCAACCAGTTCTGTGGTTTTAATTATTACAGATTGCCTCCCACCGATCTGCCTTCAGAATCAATCTCCCTCCTGTACGTTGTTTAAATGCTGCTGATCAGAGTCATTAATCGATCACAGGTTAGCCCACGTTGTGTGTCCGCACAAGGGAATTGTGCTCTCATTAGAAAAAAATAATCCACATGAAAACGTGTGAGCAGTCCTTGTGTTTGTGTGTTTCCCCGCTGTACGGACACACGCCCATCTCAGCCACCACTATACACTGTAGGAAGCCTGGGTGTGGTTTCATGGTTACACTGTGGTGTCTGATCACTGGGTGGTTATTCGTTGAGTTTGAAAGCACAATTAATGACTGGACACAGCCATGTCCACTGCTGTGGTCCACTGTCTGCAGCAGCAGTGACTGGAGGACAAAGCCATAATGGAAAGAGGGAGGGTGAGGATGATACAGTGGATAGTTTAAGCTGCGATTGAACCTTGATGCAGTTTCCATGAAGAGTTTGATTTATGAAATGCTGAAACAGGTGATCAGTTAGTCAACTGGGAGGGAATTCAGAAGTTGTTGCACAGTTTTAAGGTGAGCAGAATTTCTCCTGAGGAATTTTAGTGTTAGGTAGTGTCCCCATCCCTTTACTTCCTCCATGTCTCTTTCTGCTTCTTTGTCTTTTTGCGAACCCATAGGCTTGTAATTGCCAACAGATTAGTTTCTCACTGTCAGAGTCTTTTATCTGCTCCAAAATGTCAAACATTTATCAGGTCCTGCCTTCGCTAATGTGAAATCTTCTTATATTACTTCATTTCACACCAGTCCAGATTGAATATTATGTGCAACCAAGACATATGAACGTGACTCTTGATGGGCATTCCTCACTGTTTTGAGACATTTTATTGACTTACCTATCTGGGAACCCATTCTCAGCATTAGAACAGGTGGATGATGAGATATTCATATTATGAATTTTGAATTGAAAAAAAAAAACTTAATAAACAAAATGTTGATCCTTTTCACAGGACCTACAGTATGTCCTTGGTGTTTCATCTTTGTACTTTCACTGGTAGCTATGTGCTTCTATAGGACAGTACAGTATGCTCAGTCAACTGAGGGAAAAAGATATGTATCAGCTCAATTGTAATGAACATTTTCACTGATTGCAGCCATGACATGAAGTTGTTGTTGTTGGGCAAAGAACCAGGACAATAAGAGGATGCCTGTTGTGTCCTGTTTACAGAGTAAAGCATCCATGTGTATGTTAGAGAAACTCATCCTCCGTATCAGTTCATCAGATTGTATTAAACCCAGCAAACAGAGGCAGGATGATGCCTGCACAGTGACATCTGCTGAGCTGAGTATTATTGTAAACGAGAGCGATACTGTCAGTGTCACCACCCTGTCAGCCCGCTCACGGCACAGCTGAGGCACTCTGACAGTCAGATTCTGCTTCAGCCACCTTTTCATTGTTGCGATGAGACAAGAAAAGAAGCGCTGCTGAATGACGTTCTGGTTGTATTGTTCAGATACACAGAGAGAGAGAGAGAGAGAGAGAGAGAGAGAGAGAGAGAAAGAAAGAAAGAAAGAGGCTTTTTCTCCTGCTTTTTTTCAGGCAGCAGTGAAAAGGTCTCGGAGCTACCTAATGCCATCACCCGACATAGCCATTTCAGAGAAGGCTGCCCTGAGCAATACACCGATGGGAGGGAGGGAAAAAAACCCTCTCTGCCCTCAGCAAGACCTCTTGAGTTCTCCTCTGTGGCCACACTCCTTTTCTTTCTCCGCCTCACCCTCTCTCACTCTCTCACTCTCACACACACACACCATTGCAAGGAGCACGGTTTAGGCTCAGGTGAAGTTGATTGTTCACGTCCCCAGGGCTTTCTTAGAATGAAATCTGGTGTGATAGCTGTCTGCACGATAAGACTTATGTTGATGGTATATGACCCCAGTGGTCGTCGATGCACACACACACACGCACACACACACGTACACATGTACACAAACACACACACGCACACACAAGCTCAAGATTAAGAAATATTGTTGCATGGCTTGTGCACAAGCAATATTTTTCTAGAGACATCCCAATGTGCCATTGCAGGCACGTTTATTAAAATATATCTTTTTGTGTTTCCTGCTCTCTTTTTTTAACATTTCACTTTGACTTTTCTTCCTGTTATTAAAAACCTAACAAAATGCCAATTAAGCTGCAACGTGACTGGTTGGGCTGTCGGTCGTTGGCGCTCGGGGGCAATTTAACAGTCGCCGTGATTTATTTACAGTAGATATGTGGCTAATTCCCCTGTTAGGTCAGCTAGACGGGACAGAGCACAGACATCCTCACATCCTACACGCTAAGAACCCAGAGAGGGTGCTGTTGGGTTCATTATGGGAGTCGGGCGACCGCAGATTAATTCTGCTGCCTATAATTGGATGGCCTATCTCTGAGCAAGGCAGGGCTTATGTGCCCAGGAAGTTGGCTGTGGGATTTGCCTGTGAACATACACAGGAGTCTGACAAAGTACGGTAAAATAGTTCAGCACCATGTTCCCTGCAGTTTGCTCCATTTAAGCAACATGGTTGAAGCACATTTGGTATTTGCTAATGCCTCCCCCCTCCTCTGTTCTCTCCCTCTCTGTTTCTCCTGCAGATCCCCAGCTCAAGGGTATAGTGACCAGGTTATATTGCAGGCAGGGATACTACTTGCAAATGAATCCCGATGGCTCTCTTGATGGGACCAAGGATGACAGCAGTAATTCCTGTGAGTATCTTGACAGTGTTTGTTATGTAACTCAACAATTTCAAGCTCTGTTTATTCAAAAACTCTTCCATTCAAAAACTTAATTACTTATTTTCCACAAAGATCATGTTCTTCAGATCCTGAATGCTGCTTTATACATCCACAATATCGACTATAATGTTTCGCACTTCCTGGTCTAGATTTAATCCTCAGGTGCAGGAAATGAACCAGAAACCTTATAGTCAGTTTCTCTGCGCTTCAGGCTGACACTTCTCCTCATTTTTCATGGTTTGGAGCAGAAACGTCTTCTTGGATCACAGCTATAGGATCACACAGATTTGTCCTCCCCCTCTGAGAGGGAAAGTGGACCAGGAAACAGTAGGCCTAACAGGGAGAAAAAAGGTATTATTAGCTTGTTCTGGCACTGCTCCTCCAGTGCTTCAGGCTAGGTGGTTAATTTGATTCCTGTGCTTGGTGCTAACACTGGTCTGACACTCTACATTGTGTCACTTAACTCCTGTCAGCAAGAGGAGACTTGGCACATGTCAAATTTGATAGGTTTAAGGGTTATTATGGAAACAGTGGGATTACATATTGTGTGCACAGGAGATATATCATTATAATTAAAGGTCAAATCAGGTCTCGGCTCTGACGTCCCCTACGTTGAAAATTGGATAGTTTTAAAATTGGCCAGAAGCAACGGTCAAGTAATTCTCTTTGCCTTCCCCCCCAGGCTCCAAATCTGTCAATACAGAGGTAGTTAATGGGTCAGGAGAGGTCAATATGTGCCATACATATACGCACACACACTTAATGTCACAGCCAGGCCAGGCCTGTTGTTTCTCACCAGTACACAAACAATAGCCATTACCTAGCACAGGCCCAAGGAGTCTGCTACAACAACAAAGGGGGGGCTATTAAATCTGCCATGCACCAGTGGTGGCCCCAATTACAGCCACCACTCAGGTAGCTGGTTGTGGTCCAGCGCTATGCTAGGCTAGTCACGTTTACCAGCCATGCTGCAATTCATCTTCAGAGATTAGCTAAATAGCAAATGTATTATCTACGTGTTGTGCAGCTACGAATGGTGGCCAGCTTGCATTTCGATGATGAAATACAACAAAGTGGTGTTTTAACTCGATGTATTTCTTATTCTTTTAATAGCTGATGTTTTGGTGATATTTATATGTGTGTGTTTATGTGTGTGTTTGCCTGTTCATATGTGTGTGTTTCAGCTTTGTTCAACCTTATTCCTGTGGGCCTCAGAGTTGTCGCCATTCAGTCCGTGAAAACAGGGTTATACATCGCCATGAATGGGGAAGGCCACCTGTACACATCAGTAAGCACTGTTCTATTTTATTCTATTATTTTCTATTCTACAGTATGTCTGTGTTTTGCTTATGTAAGAACATTTTTTTTCTGCTGTGCGCAAAAATCTCCATTTCTCTATTATAAAGAATTATTATATAAATGTGTTTGTATCCGTAGGACATGTATAAATGAATTGCTTGTATAAAGCCAGTGACTCAGATATAGATGGAGGTAGATTTATGTCATAAACTGATCAGTTTTCACGTCAAATGAGACACTGTTTCCAGTCAGGGTCCCTGAACATGTCGAGGATATTTGCCACATTTGCAACAGGATAATTGCATTTCAGTGAAGGTTAGGGATCCTATTAAGCACAAATTCATGCATGTAGGTTTCTATTCATCAGGTTAAATGCTCCCAGAGTTTTCATTCCCTATGAAAAAAAAACACCCATTTATTTCAGGTGACATAATTCAGGCAGAACACACATTTCGCTCTCTCACATGGGATCTGCTGCTGTGCAGATATTACAAACTATCAATCTTTTGGCATGTTAGTCAATAAAAATGAATGAGATGCACGCTATTAGCAAATGAATGGTGTGATGCTGTGATGCATGTGTTTATATCCGACAAGGAAGAGGAAGTGGAAAAACCCAGAGCTGTTTTGTTTGAGCGGAGTTGGGACATCTGAGGAGCAGCCATTTGTTTTCACTACAGTGTATGTAGTTCCCACTGTTATTGACTACCTCCCTTCAAAATAAACTAGGCTGCTGCAAACACAGACAGCCAAGGGGGCGATAAGACGTCCCACAGAACAGATAGAGGCTCGAGTCTCACTCCTCCACCCTGTCCTCTCCCAGTCACTCAAATCAATCAGCAGGGAGAACACTGGGGAGTTGTGCTCTTCTCCCAGACAGGAGTATCCATCAGAATCACTGTCTCCCCTTCCTTCTGCCGTCCTCATGTTCCTAATCCTCAGAGTGCAGAGCAGGAATTGCCATCTTATTCTTCATTCATTATACCTCTGGAGATTTAGAGGGGCTACTTCTCTTACTGTACAATGCGCCAGTATTCCAGTGGAATTCTCTCACACTTAATCACTGCTCGACTTAAGCCGTGAAATTAAATTCAGTCGAGGAGGATTGACCTAGAATCCTATGGATTGTGTTAAGGAATTGCACCGTGGGGATTATGAAATATTATATATACTATTGGAACAGTATTCTGCACAACACACGAGGAGACGTAATTACACAATTGGCTGATTGCAGACTCACGCTGCAGCACATTTGATTGCAGAAATTTGTCACTTCCATGTATCAAGTTGATTTTCATATCCAGCGGATTCACACAATCATCCAATGATATGAAGATACTTACTGTAACTCTCTCTTCGCATGGTTTACATGCAAATAAAAGCAAAAGCAGCACTTTATTAGATCTTACAAAACTGCAAAGGATGAAATTCTGAAGTTAGAAAACAACTAATACATGAAAAATCTGTTATTTACTGTGTGTTATTATCTGTGTTTCAGTGCATCCCTGTTCTGATTATCTGTCATCCTGTACATGATAAATTAATGGCATACGCTTTTGTGATTCTCCATGCTACTCCACTTGTCACATTCAGTGATTGTGGTGTTTTTGACGCCCGCGAGTTGATCACCAGAGATTCGGTGTCTCTGTAGTAAGCTGACGGTCGCTGCCGTGAAAACACACATCCAAGTGTTGATTGTCAGAGCTGCTTTATAGCTGATAAATGCTGCTAATTGGCATTCAGACTAACCCCCCCATGCATTCTCCGGCAGCATTTGTAACTGTTGTTAACATCGCATCAGTCTTTTTTCATAGACTATCTATGGTAGTTTTCCCACTTGCCTCTGCTCATGTTTCGTCCATGCAGAAGTGCCGTGTAGTGGCGTCTCAATGAGCCCGGTCGGAGCACTGTGTTCCCTCAGCACGGTTTGCCTCGCTCCCCCTCTTCACACAGCTCCCCTGCTCCATTTGCAGCTTATTTCTGTGCTAATGGAGGTTCTGATCAGACCTCAACTACCCAGCCACCCACTCAAAGGTCTCTTTTTGCTCCTTAGTGTGTGAATTACTCTGATAATGGCAGCCTCGTAAGATGTTCTTCACCCTCCTCCATCTCCTCCTCCCCCCTTCTTCCTGCCTCCTCCATGCTCCTCTGTAACCAAGGTACAACCATTCCTCCCATTATCATCGTGTTCCTTCGCAAGTGAGGATCTGACAGTCAACCTTTTCTACCCATTAGTGGTAGTTGATTATAGCACACTCACATTTTCAGAATCTAGTTTGAAGGTTACATTAATGCTGGAAGATTGCACAGGAGAACAACCTGCGTGTTTTTTTCCTCTCTACTTTTTAAACACTGTGTTGTTTCCTTGAAGCCGGATCATTTCTGTCAACCAGAATTGGCTCTGTCAGTTGTATTCTTTCAGCATATTAAATACTTCCTGTAAGAGGCTTTTACTGTGATGACGTTCTTTTAATGAGTGACACTCAATTTTTTAACAGATGAGGTGAATCAAAAGGAGAGTCCCGCTCTTTCAGGAAAATAGATGGAAAGCCCATTCAGGGCCTCTGGTAGTGCATCATATTCTTTTGTGCGCGGCACCCAAGGCGCAGCGTGCAGCTCAAATGACAGAGATAGCATCAAAGTGACTGTGCAGCCTGGCACAAAGGACACACCATGGAATAAAGGAGAGTTCAATCATCTCACCCCTTTTCAATCTGCTCCTTTTGTATCTGAGCCAATAAACTCCTGGCTAATTTCTCCTCCAGGCTGCTCCCCGTATCAGACCTTCCTTCTGAAATGTAATAAGAGGAAAGGAATTCTCCTCTCCAGCTTGTTGTCGAAGGAAGCGGAAAACACGACTCGTGGTGGTCTCTAGATAGTGTAATAGAGGTGTTTATGCAACGACAAGACTATTTCAAATGAGATAAAATTCAGAAACCTTAATTATTCTGTTGGGAACGATCCCTAAAAGCAAATAAAGGAAGTGTTTGGGTGTGTAGTTTTTGTTACACATGATGAAATGGTGGTGCCGGAGAATGCAACTCCCTTGTGCTGGCCTTGTCACCGTTTTTCAGTCCTGCTAATACAGTCTGCTGCCACATCTCAAGTGTAAAGGTTGGGCATTTCATGGTTGGCTGGATTTCTTTAGAGCTAGTTCCCCATTCCCTCACTTCACTGGAGTTGCTCACTGCAGGTTTTCTTCATCAGGAGCCTGCACTTGTTAGTGCTACCTTTCATGATTGTCAAATTGACTTGCCACATCACTTGAGTGGTCCTTTTTTCGAAATGAAATCCTTGAGAGGGCCAATCTGGAGCAGCACTGTGGCCATTGCTTCCCTTGTTAGAGGCCGTATCATCAGTGGTATGAAGAAGACTGAGGGCATCTGTTTCCTGTTATGCTCAATTCAGAATGTATAAAAGCTCCAAGGAGCTTGATGTGAAGGCTCCTTCAGTTTGCATCAGTATGAAAATTAAAGTGCAGGGCGGCGGTGTGTGTGGGGAAGAATAAAGAAGAGCAGCTTATTCAGAAGTAGGTGGTGTGAAACCAAGGGAGTCCTTTGAGAACGCTCAAGCCAGGATTCCCTGGTGTTTGGGTATTTGATATTTTCCTCCCAACATTCTTATTCATCTTCCAACCTCTTCGTCCAATTTTCTAAAGCGGCTCTCAGACAGTATGTTCTGCCAGTTGGGGACATCCTCCCATGGCTGCACTTTGCTCCTTTTGCTTTCATCTTCATGTGTCTCGCTCAGAGCTCAGATTTGACTTTTGGAGAATTCAGCTCCACCTGATATTTAAACGACCTTTCAATGTGAGATTTCAGACAAGTAGAATATTTAAAGGATCCATCTAGGTTTGTTTTGTCTTCCAGGGCTGCAACTAACATATGATAATCCTTATTGATTAATTGCCCCTTATTCTCTTTATGAATGGATTGAAAACATGAAAGATGCCTGTTAAAATATCCTATATGGCCCATGGTGATGGTGGCAAATGACACTTCCGCTTAAAAAATGATTATCAAAATAGTAGCAAATGTATTTTTGTGGATTTAATGATCAAAGAAACAATTATTATTGCAACTAAAGTTTGTTCTCTAATGTGTTGATCCTTTGCATTTTTCATACAGTATGCACATACACTTCTGAAATACCTGTGACAACTTGAATGACACATGCACATATGTATATGCATGCCTATATGCTGTAAGGAAATATGTTTTAATTAAACTATGCTTGTAGAGGCATTGTGTCTCACAAACCAAATCTAGTTACTGTAGCATATTAGCGTCAGCTACCTTGTTTACTAGCCCTGTGAGTAGACACTACTTAACAATTCACTGCTAGGAGGCCTGAATGACCTTTGTTATTCTACGGTCTGTTTTGACCAGGGCTTGAGGCTAAACGTTGAAGGAAAGAAAACATAACAACATGAGGCGAAAGCTGCTCCCGTTCTGCAGATACACAGGTATACATATCGTATGTGCATACTGCATAGCACAAGTATGGCTACAGGAAGATCAACAGAATTGTGACACCTCCTTATAAGGCATCATGTGTGTGATAGCACAGATGTGTATGCGAGTATGTGTTTAGGATATATGCTGCATTACTGCCCAACAGATGGCTCAGTGTGAACATGTTTTATAGGTGTTGATTTGCAAACCTGCTATGAATGAAAATGATCTCTCTGACAGTTTGATGGTGGTTTTATAGAAGTGTAAACAATGGAGGTGTGTGGGGAGGTCAGAGACGTCCCATGGTTCTTTTAATGCAAATGGTGCTTCTGGCTTTTAAATGTAAATTGCTTACACATGTAAAGTAGTTCAACTGATATTTTTCACTTTTGATAAATAACATAAAAGACATGTAAGTGATTCATTATTAATCACACCTATACAGTATAATAGCAGCTGTAGGGAAATCAGGCACAGGTGAGGGGTCAGCCAATATCTTGGTTGGATACATGTGTGAAGATGAGTTAGCATTAGGTTATAAGTTTTGAGAAAGTAACAAAAAGTTGAGAAGAAGTTGCACTAAATTCATTTTCAAGAGAAGTGGCATTTCTTGTATCATCGCATTGGGATAAATAATATCTCAGTGTAACTTGTCATTGATTAAATTCCCATTTCTGACTTTTACACCCACAGAGGCTCCTAAAAACACAGTTGTCTAAGGCAGAATAGCAGAGGTAGGGAGTCGACCATAATATTTTTCACATTCGCTCAGATTTCTGGTACCTGTAGTAATTACTCAGATGATTCTGCCTCCAGAGGAGTGTCAAGCTCAGAGCTGAGGTGGAGGGAGCCTCATTATTTCCAGAGTGTTGCTCTCTTCTGCCTTTAATGCAGTGTCAGTGTCAGGAAGGGTGGCGGTCATAAGGGCTGGAGGGAGAGCAGCTTCATGCATTAATGAACAACAAGGTCGGAGGTAGGCGTCAAAGCCGAACCGGTGAACTGTTGGTCGAGGCCAAGAGGAGCTAAGAATAGACTGACCAGTCCTCCAGCTATTTAATATCACTGTTGTTATTAATGGCGTTCTAATGGATGTTCACTCTCGGCTTGTTATACAGTCTCACAGGTCAGAGGACGCTCATTGGCTTTATGTTGCTATTTAGATTTCCTCCTCCTTTGCAGAACCATGTCAGCTCAGTTTGATCTATGCGGCTGTACTTTGGGTTGTAACACTGCATCACCGCCATAAAACAGGGAGTCCCCCCACCGCGTGTCTGGCTTTTACCGGTGGGGACGACGCCTCTCCGAACATAACTCATAAATACACAACACGGCTGATTTGTCCTCTATTTCTTTCCAGGTCAACGGCTTAAGGTCTATTAATGTCACATCGCAGCGTGTTCCTCAATCACTCTCTTATTCCCCTGTTTATTTAAAGCAATTAAGAGTTGGCAAGTGCAGCTGTTTTCTGAATCACTGGTTTGCATGATACGTATTGTGGATTTATGATGTGTAGGTACAGCAGAGCAGTGACTGAATGCAGCGAGGAACATCAGGGAATATTAAGACAGGCTCTTAACGCTCGAAGACCAAATCATCACCATTAACCTGCCAAGTTGTGAAATGTATACACCTGAAGATGGGGTGTGTGTGTGTGTGTTTTTTTGTGAGTCGTGTTAAAAATGGCTTGTGAGTGAATTCAAATCAGCATCCTGCAAAGTTTCCCTCAGTAGTCGTAGCACATCTCACATCACATCAGTGGCTCGTTTGTTAGCTTCTAGGCTATCAGCTAACTATAATAACACTGTCATACTTTGTATGCATTTACATTTTTCACAATGACTCTCCCGACCCTCTCGTTCTAATGCGTCGGCTGGTGCACTTCCTCTCATCATCATCCTTATGTGCCAGTGGTTGATACATGTAAGATTAGTTCTCGGTAGTTCAGATTCTTTCAGAGATCTCTGAAAGAGCAGAGGAGCCGTCGCTACCAAATGTAACTGCAGGACTATTTGATATAAAAGGTCGGTTCACTTAAGGATCAGTCTGAGCTGTGATTCTCCCATTTTCCTGAAACCTGAAACATACTGCTGGTGTTTCCTATCAAAGTGTACATGGTCATAACTTTACATGTACTATGGGATGGAGTTGCATATGCCTAATGTATATTTTCTTTTCTTTCTTTTTTTATTATTTGTTCCAATCCTAGGATTGAAAAGGAGCGGGATGAAGAAAACTTATAAAACCTGCCCCTTCAATAAAAAAAGAAAAAAATAACATCCACAACCAATTCCTTCACTCACAACATATTTTTATATAAATTCCCCACCTTTTTCTTATAAACCCTATATCACATGCAAATGTAATCTTATTACGTTATGTTTTATATTGAGGACTTTTTGAACTGCTCCAGTTTAAATATTGGCTTTACCTCTTGGATTCTTTGCTTTAGTTTAAGTGTCTTGCCTTGGTGATTACCCCGCCCCACTGCTTTACATCGCCCTTGACTCTACCCGTCACTGTTGCACTGTACAAGAAAACCATCAATGCACAATTATCAAAATGGGCTGGCTGCTTTTAGAGCCATGCACAAACCTGTGTGCATCCCTTTTTTTAGCATCTCTTCAAGTTATTTATCTGTGTCTTTATCGAAGCATGTGCCCGTTGTATTTCTCCCCCCAGAGTGGGCTGACTTTCTACCACGGTGGCTCTCGGCCAGCTATCGATCCGTCAGGTAGAGCTTGTACTGAATCTCCCTCATCCATCTGGGATAATCCTTACATCTCTATTAAAATGGAGTGGCCAAAAACACAGGCAGTGGTTAGTCGGCACGGCGAGGATGCTGCAGAGATGGCTATAAATTATGTGCTGCTGACAGATAATGAGAACGCAGGAGACTGGAAAGAAAATAAATAGTGGCTCGACTGGTTTGGCAGAAGAGGAGTTTGGAGAGAAAAAAGGGGGGAGAGGGAACTCTGAGGTGTGTTTGGCAGGGAAAGCCCTGCTGTGGTCAATATAATCAGTGTAGCGTGCAGACAACCGCTGCTTGCCCCCATTTGTCTGTCGCTCCTTCTGCTAAAAGCATGCACCATTTTGAGCGGCACGAAACACATCACCCAACAAAACCCGACAGCCACTTAGATAAAACAGGAATTTTAATCTATTTATTTCTCACCACAGCAGTTTAAAGAAAGCCTTATATCAAATGCAGAATTCTTTTTTTGTCTGTCCTCTGTGCCTGCAAATGAAAGAGCAGTGGAGATGTTATTGATCCCATCTCATCTCTGTGATTACCCTTCAGAGATGATCTTAAGGCACGGCCATTTCCAGAAGGAGGTCTTAATCTTTTCATAAACTGTGTGGTTGCCTGCATATATAGATTTTTTTTAATACCGCCACCTGCTCCCTGATCACCACACCAAGGGCCTGGATTGTTAGATTCCCAGAGAAGATGTTCAAAATCATACTAATTTGCATTTTAATTAAACATTTGAGTACCAAAAGTAATCATATTTCATTACCACGCATGCTGTGCGGTAATCGAGTGTGTATTTCAGCGGCTGAATCAAGTGGCTTCAATCATGAATTAATGAATAGCTGAATCAACATCAAAATGCTCAAATGGATGACTGGCCATGACTCTTAACACACAACAGAATTACTTGTCAGAACGGGTGCTGCTTACATTGGTCAATTTGTTTGAAAAATGTCTATATTCTCTACCAAAACTTTTAACAGGTGCACAACGTTTTACATTTTACACATGTACTTTCAGTTTGAAAAGAGAATATTGACCAGCTAAAGGAAAAATATCTTAACCCCAAGTTAACTGGTTGTCTTGTGGAAAAGAGAATTACAGTGACAGGTATTAATTGAGGGTCCAGTTTGTAGAAAGTGAGATCTTTATTTGTTTTTGGCAGGTTCAGGTTCTATATTACTTTCTGTATTCACACACTGAGCCTTAAAACAAACCATCAGGACCAGTGATGGGATGGGAAGTAATCAAGTCCAAGTAATTTGACATATTTTAGCATTTTATAAAATGCAATAGTTACTTTTCCTGGTAATTAGTTTATTTTATAATGTAGTTACTCAGTTCCTAACTCAGATACATTTTGGGGAACATAACGAGTAGGCTAACTATATAACTAATTACTTTTTTAAAGTAACATGCCCAACACTGATCAGGCCTTATCTTATTCAGTGATGTCACAAAACAGCAGCCACACAGCCAGTGTGTTTCACCTACTGTAAAATTGAAGAGATGGCTCAGAGACTCATCTCATCTGATTGGCTCACTGACCTATTGTTACTTAAACTCCAGAGAGAAGCCTGAGGGAGGAGATGGAAGATATGGCCTTTTCCTACTTTCAAATAATCACCATTAACCTGCTCTTTGTATGTATCAGTTAGCAGGTGTTTCTAATGTCACGTCCTTTTCTAGCAAAGTGTTTTATTCATCTGCTGTAGTTATGACATGAGACTTCATCAACTTTAACTAAGTTGTGGTGTGAAAGCCCTCATGCACTGTTGCCTGCTGTCTCTCCTGCTGCTGCTCTTACCACATATGAAACCATCTGATCATATTATAAAACTGTATCAGTAATAAGTGCACTCGAGCAAGTTTTTGGAAACAGTCTGATTGGTCGGTACTCTGTGTCTTCCATAGCGAGTGGTATCCACCATGTGGCCCAGCTATCACTGCCATGTGTACTTCTGTTTGAGTAGGTTTTCCTGAGGCGTTTAAATCTCAGCAATTTGCAGACATTAACCTGTCATCCAGGAGGTTTCAGTTTATCCCTAATAGTTTAACAATTTTTGAGAAGTTATTCATGTCAGCCAATACTCTCACCTCATGATTCAGTTACATTCAGTTATTTGTTGTTGTTGGGTTTTTTTTTAACCTGTGATCCTACCTGCCTTTTACCTTGAAATGGCCTCAGCAACCAAAAACATTTATTCATACCCAGCCAGCACCATGAACGTCCTTGTTTCCATTGCTACCATTTCTATTATTTTCTTTTCCTTTTGAATCGTCTTGAGGAAAAAAAAAAAAAATCCATGTTCACAGAGCTGGTCTTTGTGCTGCTTAGATTCAGGCCACTAGTGATAAACAAAAACTTGTATTTATTGAGCATGCTTTCATTAGCGTGCGTGTGTGTCTACAGCACTGAGCTGCAGAATAAAGGAGAAACAGAAGACGAGTAGGCGCGGTGAAGTGGGGATTCAGATACTCATCTTTGTCCCTCTGTGAGATCCACCGAGGATATTTTAACACGGAGAAATGCGGATGGCGTCACTTTTAATTCTCCGTGAATACATATTGCAGTAGCTTTGAGAGCAAACACGTCTCGCCTGTTCACTGTATTAATGACCCGAGTTCTGGCCTAATTGCTTTCCTAGTGTGTAAATGTCAAGCACCATGCAAATACAAATGGCGTGCTTGTGCTTGTGCTTGTTGCCTTAAGAGCAGTGTAATGTGCAAATGAGCAGCGAGGGGATGATTGCTCAGGAAGCAACAAGTAGCCCTCAAGAACTCGGTAACCAAACAGTAACAGGATGTGCGGGATCACTTTGCGAACGCAAGCCAGACTGTGCACTTATCAATCCCCTCGGCTACTTTTTTTTTTTTGCCTTCTTCTTTTTTTACAGCTGTAGTTCTGTTTTCACAGTTTAGGTGTGCGTGCACTCAGCCGTCCGGAAGAGCCTGTTCAGCCATGTGGGAGTTTAATCTTTACATGGACGGCTGTCAATTCAGGTAGCCAAAGCACACCACACTTCCTGTAGAAAGCCCACAGCTGTAGGTGAGCACCTACTGTAGGTAAGATAAAGAAAAGGCTTTTTGAGTTTACCCACTGATTTTTTTTTCTAACATTTCATAAATAGAGGAATTAAATTATCAAATCGGAAAAATAAAATAAAACAAAAATAAACACTAAACTGCATCATTACTTCCTCCATAACTCCTTTTTTTTCTTTGTT
This sequence comes from Trachurus trachurus, assembly GCF_905171665.1. Taxonomy (NCBI): domain Eukaryota; kingdom Metazoa; phylum Chordata; class Actinopteri; order Carangiformes; family Carangidae; genus Trachurus; species Trachurus trachurus. The sequence continues at coordinate 20,456,255 of NC_139899.1, forward strand.
TTATATCACTTTAATTGTTTTTAATTCTGAGCTGCAACAAATGATAGTTAATGGAATCTAAAATTGCAGTGAACTGTGTCTTTTTGAAACAGCAGTATACACAGAAGTCTTGAATGTCAGTTTTCTCTTGATACTATTTTGCGTCAAGGAATGATTCATAAGGAGACGTTTTTAAGGGGTTATGGCAATTTCATCATGGTTCAAACCGCAGGAGGACTTTTGTGTCATGCCCGTGGGGTTGCAGGTTCAAGTCTTATTCTCACTAGTTGGATCACACTGCGGGGGTGGTTTGTTTTTTGTGAGTGTGTGTGTGTGTGAATGGTTTGCTGCGACAGAAAAGCCGCCAAGTGTTCAGCCTCCCCTGCAGGTGTAATAGCTGCAGTCTTCTCTTTTCCTCCACAATCCTTCCGTCTTTTTTTTTTCTTCCACCCATGAAATGAAAGTAACATTTTATCAAGCTTCACCTCTGGAGTTGTAAAAAATCAATACAGTGAGAGCTCTTTACAGAGAGGTTGTAAATCATGAAAATTCATTCTCTTAAATCTGAGCTAAGCCTCTCTCTCTCTCTCTCTCTCCGCTGTGTCTGTGCGACTCTTCACACTGTCGAACCAAATGGATCAGACCGGAGCGCCAACAAATGCAAATTCAGGGACAATAGTGTATGTCTGTACAGTTTATATATGCGTCTGTGGTACTGTACTTGTTGGTTTGTGTCGTATACCTCATACAAACTGATATTCTGCTCTGTAGCTTTTCGGGCATCATTCACTCTGTATGGAAATAGTATCTTTCTCTTCTTGTCAGAATAGCTCTGACCTGTTCATGTGCAGTGTATTTTTTTCATCTTGTGGTTACAATACTTCACCGCAGAGGCGAGGAAGGTCAGAGGAAGCTATTGCGTGATACACCTACACACATTATTCTACTAGAAAGATATTCAAACCAGAAAATATGCAGGAAACGGAAGGGCACACTTGTGCAGCGCTACGATAAAAACAAGCAGCAGCTAAATCTGCACAAACTCATGCACAGTGCCCTCTTGTATTAAATAGTATATATAGAAAAACTTTTGCACTTCATATTCATCCCAGACCAACACCAGTTGGGGATAATTTAACTTTATGGCAACTTGAGTTGTATCAAATTCTTGGGCTCATTTTTCTAGAGATGCTCAAGGTCTTTGCATCTATGAAACTGCATGTTATTCATTGTTTGCATCTAAGAGCAGTTTGGAGAAAGCAGTTTAAAAAGTGCCACTGAGGAACTGGGAACATAGATCTGAAGGGGGTCTAACACTTGAGAAACATGCAGCCAATGGTTAGGAAGAACGTCTTACACGGCTGTTGCCTTCTGTTGAGCTTCTGTGGTTGTTGAAGGCAGTTCATGATCTGTTGCATGTTTGAGCACAAGAATATTCAGTTTAATTGGTAACAGAACATCTTGGACTACACCACAGATGATTGACGGAGTGGAGGACGACCAGAGTGGTGGACTGGTTGGGTAGTGGGATGAGCTGTCAGACAGACCAGGTCAGCTCAAACATGCAATGTGGGTTAACTGGGAATATGTTGCAGTAGCTACTGTCTACAACGTCTTCAAATCTCACCGCTTGAGGACTTTTTTTCCCCTGCATCTCACGACTGTGGGGCATGAAACCCAACTCAGGGCCATCATCAAAGTCTTGAATGTGGAGGCGGCTGCTTGTAGCTTTGGCGCTGATCTGTGCCAGTTGTGGTGGCAATCCAAGACGACTGCGAGAGAGCCAATTTCCATAACAGAGGCTCAGTGTATATTCCAAAGAAATGGGCTGCTCTTCGAGAAGACACTTTCCTCTGAGAATTTTGTCTAAGAATGGGGAGATAACAAGGTTTCCTGTCTGTTGTAGAAGAATATAAGGTTCATTAAGCATGACGGAGCAGAACCAGATGTTAGGAGGAGTTCTTTAGTATCAGGTCTAACCTGGGTAGGCAGGGGTCCTTAAAGTCCTTATTAATTCAAATTCATGCCATGGTGCTTTGAACAGACAAGAGCTTCGCTGGAGAATTACCATTTCTAAGACGCTAGAAGCAATAAGCCATGCTCGAGAAGGATCTAGTTCTGGCAATGTTACAGCAGTGGAGGGAGGTGACCCTGGTTATGTCATAAAACGTTGGCTGGTTGTCTGTATCAATACTTCATCAGAGAGAAGTTATTGGAGACAATTTGAACAAATGAAATATAAACTGAAGTCATGGATAATGGATCCCTCCTGTGCTCAGTGGATCAATACGAATCAAACATCTGATGTAAAAATGATCAATCCATTGAGAGTGTGAGTTGATAGCTGTGATCCTGAAGATATTCTCTGAGATTCTTTGGTCAGTGAGATTTTGCTTTCTTTTGATTTTTGCTGGCGAAAACCACCATCTCAAACTTTTGCCAGTCACACCCAGCTCCCAATAATTCAGCAGCAGCTTAAGTGAGAAAGTCTGCATCTTTGCAAAGTTTCAATTCAGCATGTGGTGGTGTTTGAAAAACCAACTCACTGACTTGCCTGATTGACAGGATTTGGCTCATGGTTGAACAGCTGATAGACAGGTCGGTCGGTTTCGTGGTTCCTTTCTGGCTGACTGGTTGAATCACTTAGGCCTCCAGCTGTGGCCACGCCACATTTGATCCTGAGAGAGAGGCAGACTGGTGGGGAATCCTCTGCTGTCTCCTGCTCATGCACAGACATTCAGGTTGAGCACCGCAGCTCCTTGTCAACAAGCTTTCAGGAAAAGACGGACACTGTGAAATGGCCCAGCTACAGTCAAATTTCAAAAATATCAGAGGGAAAGCAATCACCATGTCCCTTAATCCTATTGTATATTAGACGAGGCTCTTTGAGGACAGCATCAGCCTTAATCTAGCTCTTTAGATCTAGCTGTTAAGGTCTACAAGTTCAATACATTTACAGTCCCAACATCTGGCATTTGTGCATCTGTCATCACACACTCAGTCGTCATAACTTAGCGATGTAATTTGGTTAACTGTTCCTAATGCTGGCGGTAATGGTTATGTGTACTTATGTAATGCTCTAGCTTCCAGATTATGCACTGCATTACAACCTCTGCCAATGAATGATATCCTCATTGTTCCCATTTCATAATATTACCATCTGTGACAACCTCTGATGTGCCTCTCACAAACACAGACAGCTGTGATCTGTTGGGCCCACTTTATACGCATGCTTGTAAACTCTGTATCCTTGTATATGTATAAACTTGGCGCATTAAATCTGTACATAAGGACGCGTGTGTAGCCACACATAATAATCCTGTTTAGGAGGGAAAATATATTATTTGTATTATCCAGGGTAAATGATCTTTGGAGTTTCGCATTAAAGGACCATACCAACCTAATTACGAGTCTTTTTGCTAATCATTTCCCAGTTTATGCTGCATAGTTTTACACTTGATTACCTCTCAGGCGCAGTTCCTGGCAGCCATTAGCTTCCATCAATTTCTGCAGAAAAAGAAAATCAGTTGGCTAATGCTTAAAACTTCTGCTTCTGCACAGACATTATCTAATATACTGTTATGTGTGTGTGGCAATGCTGTTTCAAATATTTAGAACTTAAAACTGGCTTTAAGTGTATGTTCAATCAACATACCACTCATGTTGCCATTTTGAGCTACAGTGATGCAATTATAAGACAGACCCTCATGGATCCTATAAGCAGCTATGGATGACATTTATTCACGTATCTGTCACACACAGTGCAGGATTTTTATCTATAATTGGATTAAAATGTAGAGTTTTTACTCACTAAATTAGCTGTGATTTACCATACTGAACATAAAAGAGGATGTGTGAAATGTTCCAAGGCTCCTGTCAAACTAAGGCCCCCTGGATCATTCAGGCGCCCCCCCACCCACGTCCAACAGCATACCTACATACCTGGCATGGATTAAACCATGAACATTTTCCTGATGAAAGGCGTGTGCTCGGGCGCAATTTTCACACCAAAAACCGGTACCAAAAATTGCAGCATGCAGCATTTTATCTGCATGAACAACCTCTGCTGTGCTGATCCACCCACACAGAGCAAGGTGTCAGCTCAGAGCCACAAATTCACCAAAAAAAAAGACCAAAGGACAAAAACACGCAGGTGCGCTCTGATGTGAAATGGCACCGCACCTGCGTTTGCTGCGTCTCAAACATCAGCAATAACAGCACCGCCAAGACAAATGAAATGCTATTATTATCATCCTGAAGAGGAACAACACGTCTAATATTTAAAACAACGCTAACGGTTTCCCGTTTGGTAACAGTGAAGAGAAGACAAGTTGATCTCTCCTCATATGCTGTAATTTGGTCTGTAAATGAATGCACACTGCGAACTGAGATGAGGAAAACGTTTAAGTGTAAGCCACCAAGAGAGAGAGAGAGAGTCACAGACAAGTGAATCTACAAGGAGACACATGCACTTCCTCTTTAAAAAAAAACTGGGACACTGTTCCTGAGGGTGTAAACAACACAAACAAAGCAGAGACAGAGTCACACAGAGAGGAGAAGCAGCTCTGTACTGTACCTGCAGACACACCTCACAGTGCACAGTGGCTCTGCCTCACAATAAGTCTCTCATTATGAGAGCTTGGACTTGAGGGGAGTGTGCACATGTAGAAATGTGTGTGTGTGTGTTTGTGTGTGTGTCACATTTGAGACTTGCTTTTCAGCTTGTTGCGCAGGGCAGACTGTCGGCTTGCCTGACAAGAGATGACTAGCCAATCTAGCAAAAGTCTGGCTGCCTTGACATCAGTTTGGCACCAATTTATGGATCAACAGCAGCAGAGTGGACACACACACACACATACAGACACACACACACTCACTCACTCACATATGCGCTTGAAACCCCGCTAATCTTGTTGTGGGTGGTTGCACTCAAGAGGCTCTCTACTTTTTCCTTTTATTTAAATGAGAAACACATTTTTTTCCCCCTCTTGAATAATTTACAGTGATTTATTCCAAAGGCTCACAGTTTCTGCCTCTTTCCAGACGTTGCTTTGTGTTTATCTGAGCTGACCCCAATTAAACATGAGTTTGATTATAATGGCTGCTATTTTCAGACAGTTTAGGCTCATGTTTGTTTACAGTTTTTCTGTCACGGCTTCAAAACCAAAATCAGGTCTTACCCAACAAATAGTAAAGCAATGCTTCATTTCAACATTTGAGAAGAAATGATTTGAAGATTTTCACATATTTGATCACACATGATCATATCTCAGATGCAAGACAGAATTAGTTGGTTACAGCCTTGATTTTCATAGATAGATAGATAGATAGATAGATAGATAGATAGATAGATAGATAGATAGATAGATAGATAGATAGATAGATAGATAGATAGATAGATAGATAGATGGAAACTTCATACCAGTTGAAAAAAAAAACCTTGGATGTTGCATGCCACAGATTTGTGTGTAGCTTTTCGGTTTTTCTTTGTGTGTGTGTGTGTTGAATGAGCCAGGGGAGCTGTACTGTACTGGTGTGAAAGGGTCTCTCTGCCTTCAGGGAAACTTAAGGGAACACTTAAGTGCCACTTTAGTGCTTCTGGTGGCTCAGCGCCTTATAGGTGTCACTGCTTTTTGTCGTCCTTTCACTTAAAAGCATAAAAGTGACGTACACACACGCATCTTACTGCCCTCGTGGCTTAAAAGAAGATTTGCAGCGTATTATGGTGACTGTATGAATAGTCTAATGTTAATGGCTGTCACTTAAAAACAGAGAGTCAAAAGTTCACCCAGTGAATTGGCTTTTGGGTTTTGGTGTGCACTGTGCAGTCTGCTGTCTATCTGTCTACTTCACCAAGTGTGGATGATACAGAAATGAGTCAACTAAAAAAAAAAAAAAAAAAAAAAAACTACTTACAATGAATTAAGATGTTTTCAACCTTCTGAGTTTATTTTAATTAGGTTCGTTTTAATGTAACAGCAGTGATTCATTTGGTTGGTTTGTGTAAAATTCGAATCATAATCAAACACTGACTTGATGATTCATAACGTTCATTTAGATCTGTCACTGATACTGATACATCCAGTATCATTTGCATTGCCACTGCCAGTGAATTGCAAATGCCTTCATCAGTCGTAGCTGATAACGTCTTAACAGATCAGATCTGATACAAGTCAGTGTTGCAGATCCTGACAACATGTACTTTATTGTCTGCACATCCAAGTATCTGTGAAGACGAAGAATGAAGTCAAGAGATGTTTCTTTGACATTGTGACTTTGAAGCTCAGCTGAGACGTCACCTTGATCTCACTCTCAGAGCTTTATCGTTTTCATAAAAGAATGCTGAGACTTTTTTAAATACCAGATTCTGCCTGTAATTTCATTTTTTTTTTATTTGGCATCTAATTTTAAAATGCTCACATGTAGTCCTTGTGTGCCTGTAACAACAGTGGCGGCACGGTGGCACAGTGGTTAGCACTGTTGCCTCACAGCAAGAAGGTCCTGGGTTCGAATCCCAGGCCGCCCAGGTCCTTTCTGTGTGGAGTTTGCATGTTCTCCCCGTGTCTGCGTGGGTTTCCTCCGGGTGCTCCGGTTTCCCCCACCACAAAAACATGCCAGCTAGGTTGATCCTCCAGTCAGTGCCCCTGACCAAGGAACTGGCTCATAATCTGGAGTTGGTCCCCGGGCGCTGCACTGCGGCTGCCCACTGCTCCTCAGGGATGGGTTAAATGCAGAGAAAGAATTTCACTGTACTAGCTGTATATGTGACCAATAAAGTACCTTTACCTTTACCTTTACCTTTACAACAGGTGATTTTTTTTTTCTCATGTGGCTGTTTTATGAGCACATATGCTTCTGGTCATACTGGTCACCGTTCAAGAGAATAAAAAAAAATGGATGGTGTATGCCGTGGATGCACACAATCTATCCAGCTGTTTACTGGCGACTCTTCATTTGGTCCCTGTCTCGTCTTTCTCCTCAGGGTTTGATAATCAGACAGAAGCCCACATTGTCTGCACACACTGTCGACGTGACTCTTATACATATGAGCGCAGCTTAGCATTGTGAATGCAGCTCAGCTTTCTGGAGGTTGACCTTTTTCCACGGATTAATAGGTTTTATGCTGGCAGCATTAATAAACAATTTCTTCGTTTCCACAGTAGGGTAGTGAGCAGTCACTCTGCATATTAATGTGCGTCCCCTCTCCCCGTATGAGCTTTGTCTCACCTACTTTCAGGCGGTCATGTTTGGCAATCACGACCTGTTTTGTGGGTTTTTTTCTGCCCCAAAGGATGTTTGTCTCAGAGTCATCTTTTTGTGCTTTTGTCCTTAAATGCAAATTCACTGTTATTAAGGAGTTTTGTATTAAACTCCCACTCTCTCCATCTGCCTCTGTCCATTTGCCTTTTTTTTATTATTCTTTTTTTTTTCCAGAAATAAAATTGTAGTACTCCCTGGATTCGCCCCTTCGCCTCAATCCCACTCTTAGTCACTGTCTGCTTGCCTTTTCGTCTCTCCTTTATTTCTCTTCGTGTCTTTTTTTTTTGCTTTGGTGACTGGGGCTCATAATGTGCGACTGAGCCGTTTTGGCCCTCACGCTGTCTGTGGCCAAGGTCAATTACGGCCTTCCCATTCAGAGCATGGCCAATCATGGGCCAGGGAGCCACTGATGTGGAGCGCCAGGCAGGGAGATCAAGCGGGAAGAAAATCAACCGTTTGGTGCCTCAAAAATGATTCGATTTGCCACTGGTGTGAAAGTGTGTGCTGTGTCTGAGTAGCCCTCTGCTTTTCTCCTTCAATGTCACCCATATTTTTCTAAAATATTAGCTCAGTGCAGGGTAGAATTATACAGACAATAATGTAATATTGTCTGTGATTTGAAATGACAAAGCTCAGAGTCATTTTATCAGGCTGTGTGTTCATATCTGATTTTGAATAGGAAATATTCCAAATATTTGATTTTGAAGATGAAAATTGAGCTGATTATAAATTACATAAAAAGGGACATTTTTGTTATGACATTGTATTAGAATACAGCAGAACACTTTGTATGCATATCATGAGTCTGCATGGGCACGATGGGGATGCCCAGTCCCTTAGAGCAGCACTATATTTTGCTGGAGTGCCTTTGGATTGCCATGGAAACCTAAGAGAAAATGTATTTGTCATGTTCTGGTCTCTAGAAAAAAGAAAAAAAGGAGCAAAGACAAACAGATAGAAGAAAGGTTTCTTCATCGAAATCCCAGAATGATGTACTGTATAGTGGACTACATTTCAAACAGTTTTTATATTGATTAAAAATATAATAAATGTAACCTGTGATTTTGATTTTGTCCTCTGTAGGTCAAATTTTTGGCCATTTGGGGGCAGTAGAACAAGGAAAAGCCACTAACATGATGAAAAAGGTGTAAAAATAAATAAATAACTGTAGACACCCAGGAGTCAAGAAGAAGTATCATCATTGTGCAGTCAGAGAGAATGAAAACAGTTTCAGGCTAGAAAGTAAAAACAATGCGCCAAAAGAGGCTAAAAAACTTTGACTCCACTGTACTTTTGGCCTTGTCCTCATTCTTAGCAGCAATCTGTGACACATGTCTGTGAAGAGTTAGTGATCACAAATGAGGGAACATGACTGAAGGGAAGTCTCTCTCTCTTGTTTTGTGTAAAGTCAGGGATAAAAGCCATTCGCTTGTCATTGACATTTGACAAACTTAAAAATGCCTTCAGCAAACAATGTGTCTGAAATCAGCTGCAGCTTCACAGCGCCGATCTTCAAGTGAAACTGATTATGGTGACTGACAGTGTTACATTTTTGTTTCGCCATCAAGCATCATTCCACAAACAAACCACCCCCACTTCCTCTGCCTCCGTAAACAAAGGCAGACTTTTTGTGCGTCCTATGTGAAGGCGTTTGATTAGCCACAATTATGGCCTTGGCGCCAGCTTGTGTGATTACTTTGACTCAGGGCTGTTTTGTAGGTGCCGTATAAGTAATCAGCGCTGGGGCTAAACCTGGACCGGCATCAAAATGATGTGTCTAATTACAGCAGCCAAGCCAACCTGTGGTGCGGCTCACCTGACGAGGAAAAAGTAGAATTAATTACCTAATTGAAGCAACTCAGGGAACCATGAAGGTAAAACTGTTTTACCTTCTAATCGGCTCAGCAACAGATTTTGCTTCAGCGTTCAAAGAGCGTGTAAAAACATTCTTTCAGCGAACAAAGATTATTTGGTTTTACAAATGAAACGCTACAATGAAGACATTTGTTCTGGCTTTTTGGCTAAAGATCACTCCAGCCTGTTCATTTTAAAATATCAACAACAATATACGACTTCTCTTGGAGTTGCACTGTATGTGTCCTGTCTGTTCTGTAACAGCCTGTCCTGGGTGATATGATACAGCTCAGCCTTTCTGACAACTGAAACATGACAAACAGCCGTTTGATGAACTGCTGCTTGTTGCTGATGCACAATAAATCTTAATGATGATAACAAAATTAATAAGGAGGGGGGGGGGGGTCAGGCCTGGCCATCGTCCAGAGAGACTGTTCTTTTTTATTTGCAATGAAACATATACTAGATGTCCTCATGCTCTGGATTTTATCATGTGTGGTTCAGTTTTTATTGCCTCTATTGCCTGCACTGTGTCAATACATTGCTCCGTTCAGCCTCTGTAGTCTGCTACGGAAGCAGCATTTATATTTCTGATCCCAATCCCTACTTTTGCCACTAGAATAGTCTGAAGTTAATTCTCTTGTGTAATGTAATCTCTGCCGGTGAGACAGAGCAAAGAGTCAGAGCGCAGGATTTCCCACACACATTGGACACACACACACACATACAGTATACATTAACTTAATATAAAAACATAGCAACAACAACACAAACCTCACGTAACAAAGCACCAAGCAGATGTCTTGATCCCTGCCCTGATCCTGAAACTTTTACCCTTTCTTGCTGCAATGTGAAGAATCACAGCACTGACTGCATTTTTTTTCTTCTTCTGTGTGTGTCACACCACAGCCGATGTTGTTGTTATGCGTCCTGCATTTGTATCTTCCTCTCACAAATGTCTGGGAGTCCTCAATCAAAGGATAGAGAAGACACTCAACATTCAGCCAGGTGCTTGTCAGGGTTATTATGGATCATTATGGTCATCCCAAGTGTCGCTCTGCCACTTCCTGTTCAGCTCTGTTGAATGCTGTCTGGAGGACAAGCTGACACAATTCAACAAAGGACTTATTATACCACCGTTACAGCATAGTGCATCCTGTGTTTAAAAGCGTATCATTTAGCCCATAATGTTCTGTAAAACTACAGTAGCAGAGATTTACAGACAGAGATATTCAGCATTGTTCCCATGAAGTCAATCTCCAGGGGAATAATTGCCAATTAGGTTAATGTGACATTTAGATGGGCTACTGTCATGGCTCTGCAGATACATCAGTCCTGAAAAACCTTAACAACTGTTAACAATCACTAGGTCAAACTGTCACTTTGGCTCATTTCTAAATACCTGCAAAGTGACTGACTCACATCGACCTCAGCTATACATTGTCTTCAGTGTTATTAGTAAGTCATAGCATGCTGAGATGCTAAACTAAAATGGTGACTGGCACAGATTAGATTACACCTGTTGAACATCAGTATGTTAGCATGTTGGCTTTAGCATTTAGCTCAAAACAGTTTAACTGCATTACTTGTTTTAGTTTAAAAACATGTTTTAGTTTCTACAGCTAATTTCCCCCCTCATCACAATTGTACAAGGGGTGAATATTCATTCAACCCACTGATTGAAATGTTATCGAAGCTCTGCTTAACTTTATGTGACAGTTGGGCCAGTTCATACCTGCCACAAGCTGACACACCAAAGTCTTGGCTTGACACACACACCCCACCTCTTTGTCCGTTTTTGTATTGCCAAGATGGCGACAGCGAAACAGCCCATTCTGAGCTGCAAAACTGCTCCTCAGAGACCCGAGGGTGGAAGCAACAAGCAGCCTCTATCTTTATGTACACACTATGACACAACACAACACAAACTTTTCCCCAGAATTTTATGTGATATAATTTAAATGTATTTCATGTTTGCCCGCCCCGTATCATTAAATTAAGAGGTCCAGTAATGTAAAACTTCCAAAAGACTTTAATCTTTGGTCTTGCGAGATGATCCGTTTTCTTGATTTATTATTTTTTGGCACAACTTTCAGTGTACTTAGGATTTGGAGGATGACACCAGAATTTATTCTGGGGTCCCTAATGAATCTTGTCTCTGACATTGAGAGCCACTGTGGCCGAGGACACATGAGAGGATTTTTTACATGTACTGCCAGTCGCTGTGTGAGCCAGCTCGGTGTGAATTGCTTACAAAAGATGTGTTGAAACCCTCCATTGTGATGAGTGTGCTTTGATTAATACACCCCGATGAATGCCTTTATTTTTAGCCTGGCAGGGCGGACAATGTGGAAACGCGTTTTATTACCCTTCTGGTTAGAGATGAATGGGCAACAGCAGAGAGAGATGTGGTGCCTCGCTGTTCATTCGTCACTGCCAGATTGAGGTGTAAAGGATGGAAGAGTCACTTGATTACTTCGATCATTATTCGTACAAAGTTCAGAAGGCAGTCATAGACAAATTGCTAATAGAAGATGTAGTATTTGGTGAAGAATGATCCCCTTTGGGTTTTGCCAATTAGAAAAGAAATTTGAAGAGCAAGGCAGTGCCTGGCTAGACATCTGGGGGGGTGGAGGGGGCAAAGTGCTGATTTTTACAGTGCTGAAGTGGCGGGGTCAGAGCCTAACAATATATACTTTCTGCTGGGAACACGAGCTAATTGACTAAACGAGCGCTCTCACATCTGATGTCAAGGTGAAGGCCAAGGAGAGACGGCGAGTTGCATTTCATCAGAGCAGGTCATTAGGCCTGGGTTGAATCAGACATGATTATAGTGAAATAGACTCTGCAGCGCTCATCCTTTTCACGGCAGGTGGAGGTATGAAGTTCAATTTACCTGGCGAGGCACTTTCTGAGCCTGGAGTAAGATTATTCTATACATTGAGAGTGAAATATAGGTGGTGTGTGTGCTGGTGACCTTCACACAAGTTCAAATGTAATTTATGAATCTGACATCTGTTTCATTCGTACATAATATGAACCATAAATTATTAATTTGACTCAAGTCTTTTTTTTGTTTAAACAAAAAGTGGTGCTTGTTTGTGTCTTTGCAGGAACTCTTTACAGCAGAGTGCAAGTTTAAAGAGTCGGTGTTCGAGAACTACTATGTGATCTACTCGTCCATGTTGTACAGACAACAGGAGTCGGGGAGAGCTTGGTTCCTAGGGCTCAATAAAGAGGGTCAAGCCATGAAGGGGAACCGAGTGAAAAAAACAAAACCAGCTGCTCACTTCCTGCCCAAGCCATTAGAAGGTACGTAATTAAAAAATGTAAAGTGAGATTAATGAGCAACAGCTCATTTTTGTTTTTTCATTTTCAATAAGTGAAATAAGATCTTGATTTATCATTGCTTATTTTATTAATTAAAGCTGATGTGTAGAAATGCATGGTTGCCCATAAAGTTGGAATAATTTTATTTTTTGACACATTTCTCTTATAAATTGTGGTTTAATTTAAGAGATTGATCAATACAGTTTTGAGAAGATATACACTTTATCTATCAAGAATAAATCAGATTGTCACAATCATTTTATGAGAAGAGGAAAAAAACAACATTTTAATCTAATTTTATGGTCAACAAATCCAATGAAAAGACAAAAAAAAAAATCTTAGTATTATGCTAATAAATGTCTGTAGTCTGGTCCTGATTCAGTTTATTCAGACATAAATAATCAAGTGTTGCACTGAGTGGCTTGTTCCTTTATTATAATGAATCCACTGTCCTGCTCTCATAAATACTCACTAGTGTCCCCAGCATGTGTTAATATGTAGTTAATAGTTTAAAAACAAACGTTTGAGTTGCTCCTGTATTAGTAACATTTGCTAAAAGCTACACGGCCCAGATGCTGTGATCTGTTTTTAAAGATCTTCAGCAGGTGTTGGGGTTGAAGGCCAAAAACAGCCTGGGGAAGTTGTTTCTTGTCTTTTAATTGAAGTTTGCAGGAAGAAAATATTAATATCTTCATCTTTAATACAGATCTTTTTTTATGTGAAAAGGTTTGAAACGCTGTCTACCTCTGTAATCCGTGCACCCACATCGGTACTGGGGTGGCAACAAAACATGATTTATCAAACCTGATCAAAACCAAACAGCCTGTGTTTTAGATGAGACCAGATGACTTTAAGAAGATGTAAAGTCTTCATCCATAGTCTCTTGTGATTTCGCCTCAGACTCAAGAGACCCAATCATCAGCTCTTCTCCACTGTCTCCTCCGTCAGGTTGAGGTTGCGGCATAACCACATGACTCTGATAATTACCATCCAAATTGATGTAATCATATAGTAGCACCTTATTATTGTATAATATCATTATGATGTCTATGTATGGTATTCTATACATTCATGCGTACGTACATTACCACTATTACTGCATGATTACTACTATTCTACTATTCACAGTTAGAATTATATTATATTATATAATATTACTGTGATCATTATCACTGTTGCTATTATTATTAAAATTATCAGTATTATTATCAAATCTACACAGACAGACTTAGCCACTTATTTATGATGTTTTACGTCACTTCCTGTTTGTCACCAGTAAACAGAAAAATGTGGAGGGATCATTTAGTCAGTAACCTCTATGGTATACTAAGTAAATAGAAAAATAATGAGCATACTGTAGCATGGCTACATAGTTGGTAATGGCGCAACTACTGCTTGTGAAATCTTCATCTTTGGACACAGTTCCTAGTGTTTTTATGTGCTGGTTCTCTGTTTTGCTGTTGTAAGCAAACAGTGTAGGATGCAGGCGCCGCTCACTAAGTGCACAATGAAATGTTGATAGTCCAACAGATGCCACCATCACTCTCATCAGCCACCTTCATGATTGCCTCCCAACATTTAAACATGGAATCAAGTTGAAGTGTCCTGTCAAGACACTTAATGAGACAATTCTTTTTTTTTTTTCTTTTTTTTACTGTTCTTGGATTCAGAATCAGCCCTGATGGAGACGTAGCATGAATCCTACAAAAGATGAATCAGTTGTTTTTTGTGTAAAATGCAGTATGTCTTCAGTGCTGGTTTGAAAGAGGAAAACAGCAGCTCTATGCAGCTTGAATAGGTTTGGACAGGTAAAGTGCAGGAAAGAGGTTCTTGCTAACACTGTTTTCTCCTCTCTCTCTCCCTCTCTCACACTCTCTTTCCTCATCACCTGTACCCTCCAGTTGCCATGTACAGAGAGCCATCGTTGCATGATGTTGGAGAGACATTGGCCAAGGCGGCCGTACCTCCCAGTAAAAGCACAAGCGAGCCGGCGGTGATGAATGGAGGTAAACCTGTCAGCAAGCCCGACAAGCCCGCCACATAGCCACACCTGACCAGTGCCCAGTGCCCAGTGTGTGTGTGTGTGTGTGTGTGTGTGTGTGTGGAGGTGGTGGTGGTGGTGGGGGGTTTGGGTAGTTGGGGTGGAATCGTGGAGCGTGACGGAGGCAGGGCTTTTTCCCCCCCCTCGACTTGACTCCAAGACCCTCTGTTCTTCTGTGGATCAGATCCAGGCAAACCTTCCTTCCCTTCTTCTCTCGCTCCTCCTCCTCCTCGTTCACCCGCTTCGTCCTCCTTTTCTCCAGCTGTCTCAGCGCGGGGCGGACGGATTGTGAGGCGGCTGAGTTTCTCCAGCACGGGAGGGAAGAGGACCTCTGATCATGGAATGCCTTTAGACTCCTCTGAAACTGTGAGAGTTCATGTGAATAACGCGTGTTTCAAAGCCACGCTCGTGGTTCTTTGCTTGCTGACGGTTCATCCGAGAAACCCTCCCCTTCTCTATAATGCCCTGTTGGAGCAGAGTGTGTGTACCTTCAGATCTATTTTCTATACCACAGTTCACCAGCTATGTTCTGGGATAGAGACTGTATAGATAGAGTAAATATTTGGACTGTCGTCCTCTATTTTTTACGAGTATGTTCCCCTCCCTCTCTTTCTATCTCTAGTCACACACTTTTCTCTTTGTCAAGTAATCTAGAAAAGATAAAAACATTTTGCAAGGGAGTTGTGTGATTTTCTAAGAAACACATTCACGCAGACATGACATAAAACCAAACACATATACACCAAATAAAGGAAAACAAAACACAACCCAAATTTTCGTCTTGCCTACACGCACGCACACACAGAAGTTTATGGGGAAAATCAGAGATGTTGCTTTTTTTTTTTTTACAGCTGATATAATAAAAAAAAACACACTGGAGGCTGGCAGATAGCTCCTGCAATCATAGTTGATGAAGTGCTAATTACCGCCACTGCAATCAATGCGAGGAGCTCCCTACACACATACAAACACACAGACACACACACATTTATAAACAGATGTCCGTGTGGGTGGGAGAGCGCTGGAAGGAATGGTGTATACATATCACTATCTAAGTCCCACCAGCGGTTCAGTCCGCCTTCTCTGGTAAATAGAAAACCTGAAGTCTATTTTTCTTTAATCTTATTTCAGAGCGTGGGCTCTAGGAATATCTCTAGGCCTTGTAGGCCTCTGTCCCTCACTCGCTGACTTCTTTGGACTATAAGGCAAGGCTTGTGGCTTTGACCCAGATGGTCTATAACTGCAGCACTGGCAGCCATCTTAACGGCAGCGTCTACTTAAAAGCCAGAAAACAACATGGCTGAAAACCAGTAGGCGACATTTATATATTGGCTGCATCCCTATTTGGTTCAGCAAACTAAAGCATGGTCAAGGTTAATATTGTGTTCTCTCTTCTTGCAGCAGTTATACAAGAGATGGCTTATATTGTAACATTTTCACTGTATAAAACTTAGGGAAAATGGCTATTAAAAATCATAACTTTTTAAATGACTAGATATTATTATAATTATTATTATGAGAGGATTTGTCTCCTAGCTCAGCATGCAGAGTCCAGTACTGATCATCTTGGCCTGTCACGTGCCTGTTTGGACCTTGATTCCCGGCATGCAAAAACAGGTTCCCAGTCCCCACTGGGCCAAAGGTGCCTCACCCACCCGATACATCCACGTAGAGGACACGTAGCATTATCCATGGAGAAATAACACTCAGATGTATTCATTCTGAAATGACCAAAGTCTTTTTTTTCATCCCAAGAAAGAACTGAACTCTTTACCTGTTATAAAAAACAAAAAAGAAAAAAAAGAAAAAAAACAAACGAAAACTAATCTGATTCTCTCTGATTCAATTCATTCAAGCTTTCACTGTGATAGCATTTGTTCTGTCCGACAGAATCAACTCTGCTCAGACCCACAAAGGTCTCGACTGATGTCATTTTGGAGAAGTATGTATACCTTGAATTAATCACGTGCATGTTTTTTCTACGAGGAGCAAGGTATGGGTACGGTTCTTCACTCTGTTCAAGCTGAAGAGCACTGACGCTCGGTGTGGGAGTTTGAATGGGCATGTTTGTAGGCTATGGCACACTCACACCTTATCCGAAGGTAGTCCACTGCACTTTCTGTTCTGCATCTTCATCACGACTGTTAGCAGTTTATCAAAGCTCTATCTGATCGATCAATCAATTTCTAATGTTTTAACGTCTTGCTTTTGACGATTTCTTTCCTAATAGTTTTTGTTAGATAAGGTTTAGAATATTAAGTAGATTTGTTGCTGTTGTATGCTGCTAAAACCTGCAACTATATTTAAGAAGTTGATTTGGTAAATATAATTTGTTTTGGAGTTTATTGGGATTACACATGACCATTTCTTCTGACAGCACATCAAAGCACATTAGTTAGACTTAAATATTTGTCTGTACAAAGCTGTTAATGTTATAACAACAATGGCGTACCATCGACGCGCATGCACACAAACAACACACACACACACACACACGAACAAACACACACACACAACAGGAGCTGGGAACCATTGTAGCTGTCTTTGAGGATGGTGTTGTGTCCTCGTTGCAGCCAATCATCCTCCACTCATTACAAACTCTACATGCTGGGCTGGCTGCTGCTCCGGCCCTGCAGTCCAGTTAACTGGCTCCTCCGAGGCTGGCTTTATTTTTGTAAATGACCAGTGTGTAAATGTACATCTCTGTTTGGATCTCTGTAACACCTCCTTTTAGTTCTTTTATTCCTTTCACGTCTTCATTTTCTCTCGTATACGGGTCGTGTGTGATATCGTTCTTTCTAATCCTCTGATCACTTTTTGCTTTTGCCCCCCACCCACTCTATCTCTTTCTCTCTCTCTATCTCCCTCTCTCTCTCTCTTCAAATGTGTTAAAAAATATTCTAGCAAACTTAGTTTCTTTATGGCTTCAGTTTTCAACCTCTTCTTTTGTACGTTGTCCCATCTGTTGCATGGGGAGAGGATGGCATTGATGAACTGCATGTAGTAGGCTATGTCTATCAAGAACTGTTGGTATGTACCGCTAATTTTACATACATATATGCAACGAGTTTGTCTACACTATACAGTTTGTGTTTGTTGTATACACATATACAACATATTGAATAAAATATTTATATAAAGGTGTACTGTAATGTCAGTAACATACTTAATGCAATATTGTGTGCAGTATATTATTGCACCTGTCATTTTTTTTGATGGGACAAAGAAAAACAGAGGGGTTGGCTAGTTTAAGCATGAAAAAGGCCAAAGTAGAATTTACATTAAATTTTCTTTGTGACTTCTTAGCGGTCCTCTTTTCAAGTGGTGACTGAGCTCTTGTGTCAATGCAGCTCTCATCCGCTGTTGCCACCTTTTCAAAGTGACATGGACACCCAGCATGCCACAACTAAACTATGTATGCCCTTCTCTTTGTTTCCTCCACTTAGAATGTAACCTTGTCACTAGTATGAGTTGAGTGAGAAATGTCCATTACGTACCTTCAGTACAAGCGTGGGTTTCATGGCAGATCGTTTTGGTTTGATTTCCCAGTGGAGAAGAATAGGCACTATTAAAAATGATTTATTTTCAAAAATATATATATACCATTGCAAGTATGCCCATTGGAGTTATGTCATGTTATAACAAATTTGTAACCATGTATGATTAAGGTCTTCGCATTGTTTTCCATGCAAAATGTTGTGTCATGCGGCACATTTAATGTTTTATTATTAAAAAGAAATAAAAACCTCAAACAGTAACCTCTGCCTTGAGCTTTTGAGTTGATCTTTCAGCCCAGTCTGGGAGCAACACACTTCAAAAACAGACCTACATTATCCCCCGCAGTATCACACATACTCCAAAAATGTCATCTCACTAAAAGAACATATTCGTCTTTGTCCAATGTTTCGATTTGTCATGTACCTGCAGCAGCCGCCTGGAATATGTAAGCGTTCCTACATTATAAAAAAAAAAAAAAAATCATACATAAAGCTGGTTTTGGAAACTTAAAATGTTTACATTATAATAATATGTCTTAAACAGAAAAATATGGTTGTTTCTTTTCACCTACAAAATCCAGTTTTAATAAGGATCATTTGTAACCAGTACATTAAAAGAATGAATGCTGTTAGTGATACGCAGAGTTACATCCATGTTTATGCATGTCTTCTCCCTCCTCCTGTGGTTTTCCAGGCCGTGATGTTTTACCGGCCTGGTCGTTGACGGCCAGCGGTGCTCCTGGTCGCTCCGGGCAGCCAGGCCTCTTGTCTCTAACCCCAGTGTCCTGTTCTCCTCAGTACTCAGCTCCCACCCAGATTTCACAAGCGTTCCCTGTCCAGCCGTCCCAGCACTCACAGTTGCCGCAATTGCACAACCCATTCCCTGTGAGGAGATGTGAGAAGAAAAGCTGTGAATTAAAAGAGCTGTGCCATCATGCCTGACCTTTAACAAGGTTCCTCTTTTCACACCCTGCTTCCCTGGGTGCAGCTCTCTGCTGGGGGATTGAGGCGGCTGCACCGCTCAGGACAGTTTGCGGCTCTGCAGCTTTCGCCCACACAGTCGAGGAGAAAACTGCTTTAATTAAGAGTGAAAAACCTTCATGCTTTTCATATTCTCCACAGTTGGACAAAGCTCAGAGTGAGAAGTGTGACCTTCCCTCCTGCCTGTGTGCCTTCCTTCCTGAATTGCTTCTTTCCTGCCCAGCTGCATTCCTTCCTATACCTGCATTCCTCCTCCTTCCTTCCTTCCCTCCTTCCTTCCTCCATTCCTTCCTTTTGTCCTTCTTGCTTATCTTTCTTCCTGTCTGCGTGCCTTCCTTCCCTTTCTCCTGCCTATATCCATCTTCCTTCCGTCGTTCCTTCCTGCCTATCTGCCTTCCTTCCTGCTTACCTTCCTTCCTTCATCCCTGCCTATCTGCCTTCCTTTCTTCCTGCATTCCTTCCTTTCATCCTTCTTGTTCGTCTTTCTTCCTACCTGCCTGCCTTCATTCCCTCCTTTCTTTCTTCCTTCCTGCCTTTCCTTCTGCCAAGCCTTCCTGCCTACAGTATCAGCATTCCTTCCTTCCTTCCTTCCTTCTCTCCTTCCTTCTCAGTGACAAAGGGACAAATATCACTGTGTTCTCATGTTGGAAAAATATTTTTGTTGAACTAATAGTGAACGTGGTTTTGAGCACAATGGGATGAGCTGATTTACTATATTCCTGAATAATGATATATTTATTTCCATATGACAGCATTTGCAGTAGTACAACATCCTACTCATGGTACCTGTCTGTTATAACCTCAGGACCTCAAGCTTTATGATGGTGGTTCCCTGAGCTGTCAGAGGTGCTGGGGGTTAGGAGGAGGACTCCTGCTGGCCTCCTGCCACACAACTGAACAGACATAGCAGCCTCAAAACATCTCTGTGGGAGATGAGGGCGGAGTGATGGATAAAGACGAGGATCAAACGGTGAAAGTGAGGTGGGAAAAAAGGCGACAGAAATGGGTAAGTAGGTGAAAAAATATCACGGAAGAGTGAAATAGGAAAGGAGAATGAGGATGAGTCGACTCATGATTACGCTGTTGATCCTTTGAATCCAGAGCTGAGACGAGACAGACCTTCCTCTCTTTACACAATAAGGCTGGCCTTAGTCCATATTCTCTCTTATTGTGGATAAATCCCAGGAGAAGACCAAAACCAACAGTGTTCCGCGCTGTCTCTCAGTATTTCTCCACTTCTCTATCCTGTCTGGTGTGTTTCGTCACAAGCTCCATTGGTTCCTATTGAACACATAATCTTTGTGAGATGGGTTGGGGATTATTTTCAATCATAAATATGTTGTCCTTTAGAGAGCATTTACTGCACTATAATAGTTCTGTGTTAATCATAGTGAACTACTGTAACAGGTCACCAGCTGCAAGATTTTTATTTTTTTAGACAGCAACAGGGGAAACAGCCCTATAATCACAACTGACTTCATTATAGTCCATTATAGTCCAACAACTAGCTAAAGAAGACTACTGTAGGTCAAAGCAGAGTATGTGGTTGGACCAGACATCGTCAAATCCTGGTATTATTACTCCAACGCTGTTTGACAAAATCACCAAACTCATAAATCAAAGACAAAGACTGAGCTGTGATTTCAGCTGTTTTAATTTGAAAATGGTCACTTAGAGATAAAGTTAGGAGAGACAGATCTTTTTGGCTGAGCAGACTCAGCCGTATAATCACAAATGTCCCTGACTGACTGACTGAGTGATGATATTTCCACAACGGGCCAGCAAAGCACCCAGAGGAGTACGTTCAGTACACTGAGCTACTTTCATTACGAGTATCATTATTACTAAAGGAATAAAGTCTGGTATAATCTGGAGTTGGAAGTAAAATAAGGTCAAACTAATGTGGACCCTAGATGGAGGCTGTACTCTGTGAGTCAAAACAAGAAATGTATTCTGTCTCATGGCCGCCCAGTAGTTCAAGATCCGGTGGAGCTTGTGGGTTTAGCCCTTGTCCCAGCGGCCTGGGTTTAAGTCCAGCCTGTAGCCTTTCTGCATTTTGAGAATCAGAGCTCGGTTTCATTGGGAATGAAGTCAAACCAACATTGTGTTTTGTAATTGCATTCCTGAACCTTTTTAGGCGAGTGTAATAGTTGTGATGGAAAAGGAAAACTGAAACCATGAGAGCGATTTCTAGGGATTGGTGAACATAACCCTGATAAACACAATGTTGCACGGTGACAAAATGTAATTTATTTGTTTTTGCACTTTCACCTGTGTTGCAGACGGCTGTATAAACCCCCTTTTTTTGTCTCATCTGAAATAGCTGCTGAAATGATTATATTCAGTGCATAAAATTAACCAGCAAGCATTCCTAACGCACTGAATTTTCCACATCAGTTGTAAGTGTAATGAGAATCTACAGATTTGAAGGGGCCATGAAATTTCTGGATGCAGAGTTATTTATTGGCAAACTTACTAAACAAATTTTTGCATCATTAGCACGGAAAAAAATAGATTGTATCATAGCTACCTAGAGAAGAGAGGATGTGTCTTTGATGTGCATATTCAACATCTTCTTTCAGTAATTGTCTTTTCATGTAAAACATTGTTCTGCATATGGTAATTTGCATACTGTACACACACTCCAGTTAGTAATATGGTAATCAAGAACATTTAACAGACATTGCCATACATTTGCTTTGCTTTCTCCCAGTGTTACGCAGTTTTTAAGCAACGTTCGTCTGCATCTGGAGCCACTGATGCGCACTTGAATGACATTAAGGTTGACATTTGGAGTCATGAAGTCATGATGAGAAACACTTTTGAACAGCTGTCCAGATTTTGACAGGCCCCGGAGCAAAAATAATTATAAACATGTACTGATATTTCCATTATCAGTGGGGAGAAGACAGCTCCTGTGGATAAACAGCTATATAGAGGAGAGACAGGAAGTGTGTAGTTTGTCTCAATCTGTTTTCTGACGCACAATGCAGACGTCACATTAGTGGGTTTGGTACAAGATTGGCTCTGTGTGTGTGTGTTTGAGACATTGAGTTTACAGAAACGCCGGAACCCTAGACCGAAAACAGACATTCACCAAATTATACAAAGTCTAACTGGGGTTGAATGGGGATTTGTTTAACTGACATCGGTGTCATGCAAGTGTGAATATCTGCTACTGTACAACATACTGGCTATAAAGACATGGTGTTGTATGGCATCGAAACTGTCAGGTTTTCAACAAAGGTGGAAGAAGTAGGAGTCATTAATTATGTAAAAGTTTTAAAACACTATACTGTAGGCTGCCAAACGTCTCAGCTTCATATTTGAGTTACATAAAAGAGAAATTGGCAATAAAATGTAAAATGTCTTGTGTTGGTGTTTTATCATATTAGATCATAATACTGATACATAAACATCTAATTGATATCTAAAAAGGGTGATTTCTAAGTTTTCCCTTCTGCTGAATGTGGGTTTTTGCTGGAAATGAAGTGGTGCTGACTGTCGCTTGGCAAGAGCTTCAGCCATTGTGGCCTTTACAAGACCAGAAGTTATAACATGTCTCCTGGAATAGAAAGTGACGAGATCTTGATTAGTGGAATAAGTGATGGGATGGCGACAAGAGTTTTCCACCACTGGGGGCAGCTCTCGTGAAATAAAGGACTGAAGTTTGATGCTGAACTTTCAACATTTCCTCTACACTGGTAAGTAAGTCCAGGAACACAGTGGGTGCATCGTGTGAGTGTGGTGGCTGCAGGACATGTTTGTGAAAATAACTAATGAGAAATTAAACTAAAATGAAAAGAAATCCAACATCTCAGTAACCTGCAAACTCAGGTACTGTATACTTCTAAGGTTGAGTAGGAAGGAAGTAGCAGCTACGTTGCAGAGATGGAGCAGTGTGAACATGTGTACTTCTTCGCAGCAGTTCAGAGACGTTCCCAGAATAAAAAACAGCTAAAGCTAACATTAGCAATATAGCAAAATCAAAGTTTACAAAACGCTCCTTTAAGGTTGTAGTTGGTTGGTGTTGGGATCATTTTAGCTGCTTCATAACACTGCTGGGTAGTTTGATAGCCCTTCATTAATTCTAGCCCCTAAACACATTTTCAAGGATCTGTTTGGATAGCACTTCAGATTTTGGCAGGTTTTCCTCAGGTCCATTTTGGATTGGATCCAACATTTCGGATCCTGAAGGTGTGTGTGTGTGTGTGTGTGTGTGTGTGTGTGTGTGTGTGTGTGTGTGTGTGTGTGTGTGTGTGTGTGTGTGTGTGTGTGTGTGTGTGTGTGTGTGTGTGTGTGTGTGTGTGTGTGTTTGTTGCCGCCTACACTACCTGTGCAGATGAGGCCGTCATGTTTGTCACACTCTCGGTCGTCACACTCGCAGTACTCTCCGGACACCCACCAGTCTTGGGGAGAACAAATACACTGGCCACAGTGACAGGAACCTGCAGCAGAGACACACGCACACACACTCACAGGGCTGTTAATTAACATCACATTTTTCACCTAAGCTGAATAATATTCTGACAGTGCATATTTTGTATTTCAGTTTTACACCATCGCCTCGCCGCTTGTGTTTTTTCAACAAATGCTGTTTGTGTTATTTCCTGTATGTTCTTTCTCTTACACAGAAGATTAATAGTGTTGGGCAGAGTGGATATGAGACCTTCCCCGGGGAAACAGCCACTAATATTTGTTTGTCACCAGGAAACCAATCCACCCACACTTAAAACTTCCTCTTCGCCATCAGTGTCTGTTCCTCTCTCTTTCAAGGGCAGCAGCAGGATAATAAGGTATTAAGGATTGGTGGAGGGAAACAAACCAACTGCTGTTTCCTTCATGTTTTTTTTTTTTTAATCCAGAGCTTACACCCTGAGGTCCAGCAACTATGTTTTCAATCTCTTCAATTTCTATCAACATATAGCAGGTTGCGGGAACCCTCGATGAGAGGTGGAGGCAGAGAGCAAGAGACAGACTGAGGAGTGGAGCAGGAGGGCAAGTAAAACAGATAGTAAGTGGAGCAAGGAGAATGGACATGCTCATTTTCATTTTCACACACTGCTCAGCTCTGCAGAGGATCCACGGCTGCGCAATACAAAATATTCTGGCGCATGATAAATGCAATATAGTGAAACAGTATAATAGTGACAGAATGGAGAACTTCTCTAACTGCATGGGGCTGCAACAATCATGAAATATTGTAAGTTTTCTTTTTATTTCATTGATCAACTGTGTCATCTATAAAATGTTGGAAGATGACAACTTAATATTGTTAGTATTGTTGGGACAACAAAACCACACCAAAGGACTTAGAGTTAACAGGGTAACAACTAATACTACTACTACTACTACTACTACTACTACTACTAATAATAATAATAATAATAATAATAATAATAATAATAATAATAATAATAATAATAACTAATATAACTACACACTAATAAGCATTAGGCAAATACTTAATTCATAATCTATAAAGCATCTATAATGTTTTCAATTATTGTGTTTTCATACTTAAAGGTCCAGTGTGTAAAATGGGGGGAAACCGTGATATCTAGCGTTCAGATTCTAGATCGCCTTCTTCGTTGGTTTATTGATGAGCGTGAAACTCGCGAAACTGGCTGGATTTTCCGCCAAGCTGCCATACAAACATGGCTGCGGTGCAAGATGTCAGCACTTTCTAAAGTAAGACCCTTGCTATACGAAAACCAAACAAATTTTATTTTATAGCGATTATACACCTATACAAATATATTCATGGGTAGTATATTCAGATTTTGCCAATAAACCTTGCCAATTATTACACACTGGATCTTTAATAGATGAACATTTACAAATCAAGCATGATATCAATAATTTTGGAGGTGTCTGTGGTTCATGAGATTACTTATACTGTAGGTGTGCAAATGATTAACAAACTATTAAACATTTCTGCTGCACTTGTATGTACAACGATGTAGACATGCACTAATGGTTAGTCAGAGTAACATTCTTGAAGATGTTTTATTGTTGATGATCTTATTAATAAATTTACATTTATATCTGTGTTTATTGTTATACATTATAGTTTGTACAGTTGCTATTATAAAGTGTTGCAGTTCACAGTTATAACAAACAGATAAAAGAAGCATATCATTTCAGAGGCTGAAACCAGTTCACATTTGGCCTTTCTGTATGATACATGACATGAACAATGATTAGTCCGCTGTCAGTCAACTAATGTGTTCTTTAATGATAGTACCAGCCCTCCTGAGGCCTACCCCTGTCTATGTAGTGGATTACTGGAATATCACACATGATTCGTTCTGATGAAATACAGGGCTAGCTGTGGAAATTGTGTTCTGAATATTTTGTTCATGTATAATACATCAGTGTTTTGTTAAAATGTGTCTGGGTGAAAGACGACAACACAGAGGAAGATTGTTATTTAAATCTTAAAGAAAAACAGGCTCTAACCTGCAACAGAGCAAAACAGTTGGGTTCAGAGTGTAAATTTGATTTTAATCTGGTAAGATCTGTTTGAAAGCAGATCAGTCTAATTGCCTGCTACTGTGAACTATGGTGGCAGGAAATTGTAGAAACTATAAGAGTATATCAGAGACAGTGAGAGGAAGATAAGGTCCAAAACTCGAGCTTGTAAGTAAGTTTGTGAATATGAGATTAGTCTCAAATGCATCATCCATTTGATAATGATAAAAGTAACATGTTTTTTCTTAGTTGTCTCAAGTAGTGTTTTAGTTTTTGCACAGAGGTGAAGTAGTTTTGAGCAATAATCTGAAATCTGAGAGTCAGAGGTAGTGATGCAAAACTCAATAGGATGGTGATAGAGATTATTTAAACCAAGAGGGGAAGGTTTCCAGAAAATATGTGAGCTCTGTCATCTTCAGGGGGAAGACATCTTGTGAGGATGCTTCCGATAAAGGACATCATCACTATAGTTACTGCCTCATGATTGTCTGCCTCCACCTTTCAGCCTTGATTTAGGTTTCATCTCTGCTTCTCCAGAATCATATAAAATATCAACCATTTGTATGAAACATTGTCATAATTGCTGTGGGAAGGCTAGGATAATGGCAAGTTATTATGAGGTCACTATACTTTCATACTTTATCCAAGACAGTTGGACAGATGATTTTCAACCTCATATTATTATTATTATTATTATTATTTTATTTTTATTTTTTATTTTTTTTACATATTGTCCCATTTCCCAGTAAAGAAGAGTTGTGTTGGGACTGTGTTGAGTTAAATTCTGGATAACTGCATCACATATTCCCATTTGTGTTCTTTGAAATGACAAGCATGTACATTATGTACTGTATATGTACCTACTGTATACCTACATACTAACTTTTATGAAAATATTTCTACAGCAGCATTTGATAAAAAGAAATATTTGTTATAAAAAGGAGTTCACCTTTTCCACTGCACATGACTCCATCTGACGTCTCACAAAGCTCCTTGCTCTGGGCATCGTTCAGGTCACAAGTCCTGGGGAACTGGCACAACTTCCCGAACCAGCCCTCCTCGCAGATGCAGCGTCCACATGAACAGTAACCGTGACCTGGCGGTGGAGGGCAGAAGGGCCTTCATTTAAAGGAGACAGAATATGGAGCAGGCCCATGAGAAAGTAGCACGAATAGGAAGAAAATAAATAAATAAATAAATAGATAAAGCATTCACAGATACAGTGAAAAGTCAAGGGGAGATGCAGATGGAGAGTGAAAAAAAGATAGCAATAAAACATAAACATAGAGAGCTGACAGTGCAGACATTGAACCTTGACACTAATAGGCAGTACAAGGAGACAGAGTTGCAGGGAGACGAGAGAGACACAGCAGGCTTATTGTACATGGGACATGAAAGGAACTGTCATCACTGGTCTTGTCCTGTCCTTAATAAATCTCCAGCACTTCAGAGAGAGAGAGAGATGAAAAACAAAGAAAGGCAACGGCGTACAAAAACAAACACACTCACACGCACACACGGGAGAAACCAGGGACGTTTAATTGGCTGAAAGAGGTAGTTTGGTACTGGGGTGCCTTAATGGCTGACAGCATCAATGTGATTTTTAACAAGCACTATCACACTTGTGCCCTCCTTCATCTACAACAGGACCCTCGTAGCGTTCACCACATGCTCACTTCAGTATAAATCACATCATGTAGAGGCAGCGGCATCATTGATTGATTCCTTTATGTTCACATCTGGTAACAGATGCCAGGTTGAAGGGGTTGTAATGAGCAGAGCATTTTTCCATCATTCTCATCATTGTTAATCCATACTGTGCGGCTGGAAGTTGTTTTGATGTAGGGGAGTATTGATTCAATCAAACAGCCATTCAATTCAATTTTGATTCTTTTAGCTGAGATTGAAAAAAGAGAGAGAGAGAAACAATCTCTGATAAAAGCTCATAATTAACATAGAGTTAAACCTGCAGTCACCCCCCACCCCATACCCTCTTCCCCTGCTTTCTGCCTTTATGCTAAGCTAATTAAGAAAACATGCAAATGGACAGATTTCATCAATTTGGCAACGCTTGTGCTGCAAATACTCACAACCGAATACACAAATGCTCTTAAGATACTCACAATGCAGGCAAACACACAAAAGAGCTGCAAGAAACATGACTGTGAAGGTGTTTCCAAAAAGTGAAGGACCTGGTTTTGTCATGTGTGAAGTTTGACAACATGAATGTGCATACATTATATGTATTTAGTTAGATGAACTATAACACACAAATGTGTCAAAGCCTGGTCCATCATGTCCATAACATCCATTGTCATCTAATCCATGCAACACCTTTGTGATTTTGGTTGTGTTGTATTTGCAGCATGTGTTATCAAATGCAGGAAGAAATTATTATTTTTTTTGTGTATAATGAGCTCCTTGGTTGCTTCATATGGAGCATATAGATATTGCATGGATTTTTATCAATCAGAGGCTGTGGATGGTGTATGGAGTGGAGTGTGAATGTGGTGGTGGTGGTGGGAGGTTATAAATGAACGTTCGCCTCTGTCTTTACTGGAGGGGAATAGCGGCTACGACAGGCCATGCCTGGCTGCCTCAATCAGCTAGCCTGGGAGAACGGTTAATTGCTTTGGAGGAAAGGCAACCTGGCCCTCATTCAATTAGTCTGCACCTGCCTTCTACAGACACAGGCACATGTTGTGTTATAGCATTAAGACATGGGCTGTGTAGGGGACGTGGTGAAGCAAGTATTTAACCCAACAAAGATCTCAACCGTATGAGGAAAATGTGAGTTCAGAGTTCACCGCCACAGAGAGAGAAGGGATGTGAGGGGGGAGAGAAGACAGACTTTAAGGATTCAAGGATCTGACTAGTTCTGACTGAACAGTTTGGCTGTTTAACTGATACTAAACCTGGAAACGGATGATGTTGATGAAGAGTTCCTGAACACAACATTACTTCTTACGTATTTATGGACTGTTCACTTTGGGGAGGGAGAGTAGAGTCAACCTGGACCTAGGTCCTGTGGAGGCGGCTGTCACCTGTGTCAAGTCACATCCTGAAATTTAGTTTCCCAATTTCTTCACATTTATCTCTTCCTGTTTTATTTCGCTGTGTCTTACCTTTCCTCTTGTTTCAGGTTTACAGTACACTTGCTGCCACTGTGTGTCCCCATACTGTGAGTATTGACTCCATCCCTAAGGCTTAATGTGTTGACAAGTTTTCTACCTGACTTATAGGGTGTAGCCTCATCCTTGGGGATTTGTTTTCCTGACCTGACTGGCTCCTGTGAATCGACCTGCCTCCCCCAAACACCCTCCCTCTGATCTCTGATCTGGACTCTTGCATCCTGAGCCCTCTTTATTCTTGTGACAACATGTATCTTGTGACCTGGTAAAACCAAGAATCACAGTGGTGAGTAAACCTTTCACAGAAGACATTTTAAAAATGTCATAGCAGAAAAATCAAAAGTGAACATAACATTTATATTGGCTACATTTCAGTAAGGTTTCTGAGATCCAGGTATTAAACACTAGTGGTGGTGGGACAATTGTTTTTCTTTTTATTTAATGGAACAAGGAATTTGAAGAAAAGCTGAATGTTATTGGTCGAGCCAAGTTTTCCCTGCTACTGTACGACAAAGTCAAAACCGGTCTTGGCAAAAGTACAGCTGGGCCTTGATACCCACAACCAGTCTGGCTAAACACTAATATGTCCTCATGGGGGTGAACATAATGATTGGTTTCAGACTTTAAAGTACTGCTTATGTCAACATCCAAGTAATAATTGTGATTCTAAGTTTTGGATGTTTCTAAAAGCTCTGAAACGTGGCACTTAATGCCCTAGAAGTGTCTGAGAAGGAGGCCTCCTGTCAGCCAGTGTCTGTTATTCGATGTGACTGAACTCAGACAGACATAATGGATGTTTGCACTAGACTGTTAATGCAGCATTTCATGCAGGGATTCATTAACATGGGGAGCATAATGCACCCTTACTGTCTCGCCCCTTATGATGAGACTTCAACTTCAGCACACAAAGGGTGACCAGATCCTTGAAGCTTCCCTTGCTTGTTTTTTTGTGTGTGTGTGTGAAGAAAACACTTGAGAGTCACTTATAGACCGAGCTGACTGACAAGCTGCTCTACACTGATGGACTGAATTATATACAAGGAGCTAGTGTTATTTATCACTCTCCTCTCAGTGAGGCTCTTACATCCAGGGGCACTCAGTGCACCGTGCCCTGGAATGGGAAGTTTCTCACAGCTCCATCACCATGAACTTCTACTTTCTGTTTAATCCCTTCTCCTCACTCTGGGCACCTGCTTTACAGTCTCTCTCGGTCTCCCAATAAGTGGCACAGGCTTTTGAGTATACAGACTTAATTGTCAGCCTGTCGGCATGCCTGTGTGTGTGTGTGTGTGTGTGCGTGTGTGTGTGTGTGGTGCTCAGACAGCCCAGCACACATTGAGCCCCGGTAATCCATTCACATAAATACTGCAACCCCCCCTCCCCAGATGCTGCAATGCACCATTGATAAAATGGCTCAACCCCCCCGCTAAAAACAAAACAAAACAACGGCAGTAGGAACCCCCACTCAGAGGGAGACACATGCTCACAGCTGCTGGGTGAAAGGAACAGATTGACTGCTTGTCAGATTTTAAAAAACAAACATAACAGTTTGAGGGTTTGCATGCAACAACAAATGTCTCGTCATATACCTGTGAAGGGAACGCTGTAGCAAAGACAGAAAATCTGATATCACAGAGGTGTATGTATCCAGAAGACACAGCACTGTGTGTCCTTAATGCTCAAATTAAACAGAGGAAACATACAATACCAATGATCAAATAAATCGAAGCAAATAAAATGAAATAATGCTTCTGTTAGATTGAGAATCATGTTTGGCCAAGTGAATTACACATTTAGTCAGTTTTCCAGCAGCCTGTCGAAGGATATAACTTTTCTCTTTTTTCTTTCCTGCTTTTCTTCAGGAGCAGCACAATCCTTAATTGCACGTTTCCTTCATCTGACTTCCTCTATTCTTTCTCTTGCCTTCTGATGATAGCAGCAGCTGCAGCTGCAAAGGGAAATAAGAGTTTCAATTGAGCCTCTAATGTTTTACTGCGATCTATCCATTTCAGCAGTTGTGCCTAAATGGCTCAAATTAAGAGCGCAAACTTCCCAAGACCTCAAACAGAGGCTTCAAAGGCTTGGAGCAATTTCTCTCAAATTCAGCTCAAGGGTTTAGAGGGTTGTGTCTGTGGATATCAAAGGGAGCAGATAGGATCATATTGTATTGATCTCACATTCAGCGTCTGCTCCTGGCATGGTTTCAAAGTGGGTGAGTGTATGTGTGCACATGCTGTGCATAATGTGTCTGGTTTTATGTGCAATAATTGGAAGGAGTGGCAAGTGTGTCTCCAGCACATAAGTAGATGTGCAGCTCATGTTTTGGTTGCAGAGGTGAATTTGTAGGTACTTCTTTGTTATTCAGGCTGGGCACACAAGAGCAACAGGTGAGGTAAGTGTACAGGGCAGTGGTCAGCAACAGACTGGAAGAAGAAGACCAAGCCGAACACAAGAAACAAGCAAAAACAGCCCTTAACAGAAAAGCAAGGCAAGCTCGCTACAGCATGGAAAGCATAAGAGACAATCTGGCAGAGAATAAGTGGAAATGGGTCGGTTTACAGTATATTCAGTAGGAATTGATGAGGGAATTGGGGACAGGTGAGCAGGACAGTGGGGGAGGAGTCATGTGGCTGAAAGGTTGGCGAGGCTGGGGTTACTGCAGGGCAGGTGGGAGGGGTAGGGGGTGGGGGGGTGACGAGAGTTAATAAAATGAAAAAGGCTGGCTGAGAATGAATTAATGCATTAATGAGCTGTGACCAATTTCCCTACTGAAAATGCATAAACCTCATTGTTCATAGAACCACAAGAGTATCAGGGATAATTCAACAATAATTCAATAATTGTATTGTTTAAATTTACATATTTCAGCCGTGTGTTAAAATGTGTTAAAAGTCGTACTGTTTCTGTCACAACAGTATGACACCCGTGGGCTTCAGGGCTGCGCTAGTGAGAGGAGAGAAAGTCATAGTTAACATTACATAGAAGAATTTTAGTTTCATAATTTCCATGTTTGTTCTGAGATCCTCTCCAGGAATTGTTCTTGAACCACCTTGGCCCTGCTCCAACCATCCATCACCTCATATCGGCCATCACACAAGGATAAATCAGGTATTCTCGTCTGGAAGCTCTCATCCTTTTTCCCCATGAGCCTTGGTTGTCCCAGCGTTTCAACTCAGATTGATTGTTTCTGGAGGATTTTATCATTTACATCATCTATACTGTACGTCCACAAATTGCTATGTAAGGCTACCTGTTCTGCTCCATTTGTCACTCAGACAAATGTCAGAGAATTTCACAACACAGAGCTTCAAGTCCTGCTGCCTGAGATCAGCAGATGGAAAATTACAAATTTAGCTCTGTCAGTGTTAATTAATTATTAAGTCAAATGAGTGTTTTTTTCTTCTTCTTTTTTTTTAACCCAGTGGAGAAAGTCACACCATCTGTCCATGACTTATATGACAGGATCGGACCACTTGTGAACGTGCGTAATTCAAAGTATGAGCAAAGTGGTGAATGCAACAAATTCTTTGAAACCATTCGCTGGAGCCTCTTCAGTACAAAGTCTCTTTATACAAGTGGTTCTAGCATGACGCCCACTGTCTGTGCAGAAAATGAACATGACTTTAGCTTGTACTCCTCTGCTCTATAGCCACAGCTTGAGCAGTAATGTTAAAACCTAGACTTGCCATCTGTTTGTCCCTGTGTTCAGTCAGATACCTCTGTTCCTTAAGCAACTTGCACAAATTTTGTTTCTTAAGCCCATGCATGTGTGTTTCTGTGTGTGTGTGTGTGTGTGTGTGTGTGTGTGTGTGTGTGTGTGTGTGTGTGTGTGTGTGTGTGTGTGTGTGTGTGTGCTCTTACCTCCACAGACCTCTCCAGCGATGTCTTCGCACTGACGGTCATCACACTCACAGTTTTTGCCATGAACACGACTGTCCCCAGGTGGGTGGCAAGTACACTGTCCACACTGGCACTGACCTACAAAAAAAACAAAAAAACAGAGGCGTTTTCTCACATCTGAGCAGAGTTGTGTTTTTAATAGCTGCTCCTTTTTCTTAAGTATCTCAGATCAGACTGTTTTTTTTCCTTCTCCTATTCAAGCTGTAGGATAGGAGCGTGATTTACATTCCTTCAGATGTTCAATAACTGATTTTTAAGCCGCACGACTTAATTTGTCTGACAATATTCCTTCCAGCCACATGGTCAAATCTTAGATATAAATCACTCACTCTAATAAACACTCACATGGGCTACACACACACACACGCGCGCGCACGCGCTTCAAGATGTTGCTTTCCCACTTCAATCAGCGAGCTGCCAGTGAAGAGGGCCATGGGGAAACGAGCTGAGCGAGCATGCTGGCTAATGGTGAAGCTCATTAGAAAAACATCTATTCTGAACTATCATTGGAGGTGTGCAGCATACCTGCTCATTGATCATTTAAGTAGGCTGCTCTAAGGTATAATAATTACGAGTGTATAATGTGTAGGCCACACTCAGATGTCTGGAGGCTTCAAGTGAGAAATATCTTCTTTATTGCTAATCACTGGCTCGTTCTACAGATTATTATTTTACAAGCTAAATTGATGTTGCTTAAATTATTGTTCTTATAAATTAAAAAAAAAAGTCACTGATTCCTCTTTAATGATGTAACTATAATGATGCATTATTAACCTTGTAAATATCGCTGTGGATATATCTTAAGAATGACACTGCATAATATGAGGCATCACCATAAATTGTGCATTTGTCTTCCCTGCTCTGCTGATGGAGAAGGAGGACACACACAGTTAGATGTGTTTTAAGTGTTCCTATTCACTGACGCTGTAGACAAAAGACACCCAGAAGGGCTACAAACAGGTAAGCTGGCCACCATGAAAATTTAATTGCTCAAAGGGAATTTCCCAGCTCAGTGAAGACAGATGGTTAAAACACAGCATACTGAGTGCCTCTCTTCCTCCTCCTCCTGTTTCCATCGGGCGGGGTATGTCCTTCTTGCAAAAAATGATTATTCACACTTGTCAGTGTTTTCCCCCCAGTTTGTAGCCCTGCAGGGTACATTTTACATTCCGGTGCCAGTAAATAACACTTAAAACACATCCATAATGTTGATGCTGCCTGCTTTTATCGTCTGATGACACACTGCGTGGAATTAGAGGCAGGCCGACCTGCCGGGATGCCCACTTGACTGACAGCTTCACCTAATGTGTTGTGCACATCACTGTCATTTCTTATGACCACACACGCACACACACAGCCTAGCAACCTCTCGTCCTACCATCTGCTCTGGGAACTCAGTTACCCTAGCAACCAGTGATCAACAACACAACACCCTGCCTTATTGATTATCTCTGTGGTCGTCAAAGCATCCACATCAGTGTGTGCGTGCGTGCGTGTGTTTGTGTGAGTTGATGTTTAATTTGCATGAGGCACACCTCCTCAGTGACAATGTTACATCAGAGGACGCTGGCCTGGGACTATTATATTTAGCGCAAATGTGTGTATGAACACGGGGCAGGTGAGGGTGTGGAAAACTCATTTTTGTGATATTAGAGAGCAGATGTGAAGCGTTGTCATGTTGCTGCGCAGCCTGGAACTGGAAAGAGGCTCAGGCAGGATGAATGCGTCGTTAAATGGATAAATACTTAATCACCATGTCGTAAGGCAGGATTGAGTAATGGTCAATCATGTCAGCTTCTCTCACTCCCTTTTAAAAAGCAGCAGTTACTTTCCTAAGGCGCTGGGAGGAGAGTCCACGCCGGCTTCTCCCGGGGGGAAATTGCCCTTTTTCCAAGAGATACAGAGACTTTTTTTCCCTTTCCATTCCCTCTATCGGTACAAAGACAGATATTGAATATATTGATTTTCATTCAGTTAGTCATACTTCTGTTTGCATATATGTGCAGATACAAAATTATTACATTTTCATTTTAAAAAAAGAAAAAAAAATAGTATATATTTTCTAGAGAGGATGCTGTTTGGAGTTCTGCTAGTTCTAACAACATTAAAGGACACTCCTTGGGATTTGTAATGCATAAACCCTGAAGTCTCTGTAAAAAAGCTTGGAGTCCCAAAAGTACAGAAGATTGTGTACTTAATATTTTACAGCCAGGTGCCATGTCTGAGCTTTTAATTCAACTTTCAACCTGTTCAAATTCACGTACAATTCCTCAGGGCTTCAAATTCAAATTAAAGACTGCAGAAAGAAAATGGCTACAGGGACTTAGTCAACTTTATGGGAGAACCTCATACATTGAAAATAAGATCGGCCGTTAATATAACTCATACTGAAGCAGTGTTTCGATGGGCATTTAAATGTGAACTTCAAAGATTCAAAGAGAAAGCTCTTATGTCGTATGTGATTTTGGAAAAGTGCCCCACTCTTCTATCTAGTCTGATATTTGTCGAATTTCCAAGTAGTCTGAACCCAGCGGAAGTGTGTACCCATTTTCATGCCAAAGTTTTTGCCTCACTGGTTGATCTGCTTAAACACAACCACAGCTGTGACTCAGCTCTCGCCACAGAGCTGCAAAACTAACACACACGCACAAGTGCAAATTATACTCTTGTGCTGCACTTACATTTTCACTTTAGCAATCTTTTAGCCGAGACAAAAACAAAGCTGATTAAAAAAACATTTCTGGTGTAAAACTGAAATGTGTTCACCGACTCCTGCATGATTTGAAACAACAAATTCATAACTGTGAGTATTTAACTTGAATTTTGGAAACAACTTCTCCAAAAGTCTTTCAGCAACTCATCAAACACCATGAATTGGCCAATTTACTTTACCATCCAAGTTTAGTTTGTCTGGGATTATGTGGCAGCCGCAATGGTCCAGCATCACACTAGATAACGCATCCAGTCTAATGCTTAATGAAAGTCTTTATTTGACACCAAGGTGCTAAATGATCAAATTCCCTCTAAAATTATACTTTGACCTCATTCACACCATTTAATGTTATCCATTTATTGTTCTAGGACTCATTCCACTGGGTCTTTAACCCATAGGTGAAGCCAAAATTCAGGTTATTTGGTTTCTCTGCTGTCAGTAATATTTTTAAATTGGTACTAGAAAAATAAATAACGATTCAACCACTTAATTGCTAGTGTGTTGGAAAAGATGTGCTTTTAAAAAGCAACAATCACAGAGTTAATGTCTGTTACAAGCTGCTCCTCAGAAAGCAGCGAAAGGAATCCCAAGAATCAGCAGAAAGATGTTGAAAGCAGGTGTTTCCTTGAGGAAATACCACAGTATAAAGAATGTGCTATCCGCGAGCGCCTTGCCTCCACCTCTCAGGAAGAAAAGCTCCGAAGCTGCTGTTTCAAATTTCAAGGCTTTTCCGCTCAAGCTGCCATCTGTACCAGCCGCATTCATCCATGCCTAAGTGATTTTCTACGTCTGTCTCCTTCACTTTCTCTCTCTTTCTCTCCCCCGCTTCCTGTCTCTCTTCATTGTGTTTCCCACAGACCCTCTCTCTCTTTCCCTTTCTCTATTTTCTCACCCTTTAGATCCGTTGCCATTCATCGAAGCCTTGCAGTGAACTCTGTTACACTTATTTGTTTCCAACTGTTGTGATCTTCCAAACACTAAACACTCAAACGGACATCCCCGGGAAAGGAAAGTTGGGTAAATCAAATGAATACAGACACCATACTAAACAATCAGGTATGCATGCACACACAGTCCCTTTGTTATTTCCATGACAGCATCCCTCCCTCAGGTTGCCCGCATACAGGCAGTGAATAGCACATTCAGATATTCTTGACTAATAAGAGGGGAGGAGCTGACAGTGTGAATTTATGGCATACAGACCATAGTTTCAACATGTTATGGATATAAATTGTTGGCCTCAGCAGACATTAGAAATTCTGATTACCTGAAATGATGTGTCCCAGTTTTATACACACACACACACACACACACATACATACACACTGCAAATACACACTAAAATCCCTCATCGGAATTAATTAATTCAGGCATATGCGCAGGAAAATATTCATTCAACACGGTGTCGGGTGGTGTAGATGCACATGCACCTTCAACAGCGTCCTGAACGGACAGGCATGGCCGGGGAAAAAATGCAATTTATAAAAGAATTTATGAATCCCATTAATTGTTCTATTGCACAGAGTAATTTAAAGTTCCATTTTGTTGCAGCAATTGGAGATACATTTAAAGGTACTGCTGGAGGAATTAAAGCTAATTAACTCTCCCAGCACAAGTTAATCTGTTGCTGTTTCATTATGAGAGGAGGGGGCGCCAGGCTTTGTCAACCCTGTTGCTTTGCCACTGGTTTGAGGCCGTCAAGACCAAAGTCTGCAATGTCACAGACACAACATAAAGTATAATGAATTGTTGATGTATTCAAAGGACCAAATTGGTTCTATTTTGAGAGCACACTTGCATTATTTCATTGTTATCCAATGGTGGTGGTGACCTGTAATTGCCTCCATGGTAGCAGCCCTGCCCTATTCGGTTTCAGGCAATGCAATCTAATCAGCAGTTCTCTCAGCCACGGGTGTGAGGGATATCTGTAAGGGCCACTGCAATAACACACAGTAGGCTACGGTCCTCACATCCTCTCTTTTCTTTTGGAATAAAGCAGCGGTTGAGAGGCTGCAGACTCCCCAGTGATTACCTCCGCAGTCAAATAAAACAGGAAATCGATGCTTCACTTTAACCCTTGATAAAACTGCGGAGCCCTGAACCCAGGCGGGTTGTGTCCTTGTTGTATCGCCCACTACCAGTTACACATCATAAAGCTGAATCACTGTGAGGAGAGAACTACAGAATACAACAGACTTTACTCTACATTTTCAACTCGAGCACTACAGAAGCACTGCAGGTATGCCCCTGAAAATGATAACACTGGTTAGGGCAAAATGAATGGAGTAGTAGAGGAACCCCGAACAATGGGCCCATGCAGCACTGTGAGGCTGATTGATTAAGTCTGCTGCATCAGTGTAGACTACAGGTACAAGTGATACCTCAGAAGACTGTACAGTGTGCACAGTGCAGCTACAAGACAATTCATCTTATCAACAAATGGCAAAATCATATATTTGGGAACAATGCAGGTTGTCAAATAGTGTAAGAACAACGCCAGCATGACCATTGTGCATTGTTAGCTCTGGATGAAGGCACAGAGTGTATTTGGCTCAGCTTTTTGCTGTCTGGCAAATCTGAGAATGATTTAACTCTGTCGGCTGTTGTACAGTAGATGATCAACATATCTTTACTCAAATTGAATAGTGGATCCTCCCAGTACATTTGATTAGATGAACACAACACAACGTGTATGGTACTTTACTACAGTATGATACTACTGAATTCTTGTGATATTCCTCTACATGAAGCACAGATTTCAATAAACATTGGATTCTTTCGATGCACATTATTGAAAAAGTGTCTAAAACATACATTGCTTGGCTAGTTTGCTGCTGTTCTCGGCTGAGTCTCCTTAGTGACAGTGTGCTGATCCAAATCTACAGCAACTAATACAATGACTATGCATAACTACCTCAAACAACCCCATGCTCAGTTTTCTGCTTCTTTGTGGGATAGTAAGATCCACATTGCTTCACTCTCTACTGAAGCCTAAAGACTTTTAAGTGCAATATTTTCTGTAGTACTTGGCTAAGAATGTGGCTTCCTTCATGATATTGCCGTTTAGTTAATGTCCACTGCCTGGAGAGATTGATCCATTCATCTTTGTGAAAGGTGACTCATTTGTTTCTCCCTTCATTGGCTGAGAATTGTTGGGCTCCGAAGTCCAGTATAATCTTAATTAATGGTTTTTGTTTCTGTTGATTGAGCAGCTGGACAGTTGATGGACTGCATGATTTCCCCAACTATTTAAAAAGAAATTCCACCAATAATAAAATCTGATAAAAATCCACCCACAGAGCCCTGATGGTGCAGATTAATTAAGTATTTTGGCTCAATTGTTACTTATTTAGTCAGAAATATCATTTTTTTTAAAGAATAAAAATTATCAAGATTTAAAATCAAATCATTATAATATGTAAACTGCAATACACAACAACTGTGCACATGCAACCATGGTAGAGCACATTATTTTTTATAGACCTTAAATGTAACACCATACTCCCACTTCCACCTCACTGTCATCAATCAACAAGATCACGGGTGCATGACTGGGACAAGCACAACTTGGACCTATGGTTTGTGAGCATGGCTTTCCAGTGTTGGTTCTGCATCTGAATCTAATATTAGTATTAAGCCCAACATTTGGAGGCTCCAAGAAAATAAGCTTTCTCTGTTTCGGAGGGGCCACTAATGAAGCATTCAGTCACCACAATAAATCTTGACACATCGACCCACAGCTTGTTCTATTGAGAGAGCTGCTCCAGCCAAGGCTCACATCGCTGCTAGCAAACAGTGCCCCCTTAATCTCTCTCAAATGTAGGCTACATACCAGTGCAAGTACAAATCATTATACCTAAGACATAAAAAACGAACATACCATAAAGCTGTCGCACAAACACACACATACATTAATGCACAACATACATGTGGCACAAAAGCACTGCATGGCTTTGTTAAAGATATCATTACACTTGATAGCTTCTCCCCCTCGTGTCTTTCAGGATTGATTAAGTGATTGCCTGGAAATGGCCTATTTTATACCAAGAGGTGAGAGCAGAGTACAGGTCTGCTGCAGTAACCATGGCAACTGGATCAAATGGGAAGACCAGGTATACCTCGTCCGAAGCACTGCAAATTGGACGTTCCCCGGCACTTCTTCAGACTGCTCTCCACAGACAGCGAGCAGGAGAGGGGATGCTCACACTTCCTCCCTGCCCACCCCTCCTTGCAGTCACACCTGCCACAGTTACACTGGCCATGACCTGCCAAGAAGAAGGAGGACAAGGTGGAGGAAACAGAGAGGTGAAACAGACTTTGTGGCTTTGTACAGAAAACATTCAAATAACTACACTGATAAGCAGGGAAAAATAGCATCAAGTGAAGAGGGTCAGAGCAGGGTGGGACAGGCTATATGGACCAGAAAGAGCGCCAATGGGAGCTGGTGTAAGAGAGGAAAAGGGAAGCAAAGTTGTAAGATTAGGGTTGTAAATTAACAAGTAATGGCAAAGGTGAGAAGATGAGGGATCTTTTGAACAGCCTTTCTAAACCGCTGTATGTCCAACAATGATTTTACCTGATCTGAACTGTGTCTGTATTCTCTCAGCAATTTACTGTACGGTTTAATTTTAGATAAGTCTAGTGAATATGCCAGGAAGTTAAGAAAAATGCCTGGTTCAGAGTTTTTTTTTTTGTTTAATGAATGGTAGGCACAGTGGTAGCATTCATCATGTTTTGTTCATTAATTCTCTAGAGCAACAGGGAAAAGGTCATTCCTAACTTCTCCTGAGTTTATTGCTAAGTTATATGGAAAGAGTATTGGAAGCAGATGGTGGTGAGGTGTTGTTAGTGTTTGCTAAGCAAAAAGAGATGTGCTTCTCAAGATCATTACATGTTAACAGTATTACACACACATTGTAAAGAACCAATCCTCGTTTAAAACAAATTTTCTTGACATTTGGGTAAATATTCAAGCAAGATCAATAAGCTAAGCCCTCTATGTAGCTGGAGCCAGCAGCTAGCTTAGCTAAGCATTAAGACTGGAAACAGTGGCTCCCGCCGGCTCTGTCCATATAGGCCTACTATAACAATCTGCCAGCATGGACCCATAAATCTAACTAATTAACACGTTACACTTAATGGGCTGATATCACTTACACTTAATCCACACAAAAGAAGAGCAACAACTATATTTGCCATTTTATGAAGATGGTGTACCAAAACAATTTTATTACAGTTTCACATTAAGATATTGATCCACCATGATACAGTTACAAGTGACTGTGGGGAAATGTTTGGTTTTTGTATTGCTCAGCATTTTGTTTTGCAAGGGTTCAACATCTCTATTTTAATAAAAAAAAGCTTGCATTCATGGAGTAGGCTACACAATTTATGGACTCTTTCTGAGTAAATCCTTATTTTATTGAAAACATCTTACTCTGAGTGACAGGTCCCTATGAACACACTGAGATTTCCTCCAAACTTAAACTGGTTTTGTTTTGATTAAGGGGATTTCTCTCTGTGCTGTTCTGTCTGAGCACAGTGAGTACAGCGAGTATTTCCATATACCCAGGTAAACATACAGACAAATAAACAAACATGAAAGTATATAAAGTAAACTCATTAAAGAGTGGTATCGATCTTCTTATCTAACTCTTGGTATGCAAATAAACACTCACACTTAAAATGTCTAAAACTATTGTCAAAAATGAACCACATATTTAAACATCAAACAGTATGACCATAAATGTCTCATATAGAGGACTGTGTGTTTTCTTTTAATCCAGTAACAGGGTGCTGACCTGAGCAGAAGTCGTCTGTGTATCGGTCATAGGTCGCATGGCAGTTCCTCTCATCACACTCG
Source organism: Trachurus trachurus (assembly GCF_905171665.1). Taxonomy (NCBI): domain Eukaryota; kingdom Metazoa; phylum Chordata; class Actinopteri; order Carangiformes; family Carangidae; genus Trachurus; species Trachurus trachurus. The sequence goes on from NC_139899.1 coordinate 20,497,278, forward strand.
CAGGTGTCTCCATGAATATCTCCCCAGTCGCCAGAGGGATCTACATCATAACAGTTACACTCCCCACACACACAGGTACCTAACACAACCACCACACACATAACACATACACGTATTGTAAATTCACATTGCATTGCTTAACTATTGTAATTTTTCAGCAGAACAGTCCAAACAAAGCAACAATGTGGATTTTTGGAAAAAAATAGGGATGGACAATATACAGTATTTTTTATACTTTAGCAGCAGCCAGGAGGAATAAATACTCTTTAGCCATCCATCTCATTTTTTCCTTTCTTTATCTATGTATCTGTCTGTCTCCTTCTCTTTCTCATTTGTTTTACATCGTAGCCAGGGTGTGAGCTGAGCAGCAGCCAGTGGAAATCCCATTTTCTCTTATCAGCAGTGACAGAGCACGGGGAACCCCAGGGGAGCCAGGCCAGCTGGCAAGCCTGTGGGCTGCGGCTGGCGCGTGACCGGCCCCTGGCACCGGGTTCAGTCTCCCTCACCACCTCATAACCCTGGAGTCCTGGATTTTTTAGAGCCATGCACTTTTATGTCTGCCACAAATGTCACAGCTTTGCTTCAGCAGAGCAGATGACAGCACCTGCACTAGTTACTGTTCAAACACTGTCCTATAAACGCTCTATAAAAGTGGAAGTCCATTAGAAAATGCATTGATATTTTTCGGCAGATTCCTGTTTGTCAGTGCAAATCAACCTCTTTCTCCACACAAAAGGTGGAGACAGGAGCCTCGTGCAGCCATTTCATCAGCCATTCAAATTGTTTTGATCAAGGAATCATATATAGACTCACGTATTTAGCCTGGAGCGGCTGTTATCATTTTGACAGCATGCCAGTTAGTGTATTATTAGCTCAACTGAGGGGGTCAGGTGGACCTAACAGACGGAGGGGGCTTGACAGTTTGCTGGAATGAAACAGAGTTATCTATTGGGTACTGTCAGTCAAATCATTCACTCATTCATTGAGTGTGAACAGGAGATAAAGGTTACTGCTGAGCATAGGAAAAGAGACAGAGAGAAAGAGAGAGAAGGCATTTTACAGTCTCATACAAAACACTTCACATCTCTACATCTACACAGGATGATGAAATCAAATCAACCTTCTATTATATAATCATCTTCCTTGATCCATTTGCCGATAATCACCAGGAATTATCTTCACAATGCTTTAAAGGAGGATTAATTCAGAGCAAAAATGAATGCACGGCACATAGGGTTGGGAACTGAAAATCACTCTCATTATAATCAGCACCAAATTGTCTGACTTGCAGGGATTGTTTGGCACTTGAATGGGGCAGAATGAAAAGATGTTTTGATCTACTGGCACATTTTTACCAAACCAGGAGCAAGGTTGACAGTGCATGTTTTTGAGAGTTTACACCACAACCTCAGCTCCCAACACATGTGATTTACTCACCGACACATTTTATTGGTACCATACAGTTATTTATATCCTTCCATCCATCTATCCATCCAATCCTTTGTCTATAACGCTTATCAATGCAGGGTTGCGGACTGACATAGTAGTGGGGTACACCCTGCGCAGGTCGCCAGTCTATCGCAGAGCTGGCACATAGAGACGAACAAGGCACTCACACTCACATTCACACTACGGGCAATTTAGAGTCATCAATCCACATTTTGCACATGTCTTTGGAGTTTGGGAGGAAGATGCAGAACTAATGCAATGCTAGTTGAGAGGCAACACACTGTCACACCCTACCGCCCCAAAATTCACATGAATAATAATAATAAAGAATTAGATTGACAATCAGTACTTTTTACAAAAACATTGTCAAACCAAGATAACAAGGAGAGAAGATGTGTTTTGGTTGATTTTTGATTTTCCTTTGTTCTTCTCTGGTAAATGGTGGTGCTGTCAGGCCTTTGCCCTCTATTTTCTAGACAGAAGTGGGTACAATATGCCATTACACCATAACCACACTCTGGATGGTTGTTCATGCTGTGTCAGTTGTGCACTTAAACATAAATCGCAGCTCTGTGATGGGACTCTGTCCATGTAGCCTACCATTTAGCCTCACCACTTAGCCAGCCCTCAGCCAGTCCACTGTGATTAATTTTAGAGGGTTTTACCGAAACCCCACAGGATCACTTCAGTTAGGTTTGTGAAGCTATTTCCCTGACTCCTTGTCCGCCATGCTCTGGTGACTTTCAGTCAAATTTACATGAGGACTTTTCTTTTAAACAAGTATTTCTCCTTTTCCCTGTATTTCTATTTCTATTTTTTTTCTTCCTGTCCATCCCTGTCTTTGGGTTTGATTTCAGAGATGACTCCTAATCTTCTGTGGTGGTCAGAGAGGAGAAACTATACTGGGGTTCTCTTTTTTTAGCATGCTGAAATAACCTTGATCACTCAGCTGCAGCAAAAATATTTCACACAGAATAGGAGACCTCATATCCCACTTCATTAGATCTCTCTTTTTTTTTAAGACCACTAGGTTTCATCGAGCAAGGGCATTTCTTTACATCAACTACCAACAAACTATCTAGTAGGCCTAATTACTTTGTCAGTCAATAATATTTTCATCTGTTTCTGATTGTTAAAATAAGTACTAGTATCACATTTGAATTTGCTACAATACTTGAATCATAAAATTATAGTTTTAAAATAGAATCACAGATTATCAGGTATGTGCACTGGTTTGACGCACGCAGGTAAACAGACCTCTGTTGCTGCAGATTTTGCCATCTGGAGATGTGCATCTCCGCTTGCTCTCCCATGGGCTGATATCACACTGGAATTCACATTTGTCTCCATGCCAACCAGCAGCACAGTAACAGTTTCCACAGTAACACTGGCCATGGCCTGGAAGCAGATCAGAGCACACACGCAACAGTTGATCAGTTGGTGCCACCGATTGACAGTTGTTAAACAGATTTCACAGATTATTACTCATCTAAATGCACATTTAAGTATTGTAAAGGGGGAGTATAATTAAAAAACAATCTAACTACATTTTACTTTTGAAACAATATTATGTTAGTCTATGCAATTATTTGTTTTGCTCGACAAAATTGACAAATGCAGACAGCTGATTTCTCACAAAAGCTTGATAAGCAAACTCAATAATTTGTTTTTCAGAATTACGAATGGCAAATTAACACAGACAAGCAGGCAATGGAAAACTTTGCTGAGCCCAGATTAGAATATAACACCATCAAATACAGGAGACACCACAGGTCATACCATGCTAATTTCCAATTAACCTTCATTTGCATGTTAGGCTGATGTCTTTTCTCATTTTCGAATTGTATAAAGGCCATTATGTTGATTTAGAGTCTGGCCATTCAGGGCTACATATGGGAAATAGTGTTTGTGTGAACCCGACACTGTTCAGGATGTTTGATTATTACAGTAATCCTCTTTATTAATCCTCTTGTGTAGTGAACGCTGGGTAAGTTAGCTAGCTAGATGGGAAATGTGAATAGGTTCAGAAAACTTAGCTGTCTTGTTTAAAAATGAAAACTCTACAAAACCTACTATTAAAATGTATTGAATATCTACATAATGCAAAACCATGAAAAGATTGCTGCCAAACCTAAGGCAAAAGGCTCTCTGTTGATGATCCATCTAGAGGACATAAATGGGCTTTTATGACTAATGCAAATATCATTCACTTTTCAATTAAAGCCAATTAAGAGGCAGCCTAAACCCTTATATTGAACCTAGCATAGGAAACACACCGTGTTAGCATGTTGACAACTCGACAGGCCTGCTGTGCCTAGTTACTGTACGGTTGCTAAGCTACAATTGAACCTGAATTGCTGTTCAGGGCAGAGTGAAGTCCACACTATAATCATCATCGAGACATCAATGGTCTCAAATTTTCAGACAGCAAATCAACAAATTGTGGCAGTTTTCCTTTAAGAAGTCATTTAAACTGAGAGCTACTGCAATTGGTTTGACAGCAGCCAACACATACACACATACAGTAGCCTAGGTCAGTCAAGACACAGTGACAAGGCTAGGGCAGTCCTTGAATAGCCATATGAGATGAGGTGAGAGTTGAAGTCGCCAGGCATACCTCCACACACCTCTCCAGTGTCCTCATCCAGACACTCGCTGTCGTCACACTCACAAAATCGTCCTGTCACCAGACCCCTGTTGTCCTTATTGTTACACATGCAGCTTCCACAGTGGCAGGTGCCTATGAAAGATACCAGCTTTAGACACAGTTTAAGGTTAGCTTTGTATAAGAGTGTGTTGTGTGCTCAGCTCTTGTGAGGTTGTGGATGCAGTGCACTTTAAGACCAGGAACCCGCCTTGCTTGCAGATGTGCACTGGGGGCACCGTCTGTGCATCATGTGCCAACAGCGCAGCATCTGACTACTAAGGGTGGTGTAGGTGTATTTGTGTGTGTGTGTGTGTGTGTGTCTGTCTGCTGGGGCTTTTAAAAATGATGCGCTATGGGGACAGAAGGCTAGACAACTACACGCTGAGAATAAATCTGCAATTTTACATGCTCAAACAGGCCACATACTGTAGATTATGCTTTCAGAGGGACACACAAGCTCACATGCAGACGCACAAATACGCGTTTATCCTTCATTTAGCTGGAGGCATTGCAGGCCAGTGGTGAGGTTAAGCCCAGGTGGGTGAGGGGCTGTCAGTGTGTGGAAAACAACCTCGGCCCAGACATCACCTCACACTGTGAGTCTTCAGTGTGCTAATCCTTAATCATGTGTCCACAGAGATAAACATACAGACTGAGCCTGTGCGCATCAAATATGCTCTGGCTTTTGAGAGTCCAGATCAAAATGAATTATTAATGCTATTGTTACCTCAAGATGTCAAGCTTCTCAATGATGCTCATTCATACTTGAATTTATTAATTGATCTGTCTTCATATTGATTGATGTGTGTGAGAGCAGAGATGTCTGATTTATCTGAAAGAAGTGGACTTGACAGAGGATTACAAGTTATAGATAAAGGCATTGTTATAAAGACATTAAAGTGACAATTGACTATAGAATAATCACAACATTGGCTCCCTAAACTGAATAGGACAATACAAAAAAAAATCTTTGACTTTCTAACAAGAACACACATTTTCGGTTTTAATATCAGCAAATTTCCAACTTCCCTTCATAAAGCTTAGCCGAATACTACCACTACAAAGTATTTAAAATCACTTTAAATCATTAATTAGAACATATAAGCATGTACAAATAGTGCAATATCAGAAAGGCAAAACACTGAAAATGCTTTTTAATGTAACTCTTATCTACTGTAGATATTGTGCATATGGCCGTGGCAACAGTGCTGGTTGTTTGTTTGACGCAGGATTGTTGCTTGAGTATATTTTCTTGTGTGTGAGTATGTGCATGTGTGTTCATATTACCTTTGTTGGAGCAAACCACCCCCTGTGGATTCTTGCAGAGCTCTTTGCTCTTCTTGCTGGGTAGGTTACAGTCTTCCTGGAACTGGCAGGCATCTCCGAACCAGCCTTCGTCACACTCGCATGTCCCACAGTCACAGTAGCCACGGTCTTAAGGGAAACACACACACACACACCACATGCTGCTTATTTCCTCTGAAAAGTCTTCCCCTCACCAGTGCCTCAAATTGCCCTATACACACGAGGACATACCTTAGTGTTGTTTTAAATAAATGCGATGGCATTGCACGACTAGGAAAATATAGGAATGAGAGGTATAGGATTCATTGGCCCCTTGACTCTTAATTATTGTAACAGACCCACTGGACTCCCGAAGTGACTCCTTTTAATGGATGTGAAATATTTTGCATTTCCCTTGAGATGCATAAATGTACATATAGTAAGCCAGCAGGCACAGTAACCATCCTTCCAAGCACTGAGTGAGAGAAATACCTTATTGTGTTCAGGGTACATGTCACTATTTCTCATCGTTTGGATGGCCACAGTGAACAATATGAGAAACAGGAGGAATCGTATGATGCAAATGAGGGCAGTTGACAAGTTATTATAAATGTTGCTCCTGTTGCATTTAGCAGAGAGGGGCCTTGTATGTCACACTCAATCATTTTCCTGACTCGTTCATCATGTAAATGTGGTGTCCTTTTCAAGGACTATCCATCAGTCATTAACAGCAGGCAAGTCCCCTGTCTCTTCTCATTATCAATATGTCTCAGGGGACGCTCGGGAACAGTTGTAGAATATGGAAAGTGCACTTCAAGGAAAGCTACACCACAGAGATGCACTTCTGAGGAAAGTAGATTAATTTAAAAAAAAAAAAAACTAAAAAAAACTGCCAAATTGAGACACTGAGTATAACTGTACTTTCTGTGTGATGTCAAAGCAATGCAATTACATAACAATCCCTTTAGACTGTGCTTAATAGGACCTTCTTTGTAGAAATACACTTAAAATGAAAAGAAAAAAAATCTAACAATTCAAAATTTGTTTTTTCAGTGTTGGCAGATGTAGGTTAGAAAAATGATCTCATAAAGATAAACAGCCCTCTTTTATTTGCTCTATGCTGTACTGTAGATGTGTTTTCTTATCCAGATTTACTGTACCCCCCTTGGGTGCTGACACTGTCAGACTGCATATTAAAGTCCTACACATCAGAGACAAAGTTATTTCCAGCAGTGATTTCTTATTCTTGAAATACTGCCGCATTAAAAAATCTACTGTAGACCACAAACACTGTACATTTGTTACTATTCATGACTACACTCACCCAGATTTATAGGGATAATCTGGATAAGTTTAAAACATTCTTACTCTGAAATATCACTCAAGTTTTTTTTTGTTTTTTTTGTCATTTACCACACAACAACCCGCAAATAAAACAAAATTAGATTAAAGTGTTTCCAACTTAATTCAACAGACTATTACCAAGTCACTGCCACCCACTAGCCCCCATTAATCTCTGCTTGACAATCACTCTGACATATGAAACGGCCCCTTTGTGTCTGCAAGGCGAAAGTTTATGTGTGTGGGAAGGTGGCCGTCTGTTGACTGTTTATCTTCCCTAGTGCTCTGAGAGCTGTAATTCTGAGTGGCTTGGGGTGTCAGGGTCCTTCCTACACTCCTCAGATGGACACACACACCCAGCCAATCAGGTCCTGACCAGTCCACACAGACACATCCAATAACGGTTAGAGAGAGAGAGGCGACACATCAATGGCAGTAATAACAGGTGATGTAGCGTTACCATGATTAAGTGCTGACAAGGAGAGGATAGTGACTCATGCAGCAAGCTAATTTGGGATTTGGATTTTGCTCACCCCTGTCTAATGATTAACCAGGTATAATGCATGCGTGCTGCATGTAATTCTCTCTCTGTGAATGGAAAAAACGTAAATCACAAACATTTGATATTCTGTAATTTCAATCATAACGCAAAACATACATCACATAATGTAAATCTAAAAACTCCCAGAGACTGTCTCTATATGCTCATTTATTACTTGCACTTGATGTTTCCTCTCCAAATGACATTTCCCCCACTTACTTTGCTTGGATCACATTCTCCATAACATGATACTCATTTCAGTAAGTAATTATTCCTTCTTGCTTTCCTCTCCCTGTGGGTTGTGGAGCGTGAAACGACAGCACGTCAGCGCATGTTTGGTGGAAAAGATCTAGGAGACACCTGTCTCAGGTAATAACTCATTCTCCGCGTGTGCTGTCCTCGGGATGAGGAACTCCCGCTTTCATCCTTCTAGCTTCTACAATTCTCCACCCAGGCATTTAATTGTCAACTTTGGTAGATTCATAACTTCATAATACCTTGAAAGACTTTTCTCCCCCCACTAGCTCTGGTCAGGATCACAGCTCAGTGCTTTAGATTATAGCCTGCGACTGGAAACATGAAGAATGGGAATAAGGTGCAAATGATCTCAAACAGGCATATAGATGATATCTTAGTGGTTATGTTGTAAAGTAGGTTTACCTATGGGGTGCTCCATGACAGACTTTAAAAGCATAAGATGAAAAAGAAACCACACTTGTGTCTTAAAAATAGCTGCCTCAGCTGACAATCACCTGTGTATAACATAAGTTCTAACATTCCCACAGAATTAAGTTTTTAAATATTCCCTGATAGTTACTTCCTCCTTACCTAACTCCACACCTTGTACCTATACATGTGTACTGCATACTATACAGGAACATCTGATTTGATTATAATTACCTAACAAGAAATGCTGTAATCTAAAGCATTACGGATCACAGCGATGTAGAACAACTGCACCCTAACTTGTGGGTCAAATTTCCTTTTACTATTAGACTCTGGCAGACTTGAGAGGTTTTTTTTCTCCTTGCAGCCCACGCTGCAATCATTAGGTGACTCACCACACAGACACACTGCCTTGCAAAGCTCAGAATATCTAAGTGAGAGCACATCAAAATATGTACCAGAAAAGAAAAAAAATGCAGCGATGAACAATTTAATGGGCTATAATGGCTCAAGGACGGCATTCCACTGGGCCCTTATAAGCTATTATTTTTCTTCTTTCTCTTTGGGAAATCAACAAAAAATCATTTATTAAACCTATTAGTCACTTTGGACAGACTACCATTAGTGAGTTATTCCTGTGATTAGTTTATATGATCTGTCTATAATGTGTCCGTATTGAAAGTAACTTCATAGGCTTATGTAATACTGATGGAAAATGCATCTGGAGGAGTTTGATTTGGAACAGCACCGGCCAAACTGGCTTCTTATGTGCTGTGCTGCTGACATAAAACCCCCTTGGGTGGGATCTTCTCTGACTCTGGCAGGGGGCACAGAGGCTAGGGGCTGAGCCAGGCAAAGAACAGAGGATCTGAAAACCCATAGCCTGAGAGAGAGAGAAAGTGAGCGAGAGGTAGAGAGGCTAAAAATATGTTCCGACAGAACCGAACGCCAAATCGACCATCCGTCAGGGCGTGGGGGAAAAGGTTTTTTACTCCTCCACTTCCACCTCCTCGTTTCAACTGCTCTTTTGAGATGGGATGGGAAGGACAGACATGATAAAGTCAGAATGACAATCATAAAGCATCAGAAAGTTACAGATTGTTCTGGACTGCAGACTCGCCTGGCTCTGATCCTCAGTCCACAACATTGGCAGTGGGGGGATGGTAGCAGTTGCCAGAGATATGGGGGAAACCACTGACTAGAGTTTGATCAAACATTTTGCTTTGCTGTATTAAGAGTTTTAGATAAAGAAAAAAAAAATGTAAACGATTCATTTTGTTCCAATTAAGACTCAACTCGAAGATGGTTGCTCGCTAAGGGTTTCGGTCTTGATATAATGGTCCAATTCTACTCAATGCTGTAACAGTAATTACTAACAAGTTGATTACACAGTGTTTTATCAGTGGGACAATGCGAGCCTGCTGTGCTCTGGGCCACCCTCTGTGGCTCTGACAATGGAAAAAGACCATACAGTAAATCACAGAGAAGCAAAGCCTGTCTGAACCCAAACCAGAAGAAAACACTTTGCAAGGAGAGAGAGTAGGAGCGACAGAGAGAGAGAGAGCAGAAGCGAGGGCAGAGCGTTCGTACGTGGCTCATTCAATGAGGGAAGAAAAGAGTAGAAGGCTGTGAAAAACAGATGAGAAACTTTGGCAAGTTGACCCTCATTTATAACAACAGAGGAGTTGTTACAGAGGGTTAAATATCTGATTTGAAAACTTCAGCTTCAAAGCTTTTGTTTCTTGTGTTCTTGTGTTATTTTCAGAATGGGGCAGAGGAAGAGGGTTTAAACTGAGTGGAAAACAAACAGCAGACAGACATGACAGGAAGGTTTTTGCACAGTTGGTGAACAGATGTTAGTTCGGGTCATCAACCCGTTGCTCTCCTTGTGGGATGTACCAGAGGAGGGAAAACACGACAGCAGCAGTATTTTTGCGAATCCTTAGAAAATAAACACTTGAGTTGTTTTTTTTAAATACCTCAGATTTTCATGGGACATGTGCACTTTGCATTATACACACAATTTATTCCAATTCCAGTGTTTGGGATCCTTGATGTTCTTAATATAGAAACACAAAAGTCTCATGTGTAGTTTGCACTATAGGTTTACATTTAGTGCTGCTGTTAATTGGTCATATTGATAGTCTGTAAGCTACCGGATAAAACATCGTAAGAATAAAAGGTCAAGGAGGCTGCTTTATTTTCCTCTAACTATCCCTAAAGAGAGCAGAAACATTTTGTATATAAGCTTCTATACTGCCTCTGTCCCAGCATGCACCAGGCAAGACCACTCTGGGCATTTCTTTCCTGTGAGCATCTATACAGATAAGGACAGAGAGCTTCCAGTTCAGTTCACTTGCATGTCTATTGATTGCATCCATTAGAAACCCATGCAACAAAAGGAAAGACCATGCAATATCACATAGAGGACCAGGATCTTGGTCTTGGATCTCTTGCTCTGTGCTGACACTAGCATTTCCCATACAGCCCCTATACACTAAAGGGATATAAGATAAATTGATTATTTCACTCAGGCAGCAACACTGACAACTTTTCAACCTTTTAATCTGGATTTATCACATGTATCATCCCTGGTGTCGATGTCCAGCTCGACTTGTTGCTCTGACAGAGCGGATGGACATCTGCTAATTCAGATCTCGTGTATGTCTGATGACTGCCATCCTACGTAGGTAAAAGAACAAGTCAGTGCTGGAAAAGCTAATGTTCTTTGGAAAGGAAAACACACAGTTTATCCCTTAGGAGAAAAATCTATTGGATCTTATCAGTGGGCAGTTGTGAGAGACAGAGATAAGGGAGCCGCAGGGAAAGAAATTGGCTGCCCATCTTAGACAGCAGACCATGCATGCTGCATGGGCCATTGAGCAGTGGGGGGAGGGGAGCAAGAGTGGGGGGAATCTTCTCAATATGCTTTGAGTGTAATTGTTGGAGCCTGTATGCACATGGGCATATGACTGTGAGTATGTGAACGCTTTTGCATGTGTCTGCACATGAGTGTTGCACTGTAAGAATGAGCCTGTTTCTGTGTGTCTGTCAGTACGTGAGTGTGTGTGTGTGTGTGTGTGTGTGTGTGTGTGTGTGTGTGTGTGTGTGTGTGTGTGTGTGTGTGTGTGTGTGTGTGTGTGTGTGTGTGTGTGTGTGTGTGTGTGTGTGTGTGTGTGTGTGGTGTGTGTCTGGGTGTGAATGAAAACCCATTCCTCTTCTGATGTATCTAGGTTCCATTTGCAGAGCGTACCAGTGAGTGAAACCCCATTATCAGGCTGAAGCAGGGCCTTCTCACTCCAGACTGCTGAACCATAATGAGCTCCTCACAGCAGCCAACTTGTCTATCCAAATAAATCACTCTACCCCTCACATGCCCACATGCACGCACACACACACGCACACACACACACACACACACATGCACACATATCTCCATTAGACCTGTTCTGGATTCACACATGACTCCATCAAACACTGACATCCTTAGTCCAGTGACCACAGAGGACACAAAGATGAGGATTTTTTCCCCTTTACATCAACATACGGGATCAGCCTGCAGGGAAAGCACCTCTAAGTGTCCAAATCAAAACAATGCATTGAAAATAAATTATAAAGCTGAGTGAAGGTTCAGATAGTAATCAACATGAGTAGTCTTTTTCACATACAAAAATATTACTGTAACTGTAGCAGTCTCAACAAAACAACATTACCAAACAATACACACACAGCTGCTAAAAAAGTAAAATAAAGTTGAATCTGCACCAAAGACACTGAACACAGTAGATTCGATGTAGGATTTACTGCAGGACTGTATTGTATTGGACTGCATTCATTTTCACAAGGCGCACCTAATAAATTAGTTTATCTGATTATGTCCAGCCAGCTCAATAAATAACCAACTTCTGCAATCTCTCCACAGAAACAGCCATTCATTGTCTCATTCTGTTCTCATGAATAGTTTGCAAAATGTTGTTGAGTGTGTGGATGTCCCCTCCAGCACTTGTAAAATTTCAGGCAACAGGCTAAGTTCAAAGCTGTGCCTCCCAGTGAAAGGGAATGCCTTGGTAGCGTTCTGTGAACCAACCAGCTGTCTATTACCACAGAAATCCTTTGAAGTGCTGCCAAGGTGATATGGGTTCTCAACACAATACCGCACCCATTGGATCCAGTAATAATGGAACGAACGCAGATGAAACCAAAATACTCTAAATCCTCCCAAAGTCTGTGAGTTACATGTTTATTTATTTGAAATTATATCAAAAGAGCTTGATATTAAAAGCTTAAATAAATTTAGTGGTTTTTGGATTAAACCCTTAAGCTCTCTGTTCTCAAAGCAACAAGCTGAAACATCAGCTGGAGTTTCCTTCGCTGAGTATATGTATAGACTCATATGTCAGTGTCCACCTACCATTGCAGGTATTCCCATTATGCACAGCACAGACCCAGTCGTGGCATTCGCAGCGGGGCCCGTAGAACCTCCCGGGCTCGGAGGCTGCACAGATGCAGATGCCGCAGTCACATTTGCCCCTCCCACTGCAGATCTTGCCATCAGGTGTCCGACAGCGGCGCAGAGACGACTCTGAGGACAGTTTACACACGCCACCCACCTGTCTACGGAAAAGAAAGAAAGAAAGAAAGAAAGGTCAGTTCTTCAACAGCTTTGGAGACCTCCGAGGTCAAGGGTCAAGTGTGTTACCACCTGTGTTTGCTTGATTTACAAAACACCAGCTGAGAAAAAGTGTTGCCTAGCGTTGTGACCCATTCAAGATGTTATATCACGTAGCCTAATAGTCCACCTACAAAATTAGGCATTATAGATTCACTTTTAATCACACCATAGTGGTTGTTTGTACTAGCAGCGAATCAGTGGCAGTCGCACCAGGCCTTGGTTGTTATGGTAGCAATGCCAAACAAATAGCAAAGGTTGTGGAACGGTCATGGATTGTTGGCTTTGGAAAAAGATCCTGATTTGAGTGAAGTACCTCCTCAGGGTTAGACAACCTTTGTCGTCATGGTTACAAGTGAGTGTGATGGGAGGGACATGGAAAAAAGAAACAACATTGTTTTCACACTACTAATTCACAATGCTGTGTTCCTATCCATCCACCCAAACCTTGTCATAACACGGACTTTGCTGCTCTATGTGCTACTGTAGGCCTACATCACTGAAGGCATACACACACACACACACACATGCAGACAAGCACACAGAATGTGGAGGATTAAGCTAACAAATCAAATTGTGTAGAAACAGCTTCACCGTACATGGAGTACCCTGCAGCAGCTGTTGCTGTGCTTCATTTTTACTCCATGGGGTCTCTCAGTGAGATTTGTTTCATTTGGGCGCTGTCTGACATTCTTTTTCTATTGCTACCCATGCACTCTTGATGTTGGCCAGCTGTCCAGTTTGGGGAACAGTACTGTAGACACGTTTCAAACAATCAGCAGATAAAATGTTCCCGACACTCCCAGGAAAATCAAACACACAATGTGTGTGTTCCAGGTGTCACGGGGAGGTTTTTACAAGTTCAGTTTCACACATGCTTCACCCACTGATGGCTTTTCAAGCCTTGACCAAACTCCTCTGTCAAAGCTGCACACTGAATTTTAGATGTATTCACTGAACACTTTGAGCCATGGTCTTTTAGGCCATCCAATGACTTTGTCTCTGCTCTCCACTACTTTCCACTCTCTGCTCCAGCCTCAGCTGATCTTCATTAGCATCGCTACATCTACTGTGCGCAGCGCTCACACTGGTGCTGCCAGCTTTGTTTGGTCGGCAGGGTGATTTGACCTTAGCAACCTCAGGTAATGATATTCAGAAGACTGAGGATGATGATGTTGAGGATCCCTCTCATTTCAGGCTTCACAATCTCACTTGCTTAAAAGCAGGGAATGTGCCTATACCTCCATTCTTCTACACTGGAAACCTGGAGTCTGCTTTTTGCCCTTCTATCTGCAGCTTTTTTCTGGGTTTAGTTAAGAAAGTGGGGCACGTTAAGTGCTGAAGGCCTGATTAACTGCTGATGCTGACAGCATCAGAGTATGAATTTACATGTTTGATGCAAAGTTAAACTGAACCAAAAAAACCTACAGTAAAGGATGTGTTCCAAACTTCTTTATGACTCAAGAGACATCTGCTCGGTCATCTCATTTGTTTTCAGACTAATGAGATAAATAAAGAGGCACCAGAATACTGTGGCCTAAACCCCATATGGACACAAAAGTATTTTTTGTTTGCCCATCTAGTCTCAAAAAGTCCAACTATGTGTCTGTCAGTATCCAAATGAGTCATTCCTTTATAGCGAGACATCCATTAGTTTTACTGTCCTTTGTTTGTGGCATAGACCTTGGCAAAGTAAATGAGCAGCCTGTACTCTGTGCTGGTTCAACTGACCTGTCTGCTCATTCAGAGGGATAAATATAGTAGTATATGTAACACAAATCTATCTCTTGTACTTGAAAGCAACACATTTTATGTCTGGGACAGTGCAACTTCTTGCATTTTTCTCCTCTGTCACTGGGAAAGACAAAAAAAAAAAAAAAAACACCCTGTGTATGCGCTCTAGTTCCTGGTCTGTGTTTTATAAGATAAGAGGAAATAAGACTTTATTCATCCCCTTAATGGGCAAATTTACAAATGACAAATTTACATTATAAAACAGCCTCTGTGAGAATGAGCAGGAGTTTGATGTTGATGTCACTCATTGCAGAGTGACAGGCAATCAATACTTAATATTCTACTCTAATCTAACGGAAAGCATTATCATAATAATAACAATCATCATCATCATCATCATTATAGCATAAATGAGTGTAGAGTATGAAAATATGAGAGCTGTTAATTGAGTGTAAAATAGAATTGCGTGTATGAACTGACTGAGCATCCCACGATTGGGGCTGTGACAAACCAAGTTGACAATAAAGTCTGAGAAAATCCAATTAATGTCACTTCACAACAAAACTACAAATGTTTCTACGTCACCAAATCTGGCTAAACTGCCTTTCAATCATTTGGAATTGAAAATGGAGAATAGGTCGAATTAAAAGATGCAAATTGCCACAGTACATTACTTTTGCTTTCAACTGGTATTATAAAAAGTTGCATGAAATATCAAGGATGTATTATTCTAATCTGCTTTTTTAAAATCCACCTTTTCAACCTTAATACACCTTTTCAGCTGTACAAATATATGGGTTGCTTAGTTTGTTTTAGTTTAGCTTAAAATAAGTTAATATGAAGAAATAATATCAAAGATTAACAGTCCCCAAAGAATATCATGTAACCTCTAATTTCATCCATGTGTTTGCTGGCACAGGGAGAATATGCCATCTCCACAGAACAGAAAAGCCCCAGGCCTGGGGTTCATACTCAGGGCAACATTGCTAAGCACTGCACTGCTGTTTCAATTTCAGCATGCAACATATCAACATGTGTTTTTGCCCTGCAACAATACAAGTGGATATATAGCGTTGATAAGAGGGCAACGTGTGCGTTTAAAATTATAGGGATGACATACCGTTACTTTGGAGGTTTTTTAAATACAGGTGGAGCACTACAGCCTGAATCCTGCCTACTTTGTGTATGTTGTGTCGGTTAAGTGTTACATGGACATATCATGTAGCATTCCTCATGTGTGCTCATAGAACTGAGCTTACAAAGCATAATTGCTGAACCACCTATGATTTTTCACACTGCCAGGTTGTTATGATGACATATTTAGTAAACAAACAGGGGGCGGGATTATTTGGATATGGACACATGTTATCGGCTGGAGTCTGAAGAACTGTTGCTTTTCTGTAGTAAAAAGCATGTGTACGTTTGCTACTGTTTGTTCAATAAATACAGTGCAGTGTCCAGAAAGACATACACAGTATAATCATTACACAAGCATGGTGCACCTGCTTGGAGCAAACACCCCCTCTGCAGCTGAGTTAAGTTTAAATCCACATGGCAACATTTACAGTTCTGCTGATGGGGGCCTCGCCGTAAAAGGCCAAGATAAACAGAAATGAATCGTTCACATTCATATTTTAACCAGTTCCAGGTACTGACTTCATGTCACTATTTCCATTTTCACGCTCGATTCCAAATAACTATAACACTTTTTGAAAAACTAATTTACTGCATTAGGGTTAGGTTTATAAGCATTGAAGTATTAAAAAGGTTACTATTTATGTTTCTTCAGCATAAATTAGGTTTTTGGATATTTAGATTTTGTTTGTTGCTCAGTAAAAGCTCTTCACATTCATAACCCTTGCTCCAGCCAAAATGTCACTTTAGCGTTTTTTACACCGAACCCATTACCATAAGAGCTGTCATAACATCATTATATTTAATTCCAGCTAAGTGTCCAAATGAGAATAAATGAATGTCTGTAAGTTTTTAACAGTGCCATTTGCAATGTCAAATGTCGAAAATGAAGAAGAAGCAGACTTTTACCCTGTGACTCGGCATGCAGTGTTATGACATTTGGCAAAACAGCTTGAAAAAAAAAACTGTGCAAAGAAACTGCAAGTGCAGACTACATGTATAGGCACTCCTAAACTTTTCCACATTGTGCTTTCCAAATGTTGACTTTGTCAGCAAAACTCTGCACCTCCCTCTTCCTTCTTGCTCTCCAGACTACCCCAAAATAAACAAGAGAAAACAAGGGCTGCGTGAAAACTCACCTCACCGATTGTAACAAAGTGTCCTCCACGGCAGAGAGCAGAATCAGAAACAACGGCACTAACATGGACTGTCCCAAAACCTCAGTGTGCATGTTTAAATCCCACAGAAACCTGAAGTAAAGTAGCTTGAAGGAATTTCCCAATCTTGCTTCCCTTAAACAGACAGGACAGGAAGAGAGAGTGAGAGGGAGAAGAGAAGGAGAGAAAGAGAGAAAGAGCAGCAGGCTGGCCTGAACTGGCTCAATCCCTTCAGAGGCCAACAGTCCTCTCCATACAAGTGCCTTTGATTAGTCTTGACTCTCAGACACAGTCCTGGGCAGGAGCTAGAGTGGGGAAAACTGCCAAAATGAAAAGTTAAGTCACTCGTTTGAGATGTAATTAGAAGCAGACTTTTCTTTTTTTCCCACTTTTTCCCCCTCCGTTGTCCAGATGATTTCTCTGCGGTGCTGTAGTTTTGTTTCTATATTTCCTTTCGATGCTGTAAATATTATGCGAGAGCCAAAGTCAGTCCATGCCACTAATAGGCCTTTTCCCCAGAAGACAACTTGACATAATTGTCATAATAGGAAAAGCACAGGTGTGAATATGATGGCTAAATCCCACTTAGCTGCTCTGAATTCAGGATCCAGTGCTATTGCACATGAAGGCTCTCTCACTCTGTCACTGTCAGAGCCAGTGACTGTGGTACTTGAATGGAAAAGATCAACTGCTGGAGTTATTACTTACAGATGTGTGCTTTTCCTACTGTGACAAGTCAAAACCACAACATACAATAGAGGATCAAACACAAAATGTTGCAAGAATAATTATACAAATTTTGGTCTGAATCTGATCTTAAAACACTTCCTGCTGTTTAATAACAGCTAAGGCATTGCAGTGCAACATGGACCAATGATTTGACCATGTGTGACTGCTTGTGGAACCATTGGAACAATATGCAAAATACCTTTGTTTGCTGTTACCCATAAACATTGAATGACTCATTGTTCAAGGCAAATGTCTGATGCTGGGCTTGTTCTGAGCTTTTTCAAAGCAGACATTTTGACATTGTAGCACAAAAGCACAGGTGTGATTAACAACAATGGCTGTATCCTGTCAGGTTTTGCCAGTTCCAAAGATCCTGTGTTGTGCATGATGGCTCACTGGGCTTTGTTAGTGGTATTAGATCTGCCTGCTCTGAAATGTCAAAATGTCTGCTGAGAGAAAGGCCTATTACTGACTGACACCGCCTGATTCATTCATGCTTTTTATTGCTGTGCTGATACCTTAATATGCTTCACCACCCCTCCTTCCTCTGCACTGAGATGTAACATTCATGTGCAGTATGTGTTTTAACTCCTTCAGTGAACACAGGCACTTTTCTAAATGGTTGGTCAGTAATTTGACAAAAGTGCTTGATTTGGCAACACCAAATGTGTGTTTTTTTTTTTTTTCAGAGAAAGATGATCATGTGTCTGTCTGATTAGCTTTTTCTTTACCTTAAAGTCGTGGATTTGATTTCCCTGTCGACAGAGATCACACCTGGCTGGGCCCGTGTCACTCTCAAAATATTCTAGTTCAATCATTTGTCAGGCAAGTTTTTTCAATTCGTTTTTCCCTGTTCAGGCATCTGAACACACCACAGAAAAGTCCTAAAACAAAGGTTCACAACAGGTGATCAAAAAAAAAAAAAAAAAAAAAAAAGATCAAATCTGCACTTTTTATAGGCTATTTTAGTTTTCAATAGAACTAGGCCTACATGTCACATGTCATTTTTATTTATTTATTTTTTAGATGTAAAGTCACATAATGTAGCCATCATTTGCATCATTGGCTAGAGTGGGAGGAGTTACCTGATATTGTGTTTAAATTGTCTGCCATAGACCCTGGCCAAAGGAAGAAAAAGTCTACACCAACTGCACAGAGCAGCAGCCTGGGTTGGAAGTTGCACCTTTTTTTTTCTCTCACAGGGACTTTCACTGCCCTGAGTTGAGCTGTGCTCACCTGATCAATAATTTATGGAGACCTGGGCCACATGCATTCATAAGAAGATTGTTTCACTGTTTGCTTGTCTTTGTTTTGGGGAAACAAAAACAATAGCATCAACAATTTAAGAAATGAATAAAACATTCACAGATTAGCATTTTGTAGTGATAAATGATACAGGAGAGCCCCAATTTCAGGACAGAATAAAAACAAAACTTTTTTTCCCCTCCCAAAATATAGTGTTATATTTCTGTCGTAAGTGAGGTGGTAATCTGGCGATATTTGTCATTAAAACTTCAAACCAAGTGATGCATTTAGGAGACTGTTGTGATGCAGCATCAGCTGTGGGACCTTAATCTGTTACCATGGAGACGGCTGCTGCGCGCCTCCGCTGCAAGCGCTGGTGGTGCTGTGGATGTGATTTCAACCCTGCGCGCTCCCGCTATTCTCCCACACGATCCCAACACACACACCCGGAAAACAGCTGATGTCATGGACAGGACGCGACACGGTGGATAAGGGAAATCCTCCTCTCGTAAGTGATTCACTATGTTTTTCTTATTGCGCTCTTAGACCCTCGTCGTTTTCATGTCAGTGGACGTGCAGCTGTTGTGCTGCTTTGAGGATGCGGCTGACGTCTGGTGCAGCAGGACAGCTAGCATGTTGGCTTGTCCAGGAAGTAGAGGAGAGACTCATCCTCCGGAGCAGGCCTTGATGTAAATATTAATATTGTCGTGTATTTGATTCAGAATCACGTGGGCGACTTGCCCGGTAACACATGTAGCTTCCGTCAGGACCTGTGCTCGGCCACATTTTGTGTTTACCTCCTGTGTTTAGCTTGTTTTTGCTCAATGTAGCACTTGCTAGCTCTCATCCGTTTCCATAGTAACCTTGGCTCCGTGGATGTCATTCATTCATATTAAAGGATAAAGGCCTTCACCCCTTGACTGACATCCAGCTGTGTGAATCTTGTTACATAATATTATAACGCATCTGATCAGTTTACTAAGATGATTGTTAGGGTTCCACAGCTGATCTGAAGCCTGCCAGGCCACAGTGGCTCTGTCATAGTGGGGCCTCCAGATATCACAAAATTAAACAATATTGATTTTATTGATTTTGGTGAAGGTGATCTCTATAGTATCAATACTGTCTTCTGGGGTCTTTCCAATCTGAAGATGTGTCTGAAATGTGATTACAACACTGCAGCTGACAGTGTTTTGAATGTTGTTATGGGACAACAATCAAAAACGCAAATGAAACATTATTCATTAGTGATAATAATGCTAATTGACAACATGAATGAACTGCAAGGCATGGCTTTGACAACCTCATACAGATAGTCAGGCCTGGATGATACAATACTGATGTATCTATACTGTGTGGACACACAGTATAGATATTGACATGTTAGCAGTATTTATTTTATGTAAGGAATGGGTGAAATATGTGTAATATGAAATGCTATAGTAAGAGAATTATCACCTGATTTCATTAAACCTGTGACGTGTATGTCCATAGTAATAGGTTACATGTCACCTATACAGTTTACTTGGCAAATGTGTTTGCAAACACTCTAATCAAGTCGGCATGCCTCTGGCTGACTGGCTGACTCATTTTATCATTGTCTTGGTCTCCACCATGTCCTGGAGGAAACATCTGGCTAGTTGGCTCTTAAACTACAGCACCAAATGATCTGCCTGCTGCTGCTGCTTGGTCTGTGTGCTGTGAAATCAAAAACAACACAACACACATAAAGACACTAAAAAGCTCTTTTGGAGTTGCTGTGTTCTTAGTCGACACCATAAATTACACTTTTCACTTTTTACACCTCCATTGTTCATGTAATAAATACTGATCAATGCAGCTTTTTATTAAATCAATAGAAATGAAAAGAGTGTTAACACATCTACCAAGCTTTCATATGTCTGTTGTTGGTATACTATGGCAGTATCATCTTAAATTTCTTAAATAAGGAAACTTAAAGGGATAGTTCAACATTTTTGAAAATTGGCCCATCGCCATGATCCCCCTAGTAATAGCAGTAGGTTCGTTACCTTTAATTGTTGGTCCAAGCTGCTTTTAGATCGGGGGAGAAGAATACCGAGCGGCGCAGCTACACTACGGAGGCTAATGGAATTTCTTGGTTTTGCTCATCAAACTCAGCAAATACACAACCAAAAAACTCAAAAACGCTGTGGTGGACAAGTTGTGACCTGCACATTTACCACGCTATGAGATAATAGCGGAAAGTTAAGAGAAGTGAAGCAAATACTCGGAACTACTTTCTTCAGTGAACCACTGGTCGGAGGGACACAGTGTGCGCACCTCAGCCAGTGCCGTAGTATACGGACGTATCTGCAGTAAACAGGCGCTTTTGAAATCACTCCGCCGAGCAGCCGTCTAGAGTGTAAAGTCCGACTTTGCCTCTAAAACAACTCCATCTCGCAACTTTCCGCTATTATCTCATAGCGTGGTGAATGTGCAGTTCACAACTTGTCCACCACAGCGTTTTTGAGTTTTTTGGTTGTGTATTTGCTGAGTTTGATGAGCAAAACCAAGAAATTCCATTAGCCTCCGTAGTGTAGCTGCGCCGCTCGGTATTCTTCTCCCCCAATCTAAAAGCAGCTTGGACCAACAATTAAAGGTAACGAACCTACTGCTATTACTAGGGGGATCATGGCGATGGGCCAATTTTCAAAAATGTTGAACTATCCCTTTAAGCTAAGAAAGTTTGCAGCCTCCAACAAATACTCACACTTACAATTAATCTGCCCAGTGATCGCATCCTGCCCGTGAGGAACATGTCCTTTCTCCAAATGGGAAAGTAATTGCAGTCTTTGCCACCTATACTCCCACATAATAGCACTTAGACCCTGTAATTTTGTTTTCACTCTTCCTCATGTCTCCATCTGCATATGTTAAGTGTAGCAATTACACTGGGAAATTGCTTCTAACTACATGGGGTTTATAGGATGGACAGTTTCTTTTCTTGGCAAAACCATAAAAGGAAACAAGGGCGATACAGTTACTTTGTTCTGTCTGTAAGTAAGAGGTCTCTTTTCACTTTTCAAAAGTTGTACTTAAACATTTTTCTCATTAAGGTTCTGGCAATAGGTCATCTTAAAAATTCATTTCAGTCAGTTCAAATAATTGAAGGCTCAGATTTTCTTCAAGTCAGGTATTCTGTTTAACATAATGGTCGAGATAACAGCAACCTTTTCATTTTCCTGTTATGAATTGTGTATCCGATAAGGACTGTTCATTGTGACTGTTATTGAATTTCATTTTGTGATATTGGCATATTTCATTGAGGGGGAGGACATAAAATTACATAAGAGTCCTTTTCTTCAGATTGTTTGTGTTTGTGCTGATGGCACGACAATGAGCAGAGACGTCCACAGATTGAACCTGTACAGTATTTCATTCCTCAGGTGATACACTCTCGCTCTCTCACATTATTGAATTATATTTCAGTGCTGTTTTCAATACTTTTCCCCATTTTCTAACATACCAATGTAGCCATGCAGGTAGTTTTAGATGTAGCCTATCTCCTGCTTTCACTAAATAGACGTAGCTATGCCAAGGTCTCCTCCTGCACTATTGATGTCTGTCAGTTGTTGCTTTTGGATAAAAGCATCTGTTTAGTGAATAAATGTAAACACTGGGGTGATTTTTAGCTTCATCTCAGTAAATTGACATTGAATTGAGATTACCTTCTGGTGCTCATTTACATATATTTTTTATAGTAAAGTATTTTTTTTTTTCACTGCCACAGTGAAGAGAGAAAGGAAAGCAGGAACTGGGGTTGAACTGGAGATCACTGCTTTGGGCTATGACAACACCACCTGTCCACCGAGCACCCTCTTTATATATTTTTTTTAACATAAATACCTCTGTGATGTGTAGTGTGATATGTTGATTATCTAGAGTAAAATGGATAATTACCTCCCTGCATGGCTACATAACACTGGAGGTAAGAGAAAATATGTCTTTATATAAGTTGGGGGGACCAATTGAATTGCATTGCTATGTTCTGCAGCTGCGCCTCGCAGCACCTGTGTATATGTTCTCTCACTCCTCTTTACTGCTCTTATGACTGCTACCATTCACTGACCGCTGCCGCAGGACCTCCAGGCCTTTAGGACATTCTCCATTTTGCATCTCTAGTCTCTCTCTCTGGTTGGTCTCTCCACCCCTCTGTGACCTGGGGATGAACGCACCAATGAGGAGCCTCACAGTGAGTCAACCTGGCCCTGCTCCACCCCATCTTCTTCCTCCACAACACCTCAGTCACTCACAGAGTGTGTCGCATATATGCCTTGATGTCAGACGTGGTGGGCATTCCTGTCTCTATGAGCGTACTGTAGATGTGGGTAGTGTACTGTAAACCATATGAGCCATAATGTTGACTAACTGTTGTGTGTTATTTACAGGGTATGCCTGATCGCATGTTATGTGCAGTGCTGGAGCAATTTCAGCTTTACTTTTCCCTTTGGTATGTGCGCTTTGTCTCCATTCAGAGTGTCATTTCTTCTTGTGTTCTTCTTAAGTTGAAACGGCCTGGACAGTTTTCTTTTTCTGCATACACACATGCACACAAACACACACACACACACACACACACAAACAAACAGGGACATTTGCAGTTTAACACCAACTCACTGTACAGTAGGTTACACAGCTTAGTCTTCTGGCGCCTTGGTGTTCAATGATGAAGATCATGTTTGATCTTTCCAAATGGTAAGTCACTGGAGCTGTTCCGATGTGAATACACTTGTCCTGTGTTTCATGTGTGCTACGTTGTGTATCACGATGGCCATTCAATAATGCAACACCTGTTTAATTAATTGCACACCTCTGTTCTGGCAATTCAAGTCAGGGTAGTTAACTTACACATCACGGATCACTGAACTTTAATGCTACACCCAGAAGCCACATACTGTAGCATATTTCATACTATATTTACATATTGATTAACCTAATTTTTGAACGGTTCGCTTTTCAAGAACTGCACTGATGCTGATGTATGGCAAGTACACAGCTTCATCTCTGAGCTGCGATAATTATAGATTAAATTAATTTAGTCAATATTCCACATGATTCAACAAAAAGTTGCACTACTGCTGCCCAGACTTGGATACAGCCAGAGTGTTCCCCTGTACCTCATTTAGCTTTGGTCACTGTGTGGTCCGCCTCCCTCTCTCTGTCAGATCCACTCTCTGTATAGCACGGCCAGCCCCAGCATGCTGAAGCGGAAACAGAGCTCACGGGTCGAGGCCCAGCCCATGACCGACTTTGGGCCGGATGAAACCCTCGCCGACAGCGCTGACATCTTCTGGATCAACAAACCAGTGAGTGCACTCCTCGAATGTGTGTAATGTTCTTAGCAGGTCTTAGTGGGTTTTTTGTCCAGTGGAAAAACAGGCCTCTGCTGTATTTGTCAAATATTTATTATTCAAGTGTTGGCTCCCTGAGCTGTTGTTAGAGCTACAGAGAAAAGCCTGAGAGAAGAGAGGAGATGTGAAATTACATTGGGATAGGTTTTGGTACTTAACCTAACTGAGGTCGGTGCAATGCCGTCGTATACGATGGCGGGGGTATTGTTTTACTCTTTCGCGTCTATCTCTGGGAAACCGAATAATAGCGCTGTAATTCTTCTTTTTTATTTAAAGCCGGACACGTCGGCCTTTACAAAGAGTCCACTGGTGTGTCTGAGCTCACCCAGAAGCGGAGTAGTCCTGCCTCAAACATCCGTGTCCAATAGGAGACTTCCATTGCAGGATGGGCCAAAGTCCTATAAGAGACCTGTGCGCCTTAACACGATGTGCCAAATAATGTTAATTTACATCAAGATGGTTTCAGTGTTGCCTTGTATGATTGCGATTATCGGGAAAAATCAGCCGTAAATGCAATAAATAATGCATCAATTACCATTTACGCATTTTACACAAGCTAAGACCAAGAAATGGGCCTCATACAGTATGGCCAGGGTGGGAACTGCTATAGAGTGTCTAAAAGAAAAGAAAACAATTCTGTGTGTTTCCAACAAATATACAGTATGTGAAATTTATTTTCCGTTAATTATTTTCCTATCTTTTTCTGATCATATAGCTTTTTCTGCATTCATATGACCCAGGTTGTCCTATAAAAAAAGGGTGTCAATTACTTGATTGTGGGTCAAGGGTCAAATATGAGGCCTAAAGCACACTTTGTTGTCGTTTCCTCTTTTGCAGTGGGTGCACACCCTGCTGCGGGCCTGTGCCATCATCAGCGTCATCTCTGTGTGCATGAACACCCCTAAAACATTTGAGCATTACCCTCCTCTGCAGTATGTGACATTCACGCTGGACACACTGCTCATGTTCCTCTACACCGCCGAGATGATCGCCAAGATGCACATCAGAGGAATCGTCAAGGTACCTCCTGACAGCAGCCTGCAGCTTTATTAGAACAGATTGTCACATGAAGCATCGTACAAAAATCAAATTCCTGCAAGATTTAACAACAACAACAAAAAATTATTCCTTGCAAACTTTCTAAATCAGAGTACTGAAATATTTAACGTGAAATGCCACAAAGGAAACAAAAAGAAAATCTCTCACAGAAGACTTGTTTTTCAGACATTTCATGAATTTTAGCAAGTAAATAGTTTCAGCTGTTTTGCTTTGTTTTTGTCTGATGGCAAATTTAGACTGAATATGAGATTTTTTTTGTTTTGTATTTATTTATTCATTTAGTTTTGTTTGTCCATGTGTGTTATTTTGTGTCTCCTAGCAGCAAATTTTCAAAAGTTGGGAATACATTTAGATGAAAGGGACATGGGAGGGAGTAGAACCAGTTATCTTAACTTTTCAATGCCAAAATGATGCACAAGGATGATTTTCACACTAAAGCTGGATTTTCTTTTTTTTGAAGCTAGTCTAGATTATCGTGATTTATTTCAATTATTAGGGTCATTGTTCTGCATGCAACATCTACTGCGTTTCAGCTAGTGGACAGCCACCCTGACATTATCCTGTAGGAAGCCTTGATAAACTTTGGAAGTAATTTTGCCCGCAATGATGGCAAACTGTCCAGGCCCTGAGGCAACAAAAGCAGCCCCAAACCATGATGCTCCCTTCACTGTACCTCACCTTTGAGATGATGTTTACATGCTGGCAATGCTATTTTTACACCATACGTACAAAAAAAAAAAAAATCCATTTAAATAAAATACAAAAAATTGAATCTTAGTTTCAACACAAAACATTTTCCCATTAGTGTTGTGGAGTGGCAAACTTCAGGCCTGAAATGGAAAGCAAAGCAAATGAATGCAGAAAACTAGGAAATTCCAAAGGGGTTCACATACTTTTTCTTGCAACTGTACTGTATATGCGCATTCAAACTTGCAGTATGTACATACTGGCATTAGATAGTAGAACGACGAACCCTTCATTAATGATACAGTATAAACAAACAACATGGAGACACTGCAAGTGGTTACAGGGAAGCCCAATGCATGCTGGTCCATAATCTAAGTCAGTTACAGTATCTTCAGAAGTATGGCCTTCATGTAGCGCTTCAGTTTTTTTCTCCCGCTTTGAACTGTACTTTACTTGTTGTATTGAGCTGTAGATTCAGATGAATCAACACAATTCAAATCAGAGGTGGACAGATAATATTCTGTAGAAGCATCCAGGAACAGACAGCTGGCAGATGAAAGGCCCATAATTACTGCCATAAAAAGTGTGGACAGCTTAATTGGCAAATCAAGGATAACAGGCAGGGAGGCACAAGGGGACACAAATTTAGAATCACCAGTCATAAGAAAAAAAACAAAACATAAAAAAATTACAGTAATCGTCCTTCTCTCGATATTTTATTTATCTACTATGTTCAGTTCTTGCAGGCAGATAAAAGCTTCTCTTTGTGTTTGAAAAGGGAAATTATTTTCCTGTAGCCTTTCTGTGAACGTCAGGTAAAATCCAGCTTCTCTAAGTGATGCACACGTGACACATTTGAATTTCTGCTTTGGATTTCAAAGTGTGTCAGAGTGGATATATTCATCATGTCTATAACTGTATGATTGACACTCGGAAGTTGTATTTTGTAGCCAGCACTTTTAAAAAGTGCCTGCACAAAACAAACGCTTCACATTGCGTGGTGAAGTAATTGCATGCCTTTGTTCTTGTCAGTGTGTAATCAAACATGGTCCTTATCTGCAGAGTGTTGCAGAACACACCCTCCTATTTGCAGCCTTTCTTCCTGTGGAAGACTGACCACCTAGGAGCTCTCTCTCTTTGAGTGGTAATTAAATATGCCCGTTTTTGCTGCCCTGGTGACATTTCAGTTTGTTCACACTTCAGGGCCTTTATACAGTAATTTTGTGTCTTATCATATCGAAAACATGGCTTTTCGAGTATTGCGGTCAGCCTTGTCAAATGGGTTCTGTAGTTTTCTGTTTGATGTTTTTCTTGAACATTGGTAGGTGATTACTTATATTCACATAGAGGCGTTTTTTCCCACAGTAAAAGCTTTTTCTGTCAGAATCTCAGAAGATGATGGTTAGCACTTAATGCGGGCAATTTTCTGAACCGGTATTATGAAAGGACTGGTATTATGAAAGCCTTAAACTATCACTGGGTGTTTTTGAAGTTGGTGGAATTTACCAGCTTTCTCGAACAATATGGCCCTGGATAATGATAATGTTCAGATTCACTTCATTCGATCATGGTCATACCTCTCTCCTTGTTGCCCTGTTTTTTTTCTGTTCCTCTCCTAGGGGGATAACTCCTATGTGAAAGACCGCTGGTGTATGTTTGATGGATTCATGGTGTTCTTCATCTGGGTGTCGCTAGTGCTGCAGGTGAATTCCAATGTTATAATAACTTATTGAGTTTTTTTTTATGAATCTTATTGCCATTTTTGTTACTGACATAAAACAATGGAGCACAATAGTTGGTTTTTGTTCTGCATTGCTCTACTCCTCTTTGTTTTAGGTGTTTGAAATCGCAGAGCTCGTAGATCAGATGTCTCCATGGGGAATGTTGAGAATTCCCAGAGCGCTCATCATGATCCGGGCCTTCAGGATCTACTTTCGCTTCGAGCTCCCTCGCTCCCGCATCACTAACATTCTCAAGTACAATACTGTCATCAACATTTCTCTTACATATGGTTGTACAATAACAGATCTGGCACTGACACATGTCTTTCATCTTTTCTCTGCTTTGCAGGCGATCCGGGGAACAGATCTGGAGTGTATCTATCTTCCTGCTGTTTTTTCTCCTGCTCTATGGAATTCTGGGTGTCCAGATGTTTGGGACGTTCAACCACCACTGTGTTACCAACGATACAGAGAAAGAGTAAAATAGTGTTTTCTATTTAATGACGATATCGATGCATTTTTCTGTTGCTTCCACAAGGCTCTATTTCTGTTGATAGGTGATATCCTGTTTTAACAAGACATTTTTTAATTGTCAGAACTTTTAAGGAAAATGAAAATATAAACATTGTTTTAATAGGCTCTACACTAATTTCACGCAGACTCAATCACCAGCGATGGTGCAGGTCACAAGTTAAACTATATTACCAGTCGTGGTATTATACAATCTTTTGTTGTGAAGTGCTACACAGAGGTTATATTTCAAGATCTGAAATTTAAAAAGGATCATGGCATCATCCCTTTGAACTGTGCTGAGCAGTAAGCCCTAAACTTGATATTTGAGTACCAGTATATTACATATACTTCTGGGCTCTTCCATCTCCATTTCTTTACACTTTTTCTGACGTGTCAGTGAAAATCCATTCCATTCAGGAAGAAATGGTATAACAAAATCCATATTGTGAAGAAAATCTGCACTGGTGTGCTGCTTAAAGTTACTGTTCAGTTCATCTTTACCTTCACATTGCGGCCATTATGTGAATGGCTCTACTGTTACACAACGTTAATACTGGTCTTATATCAAACTGGCATTAATCTGGTGCAGGGTGTGCAATACTGTGCTGTCTGTAGACCAGATGTTCAGAAGAGGTCCTGTCCTTCCCCCTGCACAGTGCCATGGTTGTACATTTAAGAAAGTAATGATGGGTCAGCCTGATCAGTCAGTATCTTTCCCCTGCTGAGCAGAGTCTGACAGGTCCTGACAGAATCTCATCTTTTGTGATCAGTTTGGTGTGACGGCCTAAGCAGCAGCCTCACCCAGTAAATTGGCCTTTTCTCTGTGCAGCTGCAGCGGCACAAATATCTTTCCATATCCAGTGTTCAGGAGCTGTTTTTGTCTGGGTTTATTGTTTCTATTACATTAATTTAGCAGGTTCATAGGCGGGAGCTCATGGCTGGAATACATTGCTTAATTGAGGCGTTAATGGTAAGCATGTTTTTTGCAAGAGGAAACAGGAAAACAGGAAACTTGTGGGCGGGTAGGGACACAGCATTGGCAGCGATGTGGGATTGTAGACGTGTAACAGTGCGTGCACATGTTGCTGCACAAGTAGATAATATATTCAAAACACATTTTTTTGTTTCAGTTGAGAATGATGATAATATGATGCAGAGAATAGGAATCCTTGTGGAGACAAAAGATTGGGGAAGTAACCATCATGATTAAAGCCCCAGGCTGCAGGGAGAGCTTACACTAATTATAATAATAAAAATTCCCTGCATTGTCCGGTCATTGTATTAAGCTCACTCCCGCTCAACAGCCACCCCATCCATCTCTCCTTACTGATGTGTGCCTACGCACCCAGGGGACACTGCATATATTGACCGTTTTAGTAGAAGGAAAGATAGCACAGGACATTCTCTCATTCATGTACCAACGATACAAAAGTGGGGAGAGAGCGACACATCTAATTTGTTTGCTGTTGTGCTCCTCTTCCTAAATCCCTTATATATAGATACAGTATATACTTCTGCTGGGGTATTTTAGAAATATGTCACTCAGGGACTGATGTGTCTAATCTCTATCTGCCATATGCCCTTGGCACAAAGTCAAAGCTCCCTGGCTTTTCACACACAAGGGATTTGATGGAAATTGGGGGAAAAATAGCAGGGGAGAGGTTTTCTGATATGGATATTAGATGAAAATGGTTTTGGATTTGTGAACAAAGTAGGGCCTCTCCTTTGGATGTCAGGATTTATGCAATGACCTCCTTACTTTTTAACTCCAATGGAGCTGAATAACATGCACAGATGTATGCAGTAAGAATATGGTTGACATTTTTTTTTTTTTTAACCTTTCTGTAAAGAATCAGGAGCTTCTGTTATCTGTCGGACTTTGCAAACTCCACTTGAGGTGGACAGGAGCTGTTAACAGGACCTGAGACTTTTGACTTTCAGATTTACCAATGTATTTTGGTCAGATAAAGTTACAGATCCAGAAAACCAATCGTGAATATTTTCTTATCATAAATATGTTTTGATTTAGTTTTACTCACCTGATTATTAATATCATATTACTGGACATTTTGTCTCACGTGTTTAGGATCCATTTATCTCTTTGATTGATGAGTGATTTCTTTGATAAGACACATTGATATTATTCAGTGCAGTATAATTAGCTTAACTGGGATTCACCACTATACCTCTGATTGCCCTTTGTGATAGTGCAATAAATTATCCCCTCTGATTCTGTACCCCTTAATAAACAATTTGGATGAATGTCTGGGCAGGCAATTTGACAGCATTAATTTTCATTAGAGACCTCAAGCAGCTCCTGAATAACACCTGTGGCTGAAAGACAGAAAGACGGGAAAGAGGAGAGGCAGGGTATGCATCTCTGTACTCTGAATGTGTTTGAATCATAGACTCCTTACCACTTTTATTTTGAAAAACTGGGACCTTTAAGTTATTTCTTGTACAATCTTTGTTTTTATTTAGCTGTATTTTACCATTTATCTTTCTTATATTAGGCATTTGTTATATTTACCACCTACTGCAAACATTTAATCTAATAATCAAATACTGTTTCTTCTCTCTTTTGTCAGTAATGTGACATGGAACAGTTTGGCCATCCCAGACACCCACTGTTCCCCTGATGGAGAAGGCTACCAGTGTCCTTATGGCTTCAAATGTGTTGACCTGGAGGAGCTGGGTCTCAGCCGACAGGAGCTTGGTTACAGTGGCTTCAATGAACTTGGTATAAACTATACATACACATACAGCACATGTAACAATTTCACACATACTATACTGTATATGGGATGTGCATGATTTTTTAGAATTGTACATCTAATGCAACATAGAGACCAACAGAAGAAAAAAGTTACAGCCGTCTCTGGTCACTTGTTGAAATCCTTTTAAATATCTTCTCCCAAATGAATCTTCATGCCTGTAAATCTTCACTAAATTCTGTTGAGAAATGTGGGAGTATGGCACTGTGAGAGTGGTTTATATACCTTCAATGAGAAGCTGTGCCATTCGGCAGCACAGCTTTCTTATCAGCAGAGTGGTGCTTAAATCTAGTGTCAGTGCACAGTGTGCTGCACCTAATCTTTAGATAGCCATGAAGGAGACTGAGAGCTTCACAGTACACACTAACTTCATCTAGACATTATGCTGTGTACTTGAATACAACCCATTCAGTGCAATATACAGCCCAACTGTGTGGCTTAATGGTCTATCACCACAATTTCTAAAAATATGTGTAGCTTCTAGTGTGAAACTGCATTAAGTGCCCTGTAGAAAAATACAGATTTTATTGTTATGGATGATCTTATTTATAGCATTCTCACTTTTTTATTCACATCCATGTGGAAGGAACAGGCTGTTCTCAAAAATACAATATCTGTGCTACGTACGTCAGTAACTATTTCTACTGTACCTCTTAAACTCATAGGCTCCATATGAGAACTGTTAAAGCTTGGAATAATGACATGATGTGTTTACTTGTTTAACTGGGAAAGTCTGCTTGCTGCTTACCTGTTTAAGAGTGGTCAGGTACCAGCATCTGTTTTTTCTTGATGCAGACCACTCATTCTTTTCAACCATTAAATAAATAAGGAATGTCTCGGCAGATAAAATCTTTTGCCAAGTGTTAAAAGCCTACACAGTCATTTTCAGAGACTGCGTTAACCAGAAAGCAACCAAGAGTTTCATTTTTCATAGTTTGGCCAACCCACAGACTTTTACATCCATTAGCTTCATTTGACCACGTTTGTCGGCGACAGTGACAAAGACATGCATTAAAGAACTGTTCATCAGATTAATGAATCTGCCAAACAGTTATAATTCTAAATCTTGTCATTATGGAGATGGGAACCAGGAGGACACAGGGGTTCTGAATTTTTCATCCTGGAAGTTGTCAGAATGTACATTCATTATAGATAAAAAGAGAAACTCAAGGTGTTGTCTTTTTGAAAGGCTCAGGCTGTGGGGAGCCATGGTAATTGGTGTGAGGTTCGCTGTCATCACTGTCTTAAGCAAAACCAAAGAAATGAACATCTGTCTGACTCCTGTGTCTCTCTTTGTTTAGGTACGAGTATCTTCACTGTGTATGAGGCTGCGTCACAGGAGGGTTGGGTGTTCCTTATGTACAGAGCCATTGACAGTTTCCCTCGCTGGCGCTCCTACTTCTACTTTATAACTCTCATTTTCTTCTTGGCGTGGCTTGTCAAGGTTAGGATCACACACACTCTCTCTCTCTCGCTCTCTCTTTAGTTCACTTTTCATAATACTTTTAGCACCTGGGGAGAGTTCAACACCAGTTGGACTTGGTTCATTTACATTCCCTAATCTTTCACCTACAGACATGAAATTTTCCCCCTATTAACAGAATATTCTCTGGCGAATGATAAAACATATATAACAGTGAAAGTAAATCACTTGGTCGTTTGTTTTTAAGTGTCACACAACACTTTTCCTCTCTCACTGTCTCTATCTTTCTTTTGCAGAATGTGTTCATTGCCGTCATCATTGAGACATTTGCTGAAATCAGAGTGCAGTTTCAGCAAATGTGGGGGTCAAGGAGCAGCACCACCTCTACTGCTACCACACAGGTACAACCACCACACTTGCACATGCACAAGCTGACAAAGTGGTGCCACAAAATGTCACACTAAAAAACTACTTGGTCCAGAGTGAAAAAAAAAAAATGTGTGCATTCATCAAGTTCAACTTAAAGGGATAGTTCACCCTAGAATGATATTTCGCTCATTATCTACTCACCCTCATGTTGACTAAGGGCTGGAAGAATTATCAGAGTCCTCCGTCCCTTCTCTGAGTTACAGGGGGTCTCGGCGTAGCAGTGCATTTCAATGCAACGGTTGCAAAGGGACACCGGAGCTCTTCGTAAAAAAACACACACAAAAAAACATCCAAATACCTCCATGATGCTCGTATGTAATGTCCGTCTTGTGCTGAAGCCCCAAATTGCGTAATTGTCCCGAAAAAAAATTAAATAAGTCTATATTTTAAGCTTGTTTGTAGCGGAAGCTTCTCGTCTTCTTCTTTTTCTCCTATTCCTGGTCCGTCCAAATATCGCGTGATTTGCGCCGGCGTCATTGCGGTTACTGCGAATCACGCGATATTTGGACGGACCAGGAATAGGAGAAGAAGAAGAAGACGAGAAGCTTCCGCTACAAACAAGCTTAAAATATAGACTTATTTAATTTTTTTTCGGGACAATTACGCAATTTGGGGCTTCAGCACAAGACGGACATTACATACGAGCATCATGGAGGTATTTGGATGTTTTTTTGTGTGTGTTTTTTTACGAAGAGCTCCGGTGTCCCTTTGCAACCGTTGCATTGAAATTCACTGCTACGCCGAGACCCCCTGTAACTAAGAGAAGGGACGGTGGACTCTGATAATTCTTCCAGCCCTTAGTCAACATGAGGGTGAGTAGATAATGAGCGAAATATCATTCTAGGGTGAACTATCCCTTTAAGTTATAGGAGAATCGTAAAATAAAAATGTCCACATGAGGGCTAACAGATCATCAGATGTCTGTTATTTTTAATAAATTGGTTGTCAGAGTATAAAAGATCAAATCTACCTTATTAGAAAACAGGCTAGATGAAAATAAGTTTTGGAATTTTAATAAAACAGATTAGGCAGATTTATTTGGCCAAGTGACACATGGGCACTTGGGACCTGGGAGATAAGATATATCGTCTCTATGGGAAGAGGAACATCTCCTCTAATCACAGCATCTGATCTGGAATCAAGTTGCCCAGGTGCAAAGCATTAAACTGGCGTTGCTGAGTATTTTAATGTATTGTTAGATTGAAATCTTCAATGTGTCAGTATCCTGGACAGATGGCTAACAAGACTGGCTTCTAACTGGTGAATTGGGCAGATCTATGCTGTGGTGGCAATCTGGGAAAGTCTAGTTCAGGCCCCTGCCTCCATCTCCTAAGGGTTTTACTCTGTGGTTGGAGAAACAAAACCCTTGTGTGGGCAGAGCAGGAGAAAGACATTTTACAGACTTTGGAAGGAGACTCAGGAGTCAGGATCCAGCCAAGATTAGTGTCTGCTTTGGTGACTTCAGGATCACATTTCTGTCTTTCCAGGAGGGTATGTTGTGGTTCTGTTGGCTTCGTGAGCGCAATTCCACCAGTCAGTGATTTATGGTTGGGTTTTAAAAAGCTTGGGTAAGTGTCAGCACCTCCAGTCTGAGGCCATGGTATTCTGCTTGTAAATGGTAGATTCAGTGAGTTTTCATAAGTGAGGGCATGAAGAGACTGACAGGCAAATTAGTGCATCACTGGCACCTACACACTGTTGTGGTGAAGAGGGATATATTCAGACAGTGTATTATTGATCTACCAGTCAGTCTATGTTCCATCGACTCCTTAAGGTCTTGAGCTCTGGGGAGTGACTCAAAGTATATGATTGAAGAAATGAGTAGCTGAAATTATGGTTGTCAGTTTTTGGAGGTTAATTCTATAAATCCCTGTAGATTTTTCACCATATTTGGCTCTCTTGCAAATCTACTTTCTCTTAGGAGAGGTTTTTTTTTTGGTCTTGATTAATGCTCAGATTTCTCTTGATGGCACAGGCATTTGATTGCCTCTCCCACACTTACAGTAGATGACTCTGGATAGACAAAGGCAGCTGGGAAGTGGATTTGAAGAGAGTAAATCAAGAGAGAGAAGAAAGAAAGAGTATGTTGTGAAATGTATGATTGATGATGACACTGCAGCAAAAAACTGGGAAGAGGCAGATATTCTTCATTCAGAGGTGAATGTTAAGATTGAATACAACATGAGGTGTTGTGTGTATATATATCGGTACCCAATTAAAACATGTAACAATAAATATTGTACTATATATAGAATCTGTGTGCATGGATCTGCAATTGTGTTTCGTTGATTGAAAAGAAAAGCTATCATTGGCCTGTCACTGGAGCATAGTGCTTCTAATAGTTATATCTAGATTGCATTTGTGAAGAATCCAAACTCCCTTTTAAACAAATTACATTTTTCAATCATAATGGAGTTGGCCTGACAAGCGGTCAAGTGTTTTCACTCCTCCTTTTCACTCAGTACTTAAAATGATGCTTCCTGAAAATAGGTTTAGTTTTAGTTAATTTATTTTGCACATAGAAACTGTCAAAAAATCATGAAATGAATACCTGTGGTTATTTCAG
Source organism: Trachurus trachurus (assembly GCF_905171665.1). Taxonomy (NCBI): domain Eukaryota; kingdom Metazoa; phylum Chordata; class Actinopteri; order Carangiformes; family Carangidae; genus Trachurus; species Trachurus trachurus. The sequence goes on from NC_139899.1 coordinate 20,532,418, forward strand.
CCATGATGTCAAAACAGACTGGTGCCTCTTCCATGTATATACCGCTATGACCTTGAAAACAATAAACCTTTCTTGCCATTCTCATCATTAATTGTAATGACATCGTCATGCCCCAATCTTTATCTTAGAGGGTAAAAACTAATTAGCCACGGTGTAACACTTAACTGTCAATCACTGAGGCTGAAACAATACGCTCCCTTCTTTTGCTCCCCAGAGAGAGAGAGAGGGGGGGGGGGGGGGGGGGGGGGGGGGGGTATAAGGTGGCCCTGGGAGACACAACCAATGCCACACTCCATGTATTGACTTTGCTATGCGGTGTCCAGATTATTGAGGTTTTTAATAGAGATTAGGCGGCAAATGACAATGGATTAATCCACTTTTGTTTCACAGAATCAGGTTCTTTCTTCCATATTTTGATGAGTGGAGCTTTAATTAAGGGCCGAACGTGAAGTTCAATTACCACTTTGGCCTGTCTGAAGTTGAATGATAGAAGGCCCATGTGTTTGTCATCCAGGTTGTAGATACTGTTCTCTTTGCAGTGTCACATTAAAAACAATGTGATAAAAGCTACATCCTACCACGGTCTTGCTAGGATGTGATAAAATGTGACAGCGATGTGACAGGTATAAAACAAGGCTGAAAGAAAGGGAGAGAAGGGTATGTAGTTAAGGAGAAGACAAACAACTGAGGCAGACTGTTTATAACCTTTCTATATGGAAGTGGCAAGCAACTGCTTTTTAAATTTGCTGTATCAGGCAACTGGAATTACACATTTTTCGTGGAAACTTCACATTTTATTTGGTCCTCAGGGACATTTAGGTAAAATCTAAACCTAGACTTGCAGTACAGTATATGACTGAAGCATTTCAGCTCATGACTTCAGTAGTTTTTACAAACACATGCACCCAACTAGAGGATAAAGTATCTACAGTACCTGTTTGTTTGTCTGTCTGTCTAGTGACATCTGTTGATATTGGACTTCCAATTGGAGTTCAATTATGTTCCTCTTTTTTGATCAGCTGTTTGTTTGACATCCAATTTACCCAATACAATCATTTCTGACTGAAAACATGAAAAACCTCATCTTTACTTTCTGTTTTGTGGCAAATTGGCTTTAAACCTCCAGTTACTGTATCACCTCTATGAAGTTACGGCTTGATAAAGTATGAAGTGAATGACATTGCACTTTGTCTTGATGGTCCCTGTGACCATGTTTTCACATTCATGTCTTGGGAGAATAATTGATATTCATGAGTGAGCCAGCTGCCTTGTGAATTTGAAAGTATCTGCTGTGATATTGATTTGTTTTTTATTTTTATTTCTAGTGTTAAGTCCTTAGGCCTACATACTGTATTTAGTAACTATCCTGCTGTCTTGTGTGGATATGAAACTGTGCGCATGATGCCTTCAGCTTTTTTTTGTGGCCACAGATGTTTTGTGAAGATGTAGCCAAAGGGTAGATATGTGTGTGTTTGAGTTTTGTTCAGTACTTTGAATGCTGTATAAGTTTTTATTTCTCTGCACTGGTGACACCCAGAGCTGATGGTATATTGTTTTCACATTGTCCATTCATCCACACACACATACTGTATATGTCCGGCCCATTGTCGTGGACATGTACTGTACTGTATCTCTGTAGTGCCTAAAAGGAACTTCTTCAAATCTGTCACAAACTTTCACTAGGACTTAATTATGTACTAAGTAGTTCTGTCATATCGCCATCATTCCTTAAGGGAATTACTTTAAGATTGGTGCAAATGTTCAATTGGAGTCATGGACAAGCTAATTAGAGTTTGGTAATGAAAAGTCAAAGGTCAAAGTCAAAGGGAAATGATATTGGCCTTGTGAATGCAACACCTTAAGGGAATCCCTTCAAATTTTGCACAGATGCCCACTTGGACTCGAGGACTAACAGATTCGATTTTGGTGGTCAACGGTTCAAATTCAAGGTCAATGTGACCTCATGAAACATGTCACTTCACACATTAATTAAAGTCATTAAAATTTTAGACAAAGGGCCAATATTTAATGTGATTCTAGATAAACAGGGATTTAACCTCAAACTAGACTGAGTGATGGGGGCATTAAAATCACAAGGCGGTAATTCTGGTTTTTGTGTGTGTGTTTTTTGGCCCTCATGTGCTGTCCTTGTGCCACAGATGTTCCATGAAGACGCTGCTGGGGGATGGCAGCTTGTAGCTGTGGACGTCAACAAACCACATGGCCGAGCGCCTGCCTGCCTCCAGGTAAACCACATAATTAATATGCTGCTGATGCTGTTGGTCGGTGTGAAGTCTCTCTCTCTCTCTCTTACACTTACACACATGATTTTTCATATAAAAAATATGGGTCTGTACAAAATAAACATACATTTAAAAATAATAGTATATAAACCCAAAATAAAATAACATTGTTATTGTTAACATATACTGTATGGAAGCAACATGTTATACCAGAGGTTTGATATTTTAATACACATTTCACTATGGGTATACGTATATTATAAATGTCATATATCTAGAGGTTATAAATAATATAGACCTTTATTGTTAATTTATATGGCACCATCTATCTTGATGTGTATGTGTTACATTTGAGTGTGTGTGTGCGTGCGCGAATCTTGCTCCATTCTTATTTAAATGTCTCTCTTGATGTTGAAGCGCTTTGAACTAATAGAGAATCGGTAAACCTCATCCATTTAACAAATGCCACATATGCATGCAGGTTCACCTCATTGTTTTCACATTTGTCTGGTCTTCAATGGCTGTGTCAAATGACTAAGTGATGGGATTTTAAATGAGGGAAGGCTCATGTTTGATGTGTAGAGGTGCACTAATGATGTCGCTCCAGTGATAGATGAGTTTTAAATGACATCTACATGATGGACGCCACTGTTGCCTCTTGGTCGGTGTGATCCAAATGGTTGGGCTTTAAAGATAAGTTGAAAGCAGCGGGCGACTCGTACAGCTGGCCCACTGTTGATAGCGTTGTGGTGTAAAAGCCTGGGCCCTTGCTGTGAGAGACTGCCAATCGAGTCCACAGCTATGAGAGGACAGCTAGCTGTCAACTCATGGAGGAAATACCGTTCCCGCGCTATGCTTGGAGGAGGCACACACACACACAAACAAATAGAACAAAGAAGGGGGCACAAATAAAAACAGAGAAATGGGGTGGAGAGAAAGGGCTAGAGGAGAGAGAAAAGAGAGAATGTGAAATATGCAGTATTCCCATTAAAGCAACTTGTCCCCTAGAGCCTCATCATCAGTTGGAAGAAAAATTTAGATAGAGGGATAACCAGAGGGATAAACATGGCCGACTTCCCTCTGAGCCCTGTGCTCCATTACACAGAACATCCAAAGACTGCTTCATCTGCCTCATTTGCTTCATACCAAAATAGCTATGATCCCAACAAGAAGACTCCGTCTGACTTCATGAATGAAGAGTCAAAAGGTTGACTGAGCCTGGGACTAGGCCAAGTTGACATCACCAACACAGATGATATGAGAAATCCAGAATGTTCCACTTGCAGAAATGTTGAACCTGGCTTAACTTCTGTTGCAATAAGACATCATCTACTGTAGCTATGCGATGCATTACCTAATACATTCAAGCACATTTGTGGTTGATTACTACAGTATTTAAAAGAAATGACATAATCCTGCAGTACAGTACACCTTGCAATAAGTGAAGTTTGAGGAAGGATTGCCATCGTGACAACTTTCTAGAATGAAAAAACAGTTTTTACGGCAGCGTTTTGGCACCTGATTTCTCTCTGGTACCTTTGCTTTGATTCCCACACCAGTGCAGACCTTTGTGTCTTTTTTTTCTGTTTTATTAACACTGCAATGTTTGAAGTCTGAACGCCTTAAGGATGCAGACTGTGGGGCCGACCTTCTGTGAGACGGACCGAGTTACACAGTGTTTTAGTGGGTTGGATTGCAGGACAACTCACACCTCCATCACATGGATCGTTTGAGCTCTGGGCAATGGCCCAGAAAGTTTGATAGATGTCCCCTGTCACAGGGAGCCTAACACGTGAAAAGCACTGTAGAAGGAGCGAAATATAGAAAGGAACAATCATCTTATTGTTCATTCTTCATAAATAACCCAGGGGAGTATATTTCACACCAAGACCAGTGTTACAGAAGGCATTTATTGCAATGCTGTGCCAGTGACTTAAGGTAGAGTGGTACAGTGTTGTGTTGACTCCACTTGTCTTTTGAATAAAATGAAGTATCATTCAAATGTTCCAATGTATGACTATGGTATGGGGTAAGGTAAAGATTGTTCCTTGGTTTAAAAATTGACAGGTTCAGTTTTGACAAATCATTTGATTTTAGTTGGGAGATTAGTGCTGTAATTACACTGACTGAGATAGCAAGATGGGTTAGGGTGTCTCTTTTGCTATTGGATGTTATTGGAAGAAAATACGTATCATTTCACCTAAATATTTCCTGACTTAACAGACAGTCTGTATTTGTCATAGTACCTTTACCACAGCCCAGTTAGTGATGAAATCTACTGTAGAAAGATGATGCATTTCCATTTTTTTTCCTTTGCCGATAAATGTATTTTGTAGAAGATACCTTTACTGTTCATCATCTGTCATGGATGTTGTTCATTAGCCATTGCAAAGGTAACATTTATACAGATTGTATTGATTATATAACTGTGATGATGGCTGGATAATACAAGGCATGTAACTTCCAGTTTTTAGCTCTTTTGAAACCCAACTCATTCTGTGTGTGAGAAGTTGATTTGTTTTTCTTATTTGACCTCCTGAGATTTATTGGGTTGTTAAAAATTGCTTTCTTCTCAGGAGGGTTTGTGTTGTCAGCTTTCATGTCTGTCAGTTACAATGGCTTCTAAAGAACATAAATTTCAATCATTGAAAAACTCACTGAAGTACAGTACATGGATTGTTAATATTTGTGGTTATGTTTGCGGTCTCATTTCACTGCATAAGCTACAAATAGGAGCATTGTGTGTAGATAGTGTAGAACACATGGTGAAAACTGGCAGCGTTTGGAAAGACAAACATTAAAACTGAAAATTATAAGAAAATCGGTCTTTGTCAATGAAAACTTTTTACAGCCACCCTCTAGGCTTTGGTTGTTATTTAAATGTCTGCCTACTTGAGCATTTAAAGTGTCAAGCGCGAGGCAAATAATAATCAAGTAGCGTAAAAGTTGAATAGTAATGAGAGTGACTATGACATGCATCAGCCAGTGCTTGATTGAAAAGGTGCCCATTGTGTTTGGTTGTCAATCACACACAGAGCATTTTTGTGGCATGTCAAGCCATCAAAGCACTCTGAAAATGTTTTGATTTTATGCTGGTGTCAGAAACTGGGAAATTTAACCCAGCTGTTCAAACCAAACCATGGCGGCCAGATCACAGAGAAGAGCTATAAATGAGACAAAGTTTAGTTGGAAAAGGTTCATCTTGTCTCAGTTGTACAGTTACCTCAGCCAAGGAGGTCTGTTGGTTTGTTTGTTTGTCAGATGGATTAGGCAGAAAGTACTCAACGGATTTGCACTGAACTCAGTAGACAGATGGGGAGTGGGCCAGAGAAGAACCTATAAAGCACATAGCATGCTCAGTAATGAAGAATCTGTTTTTTCTTTCTCTAAACTTTAGTTTATGTCACTAGCGGAGGTCTGCACCCACTGGGTCTCTTCAGTCTTTTTTTTTTTTTAACCAATATTGACTCTAAGCATGTTGCAGTAGTTTAAACTGTATTCCCTTGCATCAAATCGAGACAAGTACAGCTCACAATGTGGTTTGGTAGCTATTGAACAGAGTCTCTCCATCTAATTCAAAAACATAATCATGCACATTGTAGGTGGTTCAATTTCATCATTTGCATTTTTGTAATGATTGGTATAGTCTACATTATATATTATGTATAATGTGTAAAGTTTAGATAATAAATAAATCAAAACAAATTAAAGTAATTGAAATTAGATTTTACGTGTATATTCATCTACATATGTTAAGATAAATAAAGATAAAAGCATCATTTTGCTTAATCTAGAAACACTTGAGGTACCATAAATTACAGTATAAATGGCTTGAAAGCTAACCAGATACACTGACTGGAGGGTCATAGGAACATGGCATACTGTAGATAGGTGAGCACTGGTAGAAAATGTTGTGGGGAATGGAGCACATTTATCTGACTGTATGTGTTTAGAATGCCTTATGTTGCTGTTGTTGTTTTTTTTCCAGCTATTTTTCTTCCCTGATGTTGCCACAGGTGGTGCGATATAGGGTGTGTCATATCATGGTGGCATCGCTTTTGATTAATGATGGATCTCCTCGGCTCTCTTTCTCTAAAGCCTCACCAAACACCTTATTTCATTGCTTTTTCACCCATATCAGAAGGGAGCAGAGCCAGCTGAGTAGACAGGTAGAGTGAAGACAGGCAGTGGAGATCCAGCCTGCAGGGCCATCTGCGAGTGCCGGGGAAGTGAAGTGTGAGTTTCTGTTCTGCTCTGTCTGGCTCCAGAGTAATTGGCCGTCAAATGATTAAAATGTTTCAGGGTTGGCAGGTGGGCGCTATCTCCATACAGGCGGCCTGTGTGTGTCCTCCTGTTTGTCTACTGGTAGCTCACCCAAACCTGTCGGCCTGTCCTTTAAACCACCTGCATGTGTCTGGTCCGGCCTTTGTGTCTCTCGCTATCAGCCTGTCGATCTGCCTGTTGACGCCTGTCCATTTGTGCATGTGCGTGTGTGTCGGTGTGGGTCTGTCTGGGTCCAACGGGCTGCAGCAGTTGGAGATAACACATAATTGATTAACCACCTGCTCTTTTTGGAGCCAGACAGGAAAGCTTCCTCTCCAGAAGGGCCGCAAACCAAAATAGCCATCAAAGCAGGGAGCACCTCCGTTTTCCTTTCCCACTCTGACAGTTGTTTTTTCAATCTTTTTATTAACCTTACCGTGAAAATCCCTCATATAGTATTAATTTTGATTTTCTGCCACCCTAAGCCATCATTGTTGCAGTGTTTTCCTTGAAATTACTTGTTAGTAATTGTGGCCAGTACAGTGACAGCTTTATTTTATTATTTTTTTGCAGGAGGTTCTCTTTTCTTTTACTATTTGTTGGCATCAATAAGTCTTCACTTAACAACAGTGACTAACTGTTCCTATGATGGCTTAAATCATGACCCTCTCTCCTGGCAAAAGACCACAATCAACAGCAAAGTAAACATACCAGTAGCCCTTTAATGTAGCCTTGCCTACATATGTATTAGAAAAACAGGTTATATAGGGGTTAAGGATATCACCATGTGCCCGTTAAATATATAAATCCAACACATAAACTCCAGTTTACCCCCAATTTATAATCTTTACTCATCTGTTTCTGCGCAGATTAAACAAATGATAATTACTAAATATATTGGATGGAGCCAGCACAGATGTATTTATGTGCACTTCAGCAGGATATTTATAATATAGAGTTGAGGTCTTTGAATCTGAATGCATGGATGTGCCATATGTGTTTGTAATTGTGAGCTGCATACAGTATGCCAGCTGGAATTTCACAGATTAACTGATAGTACATTCATTTATGTCAAAATGCTGTTACTGTCTCGTTTATCCACTGGATTTGTATTCCACTGATTGCTCTGTATCTGTTCACAGTATAGACTGATTTGTGGGTGATTTTGTGGGTTTCTCAGTTTTGCTCTCAGGGTAGCAGTATAGACCAGTTGAGGTTAATGAAGCATCCTGTTTCTTTCCCCGCAGACCTGGTCTACTAATTAGCCCCTTGTGCTCCGCAATGTCATAATTACACTGCAGACTGGAGCTTTGGCGGTTATAAGCAAAAATAGAGGGTGGCACTTTATCCAGGTGCACCCCACTGGAAAAACAAACAAACAAAAAAACTGAAAGGTATTTAAAATGCTAGGTTAAAATCAAGTACCTGGGGAATTTCAGCTCAAGAATAATCAAAACAGCTTTAAAGTGACCTCTAAGAAAGGGTAGGAGGGCCATAACAAATGGTACCTTCTAGGAACCCAAGAGGATCATGTGATTAATTTAGCATTACCTCTCTGGCAATGAGCAGTTAATGCTGCTTACTCGCCCTGTCTCAGCCCTCTGTCCACAGAGCTAAACAGAGTGATGGATAACCTAGTAGCTCACTGGGGGGTACTGAGGTCCAATGAATGGAACACCTTTCTGACCTCTCCCTCTGAAGCCAGAGGTTATTGATTCTCTGGAATCCTCCTTTTGCACCCCTTGGCACCGATCTTTGCCCTCTGGACCTTTACGGTGACACCACTCGTATCACTTCAAGGGTTCACGCACATACACACTGTGGGTCAAGGTTGAGGTCAGTCGGTCTCTGAGGAAGGAGAAGGAAGTCACAGAGAAAAGGGAAATTGGCTGATGAGAAAAAAAGAAGCATTGTGAGGAAAGAAGAAAGAAAAGAAGAAGAGGTGGCAGTAGGACGTTACAGGATAGATATTCGTGTATAATGCGAAGAACAAATCACCTGAAAGAGACAACTCCTTTGAGGTCAAAATTCTTTGACACAAGAATCAACTGTTTATTCAGTCTAGACAGCAATCAGCCAGATGCACTTTCAGTGATATATTCTGAAATAAAAAAAAAAGCAAAAGTCTAGTAGGAGGAATCCAGACAGGAAATTCACACAGGGGTGGCAAAGCACAGCAGATATTATTAAGAGTAGGAGCGTGCAGACGGGCAGACCATCATGTTTTATTAAGACCTGTTTTCCAGCCAGAGACATGAGTCAGCCTGTTCTAGTCAGAACTGTAATAAGTGAAGGGCTCCCATTTTGTTAGATCCCCAACCCAGCAAGATTTTACACACCCACTCCTTTAGCCAAAAGCTTTAGATCAAAATAACTCTTATGCTGATACCAAACTTAGCCACGATTTAACTGCTCACCAGTTCGACAGTAGATTTCAGAGTAGTATACTGTGCAGCAGAGGAAAAAAAAGGAAAAGAGTCTCGATCATTTGTTTATCTGTTGTCAACAAATTGCAGTGTAGAGACTGAAGGGATAAGTCAAGTGAAGCAGTGTGTAATCCCACTCCGTTTCTTCTTAATCTCGGTAAACAGGAGATGAAAAACTAGCAGGAGCTCATGCCAGAACATGGCCCCGTCTGTTGGTGACAATTCCTGTGTGAACACTCTTATATCCTGCCAGCTATGTGCACATGTGCTACACTCGTCCCTTGTACCAGTGTAAAAAGAGCATTTGTCCTCCTTGGCAGTCTGAGTGAACAGACGGAGCACGGGGAAGCAGTCATTTGTCTGTCAGTCTTCCTCTCTGTCTTGGTTGTGTTACAGTTGCAGACACTGGAAATTCTCCAGGTATCATACATATGTACATATAAGAGAGAGACAGTGGCTCATCTTTTATATATGTGACCGGTGTGGTTGTTATAGGCATGCCCCAGGTGAGTTTCAAACTCTGGTCTACCGCACTGCGGGCAACGATGCAAACCGTTTCACCAAGAGGTCAGTGACCACTTGGCAAGTGGGTTTGCAAGTCTTTTATGGGTGAGTGAGTTTAACTTCAGTACCGCAAACCGCAACACGTCGTCACTTCTCCTCACTGGTACCTTGTGACTGTCAGTGGCTATACCCTGAGTATAGATTTGATGGTAAAGAAGACAGTTTCCTAGACAAGAAGCCTGAAGGCTTGATTAAAAAACAGAAATGGGTGATGTATAATGTTTTATTTCTTCTCATATTTCTTGTTGTTTTACATTTTTTTTTATTCACAGTTTCCCAAAATACCAATTTCCATTCCACTGAAATGATGCCTTTTTTATCTATAACACTATTTGCATATATAATCACTATTATACACACTCTGTTGCAGTCAAGAAAATAATAGATGGGTACATGCAGTATTTTGCAAAATGTAGCCTACCGTGTCATGTATTACAAACTAATCTCCGCTTCCCTATACAATGATACCCAGTGCTCCCTGGCTAAATGCCAGTGCTACATCTTAATGTGTGGCTTCTGCTTGCACATGTTGACTTCAACCTGTGTGTGTGTGTGTGTGTATGCCTGTGCATAGTGAGCACCTGGTGTTTCAAAGAACCAGCCAGAGGCAACACAAATAAATAGCGTCCATCAAACAAGTGGCGAAGGGTTTCAGAGCAACACAAGCAAAGGAACATCAAACAGCAGGGGAGAGGCATCTTGTACCACTATTGATGCTGTTAAATTGATTCTGACATCTCCAGGCCCTATATGGTGTACCAGTGCCATCAGCTGCATTGGGAAAACTAGGCCATTTTGCCATTGGAACAACATGCACCTTGTTATCTGGTGAGGGCCACCACATCTTAAGTCATTTAGGGGAAAAAGGGAAAATGTGAGGTAAAGATTATAGGGTTATTTTGTAACCGAGTTGGATGGATGGATTGTATCTCGAAATGACAGGAGGTTACAAATGCGCGCTGCTCTCCAGTTAACTCACCAGCTTTTCTTAGCAGTGTGATTCCTAACAGCTGACAGAGAATATGGGCAAAGTCAGGACCTTGAGAAATTCAACCGTGTCATACGCACAAGCATGTACTTTCTGTTTTCTGTCAGTCTGCCTCTGTCTCTCTCACTCCCTCCCTCACACACATGCACATACGCACACTATCACACACACAAACACACCACTCTGTTCAGCCAAAACACCCATGGGGGAGAGCGTCTGGTTGCTGGAAATGTCAAACTGCTTTGTCACGTCCAATCTCAGTCAGGGAGCCTAACCGCTGTGTGCGGAGAGTGGGCATGTGTGCATGTTCTGCAAAAACACCCAACCTCAAGGCTATGAGTACTGTTGGTCTGGGGCTTTTAGGAATGGAGTGAATTCACATTTGTGACATAGATTGTGTTTGATAAAAAAGTGACAATTAGACAATAAGATAAGACAAAAAAAAGGGCAGAAGATGTAATCATAAACACTCAAATAGTTACAAAAGCAAGAAAGTAGCTTTTCTTTTTTTTCTTTTTTAATAAAGTAAATGAAAAGATGCACCTGTCTATATGTATTGTTGACCTATGGATTTTTTTGGGAGGAGTCTGTTGGGTGTGGTCGAGGATCCAACAGAACTCACTTTCAGGGCAATGAACATAGACTTGAAACATCGAAGGTTTCAAGGTTGAATTTATATTCATATGTCATAGGCCAATATTGAATCGTTTTCAGTGTAGTTTTCATTGAAAGAGTAAGAAGACTATGAAACGTTATGTAGACAATGAGGAAAACTGAATTTATCAGAAAACGTATCAGTACAGACATGCACTCCATAATGTATATGTTTTATATCGTTGAGCATTCAAAGAACATTTTGATGAATAACATTTTGAATATTGTATGTCCAGATCGTATTTCCATATACACAAAATAATAATTGCAATTACATCACTGTCATATAAATATGTCTGTGTGTGCTCTCAGTCATCCAGTCATGGTCATCATTAAGTGCTACAGTTGAAGGCAGCTTTTCGGTTCTTGAAGACGTTTCACCTCTAATCTGAAAGTTTCTTCAGTTCTGTTAGTGTTATAAGAGGTGAAATGTCTTCAAGTCCAGTTTCCGTCATCTCCAGCACTTAATGATTGTCGTCTAAAGCTACAAGTGAAAACTCCAAAACCAGGTCTTGACCTTCTCTCAAGGTCCAAAACCAACAAAACCTCCAAACTTACAGACATAATAGGTACAGTAATGTGTAATCATCTTCTAAAAGAGCCAAAAAATGTTTCCTTATCTTCTTTGTCTGTGAGTGCCTTCCAAAAACACAATAATTTCAAATAACTGCTATGATTCATTAGTGTTTTCTAATCTGTCTCTCCTCTGTAATGTTCAGTCAGGCAACTACAACTGTCTGGTTAAGGTTAAAGAAAGATTGTGGTTGCTATGTTAAGAGAAAACCAACACTGACAGCAAGGAAATTGTCTGTCGGACTCGGCAGTGGTTTCCCCTGTCAAAGTCACAAGCTTTGTTGGCTAAAGCATCCACCCTGACCTCTACTACAATATGATGCTACTTCTTCCGTAGCTCCTGATAGACAAAACTACAAAAGTACTTGTTTCTTTGTATGATTTTCATCTCTTTGTTTCTTTCAAACCAGTTCCTGAAACCAACAATACATCATGCATTTTATCCATAACTTCAACCAGATCATTTTATCGACTAATTCCATCACTTTACAAAACACCAAAAACAACAGCAGATAAGACTTTGAAGACTTTGTACAGTATGTGTATTTGTGCGTGGGAGGGTGGATGGCAGTGGTCCTGTTTTCCTGGGGCGAAGTTGATCTTTCCAGCAATGCTGCAAAAAAAACAACAAACTCTTCTCTTCATCTGGCTTAAAGTCCTTCCTCTTATTTTTCACGTTTTTTTTTTCAATCCTTCCTATTGCCAATCTCACATGCAAGTCTTTTTTTAGGGTGAGTGATTCTGCCCACTCACAAGCTGTTCCTTCTGCCACATATATGCAGTTCAAGGCTGTGATCACATCTGTCATATTGTCTCCAAAGGAATGCACAGTTATGTCTGTTTGTCTAAATGAGAAGTGCTATAACTTTTTTTTTTTGATGCACTTCACATTCTTTAATATCATAATTGTTTCCATCGTGTGACGTCGTTGTAGGCTTTCAATACCACTGTGATTCTCACAGGAAATAACATACATTTACCCACCCCCACCGTGCAGCGTTACCCGAACCCCCCCTCTACTTTTCCCTTCTTGTTTCCAACTGCCTGAATACACGCTGATTCTGCTGTCTGGGTGGATGTTTCTCCCAGCAGCCAATGAAAGGATCCTGATTGCTTTGAGTTTCCTGCTGTGTAGCTGCTGGCCCTCTTTGCCTATTTCCACCTCTTAATATACAATACAGTGTATGGTTAGCGCCGCCAGTAAGAGAGAACCCACACCTGTGGTACCACATGTACGTTCCTTCTGTCTTTTGAACATTTGACAGTCCATCATCTGTCCTCCAGCCTGTCTTCTCTGGATCCTGTAAATGTGGATTCATACTGTATTTGTGAATGTTTGCAGTGTCACAGCAGGGGATCAACTTTTTTTGGGGAGTTTGGATACCTTGAGCCATTTTGTAAATCATATTGCAGCACAAAATTAAAGCCAGTGAGAAACACAAAGGTGCACTTAAGGTTTGCAGAGACTCGCTCAACCATTAATTCAGTCATTAGCATCATCCTGTTGTTGGCGTGCACTGAACTTCCTGTTCTGTGCAGATGGGGAAAAGAAATTTACATGGAGGCAAAAGCAGATCTCATCAGCATGCTGAGTAATTCTCACTCAGTGGTGAGGATATACACTACAGTACCTGCCTTGTGTGTCTTATTCTGTCTGTCAGAGTCGTAACCTCCAATCAGACTTGAGATGATTTCTCTCAGACAGTGCTGTAATTTATCATCATGGTATTGCTGGCTCATATCCAAACCCAAATTTCCTCCTTTGCCCGTTGTGTGCAATTTACATTGATTGCAACTGAACACCACTCTGTTTCCACAGCAACTGATGCGGTCCTCTGTGTTCCACATGTTCATACTGAGTATGGTGGCTGTGGACGTCATTGTTGCTGCTAGCAACTATTATAAAGGCGAGAACCATCGCAGGCACTATGACGAGTTTTACCTGGCAGAGGTGAGAGGTTTTTATTTATTTTTTATTTTTTTTATCTTTCCCTGCTTCTTCTTACAATTTTAAATGTCCTGCCTAAAATTACCCACAGTTACACAGCACAAGATCATATTAAAAGAATAAATGTGATCCTTATTTATGCTAATGTTATAGTGTATTGTTAATCTGAAACTGCATACTATGAATGATATGGGGATTTAAGGATATAGGTAACAGTTTATAATCCACTCACCTGTATATGTATATTTGTTGACTGATCTACCTTAGGATAATTTATTTACTCCATCCATCCATCCATCCATCCATCCATCCATCCATCCATCCATCCATCCATCCATCCATCCATCCATCCATCCATCCATCCATCCATCCATCCATCCATCCATCCATCCATCCATCCATCCATCCATCCATCCATCCATCCATCCATCCATTTCCTTTTTATTTAATTGTTTTAACATGAACACACAAACACATGTGACACAGTGTGTGAGTGTGTGTCATGTTGGTGTGTTTCATGCCATCAGCATGCAGGTAGTAAAGCGAGGAGTGCGCTCCCACCTTCCCCGCCCCCTTCGTACCTTTCTCTCTCTCACACACAGCTGAAAAGAGGAGATAAGAAAAGGGAAAAACCACATACAATATTACCTTTCCCCACTGCCTCCACCCATATCATACACTCATCGATCTGCAGATTTGTTCCAGTCTGTGTGAAGGCTGTGAGGAGAATATAGGAAATGGAGGCACTGGGTTTAGAGTTAAATGGAGAAGTGTACGCTTTATTGGTGAGGTGCCAATATTATTCTCTCCTCCTTGCTGTATTTCCACTGCTGGAAGGACAGTGGTGGAGGAAGTGCTCAGCCTCTAGTGATTTAATATTGTACTTACAAGAAGTTAGGAGACTACTATACTAAGAGACAGATTTAAAATCGACAAAGTCAAAATTGATGCTCAGATACCCTGATGCTCAGTCCCTGCTATGGGGTCGAGCGTGACGGACACAACATCCTGTACATTCACCGAGCGCTTTATTAGGAACACCATATTACTGGCAATATAACGGCCTCAGTTCACAAAATATGCACAAAATGAAACTTTTCTTTGGGATTCAGCTCCATGCGGATATGACTGCTTCCCATCATTTATGTAAAATTATTAGCTGCGCTTTCATGCCGCCAGTTTCCTGTTCGACCACATCCCTAAGGTGCTCTGCTGGATTTAGATCTGTGGTATTAAAAGCACGATTTGGCCCAAAGTGCCAAGAGAAACATTCCCCACACCACTGCAGCAGCACCACCACCACCACCAGCCTGGACTGTTGATCCATGGCAGGACAGGTCCATGGATTCATGCTGCTGCTCCAAAATCTGACCCTCGGCAGAAATTCAGATTCACAGAACATACCTTTTTTTTCCTTTTTTTCTTTCCAGTTTTTGGAGAACCTGTGCCCACTGCAGCTGTGGTTTCTGTGAGACCCAACATGATCCACTGCTGTTGTAGCACTTAATCAACATTTTTAATGTGCTCTATAAATAGAAATGGACTGATTTGGATTGGATTGGATTGAACCAACCAACATTTGATAATATGTGCATACTGACATGTTCATCAACAGTTGTAAAGAGTGGTTATCTGAGTAAGAGCAACCTTTCTGTCAGGGCTGCTCTCCTCTGACCTCATCAACAAGGCGCTTGCGTCACCACTGTTCACTGGATGATTTTGGTTTTCGCACCATTCCGAGTAAAAACTCTGGAGACTGTTGTGTGTGAAAATCCCAGGAGATCTGCAGTTTCTGAAGAACTCAAACCAGCCTGTCTGGCACCAACAAACATGTCAGACTCAAAGTCACTGAGATCACATTCTTTGTCCCCATTGTGACGATACATACGTTCGTACGTTGCACTGCTGCAACATGATTGGATGTCTGGATGATTGCATCAATAGGCAGGTATACAGGTGTTCCTAATAAAGTGATCAGTGAAGTTCAAACAGGTAGCATCCTGCCCTCAGTGGCAAATGCTTGCTGAGAGGTCTAATACTGCTACATTTACAACAGTACAATTGTTTTATTAACATGCTGAGTGGCTCCTTTCAGACTCTTAGAATATATTATTAAATATCTGTTTAGATTATTGATGGTTTGTTGTTATGGTGTAGCACAGTCTTGCAGTTTAATACAGCATTGTTCATTGTTGTATGACATAAAGTAAATGCCAACACTGATTTCCATCTTCTTCTTCCCATCACACCAGGTTGCGTTTACTGTCTTATTCGACCTGGAGGCTCTTCTGAAAATCTGGTGTCTCGGCTTCACTGGCTACATCAGCTCCTCCCTGCACAAGTTTGAATCTCTGCTGGTGGTGGGCACCACACTGCACATCTACCCTGACCTCTACCACTCCCAGTTTACCTACTTTCAGGTAAGGATATACAAATACTTATTTTTATGCCATTACAAAAATGCATGATTGCATAGACAAAAATTTGGTTTCTTTGTATTGTAAATATCAAACTGAATCATCCACACTTGAAGTTGTAATCACTGTGTCACATTTCTTAACTGTGATCATGCATTAATGAGCACAAATCAATCATATCACTGAGCTTCAGTGTGCAGTTCTCAGTCCCTCTGTTTGAGTCAGGGAGCTGGGAAAGTTCAGATTATTCTGAATTCCTCTGGCCTCACTACACATGTATCCGGCAGTGGTGGTCTACAGTGTTTTGTAGTGTAATATTCAGTTGAGAGAGTATGTGATCCAACATCCCCCAGAGTGTGGACTTTATTTTTTCACTTGCTACTGGTTTATAGCCACTTTTTCTATTCATGAAAAAAAAACAGCTGTGTACAGTATGTTGTGGCAATGACCCACGTGGCAGTGGTGGCGTGTAGGTGTAATGCTGTCATTCAGGATTTAGGTATTGTGCTATGTTCAACGTTTAACCCTGTGACCTTCCTGTAGGTGGTATAGTGTAGCTGAAAGGCTCGGTGGACTGTTGATAGGAAAGGGCTTCTTGATGTGTCTGTAATGAGGCTTGACCAGGCAAGCTGCCCTGCTCCTGTCTGACTCTCTCAACAGCTGTCAGCCACACATGTGCAAGACTTACATTCAACCAAACACATATAAACACACATACTGTAGAAGCAGTCCACTGAATTCCTCTTCTTTGATGATTTACATTTCTTAATGCTTCTGGATTAAAGCAATCATAAAAAACTTACTTCAGCCTATATCTCTACTATACTGTATGCCTTTCTATTTTCTAACACCTTCACTTTGCATTTTATTGCAGTTTTCAGAAGTAATGTGCTCGTGATGCCCTCATATCTATTATTAGTTTGCTGAGCCCTGAGAATTGTGTTGTATTTATGGGATTTTACATCATCAATGTTTAGTATGGTTAAAATTATTTGAATATTTAATAAAAAAAAATAATTCTAATGAAATGCCTTCAGGGCTGTGCTGTAAGTTATATCTATTGGCTAAATATTTGTTACACTCCTTGCATCAAAAATGATGGTATAATAGGTATAGAGAAACATTATTATGGAAGAAAAGAAAAACCTGAAAGACAAAAACCACAACTATCTTTGTTTTATCTAAACTTGTTAGATAAACAGATCAGACCTATCTTGCTTACTACCTGAAATATTGAATCAGGGAATGGCGATTTCAGTTCAGTTCTGTGAACCGATGTGATGCATATTTTAAAATAAAAAATCTAGCAGTAGCCTACACAAAATTTTACACTTTGCACTGGTATTCACTGTCTACGAATGGAAAAGAAGAGCTAATTTCTGGTAAATAATGTAGTGTTAACCATTAACAAAATTTGGCAACACATTACACTGGAAGTCCCATGAGTAAACAGGCAACATGTACTCTATACAAAGCTTTGATTTCAAGGGATGACACTGATTTGACAGTTAAATCAGAAAATAAAAGAGAATTTATGGCATGCATTCATTTAAACTCATGTTTTACAAAGGATTTGATCTGAGCCATCCCATACAATAATGACAGCAAACATATTACACCCACACAGGGGTAGGCAGCAGGCAATGGAACATCTAAATTTAAAATATATATATTTTCTTGTTTCAACAAATACCCGGCTGGAAACAATGTTGGATGTACAGATAATAAGGTCTTCAGTAGTTTTTTTGTATTTGTAGCAGGGTCATATTCAAGTAGTTGTACTACACACATTCATATCAGTTTTTTTTTTATTTTTTTAGTGAAACTAAACTCCACATGAAAGTATTTCTCTCTCACTCTGTCTGCTGATGTTTTTCCATGTAGGTCGTAGTTTAAACTGGTGACATTTAGTCATAAGTGATTAACCTTAAGGCTCTGAGCTGGATTCAGAATTGTGTCCTATAGGCACAGGAGGAGCAGCTAGGCTAAGCAATCATAGATCGTCTTTTTATTTATTTATTTAGTTACAGTACATCCAACCAGTGCTAAAGGTTAGCCTGACCAAATGTGTTTCAGTCTGGACAAAATGTCACAGACTTTAGACCCCTACTTACAACCCTACAGCTTTGACACACACATTCACTTGGCAGAATGATTTTTAATCAGCCAATGGAACCCACCTTGACACTTCTGTCTCTGTGTGTTCAGAATTACAATGACTTGAGTAGCAGCACAATTTAACAGTTCAGTCAATTTATTCATTCAGGGAGCCAGCCAATTGTATAATTTTTGGACATTTCGGGTAGGGATGCCTGATCCAATTCTGGTTATTGGTATGTGGCCAATATGGGTTTAAAATGCTGGATTGGATATCTGTGACACTGACAATGTGTCACATTAATTCAATTTTGTTGAATTTTGTTATGTTAAGCGTCGCTTTTGTCTTGCACGAGGTGGGAGCCAGAAGTACACATATGCAGCATGGCTGGAAAGCCTTTCTCTGCTAGCAGACACAAAGTTTTGATTCAGCCATGAAACGACATCCTGTCATTTATGTGTTTTCTTCTGCAGATCTGGCCCTGAGCCTGAGCTATGGCTGGGACAACCTCTGGTGGAAGTTATTTGTTTTGCACAATCATATCAAAGTGAACATAGTCAAGTAGTAGTTTGTTTCACATCATCGGTTTCCCTTGATTTACATACAATTGTCATATGATGTATGTGAAATATACAGTGAGGTAGTATGTTTTTGCCGTAATAATTTCTTAATTTAATATACATGGTTGTATATAATTTTTTTTCAGAAACATTCTTCTTTTTATTCCTTTTATAAAGGTTAATTGTGGTTTAATTTTCACAGTGATATGTTTGGAAGAGGGTTAGTTTTGAGAAGATACGTTATCCATCAAGAATAAATCACATTGTAACAATCATTTCCTGAGAATAAGTAAAAAAAAAACATATTTATTCCAACTTCATGGGCAACTGTGTATGTGTTTAAGTCAGGCATGATAGTTAAAACAGTTAAAACAAAAAGGATCATTATCAGATCAGTCCTCGCCATGATATTGTAGTCATTGGTTGCCATGGTGGTATGTGACATTTGATAATGTTGTAAAACATTAGTATAATTATATAATCTATTTAGCTGTATTTATTTAATGGCCTCTATTTCGGTCCCTGATCTACCACTACTTTGCTGATCTTAGGCTGGAGACAAAAAGAAAAAAAAGCAATGAATGAGTTTTGCTGTTATGGTCTGGTGTCCTCTGTGAACTTCCTCTCTCATGCTTTGCTCTTATAGCCCCAGAGCTTGCATCTGTTATAAAATGGATAGTGGTCATCATGGTGTGTCAGGAGTAGAAGGTAGTGTCTTCCCGTCCCATCTGTCATCATGCTGTGAGAGTTATTACTGTATTTGTTTACCGTAGGTTCCCTTTTAGAGCAGCATCCCACGCTGGTCTCCCTTTTTTTTTTTTTTCTCCGCTGTGTATCAGGGGAATGAGCAGTAGCCATTCATTTGGCTTAGAGATGGATTCCAAAGAAAAACCTTTGGCCAGGGGCATCACAGTGCGAAGCTCGATCAATAGCCACTCTCTGGATCCCCGATCAAAGCCTGACCAAGATGCATTACCTTTTGGGGGTTGTTGTCACCACAAGCAATTTAGGGACTAAGCCTGTTGACAGAGCACAGTATCACTGCACCTTCACCACTGGGTGAAGATCAATGTTCTCCCTTTTAAAATCGATATGTAATCAATGTGCTCCTATATTTGCTTCCATATTTATTTTTAACTGTCTTTAGAACATCATCTCCTGCTTCCCTACTGTGGATTATCCTACTGTAGCAGAGGCCAAAAAATGCTCCCTGTTTAACAAAAGGTCACGCAACCGGTTTGCTTTCCCCCTCAGGTGCTACGTGTGGTACGTTTGATAAAGATTTCCCCGGCGCTGGAGGACTTTGTCTATAAGATATTTGGTCCAGGTAAAAAACTCGGCAGCCTGGTGGTGTTCACGGCCAGCCTTCTCATCGTCATGTCGGCCATCAGCCTGCAGATGTTCTGCTTTGTGGAGGAGTTGGACCGTTTCACCACATTCCCCAGGGTAAGAATATGCTCATACTCACCCTGTCTTCAAGAGAATAATCTGAATTTTTTTAACAGCTCAAGAAAAATGACTATTGAAAGTTTTTTTGGATATGATCGTAGCATTGACGTCTTTTCGAGGTTAGGTTACATATTTTTATGATATTTTTTTTTGCTCAAATGAGTCACAGCTTGAAAATAAATCCTCCTCAGTCATCCTGTATGACCAGGCACAGGAGTATCTTAACATTTTCTGTTTTTATCTGGATAGCTTTTCCTAAGCGTGATTCTGTTACAACGATCTCACCGTAATTACTCTGTTAATAGCTGGTGGGTTTTCCTGCTAGCTACCAGATATTATCATATTCTTCCTTACTCTGCTAAAATGCTGCAATTTGGACTACTTATACTCTCAATTTTATTCACTTTACAATTCTTACCCCCTTATGCAGTGTAGTTTATTTGAAAATAGATGAAGACAGCATCTTCAGGGAATCTCCTCTGCAAGAGCCAGCTAATTTTCAACAGTAGTGTTTTTCACCTCTGAGTAAACTGATCCAAACACACCGGGCGCGAAAAAATGCCAAGATGATTTGTTCTCGGGGAAACGTGAAATGCAATTCAAACCGCAAGATGGAGGTAGTATATAAAATACACCACATAAAAATTTGGAATTGCATATGAGCGGCTCCAGAGGGACCCAACAGACAAGCAAATGGGGGCCCTCCAGATGTTGATGATGGGTTGCATGATGGGTCGACAGATGTGTGGAACCTCCTTTGATTTCTAAGTGCTCACGAGCTTCTTTCTCTCTCATTAGCCACATCTCTCCCTCCTCGCTTTTTTTTTTCCTCCTCTTCCAACATTTTACTGATCCCAGGCACAGCGGGACATGAAGGGTTGCTCATAAACAGATGCCACTTGTATGCTGCGTTACCCTGCTTCTTCTCTCTCTCTCTCTCCATTTCCGTAATGCGTGCGCCTCACACACATGCACGCATGTATACACACAGACGCTCACACATCATAGTTAATGATGTTTGGCGGTCTCCCCTTTGGGTAGACCTGTTGCTTGGGTTTATCTTTATTTGCAGTGACTGGGACATGGTAGCAGGTGGGAGGGGCTGGGATGGAGGGACGGAGGGAGGGAAGGAGGGTGGGGGGTCGGGTGGGGGGGCTGTTGTCTAGAGGTGAGATTCTAAGGAGGAGGCGCAGGCGTGCCATTTGACTCCAGGGGCCACCGTGTCGCAGCTGGCTGTTCGCTACACCTTCATCTGACCTCTAGCAAGTAGATGAGATGGTCTGCAGAACAGAGGGAAGGGGAAAAAAACCCTCTCCTTTCTTCCTTGTTTATGATTAAAAAACCTCATGAACACAGACTAGAACGAGATGGTCAGGAGGGGATACGTGCATCTGTGCAGCTGTGTGATATTTGCTCTCTTGTGAAACAGCATGGTTCAAATATCAAATCTGTCTGTTTTCCACTGTGCAATTTCCCTCTCTGCCTCTGCCCTCTCTTTCCCTTCTCTCCACAGCTTCCATTTGTGCACTCCGTTGCCCTTTCTTGCCTTATGCCTCTCTAACTTTCTGATGTGCTTTCCTCCCCCGTAGGCATTCATGTCCATGTTCCAGATCTTAACCCAGGAGGGCTGGGTAGATGTCATGGACCAGACCCTGGTAGCTGTAGGTCACATGTGGGCTCCGGTGGTCGCCATTTACTTCATCCTCTACCATCTGTTCGCTACCCTGGTGAGGATCTTACTGTGCTGCTTCCACTATAGAAGGCAGATAAGTTGAAGTGGTAGTGGCTTTTAGTAGATTACACATTTGCTGCAGTATTCTATTCAAGCTCCTATAACATTATCTTGGTCAGTAAAAGCTGGTTGGAGAAAGCAAGTGGCACAAGCATACACAGATTGTTTTCTTAATGCATTCAACCCTTCAGTGTTCCATCAAGTGGTACATCTAATCACAGTTAATCAGACTTGCAGGCGTAAGAAGTGCTGACATTTCAGCATTTGGCCCTTTGATATGGGGGAGCCATCAGACAGAACAGACAGTCACTGGATGACTCACACCTCAACCCAGACAGACAGGATGTCTTCCAGGACAGAACAAGCAACAAATACAATTACTGAGCAGATGTTGTACTTTTGAAATAACTCTTATTTTATTATTGATTGCGATGGTAATCATGACATTGACATGCTGTATGTTCTCATGAGCTTCCTCTCCTTGCATTATAGATCCTGCTCAGTCTTTTTGTGGCTGTTATCCTGGACAATCTGGAGTTGGATGAAGACCTGAAAAAACTCAAACAGGTAAGACTATATGTGCAGAGAGTAAACTGACGCATAATCAGATTTATAACGACAATGGATAATCAGCTCATTTATTTGCATATACAGCATTAAATGGTATGAGAGTATCATGCTGTGTCAGAGTTAGTGGTTACCTTGTGCAGCAAGTTCACTTTTTACTGCAAGAGTTCAACTTCAGCCCAGATAGGGTAAGTGCTGACAAATCTGCAAACGTCTCGCCACCTCAAGCAAGTTCTCGAGCCTTGCTAACACCTATTAAAACTAGGTGTTGCTAATTTAAAGTGAAAGGGCCTAATTTTCACCTAAGAAAGTAACTTTGGTGGAAAGTTTTAGGAGAGATTTGAGTCACCCTTGGTCTCTCCCTCCTACACAACATTGTCAGACTGAACCACTGAAGCTTGTTGATCAAAGTGTTAACAATGCAGTCTGTTTTTTACATTTAGAGCCTTCAAGTTGCCCTGTGTTTTAACCATGAACTATGTATAACTGAGCCACACACAACCTTATAAGTGGATTTTTTCATTTCTTTTTTTTTTCAATGCAAGAACCACAAATAAATTAACCAATTTGAAGGCAGCAATAGTTTCAGTATGTTGCTGTGGACAGCGTCAGCCTTTTCATCACATACTATTCTCAACTTTTATTGGTTTCTTTTTTAATATCTAGCCATTTCCCAGATGGTTAGTTTGTGCAGTTCAAATAGCTGTCGGTAAGCAGCATGGATGGGCCATGTATAATTTCTCGCAAGTAGTCTTTCTCGTCTAAAATCTCTATTTAATTGCACAAATAAACAGTCAAAGTAGGAACAGTGAATATGCAAAGTATCAATACATTTGCTGTGTGAGGTGTGTGAGGTACTGATTCGTGTGCTTCCTGCAATTTCTGTCCGTTGTTTGCTGCTACATTTTGGAGTAGCAGGGTTGAATTATGTGGCCTCATGTGGGCAGGGCTTTGACTAATTTCTTCATTCTCACCTTGTTGGGGCTTTTCCCTAGAGGACTGTGTAAACGGGCAATTAACTTTAAAAAAAAAATCTGAACCCTGTTGTGTGAAAAAGCTGGCACTTAACACACACAAACACGCACACACAAGGCCTTGGCGCTAGTTGCTGCTCAATGGGTGAACTTTAATAGGCGGTTTTTGTCATCAAATGCAAATGAAGTGTAGCTGCAGACACACTTCTGCAGGAAAGCCACTTTCTGAATGGCTGCAGACAAGAGAATTGCATCCATACAATGCTTTTCCATAAATTAATTAATCAGCATGCTCCCAGAGACGCTGTACATTGTGTGGACACGTAGCTGGATGGCAAGTCTCAGCTTGCATGGACAGGTTATTCCCCACCCACAGCTGAGTGATTAGGCTCAGTGACTGTAAAATTGCCTATTTTACAGGTGCTTCAATCACGGGTACAGACTGGCTATAAATAGACCATAGATGCTGATCACCCTCCCACAAGAGAGGGCTTCTCTAAACATGGCACCAGCTCAATGACATGTCCAACCTTTCTATAAGAAATACACACGTGGTCTGTGAGAGATGAGAAACCAATTACTGTGTATGTGATGAAGCATCTTTGCCTGCTGTTTGATAAATGACTTCATTGAACTGGTAATGTTTGTGATTTGTCATTAATGTGACTTGTGTCCATGGCAAGCTCTTAAAAAAAGAGAAGAGGAAGAATAGGGGAGGGATGGTGGGAGGGAGGGAAAATGACCGTACAGAGAAAATAGGTCTGTATTACCTAATGTGTTTCTTTTCATCTCCAAAACTTTGTTGTTTCAGTGAGTGGGGTGCATATAGAGAGGATATCAATCAATATTTAGTGAGTGAGAGTTTGACACACAAAAACCACATGTGTATTCTCCTCCCTGGGACATTTTTTAATCGTTTCTACTTCACAGTTGGCTGAGCACACTGTGTTCAAATTATTTGGAAATAATGGAACAACAAATTGAAGCAGAATAAACTGCTCAGAGTGAGTTAATGCAAATTGTTAAAGTAGGGGATGTAGAGTTTGTGTATGTGTGCGTTTGGTTGGAAAGCAGAAGGATGCTGCACACATATTGATAATACAGGAAACGTGTACTGTTGCATTGTTGGTGGCATTTATTACATTGTAGTTTTAGCTACAGTAATGTATCGAAGTGAGTGAGCAAATCAAAGCTGAAGTTACTGCTATGCTCAGCCTCGATTTCATGGCTACTGTGGAGCAAATTATGTTTTTGAAGTTGTTGGTGACAGTATAGATCCCGCTCTAATATCCCATCCCCCATCGTGCTCCACGTGTGTCAGAAAATTAGTTTATAAAACCAGGCAAACATGTCAGCTCCCCATTGTATCTCGCTTCCACCCATGAAAGACTTAAGGCGCACAGGACGTGTGTGGTTGCAGGTGCGCCTGCAGCGTCTTTATGTGTGTTGTTCGGTGTGTACGTGTCACGTTGAAATGAAAATTCACGTGTGCAGTCAAGCTTTGAGCGATAAGGCCCACCTGCACTGCACAATTATGCATGATGATTGTGAACAATTCTTCAAATTGTTTTCTATATATAATGTATTTTGGTGGGTGAATGCCAATGTCATGTTCTGTGCCACGTCCGTGAGATTCTTATTGCAGAGTATTTTCTGACTTAAACATAAAAAATATGTATATAAATATATAGAAATACATCACAAAACACAATTTATAATCACAAGTTTACAACATATAATTAATTCATTTTGACTGTGACATACAGTATAATGTCCCTATATCAAGAGTCATTGCCATATACTGTATGTCATGTCTAACTATGTATTTTGAATGTTATGTTGTAAATGTATATGAAATAGCCATGGTAAAATTTGTGTATGTATAAATTCTGAAATAATATATGATGAATTTTCATATGGTATAAAATGATGTTTATAAATGAAAGTAACCTATAGGTTTTAAACAACATCTCATTCTAGCAACATGGTCTCAGACCCTTGAACCGTATCAACATATATTGACAGACTTTGTCAAGCATAAACATATATATTTTCATGTGCTAGACTTGTTTCACTGTCTAAAAGGTTTAATAAACAGTTGTTACATCTTTTTTGTATGCACATACATGTATATTTCAGATTCAGAGTTGTATTTGCATATGAGACTCCTAGAAGCTTCCTCTCACATTAACAATGTTGTTTAGTCAGCAAAAAGTTTGACTGACCCCTGTGGGGATTCATTTTACTTTTAAGCATAAAAGGTCAGCGTCATTACATGCAATGAAATACAAGCCTTAGAGGCCGCTGGCGTGCACAGAATCTAATTATGACTTAGGACTGGGAATAGAACTAATGTGGTTAATAAGAGCAACAACATAAACATGCAACTCCAACAGGCCCTGTAAGACCATACATCAACAGCTTTTACCTTGAGTTT
Organism: Trachurus trachurus; assembly: GCF_905171665.1. Lineage (NCBI taxonomy): Eukaryota > Metazoa > Chordata > Actinopteri > Carangiformes > Carangidae > Trachurus > Trachurus trachurus. The sequence goes on from NC_139899.1 coordinate 20,558,311, forward strand.
CATATTGATGAAATTAGTGGCAATATTTCTCAAACCCCCCCCCCCATTTACTGTGATCTGCACTGTTATTGCCTATGTGCTCAGTGGAGCATTAATGAAGCAGATGAGTGCGGATGGCAAGTTACCAGGCAACACTTTTTGATCGTCACAGTGTCGTCAGTGGGGAGGGTTTACATTTCCACCTGTCACTGCATGAGTGTAAGCTACTTTTTGCCAATGCCATAGCCAGATGTGTGTGTTTGTGTGGGCGGGAGAACTAGTGTGTCTGTCCATGCTGTTGATTTGATGATGCAATCATCAATAAGGCATGTGGCTAAAAAAGAAAACATCTGTCATCGTTTGCATAGTGACTGCAGCCCAGCCTTTCAGGGGAATGAGTTGCATCTGTCAACCTCGACAGGACATTTGTCTCGATTTGGTTCTTTCAGTCTTTTTAAGGCTTGGAACTCTGAAGAAGCACAGAGCCTTGTGGGTAGTCACACTACGATCAAGTAGATAAGTGTAAGCTTGCTGTGCTTTGATATCAGGTTGCTTTAATGTTGTGTAATATGATATGATAAAGGTAATAACGAAATAGTTGCTGAATATTTGCATTCAGCCTGAGAACAGGAAAGTTAATATTAATAATAACAGGAAACTGGACGGGGCTGCAGCTAATGAACAACTGATTTATTATTCCACCTGATGAGCCAGGAGAACATAAGTGTCAGGAATTTCTTAAGCACACACACACACAAACACATGTGCGCATGCGCCGGTGTATGCTCCACTCATCAGTGTTGATTAGGATAATGCATTTATTGCGTGAAATTAGGTTTGCTCGAAATCTTTTAATGAAATGAAGCCAGGCACAGGAGAAAGGTAGACAGCAGAGGAAAACAGAAGTGAAGGGAGGAAGTTGAAACCCACCACACCACCCTCCCTCCTCGACACATGTACACACAAACATACACACACACATACTAAGATACACACATAAGTATTGAGAAAATAATAATTATTATTGTATACATACACAAACATCTAAGCGTCTTAGTTTAGTTTCAGGAGGAAAGGGATCATTGAAGGTTATTAGGACTTCATGGTTGAGAGGCTTGGATTTGTTTGCAGGTGACATAATATCAGGATTATGAGATCTTTGTAAGAGCAACACGGAACACCAAATCCTGTAATGTGTTTTGGCCACTTGCAAAATGTTGTTTTTATAATTTTGTTCCTTGCCATGGGGGTAATGGTTCCACTTTTACTGGTTTGGTGTGTTTATTTATTGCCAAAAAAACCAAACAGAAAAACCGTACTGAATCAATCTGTACCAGAGGGATCAACGAGGAAAGAATTCATTATAATTTGGTGCAAATCCAGTTAAAGGAGCAGAATCGGGAATATTTTTTCATCGCTCTCATGAAAAGTCCCACATTTTTCCTTTTTTGGACAGTTCTTCTAAAAATTATGCTTTGAAATTGAGTTTAAAAATTCTACATATTTATGGTGTTGACATCCATGAGCTACAATACAACATACGATTCAGTGTCATTGTTTTTGAGAATTTAGGGGCACTTTAATATGTACAGGATATGTTTATGGGCTTAGTTGATTACGTAACTGTTGAATGGCCAGCAAAATTTGACAGCAACATTTGAAAAGAACATTAATAGAATAATGTAATAATTCTGAAGAGGGTGATATTTTTTTTTCTCTAAGTGAAAACGCAGGGGATTACAATGTAATCTTAGTTGACAACAATCATGAATCCACAGACACACCCTTTTCCATCAGAGGAGAATGCCAAAAAGTGGCCCAATAGCTGTGTGTGATTTGAAATACAAGTTTGTCTATTGGATGCTGTCGCTGCCCATTATTGCTATGCCTTCATCTGTGCTGTCACAGGTCGGTGGGCTTTGTGATGGGAGAGACTGATGACCCATCTCCATCCAACAAATCACTCCTGCCCACGGAGCAGTGTCTGCAGGACCAGGGGGAGGTGCAGGGGAAGGGGAAAATGTTTATCCTGTGCCAGTAGATATCAACTAAATAGAAGAAGGTGTTTACCCCTAAGGGCAGGGATGATGATGATGATGATAATGTGTGTTTGTGTGTGTATTCGTGTTTGTACGGGTATGCATTGTCAGCTGTGATGAATCTGTGTGTGAGTGAGTACACACAGATTTCTGCATTTTTTTCCTGTGTGTTTGCGTTTAAAGTTGAAACGTCTGGCAATCAAACAGGTCCTCAGGCCAGGTGGATGAGTCATGAGGAACACATTTGGGAAATTGTTAAATAGGAGCAAAGTGAAAAGGTAGAAAGAGAGTGAGAAAGGCTAAAAGCTAACTCTCCTTCATCTACTGTCATAATACATGCAGACACAGACATTTGAGTCGTCTGCACATTGAGCCTTGAGACTTCTCACTCAGTCTTTGACGTTTTCTCTGTCCCTCTTTCAAAGTGTGCCAGATTCCAAGCAGGAAGCTGTGTGAGTTTTGAGTTTCTAGGGGACGTACAGTACAGTACTGTGTACGCTCTTGTGTGCACAATTATGTTTTCCACTCCACACATGCAACCTCCTGTCATATACTATAAACAGGCAATAACTTTGTGATGGCTGTGTTATAGGAAAGGTTGCAACCAGATCTAAATCCATTCATGTATGTGCACAGTAGGGCTGGGCAATATGACATTGAATCAATATTACAATTATTTATACATTTTACCTGGATTATGATTAATGAATAATGTCTTTATATTCAGTAGTGTGATCGTGTTCCAGGTGATTAAATAAATTCATGATGTTACCCTCGGGTCATCATTCATCATCACTGTCTTTTTGTTGTGCCTGATTAGAGCCAATAAGACGGGGAGGCAGGTGTTTGCGTCATTGTTTCCAGAAGTCTCTGTCTGTTCAGATGGAAAATACTAAATTGGGTCCAGCAGTGTTTCCAAAAACTTTCCATGCTGGGAGCTCAAAGATGCTAGGTGTAAACACAATGTTTGCACTACAGTAGCTTCATCCATATCAGCAGTTTTGCTTTTAGTGAACATGGTCTAATGTTAGGTGGAGGGGGACAAGGTATTTTTAAGGGGGTAATTTATGAATGCAACTGAACTTAACTACATGAGCAAAATTAAACCAGTGGGAGGGTCTAAATTACTGATTTGTTGCTGCTGAACAATCCATGCCCTGTCTATGTATCTTCTAAATCTAGTGTATAGGTCTGTAGGGCCATCATGTGGTATAAATAGAAGATGATGGATGACTGTTCTCTCAATATGTGAACAGTTTAACAGATAGTTGTGAGGGAGGGTCTGCCACCATATGTGCAACCTTAAAGAAACACAGGCTGAGGGTGTGATGTGGCACAGAGGTAATCAGATTCCTGCCCCCAGTGTGTCAGGCTTGTCAAAGCCGGGCGTGGAGAGACGCGTGGCAGTGACAGTGTGTGGTCGTCAGTTGAGTTGTGTCTATCTCCTTGTTCCACATTTGTCAGCCGAACGGAGTACGATGGGGCGTAGACTGCGAGAGATAAAACAGGAGAAGGAGGGGGCGGGTGAGGGAGATGGAGTGAGTGATAGAGGTGGAGGAAGAGATAAACATGTGGGAGGGGAGGAAGTGGAAGGAGAACGGGAGGAGAGGGATGTTTACTTTGGGCATAAATGAGGTTTAAGATGAGTGGTTACTGTTTCACGGTTGTGACAGGAACATACAGTGTCACCGTGGCAACAGAGACACGATAAGGGCTCTTCTCTCCAAATAACACCTGACTTTTCCCTCAATATTGATATGAGTGCACATATGGGGCGGTGTGTTTGTGCGTGTGCATTTTGTCAACTGTGTGCTCTGTACTGCAGCCACCTCATACCAGAGAATTTAGTTTGATCAAATGCGTTAAGGAGTGATTGTATTATGGCTTCCCACCAAGGATTTCATTATTTATGAATTAAACTAAAAGCCTGTCCTCCATTTATGTGATTTAATGGACCAAGGACTTTGGGGGATTTAGTGAAAGAGAAGAAAGGCAAGGGAGCAGAAGAGAAAAGAGCATACCCCTTGGAGAATCCCAATACAATGTGTTCTTATCTTTTGAATGTCACCTTCAGTTTTCTATTGGAAGACACTCCAGGCACTGTGCCCCTACCATGTTCTAAAACTAGCACGAGACACACTAAACACTAAAATTACACAGGCACCGACACGCCCAAACACAGAAATAACGTCACCTGTGTGTCAAATTGACTCGTTACTGTACATTTTTAGTAATAAAATGCAAAAACAGTGGATTCCGGAAGAGGCTAATGTGAAAGCCCACTGTGGAATGATTAGCAGCCATTTAAAAGCATTTGGACTTGATGTGCATTCATTCCTAACATTAAAATTACATGGATTTTAATTCAACCAAATGTCTGTTAACAGCACAAGCAGCAGAAGACCTCACCTTTTTTATTTAACATTTTATCCTACATTGGTAGAGTGTAGTGGAAAGGGTTCAGCACCCTACAGGAGAGGCAGCAGGGAAGTTGGGGAGAGTGAAGGGAAGTGTGTGGCATGGGTTTTAACCACCAGGTTACCAGGCTGCCTCATCAGCACAAGACCTGAGCCCAGAGGCACACAGCTGGATGCTATATAGTTCTAGATAGTGAGATAATGGTATTAAGAGCACTTGCTGTGGTTTTTGGTGTTGGAGGAGGCTATTAGAGCTTTATGGGCTGTGTGGCTTTACAGCAGCTCCTCACAACGGCTCATTACCCAGCTAATGAGAGGAGAAGGGTGACCCTGCTAACTCGCTCTCAGTTCTTTCCACCCCTGGGTATTACAGCTGGACTGGCCTGCGGCCAGGGGAACCCAACCAAGACTTAGCCGGATGTGGAGTGTAAATAGGTTATGTATGACAGGGCCCACACATGATTTGCAATTTCTATGTACAAGGTTCCTTTTTACAGTTTATTTGTTGTCAGGTCGTGAATATGATCGTTGAGGGAGCACAGATTCACAACAAGAGAGAAACTCACACTGGATGCTGCTGAAGGTTGTGTCAGTTTAATGCTATTTCATGATCACACAGACACACACATTCGTGGACAAATTCTCTCTTACACACGTGGCTGTTGTCTGGTCTTGTTGGTGAATGGCTCTGATGTCTGAATGGTAAAATGTAGAAGACTGTACTTAATCCTCGCAGGCGCTCGACAAGCTTGTGTGTGGGCAGCAGTTTTGTGGGCGGCTGTTCATCAGTTCCTCATTGTTACATTGGCTACTCTGGCAGATATTCATACTCTATGTTTGCATGCCTCTGGGACCCTTTCACAGGACCGATCGGAGAATTTTGAGCAATTGCACAGAGGGAAAACGAATATTCACATGGTCAATCACAAAGTGCTTGTGATATTTATCAGGCCTTGTGCTAAAATGCTGAAAATGACCAGACTGCTTGAGAGAGATGAAACGTTGTCCCTGTTATTTCTTGTTCAATCATATCAGTGGTTTCCAAGTTGTTAGCTCATAGTTGGAGGATCAGTTGTTGAAGGGATGTAAGGATGGAGCCGATAGCTTGAAATAAAGCTGTCATGACAGCTTGAGTATCCTCCATGTAATCATATTATATGGAAGTGTTACATGGAGGTATTAATACCAATCATTATGCAGGGTTTTACTTCTTTGCCCCTGCAAGAGATAAGCTTTTTCACTTTAAATGTTAAATACCCTTGCCCCCAGCTGTTTTTCACCCCTTCTTTATCCGACTCTTCACCTCCTTGTCTTAACTATAGCTTTGAGTGAATGTGGTCTCATGCTAATGGCTAGCATTAGTTTTTCTTCCCCTTGGCCTTGGTCAGGAAAGCTGTGGAAATCCTGGCCGGAAAGCTCCCTAGCTCAGCCGAGCCTGAAATTGGCTTGAATGGACGGGGAAGCAGTGGCAGGTCACCTGAATGGGTCTCAAGGCAAAACACATTAGTCTCGGCTCCGCTGTTACACCACTATACACTAAATCTCATCGGTGGCAAGCGGAGCAGCAGTTTTGATTTATCAACCACTGACTGTGACACAAAGGGAAACAGAGATGTTTTTCCGACACACACTAACAGACATACAGGTGGAACACACATACTGTACAACACACGACTGTCACATGCACACATAGATGTTGAAATACTGTTTGTTGTTAAATCTTGAACCTCAAACTGTTGCAAATCAAACCTCCAACATGTTAGCAAACACTTACATATTCATACATCTGGAAGATAGAAAGCAAAATTGCCAATTAGACAAAAGGCAAATTAAATCCAATTTAGCTCTTTTGGTCCCCATGATCTTGACAAAAGTATTTGTCTCTTTAGCTCTTTAGCCAGCTGTTCTGTAGCTATCTCTGCCTGTCGTTGCTGCATGGGTCGTGCATACTGGGTTACCTTTATCGCTGAAATAGACAGTCGATGAGAGCTGCGAGTGCCAACCAAAGCAGTGAAGCTGCAAACTATGAAGCCAAAACAATGAGCTGAAAGAGGCCAAAAATGCTTATTGTAGTAAAAAGCTGCGAGTAATCAAAGTACAACGTGATCCTTCTTACATGAGGTACAAGTAGTCATGTGATCCATTGTTGATAAAACATCGATTATAGATGGTTTAACTAGACTAACTGCATTATAAATATACAATGTATCTACATGGATTATATTGTCCTGTGTGCACCTTGATAAAGCTAAAAGCAATTTGTCTTCCCTGATGCAGCAGCACATAAAACACAGAAATCAGTAGACAACAGATTTCACTGCTAAGTGCTCTGTTCCTCAGCTTGTGTCCAATGTGTGCTGGATTGATCCTCCATATTGATGAGACTGAGGGTCCAATGTGTTAGCACATACAGTTAATAGTGATCTATGGCATATTATTGGTGCACCCACTCACCATGTGAACCTTTTATAGAAGCAGCCTTACATCATGTCAGTATTTAGGGGAACTATTTGTTTTGGTAGTACAGTGAATACTTATTGTTACATAGGCCTCCTGGACATTAATTTCAATGAAGGGTGATAGTGCTTCCGCAAACAAAAGCTTCTTAATGATCCACGGTACACTGAGCTCTGATTTGATTTCCCGGGGTGAATTGAAATTAAATTCAGTGCATCTTTTGCTTATTTCACAGCAGGTGGGTCCCCAGACGTGGCAGATACTGTAAATAAATAAACAGATAAATTGAAGTGCATGAATAAGCGCGCCTCAGTCAAACTACACTGGTCCATTTATGAGGAAATTGTTTTAATAGTATTTCATTTTTCAGTGTCTAAGTCAGTTCCTGTTCCCCGCCACTCTTCCTTTTCCATCTTTTGGTAAAAATAGATAAGTAATAGGAAGGAGAAATGTGAGATCAGTGAGGGAGAAAGAGGCAATGAGCATAATCTGAAGTTGTAACGAAGATTTCTGAGACCGGGGCAGTCTTGTATAAAGAGATGTGGGCAGATCCTCACTCTGAAGGGGAAGAGCAAATTCTCTGAGAGGTGGAGGATGAACACGAGAGAGGAGCAAAGGGCAGTAGATGGCAGAGAAAGTTTTGCTGTAATGGGATACTGCTGCAGATAAGGCTGGAGAGCCTTGGCTAAACTGTACATCTCGCTGAGTTGGCCCAATTGATTAGGACCTTTGGGAACAGTAGGGGTCCATATTAATTCTGCACTGTATGTTTGTGTGTGTGTGTGTGTGTTTTGCTTGAGCATCCAAATGTACAGGTACTATTTGAGATGACTGCAGCACTTTCTACAACTTCACTGAGAACCGCAGCACAAGAAAGAAGCTTGCAGTTTTTACTATCTGTTCTGTGTGGCTGCAGATACACTGTAAAAAAAAAAAAAAAAGTGTAAAACCCACTTTTCTATTTCTAATCACCCCTTAAGTTTTGTTTAATTATTATTTTATATTTCATTTCTCATTTATTTTACCCATTTCCCTCTGTTGACTTCTTTCTTTTACTTATTTTAGTCTCTGTTTCTGCTTCTTTCTCTCTTATCTTGCTATCTTGGGAGCCAGAATATAGACAGAAAGCCTAGGCAAGCAAATGCTGGTGCATAATTCCATCTTCACAGTGTGCCACTCACCACTCACCCACTCAGGGCAAAAAAGGAACTCCCACACTTTAGTCTGCTCGAAAAAGAAAAACGGATAGACAGATTTCCATTCCCTCCCTTTGTCAAGTCTCTCCTTCCCCCGGCTGTTATCCCTCAAAAAACGAGAGGCTGTTCTGTTCCAGTCATTCGGTCGCTCTCAGTCAGACAAGCACTGGCAGAAAATACCAATACAGGGGAACAGAATGGAGGGACGTTTTCATTGGTAGACGGGCACCATGACTGACAGAGAAACGTTCACCAAGCCCAGTCAATATGATTCACAGCGGTTGTCTGCTCTGAATGATAAGCTGCCATTCACCAATGCACCAAATGCAGTTCACTTCTAGACCTAATCTGCAATGCATCAGGGGTTATCTCCAGGCACCCAGACAGAGAATACCTGCAGGGGAATTTCAATCAGCCTCTGCCATATGTAATTAAATGGAAATAATTGGTTTCTTTCCTTTGTCATCTTTTTATTTCTCCAGCCTTGTGCCACAGTGCACAGGCCTGCACCCATGCACATTATTCTAACTGTCGCTACCTTTTCTTTTCTCCATTAACCACTCCAAAGTAATCTTTCTTTTTTCTTTTGTTGCTTTCTCCATTGTTTTCTAAAAGTAAGTGGGATCTCATCCTAAATGTGCTTGTGTGTACTGTGTGTGGTGTGCGTGTGTCATAGGTAAGTGTGTTGCTGCCATCATCAGGCAGAAATATAAAGCTGCACTCTCTAGGCCAAAGTAAAAAACCTCTGCATTTGCTGTTTTTCTCTGCCAAAACTAGACTCGGTCTCGCGTTATTCCTCATAATAATTTTAAAAAAATTCCCAAGGTAATTTCATGTACTTCTCAAAATCCCAAGCCTTCCCACATCCCTAACTTGACTGTGTCCTTCTTTCCATTTGTAATCCCTCTCTTCTTTATTCTCAACACATGGCTGACTCTACCCCCTTTTTGCTGTATCTTATCTGCTCTGCTGTTCTGTGCATGAACCGGCTCTCTCCCTCCCTCTGTTAGCTCAAGCAAAGTGAAGCCAATGCTGACACCAAAGAGAAGCTCCCTCTGCGACTCAGGATCTTTGAAAAGTTCCCCAACAGACCTCAGATGGTGAAGATCTCCAAGCTCCCATCTGACTTCACTGTGCCCAGGATCAGGTACTGTCACAGGCAGACTCACATTTATTTTATATTTCATGAACTTTAAAGTAAAGTTCAAATGGGTATCTAATTTTAATGTAACACTTAAAGGGACAGTGTGTAACTTATTTGGCTTTTATTAGCAAAAATCAAATATTGCTTTCTACGTATTTACCGAAGTCTAATCACAATCGCATACAAATGAAAGCTGTCTCATAGCTTACAATGAGTTTTTTACAAAGACATAGGTGGCCGGTGCACCCACCGGAGGCTGCCATTTTGCATCGCCATCTTTGAATACGGTACACGAAAGCGGACAAACTTGGCTCAAACGCTCTATTGAGTGTCTGTAACTAGACTTGTGCCCGGAGGATGATCGACGTTGTTGTTTTTTGTCTACTTGTCAAAAGTGTTCATTACCTGATTCATCTTGCATTTCTTACTTACCACCCCCACACCTAAACAGACCTACAGCCATGACAAAATTAAAGAAAGATCTTTGATTAGCTTTGTTTAGTGTAGATTTGCAAATTTACTGTGGGAACATTACACATCACATCAACAGCAAATGTTCTGCAGATATTTTAATGCTGTGACACTATTTAAGTAAAGTAGAAGAGATAAACATCTGAGGCCTGTTCCCAGGAAGTGTAACAAGTTATATTGTGTAAGAGGGCCTTTTGTGTCTTATGCAGTGTTTAGCAGAGAGCAGTTAGCAGGAGAGCTGAACTGTGTCCAACACAGAGGACCTCATAATCAATTTTATCATTTAGTTGCTGATTAGTACACAGCTGGGTCCTTTGCTCTCTCAGAAATCCCCCTCTGCAGCCCATCTGCCAGGCTGCTTCTGCTGCAGCAAGTACCTCCAGTGACATATTCTGCAGCTGAATCTGAACCGAGATGGTTTGAAGATATACTGCACCACTGTGGTTATTCTTGCATCTTCAAGTATATAGATTTCTCCAGTTGGAAATCATGCATTAAAATTGATCACATTTGCCTGTACGTGTTGTTTGTTGTGTACTCTAGGGAGAGTTTTATGAAGCAGTTCATTGATCGACAGCAGCAGGACACCAGTTGTTTGTTCCGGCGTCTTCCCTCCGCCTCATCCTCCTCCTGTGACCACTCCAAACGATCAGCCATCGAAGACAACAAGTATATCGACCAAAAGGTACTCACACGGTTGATCTTTAACTCACTCTGTCTCTTTTACCCCCCCAAACACACACACACACACACACACACACACACACACACACACACACACACACACACACACACACACACAGGAAGTGGGTATGAAGGTGATAACTCCATCGCCCCGACTAGACACCTAGTAGATAAACAAAAGCAATAAGAAATACACTAGCTGTAGAAAAAACGATGTGAAGGATAAGTCTGTCTGTCCATGTGTGTGTGTGTATGTGTGAGTGTGCGTGTGCGTGCGTGTTTTGGATGATACACTCAATTTAATTCCCAGCTAATGTCCACACTCTATGTGCTCTCTCAGCTTCGCAGGTCAATATTTAGTATCCGAGCTCGTAACCTCCTGGAAAAAGAAACTACTATCAATAAAATCCTGCGGTAAGACACATCCTCTCCTCACTGTGTTCGCTGTGCAGGTCAAAAGACATCGACGTTAACAATAAGGAAAGGTTGCTGGTATAAGACTGCCGTATTTATGACCTGCTCCACAATGAAATCACATTGAAATACTGCTGAAAAAAAACAGGTATCAAGAACCTAGATGCTTGAAAATCCAATTTTTAAAGGAGACATTTGAAGGTTTGCTATCGCTACATCAACAGATATATTATATAATAGTCTAAGAAAGTGCTTCTTCAGCCATTGTTGTAGCCTATTTACAATACAAGAGATAATAATACATGAATTGGTACTGGTCAGAATTGGGCTAGCTAGCTAGCTATGTAGCTACAGAAAAACTTAGCTCCATATAGTTTAGCTAACATAGCTCCTTTAATGTGCTGTATCTACCGTAGGCGTCTTGATCTGCAGCTTTAATCTGCTGCTCTCTTATGGCCATTGGCTGTTTTCAAAAAAGTTTCGTTTGACAACATCCTTGGAGAGCATAACTTGATGTGTTTAGTATGCATCATCCACAGTCATTAAACCCTCCCAGTCTTTGTGTGGGTGAAACCAATATTGTCTATGCATAATAGATATAGCCCTGTGATAGACTGGCATCCTGTCCAGGGTGTCTGTCTCCTGCCTTCGTCCAATGTCAGCTGGGATTGGTTCCACTTTGACGCGATAAGGATAAGTATAGGTATAAGTAATGGATGGATGGATGGATATTAGCTGCATCTCTGCTATAACAGCTTTGGTATTGTTGCTTCTGTATTTCACACACGCGTGTCACACAAAGACACACACGCCGATCCACTTCAGACTCATTTACTCTGGCGATGAAGTAAATGGATAATTTGCTGTTCAGCATGGCAGAGCTGGCACTAAGTGTAGATTAGCTCGCCTGCACCGTGTCCAATCTGCCCCCCCCAACCACCACCACCACCCCAACTCCCACACTGCCACCCCCACCCCCCCACACCCACCTTATTCTGTCAGTCTAAAAGATAGACAGCGTATTAGTAGTCATAACACGTTCTGTCTGGCCTGCCGTCTTTCACGCAAAAGCACAATTTGGCTCGCAGTCGCACCGACGTAGGCAAACATGCACACAGTCCAGCATAAGCAGGCACTCATTCATACACACTGGCAATAGCTATGTAATCACTCAGAGTCTTCGTAAATGACTAAATTACACATACTGACGTTGCCCACTGTATCAGTAGTGCATTGCATGGAGCCAGAAGCGCACACACACACACATACACATACACTTAGTAATGAAATGACTGGAGTGACTCCCTGGATCACCACGTACTTGAATCCAGACTGAAGTAGGCAGGGGATGGTTTATCAGACAGGAATATGGACCAGATCCAGCTGTGTTTTAATTGCCAGCTGGTGCACTCACACACTGATATATTTAATCGCAATTATTGATCATGAGCAGAAAAAAGAAAAAAAAATCTTGTGTTTGTGTTTTCCAGGGCTTGTACCAGACAGCGTATGCTAAGTGGATCAATTGAGGGCCAGCCAACCAAAGAGCGCTCCATACTCAGTGTCCAGCATCACATACGGCAAGAGCGCAGGTCTGTCAGAACACACAAACACACACACACATACAAGTGCAGTCTCACTGTGTGATACCTCTAGGCATTTTCTCTGATACTCTGCTTCTTTGTTATCTGCAGATCACTTAGACATGGTTCCACAAGTCAGAGGATCAGCCGAGGGAAGTCGCTGGAAACTCTCACCCAGGATGTGAGTTCACACACCCACACACACACACACTCACTCACACACTGACAAATACAGCATACTGTGCTGGATACTTGTAGTAAACAATCTCAACATTTCATGTCTGCTCTTACACAGCATTCCAGTACTGTGCGCTACAGGAACGCCCAGAGAGAGGACAGTGAGATCAAGATGATCCAAGAAAAGAAAGAACAAGCTGAGATGAAAAGGTTTTCACACATAAAACGAGCCTCTGACATTGTAGAAAATTACCTACAAGTGAAGTGCGTCATCACTGCTTAGCTGCATCCTACTGTAACTAGTGTTTGTCTATATTTGTGTTTGTGTGGCCTATTTAGAAAAGTCCAGGAGGAGGAGTTGAGAGAAAACCATCCTTACTTTGATAAGCCTCTCTTCATTGTGGGTCGGGAGCACCGCTTCAGGAACTTTTGCAGGATGATTGTTCGAGCCCGCTTCAATGTGTAAGATCAGTCTTACATTTATAGTAATGTAAATTGTATATGCAGGCTTCACTCTGCAGTCTCTTACAGTACAGCAACAAGTGGTCACAAAATAAACACTGCGGACTTCAGAATAGGAAAAAAATTACTGCATATTAAAGAGTTAGATTTACCCCCTGTTGTGCAGCTTCGAAAAACTGCATATGGTATCTTTTTTTGTCAAAACGCTGACACTAATTTTCTCTGTATGAATTCATATCCAGATCCAAAACTGACCCCATAACAGGAGCAGTGAAGAACACCAAATACCACCAACTGTAGTAAGTGTGATGAATTATTGATTCCCTCACTCTCTATTGATCCACTCGCTCTACAGCGGCGGCACACTTATTATTTCTGTATCTTATTACCTGCCTGTTGTGCTTTCCTAAAAACTGTGGTAAGGAATGGAAAATTCTGAGATGAAGAGCTGTGAAATAGATTTCACCCATTATGCAACCTGATAGTAATTCAGTCAAGCACAGATTCTGATTATTAAAGCCAGAGGCAGTTCTTTGTATGAGATACTCTCTGTGCCGGAGGATTTTTTACTTGGGTCCTACTGTAGAACAGATTAGACAGCTACACACACACACACACACACACACACACACACAGAGATCTATTCTCTCACTTTCTGATGCATCTCTCCTCACATAACCCCCTTCCCTCTTTTTCTGCAACTTGTTCTTGAATTATGAGTATTTGCTGGTTTGCAAACCAAAAGCTTTGCTGACCTACTTACTCTGAACATACTTTTTTTTCTCTGTGTAAAACAAAAAAAGAGAAAAGCTGCATGTTTTTGTGTAACAATATTTATGTGTGTGCTTGCAGCGATCTTCTAGGCCTGGTCACCTATTTGGACTGGGTGATGATCGTAGTGACCATCTGCTCCTGCATCTCCATGATGTTTGAATCACCCTTCACTCGGGTCATGCACGCCCCCACGTTGCAGGTACTAAAAGCACATGGAGTGATCGCTGCATAAAAAAGCTCAATCGCCTGACATAGATGCTCTGCTGCTGTTAAAACCATAACGTCTGTTTCAGATTGGGGAGTATGTGTTTGTGATCTTTATGAGCATCGAGCTCAACCTGAAGATCATGGCCGACGGTCTGTTCTTCACCCCCACGGCTGTCATCCGAGACTTTGGAGGAGTCATGGACATCTTTATCTATCTTGTGAGAAACATCATCGAATTTAAGGCCATTTCATTTCAAGTCTAGTTGATATTGTTTTAATGGATGAATCATCCTAGAGGGCAGAGCAATCACATCTCATAGCAGCCAGTGACTAACTTCATTCAGTTTGATTGCCTCACTTATTCTATTCTGGGATGGAAAACAAAAATAGCTTGTTATTGTTGTATTTCTCTTTGTTTAACCTTTCCATCCCCACTCTGCCGTGTGGCTGCTGCAGGTGAGTCTGATCTTTCTGTGCTGGCTGCCTCCTGACGTCCCTCCTGAGTCTGGGGCTCAGCTGCTGATGATGCTGCGCTGCCTGCGTCCGCTCAGGATCTTCAAGCTGGTACCCCAGATGAGGAAGGTGGTGCGGGAGGTTCTTAAAGGATTCAAGGAGATTTTCCTGGTCAGTGATCATGTGCAATTACACTATGAAGTTCTTCAGATTTATGTATTTTTTTTACATGTAATATTTAGGTAGTGAGTAATTTACTCAGCCCCCAGATACAGAGAGAGGTTTCTACCTGTTAAAAATTAAGAAAAATTGAAATTCATGTGACATGCTGATAATATGCACTACAGGCATCCTCTGACATGCAAATAAAAGTAATTTTCACGGCATTTTTTAAATCTTATCTCTGACTGTATAATCTGAGAAATAGTCTCGGAAATAATGAGAATCTTCATTGACTACATAATGAAGCATTAGCTGTGTTTTCCTTATCTGGCAGGTAGTTGTTTGTTTACATTACGCTTCAGTGCAGCATTTTAAAAAAAGGGAACTATCATGGCTTGAAATTTGCTGAGATAAGACATGAAAGCAACTGTTCAGAAAATAGCAGTAAAAAAGCTTTGAAAAAGGAGGTTGAAAACGGTTGGCAGGAAAATGTCCATGATTCATTTCATATGGCAATATCGTTCAAGTAGGATTTGTACACAAATGCATTTTACTCTCCTTTATTGAATTGTGTATTCTTTGCCAACTGAGGGCTTTGCTTACCTTTTACCTTCTTCTCCAGATTTGTATTATACAGTATTATCAGAAACTTTCCATAGTTTCTGGGTCTCACTGGGTCTGGCATGGATTTTCCTTGCTGTGTTCCTACGTCCACAGCTGCCTGCCATCCTCAGCTTGCGCTTTAATCTTTCAGGCTTGGATTATGTTGAACTGTCTGCCTTAAACTCTTGATTGATTCTCCTGCAGGTTTCCATTCTGCTCCTCACACTAATGCTGGTGTTCGCAAGCTTTGGAGTTCAACTGTTTGCCGGAAAGCTTGCCAAGTGCAACGACCCCCATATCCTTAAACGGGTACAGCAAGAAACATAATCTCCCTGCTAAACCTCCCCACTCCCACAGCACACTCCCTGCAGAGAACCACAAGCTGTATTAGTAGAAGGTGTTCCCCCAGTCAAATCAATAATTCAGCTTGTATTATACACAAAAAAAGACTATTTATAGTAGTTTTTTATTACAATTTGATTCTCAGTTTTGTAATTTTGACTATTGTTCCTAATTATAATAAAAACATAATACTCACAAAATTTCTTGGTGAGATCTGGACTTACTATAATGCTCCAATTTGAATTTGGAGAACACGTCCTCAAATTATTAACACTTCTTAATGCTCCAATGTAAGAAGTTCTGATATGTTAGGCAAAAACAAATACACAATGTCCATTATTGTGATGTTTTTGTACTCATTTACTATATAACAGCATTGTAAAACAACTTCTCTGTCTGTGTGGTTGCTTACAGGAGGACTGTTACGGTATCTTCCGAATAAACGTCAGTGTTTCCAAAAACCTCAACCTGAAGCTGAGGCCCGGGGAGAAGAAGCCAGGTTTCTGGGTACCGAGAGTCTGGTACGACAGAGTGTTGTTTTATTACGCTTTGAATTAAGATTGAATTTTTTATGCTGCCGGTGACTGATATATCCGTTCTGTCCATCTCCAGGGCCAACCCTCGTAATTTTAACTTCGACAATGTAGGAAATGCCATGTTGGCTCTTTTTGAAGTGCTGTCACTCAAAGGCTGGGTGGAGGTCCGAGATGTCATAATTCATCGAGTCGGACCGGTACTGAACCTGATCTTGGCTTTCTAACACTCTCCATCAAAGTGTCTCGTATTATATATCAGGACTGGAAATGACGCTCAGCTCAGTTTATTTGCCTCTGTGCTTGCAGATCCATGGCATCTACATCCACGTTTTTGTGTTTCTGGGATGCATGATTGGACTCACTCTGTTCGTGGGAGTCGTCATCGCCAACTTCAATGAGAACAAGGTAACAGCCACACGTGCAAATACAACTTAAGTGTCACTGCAGGGCATATTTATTTTAGACCAGCAGACCGGTCAATACACCACCCTACCAGATTTTAATGTGTTGTCCCATCACCAGGGCACTGCTCTGCTAACAGTGGACCAGAGGAGATGGGAGGATCTGAAGAGTCGACTGAAAATAGCTCAACCTCTCCACCTGCCCCCTCGCCCAGGTGCCGACGCTCATAATAAAACACAAACACATACAGACAATGCTTTGGAAATCGTTCTGTAGAGATGGAGCATCAAGCTCAACATCATGGAAGTCACGTCTTTGCCTCAGTCTCCTGATTGATCATGCAGCGTGTGAGTGCCTGTGTGTGTGTGTGCCTGTGCATTGTTAAGCAGCACCTGCGTGATTAATCCATATTTAATAGTCCTTGTTTTTCATTGATCCCTCAGGGGATTCATCATGACACCTAAATGATGACTAGCAGTGGTAATGAAAAAACTGAATTGGAAGACAGATAATGCAAACGGCTCAAACACTGAATCATACCTGTCGCCCCCTTCCACTGGAAATGTATTTAACCAAATGAATTTCCACACCTCTGTTGAAGTAAACTAACAGCTTTATTTACAGTCAGTTCACATTAATGGACAGGTAGTAACCGGATAAATGCTTTATACTGACTCTACTTAGATTTTACACACATTCTAACACTATTGATTTCAATTCATCATGGGAATATTGTACATTTAAACTGTTGGTCCTCCCTCTGTGATTAGGCTCGTGAGAACAGTTGAAGGCTGTGTGGGAAATCGCCTGTTGGCAGAGCTGAGGCTGAGAACTAACAGAAAATCAATGGCTCTGGTTTTAGTCAGCAGTACCGCTGCCACCAGCAGTATCAACCCGACTTTGATCCGCATCCAGAGGCCCTCGGCACCGGCACTACTCGCTCACTACTGGCAGATCATTACAGCGCGAGCCAGCCCTTACTCACTATGTCCTAGTACTTGCAAAAAGCTGCCACAGTGGTCAGTAGTTATACAGTATGTAACCAGAGTGACTGCCTGTTGTTAAATCTCTGTTTTACATTCATTAGATATTAAAGTCCTGCTTTGAGGGGAACGCTAGGGACAACTGTGACAAGGACTTACAACTAGTGTCTCCTCTAACAAGGATAAACTATCACAGCTGACTTCAAGCTGGAACAGTCACAGATGAACTGAACACAAACCTGAAACACAAGTGCATGTACAGTACAACAAACTGTTGAATCCAGGGAGGTGGAGGTGGGCCAATCACATCAGCTACCCTTATCCATTTTAAAACCAAGCCTTAGTTTCCTTATTCATTATTGACCTTAGCTTGATACAGATGCATCAACAAGAATAAATGTGTATTAAATCTGCAGCAGGATCACACTGATCATAACTCCCAAATGGTCCATGAGTGCCATCTGCAGGACACCACGGTACACTGCCACAGATCTGAGTGCAAAGACCACTGCCTGATTGCTGACCTGATGAAACAAACACTGGCACTGTGCTTTTTTCTTTCTTCTTATACTGTATCCTTCACAAATGTAAGTAAATCTGTTATTTTTCTGTAACTAACAGAGAACGGTGGTTTCCGGGCCAAGATGTATGACATTACTCAGCATCCCTTCTTTAAACGGGGCATTGCTGTGCTGGTGTTGGCACAGTCAGTGCTGCTGTCAGTCAAGGTAAAGCCTTACATCATTTCATTTTTTTTTTTTACTGATTGTCTGCTTCTTCTATTTTATCGACTGTGGAATGTGCTATATAGGAAAATATCACACACCCACATGTGTGACTCTCTTTTCTCCAGTGGGATGTAGGTGATGATCAAGTAACATTTCCGCTCGCCACCATATCAGTGGTCTTCACCTTTATATTCGTCCTGGAGGTGAGCACGTCTTCCTGTCTGCTCATCCATCACTTATAAGGCTTTAATTTGATTGCTTCCTCTGGGTGTTCAAGTCTGTCTCTAATGTTAAGCCTTGATGCTGTTACCCAGGTGACCATGAAGCTGATAGCCATGACTCCGGCGGGTTATTGGCAGAGCAGACGAAATCGTTACGACCTGCTGGTCACATCCCTGGGTGTAATCTGGATAGTGCTGCACTTTTCCTTGCTGGTTAGTAAAACACTGTTGATTTAAAGGAACATTTTTAGGAATTCTAATGTTAAGTATTTTAGCATATACAATATATGATAAAATGTATATTTGACATATTGCTTTCCCCTCTAGAATGCATATACCTATATGATGGGCACATGTGTGATTGTGTTCAGATTCTTCACAATATGTGGGAAGCATGTGAGTATGTTTTGCTGATAAAAACATATTTTCAATCATATAATGTTGATTATAATAATGACAACTGCGTCCGTCTGGGTGTGTTTCATGTAATAAGGTGACACTGAAGATGCTGCTGTTGACTGTGGTCGTCAGCATGTACAAGAGCTTCTTCATCATCGTGGGCATGTTTCTCCTTCTCCTCTGCTACGCATTTGCCGGCGTTGTTCTCTTTGGCACTGTGAAATATGGAGAGAACATTAACCGGTAAGACGTGTATTTCCCCTATAATGCTGATAATGAATGTGTTAAATCCACTAAAACACATCTCTGTAGAGTTGTCTGAATCTGTCTGTCTCCTCCAACTGCAGGCATGCCAACTTCTCCACAGCGGGGAAGGCTATAACTGTACTCTTCCGCATTGTTACAGGGGAAGATTGGAATAAAATCATGCATGACTGCATGGTAAGATGGACTGCAAGTTCAGCACACGATCCCATAGACAATGAAGTAGACCATCTATTCCCAATCTGGCAAAGCACTGCGTATTATTTATATTTTATATTTTCCTGAAAGGGCTTTCACTCAATTTTCTGCTTATTCTCAGTACAAAGGAGGTGAATGGATTTATTGTCAGTGGTTCTATCAGCAAAATTAACAGTGACTCTGGTTTATATAGCTTTAGGTACTTAGCAAACTTCACTGTCAGCAGTTCTCACCAGGTCTACTTTCTACCAAAGAAATGGCCTAAGTGAAAATTTTTGTTATCACTGTGTAAAAACAAAATATGCATTTTTGTAATTTAGCATAAGTGACTCTTTACTGTAACATTTCAGGGAACACTTGTTTTATCACCCCTCGTTTTTCTGGTTCCTTCTGTTCCCAGGTGCAGCCACCGTTCTGCACCCCGGATAAACTTCGATACTGGGAGACCGACTGTGGCAACTTAGCCGGAGCTCTTATATACTTCTGCTCTTTCTATGTCATCATAGCCTACATCATGCTCAACCTACTTGTTGGTAAGTCATATCGTAGGGTGAAAGGTTTGTTCACACAGTCATATTATGGGGGGCTAACCTCTAATTTAAAGCAAGCATTTACAGGAGAATGAGTGAGAATCAGTGCAACCACCTCCTGAGTGACCAAACGTCATGTGACCATGTATTTGTAATAGCAACAAAACCATCAAACTCAGTGATCTATAGTGTGCATTGTCTTGGTCTTACGCACTGTATCTTTATTATTCACTTTTTTATGGGTTGTAATCTAGTGTGGAAAGACACAGATGGTGAGCGATAAACCACAGATACTTAATAAGATCTACGACCCGACTCCTATGAGGAACAGTCTTCATGAACAAGTGTCTCTAAATTCACACACAAACAGCGACATGAGGAAGATTTATGGTTGCATGAAAGATGAAATGGAGAATCAAGTAAAAATCTGTTGTGAAAGAGAGTCTTTGTGGCTTGAGACTCTGTAATGAAATTATTTATTCAAACAGCTTGGGTTTCAGTCAACCTGATATTATAATATCATGATTCATTCAGTCTCCCAGAAGCCTTGGCGGTTAACTCATAGCATAATACAATAGATGTAACATTTCTAAAGGGCAGCAGAACAACTTGCATTTATTGCTACACAAACACAGATGATTGAAGCATTACACAATGAACATATACTGTATATACATAGATATTGCCACTCTGGAAAATGTACATCTTTGAGTATTAATGTCACTGTCTGTCTCTGCAGCCATCATTGTGGAGAACTTCTCTCTGTTCTACTCCACCGAGGAGGACCAGCTGCTGAGCTATAATGACCTCAGGCACTTCCAAATCATCTGGAACATGGTGGATGACAAACGGGAGGTGAGAAATTAGCAGTGGGGAAGAGGATGAGCACACAGCGGAGGGGAGAGGACGACGATCATATGGCTATGAGCAAAGGATAATATAGAGAAGATAAAAGCTGCATAAAAGCTAATGAGAAGGGCTGAAGGGAACGGAGTTTGGCATTGAATAATAGGAGAGAAAGTAATTAGAACAGTGGGTGCTGGATTAAAAATGTAGACCCCCCTCCTATTTATCCATGATGTCATCTGGATGTGGCATTTTTCTTCAATTCTTTGTACAAACACATGCAGTTATAACATATAGAAGCAGGAGCCAGTACATCCATTCCGTACATACTGTAGCTGGTTTGGTCCCGGCCCATCCATATTCAGCTCTGCCTGTAATTATGTCTACCTGCGGTCTGACATCCCATTTCAAACCGAGCCCTCCCACCTCTGAAAAACCATAAAAAGGCCATTAAGGGTTTATACTCTCAAGCTCAAAAGAAAGCCAGCATGACTACAGGGTTTTAAAACGACCCTTTTATGATGAAAATCATTTTTATACCTCGGTCCCGATGACAGACACGACTGGAGGCGTTACTGTACGTTTTCAGGTTGTCAGAAACGTCCTGCCATTCTTGTGATATCTCAGTAACACCTCAAGGGAATTTGTTCTGATTTGGCACAAACATTCACTTGAACTTAAGGATGAAGTGGTTAGAATTTGGTGGTCAAAGGTCAACACCCACAAAGAGATTTTTGACCACAAAAACACAGATTCACATCCTTATTATGACACAATTTAACACACATATGTAACAGGAAGAAGTGGTGATGTTTTATATCCAAATGAGAGGTGAGGTCAAGCTCACTGTGACATAATCTTTTGAAAAAACTATTCTGGCCAAAACTCAATAGCATAACACAGGAAGTTGATCCTTGGCAGAGGTGGTTATTTCTAAAAAATTCATAAATTGAGCTGTAATATATCGGGTCTAATTTATCAGTTTAAGATCCAAGTGTCAGGTCACAGACTTGATGACACCGTGACCTCTCCGACCGTCTCCCCAGGGCGTGATTCCGACGTCCAGGGTGAAGTTCCTGCTCCGTCTGCTCAGAGGCAGGTTGGAGGTGGACCTGGACAAAGACAAGCTGCTGTTTAAACACATGTGCTATGAGATGGAGCGACTTCACAGCGGAGGAGATGTGACCTTCCATGATGTGCTCAGGTGAATGTGGAGCAGCACGCACAGCTCACACACACACGCTCTTATACAGTGTGTGAAGATTAACGTAGAGTCAGTCACATCACAATTCTGTTTTTTTATAAGTGTGTGTGTGTTTTTACTGATTTTTTCTTTTCTTTTTTTTTGATGTTAAGGACTTTTATATATTTTATATGTGTCTCTGTTTTGGCTTGATGTTTTAATATTTGGCTTACTGTTCATGTGTGTGTGTGTGTGTGTGTGTGTAAACATACAGCATGCTCTCATATCGCTCAGTGGACATTAGAAAGTCTCTCCAGCTGGAGGAGCTGTTGGCCAGGGAACAGCTGGAGTACACCATTGAAGAGGAGGTTGCCAAGCAGACCATACGCATGTGGCTCAAGAAATGCCTCAAACGCATGCGGGCGGTTAGTCAGAAAACACACACACAAACATTAGACACAGACATACAGTACACATACACACACACTGACCACTCCGTGTCTGCGTGCACTTATAGAAGCAGCAGCAGTCGTGTAGCATCATCCACAGCTTGAGAGTGAGCCAGCAGCAGGAGATGATCCGTTTCCTCAACCCCCCCAGCATCGAGACCACCGTGCCAAGTGAAGACCACAATACTAACAACCCAGACAACCCCTCGCAGCCTGAGGTAAAGCCCCACATACCTACCACGACTCCATACACACTCTCACCAGCTCACAGCTTGATGTACAGCAACCGCATCATACAATCTGCAGGTGTGCGTTTGCAATGGTAAAACAAAAGATGTCTCCTCTTTGTTTAGATGAGTGGTCTCCAGCAGCTACTGAGCCCCACGTTGTCAGACAGAGGAGGCTACAGGCAGGACTCCTCAGACCTGGGGAAACGAAGGAAAGTGGGTCAGTGGCAGCTTCCTGCAGGTGTGTGTGCTTATGTATGCCGCCTGTTGCAAGTCGTATGCGCTCTGTTGAAGACGTTCTGTTAAACTGAATTTTAATGTGTGGAGATTATGTTAAGTACTGTAAACGCGCTGTTGATGCAGTAGTGGAAAAATGTCGAGGCAGATTGTACAGTAATATGCGTGTGTCTGTTTATGTTGTGCGTGTTGTGTCAGGTCGCACGAGTGTCAAGTCCATAGTGTGTAAGATGAACCCTGTCAACGATGAGGCCTCCTCGGGGTCAGAGGTGAAGAAGTGGTGGACCCGTCAGCTGACTGTGGAGAGCGATGAGAGCGGCGACGACCTCATCGACATTTAGAGATGAGTCGCAGCGCGTCATGCAGCTTTTCAGAGACGAGCTGGAAGTCTTGCTGACTGAATCTAGTTGTTTTATCCCCCAATCCTCTCCCCGATCAAGGAAAACAAGGCTTTTTTTATGCATTTGTTTTATATTTTTTTAATATCCTGACTCAGAACTGTTCAGAAAGTTTAGGCTATTGTTCGCAGGACACCTGTGAGACTCCGGATGCAGCCGCCGCTGATCGCCATGTCAGTACCTCTGGATCTGTTTTCACTCCCTTTCTCCCTTTATGTTTGCTGAGGTTCTCTATGCAGGCACACATGGTGTGATAGCAGACTATGGCAGGACAGTTCATGGAATGAGATGAACCCAGAAGCTGCTGCTTTATGTGTTTTTTACTGTTATCACGTCAGTGTTTGAACTCTATAATTGTGCTGATGCAGCTCCAATAATTTGTGACGTCCTTTCATGTCAGTGCTTTGTCTCAGTTCTTCTGTTCTAGTCCATGTTTTTGATAATGTCTCCTAAGTATTAATCAATTTTCTGAATCAGTATAAATATGAATTTTCTTATAGTCACTTTATACTTATACCAGGACACTTGTTCTTGTTGGTGGAACAAGCAAATTGAAGCAACTTTTAGATTTATGACTCTGAATGTAATATAAAGGTAAATCTATCTCATGTATTTGTGTGGAGTTAAAACATGAAATATTTTGTAAATTATTATAAATTCTAAGCTTTATCAAGTATTCAATTATTCTAATAAAGGCCTATACTGCTTAGGCATTTACGAGCAAACATACGTTTAGTTTTAATTTCCTTTGCATTACATACGTAACTCTGTTGGAAATAATCATAATGTTACGTATCCTGGCTGTCCAGTGAACATCATGTATCTGTGGTGACTGAGGTTCGGGAAGGAGAGCAGGTAATCAGTGGCTCGATCCCGTGGCTCGATATTGAACCTGGCATTGCCCCTGATGGCTGCTCTATCAATGTATGAGTGTGATGTATGAATGGATGAATGTGGCAAGTATTGTAAAGCAGTTTGAGTGGACGATAAGCCTGTAAAAGTGCAGTCCATTTATCTCAAAATTGTATGATTCATACATTTCATGTCCTTTATGGGCTGAGAGACTTGTGATGTTATAGAAACTTTTAAAATACGCATTACCCAAGCTTATGTTTTAGAGAATAATGGTTTTCACATTACAGAGTTGCATGCATCCATGTGGAAAACTCATTACTTAACACTAATAACTAAACTTTTTCTATGTTTGAATTTATAGGACACATTTTGCAAATGTATGAATTCACTTTTAACCCAGAAATCCCTTGGTAAAGCTTTTTTTTTCTCCTATTGGGATCATTTATATGCTGATTATAGTCCACTCTGGTCTGTGCAGCCTGTTTTACCTGAGTCAGCACTGATTTGGCTGTTCCATTATTCCCTCAGAGAAAACACCAATCCCACAGTCACGACCTGTTTTTACTCAGTAATTCAGTTCAATTTATGGTTGATTTAATTACCCCTCTGTGAGTAAAAGAAAACACAGAATTGGACTAACGAAGAGGGGGCCTGAGTGGACAGATGCTGTTTAATGATTCTCCTCGGTACACATCTGCTCAGATCAGACACTCAGTGCCATCCCAAACCCTTCTCTGGATAACACTGCCCTCTCCTGGATACATGCTGAGCTGCCCTGATAAGAACTCAAATTTTTCTCACCATGAGGTCCAAACTTTGTTCTTTACTCTTTTTTTATATTATTGTGTGTAGCTATGACTCAATCAAGTGACTCAATCCTAGCAATTCCTGGTGCGTATTTGTTTGTTCATATGTTTCCTATAGGAATACTTTACATTCTACGTTTTTTTTCTTTCCTCCTCCTTAACATACTGCTCTCCTGTTGAGTCATTCCTCACCCCGGTGTCCAGCACTTCCCTCCATTTCACCGCAATGACCAATGATGACAGTCCTGTCATCTGCCATCAGCAGCTTGCTGTGGATCTAGATGAGCTCAGTTTCCATCTGGTCCATCCAGGTCAGCGTGAGTCGGCCGTTCACAGAATGAAATGTAGTGGATCCAGTAGACAGGCACTGTGAGTACATCACACACACACACAAACACAAAGGTGCGTATATTAGCATCTCATTTTATCCCTTGTGTTCCTTGATCATGTATTTCTCTCCAGTTAATTCGCCAGACAATTACTCTGGGTTAGTTTTGAGCTAATTGACTAATGCACTCACATTCATACCACCGGCTGCAGCAAAAGCATTTCCCCTTAACAAGGGCCCTTGTTAGACACAGAATTAGCCCATTAAATGAGACAGGGTCTTCATTTGTCCATTCAAAAGCCCAAGTTTCACAGTTGATGGAGTGTGTATGGGGTTGACTGGATAATGAACGTGGGGGGAAAGCAGAGAGAGAGAGAGAGAGAGAGTGCAGAGAATCAGCTGCCTGTGGGACACCTACTTGCTCTATAGAAATCATGACTTACTCACACATTCCAGTCCCTCGATGACTGAGTGCTCCCCCCCAAACATATGGTCCTGTAGGGAAACAGTGTGACACCAGCCCTCTTGCCAATCAACTGTCTTTAATTTATCTTTTCTCACTCTTTCTTCTCCTCAGCCATCGCCTCTTAAGCTCCACTTAGCTCAGAACTAGCTCATCAAAGGGCTTTTTTCTCTTTTTTCTCATTTTCGCCCTGTGTGGTAGAACACTTTTTTGTCTTTTAATTGCCTCTGCATCACACTGGCTCTTGCGGGGCCTGTTGTTTTTACCCTCTCTATTGTAATTTGCCCATCTCTCCCTTATGCATGTCCACTGCTTATTTAGGACCTAATTGAGGCACTTTGGTAATTGAGGAGGAAGTTCTTAAGAGCAGAGGGAGTAGAAGAGTGTCTGTGAGTCAAGATTACCTGTAATTAAAGTACATGATGGCTTTGATGGCTTGGTCCCCTCCTGGTGAGATGTCGCTTTTAAACCCTGGAAACATCCGTAGCAGTACAAGACCAGCACACACAGGCTGCATGCAAATGACAGACAGAGAAGAACTTCTCACATAAAATGACACATACGTACAGACATATGTATAAGCACATACATACTGTACATACGTCATATCCCCAGTGCAGTTGTTGATGGCTCTCCACATAGCTTATTAAAACCTGGTCATGGAGGAGAAAGAGCAGGAAATTAGATGTCATTTAGAGCACACTTGTCACCCTCCTCCAGAAAGTCTGAATTTATATCTCTGAGGCTTCACACAGAGACAATGTGACCAGTCTGATTATTAACCAGAATGAAGTGTGATTGCGCTTGAATGTGCAAATACATGCTGCTTCCAATGGCAGAGACGTAAGTGGTTAAATTCATCCTGAACTTTTGATGTGATTCATCGCTGAGTCTCGACACCTTCTCTGAAGAGCAAATAAGAAAGAAAGAAAAAAGAAAGAAAAGAAAAAAGATCTTCAACGTCCATTTCGCTTTTCTTGACTGCAGCTCCTGTCCATTCGCTTCACTGTAGCAACTGAAGGAAAAAGTTAGGCACATTTTCACAAGGTGCACAAAAACAAAGGAGGACAAAAGCATAGACATCCTCCTTCACTCACAACGCACCATAAAGATACGAGTCCAGACCACAGAGCAGAGGCCCAGTCATGTGCGCTTTAACAGTAAAGACTGATTAGAGTAAATATGAGGTGAAACGGGGTAAAAGCTTTCTCTCACTCAGCTCTTCATGGCTATTGTCCCTCCTAGACGTTATTGAGAGTGTCTGTCTGCAGGGTCGAGCAATTAAAGGAGCACAGACAGGGGTCAAAGCAGGGTGAGCCTCATAAGGAAGCCATTGTTCCTCAAGGCCAAAATGCCATTTCAGAAGATGCACGGGATAAAACACGGCATGTACATTTGCACAGCACTGACTGGTCATTTATCCTTTTGAAGAGCAATGCAGCTTTTGAATGATGCGTCTTCTCATGTGTGTTTTTCATGAAGAATTTTGCATTTTTATAATTTCACTTGCATCTGGCTCTTCGTTTCAGACCTGTTTTGTGAATCTTTTCCTTCCACTGCGCACATTCTTAGCCTCATAAATAAGGTGGCGGCAGTGCAAATTAGCCGCCTGTATCTCATGTCAACATCCACCCCAGGTCTGAGCCCGATCCTGTCCCTGTGTTTTGAAACAGATGGCTACTACTACAATAAAAAAGTAGCAAATTATTTTAGCAGCAGGCGGCAAAAGCAATTAACAACTGGCATAATGTGTTGATTAAAATCCATTCCAGTTTCAGTGAAGGGAGAAAGAAACTCTAATTTTCCACTCAGTCAGCTGGCATACATCCACTGCTCCGCGTATCCTGACCTTGACCTGGCCACAGCTGTCGTTCACTTAGGACCAAGAGCTGATTCTTTGACCTCATTATGTTGTCGGTAACAGTCTTACTGCTGATTTCTTTGGCTTTTAGTTAGAATTCAGTTCTTCAAGAGTTCCTGTTTTCTCCACGTGGGAAAGAAATTTCAGTGTGAAATTAAACTACTATTTAACTCAGTTTAAACTCAAATTCAGCCTCAGTCTCAGCATTTTTAAAGCCTTCATTTTGCCGCTTTGTAATCTCCACAACTGATCTGGGACAGGGGCTCTTTTCTGCCTAATTAGAACAAAAGTCTCATCTTTTTTTCAGTTCCATTTAAAAGCCTGTTTCATGCTTGAAATGCATCCTTTAGATTTAGACTTCGAGTCTGACACCGCGCCTCCTTTGTAAATATGATGAATGCAGGAAGTCATTTTCAGGCCTTTACCTCATGTACCTCATCAACAGCCGTCAATTGCCACCCCACTGAACAGTCAGCACCAAGTGAGAGGCTGCACTTTGTCTTTGAGCCAAAAAATCTCATTTTCACTAAACACCTAATCAGTCCCATTCATCTGGCTCTGGTTCCCCAGTTCCCCAGTTCTACACCTGGCTGTGGAGTCTTTAATTACTGAGAGACAGGCTTTGTCTGATCCGGAGCCAAGATTGGAATATGAGCGTCAAATTCGGAAGGAAATCATACAGGCTCAAACCAATTCAATTACCCACCAATCAAAGTAGAAAGGCCTGTAATTGCAGTGAAAGGGTAACAATGAGAACCTCCGCTTCAGTCCGAGCATTGATGGTATTATTAGCAAGGAATAATGCTTACCTGCAGGGGGTGCTATGCTCAAACTATTAAATTTCACTGCGGCGAGCAATCTTACAGATCACAGGAAAGCTTTTCTTTTTCTATTTTTTTTAATGTGACTATAGCCCTCGGTGAGACATTACCTTTTAATTTCATGTTTTTAACTCTGCTATTATGTCAAATTGTGCATGAATATGGTGTTTCTGAGCAGAAAGTGGATGTGACATTATGAAAAGATGGAGCATTCAGACTGTAATGTGAGTTAGAAAAATACTATTGTAATACCACTGTTACACTATAAAAGAAGTAGCAGGGAAGTAAAGGAAAGAAAATTCCACTTAAGACCAAGCTATCAAAAAGATCTGGTTATATACTGTAGTTACTCGTGGTTCTGGTTATCTGGTTATATACTGTAGTTACTCGTGATTATTTTTCCCCAAACCTTTGTTAAATTCTGGGATACATCCATGTCTGTCTGGTGCTGCGTTGCTACTCCAATATCAAGTCTGAGCATTGTGGGAGTTTGTCTGCAGAGCAAACAAACAAATAGCAATACAACATCACATGCTACAGCAGGTCACACTAAAAAAGTCTGGTTCTTAGAGTCTGTCTGAGTGGTGCACAGGAACATTGTGAGTTCACACAAAAGAACAACATGCGTCCCTCTCAGATCAGTGAGGAAACATACGTCGCTTCTTATTCAGAGATGAAAGGCTGCCTTTAATTTCACTCAGTCAGTCAGTCTCCACCTGCTCACATTTCCCTCCCCTTCCACAGTGAATTGTGAATGATTTTAATATGTATTTGTCATCTGCTCCCCCCCTCGTCTTCCCACTGCATCCAACGTAGTCATTTCAAGCCTTAGACCTAGAGATGTATAAAAGCCCAGACAGAGAAATGGAATTGCGATGACAGAGGCAGAGAAATATAGAAAGCTGCAGCTGGATGACAGAACAACACCCCACCCTCCCTTTCTCCATCCATGGCTGCAGAATGGGATAGTTTGGGACAACTCAGGTACAAACTGACAACTTCAATTTTGCTTTCCCTTTGGTTCTTCTCTTTTTGTCTGGCTACATTTGAAGATTGCCAATCACGACATCAAAAGAGAACGCTGCTGTTGTATAGTTTGTTTTCCGAATGTAACCTTTCGCTGCTCTGCAGTCATTCTCCATTTCTCAGATTCCAAAAAATCCGAACTCATGTACGGGGAATGTGCACACACATAGACACACACACACATACACACATGGATACATGTACAAAGAGGAAACAAACAAAATCAAACAGCATCAAACAGTATCAAAGTGAACATCAGTGTCCTTCATGGATTGTGTGATGTTACAGATTATTTTCTGCCTGGCTTGGCACAGCTCTGATTTTTAAGACAGTGTAGATCTGATTTGAAAATAAGATTTTGATATTTGGCATGCCAACTTCACAGCAATTAATTTCACACCAGGGACAGGACTTGAGACAGGACGGGAAAAACACACCTTAATGGCTGGTCAGAAAAATATTGGGATAAATGTGTTTACTTATTTTAATTATCAAAGCAAACATAATTAACCCCCCCCCCCCCCCCCCAGTTTATTTGGATGGTATCTGTAGGCCTCAGCATTTTCTGTACTGTATCATGCTCTGGAAACAGTTAAGAAACCGAATAGACAAGTCAGTAAGTGCACCGTCAAATGGTTTGTAGAGCTTGACCAGATCCTTGAGGATGAAGTTACAGTATAGTCTTCACCCTGCCAGAAGCGTGCCTCTCCAGTGTCCACACAATTCATTATTACTGATGTGGCTCTGTAGGGAGTCCATCTCTGCAGACACACACTTGTGCTCACACACAGAACACAGAAGCTACGAGGTTAGCAGAATATTGTGTGGGTCGACTACTAACTTGGTGCATAGTGTACATGAATGACTTAGGGCAGTACTGTAGTGAGAAGTAATGGAGGCCAAAGGATGCATAATCACTGGAGCTGCACTGACAAACACACATACTGTATGTGCAGCTTTATCTTTGCCTCAATTGCTTTAACAAATGTTAATGAACTAAAATCATTTCAATGGGCTCCTACCCTGAGCAGAGATTTGCACACGCTTGGTTCTGAGTATTTTCCATCTTTATTTACTGACTCTGAATTAGCAAAGGCAGAAACAGTGATGATGCAGCGCAGATATAATTAACACCCTCTCTGGTACTTTTTCATGTTTTACTGTTTTACAACATTGCATCACAGGGGGTTTACGAAGCAGGAGCAAACTCTTTGATATAAAATGAACAAAAAAAACTCTACAAATGAATACAAAGTATGTTCAAATAAAAGAAAAAACTACAAGCAGCAATAAGCAGACACTCCTGCAAAATTCAGAGGCAGTCGCAGAAATTAAAGCAGCCATGAATTGTGTGCTGGAAACCACCCTCATGGTTTAAGATTTCCTGCGCCATGTGGCAGCAGATAAGACACATTGTCACATGTTTATTTGTATTCTTCAATCAGGACTCAAACACATAAAGTTTGGAGTAGTTTGGACAATGCATACTTATCATACATATCGTGAGTTAAATAAAACTATGAAACCAGAGAGGAAATCAGCAAAATCAAGAATGGTGTAAAATGAAACATACATCACAAAGACTAAAGGAGACAGGAAGCAGGTGAGGAAGCACATGTTAACAGAGTAGCATGGGATGGCTGTAGTTATCTGTGGTTGTGTGAGGTGCTTACTGATGCTGGTGCTACAGATACTGTACAGACTACAGATAGGCTATGTCTCGAATCCCAGAACTCAATGGTGAAAAGCTAAGTTAAGTTAGTTGTTTTTTTACTAGCTGTTTTTGTTTTTGAATGAGGACAGATACAAACAAGACAAGATACAAATCCATTTGAATAAATAACTCTGAATAGAACAATATAGGAAAAATGAGGTCCAATCAACAACCACAAAAAAACAACCAACATCAACAACTAGAAATGAATGAATGAAATTAATTTGTAATGCTATAGACAAACAACTTGTACCAGAAATACCACTGTGGTGTTTAGCAGCTTTAACAGAAACAACTTGGGAATATATTTTTTTCCATGGGAATAAAACATGAAAAAGTCAATTGGAAGTGGGGTAATGGATACTTTTTATAGGCGTAGTCTATAAATGTTTTTTTATTTTTTATTTTAATGCTCGTTGTAATGTCTCTGATGTATTCCCACTGCATCTCATTGTTACTGTTATTGATGAAGACTGTGAAATGAAACATCATTATCGTTATTAAAGATGCTTTAGGACATAACCCACAGTTGTAAAATCAATACGATGAAGCACCAAAAACAAGCTCACACCACCTAACAAGCAACGCTCTAAAGTCCTGGCCAAATTCATTATAATTTTAACAATGGCTGTGTCATGTGAGAATAACTACATGTATTGTAGGAAATGAACTCTTATTAGAATATATATTGAAGAATTAGGGCTGCCTTTTGGGAAAAAAAGAACGGTACTTATTTTGTGCTAAACAAGGCTAAAAAGAAATTAATCAAAAATGATCCTGAAAGCAGTGATCACCAGTGCCCCATCTTTTATAAATAATAATGGGAAAACATTTTCTTCTGTCCTTTCCCCTTGTCCTACAACATCAGGAGGAGCCATACCTACACAGCATGACTACTTTTTGACTGTATTGGAGAAGGGCACGACTTCTACCGCATCTATCACTCTGCATGGGCCGAAGTTGCAAACTGTGTTCTCAAGTTCGTATCAGTCCCTAGTTTTTCTATCAGAATATATGACTTCAGAGTCTTCCTCCTCTTTTTCTTGAGTTGTAATGTCGGAGTCACAAGCACAAGAACTGCCACAGGAGACAGAATGACAACTTTGCTTTGACACTTACAGTAAGAATAAATGCAGCGCTGCATTACAATGAAGAAACCATTTCCTTCATGCTGTGTGAGAGATGGAAACAGCAGAATCAGAGTTGAAAGTGTAAGAGTGAAAAGACTCCTTTCATGTAATGTGGCAGTAACATTAGGATTTAAACAAAGATTTGCTCCTGTGTACGGTAACAGCCGACTGCAGGCTAAACGCTTTCTCGACCGCTCTTAACACTAATGATTCATAAAGCCTCACTGCCACCTCAACTTGACAAATGGCAAATGTCAGCGGCATATTCTCCTGGTAGGCATAATTTTATTAAGTGCAAATATCACTGTGCTCCTTAGGAGACACTCAAAGGTTAGACCAACAGCTGTAGCAGTTTCATGTGTATTAGCCGGGATTTTGCAGCAAGTCAGGCTCCCCTGAGTTGATGGACACAACCAGTCAAGCATGAGGACGGATGCTCTAAATGCAATAAGGAGAAGCTCAGGCTAAGATCATGTTTATTTAAAAGCCCTGGACAATAACCTAATGGGGGACAGTAAGGTAAGGGGGAGGAGAGAGGGAGGAAAACAGTAAAGAGAAGAAGGAGAGAGAGGATGGGGGAAAGAGAGAGAAAATGAGACTGGTGGCATATAGAGGGGTAGATCATTTTTTCCTTTTATTGGCTGTGGTAATTTGTTGACTCACTCATCCATGCAGAGTCTTTATGTTTAATGCAGGCCTCCAGAGGGGAAGGGAGAAAAAAGGAGGGGTGTAGGAAATGGAAAGACAGGCAATAGGGGGTTAGGGGGTACCCTGAGAGAATAGCCTCCACCTCTTAGTGTGAAAGACAGAGGTGGATGAATATCAACCCCTAAAGTGGGCCTCACATGCTAATGAGGATTTCATATTGGCCTGACTGTGCTCAATACACCTGCCAAATAATTGATGGAAATACTCTAAAGATCAATGTCTACAATTTCGGCTAAAGACCGATTTGACCTTACAGGTGGTGTGTATGTATAGACTAAACATTATTTATGGCTAATACAAACAGGAAAAGTGGTGAATTGAATTAATTAAACCATTCTGTAGGATTTCTTATACGTATTTAACTGCATCTCATTGATGAATAAAGAAACTCATCGGGCAGGTTCTCCTTAACTCCCAGTTCAATGTCATCCAGCTGTCAGAAGCATGTCTGGGCTTTGACATGTGCTGTGGTCTGACACCCATCATCCTCACCCAGCTGTTACTGGCATGCCTGCCCTGACCTGGCCCTCAGAAGGGTCATACCCATGTGGACAAACATTGGTGGCCCACTGCTGGCAACGGCCCCCCGCGAGTCCCATTTACAGAGAGGGTTACTACTGTCTGCTCTACTTAGAGACCTGTGAACATCACCCTATCCTTAACAGTCACTGACCAAGACTGAAGCCTGTAAGATATCGTATTTTTAGTGTAGTTTAGTGTAGAGTCATACTGTGAGGTTTCGTAGTAAATAAGTGTTAAAATGAGTAAGTTTTCGAAAACTGTGGCAGATATTCAGATCTACTTAGAAAAAGTTGTGGAAGATACAGAGTAGCGAAACTGAACAGGATGTTGACAGCACATGCTGGGCTTGAGCGCTGAATAGTTTATAACACTATACACATGCACAACAACCGTGAACTTACCTAGGCGGTTACCTGGAGGAGCTGTAAGTGAGAACGTAAATGTCTGAATCAGTTGGACCGGACATTAAATGGACTTTAATCAGCTGGCTCTCCAATGCAAAGTCTGTGTAGTATCCATAAGTCCACATATGATTAAAGCAGGAGAAATTTGTAGTGAGCGAGAAAACAAAGTGTCCCTGCTAAAACAGTTGTGAAACCAGTGGAATATAAATGTTTGTAGACGAGGATGAGAATGCCACCAAAAGTGTCTAACTTGAGAGATGACAAGGACTTTCTCTTTCTGTCAGGGCCAATGCTAATATCAATTGATAAGTCTGTTGTGTGCTATGTGTGAAAGGGCAGCTCCATAGTAGCAGGTTCAGATCTGCATCTGGACATGTAGGTTTGACCAAGTCTTTCACTGGAACTGACAAATGACCAAAATCAAACCAAGAACCAAAGTACATTTTGGATTTGTTATTCGACTGTATCTGAGAAGGTTTTTGGTGGAACACATCTGTGGTTATTTCACTGCTCTGGTATGTAGAACAGTATTGAAACACTTTGCAGACACACTTCTGTATCTAAATGCTAGAGCTGCATGAATGGTCATGTGATATACATTTTGGGGTGAGTTATACCGTATGAACTGAGATCAGATGTGATACCTAGATTTAAAACTGGCATGTAGCTTAAGTTTTACTCTTTTCAACTCGTCAATATGTCAATGATATTGATCCTTGCTGCAGCTTGTGCTTGTAATCCAGTAAATGATGAACACAGTGAGTAAATAAAACACTTCAACACTTCCTGCAGTGGAGTGGGTCTAATTGTAGCGAAGTAGAAAACAAATGGTTTGGGTGGCAGATCATCAACTGTTCCAGCACAAATAATAACCACTGCATTGTTAATATTAGTGCCACAATTATACAACAGAAATCAGCATTAATGGTCTGTAATGCCTTGTTAAGCACTGTGGTGCTGTTCTTCAAATCCCTAATAAAAAGCAGAATGTTACCACTACAACTGCTTTGACACAGTCTTGCATCGTATTAATTTACAAACAAATATGAGATTAACATTTAACACTCTTTTTCTTTACTTTCATCTATTTTTTGGGGCCCGCTTTGATGGTTTACAACTCCTTGTTATACATGCTAGAGATGTTACATTTCTACAATCAAGCATCTCTTGGGTATAGGATGCGATAAATAAAAGCCTGGAGCCATATCTCCAGCTAAAGAAACTGATGTTCATCTCATAAAGGAATCAGCGGACTGTTCCATACACCCTGCTGCCTAAAATAGCACGTCTCTGGAGCACGATGTACACGATGTGCAAAACATCTGCGCCCCTCTATGAACCGTCCCCAGTGTTCAGTGAATTCCGCCTCTGGAGCATGAGTATGCACACAAACACACACACACACACACCAAGGCCAAGATGTATTTCCACCACCCAGCTGGTCTGTGCTGGAGCTCCTTAGGGTGTCTTTAGGGCTTGTGTCTACTGTATATGTGTATGTGCACACATGCATTTGTGCATTTGTGTGTATGCATGCGCACGTACCCACGTGCAAAATCCCCAGCCACTTCCCAGTATCACTCCTCAGCACTCTCTCTCCACCAGCACTGTCATAAGATAATGTGACAGGGTGTCAATCAAACCGGGGCCTGGGGTGCCATGGCGACAAGAGGGTTTTTGGCGGAACACTTTTGTGAGCAACACCAGGGAGAAGGCAACAGCAGGGGCTGCAGTACAGAACAAATCAACTTAACCACTGCCAGGTCTCACACATCTCTTCTCCTGTTTTTTTTTGTTTTTTTGTTTTTTTTTCCAACAATTCCCCTCCGGCCACTCGATTCATCCATCCATTCTCCTGGTCTAAATCCTGACCCCTGTAAGACACGGCTCAGTGGGGGTCGCATGCAGACAAAATGTTCTGCCATCCCCTGAGAGAGTCAACCCTGGCATCTAGTGGATGACCTGAGTATCCATCCTGCCTCTGTGCCCAGGGGCCTATGCTGTACAGTAGGCTAGCTGGATGCTGCCACTCTTCCACCCTGAGCTGTGATGTGTTATGATGGCTCCGTCACTCTGGAAGGCAGGGCCACAGACACCTGTGGAGGCACCGGGTAAAGATGATAGAATCAGACAGGACTTAATCTCTGGATCTGTCCGGGAGGACGGTTGAGGGCTGCAGGTGTTGGAGATTTGTTGAAGTTGTTGAATATGTGGTTTTGAGTTGTTGTTATTTGTTGTTATTAGGTTGTTTTTAACTAGATTTAAATGTACATTCTTCCTTATTATGGATATGTTAGTGAGTTTGATATTCATACCTGACTTTCCTGTTTCCTCAGTTTTTTCTTTTATCTACACTTAAAGAGGAACTAAGTAGGATTATTCCCGTGGCTATGCTACATTTTTACCTTAATTAAAAAGCTCCGGAGTAATTGTGAAAGTTAACTACATGACTTGTGACTTCTTACGACCTCTCGTCTCTGTGGCACCGCGATACAAACGCACTCCGTAACCCATAATCTTTTGTTTATGACGCTTAAGACTACACAGATATACACATCTTAGCATTGTAATATAATGTTATCCACTGCTCCATGAATTGATTTTTCACCGGGGTGAAAAATCAGGAGGGTTAGAAAAACAACAGAAAAGCGACCAGACTTGCATAGTTCCTCTTTAAATCTCCAATTCTAAACCTTTCTGACCCTAACCCCTTATGGCAAACCTTGACGCTAATCCTAATCTTTAAAAATGAAATATCACTTCCAAGAACACTTCAGTGGTAGTTCCCTTGGAGAAGACAAAAACCATGCATTCAGTCATGCAGGTTTCATTATATTATGGGAAACAAAGGTAAACAACAATATGTCATACTATAGCCTACTGACTTTTGGTCCAGAGAATCTTTTGGAGTACAGCCTGATGGAAACAGCAGGCTTTGTCCCCAAGTAATATGGATGTGACATTCGTGGCATTTACAGTATATCGTGTTATTGAACAAACAACACGAGTAATCTGAGGAGGAGAGTGAGCGCAAATGTGTAGCTATGCCATCACAGCAAAATTTAAAAACAATGAGAACAGACAATGCCTTCCTGCAGAGGTTCTCAATGGTTACTACGTAATGGACACTGGTCTCCTGGGTGCTCGTCTTGATGTGAGAGCCCTTATCATACAGGATCACCATTCCTCCGGCCTCATGTAGAGAACAAAAGAGTCCTTCACCACCAGCTATCTAAAAAAGTGCAGAGAACTACACTTACACACACACACACACACACACACACACACACCAGTGGTTGAATTCAGTGTGTATGAAGCAGAATCTATTTTAACCCAGATGT
Source organism: Trachurus trachurus (assembly GCF_905171665.1). Classification (NCBI taxonomy): domain Eukaryota; kingdom Metazoa; phylum Chordata; class Actinopteri; order Carangiformes; family Carangidae; genus Trachurus; species Trachurus trachurus. The sequence continues at coordinate 20,595,455 of NC_139899.1, forward strand.
AAGGAATGACAGAGGGAATCATTAAATATGGGACCTGCATGAAATATGGCTTTTATGCCCATTTCGTGAGCCACAAAGGAACGTGAACACAAATTAGTGTGCAGTCATGCCATCATGCCTTCTAGAAGCACACTGGGATTGTGTTTTGTTTTACTCCAGCTGCTTTTAGATTGACCCTTGATTTTAAAAACAAACACAACACAAATACACAGAAACAGGTTCTCAGTCAGTATAGCACCATAGTGGATTCAGGCTAATTTCATAATTCCAATATATATCTAGTATCATGTGTCATTCCCATTCTCTCTGAATGCAGACATTTAATACATTACTGCAGGTGTTGCAATATAGGTTAACTGTAAGAAGATACATTATTTACATAGGCCTACATACAAATTATATGGATATACTGTATGTTTATAACATATTTGAGATACTGAGTAAAATTTGTATAATTTTATATATGTTTTAATTTGTACACATATTGCATATGGCTACTCAATAGGCCTATACTATGCATAGCCTACATATACTATGACATTTGCATAATGGGAGATACAGCACAACCAAAAAGTCTACACTTTATGAAATACAATAAGACTTATCTTCATTTCTTGCTGAAAGGGAAAAGACTGTTTAGAATAAAAGAAACTGCAATGACCAATTTCCCCTGTCTCTGCGGTCTTTGAAAAGACTGTGAAAGTTATCTCTGACACGTTGGCAGCCTAATGAAGCTGCAAACTTTTTTTTCTGCAGAAAATAATACTTCACTTAGAGTTTGTCGCACATCTTCTTTAAGAACAAATTGACTTTGTTTTACCATAAGATGCTTACTTTGCACTTAGGCATCATTATTATAATATGTCATCTCATCCCTTTTTTTTTCTGTAGGCAATGGATATTAGCCGCCATCTTAGCTCTTTAAGTGATAGTTTCTTTGCTCCTGCCTGCTGTGTTTCGCCTCATTAATGCAAGCTATTCTCCATCACTATCCTCTGCAAAGGGACTCTCCTCATTCGGGCCGCAGAACTCTGACAAGGATGAAATTACTTATGGCTTTCACACCTAATTAAAGTGTAGATGGCTCACCTTCAGTAAAGTTGACTGTATTGATGTCATTCTTTTACAAGACAAGGCTTTGACTGTAAGTAGCGGCACATAGGGTCCTGTACGTGGTGCTTTTGAGGATATTTCTCAGGTAGTCCTCCAGTGGGATCTGTCAGACAGAGTCCAGCTGTTTTTGGCTCAGCTGTAGACTGCCTACATAGCCTAATTACAGGACCGGAAGTACCACGCTAATATAAATATTACTGTAAATAAAGGTTGCAGTGAGGATTTTAATTTAGCTGCATTGCATGATGCCTTCAGAAGCATTTAAGAAAAAATGAAAAATGACATAACAGCTCTTTGAAAGTTGAAATACTGCATCATTAAAGTTTTAGGAGCTTGCGGCGTTCAGTATGTGGGCTACCTCTCCTCTTCCTTTAAAGATTAGTGTTGGATGTGCCCACTATCCACCGTCTTGGGAAAAAAAAAGATAAGAAGAACAGCATTTTGTTAAATTTGAGACTCAGAGTAGCAACAATGTTTGTTTTACCACACTCTGCAAGATTTAATTCGGCTGGAAGTTGTTTTTTTTTCTTGAAATCCTTCAGTGGGCTTGTTATATAAATGAATTTCCACTGTCTGCGTGAACATGCTGCATTTTTCCAAGCTGCTGAACAGAAGGAAATGAGAGACAGAGCTGAGGAGAAATTGAGTATCCTCAGCTGAGAAATGAACACTCAGGGATACAGACAAGTGATGCGTAAAAATAGGTTCCTTGCTTAATGTCAGTTTTTGAACATGTATCTGTGTGTGTATGTTTTGTGGGCTTCTGCTCATTCTTGTGTGTGTGTGTTGGACAAAAGGCGAGTAAATTAGCAGTTCTTACATGCAGGTTGGCAGGGGAAGCTTTAGAAGAGCCTTGAACATCAGCAGCAACTGATGAAGACCTTGGAAGTGCATGAAACGGCGTTTGATTTCCCACGTGAAGTCCCCGTGGCACAGCTCAATTGTGAAGAGATTTGGATTCAGCACCTTTGAGGGGAGCATTTCAAAAGGAGACGGTTCAGCTCCACTGCATCAATAGTCGCTTCCAAGAACTTTAGAAGGGATGAAACACACATAACGATACAGTACTGTCTTTAAGTTTGGCAAGTGTGATAATAGGAAACTTTTGATCAGAAAAGGTGAAGCTTAGAGCTTTATCCAAATAATGAGTGAAGAGCGCTTTTTAAAGCGGTTCAGACAGGGCGTGTGACAAGTGATGACTCACTACCTGGTTTACAGTCAATTATATCTAACTCACCTTTGTTGTAGATGTCTGTTCCACCTCTGGCACCAAGACAAAAATAGGAATGTTTTCCAAGAACGGTGACTTTAATGGAGGGGGAAAGTTGAACAAAAGGAATGGTTCTCGCTTCTAGAAAAAGCAACAAAGGTTTTTGTAAACACAATAGGGAATAGGTTGCACTGCAGCACGTTGGAATAAAAAAAAGGGAGAAGCTTCTGGTTTGTATGATTCTGTTTGACTGGCCTTGTGCTTTGCCATCACAGCATCGGGCAAAATAATCAAGTAATCAAGCCTGGGTCACCATGCAAAAGGCTCATGACAGAATAGGTCCAACACTTGATTGATAACATCATCACATATCTATATTATAGAGATATACACCCTTTATCAAGACAGTCATTGAAAGGACACATTCAGACCTGTATTTGACCACTTTGTCCAGTCCTCTAAAACATGTGAATGTGGCTTAATAAGAAAACAACTTGTTTGTGTAATGTAATTGCATTTTGGTCCCTTTGTAGTGGAAGTTCTTTACTACCTCATGACCTCTGCACTGGACTTGTGATCAAATGTCATGGAATTAACTAGATGGAAATATTACTATGAGGAGATCTAAAGTGACCATTAAATGTGAGAAAAAGTGATTGAAATCACATTAACCATCAGAATAATATTGCTGACAGTCTTTTGGATGTGTTATTTAAGATTTGATGTCCTTTGGAATAGACATTTAATTAAAAAAATAAATAAAATAAAATAAACTCCTTAGCCTACTTCATTACAGTAAAGATAACATTCTGTGGGCATTATGTACACAAACTGATTCGTCCTCCACTTTCTGTACGGCCTGTTTTCATAGTGATTGTCTACTTACTGTAATAACCAGACAGAAGTCAAATCAATGTATTTTCATAATCTAAGGCTAATAAATATTTGATGTCTGAGGTCTGAAAAGAATAAACAGATTTTACTTTGAGACATTATTACCATTTTTTATTGAATACATCTTTTTTTTCCAGATAAGTATACGCTTTAAAATGATGTAATATTTCATTTCTTAGTAGCCTGTGTTTCACATATCTTTGCCTTTCATCAGTAATTTTGTTTTTTCTTAATAAGTCTTTGGATGATATCCTTGTGCATCACCCACTGTGATCAGAGAAAAGAAAACTGTGCCAAATGTGATTAACAGCTAATGATAAAAAACACATGCAGGCTGCATCACTCATCTCAGGACCTTGCGTGATGCTCAGCCGTTTCTTTACTTTCACGCCATTTGACCCTGACCTTTCCTATCTGCTGTGACTCTCTGTCAGGCTGCACGCAATCAATGTCTGTCCCCTTCTGTGTGATCGCAAAAACAGTGGACCCTCCCTGACAGGGTCTCCACTGGCAGCCCTGTCTCTCTGCATTTGGGCCACTAGATCTTCCATTGGTGATACTGCAACATCCTCCCTCATTATCTCCTCCACTCTGCCCAGCCCACTGGAATTGATGTTAATAACATGAATTCCAACTGACTGACATGGGTGAAGAACCAGGAGATGAAATCCATACTTCATGCATTTTGCATGGGGTGGTAATTAGGCAATATTGGGGGTATTAAATGTTTCTGCAGAAGTATCCATGTTCCAAAATTAAACCCAGATGTAAAAATGAAAATTGAGTAGATTAAGAATAATGGGTATGTTCTGATCAGATTTGAACAATTTTCTGAGAGAACATATCAACAACAAAGGTAAATGAAGATGATTTCTTTTCACCAACCAATTGCATCCTTCAAAACTTGAAGCTTAACCAGATGGTTAGCACCAACTGTATTTGACTGTGCAGATAAGGGTGATGTTTTGAAGCACGGCCTTAATTATGTGTGCTTTCTTGCTCAATAAGTGTCTGCTTCTCTAACCAACCTTGAGACCCATTTTAAAGGTCTGAGAATGTGCCCTTGACAATTGCCCCCCCCCCTCGCCTCTCGTCACCCTGGGCCCCTGGCTCTGGCCATTAAGGAGATTCCTTGTCTTCCCTAAGCAATGACAGGTGAAATGGAGCACAAAATCCCAAAGCCTGCTGTGGGCCTCTCCACAACCTCAGCACCTCTAATTCTTACAGACACTCGTCTTTATATTAACACTTCTTTCTCCTATCCTATGACAGACAGATTACCCGTGTTTGACATATCGGCTGCACAATCTATGACAGAAAAATACAGCGGCAAGTAAAGCATCCGGAATTGCTTTGTTTTCCATTCTGTCTGTCTCCATTAAACTAATAAAGCATACACTGTGTTAGATTATTAATCTTCAGTGTCTTTATTGAACAAACCCATTCAACGTTGATGGAAAAAAGAAAGTGCAGCCTTGGATTTGCTAACTGATCAAATCTCCTTAACCTCAAAGAAGCACTTCCGACAGCTGAAGACGATCTCCTATATAACAGAAGTGCTTCATCTGAATATCTCACTGGAGGCCATTCCACATCACCTCATGACCTCTTACTGGGCCACTCCAAAAGGCCGATTTTGCTGGTTTGCAGTCATTCTGTGACAGATTTACTTTGCTATACCACTCCTCTGAGCTTAAGCAGGAAGACTGTCACAATGACTTTATCCTTTAAAATATCTTGATGAACTTCTGAATTATTTTTTCCCTTCAGCGACAGGCACATGTGTGGATGAGGTATAGATAAGTCTCTTCGGCATGGTTTTGCACTGATTTATTGATCTGATGTTATATCTGTTCTGCAAAAGGCAAATGAGGGTGGACAATCAACACCAGGATTATAACTTCATGTCAAAGGCTGAGCCAACAGAGTCGGTATGAAAAGGGAAAAGAAGAAAGTCAATGGGGTAGAGAGATCATAGAAACTTTTTACACAAGACATTTCAATCAACATAGGCCTAAAAGTCTGTTCTATATTCAAGTGTCCCACTAACATCTAAATAGAGTCAAGCCAACAATTAGTGGGCTACTATAGTTTACAGCTGTGCATATTTATAATGTAACCCTGAAATATAATCTGTGAGTAGTTTTTTTTTTCTGTTTCACACCCTTATGAAATAGGGGGAAAAAACATGCAACAAAACACAAGAACAGCCCACATAAGCAAGATGTCTTCAGCAAAAAAAAAAAAAACGATCCAGAGATTGATGCTTCAAAGTCATGTGTAAATTATTACAGGGGAATAACAAACTTTCCCGGGAATAACAAACTTTCCAAGCATTTCTCACGTGTGAACCTGCAGCCATCCCCATCTCTTTGGGATATATGAAGAAAGTGGTCGAGGGGATTTGATCCTCATCTTAAGCCCCGAGGTTCATAACTGTCAGTCAGTCGGTGAGTTCTTTATTCAGTGTAAAAGAGCGATCAATTTACGAGGCTGCACTGCATCATGTGTGCTCCTTCTCCTTCAGTAGTTCATACCCACTTTACGCTCCACACGGCATCACGTCGGCTATTGGCTGAAAACGAGCACGTGGTGGTGACGTCAGACGGGAAGTGCTGGAGCCCGAGCGTGTATGTGTTTGTTTACAGCCTGTGAGACTCTCCGTCTGCACCTCGCCGCCCGGGAGCGATATCTATATACGAATGAAAAGCGTCACAGTTTTGGGCGAAGTATTAAAATTACGCCGCGCTTATGACCTACACATCGTCTCCCGGTCGTCTGTCATGTTTTTATACCGTGTGTGAAGGGAATAGCACCCGCTAACAAGACATGCTAAAGTCACGCTTCACTAGCTTGCTAAATTCCAGGGCACCCTTCACGCTGCACCGACATGTAACCGTCTGTGACAGTGTCATTATTTTCACCTGACTGTTGTGCTGAGTTAATCACCACGTCGGTTTTGCATGTACGCTACTCGCTTCTTTTTTCTTGCTTTTTTTTTTTTAGCGAGTGAAACGTTTACTCTTGCTCAGTAGCCAGCTGGCAGAAGAAGCTAACATGGGAGTCACACAGACAGGGTGACCTCTCACAACAGCATGTCTCTCACAAGATAAGGTATGAATCCACCCAGTGTGTAAAGACTGTGATTTTATTATTAATACGGCTGTATACTGTTTCCCTGCAGCTGTTTACAGCCCATAATCTAGATAGTAACAATAGATATGCTTCTGTCTGCCTGCACTCCTCCTCCTGTTGATACAGAATGACCAAAGAGCAGGTGCATCATGGCATTGTCTGAAGTTTATTGGGATCGCCATATACCCCTGCCAAAGCTTGCTCCGGTCCAGGCCAGGCTCACAGTTGCCCTGGTGGCACTCCTGTGCTTCATAAACAGTTATGACGGGGAGTTTGTGTTTGATGATTCGGAAGCAATCATCAACAACAAGGTACTTCAATGTCACAAACACTGCTGCAGTGACAGTGACTTTTCCTCCTTGTGTTGCCAAATTAATCCACTTTATAAAATTGCATCAGCAGATTGACATCCCGTACAGGTTAGTTTGGTGTTGCTGGCATCGGTCTAACTTTGCATTTCTGTTGCAGGACTTGAAACCAACAACACCCCTGAACAACATCTGGACCAATGACTTCTGGGGAAGCAACTTGAGCAGTAACTCCAGTCACAAATCCTACCGACCTCTCACTGTCCTTACATTTAGGTAAGGGATCCTATTTACTGCATGAACTCACGCTCACGCAGTGTTATATACATGTAGCACCTACATCAAGCCACTTTAACTCCTTTCCCTCACCATCCTGTTCATTTATTCACCCCTTGTGTTCACAGGCTGAACTACCTCTTGGCAGGAGGTCTGCACCCTGTCGGCTTCCATGTGCTGAACATTGTCCTTCATGCCGTCATATCCGCCCTTATGATTGATGTTTTTGCTATACTGATTGGTGGATTGGCCTACGATGAGAACAATAGGATTTTGAACCACGCTCCCAAGACTTCTTTGCTTGCTGCCCTCTTCTTTGCTGCACACCCAGTCCACACAGAAAGTGTAAGCAGATTTTAAAATCCTTCCTGATAAACTCAGCAAATAGAAACAATAGTGGTAGTTTTGACTTGAGTGTGTGTACAATTTTGGGTAACAGCAAATGCATGCTCCCAATTATGCAAGATTACAAATTGCATAATTGTGTCCTAATTAGTTCTGAGAGAGCAACAACAGCTATTTAATGAAAAACAACATTCCTTTTTTTAATATAGTGCGTCAAATCCTAGGCCAGATCTGCTATTTTTAAAGGTGTGACAAATCTAAAATTGGCAGTGAATGTGACCTTTTCTGAAAACATTCCACCTTTCACAGAGTAATGATGAGTAAAGTTGAAAGTAAATATGGAAAGTTTTGGGTGAGCTTCAATAAGAAAATATCTCCTCTCAGCAGTGTAACAGAACAAATGAGCAAAAGTGTCCAAATGTTGCCCACTTCAATTATTTTTCCTTCCTTAAACTTGCACATATCTTTTTCTCAGAGTGGCCTTTCATACTTTACAGTGGGCGATGTTTCTACATGTTCACTCAGTGTATTGTAGTCAGACACTTTAGGTACAATCTGCTCTTGTTATTCTCTATAATAACTCTGTTTGTACAATGTGAGGAGATGCATGAAAGGATTTCACAAGTGCAATTGGCATTTTGACAACTGCATCGCATTTAGGCTGAAATGCACCTGAAGAAAAATGGATTATTCTGATATTTTTTCATCCAACTTGATAGAATATTACATATTTTGGTCATATTATGCTTGCACTGAGTCATGCACAGTGGCTGTACGGTGACCTGCACAGATCTTTGTGTCTCAGCACCTGTACTTGTTGTGATTTTGGGCCATGAATACAAACTTTTCTTAACAACGTGGATCCCTAAAGCAGCACATTGTGGCATCTTGACATACCAGTCCAGAGGTTTTAAAACAAATCATGCAGTGGTTCCATGCCAGGAACAAAAGCCCTGTCTCAGCTGGGAGTGCAGGGCCAAGGTACGCGTTGGTAGCATGGCCTGACTATTAGCTGTGTTGGGTTGCTTATTGACCTGCCAGCGTATGTGTGTTTGTCTGTAAAGCCTGGCTGGAAGGCAGCTATTCCCCCTCTCCATTCTCTTTAATCATGCAGGGCAAGGACTGGGTGAGCCCTTGGGGGTGGGAGGCAGGCAGACTGTTGGCTAAGGCCTGCTGTATGTATCAAAGCAGACAACCCCAGGATGCCAACCATACTGTACCCACACACTATATACAACACACAAACCAAGAGGTCACGCTGCTAATGAGTCATTCTTCCTGCCACTGTTAATAAGCCATTCCATTATAAATCCATTTGTAACTGGATGCTCAATGCAAAACAGAATATGATGCGATACAAAATGCAAACATAAACAAAAAAGAAACAGATGCATACATCATCATAATGCTGTTTCTGTATTAATGTTTTAGAAAGTTTTTTTTTTCTGTTTTCATTCTGCCTCATGTTTCACATCTTTCATCCTCTCGCTGTGTGTCTCTCTCCCCTCTCCATCTCAATAAGGTGGCTGGTATAGTGGGTCGAGCAGACCTTTTATGCGCTCTGTTCTTCCAGCTCTCTTTTCTCACCTACTGCAAAGCTTTCAACCGAGGTATGTATCTGACAGCTCAAAGTATTACTCTTCATGTGTACTGCCACACTGCACTGTGCACAGGATTGCCCATCTGTGCTGATGAATATAGCGGCAACATCAGACATTGTGTAGCTGCTTCTTTTTTTTCTTTATTCTTTTTTTTTTTTTTTAACACACCTGTTTGAAAACCTGCATTTGAAGCCTCACATGTCTATAACCAATGGCTCTTGGCTTTGTGTTCTCAGGGAGAGACAAAGATGGCAGGTTTTCTGTCCAGTGGATTCTGGTCAGCCTCTCGCTCTGTGCTGCAGCAATGCTCTGCAAAGAACAAGGCATCACAGTCTTGGTAGGAAGTCTTTTTTGTAAAGCCATTTAGCAGTGTGTTGATGATTTCATTACATCATAGTAACAATGGTAAATGATCACCAGTGATGCAAGATAAATACTCATGTGTTTAACACACTCTAAAGACAACTGACTTTTATTTCATGTACAGTAACAGCTTAAGTGAAAAACATAAAAGTCTCATGTACAATAGGATTAATTTTGTTGCTGACCTATATAAAATTTTAAATACCATTTCTTCCTCCTTCTCTATGTATTTTCCTCCAGGGTGTGAATGCAGCCTTTGATGTCCTCCTGATCTGTAATGTTAATGTGTATGAACTCAGCCAGAGGCTACTCCTTAGGAAGAATCCACTCGATGTGAGTTACAGTTTATACACCCTCCCCCTCCTTTCTGTCATAAATTATGCACTCCCCTGTATGATTAATGTCGCATCACATATATTGTTTAGGCAAAGCAACATGGATCCCCGTGCTTTGTGATGATGAACCGGTGCTGGGCTTGCCAGTGGCTTAACAAGGGGTGGATTTTTATTTGTTGTGACAAGTCGTCTTATTTCCGTCTTTTTCTCTGACAGGTGAGTGAGTTGTTGCGAACGGGTCTCCTCACACGATTTGCTCTCATGGGTCTTGGAGGACTCTCAATGCTCTATGCACGCTGGAGGATCATGGGAACAGGACCACCAGCATTCACCGAAGTAGACAACCCTGCCTCATTTGCAGAAAATATATTTCTTAGAGTGAGTAAGACTTCATTTCCTTGAATTATTAAGACTGTTTGGAGTGTATTTAATTTGTACGTAGTTTAAATCCAGTTAAACATCTGATATCTAATCATTTTTTAAATGCAATGATTGACTTTGATTCTGAACTTGAAACGCTGTCCTGCCCTCCTCTTTCCCTACTCTCCTCCGTTCCTCACCCCTCCTGCTCTCCTTTGATTGGCAGATAGTGAACTATAATTACTACTACTCTCTGAATGCCTGGCTGCTGCTGTGTCCCTGGTGGCTGTGTTTTGATTGGTCCATGGGCTGTGTGCCTCTCATTAAGTCAGCCACTGATTGGAGGATGGTGTGGCTGCTGCTGCTCTGGTGCATCCTGATAGGCTTGATAAGCCAAGCCTTATGCTCGCAGGACAGCCAGAGGAGGAGGTAAGCAAGCACAGCCATCTCGCACTCACTGTAGATGAGATGAAGCACATGTTGGCCTCTACAGACTCTCACATGATTATGAAAATTGTATCATATCCACTGCAGTGTGACCACAGCACCACGTCCCGATTGCTGTTAGAGGAGTTTTTAAAATTCTCTGCTGGTTTTAGAGACAGAGTGTGTGTAAAGTTTCCTGAATAAAGGATGGTTTATAGAGTCCACATTTCCTCAGATCACATCCCTTCTTTATACAGTGACAGGCTTGACTTTTAAATTGTAATATGCATATGTGTATATAATCCCAAGCCTTTTTCTCTCCTTGCTAGGACGCTGACCCTGGGTCTGGTGCTGCTGGTGGTCCCTTTTCTGCCAGCCTGTAACATTTTTTTCAGGGTGGGCTTCGTCATCGCTGAGAGAGTGCTCTACCTGTCTTCAGCTGGCTACTGCCTACTGCTGGCCTACTCCCTGGGACACTGCTGCTACCGCTGGACCAAATACAGGGTATACCAAAAAGATCACGCCAAAATAAGAGCTGCCACATGGTGCTGACGAACCCGCGATGAGCACTCGGTTTCCAGCATAGATACAACCTGGTGACCTTTCTATTTCTACAGCCAATGGGTCACACTGTCCTCGCTGGTTCGTCTTTTTATTTAGCCACCTGTTTATGCAGCTTTGATGCCTCAGTAGTTCAGTGATGCAGACTAACAGACATGAGAGATGACTAATGACTCACCTATAAAGGGATGATAGCAGCAGGTGGTGTTCGTGTGTTACAGGTACATTTGCAGGCTATTAACTCTCACTCTGAGAAAATGTATTTATTTGAGGTTAAGGGTTATAATGTGCTGAGAGTACATGGCTGTTAAATGTCTTTTTTTTTCTTCTTCTTTTTTTTTTCTTCCACGTTGCAGAGGCTGCTGTGTGTGTCGGTGCTTTTACTGTTGTGTGTGTATGTAGCTCGCTGTGCTCTCCGCAGTCACCAGTGGCGGTCGGAGCAAAGCCTTTTCACCAGTGCCCTGCCTGTCTGTCCACTCAATGCCAAGGTAGATCCTTGTTTTGTTTTGTTTTGTTTTGTTTTGTGTGTTTGTTTGTTTGCCTGCCGCTTTGCAGCACACGTCAGCACAGGCTCGTTGTCTACATGTGGGAAAATAAATTACAGCCGGTTGTACTGTAGTCACACTCGGATGCATCTTGTCTTTGTGACGGATTACGCAGGTCCACTACAATGTAGGCAAGAACCTGGCTGACAGAGGGAACACCACTGCTGCCATCAGATATTACAGAGAGGCAGTCAGGTATGTTTCCCCCACATGTGTCTGGCAATCCAGTCAGCTGCTAACAAATGAGCAAGGGGTTGACTTTGTGTTGCCTGTTTTCTGTGGCTCCCAGGCTGCATCCTACCTACGTCCACGCCATGAACAACCTGGGCAACATCCTGAAGGAGAGGAATGAGCTGATCGAGGCCGAGCAGCTTTTGTCTAAAGCTGTTTCTATCCAGTACGTCGTCCCACACACAGGAGTAACACACTGATGATGATTTAATGTCGGTGCTTCCAACACTGAAAAGCTCCTGCTGATGCTATTTAATCTGTGCAGGTCTGACTTTGCCGCTGCTTGGATGAATCTGGGAATAGTTCAGAACAGCTTGCAGAAGTTTGAGGAAGCGGAGAAGAGCTACTGGAACGCCATCCGCTTCCGGAAAAAATACCCAGACTGCTATTATAACCTGGGACGCTTGGTGAGTGGGACCCCAGGGTGTTAAACTGTGTTAAGCAGGTGTAAAGAGACAGTATGCAAATAAGGCTTAAGGTCACATTTGCACTTCTCCATAAACTGAATTGATGGAGAAAGAAAAAAAGCTACTGTAGAATGGTTTATTTTATACTGATACTATTCAAGACGGGCTATCCATATTATTGTTTGTCTCTTTGCATGACAGTACGCTGACCAGAACAGACATGTGGATGCCCTAAACGCATGGAGGAACGCAACAGTGCTGAAGCCCGACCACAGCCTGGCTTGGAACAACATGGTCATTCTGCTGGACAACACTGGTAGCAACAAAATACACACAGAGATACTGTAAACACTACAAATAAAAAACGAATATTACTCGTTGTAGCAATGTGGCCGCTTTGCCAAAAAATAAAAAATAAAATAACAACTAAATCCCAGAACTTGGTTAAATTGACTGGCAAGTCTTTTACAGTTTTTCTCAGTCGCTTTGCTACATTTCTCAAATCATCCTCGACATTTGCAAAAAAAACATGGATTACCTGCAAAAGCAAGTCTCTTGCTCAAAATCCTTAGTTCATCTCTCAAAAGTAAATATCTGTCAATGAATATGTTAGTGCCATCAGAATGACCAGTCCTTGTGTCATTGTGTATGGATAAGACGGTCAAATTGCTTAGTCATGTTGTCAATATAACAGTGTACTATGGAGGGATATTCTGATGTAAACTATGGCTAACGTTTTGATGACAATTATTGTAAATTGTAAGTTACAACTTAGTGTATGTGGGAGATTGTTTGCAAAAGACTGGACAAGATTCACATTTACACATTTATTGTTTGTACTGTAATTTGACAGACCATGTCATGTCGATACAGAAAGGAAAAGACAGAACTGCATAGTACAAAAAAAACAAAAGTAGAAATGTGAACATAGGACTTCTTCTTCTTCTCTGGCTGTTGACCCAGTCCAATTCCTTGTCCTTCTTGTCAGACATTGTAACATCGTGTTGTGCTCCGGCTATATACCGTACTTGCCAGTTGATGCCAGTTGAGACCTTTAAGCTATTTCAGAAAACTGGTTGATCATTTTTCACCCATTTCCCTTCGTTAGAGAAAGTCAAGACTCACCTGGGAGCAATTTACCAATTCAGGACAGATTTAGGAAAAAAGTAAAATGGAAATGTATAGAAATATGCTTGACATTTTAAAACAACGAGACAATTTGTTCAACCATTTTGCATGTAAAGACTTATGTGATGAACTAATGCCCAAATGTTGTGCGGGGTGAGACTATTCAACAGAGACCCATTATAATACATTTTGATCAACATGACATAAGCAATTGATAATCTAGGATCATTTGCATGGATGTACCAAATCAAATCAAATCAAATCAAATCAAATAGCCTTTATTGCCTTTGCAACAATATATATTTGCGATGCCACGTCTATTCCAGGGCTAAAAGGACATCATCAAAGACACACACGCATACTCACACAAAAAAGAAATGACTACAATCATACAAATAGTAAAAAGTACAGTCATACAGTTAGTAAAAATCAATATTTTAAGTAGAAGCCTATAAAAAAAATATCATTTGGATGGATGTACCAAAGCATTTGCAACTTGTTCAAAGAAATGAGAAACTTATTTTTTGATGTGCACAAGTGACAAAATGATGTGAAGATTGAACAAGTAGTTTTGAGAATTTCAATTCTGAGAAAAGTACCAAAGCGACTGAGAAAAACTGTAATAATACAGACTACAAAATACATTTGATGTTTTATTATGTTTTAAAGATATTTTCATTTAATTAATATTTAATATAATAGAAAATAATACATACTAATAATATTTATCTATTTCTGAATGAATGATTCTTATGAGTCACTTTACTTTCAAAGGACTCTCTGTCCCGGGTGCAGTTTGTCTCAGCATTGACAGCCAAGAAACACAGCATTGTTATTTTGGAAAGGCAGGAAATCTAAATGGCCAACAAGATTAGACCGGAAGAGCAGGAATCAGCAATGCTTGAAATTTATGTATTAAAGCTTTGTGTTGTGAGTTTTGAAGGCACTCTTCCCTGCCGTGTGGAGAATGCTCTGATTTCCAAACGCTCGAGCCGTTTTGTCAGAAGCCGCTCCCGTGGGGGCGGAGTCTCCCAGGAGGGCACTGGAACTGTCCAATCAGGGCGCAGTGTGTTCCTGATCAAACGTGGGCAAGCACAGCCAGAACAGCGCCCCCTCAGAGTTCCCCCCACTGCATTTGTTCCCCAAATCTGACAGAAATAATTCTACCCCTCTCCCCAGCTCCCCGCCAAACACACACACAAAAAAAAGAGAGAAAAGAAGAACAATAGGTGTCATTTTCAAATAGCAAGGAAATGGGAATATTCTTTTCTCTTTGGTGTTCGCACCCCCCCTCTTTTGTTTTGATCATTACACAAACAAAAGGCAGAATCAGTGTAGATTCAGGCGGATGCGCTCAGGCACAGTCACACATTTAGTCGCATGTTGGCAAGCTGTGTCTGAAGGGCACAGGCCATGACTCAGGACATGACTGTCATTGTCCGTCTGACTGTCTATCTGTCTGTCTCTCTCTCTTTCTTTCTCTCTCTCTGTCTCTCTACCTTCCTTCCTTTCTCTTTCTCCATTTCTGGCCAGACATCAGACGTGTCTGTGACAGAGATCAATAACCCAGTGGGCCTTGTGTTCAACCTTAATTAGGAGACTAAACCGCTCCTCCATGTGTGGAGAAGGAAAAACTCTGCTCTAGACACTGCTGACAAATAAAGCAAGCGGTCAGACTCTCTGTGTACCAGCTGTTATTACCAGTGTATCTCTGGCGTTAGGTTTTTAACTGTGTCTGAATGTTAACGCACAAATTTGTTAGCATATGTGTTGTTTACCATAATCTGTAGATTTCCACAGAAAAAAGATGAGCGTGGTAAACTGTGTGTGCATTACAAAAAATGAATGTGTTTTGTGTTTGTTTCTTCTGTCTTTGAGGTAACTTGGGTCAAGCAGAGTTGATCGGCCGAGAGGCGCTGAAGCTCCTCCCTAACGACCACACGATCATGTTTTCATTGGCTAATGTCCTGGGGAAATTACAGAAATACAAGGTCAGTTTGCATATTATAAACATTTCAAGTCAGATTTTTTTTGTGTGTGTGTGCATTTTGGGGATTTTATTCCTCCCATGATCCTCCCTGTTTGCCATACAACAGGACTTTCACAGATAATTCTGTGTTTTTTTGTGTTTGTTTGTTTGGATGTTTATTTTGTTTTCTTTCCTCAGGAGTCAGAGGGCTTCTTCCTTCACGCTCTTCGAATCAACCCAAATGCTGCCAGTTGCCATGGCAATTTAGGTAAGGCTTCTGTTTCTTTGCTTAGAGCACATATGTTTACACAACTGATGAGAGATCCTAAACACTCACAAGCCAAAAAAATAATTGTGCGTGTTAGCAGAGGCAATATTGTGCCGCCTACCTGCCCTGAATTGAATGCGCTAAACGAATGGGAATTAAAATGGTTGCTGCTTCTCAGCTTGAAGAGCGTTTTCTGTTTTTCCTCAGCTGTGCTGTATCATCGCTGGGGGAAGCTGGAGCTGGCAAAGAAACACTATGAGCTGTCTCTAAAGTTGGACCCCGAGGCTCCTGGGACCAGAGACAACTACAACATGCTGCGACGCAAACTGGACCAGCTTAAACGCAGCGCACCCTGAGGGAGCCTACAGGGACCCCTGCCTGCCGTTAAACAAATTTTTCCATTGTTCCACTTGGTATGATTTTATCTCACTAATTCTGGCTTTGTACCATTTTGAAATAAAGACCAAGATCTGTGTATCAGGCTCTAGTTTTTTTGTTTTCTTTTTAAACACTTGCTCATCTCTTAAAACGAGAAAATAAAAAGAGAGAAAATTCAGATTTACAATTTGATTTTTTTGTAGTTTAAACTCTTTATAAAAAATGTTTTTTTTGACAACACTGCTTGTGTATCAGGTATCTAATTGTGGGGCAGGTGTGCTGGATGCTGGTGCTGGTTACATGGCCGTCTGCACCGCGCTGTTTTGTTGCCCCATATGAAGGCCATGTGGAACTGATCCTCGGTGAACCCCGTCCTCTTTTCATCTCTGACCCTGTGTTGTGTCAGCTGGACAGAGCACCATGCATGTGTGGCTCCAAAGAATCTGTTGTAAAATTTATTTGGGTTGGCCTCCTGTCAGGAGACACGAATGTTCCTATACTCAAAAGCCGCTATAGTTCAGACCAAGAGCCAAAACCTTCATGGTCTGTACATGCACAAGAAAACACAGCATAGTCTTTATACTCAAGCAGCAGGGAAAACACAGCACACTGACTATCTGTGAGAGGCATCAGCTGGTAAGTGTTGACCACTGGTGGGATGATGTGGTTATCATGTTTGTTTTTAATACCCATCTCTTTGTTCCTGAGTGGGATGGCACTCTGAGGTTCAAAACCTCCTTTGCCTCCCCTCTCCCCTTGTAGCCTCTGTAGTTAATAGGAGAAAGGTGTTTGTGCTGAGAAGTTTTTCTGAAGTGTCCAAGAGGAGACGAGGGGTCAGCTGAGACAGGAAACCCGCGGCCGGTGCTGTATGAAAACAGCTCTATAGCACAGAGCCTTCAAAGGGAGATGGGGATGATCTCCCCGGGGACTATGCATGCACGCACACACATATATACTCGCACACGGGGCCCTGCTCCTCTTGAAGAACGCTGCCGAGGGAAAAGGCGACCCCAGTGTGAAACATCAGTCAACAAGTATGCACCCGGGGTCAAAGTTCATTGCACTTCTATTTTTTCACCTGCTTCCTACAGCTTGCAGGAAACTTTTGAAGCTCTGGCAGGTTGGTATGGCTTTGCTTTAGGGGCCGCTAAGTTTGTTTACTCATACAGTACAATACTCCAGTTGATGCTTTGATGCTTGGAAGATGTTACTGATATGCACATGGTGGGGTGGGTGGGTGGGGGCGGTGCCACAGCTCACACGACCATCAGTGTCCTCTGTATGCGACCTCCCTAAATATGCAACTAATAACGCATGATGAAATTTCCTTCTTGCTCTGGCTCTGTTTTTTTTATTTTTGCTGCTTTGATGTAAGGACTCGGTGGTAGATAGATGTGAAACCATAACAAATAGCTTGTGCACGCTCGCAGTATTGTTTAGTTAAAGATTAAACCTGTTTCAACAAGGCTCATGTAAAGGTCAGAATGGTGAAAGGGCTTCATGCTATGGAGCCAATGCAGACAGAATAAGATCAAAAAGGTTTTCATACTGACATTCAAGACTGCAAGCCTTTGCTTCATATTATTTTTCGTCATGCAGTGTAACATGCAGTGCTGCAGACGTTGGACTGGCTACAATACCATCAGCTATTCGCTTTATGTACTTATGGATCCTTCCTTTACTTGCTGTGTGATCCCTTTTTTTCGGTGCCTGCAGCTGACTGTCTAGCTGCACAGCTGTGCTGGCACATCAGTGGGGGAGTCCACTTTTATCATAATCATTCTTTGAGTACCTTTCATTATCATAAAATATGTGAGTATTAAAGGGATGGACTCACCGGCCCTGCCAACATCTTCATTATCCATTCTGACTGACAAAAACCTGCTGTCCTAGGGAGTGACATTAATAAAAGATGGGATACTACTGCCTTATGAAGTCCTTCCCTTGTTCTCTGGGTTTTCACTGTACACCTTTTACCTGCTTGGATGCTCCATCACAATGATAATGAAATCAGCTCCCAGGTGGGGTCCTTTCTTGTGTTCCATTAATCACACCGATGAGTTTTGATCAGTGTAATCAATGGATTCAGGAGAATCGTGTCTGATTGTTCACAGCCAAAACCACTCACAAATCTGTTATACTAAATTCAACAAGGCATTTTGTTTTGATTGTCACAGAACTTGTAATGAAAAAAAATAAAACATTGTCATCCTTTTGTTGCAGCAGAATATTCAATAGAAGAACAAGAAGCAGGGGAGCACTAATTTGAACCCACTGAGGGTGTTTTGGAACAGCAGGTGTGCTATTTTGCATCTGATAAGCAGCAACCCCCCAACAAAATAGAGAAACACAGGGCTTATCAAAAAACTGCTACATGGAAATATAGCAGCAGTGTGAGTACGTGCGTGATGGTCACACTGAGAGCGGGTGACTGGGGTTTGCAGGAACGGGGTCTTTTTGATTGACATTTTGGGAGGTAAAGACAACACTGTGTCTAATGTGAGCGGTGTTATTGTACTTCATGATAAGCAAAGACACGCACGCAGGCCCTCGAACATACCGTTTGTTTATACGAATGTCTTTGACGGAGTTCTCATCAATCTGACAGGATGTGATCAAGGGCAGTCCTGTGATGTGTCTGCTGGGCCTCTGTAGGGCCCTCACTGTCCCTCCCTCTCGCCCCCCTCCCCAAAAGACCACAACAATCCTAATGGGCTCTGATGGGCACCTCCATCTTGCCTGTCTAATTGATGTAAATACTGTGCATTTGAACCCACTGTCCTTCCCACCATCCTGGTCTGCCCCTCCCTCTGTTTCTTATAACAGTAGGGGTCAGAGGTTAGGCTGACTGAATGATCATTAGAATGGCAGTCCTTATTAGAGGAGCAGCTTGTCTGACACCCCATCCGCATCCCGGAGAGGGACCCACCCTGTCCGCTTCATCTAGATCAGATTACATGACACGACCTCAGAACAGATACTACCAGTGCACTACAACACTGTAGGCCACTAGGGCACGGTGGCATTTTCCGAGGGGTCCCCTCGCCTGTCACAGCGCCTCTCTGACACCACTCTGTCCGTCTGGCTTGGATGCACTCTGTCATTTTAAGGAGGGCTACTGTCAGTGGGTATTGGGACTGTCGCGTCTACATGCCCTGGCATTTTCAGTGGCGTTCTCTGTAACGGAGCATCCAACCATCCTCTTGAGAGCCCGTGATGTCGCGGCCAATGATTAATAGTTAGAGATGGGCTATAAAATGTCCAGTGTGGCCAGATGCTAGCCAGGGCTTTGCTGAACTGATATAATGGACCTAGTCTGCCAATTTGGCTCCCTTACAAAGGCTGGAAGTTCCCCAAGATTGATTCTGTTTCTATGTAGCGGGTGCCCTGGGGGCTGAATGTTGAGGATGCACTCTTGTGAAAAATGTTGTGGTGTATTATCTTCAGTTGAGAAAAGCACTACGAATGATCATGGATATAACAAGATGGCAAATATACTCACTGACATTTGCATGCAACAGTGGAAATTTAAACTGATTTATGATCATTTTGTCATTTCTTAAGTCAAGGAAAAACTCGCTGGAAAGGAAGGGTGGGTGGGGTGGGGGGGGCCTGGGATAATTTGCAGCAGGAGCCCTCTGAGGCTGTTTTGCAAAACAAAACGAACCAGCTAGACCCTTATTGAAAAATATAGTGCAGTGAGACGGAAATTTATTAACTGGCACCAGTTAATGTGTGCATTATTCATTTCTGGTGAGCATGAAAAATGATCTAAAGAGGTTTGAAATTGCAGACGCGCAGGCTGACTGCACAGTGGCTGGGCTCGCTGGTTCGTTTCATCCTCGTGCGGGGGTGTTTGGGCAGAGAGGTGGAGGGACAGAGGGATGGAGGATGGAGGGGAGGAGTGCAAGCCCCTTTCTGGACAGTAGGGCTTTCCAGTAACAGCTGTGCTTCTCTCACGAGGGGGCGGCAGCAGCACTGGGAGAGAGGCTGCTTGGGACAGATGGACCGGCCCAGCACCACCTCCCCTCTCACCTCCCACCGCCGCTTCTCTTATTAAAAATACATCTCTACCACTATTAATGTGTGTAGATAAGTGCATGTATATGTGCACATGTATTGTATGTAGCATAGTGAGCTGTGTTTAAGCTTTTGCCCATGCATGGGACCACTTCAGTAAGATTTCCCCCCTTCGTTTCATTTTTCTTTTCCCTCCACGCTCGTTTTGCTCTCTTGTCCTCTTGCGTTTGAATCCCCCTCTGTCTCTCATCCTGCCATTCTGTCTCTCTCTGACTTTCTTCTTCTCCTTCTTCTCTCCACCACTGCTACAGTAGGAGGTGGTGGGCAGGAGTCGGTGCCAGTGGCATATGGCTTTCCACTGTGCTAAACATTCATACAAAAGACAGGCCCATCAGTCATGGCTGTGGCCGGATGAGGGGAGAGAGCAGGCCTCTGATGAATGGTGTTTAGGACTTACCTGCTGTTAAAACATTAACTCCAAAACACCAGCTCCCCGAAGCACGCACAACGTTAAGAACTGTATAATATGGTGAATTACGACCCTCGTGAGCACACATCATGTACGCCAGGTTATAGCAAATAATAAATATGCTTCTTAAACCCCTTGCACAGAACCCTGGGTCAGGCCTTCATAGACCAATTAATGCAGAGCATCTGCTGTATAGAGGGAGCATGCTAAAGAACTTCTGAGCCATTTTATGCAATTTAATAAAGGAGAAGAACTGCTTCCTGCTTGCTCCAGTAGCTCTCATTGCTGGTGTAAGCATGGAATAGGTCTCCTCGATTAGACCAAATTAATCCATTCTTCAGGGATTCTTTTTCTGGTTCTATGGTGAAACTGGCGCGCCTTTGTTCTTCCTTGAGCCCCGGTGTTTTTTCTGCCAAATTTAACAGAAGGCTCGGAGGGTAACAGGGGTCCAACCCAGTATCACCTTCTGGAGCAGAGCAACTAGCAGAGAAAGACAATCAGCCTGAACCCTGCTGTCTCCAGCACAAAGTGAAAAGACTCTAATTGGGCTTTTTTACGCTGCATTTTCCTGCAGGATTGCTGGATCATGAAAAAGCAATTAAACCTCAGAGCTGCAATTCATTCATTCTTATTTCTGTCCGTTCATTGGAAAGAGATAAATTTGAGATCACTTATGCGAGACAAGACTTATGCTTCTTTTTTCTGTGATTTCTTTCTTTTTTTCCTCTGGTTTTCACAGTCAGAGAGATGAGCTGATGGCTTAAAAGATGCTTTAAACTAGTTAGACAAATGAAAAATTATAAGAAAATTATAATTCTTTATTAAATCATCTCATCTCTGGGGTACCTTTGTAAATCTGAAAAGGAGATCCCTAAAATTCAACCATAGACTTACCTTAAAAATCCTCACACAAATTGTGACAGGACTGTAGTTCTCAGTCTTGCATCTAGGGGCAGCGCTGCCCACAAAACCATGACCTCAGGGACTGCAGGGAGAGTCCCCCAAAAATATTCAGGACATGTCATCTTAATAATGTTCATTTTACCAATATGGACCTAAGGATGAAGAGGTTAAAGGTCAGTGATGAACACATAAAAGCATGAGGGAACAACCTCTCAATATGTTTTTTTTTTTTCTTGAGTGGCTATTTCTGACAGTGTGTGAGTGAATGAGTTCAGACCTGCTGTGATTTTCTAATATATAGCTATGCTTGTTGTGGTCCAAGATTTTTTAGGGAAAAAAATAACTCAAATAAAAATAATGATTGATGGGTTAAAATATGACATTGTTAATATGGACAAATACAGTAGGTATTTTGAAAGATGATTTGAATAGCAGCATGAAATTACCCCCCCTCCCCCTTCAAAATAAGAGGAATGCCATCATCCACCTGAAACAATTATTTTCTTAATAGATAATTTGACTATTTGTTTTTTGCAGAAACTAGAATCCAGGGAAGCCTTAATGAAAGTATTACTGGCTGCATTGAAAAGCAAAGAAATGAATGAATAAATAAAATAAAAACAGAAATCCTGAGGGCTTCTGCAAAAATCAAGAGAATTAAAATGTCATTATTAGAGCTATCTAATTTATTCTTAAACAAACAAACAACGAAAACATGCAGAGTCCAAGTAAATGAATCTGTCTCAATTACTGAGAATTATTGGGAAAAAATATATATACTATCAGCACTGAGTAATTATTTCCAGGTTTGCAAATTAAAACCTAAACTTGGTGAATTAAAATAGAAAACAATTTAAAACCAAAAACTAAATAGTTTAAAAAATATATGTAAAAGTATATCAAAGCCATATGATTTATTTACCATTATGTCGTATTTAAATATTCAAAATTACATCATGTCCAACCACAGATAAATGTGGTTTAATGATTCTAAATTAGGACATTCATGAATAATATTTACACATCACCAACTTACCTTTAATTATTTTTCAATATATTCTTAATTTGTTTTATTATTATTATCATTATTATTTTATTTTGTGGCCATGTAGGTGTTTTCTCAGTTTTTAAACAGCCTCTAGGTAATAACTCATAATTAGAGACACACTAGATCACCACCAGCAATTGGCCCCATTTTCAATCCAAGCATTGTTAACCAAGCGCATAACTATCTCATAACTCCAAATGTTCCAGTCCGCGGAGTCCATACATTGTAAATTAGGTCTGTTAATGTACTCTACTCTGCTCCCAGACACAGAGAGGGACAGTGGTGGGTGTAACCACACACACACTCTCTCTCTTTCTCTCTCTATCTCTCTCTCTCTCTCACTCCCACTCTCTCACACACACACATAGACTATGTTGTTGGCTTTGCATGCACTTTTGTTTTCCCACCATGCACAAAGTGATCAACTATCACACCCCAGACGGTGAGATGTCAACATGAAATACCTTCATTTGCATCAGCTTTAAAACCGGCCTGACTTCTTGTTATGCCAGCGACCCACCAGTGCCTCCATAAAATTCACTTTAGCCACGGGGGTCCTGAGACCTTGCTAAATACTGCCCCAATACTGCTGTCAACAGTGCGTCAATCACATGACAAATCCTTCTGATTAAACAGAGCTTCACTGGCTGCTGCACAATGCACTGGACTCAAATGAATTAAGTTTGGATGCGTCTGTGCAACAGAATTATGTCATGATGATTTTGTTTTTTGTTTTTTTAAAACACATTTTTATATACTAGGCACATTTCACATTACGGAAATTAAAGATTAAACTGTAAAAGCTTCGTGTCAAACATTTGTAAAAATCTATGTGTGCAATCTCCAGATTTGATCATTTAATGTTTGCATATTTAATCTGTTTATGCAAATATACAGTTTCACTTAATGGACAAATAAGTTGAATAGTTAAAATAAATTTGTTGTTTTTGGATCAGTTTAAAATCCTTCAAATAAGTTTTTGTTTAATGTAGCAGATATATCCTTTTCACAGGTTTATTTTGAAATAAATTATATATTTTTTTAATTAAGACAACTTCTACAACTTCTCTTGATTATTAATGAGCAGAATGGAGATGTAAATCATTCTTTTGGGAGGCAGTGAGTGGGTGCATCATACAAATCAAGCTGCCTTGCTAAGAGCATCTAAGCAGCCTGCAAAAGCCTCAGACAGACAGCTGAATAAAAGGCGACTCAAAAGACAGGCTGTAGTAAGATAAGAGGCAACATCTAATCTGACTCGGATAGCTGATACAGCCCTGCCACATCTAAATCCTAGAGGTTTGGTCTGAAGAGGAAGGATTTAACTTAAACCCCTTTCAACGTGCTAAATGTGTTTTTGTAATTAAACCCATACAATTAACACTGACAAGCACAGGTCACAGAGAGCACAGCTCCTCTGTTCAAATGGATCTCCACAAGTGAAAAGGAACAGAGAAAGAGGACCAGAGGAAGAGAGATGAGCGGAAGAGGGGAAGATAAAGGGCAAGAGAGAGAGAGAAAGAAAGAGGGAGAGGGAGAGGGAGAGGGAGAGGGAGAGGGAGAGGGAGAGAGAGAGAGAGAGAGCACATGCTGCCACACCACACAAAGTTACAAAAGCTGCTGGAGTGGGAGTGAGAGAGAGAGAGAGAGAGAGAGAGAGAGAGAGAGAGAACGAGAGAGAAAGGAAGCAGTGAATGAGTGAGGGGTGAGGTGGGGAGAAGAGAGAGAGAAGAGGGAAGAGAGAGAGGCACCTTCATTGAAGCCGTATGGATTTCATCATTCAGGCTATATAGTGCTCTGCAAGTTAACCTCCAGACCACAGTGTTTATTCTGGGACTGTGTTCCAGATCTGCGGGGATATCCAGTTCCCCGACATCAAAGACACAGAGCTGTTAGAGCAAAGCTTTTAGCTGCTCCTCAAAGCCCGACATTAAGTGAATTTGAGCAGCTGTGGCAATGTGTGACAATATTTTCACTATAAATACAGCTCCACATGGCAATTGGACAGCAATAAAAACAAAATCCAGATGCATTGATTGAGAGAGAGAGAGAGAAAAAAATGTAAATGCACAGTGACATTTAGGGAAAATGAGGAAATGTTACAACCTTTTAAGATTTAAAATAAAGGATGACCGAATAATGGATGGTAGTAATGAATATAATCATGTCCAATAGTATGATTTTATTGCATCTCTTAACGACGCAGGGAATCAAAAGTAGTCCAAAAAAAAAATAGACGAATGAAATGAAATGTGAAATGCTGTGTGTCTGATTTGAGCAAATAATCCACAGCATTAATTAGTCATGACAGGTTCAAGAAGAAAAGCAACAGTCTGTGAAAGTCTGTGTTGTAAAAGTATGTTCTCCGAACCTTACAGTGAATTACACCACTGTCATAGCGTCACATTATTCATTCAGAAAGATGATTTTGATTAGGTAAACTTATATGTTACAGCATCAGTTTTGCACTTTGGCTCCTGCAGCCATGTGAATGAGTAAGGAGATTTTTCAGTGTGATTCTGCATTCATGGATTACATTTAAATCAAATGCATTTTATATTTATGCACAAATATGTTCCTTCATATTGAAATATTTCTTTGTATCTGTTTGGTAAAAAAAACTTCTTTATTTACATGTGAATTGCCTTGTCAGAATTAATGTTGCAAAGAACTTTCCTCTGTCTTTGAAGCCCAGTAATTTGACTCACATCAGTTAGATGAAAAAAAACAAACTGTTTTATCTTTGCCTACCTTGAAAAAAAAACCCACACACAACAGAGGATGTGATTGATCTATCTTTTCTGCAATTCCTTCTTTCAGCATCCATGATGTGTAACATAAAATAAAAGACTCAGGTAATTGTAAGTGAAGCTGACAACACCTTTTTTAAAGAGCACACAGTTAATAATCTGCCCAACCAGCCATGAAATCATAATGGATCTCATTCAGGGGCCACTACGATGGTCCACTCATTATTGTGGAACCATTGAAAACATTGGTACTTCTACTGCTGCCAGCGCCGCATTAGAGGATTTAATAGAGTGAAGTGAGGCCTGCAAACTGAAAATGAAAGAAATTCTCTCATCAATCTTATTGTTGACTCAATTATCTTTCTAATTATAATTAGGGTTCACTGCTGCTCTACATTTTAATCCCTAAATGTTTTTTTTATTGTTATTATTTAACCAATCTGTCTCTTTTCAGATTAATACATTATACACTGTCAGTCTCAGTAAGTGGGTCCTGGACCTTCCCATTTATGTTTTTTTCTCCTTTGCACAAACAAGTGCACAGTTAAAAATATATACATTTTTTAAATTGAAGTAGCCTACTAGACATCGATATACAGAATGAAATCTGAATAAAGTTTGACAAATTAAGTTTGAAATGGCAAATTGACAAATTGAGTTTGAAAGTGTATTTCTCTATTTTCTTTTCTGGAGACAGTTTCTGCACATCTCTACACAAACAGCCAAGAGCTGCGCTGCTGCCATGATCTTGGTGGATTCTTAGTGTGTGACCCATGTCACGGGCCTCATGGCCTGATGGACACAGCTGTCCTGCCGCAGGCAAAAAAGAACAAGGAGGGATGGCGGGAAAAGATACAGACAGGAAAGAGGAGAAGGAGAGAGAGGGAGGGCAAGCATTTGTATGTGTGTGTGTGTGTGAGTGCGTGCGCGGTGGCAGTGTTGATTGTCCTCTGGCACTTTCTGGGGCATGTGCCCACTCAGCATGGCATCCCGCTTATTCAGCACCCCACGAAAAAACTCCACATAACACACAAAGTAAAGTCACACAAACGCTTGTGACACAGAAGGAAACAGCACCTCACATGTTGCTGACCATCGCGCCCACATAGAGCAACACAGACACAGTTGGCAGGTAACACCAAGGCACATAAAACCTCACACAGGTACTGAAAGGGAGCGAGCGGGCAACAGCAACAGCAACATGAACATGAAACACAGTTGGCAGAGTCGCCGGACGCCATAAAGGAAGGCACACAAATATCCCATGGGGACATCCGTATCCAAAACAATGGAATGAGCAGAAATGCCACAGGACTTGGCTGAGGAAGTCTGAGAAACAAGGTAACGGTCCGCACCGAACTGGACCGAGATCAGAACTTGTCAGATTTTTATTATAAGTGGAGACAGTTTTATTTGCAGGCAAGAGAAAAGTGGAGACGAAAACAAACTCAGCTTTATTTTTTAGAGTGTTTACGTCACATTTGTATCTATTTTGTGATCTGGACACATACAGTAGTACATCATGACAATGCAAAGATATATTCATTTTTAATTACAGTTTGTGTCACACAATTTTACAAAATACAATGCAATATCAAACAACCCAGCAGCTGACTGTCTATAGGATCTAATATATTCTCCTCAGCTCCACAGTGAGCTGTTGGCGTCTTGCTAAGGCCCTGATCAACCTCAGACAGGGCCTCACCGAGCAGGCAGGGCTGGACAGGGCTGGGGAGGCACAGAGCGCATGTTAGGAACAGAGGAAAGAGCCACTCGGACTGGAGGAGAGCCACATGTGCCGGGCCGCGGAGAGAGACTCTGACACTGCTCACGCTGTCAACACGCTGACATATACATACGCAAACATTGGTGTGGCAGTACAGACACGCACGCAGACACACACCAGTGCACATACACACTGCAGGGCCAAGCCAATTAACACCCTGCCACAGCACAGATCATATTCAGAGCAGTGGTGGAACAGGAGGGCATATGTGGATAATCATACATGCAAATGAGACGAACAAGGAAAGGCATCGAAATTCTGGCAGCAACTCGTGACAACACCTCAAAGTAGAGCCTCCAACCACTTATCAAAGATGTATATTGTTGCGTAACACAATTTGCATAATCTCATTGATAGCATTTATTTATGAAGGTTAACCCTGACTGAACCAAACAAGTGGCAACACTAAGGTACCAGTCTTGCCAATGAATCAGATACATTCACGCTCCCACTTATCTGTCTGAGATTCATTGATTGCTGCCAGTTAAAAGACATATTTCTGTAAAAAAAAAATGACATTAAAATCACAAAAATGAAAGATGGAGCAAGTGAAGGTCTCAGGTGCAAAAGCATTCTCTCTTCTTCTTCTTGTTCTTCTTCTTCTTCCTCTCTTCTTCCCCTGAAGTTTGACTCCAAAACCAGAAGATGGCAACATACCTCTGGCTGAGACACCAGCCCTGCCTCGCTGCTCCTTTAGTTATTTATGCATTCACATGTTCACCTAGTGCTTCATTTATTTATTTATTTGTTTATTTGTTTATTTATTTATTCATTTACTTGCACCGCAATACAAACATTATAAGTCTTGAAGAGAGGAGCAGGTAAATATAGTGAATTATTCACTAGGCTCCTGACTTGACTACTGGTGGTTAGGCAACATAAAAGCCAAGGCACACAAATCCCTACAGTTGGACTTGAGTGTGTGCTGTGCGTGGAGGTGTGTGTGTGTGTGTGTGTGTGTGTGACTTTGTGTATATTCAGGTAGGTGAAAGGAGATGATGATGGATGGACAGTGTAGAGGTGCAGATTTTTTCTTTTTAAACAGTACAGTTGTGGAGAATGGTTCACTATTCCTCTCTGATTTCCTCTTCTTCACCTCGTCCTCCTCTTCACTGTGTCACGTTAATTACAAAAATAAACGGATGGAGACCACTACAGGGTTTTAACCCCAAAAGGCAAAGATGTCAACGTCAGCTCTGACTTATGCAGAGAGCGCGGCTGCCTTTCCAACAGCAGCTTCGTGCAGAAGAAGAGACACAACAGTGTGAATGGTAAATGAGTCTCTTTTCTACAGTAGAGATTCCCCCACCATACGACAAGAGCTGATCCACTTCACCCACCACTCACAGCAACGACTGTCACTTCAAACAGACTGCGCTGAGATGAGTTTATTTACCATGGTAAACAATTTAATATTTGATGTACAGTACAGTGAGCAACCCGCCCCTCATTGGTCTCCCCCCCCCCTCTCCTCTGTTTGCTTTTGTGTGTGTGTGTGTGTGTGTGTGTGTGTGCGCGTGCTGGCATAGTCGGCGGGGCTACATGAGGCAACGAGAGCATTTGAGTGCATGCATAATCTTTAAGAGAGATGACGATGAAGAAAACATACTGGCTGCTAAGCGAACACTTTGAAATAGTGATATACTGTAGATGCTCACCGTGCGTCATCATTGTTTATTCATTTTTATGCCTTTTGAAAAAAAAATAGATTTTTTTTAAAAATCTGTGCAATGGTCATGAAAAAAATATTTTAAGTGTCAGCTCATGTTTTTTTTTTTCCTCTCTTCAAATTTAATCTTTTCTGGAGCTGTGTTTTTTTGGTTTTATCTGCTCCTAATAACACCCACTGTGCAGGCTTGTACCATCAATAGCTTTCCAGTGAAGTAGAAAGAAGACAATAAATAAGTAAAGAAGAACAAACAGAAATGTTTGACTTGAAAATGAATGCTCTGAGCACCGCAACATAACATTAACTAACGTTTGGTGAAATCTTAATCTGTATGGTTTGACAACAGCGAAGGTAAAAGGCAAAACGTGTTTTTTACAGTGTGAATAAACCAGCCCAATAATTAGATTTTTTTTTCTTTAACACATAATTTTTGGGCAATGCAAGAATACTGGAATCTATTTACAACATCAAACACATCACTGCGTACAGATTGCTCATTGAATCCTATTTATTTTTTATGCCTCTTGATAGTATTGACACAGAGATGAGAGTTATGTAAGCGCTACAGTCATCAATAGGCATTCATCTGAAAGAAATTCCACATCAACATCAAACTGTACAGTTGTATTAAATCTCTGTGCTGAAGGAGGGGGGGCGGTGGGCGACGGAGGGGGGGTTGGGTGATGGGGCCGCGGGGTCCGTGCCAAGACGGCCCATGAGGGCAATGTGGCACGACCAAGAGGAAGGAGCCAGTTGGATGGCTGAAGTGTAAGAGCTGGGAGCAGAACAATTACAGCAGTCACTTACCATCACAGTGTCTGGTTGAGGCAATGGCACAGCAGGACGCCGCAGGGCAAGAATGAAGCTTTCATCCAGCTGGTATCACAAGATCAAGCTGGTCATGCCAGAAATGACAAAACAATATGCTGAGCCCACTAAAAGGTTTTAAACATGTTTTTTTTTCTGTTTAATAATTGAAACTTACAAATTAGAGATAGAAAGGATTCATCTGTGGTTCACAGTTATGTTAAAGGAGATTAAAGATCTACTGTACTGTAAAAAAAAAAAAAAAAAAAAAATGATGATACCATCTACTTCTCTTTTATCTTGTCTCTTTTTCAACCGGATTCGTCTCAACCTCAACATGTGTCATTTGGCATCTGTCACGGTTTTCAGGAAGGTCCAATAGCAGACATGACAAACATTAAAAGACCAACACGGCTGATATTTTGTCAGCTTTCAAAATAAAATGTAACATTGTACAGCTAACGAAATACTTCAGGTCCAGATGGAGAATGTGACTGGAGTGAAAAAAAAGAAGAAGAAAGAAAAAGAAAAAAAAACTTGACTACATGTGCCAAAATAACCACCCACAGACATGGGATGGGCATTCAAACACATGGACCTACACAGATGTAAACATATAACATATCTGCATGCAAACACACTCAAACACATGCACACACACACACACATACACAAGAGCTGAGGCAGCTGACCGCATCTGCCCCTCGTCCTCAGGTTCAGTGGTGGCGACTCCTGCAGCCTCACCTCCCCCTATCACGTCTGATTCTCCTGGTAGGATCCATCATCTGGCTGGCAGTCTGGGTGCCAGTCAGCCTCTTCCCAGGGGAATCCCAGGCGATGGGAGCTGGGAGGCACTGGGCTGAAGCCTCCCCAGCCTCGGCAGCAGCTGTGTGGGAGACGGAGAGAGGTGCGGCACAGATGTGAGAGTCTGGAGCCAACAGAAGGTATGGCTGATTTCAACGTCGGCCATATTTGTTATTCCACCTTTTCCTGGGAGGAAGAAGCAGGCCCTTGATCTGGCTCACAGCTAAACACTTAGCTTTTGTTCCTGAGATGAATAACTGCAAGGAGAACGAGGCGTGAGGGAAAACTAGATAGAAAAGGAAAAAAAAAAAAAAAAGACTTGGGGCCAGAGGAGAAATCCGGTGACCAAGTGCAGAGTGAGGTTGGTCATTTTATTCCCTGCTGGGCCCATATTACGGAACCAGAGCCTGTGAGCCGTGACACACCTTTCCCTTTGCTGCGGTTCCTTGAAGCCACCGACAAACTTACACTACATCATACGCCCATGTCAGAAACATAACAGAGCAATTATATACCCATTTATACATCTTACGTAATCTATGCAGTTTCTAGTGTGAAGTTTTTTTTTTTTTTTTTTTAAGAATAATTGTCTTTAATGACAGAAATGTCTACCTCTCCTGTTACATTTACTAAGGGTGGGAAGGGATTCTGCCCACCATAAACAAACTTGCTCTGCTGACTCTCTGTGGACCCATGTGATGAATAGTACCAGTCAAAAATCATCGCTAACGCTCATAACCAGATTTTCACAGGGAATTTTGCACAACTTCATTTCATAGTAACACTATCCACCTTGTAAAAATGAACACCCTCTTCTAACAGCACAAGTGAGAAATGGGATAGTCTTCCCACTGAGTTCCCAGATGTAGGATTGCCATTGTATTCACACACCCGGTGTTAGCCCAAGACGGCACCCTCAAATACAGCTCTGTCTTGGCTTTGCAGAAAAAACAAGACTGTGATATGGAAGAGGTGGCAGTGTGAAGCTGTCAGTACAAAATGCTTGTTTATACTAGAATAACCCCCAAAAAGCGCAATTTGATTCGAAATCTGACAGCCTCTTCTCGCATTGCATTTAAAAACCATTGTCCTAATAAATATTTGAGTTCCCATGATGTGCCAAATGCTGGAAAACACTCTGCGTGTGTGCGTGCATGTGTGTGTGCAGTACAGCGGAGCAGAGTACATCTGCAGTAGCAAGGAAACAGGCTGTTAGCATACAGCTTTGACAACTCCATCAGGCCAGTCTCAAGGTAGCTGTCAATCACAACAAATCATCTCATCCCTCAGCGCTGCGAGGACTTCTCTCCACTACTACACACATGACAGGCCCCTACAGCTCTATTTACCCATGCACACCCTCCTGGTGCCAGTGGATTTGTAATTAGAAAACAGGAAAAGAGAAAAGAGTCGTGGGGGTAGGTGGTAAAAGTAAGTCAGTAACAAGTTTTGGATACAAAGCAAGTGAATGGTGCCTTTTCACCAGCGACGTTGGCATTTGAAGGGCGGGTTGGCACTTGCGTGGCGGCAGCGCATTGAAAAGCGAAGGCATTTTCATTCATTCTCCTACTTAGGGGACAATTTGAGCGTGTGTGTGCATGTGTTCATGTGTGTGTGAGAAGGGGGGGGAGTAGGGGTGTCACACGCACACACAGTCCTGATTTGCAAGACTCATTTTCAGTTATCTATAATTAGATTAATGTGGTGATGGCATAGCACAAAGCCAGGCCCACTCCACTTCCATCTGAGAGCATATGAATTAGGGAATAAACACTTCTCTCTATTCCAGGCAGAGAAAGTGGTGGTGTGAGTGTTTAGCATACCCTTTATGATGGGGAAAGATGTTAATTGTGTGCCATTACCTCTAAACTGTTTGCTTGTTGTATTAATCACTGTGCTAATTGATGCAGAAATAAAATTGTTGCCACAGGCGAGGAAGGGAGTGAACCAGAGTCAGGGATGGCAGATAAAAGATTATCGTGGTAAACATATGGAGATGGCACCGCTTTGAAAGACTGCTCTATATGCCCACCAGCACCACATGGGATGATGAGTGGGGTGCCATTGGCAGCACAATGCAAGGTTTATGCAGAATGAAAACAAAGCATATTGGTAGGTTTGTCTACATATTTAGCAGAAGACAATAACTTACTGTAGACAGGTTATTGTGTGATAATCTAGACCCCACTATAATTGAATTCACATCATAAAATAAACATTGGCCTGTGGCAAACTGTGATTGTGGCATCTGTGTCACATGCTCATATGCTGCCTTCAAATTAGTCGCCATGCACACAGTATGCAATCATACAGCACATACTGACAGCTGAATTATCGTGGCCTTTTTTTTTCCAATTCCAAAAGATGGTGAAAGATAATTCGGTTCTGAATTTAATCTCATGATCTTTAGAAATTAAAAATCATATACAATGTAAAATGAATAAGGAATTTTTTAACTGACCTTTAGCACATTTCATATATGGTGAAGTATGAAGCCAGGGGCGTCACACTCGGGGCGATAGTGGGACTAACTACGTCTGCCCCCAAAGAAGACGCTTGGAATGGACTTAAAAGCTCAGTAAAAAGCTTGGAGCCTCCCGGGAGCTCTTCCTTCTCTGAAAGTAGTGCAGTGGTGCAGGGTTAAGTCTACTCCAGCAATAGGGATGGACACAGGTAGTTCATCTACAAACTTGGTACTGGTGCTGAACTTCAAGGTAATCATGTCTTCACCATACCCTGAAGAAGTTAAATAGAAAAAAAAAAAAGAAAAAAAAAGCTGGATGAGAAAAGACAAAAAAGCATGGAAATAAGTGATACCAAAAAGGAAAATAAATCGCTCAAAAATCACATTTCATTTCGAATATCGTTTGATATGCACTATAGATTGACAACAATCATTAGTTCAATGATAAATTAAGCTGGTCTGCCCTCATTTTCAGACATAGCTACAGTGAGAGGATCAGAAGCAGGTCACCATTACCATTATCACCACTAAGCCATAATAAAGACCTCAACAACCATGAGGGAAATAATATTCTATACTGTCCTCTAACGCTCATACAGTAACAGTGTTGCATAGTAAAGGT
The DNA here is from genome assembly GCF_905171665.1 of Trachurus trachurus. Lineage (NCBI taxonomy): Eukaryota > Metazoa > Chordata > Actinopteri > Carangiformes > Carangidae > Trachurus > Trachurus trachurus. The sequence goes on from NC_139899.1 coordinate 20,628,650, forward strand.
CTTTGCACACTGAGTCCGTTTTTTTCGCATGCGTTTTTCGTATCCGTCATCCGACAAAAAACATTACGCGCAGGCTCCTTGCACACTGAGTCCGTTGCGTTTTATTCGCATGCGTTTTTATTTTGTGTTCCAAATTTCGGAGAGGGAGGCAAAATCGTCACGCAGTGATGCACTTTGTGGTTCTCCCACTTGTTGAGAAATGAAAGAGAAACATTAAAAGCCAGTAGAGGATCTGCTGCTTGTAATGAGCAGCGGAACTATCATGATCACTTCAACTGTTTATTTTAGGATGTCGGTCCAGTTTGATAGATATTGATTATTAGCTCACATATTAAACAGAAGACGGACAATTTCCATGATCCTGAACAGCGGCTGGCGCACGCACACACACACAGACACACACAGACACACACAGACACACACAGACACACACACTCAGCAGTGAACAACACACACCATGGATGTATTGGCACACACACACACACACACACACACCCACTCAGCGGTGACCCCCCCCCCCCCCCCCCCCCCCCCCCCCCCCACCCTCTCTCCCTCTCCAGCCTCGAAACGCTGATGTGATTGGTCAAAAGACTTTTCACGGATGCGAAAAACGCATTAAATCGAACCTGATCCGAATTTTTTTATGACGGACGAAAGTTTCGGACTCGGTGTGTAAACATGATCGACACAACATGAGGTCGATTTTTTTTTTTGACGTGCGGCAATTTCGGACGACAAAAACGGACTCAGTGTGCAAAGGCCTTAATACTGTGGAAAAGAGAGCAGAAATATGCCGAGATGAATTTTACATATTTCGAATAATGACTACAGATCTTTGTTGTTATTTGTACATAAATGAGAATGGATGCAATTACCAAGAAGCAGAGGGAGGGGTCACTGTTATTTCTCATGCACAGGACCCAGAATTCTGTGCTTACGCCCCTGCTCCGAAACTTTATACACTTCACCTTTTCGGGGGACAAATTCAAAATCAAAGAATTTCCAAAAGTTTTCTGTGTGAGATTCAGCAGGTAAACGGATATGCAGGTGCCAACTTAGAGAGGCACAGGGGTTTTAATGTGTGGCTTGTGTGCCTCATTGCCTTACTAACCTCCAGTGTGTGCGCGGGATAAACAGAGGCAGCCATTTAAAGAACCATAAGTCCATAAGGAGCAGGCAGTGAATGAAGAGATTCAGAGCGAGCTTCAGAGGCCCTCACCAGTGGACCAGCCGCTGCCTCTAAACCCGCTGTGTTTTTGTATGCAGATTCCCCTTGTCAGAATTCATTTATTCAAAAGGAGTTATCGGCGAGAGCGGGTTATGAGACAAAAATAGTGGCATTCACATTCGTCTTGAAAAACATTTGGAATGCTAATGCCATGAGAACATGCCATTTATGTGCTTGTGTTTGCGTAAGAATCTGATCCAGTGCTCCGTTGGTTTGCCGGCCAAAAGGCGCAGTTCACGTAGAAAGGAGGGCACAGATACTGCTTACAGGGTTCAATGAATCTAAATCTGCTCTTGGGGAACTTCTTTTTTTTTATTGCCGGGAACATTTGCTACTGGAACTCACCATATGCCGCCTGCAGCAGTTTGATCCTGTAGCAAGAGGCTAAAAAATCTATATTTTTTTTAAAGGGTCATTAGATCATTCTGATCGCAGCCAATGTTCATTCAATTGCACCCTTGTTTATCAAAATAGATGTCCTCGGTGATGATGACAAAATTGCCCATCCTAAACTAAGAAACGATAAATCTCCAGCATTTCACAATAGCCTGAACCATGGCGTCACTATCTTGTTCTCTCTGTGTTTCTCTCCCTCTCCCCCGCTTTCTTTTGCTCTGCACAGGTGGTAGGAGCTTTCTGGTAGAGTCTTTCTCATTCCTTTTTGTTCCCCTCCAATTGCTCTGATCGGGAGCTGTTGATGATGATGACAGTTCTGGCTGTCCATTGATTTGCTGTGGCCCCTAGTCGCGAGTTCACAGCAGATGACACTCTTCCTTTGGCTTTAATTAGAGCTGCCCCATCTTCTCTTCTTCCCTGCCCTGGATGTGGTTCGACACATGAACACAAAAAGCTCCTACACACAAAACTCCCCGCTAGGAAACAGCCAACACTCGCTGACTGGAGCTAGTATTTAGTGTCTTGACTACAAACCCGCGTGGTCAAGAAAGGATTTTGTTTGTAGCATTATAAAGAAACAAAGACAAGGGATGCTTATCATTGTATTCCAGCCTAGAGACATGAACATGAACCTATTAATGCACACGTGCAACAACACATACACACTCTGCCTGTTCATTATCCTGATCTATACAAGTCTAGTCTTAAAATGACTATTAAACCAGTGGGGATGGGAAATTTTATTTTATTCAATTTTATTCATAATTTTATCACCCAAGAGGCAATGCCCTCTCTGCTGTGCCAGGATATACATGGGCCTCATCTTACCATCTGTCCCAGACATGAGCCACTTCAGACCCGGGTGGGAAAGATGGGGAGGGAAGAAAGGGGGACAGAGAATCCCTGGTCTGGCCAGGGGTTATTATCTCAGTGGTCATGGGTCCTTGCACATATTTCATGGTTGCTCTCAGGGTGTCTTCTCACAGCCATTAGCAGACCAGATTCATTTAAAGCACTTGTGGGTCACTTGTGGCCTGGACGTTTCTTTGCTGTGCCAAAAAAGCAAATGAGATAAATAAGATGAGGTCTGAGGGGCCATTCAATTATGTTTGGTGCGTTTAGCACGTTTAGGTCTCCTCAGCCTCTGTTAAGCTGATTTGCGTTGGATGCAGGAAATTAATGATTTCAATTATTTTTGTGATTTCTACTCCTTTTTTATGCATCAAACATTTCTTTCTTTACCTGCACAGGCAGGAGAAATTGAGCATACATCACCTGTGTGAAACAAAGCAAAACAAAACATTGCAGTTCCTGTTGCAACTTTTGCTCTTAATTTGTATTCCAAGCAGGCGAGAGTGTTAATGAGGTTCACAGTGGCATTAACTAGTTGGCTTGCAGGCTTCCTTTGTCTCTCTATGACAGTTCATCTTCAGAGATACGTAGCCTACTATTGACTAATTATTTCTTCATACGGCGCTGCATCTCATCCGGCCATATCAGGGTCAGGGGCTGTCACACGACAACAGTTGCTGTGGTGTGTTTTAATACGCATTTTGATATAAAACATGGGACATAAGGCTTTGTTGACGCTAGTGTGTTAAGGCCAATTGAAAATCCAGATGGCTGAAGATACCCCCGTACTGTAAGGGAGGGAATAATGTTTAAGATAACAGTAAACGAAACATGAGGAGCCTTACCTCTTCATGATTATCCTGTCAAGCTATGATCTGATCTACCCTCCTGAAAAGCTTGGCCTGATCACTTTGGTCTGTGGACGATACAACACAGACAGACACACACACACACACAGATCTTAAAACATGTGCTCAGATACAGTATGTAGTAATGCTAAAATCAACATGCTTGACTGCATGCTTGCAGACAAGCACATAATCAATGCAGTCATACAGCAGGGCTGACCAGTGGGGGGGCATGACCTGACAGGTGACCCATGTATGTCTCCACTAGTGCCAGAGCATGCCTGTGAGTGTGTGTATGTGTGTGTGTGTCTATCAGAGTGAAAGTCAGCTGGTCATCCATGCGAGCATAGTATATTTCAGTTTACAAGTTTAGCAGGCTCAGTGCACAGTACTACACTGACAATTTACAGTAAACTGCATCATGTTCTCCCGCTAATTAACCGTCATAGCAGCTCAGCTCCGATAGCCCCAGACCTCTGTATCAAACCTCCCTCTGCCCACAACAGCCTAAGTTTAGAGCTGAGGGCCCCCTAATGACAGTAGTAGAGAGTGGAAGTCCTGTCATAAAGCCAATCAGGGGAGTCCTTGTTGAGCCTCATAAATCTCCCACTTCGAAGGGTTACTGGGAGGTCTGGGAAGTGAAGATTTCCCACTTATTATTGCCAGGAAACCCCAGACAACCTTCCCCTTAACTGAGGTCACGCAAGGTTATGACCTTTGGACAATCATCATTGTTGTTTCAGTAACTATGGCAATCAAGCACCGCAGTGATGTGACATTCACACCGTCTGTTATGCACATCCACAGATCATGTCAGTCTTTATATAGTCCTAGAAAAATATCATTTACTCACTGTACGATTAATTTTCCTTTCAGCATGTTAAGCATTTAACTGCTGGAAGAAAATACGTAGATGTATTCATTGTTATGTCTTCAAGGAACTCATCAGCAGAAATAATACAAGCTTTGTTTTAGCTGTTATTGTCTCGACATGCAATTATATGAATGGACACCCATTTGCGTATTGGCTCAGTATATCTATGTGTTGGTGTGTGTGTGTGCTTGTGTGTGTGTGTTTGAAGACGTTGTGTTCAAAGCCCTCGAAAAGCTTTGTGCCAATGTTCCTGCAGACACCTTAACAGGCATGAGACACATTTCCAGTGGGACACCAACCATCCCTTTCTATCGCAGCGGAGAGCAATGCTCCAGTGCCAGCCTGGTGCCATCAGCACAGGGATAAGCTTTTTGACAGAACATCGACAGGCTTTCAGAGTCTCCCGAGGCCATTCCAGACCTGAGAGGATCAGCAGGCCTCCAACAAGTGGTCTTCAGGGCAGCACAGGCTCTCATACTGTGAGGGTCTCTGACAACTGAACCACAAGCAAGTAAGTGACAGGAGCCAAGCACCAATTAAAAACTGTATCAAAGGCCGCGCCGGTTTCCGCTGAATTTTGTATTCAGTGCTATCATTTCAGTTTGTAACAAAATGTGACACAACACTTTTTTTTTATGGCAAGAACACCATTTTAAAGGTGCCAACCAGCGTTGTGTGGTGTAAAAATAAACATTATGATAAGAACACACAAGTGAGACATAAATACATTTTGAAAAATATTCTGATGATTGCATTTGTTTTAGAGAGACCTGTTTAAAAATCACCTGCACCAAAAAATTCAAATCAAAGAATAAATAAAGCACACCTTTCACCTCTAGTACTTAAAAAGTTTCCCCCCAAAATATCAAAAACGTCTTTTTATGACTTCTGTTCCACTCCTAGTTCTTGTAACAGCCATATAGGCCATGCCAAATGTGCCCAGAAATAAGCTGGGCCTCCCCACTGTCTCTGAGATTGCCCACCCAGGAGTCTGGCACACGCCACAGCGAGCAGGAGGCCCTCTGGATTACAGTAATACACACTATCTCATAATGGAAAGCTGCCGTGCACATTTCCCTCTCTCCGCCCTCATTGTCCACACTACCAACTGCACAATCAGGATATGAGACTGTGATTGCACCCGTTAGCATCTGTGAGCTTGCTGGTGTGCTGCCCCCTGCGCCCCCACCCCCCTCCTTTTTCTGGGTTAGGAACTGTTTGGCTCCTACAAGGTAAAACAATCAGTAAAAAAAATAAAATTAAAAATAGGTGATATTCTGCCAATACCTGTGTCATGACATGTGAAACTTCAACTGTAAACTAAAACTAGCTAAAAATACTTTGAACTCTTCAACACTGAGTGGCTTGATTAATTTCAGACAGCAGAGGTCACGGGTCATAAGGAAACAATGGCATGAGCATACATAACCTGAGATACTAACATGGTTAAATAAACAGTCAGGCTTGGCCTGTTTCGACCCGCCACACTGCAGACAAACTCCGCCACTTTCCCTCTCACCCTGTAATCACCAGGAGCTGTAATTAATAGGGAGGCTGACCCACGGTTCAGGGCAGTGGAGTGGACAGCCAGACAAAGTTGAAAGCCATTAAGAGGAAAGAGAGGTTGAGGGGAAGAGAGAGCCACCCAGTCCTCCCTAGGTGGCTAACAAAGGTGCAGGTGGGGCAGGGGGAGCAGAGGTAGACCACCAGGTTACCTCAGACTGTTCCTAATTGCACCGTAGAGGTAATTTACTCCACTAAGTAGCTTGCCTACAAACCCCGTTGGTGCGTGCACGCTAATCAGGCTTGATGCTCCGAACAATGGGCCATGTGCGCCTCTGAGTGTTGTGGGAGGAGTAGCGGTAACCAGTAGACCACCACTGATCAACGTGGACGAGATGTTTCAAAAGGACACAAAAGCTCTGAATGGGGAAGAACATGAGGAGAGGCCTGGGGCAGACAGACGGACGGGGAAGGGTCCGCTAAAGTTGTGGACTGGCACGTCCTCAGACCTGTATTTATCCAGGAGGTTCAAGAGGATAAAGGCGGATACAGTGACATTAGGACAGGCATACAACAGATGCTTTCTCACACATGGACAAAGAGGATTTGAGGACATTAACAAACCACAAGTCTCAGATATCCACTTTATTAAAATTATTATTACTGGCCTTTCACTTTCATTTGCTGCTCAGGCCACTGTATTGTGTTTCATTGAAGTACTTGTAGACAAAAACATAATACACGTATAGTAAAAACAGTCTTCAAGAGGACTACCTTTGACACTGAAGACGATGTTTGTGTTAGCAGTTTCTGCTAACCGCTAACGTCTAAATCACAGTAATGTAACGTTGTTGCCACTGATGCTCGTCCTTGTGGCTTGTAGAGGTGTTAACCAGCACATTTCTTAGCCATCAAGGCTTATATAGCCTAACATAACATATTAAAACTATTTGTCCTCATTAGAGCAGCACTGCCCCCCCACTACACAGGAGCTCTGTTGTTCTTTCGTATGATATATATATTTATATATATATACAGTATATATGTACATCGCTAACAAGCCAATCAGGCCTGCCAACAGAAGCAGTGGAAGCACAGACAGCCATTAAAGGCCCGGCCCCAGCTACAAAAACAAAACCTATCCACCTGAGACCACAGAGGGACAGGATGCAGGCTACTTATAGCAACCCAAAACCAACCCACAAGAATAGCAGGAAAAACGACTCGGTATGGGAGCTGCACCAAGGCTTTTGAAGTTCGCCACCTCTAAACTATTCTAATACACCACCCCGGCATCTTTGAAGGCAGGTTATCCTCCATGGCCGTGTGTCCTGTTGTGGACGAATTGTTTCCTCTTTCAGTTTGCCTTTATTTCCCAGTAGAAACTGACACTGTTTTATTGTTCTCCTGGGCCACACTGTTGATCTAGGGAAGCGCAAGTGGGAGAGGACCGCTCGCTGTTCTCCTGTTGGTCAGGGAGGACAGTGAGTTAGTCACACAGGTGATGCAGGCGGTGGTTATCCCAGCAGAATCTACAGAAGGATGACCCCCCACTCACTGCTGCCATTTCCTCTATCCCCAAGGTTGTGACCTCACAATGCCCTCTCGCCTAAGAATGGACCATTAGAGTAATTAATCAGTCAGTGGTCAGTGATGTCATTGCACAAACATGTCACAAAGTATGGGCAGAACTGTGACATATTTTGTTGTTTTTGCTGCTGCTGCCGATGGTTCTGCTCGTAAAACACTCCAGATTTACGGTGAGGGAACATGCACCTGTCACCACAAGCACGGCACAAAGAAAAAAACACAGACTTTCAAAAGAAACTGTGAAGTAAACGCATCATGCCTGAATTTAAGATACAATTAATAGCTAATTCATCGTTGTGAGGCAGTGCATTGGTTTCACTGCTGACAGAATAGGGCCTAAAAGGTAATAAAATATAAATAAAGTGTTGCTTTTATTACACTCCAACAAAATGCACCGTACTCCCGGGGAAAGTAATAGAGGTGATGCTGCATGCTCTACAAAAATGTGTATTATACATAAAGAAAAGATGTTTTCACCTCGCTGCCAAGAGCATCGTGACTTGAGTATTATCCGTGTAATCTGAGACAGAGGTACAGTACATGTGCTTGCCCTGTCTCCTGTGGAGAAGGAGAGCTCATTTTAACACTCAATATCAGGGAATCTAATTGCACCTACAAATCGTTCCTTTTGGCTTAGGTCTGTGAAACACGTCTATGGCAAATAGTGTCATATCACAGCCCTATCAGACTCATTACAGGCACCGTTTCAGAGGCTTAGACGCACATCAGCAACAGAGTGACACAGAGTCTGATTTACCGTCTGCAGGAGGTTTATGTTCCGCATAATCCAGAAACAAAAAATGATTTTGAATAGTTTGTGTAAAAACAATTAAATTGATATAATTAGTGTTTACAACTATTATTTTTCATATTCTATTCTTTTATTTTCTTTATTTATATTTTCATATTAAACAGTCAGACTGTGTTAATCAGTCACATACTGTTTTAGCATTTTTCCAGTTTAATTATCTACGGTAAGTCAGTTTTCTCATTCCTCCGTTTTTGTTTATATTTGGCTTTATTTTCATAATGATAATTCAGGCTAAGAAGAGAGGGTAGTCTCTTGCCTATTTTATTTGACTCTGCACTGTGACGCCTGTGGCCGGAGCGAGGGAGGACTTGTGAGTGACACTGAATGAGGAAGGCAAAAGCCGTATTTCAAAAGCTCTGAATACACAACGAACTGTAAAATTCTTTAAAAGACTGAATAACTGACATCTGCACAAAAGGCTTTCCCCATCATGGTGCAGTAAGATTTCATTTAAATTTAACCAGTGAGTGTTTTTGATGCAGTGAGAGCTCACTCACCACTCACTTAAAACTGTTCCAATACACTATAGGCATCACCCTCACCCTCCTCTCGTACACTATGGCCAGAGAAAGCTCTGGTATTTCCTCTGAGGAGTCTGCTAACGTGCAGACCAGCACTGATTCTTCTCAGTGCACAGGCACTGGAACAAAGTGCAGTCTGAATGCTCACTAGAGCCAAAAATATCATATTATATTTGGATAAAAGGTTAATATGTCTCACCTCTAGCAGCTATGGTGTTTACATTCAGCACAGACACTGATTGGTCTTTTATGATTAGTTTCCGTTGCCTCATCTGAGAAGCAACTTCCACTTTTTCCAGTGTTTCTCCTTTGTTCACATGCACGTCTCCCATGAGTGTCCTAAGACATGCAGTCCTACAATCAAAACATTAAATGCATTATTTTTTTCCTTCACAACTATCACATAGAAAACATAGTGCAGATACTGAATAGTCCATAGATTCTATCTGAGAGTTTTGGGCTCACACTTTTCTTAGTCCAGCTCTCAAAGAGTATTTAATGTCTGCATTGGAAAGACATTAAAGCGAAGGGAGAGTGAGAGAGAATTGCAACTGTGGTGTGCAGAATCATTGAAAATTTCCCATCTTTACACAGTGGCCTGTTGGACAATCTGTCATACTTAGTGCAGCAGATCAAGACTCTAAGCCGCTCTAAGAGTAGCAGTAGTCAGTCTTTCACCATATTACAACAGTTCTTCAATAAAAGGATTTCTTTTCTACAGAAAGCTTTTCTTTTATCCAGCATGTCTGGCTAGGAGAAAAAAATTACAGCGAGTGCAATGTGCATAGAAATCTGCTCCAATCTGTTCCTGATGCAGTAAATAACAGGCGAGATGGAACAGAACAGACTGTCTTGAAAAGCTGTTAATTTTCATATATTTGTGTGAACTCTTATTTTGATGCATCATGCTGAAAAATGTTTTTATTAGCTGTCTCGAGTTGGATTTTTTTTTCTAAGGACACATCAGAATATGGAGCTGCTGTTTCGCCATCTGAAACACAGCACTGGTGTGCACGGAAAAACTATGGGGAAAATCTGTCATTGCATGACTCCTAACCTTTGTGCAGATAAATTTTGCTTCAGTACTTGTTGGGCAGCAAATTGTCAGTCATGTAAATTAAGAGAACTAAACAACAGAACTTAAGCTAATGGAGTATTGCTTGCAGTAATGACAAGAGATGAGAATAATGGATTGTTAGTTTGCTTCATAATGATGCTAGATATCCGGGGACGTGTAGATAGGCACATTAGAAGTCAAAGACTGTTCCAGAATAATAGGAAGGCTCAGAGATAATGTACTCGCACAAGGGGGCCTCGACATTAGCAACAGCCCAGCAGGACTCGGCTTGCACGTGTGCCAATGACGCATTAAATCCCTCAATGACAAAAGATACAAGAAAGGTAACTCTGTAGGCATATTGTTTTGCCACCATCATACACCCGACACCATACTGTATACATGCAAGTAACACGCAGGGATGTTGAGGTGGTTAGTAATTGCATAGAGCAGGAAAGAGCAAGAAAGAAGTGGAAAATCACATGTTAATGTTCATCCTTTACTCTAGATTGTCTGAAAGCACAAAACAGGAGAAAATGAGTGATAGAAATTATTTGTCACCATTTTGAAACAATTTTTTTTTTAACAAATAAATAAAAGAATAAAAAAGCTACTTACGAGAGTCAAAAATCTTTAATCAGCCCTCACTGTGATGAAAGCACAGCTCCAGCATGAACCTAGCAAGATGAAAACAGGAATAAGACAAAAGAACGAAAGTACAGATGATATTAACTTCTGCTCAAATGAGCACAGTGGGAGAGCACACAAAGTATTTAGCACCGTTATTTCTGTCTTTTGATGTTGTTTGTCAAATCACAGCATCTACTGCAGTATTTAGTGGCCTAAACCTCGATCTTCCCTGATGGCACGAGTGCAGGGCGTGTGTAACGGTGGCCCTCTTCCTTCATTAGATATTAATTTATTCATTACATGTTAACTCTGGTAGACCTTGGAAGGAGATTCCAGGTGACTCTTCTTCATTTGGTCCCCACTGCTCGCCACTGGGCCCGGGAAAATCACAGTAATGCCACACAGTTGGGGAAGTGGAGAGCAAATTATTCAGCTCCATAGAGAGGGACTCTGTGGTAAACACACGGTGGGACGCTCGTGCTGTCATAATTAAATCTTCAAATCCAGGGTGCTTCCATTTTAGTACACAAACATGCGGTTTGGTAAACACCAGCGAGCAGAGGCCCTGAACGATTATGGTATGTGCATGAGAGAAAAAAGCACATACCCAATACTACATTCATGTTGTAAGTAGACAAATGCAAAAATGCACTGTGTAAATACAAAGGATTCAAGTTTTTTTTGTCAAAGATCATTTTTATTAGCGTCTCCTTTTATTTATTTCGTTTTCACATTGGATAAATATGAATAATTCTTGAATGCAGAAAAAGAGCGTCAGTAATCGGGGAATGGAGGGAGAGTAAAGGGTGGAGACTTTGTAACTTCCTCATACGAGAGCAAAAGAGCTCTCAATCTTCAACCGAGCCGTGCCAGATCAGAAAAGCATCAATCCCGGCTTCTCTCAGTGGCCCGTCAATGGGGGAAAATCCCCAGTGAACAAGCAGCCTGGCTAATCCACAGCTAAATGACACCTCCAGACACTAATGCCCAGACTGACCACAGAAGCAATCCGCGGCGACTCCTCCACACATATACCCACTGATGCTTTTCAGCTCAGGGAACTTAAAAGGGCTGGGGCTGTCTCTGTCTCTCTGTGTGCCACCTGCTTAGCATCCCCGCGCTGCAAGCTGCTATAGAGAGACATCTCCGGCAGAGGAGAAAGGCCCATTGTGTCCAGACGCCTTTGAGGGCATTGTTCTGCTTCACTGAGGCCAGGCCGACATCTGCACCATTCACACTGAAGGAAGTTGTAATCACTCCCCTGCTCTTAGCTCTGTGGCTCCAACTTCATACCAAGAAGGCTTGTGAAGTTGGGCCTGTGGTAAACACCAAGGCGAGAGGAGGGGGGCAGTGGGTGTATAGGATTTGGAAGGGTGGCTGTTTTTGTTGAGAGGCATCAGTTTAAATAGAAACTCTTACATACCCCCATACAGGCCCCCTGATCCCTACCCTCCCTTCCAACCCCCAACTCACCCAAGTACACTCGCTCTCTACAATACAAAGCTGGCAACTGATTTACAGAGTTACCACTCCATCAAAAGCACTGATTAACTGCTTGTCTTTCACAAGTAGGGCAAAAGATTTCAAATGTGTCCGCGTGTAAAGTATAAAAATGTGCGGCCGCTGCGTTTTCAAAATGCTCCTTTGCTCTCTTTTCATGAGTAAAAAAGAAAGAAATGGGGAGGGGAAAAAAAGAGGCAGTGAAAGGCAGGATTGTTTCAGTGGTCAAGTTGAGAAAGGGTTTTGTGTAGTTTTCATTTACATATAATTACACTTTAATGGAAGTCTGACTAGTGTGGGGTAAGAGGCTGGCCACGCGGGCGGCTGGGGAGACCCCCTATGATACAGGATGACAAGCTGTAGCGCAAACTCCATCTCCGGCTAATTAAACGAATCAATTAAGAGACTATTGTTGTAACTGTGTAACTGATGTTCTGTAGTGGTGAAAATGGTCCCTTGGGGAGGTCTTCCAACCATATTAAAAACCCTATCCTCTACATCTCCATCTGATACCAATATAGACACTTATTTGCGCCTTGCTGTCATGTCATTGGAGGCGGGCACATTATGGAAATTGAAACGGAGGGGTTGAGGGGAGCAGGACTGAGCTCAGTGTGAAGCGGCGAGGTTCACTTCCCATCACCCTCCAAGGAGAACTCGCTTCAGCAAACTCCAAAGTCCCTCAAAGTTCCCTAATAGCAGAGCTAGAGCAAGCACACCCAGCTGTGTGCATCCAGTCACTAGGTAAGGGTCGCGCAATTAGCATACTCCTCCCTGCCAGGCGAGTCGCATTGATGCAGATAAATTATCATATTAGATTTACCCTCCTCAGTTCAACTGATTGGCTCCCAAATTGTTTTAGATGGCCGTCATTAATCCTTAGCATAGGCTAAGTGCTTTGGCTTCAGATCTGATTGCGTAGAGGCGCCTGGGGTCAAATTAACAGAATACTAATGTCTGAACTCTATCTCATTTGCAGTGTCAGGATGCTGCTTCTATTATAGGAAACAGGAAAGAGTCAATTGCCATTTATCTAATGTAGGATTTGGAAACTCTCAAGACGATAATTGAGGTCCAAGGTACGAGCAGAGATGATGTTATCAAGTCAGCTCTTTCTCAGTAATTGCTATACAGTTTATATATATATAAATATATATAAATGTACTGTATGTGTGTGTGTATGTGAGAGAAAGAGAGGGAAAGATAGCTAAGAAATTATCAAAGTATACCAAAGCATATAAGAGTTTCAAAGACAGCCAGAAAAAATGTGATACCTCCATTGCAGCTACTATTATCTATATTTTCCCCCTATGTATTCTAATGAGCAGGATCACGTTTCAGCTGTAAAAAGATGAAACAAAATAGTGTTACTGTTCAGAGAAATTGAATATATTACACATTTCTGCTTGGATAACAACCCCACCCACCACCTCCACCCCACTCCACCCCAGCAGCTTGTGACTATGCCTGTGTGCAGGGAGACTGACAGATTTATGAACAGAGCAAATCTGAGGACTTGACGGAGGGTCCAGTGGATCCGTGTCACTCCTTTGTCTTTGTAAGCTGACCCTGTTTGTTTAAGGCCCACAGTGCTGGCACCACATGAGTGGAACGGTGCTGCCTTGGCGCCTCAGCCCGTCCCGGCTCCTGTGGCCAAAGTCAGCACTGGCATGTCGTTGGGACCTTCTGATGGAGATCAAGGGATTATCCCCCATCTCTCACACACACACACACACACACACTGAGAAATCACATTCATTATATTTACACTAATGTGTACCCCGTACACCCAGAAAATCTCAAACAACACAGACTGAAACATAGTCTTGAGTGCCTTTTGTCGTCCAACTGCACAGACAAGTCACACAGAGCCCAGAGAGGAGCAATCTGAGCAGGGGCATCAGATTCCTTAAGAAGCAGGTGATAATGTCTGAGTCTGGGGCCGTCTAAAACAGCACAGACACAGTAGCCTATAGATGAAATATCAGTCATTACCCAGATCCCAGACAAAAATACACCAGGGGGTCTCTGATGGGATGGCGTTGAGATTGTAGGTGCACAAAACACACACACACACCATGCAGCCACACAAGAGTTGTTTTACATGTGACTTTTTTTTTTATCAAGTTAATGAAAACATATTCATTACATTTTTATCCTTGCATCAGTTAAAATATCGCATTATGTCAGTCTTCTCCAAACAGATCTTTAATGTGTTACTGTACCTCCAGTGGTGTCTAGTCAAAGGTTTTATGTTGCAAGGTTTTACTGCTCATCTCATTGTTATGTGAAATAACAGTACCAACACTGTGATAAAATATCTTGTGTTTTGTGTTCCTTCAGTTGAGGCAGTTTGCTGTGTTTATTGAATACACTGGGGTATAAAGAGAGTATAAAGCTGAATACAGCATGAACAGGGTGAACACATAAAAACATGAAGAGCGACCTACACAGATGATTAATACAATATCTAAAGGAAAAGACGTGGCAGTGCTGGCGCTCTGTGGTGCGGCAAATAATAATAGGAACGGAAAAAAAGTAACAGAAAATAATGAGATAATGTCAGAATCACAACTTGAACAAAAGTACATTTAAACAGTCTGTAAAGGGCATTTCCTCCCAGCTGTGTTGCCGAGGTCTGGAACTACATTCATTGTCCTTCACCTGGCTTCAACTGCATGAGCACATCTATGTGTGTGTTTAGGTGTGTTTCTTTCTTTTTGCCTCCCAAGTCTCTCTCCCCGCCTCCCTCATACCTGTCATCTGGCAAGGCTAACCCCTGGTAGCTCCCCGCCAAATGCGCACACGTACACACTCGCACACACACGTTGTAAATCCCCGCCAAATGCCCGCCCTTCCAGCCCCCTCACACGGCAGCCGGTGTCAGCGAATCAGCTGAACCGTCTCCGCCCCGAGAATAACCCCATGACAGACAGCCCTAGTGGCCTCCCCTTGTCAACGCAGCCTGCCCGCCAAAGCTGACAGCCAGGGCACAGGGTGGACAGGCTACTGTACGCAGGAGTTTACACTGGGTTGGGCCCGGAGAGGATGGGCCCTGGGGTAAGGATAGAAGAGGGAATGGTGATATAAGTAGAGATGGGATATAGCCGGGGATGTGGATAGGGGTTATGTGAGTACAAAGGCAGGGCCAGAAAAGAAGATAGGGCTTATCATGATGCTAAAGCTATACAATAAGGGTATAGGAGCAGGGTTTATGATGGGAAATGGGAATATAAGGCCTGGTCTTGAAACTTTCTTCAAGCCGGGTTCTCTTTTCACTCTACAGCTTGGAATAAAAAAGAGAAAAAATAAAATAAAGAGCTCCAATACATCAGGAAACAGGGATTATAATTGCAGAGGTCAGCTCCTGTCAAGGTTACTGCAGCATTTGGTGTATAGCACTTGGCTGGCAGAGTTGAGTGGTCAGTCCCTGCAGGGTGAAGAGTGGAAGGTTCGGTTTGGCCCACAGCCGGAAGACTGTCATTCTTCTATCCTCTCTACAACAATTCAGATAAGAGGCAGACTACTCTTACTTCTCCTCTGACAAGCCCTCATAAGGAACCCTTACACATTCAAAGCAAAAGTGGAAAAAGAAAATCATGTTGCATGATGTTTTTGTTGTGTTTTGACAGATAGTTGACGTCCCATTTATATTTAATAATTTGGCTCAGCTTGAGAATCATTCTGCATTGGGAAAAAAAAAGAGGCATGGAGGAACATTATGATGCATTTGTTTCAAAAGTGGGACATGGGTGACAAGACAAAAATAAGAACAACGACTTCATCTTCCCAAGTCTCTCTGTCATGTGGATGATGATTCCCTTTCTAGCTGCTTCTACCAACTGAGCACACATGTGCACGCAAGACGCACATACAGTACATATAAATTATTCATTTTGATTGATGATTTCTTAATCAAGGCATGCATATACCATGTGGTAAGATGACTTCTCATCCCAGTTTGAAAATGTCTCATCTTTTACTGGGTTGCTTATCACTTCAGTAGCGAGCAATGAAACAATGTGCAGCCCTGCAGCGAAATAAGGAGCACATCCAGTCTCTGAATGGTAATTCTTTTACATAAGAACAAGAGGAGATATTGATATTCTGTTATACTGGTATTATTTTAGGTTAGATAACGCTAACTAGATGGTTGCTTAAAAGCAGCTGTGATGAAATCATGTTTGTACCCTTTGATCATTTTTTTACTAACTGTGCTAGCAGCTGCACTCCACATTTACTATAAGAATAAGAACAGCAAGGCTTCTTAGATGAAGACCCCAAAGTATGTTTTTTTCAGAGAGGCATTACAGTAATTCTTGTTTGTTGTTGGGGGGTTCTGAGAACTTGCCCTGTCTGAGCCTTCCCTAACAATACTGTTAGAAGAAAAAGGGCAGGAAGTGTGTCACAGGCATATACAGTATAAAAGCAGTATAAAAGACTGAGCAGCACGAGGCTTCGTAATGTAGAGCTGCTGCTGAAGACGGCGCTTCAAATACAGATGTAAAATCAAAGTGGAAATCACTTATCATGACTGACATGGTTTTTATCTGCAGAATATGGATATGTAGGTCTGCACTAAGCTGACTGCAAACCTGCGACCCAGGAAGCATAAAGATAGAAGAGTGGGAGAGAGATGGTGATTCACTGCTTACTGTATGAAGCTACCACACATTCACACACGCACAGAAACACACATAAACACATGCATGCATGACCACGATCACGTATGCCCACTGCAACGCAACACACACACACACCAACTGTGTAGATAAAAAGGGATCGTCACATGACAGATTCCCAGCAGATTGTACACGCAGAGATCTTAGGTCTTAGCTTCTGTGCCTTTTGACTTGAAGCGCATACAAAAAGAGTGCACCCTCACAAACACTGGCTGCAACCAAAATTAAAATTCAGGATCAGGATCTTATGCTCAGTCAAGACATATCTCAATTTTCAAGGTGCAAAAAAAAAAGAAAAGAACAACCAAAAAAAAATCTTTCTCCGAGATGATGTAAGTTATATTTGAGGAGTTATTTCACCGAGGTTCCTTTGAAGCTTTCCTTGCTAGTGAGCTTTGAAATAAATCCCTGTGCTCCTAATGAAGCCATCAGATAGATAGATAGATAGATAGATAGATAGATAGATAGATAGATAGATAGATAGATAGATAGATAGATAGATAGATAGATAGATAGATAGATAGATAGATAGATAGATAGATAGATAGATAGATAGATAGATAGATAGATAGATAAAGAACAATCATTCCTTTTTGAGTCTATCCAGTAAAGTCCTGATTCTTCCAAAAGTCTTGACACAAATCTCTTAATCCCTTCGATGTTTATGTGAAATGGTGCCACAACAGTGGTGAGACCAACCAGGCTGCTTCACTGAACTCTATATTTGGCAGAGGGATGGCATTTACCTGGATTTTATCTCTGAAAACCCCAGATCCTCCCGCTGTCAGCACGAGTGTAACAGCGACCCGTGACTGTAATTCTAGCATCAATCATTCCTTTGTTGAGCTTTTAATGAATATGCCCCGGGAAGTTGCGTCCCTTAACTTATGAAGGACTGAGAGTGAGAGGAGCATAAGGTTTGGGCAAGCAAGGCAGAGCAGAGAGCAGTGGGACTACACGGCTTAAGCCAAATACATATTTATGAGTAGCATCCACCCACAAGCCTGACTTTTCAAACCCAGCCAAGCTCAGGCAGGCATGCAGGCACACAAGCTGGGCCAGAACAGGGCAGGCTGATTGGGCCAGAATCGGCAGGGGTTTGGGTCTCCACTCAACTTTGTTTACGTACTATTGTGTCCTCTTCTTCCTGTGCCGTTCCAATTATTTGGCTGTATGCAGAAATACAGAAAATAAATATTGTAGCTCCTGCAACCTTTTCTGTAATGGGTGTTAAGGTGGGCGGGAACAGGGGGAAGCGGGGGATGAAAGAAGAGTCGACGGAGGATCTTGGAGAACTTTTTATTTTTCCAGCGGATTTCGAAGGTGTTCATCCTTCGAATATTTATTTATTTTTTAACCACAGACTTTCCCCTATTCCTGCTGATATTTCTCCTCCCTGTGATCTTTTGACCTTTTCCTCTTCTTCAAGGTCATTGGGTGAGTGCTTAAGATCTGGAAGAAGCAGCCATGTGCTCTGATAGCAGCGACCTGGTGGAGCAGTGCAGTGGATCGGTTATCGACTGGGGCCCATCCAGTATGGCTGCAACCACCACAGTTTGGTCTCCTTCACCCACTTCTTCAAGGCTGCCTTTAATCTCTCCCTGTGCCTCCCAGTCCACCCCTTTGATGTGGTGATGCCCTTCCTTCACTTACTCAATATTTGATCTATCTCACTTCATACTGCTAAATCCAGTTGAAGTAGATTCACATAGACAGGGTCCTCCCTCTCTTCTTCTAGCTTTTCCTCGTCTTTCGTACTCCTCTCTCATGTTGAACAAAATGACCACCTTAACCGACTACCGAAAATCGCTTTTCCCCCCGTCATGAAACAAGGAGCCGAAGTTAGTGTTAATTGATAGAGGAGTCAATTGCGTCCGCCTCGACACAAAGTACGTATGGACTCGCACACTCGGATGGACGTGTAAACAGAAATCCACGCTGCTCCTGTGCACAGAGCTCTCTCTCCCTCACACACACACACACACACATGCACAAACACATTGCTATGTCTTAATAAAAGTCAACCAGCTGCTGTGCTCCCACCCACCATGTTAAGCCAGAGGTGTAAGTATCAACTCTCATCTCCTCCCTGCCTGCACCCACAGACGAGCCTACGAAATAGAAACAAGATACAGAATTACTGCCTGTTTACTTCAACTGGAGACCTAACACATGTTGTGTGGGAAGATAGACTTTGTTGTCAGCATGAGAAAGAAAAAGAGAAGGAAAAAAAAAGAGCTCTGGCTGTATTTCCATAAACATAACAGATGTTTCACAATATAACAGAGCGAATTCTGAAAGCATGCAGTCCCTATCACACAGCTCACAGGCCACTGTTGACTGGCTGTGTGTATATAATTGCTGTCTCTTTATGGTGCGCAGTAGTCGGTGTCAGAGAGTGACCCCGCGGCCCATTCCCAAGTCTTCTCTTCGTCAGGATGGCGAGGAGACATCTACCATATGGCCTAGCCTTCTGCATCCTTGTCCCTGCATAATCACAAGACCAATACTGTATGCAGGGCAACAATTCAACTGAAAAAAAAAAACCCACACACACACAACAGAGCCTCTGTAAGAACACATCCTATACACTGAGAGAGGCAAGTGAGCTTTCCATTGTGTCTTGATGGTTTGAATAGACCTGCTCTGTGCCAATTATGATGAAGAAAAGCCCAAACTCAAACAGACAACCGTAAAGAAAACAACAAACAAGCCCCAGATTTGTTTCAGTCATGACTCGGTTCAGTGAGGCACTCTCCCTCCTACTTAACAGCAATCAGAGATTCCTTATTACAGAGCAGAGGGTTTGTGTAACACTGAACTCAAACCCTCTACTATTCTGTGCCACATTAGTTCCACTTAGTTGGGTCCCAATGACCTATTCAATGTAAATGCACTGAGCAATAATGAGTGGCGGGCTGCAGCGGTCCTTTAATGGGTGAGTACGTCCAGGGAGAGTGAAATGACAAGGCAGAAACAGAGGGAGAGGGGTTCAAGGCCTTTCAGGATGCGGGTGTTTAAGCAGGGTAATGATGGGAAAGTAAAGGACTTTAAAGGAATAATTAGGGCTAGATAAGAAGAAGGCCAACCATGTCTCAACAGACACACCTTCAGATTCATTAAATAAAAGCAGTGTCAGTCTACCATTAGGGGCACACGGGGTGACTGGTGGTTTTCTAAACTCTGATTTCAACAATAGACAACAGAGAGCGAGAGAGACGAAGGGGAGGAAAGCTTCTCTGTTACTGTAATGACAACAGGATAGCCTCAAAGGTAGAAAGACCCGCAAATCAGCCCGAGTCACGCCTCAAAGCTACCCGCACTGTTTTGATTTTTTTTTAAAACGCCGTTTACGCAAGAAAGGACTCAAATTAATGAGTGAGGTGAACAAATGAGAGCATCAGAGACATATTAATGACTTAGGTGTTAAGAGGAGTGTGACAGTCTCTTCTTTTCTTCAGCTCAATTTGGCAAGAGGAGGTGTTGAGGGAAACAGGCTTTTGACATAGTGCCATGTCGGCAGCCAGAGAGTGTTAGAAGAACTTGACTCAATCTGTTACGCTCTGGGACCGCCTCTCTTAATACTGTTTTTGCTTAATGGCCCGAGGTGTGCGTACGTCTGCACTGTGCGTGGAAGAGAGGGTTCATCTATCTTTTTCTCATTTTGTGCATGCACGTGAGTGTGTGTATGTGTATGTGTGTGTATGCAAATGTTTGTTTTGTTTGTATTTGGTGATGAGGGTGTACCTGTAGGTCCTTAGGGTGTTGTTTGATGCTAGGTAGCACCTGCAGATGCCAAGTTCAACTCACTGGACTCCCTTGTTTCCTCTCCCTCCTCTCTCTCCTTCTCTCTCTCTCGCCCTCCTCTCTCTCTCTCTCTCTCTCCTTCTCTCTCCCTCTCTCTCTCTTTCATACACCTCCCGTCTCTCTCCCCATCAGAATCCCCTTGTAGAAGCCAGGAGACAGGACTGTTACCTCTGAGACAGACACCAAGCAGATCTCAGGTTGAGCTCCCTGTTACCATGCGGCAGCCATTGGAAACAGATGGTCTCCAAACAGCCTGTCATGTTTACTGCTGCTGCCATAAAAGACAAGAGTCCAACAACACACTCCCTCAGGAGCCCCACGGGATCGCACAGGGGCCCGCAAACAGCTGCCTGGGAGTGAGGGTGGAGGGTGGAGGGTGGAGGGTGGAGGGGGCTGCAGCATTGGCCCACGTATGGACACACGCACTCACACCTTCAACTGACTCCTACCTTAACTACCATCCGAATGCCTCTATTATCAAACACTCACACACACACTCGCTCTCTCTCACACACACACACCTACATAGTGACACAAACAGCCAGGCGCGCACTCCAAATGTCCTCCGCCAACCCGTCCGGACATGCTACATTTACTGCAATTAAACAAGCATGCCATTTGAATATCTGATGACACCTTGCAACCTGCTCCATGGGCTCTGAATATAATGGTGTCCCTGTGGAGCCCGGGAGAAATTGTCCATGTCACAGTTAATGAAGGGAATTTGCATTGTTATCTCAATTAAGGGCAGTGGAATAATGAAGCTCACTTCTGAATTAGTTAATCGACAAAAACTTGTACAAATGTGTTTGCATGGCCCATAGGTATGGCCCGCAGCTAATGTATATTCTTCAGGGTTAGCGGGGTTACGTCAGACGGAGGTTGGGGGGGGGGCAGACGGTAATGAGGCAGGTGCTACCGGACACTTCTCTTCCTCTCCTCGGGAGTCGAGATGCTACTCTGACCTCCCAACGCCTCATCCTCCGTCTCTTCCTCCCTGTCTCGCTCACACCACGTCTCCCTCACCTCTCTCCATTAGCTCTCTCCCCAGTGCCCCAGTCTTTCACTCACACGCCACATCAAATACACACGAACCACCAGAAGCAGGTAGCAGATTGGAGATACAAACCCAGGTGCTTTGCCCCCACCACATCCACCCTCCTTCTCCATCTACTCCTCCTCTTCCCTCAGGACATCAACTCTGACCCTATAGCTCAACTTTTTGTATACAGATACCAGTAGACGGTAAGTGATAAAAGAACAAGAAAAAATGCTCAGGGAAAAAAAGAAAATATCTATTTTCTGTGAGTATTGTCAAGTGCAAAAAAAAAAAAAATCTCAGCTTTGGCACAAGAGGATAATGTTGAGTTTGGGCTTCTCCATTGATCTGCTGTGACAGTTTAAGTGGCTGCTTTGGTTCGGTGTGAGAGGAGTGTATTCTTGTGTTGAAGTGTGTGTTTGTAGAGAGTGACTAACGGCCATCACTAAAGGCTCGCACAAGTGCTCTCCTGCGCTGGGGGCCTCAAATGGCCAATGAATTATTTATAACAGCAAGGACATGAGTTGATGTCAGGGTAGAGGAGGGGTGGCACACACACACAAACACCCATACACACACACATATACACACTAGCTCACAAACAAACACAGTCTTAAACACACACACGTGCATGTACACACACACAGTATGGCCTCTGAAGGGGGTCAGTGTGCCAGACTGGCACAGGCTAAGCAGACAGCTCATAGTCAAAGTGCGCTGTGGGACAGTGGGGAGAGGAGGACCGGTCAGAGGGGAAATGGAGGGTTTCATTGCTGTTCTCTGCTCAATCTACTAACTACTGGAGCTCAAGGGAACAGAAGAAAAGGAGGACACAAATAAACCACGACTCCATGTCAAAGAGCCTGTTACAGCAACAGCACAATCACAGCACAGACAAGTATCATAACACTTGCCCATTTCCCCATGGGGATTAAAATAAACTTTGAAAAATGAAAGACATAAATAAGAAATGTGTAATGGAAGGGTTATATATCTTATCGTGTCTCTCATGACAGACATTCTGTCTGGATAGCTTCAGGATAAAAGCATCATTACTGTGAAATCACAGTCCTTATATATGAATGGTAATACAGGCTTTAATATTTGCTTAATTATTTCTTTATATCTGGTTGAACATTTTAATTTTGCATTAGTTCAGCAAACCACATTACAATTCTTAAAAACAAAACAAAACAAAAAAAACATGGCCAGAGATGGCAACATTTATTCTCTCTCCCTCCCCCCTCCCTTTAAGCTTCTGGTATAGCTGGCACTGAAGGCATGTGTGTGCATAATAAAGACTGGAAAGTGAAGGAGAAAAAAAAAACTTTCACACAATTACTGTTGAATTATAGCAGATTAAGATACCCTCAGCATATTTCTGGACTAAATCCTTCAGCATCAGAACTGACATATCTGAATATAACAAGAGGGATTAAACCAAACTCCTGCCTAGTCTGTATCTCTCGCTCTCAAAACACAGACTCACACACGCAGAATTATAATGTTAATCTATGAAGTCATGGTAAACCCAGAGATCGGTGGTACATGTGATAACTTGTGCAAACAGTGACACTGAATTTTCTAAATTAAAAAGCTCTTTTCCGCTATATAAAATGGACTGTTTAATTATAGGGGCTGCAAAAACCTAAGCTATAGGCTTGGGCCCAATCTGCTATGTATCCAGATTTTCTTTTCGCTTCATTTCATGTTAAAAGGACATTTTGGTCTAATGCTGCTCAAAATACTTTCTTCTGCATGACGTGAACAAAATAGTGAAGCTGTTTTTATTTCTCTGCCCATCCTCAGTTTGTCAATAACATGTTTGCTTGCTTTTTTGTGTGTCAAAAGTTTGCACTCCTGAAACACCCTGTGGATGGGAGAGGTCAAAGGAGACTAACTCCACTGCTCGGAGCAGATATGAAATACACATTGGACTTTCAAGTGAAACATAAATCCACAACCCAACCTGCCTTGTGTCAACAGTCCAGGCTGGGACGGTGTGATGGTGTAGGAAATGTTTTATTTTTATTCGGGGGCCTCAATACTGATCAATTATGGTTTGAATAAACAGTATATCTGAGTATTGTTGCTGACTATCACAATTTGGCTACTTCCAGCAGGAAAATGTATCACGTCACAATGCAAATCATTCCAAACTGGTTCTCTGACCATGACAATGAGTTCAGTGAACTTCAGTTGCCTCCCCAGTCACCAGTTCTGAATCCAATAGAGCACCACAGGGATGTGGTAGAATGGGAGACAAGCAGAATGAATGTGGAGCTGAAAAATCTGCAGAAATTATATGATTCATGGAGCAAAGTCTCAAAGGAATGTTTCCAACATGTTGTGGAATCCATGCTACAAAGAGCTGGGGCTGTTTTGAGAACAAAGAGAGGATCTGCCAGTGTTAGTATGGTTTTTTGGTTCTTATGTTGAGATTCAGTTATTCAGATGTGTTTCTCCCAAATTCCAATTAATATCTGACCCTTGTCGTCAAACCAGAACAAAATCTAATCATGTTCATCATATTGGAGGGATAAAGAGAGGGGGAAGATGAGGACATGAAGGCAGGAAGAAGTGAAAGGGAGGGCACAAAGGAAGAACATCAACTCCAGGGTTCAATGAGGGTTAAGTCCAAAACAAAACAAAGTGAATGTGGATGTCAGTAATAAAAGCTTCATTAAAAGGTCAAAGGATCGAGAGGTCACTTAGGCGGATTCTCCCCACCTCTGAATTGTCTCCCTCATTCCCTGCAACACTGGAGCCGCGTCCCAGCAGCCTCTCTGCTCTGATGCAACATGGCATCTTAAAACAAGCAGTTTACATTAAAAGGTCAGCTGGGGGAGGGCACTGCGCTGAATCTGTGGGCTTGAGATGAAGAGGGCATCTGAGCAACAACAACATTCAAAGACACAAAAACACACACACACACACACACTTGCAAACACACACACAGATCATCTTGTCTGTATCTCTCTCTTTTTCCCTTTACGACAAGCATTCATAGGCTATATACAATAGGTAGATGCATACATACTGTGCATGCAAGCACCCCCACACACACATACACACAAAATTTCACTATCTGTTTCTCACAAAGCACTAGAGATATACCCAAACACGTGTTCAAATACCAAAGAAGCACAGACTTGCCTCTAAAAGGTTAGTGAAATCCAAAAATCTACAAGAGCAGAGTTTAAATGTTAAACAGTTTCCGACGCAGACAAAGTTTGATTTCCATAAGTGTATAGAAGTCACAGAGAAGGTGAACCTAACATGCTGAGGATAAGAAAAATAATAGCCTATACAACCTAAATGAACACACTCTATACATGACCTGTGATGTACTTGTAAGAAAACAAAATGTACAATTACGGCTTTTATTAATTAACCAAGTTTTAATGAATTTTATAATGAGTTGTGTAAAATACTGTAGATGCAGTTGCAAGGTTGAATATCTATATGTGCTTTAATTACGTGTGTATGCGTGTGTGTGTGTGTGTGTGTGTGTATGCGTGCGTGTGTGTGTACGCATGTAACTGCGTTCGACTGCAGTTTGTGTTCCTCGGCTGCTTCCTCCTCTGACACTCAGCCACAGTGAACGGCTGCTTGATTAATTCTGATCCACTTAATTAGAAAGCTGACGATTTCCCAAGTGAATACTGATAACACGGGAAACTGCTGTCATTGACTGTTATTGACTGATGGGTTCATTAAGACTGCGGGAACATGATTGTTGAGCGGAAACTTTTCTTGCCTTAAATGATGAATAAATAAACAAAAACCACGACAAAAAACCTCCAAACAATGAAAACTTCCCAGTGATGCATTTGCTGGTTTTGGGCAGATCATCACTACACATAACACACATACAGTATACAGTAGATGTCGTGTCACAACACTGTATACATGAGATATAAAGTGAGAGAAGCCCTATAGCTGTTATTCTCTCGCAAGCTTATGTGCTAAATCTGTATGAGCGAAGTTCAGCGACAAAGCCGAAGGTGTGCATGTGTGTGTGCGTATATGTGCTAAATTCAGAGTTAAAGCAACAAACATGCCGAGCATGCGTGTGTTTAAGTGTGACTGTATGTGCTCACGTGTACAATGAATGATTATTTTAGATGAACACATTGTACGTGTGCGTGTGTGCGTGTGTGAGCATCAGCAGGAAGTTTTGTCAGCTGCAAAATGTGCAGGTGTAACTTCTTTCAGATGCTTTCACGGCTGATGAGAGAGACAAACGTTCCCATATACACTGCAAGCTAGTGTAAATTTGACAGAAACACGCAGAGATGCAAATGTGCACGATCACACTGCTGAAAAAGTCAAACAGTCCAACTCCTCTTTACTTTTATGGAAGTAATGTTTGGAGAAGAAAAACAGGAAAGCAAACACACGTATCCTTTTTCATGTGGTTATCAACATGTTTCCATCGTGTTCGGGACGCAGCAGAAAAAGCAGAGACCTTTTCTGTGATGTGAAGTGAGATATCATCTTAAGAAGGATTGAAATGCAGAGAGAGTGAGAGGAAGATGGACAGGCCAATAGTAAGAGTATGTGAGGAATGTGTGTGAGGAGGCGTGAGGGCTGTGGATGGATGTGTCGGGAGTGTAGGGGGGCCAGAGGGCACTCTTTCCCCCTGTGGAGTTCTCTCCAGTAGGATAGACAGTGATAGTATGGACCCCCGATCTCCAGCTCCGCCAACAATATCTGCATGTCCAACTCCTGCTGATTACCAGCGACTCCGCTAAACAATGCCTTAATTCTCCATGCTCGCACCCTCTTACTCTCGGCGTCTGTCTCTCTCCTGGTTTGTTTCTGTTTCTCTCCCTCCAACGCAAAGCCTTTTTTTTTTTTTTTTTTTTACTTTCTTTGTCATGAATGCGTGCACGGATCAGGAGAAACTTAGTGACAGCTCTGTCAGGGGCAGGCGACGTGTATTTTCCTCCCTCCTCAAAAAATAACGTGTATGTGAAAGATGTGGCTCCAGCAGTTAAAACAGGATTAACCAGGGATGAGTGACATGTCGTCTAAAAATCTACTGCCAAAGTCAGAGTAGAAAGATTTAGCAGATCATAATAATTCATCATTCTAATTTGAATGTCTGTCTGCTTCACTATAGGGGCACAAATGCATACATACTCCCTAAGTGAATTGGTTACAGGCCCCTTGTCTCCTACACACATCTCACACAAATCAACTTAGCCAATATTGAAAAGTCCTGATTATGCATAATTCTGATATATTGCTTTGGTTCATTAGGAAAAAGCACAGAAACCAGAAATATGATCTATTTCTGTGTTGCTCCCTTTGCCATTTTGGTAGCTCCCACTCACTTCTACAAAAACCCATTAAACGTGAACCTTGTACATAAGCATGCATAGAAACAGACACGTGCACACGTTTTTGCACAAAAAAAAAAAAAATGTGCAAAAACTTGGGGGAGGTCAGGTTTGGCATCAGGTTC
Source organism: Trachurus trachurus (assembly GCF_905171665.1). NCBI lineage: Eukaryota > Metazoa > Chordata > Actinopteri > Carangiformes > Carangidae > Trachurus > Trachurus trachurus. The sequence continues at coordinate 20,655,461 of NC_139899.1, forward strand.
CTACGTTATAAGTTTTTTATTTGGCAAATTTAGGCCACATATGAATCTGAGGGGAAGCAAACCGTATCGTTCCCATCTGAGAGAGGTCGTTTGCATTGCTCGACATTCACTGTGCTTCCCACAACCCTACAGTTGCACCCCGACCTCCTTTGAAGTCAGCTAGAATTACTTATGACACAATAAGCTGCAACAATGAAGCAACAAAAGAGAGAGAGAATTTAAAGGGCATCGCTCTTTACCAAACTCCACCCAAAACAACGCCACAAACTCTCAAGTAGACATCGATTTTGACCTGTTTTACTGTAGCTGCCTGAGAGGCAACCGTCCAAAAAGGGGCTTGCAGGTGGCACATTTTTCCATCATTGAAATGTGGATTTCAGTTTGGTAACTGAAAGTGCATGATAGTGTTTTTAATATGCTCTCCAATGATTAACATCTCAGTGTAATCCAGGCTTGGCAGAGGGACTTAACCAGAGCTTCCACACTGGCTCTGGGCCAGGCTGGCGCTGTGACTTGTCTTCCCACAGACAGAGGGATGAGCCTGGGATGGGATGGGAGATGTGGGGGCCTGGATGGACTGGCTGCAGACACAATACTGGCACCGTGACAACAGACACTGATCAAGACTAATCTCACACTCCCAAGAACAAATATACACGTGCACATAATGTATGTAATCTATATTTATTAACTCTACTTTAATGTATTCTGTTGTCTAAAATACTGCTCATTGTTAGCTTTCCATAAAAAGAAAAAAAAATGTTCATAAACTAAAAAATAAAAACACATTATACCACCATCTAGCATGTTGTGTAAACTACAATGATGAGTTTTATATATAGAAGAGAAAGAAAGAATCTTGAATTGCTTACTATATATACCAAAAAACCACAGTCAACTTTCCATTCAGCTACCCTGGAACCCATCGTTGTCAGACCGTGCCCCTTACATGGCAATTATTGCCCTAATCAAAAAGGCTTATGTATATTTTAACAAAATCTTGTCAATGCAGATTCCCTGGTTTCTTGTATCTATATTTGACCAGTTGGTTACGAGAACGAGGGAGACATTTGGACATAAAACACTGTTAATAGTCAGAGCATCATTAAGGGATCTTTCCTCATAACTGGCTTCACGGGGGGCAGAGGAATGATCAAGAATAATGTGCGGTGCTTTGTAGCCACCCAGGTCACAGCCTGCATACAAATCCGCAATAAGGAGGAGAGGCAGGGAAGGAGGGAAGGCCAGGGAGGAGGTGGGGTGGGGGGTCTCAAACAGTGGGTGGGTTTGAGAGTGGAAGGGAGAAAGAGAGAGAGAGAGAGAGAGAGAGAGAGAGAGAGAGAGAGAGAGAGAGAGAGAGAGAGAGAGAGAGAGAGAGAGAGAGAGAGGGTGAGGATAACCGATCTCAATAAGGCGGGTCATTTCTGTGTAGCAAGTTCAGAGATTCTGTGGGTCCTTGTCAGGAAGAGGTGGAGGGAGGTAAAGGGGAGGGGAGGCTATTTGGGAGAGTTGGGGGAGAGGTAACAGGATAGAGAGGGGGAGTCTTGCAGGCTGAGGCCCAAAGCTGTATTCAGTGGGGGTAGGCTGCTCCAGCTCCAACACTACTACAAAGCTGGACTCCTAGGGTTCATGAATAAGGCGAGGAAATGATCAGAAAAAAAGGGAAAAGAACCCTGAGAGATGTTTAGACAGATGGCCCACTTAAAACGATGCAAGGACACAGAGAGAGAAAAGTGGTTTTAATGAAACTTCAGATTCGGCAAATAATTGATCTTTATTTCCCCCCCTCAAAATCCCAGCAGAAAGGTGAGAGTAAATTTGATGTGTTACAAGTGCCTTTCCAACTGACATTAAAAGATACTGGTTGCTTTAAATCCTTTAGATTGAATTAAATTGACATCATGAGAAGGGGCTGGAAGAGAGGGAGCGGGGAGGGCAAACAAAAAAGGAGAGAGGCAGGGAATCAAATGGAGGACGTTCAGAAAAGAGCTGTGGCGCCAAAGAAAATAGATAGCAGGGGACTTCTCTCCTCCTCCAGTCGTTCACTGAGAGCCTTTGAGGAGGAACATGCTAGTCAGTATTTTTAGAAATTTCATTTGATGGGATTCTGGCAAACATTTCTGCTCTGGGCCTCAGATGTAATATCAAATGTTACTTGCTAGGGACAAGATGATGTTTTATGAATTTAGTGAGCATGAATTATTAATGGCTAAACAGCTATGAAATATCTAAAATGTGCAACTAATTATTTGATGCGGAAGACAGAGGAAAAAAAAGGTATTGCTTTTGTGATTCCATCAAATTAATGCTGATTATTTGACCATATCAAACCTTCACACTTGAGTTCTCTCATAAGGGAAAAAAGCCAGAGGAGATTTCAAAGGTTCTCGGTTACATGGCAGCGGCTTATTGAAGGGTTTTGAATAGAGGAGTAAATAAGGTATGAGGTGTAGTGCATGGGTACAGTGTAGTATATACAGAAAAGTGGCATACAGAAAATTACCAGGGCTACAGTTTAGAAAGAAAGAACAAGAGAGCCTCCCGGGGTGAGCTTCACCATATTAATGTAGCACAGTGTAGGTACGCTGCCAACCCACTACCTATCCCTTATAATCATAATCCATTTCCACTGCTATTGTCCTCCATGGAAAAGGCTCGCTCCATGAGATCACCAAATGAGTGAGAGAGAAAGAAGGAGAAAGAGCAATAACAGTGTGGAAATACTGTATGTGTGTGTGTGTGTGTGTGCGTGTATGTGGAAGGGGGGGGAGCTCTCACCAACTGAATGCCTATTAGAAAGTCCCCCTGAAACCAACCTGCCTATCCCACCCACAGTCTCCCCTCGGCCTTACCCAAACCTGCCGAGGCCTAATCATACGCTTGGATTTCTCTCAGATGACATGACCATAGCATTTGGGCTGTAGCAGTCAAACCACTCCACCTCTAGAACATGGAATTAGATTTAGGATGGCGATGAAGCCCAAAACAGCTTGATTCAGGGCCTGTGTTCCAGTCTTAACTCGACGTTTTGAGCCGTGTTTATTAACCCCTTTTACTGTTTTTTTTTGTGTGCAGGGTTTTGTGTGTGTGTATGTGTGTTCACATGTTTGCCCAAAGGCCCGTCTGCCCTGCTCAGGGTCTCATTACTGAGTGAGTGAGCAGTAGCTGTTCTGCTTGGCCGACGAAGGGAGCAAAGAGATAGGCCTCAGAAAATGGGTTTTTCTGGATTTTGATTAATCAGATTTTGTGTTTCTCGGTCAGGAAAATCAAATCAAAACACGGAGGATGGACTTTAAAATTTGAGAAATTTTGGCACCACTCAAGTATAACAAAGGTGTATCAGTACATGTAAAAGAAGAAGAAACTATGAATTAAATTGATTAAATAGAATGAGCGTGAAAATATTACTATTATAATAAAAACACTTTTTGTTTTGTTTTCTTGAAGAAACAGAGGGAAAAATAGAAACAGCCTCTTGTGAATGGTATCAAGACACCACGGTGTGTGTGTGATCATGTGTGTGTCTTCTTATCTATATAGGAGGGGACAGTGTTCACCTAGACCCGAACACACTGACCTTTCCAAGTGTCCTGTGATTATTATAGCCTGCCATTACTGCAAACACTCCAAGTGAGCACATTGTACTGTTGACACACACACGCACAAACACCACTGTGGCCTCAACAGCTCACCAGCATTGATTTTCACTTAGTCTTACAGGTCCAGCATACACCTCTAACCCCCTACCATCCACAATATTTACCTAGTTGTCAACAGGGGATACCCTATTGTCAGGGTGGTATGGTGACAGATAGGTGTACAATGTGGCTGAGAGGCCTCTCCTTTGACATCTGTGCTACTTCTATTCAAACAGGCACCGTGGGGGAGCCGCATATGAGATGCCCTCTTCATTTATGTGTTCCTTCTCCGTCTCCATCCACCTGCCCATATAACTGCTCTATTTCACCTGTCCTCGCCTCTCTCCGTCTATTGTCACTGTCTCTCTGTAGGTCGGGTCGTTTGTTGGCAATACAAGCTGCCTTTCACAATGAACTGTAGTATCTTCAGATGACCTCAACAGCCACAAACACAATCATCGCTGAGATTAGAATCAACACATCTACTTCCTCTGAAGTCTTTGAAAAAGCTCATTGTAATTTTTCGCCATTGCCACATGGCCAACGTTAGCAGTAACACCTGTTTACGTACGAGTCTACAAGAAACATTGAAACTAATTCAGACTCAAACTTAATTACTTTGTTTCAGCAAAGTAAACCCCTTGTTTTTCCTCTATTTCTATCAATTGTTATTTTACTACTGAAGATAGCGTGCTAACCCGCTAGCTACCGCTAAACTGGCCTGTAGACATTCCAGTCTTCCTTGAAAAAGTAGAGCTCCTCAGAGGATGTATGATAAACTCTTTTCTTGTGCACATACTTATGTCTGAAGCCTTTTGTTAAGTAAAAAGCTTTAAAAACAACTTCTTTGAAAGTATGAGCTGAAAGTAAAACACAAAATATTTTACAGGAGAGGCACATCCAAGGCAAAGTCAGCCAACCTGAGAGGTTATAATCATTCCAGTATAGGCTCCAAAGTGATGGATGCTGTTGGAAGAAAGATGGAGGTCTGGGGCCAGACACTCTCCAGGTGGTTACCAGAGAAAAGCCCAAACCTTGTGCAGGAATTCAAGGGGTCAAAGGTCAACCTGCAGGGGACAGGTAAAGTGACAAGACACTTGGCTTCAAAAAAAAGAAAAAGAAACACATGCTTTTGCATATACTGTAATGCAAACCCATGAAACTGCACAGGCGTAACACATACATGTGCGCACACGCCCACACACTACACACACAGACATGCACACACACACAGCAGTAGGGTGCTGTCTCAGACTGCTGGTGTCTCCCAGTCAGAGAGTCAATCAATGGAAAACAAAGAAAAGAGAGAGGTTTTAATCCCTTCTTCCATCCACTCCCTCACCTGTTTGTGCAGAACAAGACGCGCTCTCAGTGTTGCGGCAGGTAATATTCAATATTACAGCAACTGTCTTATTTGAATATTCATGGATGGCACATTTCCAAGTCCAGCGGTGAAGGAGAAACACGGGCTACAGAGCAGATTAAAAGCAGGAGTCAAAGTCCTGGGGAGGAAGGGAGGAAGGGTGGAAGGGGGTGGGGGGGTGGGGGGGTGGCAGGGGTTTCAGATTTTAATGCATGGTCAGAACCAGGCATCATTGATTTCAACACTAAGTGAAGGACAAGGAGTGCAGCGCTCGATTCCAAATCAATGACACAGTCCAAAATGTCTGCCTTGCCGAGTGCAAGGTTCTCAGATTAGTGTGCAAAATGCCGAGTGGCACGAATTTTGTCAGACACACATATGACGAAGCTGCTAGGACAACACGGGAGAAGAATGCAGTCAGTCAGATGAACACTCCAACTCAACCAGGCAGTCCTATCCCCTGTGATGTATATAATTTTTGATTTCCTTCCCATCATTTTAAAGGAGATGGAAAAAAAACAAAAAGCTTGCCTATGAATTCGCATGGCATATGCAAAGGAGCACCACTTACGGGGATCCTATAGAGACCAAAGCAGTGGGTGTGATGGACTAATTAAGTAGGGCCTGTGTACTCAGACATCAATAGGTTCCATTAGACTGCACATAGCTTCTATAATGGCACATCCATGCCCAATCATAGAGGGAATACTGCTGATTACACACCTGCACATTTGCACACATTTAAACACATGCAATGCTGAAATGATCTATAGCTGTAAATCTGCATTAAGATAATTTCTTAACTTCTTGTGCACCAGAAACCCTGTAGAGAAACACACATATACACACAAAGAAACATATTTTCTTACATTTAATATATCTGACACTCCGATTAAAGTAGTTGTTGCTGCTTGTATACTTATTTGAATCAATAAAATTGCAAAAACATGAAACCGAGGTGAAGGGTGTGAGTCAATTTACTCTTTTGAACGGTTAAAGAGTTGGAAAAAGAGATGTTGCACCAAGAGAAAGAAAAGGGAAACCTCCGAGTGTTGTCCGAGCGAAGGTGCGAGCAGAAATTAAAATGTTTCATATCGAGCTATACGAAATGAATTGGGCGAGGCTAGAGGAGAGAAAAGAAAAATCAATGGATCTCCGGCTGTGGTGAAAGGGACGGCATCACGAATGGGATTTGCCAGTGGGGCACAGCAGCTGCCAAATAACCTAGAGCTAAAGAATTACAATAATACTGATGAAGTGTGTGAGGGCTTTTAGAGGCATTGCTGGAAAATTGCTCTGATGGAGGCATAACAATGCTGTCTAATTCGACTGCCCTCTCTACTGCTCTGAAAAGGCACAACAAGAGATGTAAAACTACATTCTGAAACTGCTAAAGACAGAAAGAAAGAAAGACAGAGTGAGACAGAGGTGGGTTTTCTTTCCTCTATTATTCTCCTGCGTGATGCATTGATAAACGGTTTTTACATCATCATCTTTCACCCTTCCCCAATATATAACTCCCTCTTTCCACCCCACCACTGTTCTTATTATGCCAACTGTATACGTGTTGATGGAGAGAGAGGAAGAAAGCAAAATGTAACAATAGTAAGCCACTGCATTACATTTTGAGCATGTATCTGTAAAGAAAAAAAAAGCAATGGAGGAAGGAGGGAGAGAGAAGATGGGGTGAATAAAAAGATGAGAGGAACAAGCTCCCATCATCTATTTTTATGCTGCATTTAATTTACATTTTCTTTTTGCTGCCGATAAAAGCGGACAGGGAACACAAGGACGATGACACCCAGAGAGTTCCCTGGGTCAGGGGGCAGCAGTTAACCTGTCAGAAGCAGAGTACTGATTAGAATAAATCTACACACTCACTAGAGGTCAGCTCCGGCCTCTGCTTCCGATCTGATCCACCACTCTGTGTGTCTGTGTGTGTGCTCACATGCATGCCAGTGTTTTCACAGAATGAGAAGATGTGAATGAAAGCATGAATGTATTAGTGTGACTGTGTGTGCATGGGTGTTTGCTTTTGTATTATTTTTTCATATTAATGCACTGTACTTATCAGGTGAACATGGCAACAGACCAGTCAATGGATATTTGTCATTTTTTCTAGTCATACTGATATTTTCAGGTTAGTAAAACATTGCTTTATTGTTGTATTGTTTTTTCATTCACACATACACTTTGTGATGATGAACTGATAAATATCTTCTTCTGTTTTCTATTACTTTTTAAATTAAAAATCATATTGTACTCTCTTATAGCATTAGTAGCAATAGTTGTCGTAATAGTCCACCAGCAGCTGTTTATGCTAAGTCTTCACTGCCTCTAGAAACTGACAACTACAAAAATGTAAACCACTGGGCTGTTGTCCACGTCTCCTCTTTAATGTGAGTAGAAGGGGAGGGCCCGCTCTGTGGGATGGAAATCTAACGCACATAAACACTAGACTTCATCTCTGGGGCTCAGAGGGCAAGACCCTGCGGCCCTCTTACAGAGGATGAAAGAGCTATCCCTGAATAAAAGAGTAAGGCTGCCAGTGTACACATACGCGCACGCTGCCAGATGCGTGCACAGACACAGAATACCTCATATGAAGAGCTGGAGGCTATCACAGTGTGAGCTACCATGTGGGATGTTTCTGGGCCCACACCTATGGAGGGTGTAAAGCTGAATACGTAGGGTGAAGTGAGGTTACCCGCTGGAGAAGTGAGAGCCCAGGTTTGTAAACTCTCCATTATTAATTAATCTCCATCAACAGATAGTAAATGAAGATATTTGCTTTACTTCATCTCTTATTTTCATACTTTTTTCAACAGTGAAAGCTGAGAGATGCAGTTTTTCATTTACATTTGAAACATTTGGGGATTAAGAGCAACAATTGAATCAGCTTCCTTTCTTTAATTGCCACCCTTGCGAGCAACACATGCTAATGAGTACAAGGGTCATCCACTGCATCCAGACAAAACACGGAACAAATATTTCTGTGTGCCTTGAATTTCCATTTATCAGAGGCCACTAACAAGCAATCTTCACACATTTGCATGTCATCTGTTTGCAGACACTATCCACTGATGGCCTCGCTATCAATACAAAAACTGTTCTCGCCTCCAATTTCCATATTTTCAGGCATAAGCCATGAGCATTTTTTAAATTTTCATAACCAGCTTTATCAATTTGTAAAGGTTGTAGATGCTTCAGCACTGCCAGGCACAGCTTTATAATAGTGTGTATTGAACTAATTGGCCAGGGATTGCAAGAAAAGTAATCTAACACAGTTTATTTCAAGGTGCAAACTCTGAGTCTCTACAATAAAAACAGTCATTAAAACTGTCAAAACCATAACTGGAGAGCCGAGAGGCAAACATCATCAATCATTTCTGCTGGTTTCCTGAAGGAAGTGACATGCGGTGGTGTTGCAGACAAGACAAACACACACTCTCACAGGTGGCTGACACAAACACCCAAGCAGATCTGTCTATTTTTACTGTTACGATCATGATTCTGTTTACTCAATCTCCTCTCGTTGATCTTGTGCTCTGTATTTTTTAGTATGTTACTATCATGATGTAGTGTCATGCACTTGGTTTTATCTCATACTGTTGATAATATGTTCTGTATTTTTAGATTAGCCGCCTATGGACTGGTGTTGAAAATTAGCACTTGTGCTAAACACACTCAAGCGAAGCATCTGGTCTGTCCACTGGAACAGTCTTAATGTATTTGTGATGTCCATATCAAATAAATAAACATAACATAACATATAGAGCTTGCTTGATACTGTTGAACTGTATACATTCTGCTTTCCTCCCTGACAGAGAATTGTTGCTGCAGTCGCCTCAAATTCATGTCGGCTACAATGGATTCTTAAGATGACGAATCAACAAAAAAGTCACAGAAGAAATGTCTCAAGTCCCACAGTGGAAACCACATCTCCATTGTCCATCCTCAGAATATTCAGACGTTGATACTACGACAGCTCAGAGGAGAAAAGTAGATGTTGCCTTCTTTTCCTATGGTTGAGTCATTTCTATATTTCTATCTCCATCTAGCCATTCTGGAAAAAGTTCCCTCATATCTGTGTGTATCTTTATTTCATGGAGCCCATCTTCTCGCTGTAATCTTAGATCAGAAGACGTACAGTATATCTGCTATCTACAATATATGTCTGTCCCTGGCGTACAGACAGAGATGTGAAAGAATGCTTTCATGTGTTCTGCTCCTGCTACTTGAAATAGTCTGCAGCACAAAATCACACTGAAGAACATGACTCAATCCATGGCATCATAACCTCTATCTATCTACTTTTGTTTATTATGTGCCCTTACGATGCTACCATCCAGACCAGGTACCCCACTTGACAATGAGGTTGCTGTCCTCAGTGGGATTTATCTGGTTGAGTAAAGGTTAATTAAAAATTAAACTGATAAAATATGATAAATAGAACGAAATAAAATGCTTTTATGTTATATTCTTGTCCTCTTTGAAGCTGGGTAGAATATCACTTTGAATTTGTCATTAACTTTAAACCTTCAGGATGAATCTTTGACACGCACACATTGAATGTGAACCCCCTGAATTGCCAAAATGTTCCTGCAGGTCAAGCAGCCTGAAAACACGTGAGCACGAGCACAATGGTGACAATACTAATTATGATAAGAAAAATGTAAATCGTTATCATGAATGATTATAATAATTTAAGATTGGAGGGAAAGTCTCATGATTATACATGAGGTACCACGTCGCTCTGATCTGCCTTTCTTAAATGCATAATAAGCTAAAATTGCTATGAAAGTCCTAAATGAGGCAGGTGCCTATGCAGCAGGAGCACACAATGCCCACAGGTATCTCCTGTCTTTTTCTTTGTGTGAGTCAGCCAGAGAGATCAGTGGTGTCAGAACTATCAGGCCCCAGCCTCAACAGAAGGGGGGGTCAGGTCAGGGGAACTCTTTCTTCCTCTGACCTATTGTTCTTCCTCAGTTTGAAAACACAGCGCAGCTCTTTCATCTGCGGCTCTGCACCCAGAGAAACAGGAAGTGTCTGCATCACAGACTCCATCCATCATCTCCAGCCAAAAGACCAGTCACATTTATAGACTTTTGACTCTCATTGTTATCCACTTCTAACATGACTGACCCATGCCATTACTTATGGCCGTATGAACACCAACATGATAATCCAACTCTCCTAAATTGACATATTGTGCATTTCCTATTTCCGCTGCTGTTAATTGGTCGCCATGGTTTGATAGCAACATGACAAGTGCTTGAATCAGATCTAAGTGAAGTCTTCCCTCTGGAGCTCGACTGGAGCAGCCTTCTCAGACAGGCTTAATTCTCCTCATCGCTCCTTCACCCAGCTCCAGGCCAACTCTAATAGCAATCAATGAAGTCCCAGACACAATGGCTAATTCAATTTCCCTGGACCAGTTTTCTCATCAGGGCTCAAGGTCCTGTCCCCAGCTGATAGGGCCCCAGAACATATCTGGAAGAGTGAGGATTTATCCAGGCCGTCAGCCACCCTTCTGTAATAGACACAGATAACCGGATTGTTAGAGGAGGAGGGAGAGCAGAGTGAGGTGAGGACCAGCTCACCTGCCTGCATGCCCTAAGTGGGGCCCTTACTCCCAGCGGCGAGATACATCCCTCTCCCCTGTCTACCATCCCTTCCCTCTCCTCCTCTATTAAAAAAAGAAACCTAATCAAGAGACTTCTACTCCCACTTCGCTGCCTTCAATGAGATTTCAAAGACTTAGGGCAAAAAGGGCGAGAAAAAAAAAGAAGGAAGGAAGAGACCTAGAAGTAGGTGGAGGAGCGCAGCGCTTGTCTGAGGGGGGCCAAGGGGAGATTAACATCTGTGTGGCTTCGGTTCACTTACCTGGGGTTCCCAGATGATTCCCTGGGTGCAAAATGGTGCGTATCCCAAACGGCAAAAAAAGTGAGAGAAGAGAGGATAAGAAGAGAGGCGGCACCCTCCTCTGGCTGTCTGACAGCTGGTGACCCATGGGGGCAGAGGTTTGAGGAGACGGGATCAAAGGCAGGCGGAAAAGGAGAGAGAAACAGTATGTGAACAAATATAGGGAGAAAAAAGATAGTCAATGATTTCTCTCTGTCTCCTTCGATCTTTGCCTCCTTTTTTTCCCCTCCCCTCTCTCTTTGCTCGGCCTTTCAGCTCTCCTGGACAGTAACCTGCTGTCCACACCAGTCATAGTAAATAATACAAGGCTGGAGTGAGGCCTAAGTGCGCAACAATCTCCTACATGCACTGGGACAACAGAGTAAACAATACAAACATCAGAGACACAACAGCCCTCAGGCTCTGCATTCTGGCTCTCACACAGCCTCTGTGAAGTGTGTGTGTGTGAGAGAGAGAGTGATTGTGTGCGTGCACGAGGTTTTCCTCTTCTTTTTCTTCTCCTTTTTTTTCTTTTTGCGTGTACATGCACGTTCAAATGTCATGTTCAGCAGTGTGAAAGCAGATATACTCGCATCTCCAGCACCATTCGGGATCCCCGGTGAGAAGACACCTGATGGCAGATGCTGCAGTCTGATGGCAACTGAATTATCCAAACACACCAAACCATTACCTCTATCTAACTCTGTGTAGGTGCACACACACATGCCATATACACACAGACACACACGCGTAGGCTACACACAAAGATCCAGGTGTCCACGCGCATGCACGTACATATGCTCACAGACACACACATCCTTAGCATCATCATCATTTTAGACGCAGACTGTCCAAACCAGCTCTTTAAGAAGAAAAAAAACTGAAAGAAATTTCAGCCTGAATTCAGCATGCATGAAAACAAGCAAAGGCAAATCCATCCTTTTACAACAAAGGAACTGGTCAGTAAAACCAACAGAAACACTGATTTCCATTCCTAATGCATCAGACATGGTGGGGAGATGTTGTTTCTGAGGTCTTGAATGGCGTGCCGGCAGTTGTCATCTGTCTGCTGTACAGCGAGTTAAAGCCGCCATGGCAGCCCCAGTCCAGACTGGTGTACAATGAGCTGGATGCCAGCCAAAATGTCTCCTCTCCAAACATCACACATTTCAGACGGCCCTTTCAACTCGCACAGGGTGGCGGGAAGGCCAAATCCACAGAAAGAAAGAAAAAAATAATAAAAGAGGGATAATTCAATTTCTTACGAGCGTGAAATAACAGTTAAGAGGCTGGAAATTTACGGAAACATTGCAGAAATTTTCCACGTAGACATCTGAGCTGAAACAATGCACATCGACGTGATTAATGGAAATGTCAGATAATTGTTTTCCTCGCAGCATTTCATTATTCTGTGTCCCCTCTCAAAAGCCCGAACTAAAGCAAAGAATTCATAAAATATGTAATTTAGCGCTGACCTTTGGCAGAGTTCAGCAGGTCCCCATCTGTGTGTGAGGAGCAGAGAGGAGCAGAGAAAGAGAAGAATGATGACCCCTTTAACAGCTTGCCTGCGACTACCTGCTGATCCAAAAACACTGGCCAGACATGAAGCCCCTGCATAGTCAAAGGATCAAACACGGCAAGAGAATACTGCTTATTTCAGAGAGGGAGAGGAGGGGGGGGGGGGGGGGGGGGGGGGGGTTTGGGGGGGGGGGGGGGCGGGGGGGGGGGGGGTTCCAGTGGTACATTTTGTGCTACTTTGGCCGCTAGGGAAAGGAGGGGAGAGTGGGTGGTGGGGTGTGTATGTATGTGTATGTGTATGTGTATGTGTATGTGTATGTGTATGTGTATGTGTATGTGTATGTGTATGTGTATGTGTATGTGTATGTGTATGTAGGGGGGAGTGGGGGGTAGATGTAGACAGTGAGGAGGACAGGAAGAGCCACAACTGTGCTCAGAAAAATAAGACAAGAGAATGCTAATGGGCTCATGCCGCCATTAGGGGTAACCCATAGGCCTACCTCAACTGCTGGGGGAAGAAGGAAAAACTACAAAAAACTGTGCTGTTTGAAGCCTAATCCCCTTTTACATTCTTAATTAGGAAACAACAAGCCATAAGCCCCTTTGTTGTGGTGACCCACACGTACTAAACGCCCATTGTGTGTGGGTGTGTTAAGATCTGAGGAGGAAAAATCTCGAACGAACACAGCCATCCTGAAAACACATCACCGTATGAGGTCATTTAGTTGTTCAAGCAATTTGCTCTTTGAGTGGCTGAGATGAATTTGTACTTTGCAATCATTGTATTTAATGAAATTGTATGACTGGGTGATTGACTGGAGGGAAAACATGGACACAGCCTCGCCTCCTAAGAGGCAGATTTGCAGCAATTGCGTTTAAGCATGTTGTCCAATCGTAAATCAATACGTGGTAACTGGAGCTATTCACAGATATGTAGATGTTTGTTTGTCGATAAGCGACAGGGTATATGATCTAAATATCATAGACTGTGTTTGCAATAAATAAATATGGTCACTTCTTTTTTGTTTAAAGATTCACTAAGTTCCTTTATTAATAATGTGTGTGTTTCTCTGCTCAGCCACTCATCACACACGTGTCCTCACCTCATCTTCTCCCAGTACGGGCCTTGCCACTGCATAAACACACACCACTAAATTTATGTGTTCTCGCAAGCACACGCACACATACACACACACAGAAGCAGCTGGGGAACACGGTGGTGGCTGACGTGAAATGCCCACAGTGGCTCCAGAGGGATTAATTTCTCCCACTTTATTTGTTTTTTATGTTTACTGCATAGAAAGCAACGAGGGAAGCAGTGGCACAGCAAACAGGATGTAGTAGTGAATGGGTCCCTCCTGTGGTTTCTAATGTCTCATGCTGATCTCTACGTTAAGATGACTGAGGCTGCTGTGATATACAGTGTGTAGCATTATTCTCCCTCCAGTATACAGTACAGTACAGTGAAGGCAGACACCGCTCACTGTTTGGGTCTAAAGTGACTAAAAAGGGCACTTCACTTATGAAAACAGATGCATTGTAGAACTGCAGCGGTTTCTTACATTGATAAAAATGAAAAGAAAAAACTCTGTATGCGCAGCTGCACTGATATAAGTGTCAGTGTATAACCTTGAAGGTTGGCTGTTATTCAGACAATTTTAAATGCAATTTACACACAGTTCTTGTTTAATTTGAGCATAACTCTGAGTATGCTGATGGGTTTGTGTAACAGTTGTTTGTTTGTGTGACTTTTTAAATTTTATGTTTTGTTTCTACTTCCACATAGTTTGGAGTCCGACAGAGTCCACGACTTCAAGTCTATTTCTTTTTATTCAAAATGAAAATGTAGGAGAGTACTTACAGGTGGTGACCCACATCTTTGCATTATACTGAGTACAATGTATGAAAAAGACCACACAGCTTTGTTACCAAACCAAATGTAATGTAATGTTCAAGGTTGCATATACAGAGCTATATGCATGAAGAAACAAATGGTTCAGAAGAGGGATCTTACTTTTTATCACTCTACACTGTGCTGTTACCTTTGAAAATCAAATGTTGAAAATCAAGTTATTACGCAGTTCAAGCTGTGGAAAACAATGATGTATCAAGCTAATAAAGATATTTTAAGTGTGTTTTTGATGTTTTAGAGAGCAGGGATAATGTCTTGTTTTATCATTTATATCATATATCTTTTTTTTTGTTTCTTAAGAAAGTTATAAAGTGGGACCAAATGACTGAAAATACCTGTATGCGTGTGTGTTTGTTAATATTTCATGACCTTTTATATGCAGGATAGGATCTAGGGTCAGTCATCCCTTTTAGAAACAGACACAATAGGTATATTACCATCTTCAAAACAAAACATTTTTATTTATATGATTTTTAAAAATGCTCTGAAATCAGAGGAGCATGTGTGGAACAGGATGTGGAATTGTGGATAAATACGACCAAATCAGTGGAACTTAATCTGGGTCCCAGTGTCACCCAGGATGAGCTTGACCTCCTTTTTATTCCATCCAGAGATATTTTTGTACTTTCTTAAGCCATATTCCTCCTCCCTCACAGTGAGAGCCTCACTCTGGCTATCTCATATGGGACGAATGAAAGTCATACTTACACATACAGTACAGTGCAAGCACGCGTGTGTGCACTCTGCATCACTTTGCAGGGCTGTCACAGAGTCAGAGCTGATGAGCAGCGTGAGTGAAGGAAGGTGAGGAAGGAGCACGATAAACACTGGTGTCTAATAGAACTGATCTCATCTACACAAGGGCCGAGACGTGAGATGAGCATCAGGCAAAGCAAAAACATCAATTATGCACAATAGAATAAAATCCACTCTCATCAGCAGAGCATTTAGCTTTTGCAAGAAAAAGGCATTCTCTCAAATTAAATTTATAATGTCCATTCATTGTCGTGATTGTCCGTGTTTTAATTTCCAGCTAATTTCCAGCTAACTGGCAAAATGATATTCAATTAGTTAATTAAGTATGATCCAGCTGCGTGCCATCTCTCCACACCAGGGGCTGTCTCCCCGTGGGCCGCTGGTTTAAGCCTCTCCGCACTAATTATCACACTGACATTATCAGGCTGTACCTGGCGTTCTCCGTTACCTTAAGCACTGCACCATGATGGGCTGCTACGATTGCATCACATTAAAGGACAATGAGCCATATAGAGTCTGAATATATATGACGCATGATGGGCAATTAGCTTAAGTTAAGTGAAACACATTTCATACTTATAAAGACTGTGTAATTCTTTTGAAACAATCTTCTTTTAAGTGAGGAGGTGAAACAAATACTGTTATAATGACATCTAAAATAAACCTCTATTGAACTTTTATATAATTGATTTTCTTCATGCGTCTGGATTAATGTTCGTGCTTTATATTTCAAAATAAATATACGATGGCTGCAAAGTATAAATATAAAAAACAAACATGGCAGCTTTGAGACAATGATTGTGTTTGCTATTATATGGAGATTCAAAGGACTGCTATAATTAACCACAAAGCGATATCCTGTGTGCTGTAATAATACGTCCTATAAATGACCACACACACAAAAACACCCACACGCCTCTTCTATAAACAGGGATGAGTGGACAAGCATTTGAGTGGCTGCTCTTCTTCAATTAACTGAGAGCTATAAGCTGAATTTTTTATGGGGTTGCTTCTGTTTGGATGGAAATACCTAATTAAAAACACTTAGGGACCCAAGACAGTACACATACAGTGTGTCCAGCCCACCCATGTCTACCTGACAACTGACAGCCCAATCTGATAAAGGCTGACTGGAGGAGGGGCCTCCGCCGGCCATCCACGGCAGGCCAAAAGTGATCACCATGGCGATGGGTAATTACAGCTGTCAACGCATCCTCCATCCTGCTGGCACCAGTTTGATTGCGCCCGGCAACAATGATAGACAAGCTTAGCATGCAGCCTACAGACCGCCAATCACGTCCCTCTCTGCTCCATTTAGCTGACATGCAACATTCACATGGCCACACAACACAGGCCCGTCATGGCATCCCAGCCCAGTTTTAATTGTTTCTCTCTCCCTCTTCTTTTATTCCCAGCCTCAGCCTCCTCCCTATGTTCCCTCCTCTGTTCTCCCGTCTCCCTCTCCTCTCCCTCTCTCATGCGGACAGCTCAGAAGTGCAAGTGTTATTACATGAAACTCCCGCTGTAGCATTAATTGAAGGGAGATATGGTGGGACAAAAACGACAGGGGGTAGAGCATGTCCATTATCACTCCTGCTTTCAACAGGTCTCACATTTGGAAACTGCAAATTGCAAAAACTTGCAAGGGCAAAATGTTTGACATTATTTGATCTGCAACCATATGGTGCTGGCAGGGAGGGGGGCAAACACAAAAATAGATAAATAAGTAAACAAGAGGAGACTGAAATACAGGCAATGTGATAGGAAATGTGGGCACAGAGAGCAAACAAATAAAGAAAACAATTATCTTTGGGGTGTAATTAATGAGGGGTTTTGCTTGCAAGAGAGTATGTCAAGTGCTCTCCCCTTGGTCTTTCTTGCTAACTTCTCCTCCTGGTAGCCTCTCCTCTGCCATGCCCTTGCCTCCTATCCTATGGCTGACAGTGACAATAGCCATACTGTGGATGCTAAACAGCCTATTGTGACGTCTGGGAGGCAGAGCTACAAGTTCACATTGAGAAAAACATAGCCTTCCTGCTAGCATTGTGACGGTTGATTTAAGTTAGCCGTATTAATGAAGTCAAGTGTAACTGGACAGGGCTGACTCCAGCTCCCATATCCTCTCTTAATTACCTGGCTTTGTCTCGGCATGCTCGTCCTTAATCTGACCTAATGTGGCTATTAACTGAACTTGAAAACAATCAAAACAGCAATTAGCAAGAACAGGCCAGGAATGATGAATTCTCAAATTAATGCCGCAAAATTGTTCCTCAGAACAGAGTGCGCACTGAAAGGAAGAGAGAAAGAAAGAAAGAAAGAAAGAAAGAAAGAAAGAAAGAAAGAAAGAAAGAAAGAAAGAAAGAAAGAAAGAAAGAAAGAAAGAAAGAAAGAAAAGGAAAAAAGAAAAAAGAACAAATCATATTACTGTAAAGGAGCAAAAATCCTTTATCATTTGCAATAAAATGAGCCTTCAGCAAAAGAATGAAATAAAAATATCACATCAAAGGTCATGTTTGAATAGAGATTCTTATCTCCCCACATTCTCTGAGTAAGACTGCAGCACTTTGTGACACTGGCCAAAGCATTTTAAAGCACAGAAAGAGTTTTTCTGCCTTTTTCCACCTTCCTATACATCTTCAAGGAGGTCTTGTTTAAGCCTGTAAATTCCTTGAAAGTGGATGAAATTAGGATCTGCCTATTCCGGTTACAGTCCCGGCATGGTACTGACAAAAACAGATGAGTGTTTCTCCTGGGGGAGAGGATTGTGGGTATGGAACCAGTTAGCACTGCCTGTTATTGCAGCTGATCATAAAAGGCTATGTGCATGGGAATTCCACTGTAAAAACTGGAAAATGTTTGTTCCTATAAAAACATGTTAATGCAAAACAGTTAGGCGAAGGACTAACCTTAACCACAGTTAATAAGGTCATAAAATAGGAACATTTAATTGTCCGCAGTGTGTTAATTAATGTGATGCATTTCTAAACATATGCTGCTTAGAAAAATAGATTTCATCCAGATGCACTTAAAAAAACAGATTCATTTGGAAATTTACTTGTAAGGCTAAGAAAACATAAAATAAATAAATAAAATCCACTTTATGTTAAAAACAACAGTTTAATCAGCAACATGCTGAAACAAATTCACATAAAAAGTCTTTTCATATCTTTGACTCAATGCACGACTGAATAGATGCTGGAATATCGCATTTTATAATCAATGAGTTACCAGAATCAAAACGTGTCTTTGAAAAGAAAAGAGAGTAAACTAAACCCTGACAGTGGGCAGCGGACAGGAAAGCAAATCCTTACTGATGTTTGATTGAATTCAGGCACCTCCTCTCTCTGGCCCCCCAATGCTGCTTCAATCCACCAATGGGACGCAAGCAAGCGGATTAGCAGGAATCCTGAGAGGAAGTTTAAACAAGAGGAAACATTAAATTTGAAATAAAACACAGGAAACAGGGTTAACTGCAACTCCTCCCAGTCAGTGCCAGTGGCAGGGCTATTTTTTGCCCAATTATCCTTGGTTAACGGGATTAATTACTCTAACTTCTCTTTCTTTTCTTCCCCTCCAAGCAAACGGGCAATAAATCCTTCTCGGTGCTACACAGTCTGAGAGGGCCACTCTAATTAGCATAACAAGTTACAAAATCATTACGGCCTTAAAGTGCTTACAGAGAAAACAACATCAGAAGAGCACAGGATGCAGGATGGGATTTAGGAGGGCTATTTAATTGAATAAAAATGTTTGCCGAGGTGGGAAGAAGGGGTAAACACAACAGTGGTGACGCAAGGGGAGGGCAGGAGCACAAACTGAGGGCCACGACTCCACAGGACTAACTCTGGTATGTCTTATATACAAACACGCATGCACACAAAACAGCAGATGAGAAACAGGACTCGTTTGTGTTAGTCACACACAGACAACCGAAAGTCAAATGAGGAAAAGGTTGTTTTTTTGTTGTTGCTGTTGCTTTTCAAATCATTTCTCTTCCCCTAATCACCCAAAGACATTGGGTTGTATCTATTTGTCGTTTTCTGGAGGTTTTTGGGCAACGTCTTTAAACATGCGGCACAGAAAATCCACCGCAGTTCTGGGACTATTTGCTCACCATCCACCACCTTGTGCCAAAAGCCCACACCGCAGAGTCTGAGGGCAAAAACAGCCGTTTTCTAGCCAACCTGTTTAGCATGAGTCCCACCCAGTCGTCTGCTTTCACTAACCTGTCCTGACAAGTACCCAGATTAACGTAATCTTATATCAGTGCAGAGGAGCAGAAGAGAGCAGATGGACCCCCTGTGCCCCCCCTCTCCCACCCCACCCACCCTCCACCCAACACTAGCACACTCAAAACACACACACACACTCATGCGAGCACAGGCAAATGCAAACTGTCTCCCTCATAAACACACGCGCTCATACACACACACATATTACAGACTTAGCTGCAGAGTGCTTAGCATGCAAAACCTGGGCCCCAGCCACAGCAATTAATGTTCTCCCAGCAAATTGCCACAGCTTTGGATGATGCTGTTAGGGGAATGTTACCCTGTATCTTCATATGCTGAGTGCCTCGGCGAACACTGCGGTCCTGCTGGCGTGCGAGTGTGCCAGTGCAGTCATTTTGACATAAGCAAAAATTCATTCATTTGCAAATAAAAAATAATAATAATATTAAAAAAATATATTAATGGACAAGTAATTGAATAAGAAACTGAACAAGAGACTGCAGGCTGGGGAATTGAATTTGGTATTTCTAACACTTGTCATCTGCCATGTCGAAGTGAGCTTATCTTTTTACAGTTTCCATGGTAAATCTCAACAACTTTGCTAAACTGAACAGATGGGCTTGCTAATTAGCAGCGCTCAGGCTGTAAGTTTGTTTATAAAGAGAGAAAGGGTTCCAGACATCTTGACACATTTTATTAACATATCATACCTTAAAGCTATGCTTCTTGATACCCACCAGGCTCTTTAGCTAAATGCACACACACAAACACACACACAGACATGCTAACACACGCACTTTCACACATGCACACACACTCTTATATAAACATGCCCATGTGCGTCAGTGCACACACATACACTGTACACACCAGGGAAACAATAAAAGTCAGCCTTGCGAAACGGAACACCCTGTATGTACGCTCATGAATATGCACAATTAACTCTGTGTGTGTGTGTGCGAGTGTGTGCAAGTCTTTACAGGAGTGTAACGGCACATTTTGCACATGAGCGTGCGCTCCCTGTATAAATATGTGTGTATGTGAGAGATGGTGTTTGTTTACGAGGGTGTCACTGTCGTGTATCATGCGTCCATGTCCTTGGCAGGGCAGTGGCATGCTTCTCTCTCCACCGGGCCTCCTCCTAAATTCGCCCCCTGTAGTTTTGTCAGCTTTCACTTTTGTGTGTCAGGACACCGACACTAGATGATGTCCCGAGCCGACATGGCCCGTGAGCTCCCAGGGGGCCTCGGAGTATTCACAGAGCGGGGATGGGATGGACCGTGACTCTGTTGGTGCCGTGTAAGCCTCCTGCCGGGCCCCACTTAGGACAAGGGCCACATCATGGCACCCACCCACCACGCTGATGCAGTGAGATGTGAAAAACTGAGAGAAGGACTCAGACGTAGACGATAGCAGAGGAATGGAGCGCACTATTCAGAGAGAAAAAAATCTATCACCGATGCCCGATGATACTGCGATAATTTCCTCCCTCTTTTCCACACACTCATGCCCACAGACGTACCATGGCCCAGTGTTTTCGGCAGACACATATTGCTATGGTGATCTTGGTTAAGAGGCTTACATTCGGCCCATGCTGATGGTTGCTGGGGGACACTCCCATTGCCATGGTGATGGCTACTGGGAGGACACTCACATTGCCATGGTGATGATGGCAGGAGCCAGGCATGCCAACCAATGAGATGATGGATAGATGCCATGCAGAAGGCGAGGGGGAAAACGTGACTAGAATGCCCACTTGTCATGTCTACTGTCAAGGAGACTTTTCATAAATTATATCTTCACATATTTGCAACAAACAGCTTTCCTGCAGAGACATCTTTCTGCATTCATTGTGGTTAAAATGATGATTTAATTTTTTAGAAAGCAGGGGCTGTAATATCTAATAACATATCTACAGTAAATCTATTTAAAATAAACACGGGACAAATGTAGAGGCTACCTTAAATATTACAAAAGAAAACAGAGCAGATTACACATTTAAGATTGCAGATGACATGAATTATGGATGGGGAACATGCGAAGAAGGAGCTTCAAAGTCAAAGCATGTGGAGATGCAAAATACATCAGAGAAAAACACAGATTTGCTTATTGGTTGTACAAGGTTGGATCATATTTATGTGTGAAGTATGTACGCCGCCTAATTTCACATTCCACCAGTAACAATAACACCACCGGAGCAAAGGCAAAGGCAGCGGCAATCTGGTGATTTAGCTCCAGATATCGGCTCAAGCCATTTTGCCTGCCTCCCAGTAGAGGGAGGCTGGGGCTGGGTTGAGGGCCAGTGGGACGGGGCTGGGAATCAAGGGACTGAGGCTGCCTGAAGGCATGGCCCCGGTCCAAATCTGGCCCAGCATAAACCACTACCCAGAGTTGTTGTGTGAGAATGCTTGTGTGAGTGTGTGGAACAGAAGAGACAGGGGTGGAGCAAGGCCGTGTTCTCGCTGGACTGAATCCTTTTCCACACACAAATATATATATATTTACACACCTCTCACCTGTCTTCTCCCCCCTACTGTGATGCTTTTTTTTTCCTCCTACGAGATGGAGGCTTCTGTATGCCTGAAAATGCTGATCCCCCATAAAGCAACAGGCCAGCACCTAAAAGGTCAGCCACAACAGCCCATAGAAATATCTCATCCAGCTTTGCCACTAATACTTTAAACCCGATCAAATGCATACACACACAAGAATGCACAGATCGCCACATGTTGCTTGTCTTTTCTGTGTCATGAGAGGCTGTAAATCTCTCAGCCAATAAGAATCAGCACTGAGTGTTATCACTGACCCTCAGGCAATGGGACTTTATAAAACCCACACTAACTGGACAAACAGCCGTGTGTGTGTGTGTGTGTGTGTGTGTGTGTGTGTGTGTGTGTGTGTGTGTGTGTGTGTGTGTGTGTGTGTGTGTGTGTGTGTGTGTGTGTGTGTGTGTGTGTGTGTGTGTGTGTGTGTGTGTGCCACTGCATCGACAAACTAGACCCCTTCAGCTTAGAAGGGGGCGCTGTACCTTTGACTGCCTTCATTTTGCTTAAGTTGACAGTTCAGCTAAGATAAAAGATTTACCTTTCTGACTGAGACAGCGCCACACAATACACGAGAGAAAGAAGGTGTTTAAAAGGCATTGAGGCGTGTGTCATATCTACAAATCTGTCTCTGCATGGGCCAGAGCACCTGCAGCTCACCTACTATCTCATATGGCAGAGAAACACCCCCTCTAGCATCCATACCAAGTTACACATACCGTAGAAGTGACAAATGGAGACAATGCATTTGTTTGTTTGTTTTGGAGTATGATACTGAGTGGCCTGCACTTTCCATGTGTAACCAAACACACTGTAAACATCTATGGGACACAGCAGGATGAATACCACGACAGCTTGGATGCAATGAGACCATTCACAACAAATGCAGTTATGATTTTCTACATTTCAACCACATGGAAATCCAGTTACTGTCCAAAATGAAATAACTCAGACTATTTGAAGGTGATTTTGCATTTCCCAACAATACTACTTTTACCGTAAAAAAAAATTACATTTTATATAAT
The DNA here is from genome assembly GCF_905171665.1 of Trachurus trachurus. Taxonomy (NCBI): domain Eukaryota; kingdom Metazoa; phylum Chordata; class Actinopteri; order Carangiformes; family Carangidae; genus Trachurus; species Trachurus trachurus. The sequence continues at coordinate 20,678,352 of NC_139899.1, forward strand.
GACATAAAATCAGCAAACAAGGACATATGTACTGGACAAGACAGTTGACTCTGACTGCTGTATTTGTAATTCTTTTGTGATTTTGTTTTTTGACTTCCACACACACAGGAGCCTTAGGGAGCTCTATGTGTGGATTACACCTTAAAAGACACTCCCAAACGGGCCCAGCCCCTGAGGAGGCCAATAGAGAGCCGTGTTACCAAAGTCCCCGCAGAGACAACAAGCCATGTGAAGTGTGAAACCTCTCGCCAACACGGATTTAAGATTTCAGAAACATACATCAGTAAGAATGGAAATATTTAGAGCGAAAGAAGAGAACGAAGGCAGAGAGAGAAAGAATGGACAGACTGCTGTTTGACAAATATTGTGAGACGTGGTGGAGGGGTGGTGGTGTTTTCATTGCTGACATCAACATAAATTTTCCTGGCGCGGCTCTCCTTGCCCAGCGTGGGCTCAGCACTGGGAAACTGGAGAGGAAATTCTCCGAGCCGCAAGGGAGTGGAATCAAAGAGCCGTGGCTCCGAGACCTCTGACACACTGAACTCCTCGCTGACCCCAGAACTCTCTTTTGCTCTCTCTCTCTCTTTCTCTCTCTCACACACACAGTTACATGCCCAAACACACACGTAAAACTGCACAGATACATCACTTCCAAGACCATTTGGGATCAATGCTCATCACTGCTCACAAGCACATCCGTTCCTGCCACAGAGGACAGTGTTTGTCCCTGCGTTGCTCTGGCGAACACCGACCTGCATCAGAACTGTGTGGCGTTCAGTGGTGGACCAAAAGGTTCAACAAACCCTGTCTGAGGAGCCTCATTAAAACTTGACAGACACACACACACACACACACACACACACAGATGTGCAGGCATGTATGCTTGAGTTAATGATGATGTAATTAGTCCTGATATCCTTGAAATGCTGGGCTTCAGGAAGCGGGGATATGCTTCATGTCATGTGCAGCATTTTGAGTGTGAATGTGTGCATGTGTGAGCACACTATGCCTTCAGGTTTGCTGGAGACTGTACAATGAACTTGATGGCCACTCGATTCTATGCCACAGTGAGTAGGCTTTCCAGCCCAGCTCCTCCGAAAAGAAGCACACGCACAATGACTGCCATAATGAGGAACTCTTCCACGCCATCACACAAACACACAATCTGACAATTTGAGCAGGTGTGGTGGGTAACTACCGCAAACACCGAAGGCATTTTTGAGAGATGGATTGGTATTGGTGTGTGTGTGTGTGTGTGTGTGTGTGTCTGTGTGTGTGTGTGTGTGTGTGTGTGTGTGTGTGTGTGTGTGTGTGTGTGTGTGTGTGTGTGTGTGTGTGTGTGTGTGTGTGTGTGTGTGTGTGTGTGTGTGTGTGTGTGTGTGTGTGTGTGTGTGTGTGTGTCTGTGTGTGTGTGTGTCTATATGAGAGTGTGAGTCCTTGCTAAAGCTCCATGCCTGGATCCAACAACCATTCATGTTCGGGCACCAGGTGAAAGAGGGTGCAGCTGGCTCGTCCTGAATGAATGGTCTTCCCTCTGACCCCTGTGAGTGTAGGGAAGGTTGGGGGAAGTGGGGAGGGGGAGGTTGCACGTGCACACACACTTGTGTGTGTGTGTATAGATAGAGTCCAGGGTGTGGGAGGGCATGAGTGGACAAAGCGACTTTCAGATGCCACCACAAAAACACATCATCAGTTTGAGAGGAAGGGCAGAGAGGTGAAGGAAAGAAAAGGTTTACAACGCTGCTCAACCATGGCAACTTGTTCAAACCTCCTTTTTTCCCCTGTGTGGAGCAGTGTCGCCCCACCACCCCCTCAATGGGACAGAGACAAGACTCTCTGAGGCTGGAGAGGGTTTTAGTCTCAGTGCTGTCAGTGCAATTGGAGGTAAATTAAGTATTCAGCATTTAATATTAGTCAATTATGTTTGAATTCTGATAGGTTGTTGATCTTCTGTGATAAACGGCGATGGCCTTCTGGTGTTGCTCTGCTTTACATGTGTCACCTATCAGACAAGCAACACTGTCCCCAATCAGAGCTCAGAGCAGACGCTGGGGCCCGACGAGGTCTGTCAAAGTGTGCAGGCTGTTTTAATCCACTCTGCTGGAAGTCTCCTCTGTAGGCGTATGTGCGTGTGTATGTGTGTGTGTGTGTGTCTGGAACAGTGGGCACGATAAGCCACAACAAGATAAAAGCTGGCTTGAACAATGATGTAATAGATTTCCACAGATTTTCTGGGAGGTCGGTGAAGTCAGACCTGAATGAAGCTGAGGCCCCCATCACGCTCCGACCGTCCGCCTTCCCTCCACTGCAGCAGCGTAACTGTGATAGCTACAGGATTAGCCGGCGCAATAGATTTGACGCTTTCACTTATCCATCAATATGATTTTTTTTTTCACAGTTCCCCAGTCATAGCCTGCTCTCCCTGCCTCAGCATATCTTTTTGATCCTTACTTCTCTATATCGGTAAACACTTGTTCTCCCCTACCATCAAGGAGGGAAGAGGAGAGTGACTAGAGGACTCCAAATAATGCAATTAAACACTGACCGCAGGGTTCAGTGCTGCTTATCAATACACCCAGCAGGAGGGCAAAGACCAGCTCAAACCAGGGCTTCAGCTGTCTACTCTATGGAGACAGGCATTTTATTAGACCACAGCAATATCCCTCAAAATTCATCTTTCTATCTGCACAGTGAAAATGAAAAGAAAGAAAGAAAGAAAGAAAGAAAGAAAGAAAGAAAGAAAGAAAGAAAGAAAGAAAGAAAGAAAGAAAGAAAGAAAGAAAGAAAGAAAGAAAGAGGTAATAGCGAAGTGCCGGCTAAAACATTATCCATAGGTGTGCTGTAGGGGCTGTACTCCCTGCTCAGCGGTGAGGACAGGTGTGCTGTTCAACACGTTTCTACCCTCTCTGCTCTGTTTCACTGTCGGCACAGCTGACCTCCACAGGAGGCTTGTCTGTAGCAGAGCCAGATTGAGAGCTAGCACACCAGCGTGGGAGCCCACAGAGCACATGAACCGGGCCTGAACCAGGCCTCTGCCGCGCACTGAAGCTCCCAGCCCCGCCTATTCCTGCCACCCCTCGGTCAACCACTGACAAACGCTGGGGCCTCACCCTGGTTCTATGGTTTTTCCAACCTGGACACCAGGCACCAAGAGGATAAACCCACTTATACATAATAAACATTGGCCCCAGGGCCCGGTGTGTGATCTCATTATGCATGCGTGTCCTCTGTAGAAAGAAATGTGACAGACTGCAGTGAGGAAATGTGTGCCGGGGAGGGTGGCGTGTGTGGCGAGCTGCAAGGGTGCCAAACAGAGTGGTACACAACAGCAGCATGAACCCTCTCCTGCCCAGTGTGTGATGCTCTACTGGCCCTCCCTCATCTGCATAATGAAAATTTGCACCGATAAGGATGGTTAAACTGACACGAGGCCTAATCAGGAGGAATGACTGTCTTTGGACCACAGGGATCCAATGGTGGAAAGAAGCTGTGGGAAGATGGAGACAGAAGAATTGTGGAGCCAAAAGGGCAGGGCAAACATTGGCAAGAGTCTGGACTTCCACAAATCTCCAAAAATAAAAAGAGAGGATTGAGTCATTGATAAAAGGGGGATTTTTCTTTTTTCAACAACAAAGCCAGATTGGATTGTTGAGTGATTCTAAACAAACAGAGATGGGGAGTTTAGTAAACAGAGCCAAGCACTTAAGGCACATGAAAAGCAGTAAAGCCCTGGCGAGGCGGTCCGGCTGCTTCGGTGCTCTGCAGCCTGAGGAATCAATGGGAGTGGGGAGAGGGGGCATTCCCAGACAACTGACTGACTGACTGACTAGGGAGACAAGGGAGGACCGTGCAGGAGAAGGCGATAGATAGAGAGAAGAACCGTCATACAGGAAGGACTGGAAGCAGCGTGATGGGACAGTTAAGTCCAGGCCATCCCGTGCAGACCAGGGTGGGCCTCAGAGAGGGAAAATAAGCAGCGCTTCAACAGCAGTCTTCTGCTATCTGCAGCTGGACAAATGGACTATTGAGACAGGTGGACAGCATACGGACCAGAAACACACACACATTGATGGACTGGCAGTGTTATCCAAATACACGATTGTGAGGTGGACTCATGACACCTTCTCACATGTGGCTGAAAAGGGCTCCAGTGACGAAAACACAAAAAAGCCATTCTATTTAGCCGATAATGAAACAGTTGAATTCATATGAACCACCTTTCTTTCTTTTTTTTGGAATGTCAGTCAGGGTAGATCTAGCTTAGGTACTGTAGAGGACATACAAAGCCTAGAGTATACGTATAACAGCCAAAGCAATTAGCCAAACAGGGGCTCATGGAGGTGGGCTTTGATCACAGGACTGTGAAATATTTATGAAGAGATGTGATACATGAAATGAGCTCTGAGAATGAGTATCTGTGGGGGTCCGAAAAGGAGCTTCCCTTAGAGGGACCTTCAGGGAAGGACAACTGCTCGAACACACAGTGGGTTACAGTGGGCCCATTTCCAACTCAAAATGAAGGGCAGGAGGGACTGGGCAGGCCTAAAATGGCGGCCTAGTTTCCGAGGCAGAGAGTGGGGAGATCGGGAGATAATCCACGGTTTGGAACGGGAGTGGAGGCGGCCATGGTGCCGGTGTGAGCCGTGTTTTGGTGGGGTGGGAGGAGGGGGAGGTGGGTAGTGAGCGGTGTTCTTAGCTGACGTGCTCAGTTCCACTTGGTTCCACTCAGACAGAGCGCAGGAGTTTTAACACACTCAAGCATGCGCTAATTAAAAATCCACACTCTGCATCATAGCTGCAGCAATCAATACTCTTGATTAACTCATCTATACATCACTCGCAGCACAGTAGACTAAGCCAGTCAGCAAAACCAACTATTTTCACTTTTAATTGTTACTTACATTCATTCGCCTGTGCCGTTCCACAGAAATACTGTTTATATATAATTCAAACTCCATCATCATCTACCAATTTCTTCACCTGCCTCAATCACCGCAATCATTACAACTTGCTCCATTTCCCTTCCTCTCAAATTGCAACTCATCTTGTGGTGTAAATGATATACATTTCACCTGTTATCAATGCTAACCAGGTTCGCGGATCGCTGCGCATGACACATTGCTCCCCTTCCGAATTAATTTACCCTGAGAGGCTTGAACAATGGGAATAGTTTTATTCTCTAGCCCTGGTAATAATCAAACTGCCCCCTGGAATATTTTCACACTTCAGCTTGGTGGGGAACTTGGGATTCTTAATGCAGCTCCTGCTTCTTTAGGAAGTGCTAATTTGATAACATATCAAAGGGGGAAAAGGCTTATTAATATTTCCTGTGACTTTTGATATAGTAGGAGTTGGAGTTAAAAAAAAAAAATCCAGTAGGGTTATTTACATTTGATTTTGTTGGTTTGCCACTTACTCAAGTTAAAAGCACACTTGTCAAACACAGAACTTATAAAGCATTGTATATAAAAGGAAAAGAAGAATGTAAATTTAATTTTCTGTGCCATTTGAGAGAGGACAAAGAAAATAGTTTTAGCTCTCTTCCTGATGTAGGTTTTCAGTGTGGGCATGTTAAAGACAGGAGATTTACCTCCTTGCCTATTGTACAACTTTAAGTAATGTCAGATTAACAGAGACTCAAAGTCACTCATTTAAATGTTGAATGACACACAGTGATGGACTAGTCGGCTGTTGCCAAAGTGACACAGTAAAATTTTATATAACTTATACCATGTCCACATTGCATTACATCTCGGTGCTGCCAACCCGCTCCTGTGGAATTTATTCTTAGCTGCAGTGCAGGAAAATGACTCTTCCCCTTGGTTAACAGGTAGCAGCTGAGAGCCATCCCATTACGAAGACAGAAAAATATGTCAAAATGAGTCGAAAAGCACTTAAAGCACCAGACGAGGGTTAACCTGCTGAGACCAAATGGAACAACCACATCTTTTAAGATTATGGCAGTAAAACACAGTTTGGTTGTTAGCTAACCAAATGAAGAGGTAGAGAAACAATGCACTGTTTTTGGCACTGAAGTACAAACTGAGTTTTTCTCTGTGTGTGTGTGTGTGTGTGTGCTGAAGTTGTAAGCTGTGTGGCCCCGGCCCTCGCTCAGTCTCTCTCTCCTGTTGATAGTTCAGCCCGAGATGGGGCCCCCAGCCCGGGCTTCCCGTGCCCCTGGCCAGACCAGCTGTCCTCAAAGCAGGCCTGAAGCGCTTCTCTGCTGTTTGTTGGGAGAAAGTAGAGCCTTGAACGTGACCCTCCAACCATCTTTTATTCTCAGTTCACGCAAACCCCCCCACCCACCCCACCCCTTGTGTCCCTCTCTTTATTTAACCCTGACTATTTGCTGAGTTTCTGCTAAAAATCCAATTAGGTTAATTTGAAACAGTCCTGGTGAGAGAACTTTATCCTTTTGGTGCAGAGATAACTAACTTAATTAAGAGCAGACCTCTACCTCCGTCCTCTTTGAGTCTGGAAATTAAGATAAGAAAAAGAAAACTTGTCAGAGATTAGGCCTGAGATTAGATTCCTAAAGCAAACACAGGAGAGGAGGCTTCATCCTTAAATGCATTCAAATTGTTTAGTGCTCTTTTAACACCAGATTTTCACAGCCGCCAGTAACACTGGAGGGAGACCAGGTAAATGTGATATAATAATGCAAAAATAATGAGAATAAGGATGAAATGTAAAAGAAGACTTTGAGAAGAGACAGAGAAAACAGAGGCACAGAGAGAGCAATGTGATTAGACCACCTGTGAAAGTCGACCATGATTGATTGTGTTTTTATAGAAACTCTTTAAAGGTGCTGCAACATGTGAAGCAACATAGGGGTTGTTCTGTTCAGCTGAAGGAAACACACTCACACACACTCACACACACACACACACACACACACACACACACACACACACACACACACACACACACACACACACAGACAGTAAACACAAACAACAGGCCTGCTGAGTTAGTTTACTCCTATCAGCTGGCTCTGGCCAACCACGCAGACCACCCCGACTCCTCAACTCCTCAACTCCTCACTCACTCTCATATTGGGACAGAAAAGAGGGGGTAGGGGTGGTGGGGGGTGAAGGGTGTAGGGATTTGGATGGATGGGGGGATGGGTGGAGCTCGGTGAAGGGTTTGAAGAGAGGAGGGGAAGGGGAAGGGGAAGGGGAGGGGGGTTCCAACAAATTAAAACCCAATCAATGTGAATCTCTCGGTCAAAGCCCCTTTTCCAGCTAAAGCCTTTTTCCCCAAGCCCCCACCTCATCGCCCTTTCCAGTCAGCCCTCTGTGTCACCCCCACCCCCCAAGCGCATATACCCAATCCAATGCCCTCCACACCCTCCCCCTGACCCACACTCACCCACCACTGTCACTGAGCACTGACTTAAGGCACTGGCCTCTATTTCCCCCATTTCACACTAGTTACATCTCAGAATTACAACACAGTGAGGATTAACCACCAAACGACAACATGCAGTAAAACCAACATGATTGTAACCATTACGTTTAAAAAAAAAATAATTCTAGACATATATTCAGATGTGTATATGAAGATGTGCAGGCAGGTACGTGTACTGCTTCTGTAACAGCAGCACAACATTTTAAATAAAACATTTCAATATGAGATAACACTGTCCTAATATTTACAGGCAGCACTGCACAATATTATGCACTCACTTGCATGCATTCAAACACACACTCACATGCACACACACACACACACACACACACACACACACACACATACACGTACATGCCACCTGCTGAAGCAGAGATGGAGAGAGTCCTTTCTGGCTGAAGCCGAACAGTGGGGAACAATTAAACCAAAGACATGCCTTTGATCACTTGGTCATGAGAACATGACAGGTGACCATATGGCTAATAAAATGTAAATGACAGTCAGTGCTTAAAACTCTAAGCGGACTGCAACAGGAAATAGAGAAGAAAATAAAGAGACGTCGTCTAATAGCTTTACTTTTCCATGCCTGAAGTGTTACTAGGGCTCATTTTAATGCAGTTAAAATGTCCAGTTTTGCTTTATAATCTAAGTTTAGCCAAAAAGGCATCTTATGTGAATTATGGCAACCTTTCTGCATGTGTGAGTGTGTGCAGACAAACACACAAGGAATATGGACAGTCGTGCACAGACCAAAAATAAATAAATGAATGACAGGATAAATGAATAAAACACACACATGCACATGATCATTAGACGTTTATAGCGGGATGGGCAGACAAGAAAGAAGGGGAGACTGAGTAACAGTCAGCCGCCACAAACAATCACTAGCAGATGCTGTTGATGTTGTTACCGAACTGGCACAGGGGTGAGAGAATGGAAGGTGAGGTCACATACATATTTGTGGCAGGATGCAGGAGAATGGACCTACTGTGTAATGTGATGGGATGGAGAGACGGGTAACGCTGGCACACGCAAACAAGCACGCAACACCCCAGCCCCCCCCCTTCTCGACATTCACACACACACACATTCGTACATGTACAGGCACACACAGAGCTCTGAGAATGAGCTAAGGCCCAGAGGCAGTTTCCATCTAGTAGCAGCAGGGGGAGCAGCTCCACTATTGTTATGACTGGATCCAGGCCCAGGGCACTGGGCTGGGGAGTGTGAGCTCAAATACTGTGTTTGTGTTTGTGAAGGGGTGTAAGTATGTGCATGCATGGTGGAGGGCAGGAAGGAGTGATGGGTTCAGGAATAAAACAGTAGCACACTACACAGTGTAGAGTGTAGCGTGCTACTGTTTCCATGACCACTCTTTCCTGTCTTTTTTTTAATCACTTTTTGGAACACTTAAAATCTGGATAAATAAATAAAAAAAACCAGAAAGAAGCCTAAAAAACCAAAATGCAAAACTTGATAAGTATATATGTTTCTCTTCAGGTGTAATTTCTACAATAAAAGATGTGCATGTTAAACTTAGCAGGTATATTGTAAGCAAGGCTGTAAACTGAATAGAAATGAAAGCTTGTGTTAAAAGCATAACGCTGCTAGGATTCTATGTTTTTATATACACAACAAATCTCCCGGAAGCTAACAATGATGTTTTCCTGGGTTGTTTAGCAGCTTCAGAAATCTGCAGTCACCATGGCCATGCACCACAGCATAGTTTATCCTGAATTACTGCATTGTGGTGTGGCTGCATGTTTGGTCTCAGGAGTAGCTCCTCGTTGAGCAGATGTCAGCAAGCGTTGTGTTGAGAGGAATAAAAAAACACTCTCTTCCTTGTCTTCCTATATCAAGCTTTGTAATTTTTTTCACCACCCTAACATAATGCCACAATATCCTGCAAAGAAACATCTGCATGGACATGTTGATGAACGTAAATACACAGACTGGAAATATTTAAAGGAATAAATAGAAGTTTGGGTTGTAGTCACAGTCTGATTGCTGCTACCACTCACCAACAGTTTTCATACAGACTATTTCAGCAGACAGTGTTTCCAATATTGTGGATTATCCAGAGTAATGAGGACATTGCCTCTGGACACACGTGTTAATACGTTTTTAATGCTTAGAGAGCCTTAAAGAAAAGTACATCCATTCAGGTAGAAGCGGGAAGGATGCTATTTTAAAAGCAGGTCAAATTAGGTTAAAATTATTTTTCACAGGGGTAAAGTTGATGTTTTTATTCTGAAATTTGGGTAAAACAATCTTTTAATAAATTCTGCACTGGTCTGTTAACACAATACCAAACGCTCACAAGTGGCTTTGACTAGCAAAAGAATGGAAAGCTGGACGTATTTAGAAAGTGAGCACATTGTTACTGCACGACAACTTTGCTCATTGTGTGTCTCTTTGTGTTGTTAACAGACGGCATGTGAAAGATATCTACTGTGTTTGATTACGCTAATTCCCGTTGTGTGTGTGCGTGTGTGTTGTGTGTGTGTCTCACACAACCATCACCCACTTGTGTGCTCGTACTCTTTGTCTCCTCCTTCACAGTTGTGTGAGGACACTCATGGTTAATGGCTGTTAACAGCACAAGTGTTAAAGCATCCAAATGTGGACAATTAAAGAGCCGCCCTGCCACCAAAAGACGGATGACTGCTGTTGGTCCGGAGAGGAGAGCGCTTTTATTCAACGGCTCACACTTTCTTTTCTTATGCAATGTCTCCAGGTGAAAGCAGAGTTTAAGAGGCCACTTCACCTCAAGGGCTGTTACTGAGATCACTGAAAACACACACACACACACACACACACACACACACACACAAATATACATGTGTATATGCAAAAATACGCACATGCAGCCACTGTTAGATGTTTTTACTACAATTGGTAAAAGCGTAAAGCGTTTTCTTGTATTCTGTTTTTTGAAAGCTATGTTTACAATAGGAGGTCTTCACAATAAAAGTCCTTCTTGCTTTCCACTTACTTGCTGAAGCCACCGGGGAGATAGAAGTTAGAGGAAATAGTTTGAGTGAAGAATTGATGGCAGGTGACATCGCATAGAGTCTGACTGAAACGTTGAAACACAGCCCCATCAATCTCCTCTTTCATTTTTGCAATCACTCTCTCCTCCCTGCTGAACAACAGACCTGAGTCATTTGCCACTGGCCTTCTACCTATATATGTGTGTGTGTGTCCTCTTTTACCTCCAACAGGACCCATCACCTTGTCCACTCCAGCAAACCCAAGCCGGGCTGACCTTGGCTTTTCCATCAACGATTAATTCTGAGTCTTTCTGTCTATCTTTCCTTCAAAGCCTTCATCTCTCAACATTGTCTCCCACCGTTTGAGTTGTGTACGCCTGAGCGTGCGTATGTGTGTGTGTATAGTCTCCCATGGTTAGGAGAGCGTGTGTGTGTGTGTGTGTCAGGTCCAGTGAAGGTGACACCTTATGCCTCGTGCCGAGATAATGAAGGCTTTAACTTTACAACTCAAGCATATCAGATTGCAGCACCGCAGTCCCTCAGACACGCGCCCACAACATGAGTGATCTGAATGGGTCGCCACCCTCCATTTCATGTGCACTGAGCGGTGTGCACTGTAAAATCTGCCAAAAGGCCTCATCATCATAACCATCGCTTATTTCGGAGTGGGCTTCAGGATTGGGTTCAGTGAGACATATCACAGTACACATGCTCGCGCAGAAATACACACTCTTCAAGGAGGGCAGGCAAAAAGGGGGTTGCATACTGTTTACCAACTGTTAGGGCAGCCGGAGGCGGGGAAAAAAACGGCACTGTGTGCATAACCTCAGAACATGTGAGAGTCAAGGTGTCAAAAATCATTCACGTACCTCACAACTGGGCTAATGTGGTGAAGAGAGGAAGAAAAAAAAAACATCCCTCCTAAATTCCCTCACTGCCTCTCTTCTATGCTTTCTCCTCAACTCACCTTTCCTCCCCCTTTCATTCAGGAAGGGTTCTTTCCATAATAAAAGGAACCTGTGGAACTAATCCTTGCAAATCTCCTGTGCTTTCTGTCCTATACCTCCAGGCAACACAGCACACTGAAATCCTCCATTTGCATGCCTAAACTGCACTAACTGTGAATAAACCCTTTTAGCTGCTAATGTAATAACATCTCCATTTCAGGAAAGGAGCAGGGGGTTAGCCAGCCCTCAGAGATTCAAGCAAACTCACCCCTCTCTCCCTCCTCTCGCCTACCCCTCTCTCTTTCCCCCCTCTCATCCCTTCTCCTCTGCAGTACAATAGGCCTGGCATACAGATGCATCCAGCAGCCCCTGCTATATCAGCCACATCTAGTTAGGGTCAGCTTTGGAAATGGAAGTGGAGTCCTGATTACAAGCAGATAAGCAAGAACACACACACACACACACACAAACAGACAAGCTGCCTTCCAGCTTCACTTCACCTTGGCTGGATTGTAAATGACAGGATTAGAAATGAACATGAGATCAGAGCACAATTTATATTTTAATGTGTCTATTTCCTTTTAAACAACAGCTAAAAGATAAGAAATGAGTGAAATTCACACTAATAGTATCTTTCTTAAAAAGAAAAAAAGAAAAACTTGATCTCTCAATTGAAGCTCTGCTCTGATAATCCTCATAAGCTCGTACACAAATAGCCTAATAAAAAAAAAAAGTCTTGAGGCGTCAATGAATTTCAGGGAGAGAAATACACTCGTAGTATTTCATGTTATTTTACCGAATCTAATTGGCTACGACTGCTCTCCATTTCTTTGCAGCAGTAACCCACAGAACCCTATCACTGCTTTTCATCTCTGAGTGAATTACATTAACGCTGCTAAGAAGTGCAGAGGCCACGGAGCACGTTCGCCTTCCTTACCACACACAGATAAACTCACACACAGACACGTAGAGTTACGCGGCATTATTTTCCACAGTCATATCAAGATGGGGGTCAGAATACATTACGAGCTCTCGTTCCTCGTGCCTCAGAGCAGGCGGCAAGAGATGCCAAGATATCACTTTAATTGTCCAATTACATGGAATATAGTTGTTCCCGCCCGCCCTGAACTAGGTACTCCTCCCCAAAATCTGTTTTTCTTTTTTTTTTTTTTGCTGTTTTTCGAGAGATCAGTTTGGTTGTTGCTGTTGCAGGGATTTTTTCTCTCTCTTTCTTCTTCTTCTTTTGTGAATTAGGGCTTGAACGGGAGACATTGCTCACGTTTCCCCCTCTGAGAGCTGGCGTTCACTACCTCACAGAGTTCACATGAATAATATTAACATCAAAGAGAATTTCTTGGAACCCATCTGATCAAGCTGTATCATACATCGCTGTGACATGCCTATAACACATCCCTCCTGTCTCTCTCTTTCCTCTTATCTCTCTCTCTCTCTTCCACACACACACACACACACACACACACATACTGTATATCCTGACACGCCTAACATACATTGGTATTCTCCTTGTGTAAGAGGGAGATCCAGTTACTTCAAAGGACCCATTTCCACTACTACTACTACTACTTACTGATACAACACTGATAAGACATCAATGCTGAATGCAAGCGCTGCTGCCATGGTGCACTCAGTCAAACGCACACAGCACAGGCAAAATTGAGCAATATAACCTATATGTTGAAACATCTATCACACATATTGTTTGCACCAAATGTATTCTGCTGACCCATTTTCTCCCCATTCATCCAGCTGAGCGTTTCTTTTCTTCTTTTTTTTTACTCTTCTTATTCAAATTCACTTGCAGGAGCCATGACAAAAGCATCCACCTGCTTCTGTGTATTACGGTGCAACAAAACACACGCTGTACTACCGTGCATACCTGCACATACATACTGGAGACAAATCCACGCAGACGGGAAAACACATCTCGGCGGTACACGACGAGAGAGATGACTGGAAAATGATTACTCTTGATGTTTGATGACTAAATAAATAAACGCTCACTACATGCAGAAGAGGGATGAGAAAACGCTGTGGGGGGAATCAGCTTGCAGCTCTGCCACTCATCCAACCAACCGACCAACCAAACAACCAACCAAATGCCAAGCAAAGCCCCCGAAAAAACACACATGAAAAAGATGAACTTATTGAGGTCTCTATTTCCATGGCAACACAGAATAGTTTTGATGATGTTCCTTCCCAGTCGGCAGGCAGGGCTTGGCCGAATCACGGCACAGATTGGTGCTCCGTGGCTTGTTACTAAGGGCGGGTTGAAAACGTGCAGGGGGAGAGAGAGAGAGAGAGAGAGAGAGAGAGAGAGAGAGAGAGAGAGAGAGAGAGAGAGAGAGAGAGAGAGAGAGAGAGGCGCAGATGGTTGGAAGAATTGCCACTTTGAAGAAAACCCCAACCCACACTCACAACTGGGTTCTACAATATTGATTTGAATGGGTGGAAGGGAAGAAAACCTAGTGGCCTATGAATAAGTAAGTATTGGATAATATGGGCTAAATCAAACGACATTCAAACTGAATAGGATATGTGTTCTCAATGATGCAGAGGTCCAGTGCGTCTTTCTCTCTACATGAGGGCACAGCAAACTATGGTACTGAACAGTCCTGTCAAGCCTCCTCATGTCATGACTCTAATATGCTCCAACTCAAAAGCACAGAATAGAGACAGAACAGCAAAAGGAAAAACCAAGACAGATCAAACGTCACTGCCGAACGAATCTCAATCTCATTTAAATGAACTAAACTTCTTTGCTCAAACCACTTACGAATGTGAAAATCACAGAGCTCACACCGCTACTACAACTCACTGCTGCAATGACTGCTGGCTATTTTTTTTTCTTTTCAAGCTTTTAAAATCTTAATTACAAATTTCCTCACAACACTTGAGAGGCCCCAGTTCTTTTTTGGATAAAAAACACACAATCATCAGGGGTTTTAATTTACCCAGCAGGAGAAGTTGTGCTAAATACCATCTATTTGAAAAGAGTAAATCCAAGAAACTTCTACATCTCCCCCCCCCCCCCCCCCTCTTTCTCTGTAATTTCGCTCATCTCCTCTTTTCCCTTTGCAAAGAGCAGCTCTGTGAACTGCAGGAAACAGCAAGAGAACGAAGGGCCCCGCCAGGCCGCGGCTAGCTGTGATTCGTGTTCGACATGACCACACTGCTGTTTAGACAGACGCAGCTGAAGACGCCGGGTTGATAGCATGGCATCATTTACACGAGCACAAGGTCCCACACACCGTCCCTCTGTTATCTCCCCTTCCCCTCACCTTTTCTGATGCCGCCCCCCTCTTTTCACTTCGACCCCACAACCCTAAATCCCCCTAGCACACGGCGACATGGCAGACAGGCCGCCACGCAGACAGGTGACCGTAAACAATTAATCAACATGGTGACACCTCTACATCTGCCAGGCCCAACATGGGGAGGGGAGCTGTCAGCTACCAAAACAAAGCAGCCCTCAACACACACACACTCAAACACACACACACACAATCACGGTGAGTGGCTGAGTAGCTCATAAAGAGTGTCACTCACACAATGTAGGAGCTTGTAGATATAAAATATTTACCCAAGACACTGGAGAGGCAGAGACAGCTTTAAACAAGTCATTTCTTTTATCGCCTCAGTTTCATGGCCATGTTGTCGGAAAATGTGCAGTTGGGAAAATGCTTGTGTTAAGCCACATGAGTGATTTCAGATCATTTTCCATTTACATCATTACACACATTTTCCATCCAGAGCAATCAAAGTCAGCAGAATCTTAAATAATTAAAATGAAAAAGAAAACCATATAATTGCAGGTGCAATGCACCCTTTGCCTTTTTATCCCAAAAAGTACTGATTTGGTTTTCAAAACATAAAAAATAAATAAATAAAAGAAACCGCATACATACGTAAGATGGTTCAACGCAAGGCAATTTAATTTGTATAGCCAATTTTTTACAAACAGTTTGTCTCAAAGGGCTTTACATATAACATCCTCTGCCCTTAGACCCTCACATTGACTGAGGAAAAACTCCCAGGAAAACCCTAGGGAAAAAACTGGAGAAACCTCAGAGTGAGCAGTATGGTTCATTTTAGTTTGTTGGAGCTAAAGGAGCTAGGCTAATTGTAAGTTTTGCAATTACAGCATTAAAATTAACAACTGCTTACATAACAGACAGATCAGAAGACAAGAGAAGAAATGTTGCTGTTTCTGTGTCAAACTACTCCCTGTAGGCTAGCCTACTCACCAAAAGCTTTTTCCAGCAATTACAAGCAACCCTCGTGTTACTTTTATTTCCATCACCACTTTTCTTTGGCCAAACTTAGCATGCTAACCAGCTAGCTTGTTTGTTTCTTATTAAAAGTAGCCTAACTGTGGGGTCCAGAAGCTCCATTATGTGTCAATACTAACATTTGATATGTAGCCTAGTAGGCTATTAGCAAATATATCCTACAGCTCCTTTGAATTTAATTTTCCTAATTGTAAGATAGGCTAAAGTGTCCTCACTGATAGCCTATTTGTGTTTTCTGCAAGTGACTTTAAGATTAAATCTAGATCTTAATTGATAAATTGTGAACTGTCTTGGGGCAAACATTTAATGGCATCATCAGCTTCAATCCTACACCCACTAAACAATTCCAAATTGTGTGAAAAAACATAAAATTGCATTTTTTTTCTTAGAAACTTTGCATCTTAATATTCCAGCCTCCTAGATCTGGCTTATCTGTGACAATGTTTCAATGAACCATCAGCATTAAAAAAAAAAAAAATGAATTCACTTTTTGTGAGAGTTTGAAAAGCCCAATTTTAGCAGCTCATGAGAAAATGCTTTCAGTTTTTAATTGATCCAACGGGTGGATGTGTCTGTTATCTCCTACAATTGCTTCTCAGTGTCGAGGATGTTTTTCTTGCTATGCCACCATTGTTTTAATCCACCCCCCACCTCCCCACCTCCCCACCCCCCATGCCCTGAAATCATCCTGCAGGCCAGGGAACAGAGCTGAGTGGCATATTCATATGAATGAGTGGAGCAAACAGGTGATGAATGTCAGAGCCGCTGGTGGCCTATTGTCACCAGGGACAAGGACAATATGAGGGGGAGATGGAGAGGTCAACACTGGGATGTGTGCTGCTAAAGTTTAAGCCATATGACTTGTGCCATCCATCAGCATTAGCACATTAAAATAGGGCAACAGCTCCCCAGGCTATGATGAATTCACTTATGTGCACATGTGCAAAACAGCTTTTTTACATTGACTTCTAAGACAGAACAACCCTGTAATGTAATTGTACAATACTTGTAGACCAAATGTGTATTGATGCCATTTCTGAGCAAAAGTTGGTGATATTTTTGTGAAATGTATTATTTTAGTTGGATGTTGTTTACATGAAGATGGAGCAGGGAAGAGTGTGCCTGTGCACAAACACTCCTGGGGATTCTAATAACAATGCTGCAGTCCTGGGGAGCCACAGAGCTGCTAGAGCTGTCAGGCCTTTTGTTTCAAGGGGCCACTCATTACATTACAATCCCAAAGATAAGGTTCCTTCAGGGGGTACAGAGAGCCATGAAGGAAGTGGGATTGTTCCTCACTCCATGCACACCTCTGTGTTTTCACAAACCTACTACACACTCTTCAGAGATGAACAGAGTTTTTAAAAAGGATTAATGCTTACAATAAGAAGATGTAGACAAATGGCAGTGCTCACCTGGTGTGGGGTGGAAGGGAGGAGAAAAGAAGAGGAGGAGAAGAGAAAGAGGGGGGGAAAAGTTGGGTTTAGATTAACCCTGGCATTTCCATAAAGGTAATCATTAAGCTACCAGTAGGAAACTTGTGGGATGAAGGCTGAAAGCAAAACACAAAGCTGTTATTTTATTTTGTTTGCTCTTTACAGAATGGCCATCAGTTTGAGGGGGAGGTGAAATGTACAGTGGGGGAGATGTTTACGATGGTTTTGGCTTTTTGGGGGGCTTGTTTGGTGTTCAGGTTTGACTGCTTCTCACACATCAAATTGAAGTAAAGTGTAACATGTGAATGTTGTGACAAATGAGACGCACATGACAGAGAGCAGAAGTAGGTGCGAATTGGGAAGTGTAAGGAAGGCATCCCTGGGGAAAGTGTGTGAGAGTGTATATATAAACACACACACACTCTCACACACAGACACTCACATATATAAGTCTCTATGCGACTCTCAGAATACATTCACTTTACGATCCGCCGTGGACACAATGGTACATAAAGTACATGAAAGGTTATCAGTGGCAGGTACCTCAGCTGTCAGAAGGGAAAAGCTAATGATTTTACCATGATATTAATGAATGGAAGGTGTCCTAGATAGATTTATGTTTTAATTTGTTTTTCAGCAAATAGATATGTTCAGTGGTATCATTTTTCAATTCAAGATGAGTTGATAGCTTCTCTGGTATTTTCATGTATTCATAAATGGTTTTCATGCCTTACTATCCCCTGAGTTTTCCTCTTTTTAAAAAAAAACTACCACCGCTACCTTTGCTTTTCGCAACTGTTTCCAAATTACTCTCTTTCTTTCCCCTTTCACCAAATTCAGTGGGCTTGTTCTGGGAATTTCAACATTATATTTTTTGTTGTTTGCCAATTTTACACTGCAAGTCAATCATTCTGGTAAACCAGTCACAGCGGTAAATGAGACCTGACTGTCCATGCACTGGAAAATTCTCTAGTAATGATTGATGCATGTTTTAAAGTGTTATATTGTATTTTTGTGTATTGTTTTTAATATATTTCATTCATAGGTTATGTATTTTCAAAATTTGGTTAGGCTGACTCAAAGTGATAGTTACAGGGTCATCAGAAAGGCCTAGAGCCACTGGAACCATCAAGTACACGTGGCGGCTGCCAAAAGTTTTGGTTTTCATTTTGCTGCACATTAACAGGTAAGAGCAGACACACTGCCTGCGTGACATGCATTTTACAGACAATGGCTGCTTCGCATGATCTATAAATTTAATTTCTTGCATATTTTTCACATATGCATTTCATGTTTCCAGGTAAAAGTAAATATACAATGGGGAAAATAAATATTTGATCCCCTTGATATGATGATATTACTTCTGGATGTTTTGTTGATATTCTGCCTCTCTCCGTTAAAATGAACTTACGATAAAACTATAGGCCGTCCATTTCTTTGTGGGGGAGCAAACTTACAAAATCAATCACCCCTGTACGTGCATCTCTGTAGTAGTTAAGCATCGTCAGCCGCTAGCATCAAAACTTGCACTATACAAACAGTATGTTTCATAAGTGTGCATTTGCATTGGAGTAAAGCAGTTCAGTGATTGAGAAAAAGGAAATGGCTATTTGTCAGTAAAATGTGGTAGTTCATATATTTGAAACAAAGCATGCACGACGTTTGAACAGCTTTTTCCAGAAAGCTCAGTGGTTTCTATACCGGTCGCTTCTGAGAGGGTGCTGGTTCAAATCTACTGCAGGTAAGACGTAATATATATTTTTTATCTTTTTTTTTGTAATCTAGGAAGCCACTAGAGTCCATCTAGGGAGCTGCAGGTCATGTGAATTCTATTTTTTCTAGGACACACTTATCTGTTACATCATAGTCGGCACCTATGCACACAGAAATATAATGAAGCTCAAGTTTAGCCTTGTACCGCCACACATCTTTACTCAACCTGTGCAAAAGGAATGATCACACCACGAGTGCAAACCGGTCTTGTGAAGTTATTTATCTGTTTGAACTAAACTGAGGTGCAGGGAAATGAATAAAACCAAAAAAACAAATCTGCATTTAAAACAACTGTGGTCATTAAGAGGTCCGGTCTGTAATGAAAGAGGTTGAAGAAACTAGCGTGGTGATCCCACTCCCTCAGAGAAACCTGACTACACTTTCATCACCTCGCTGTGCCTTTCTCTCTCTGGTCTTTTAATGTCACAAAAATGCTAGCAAGACCATATTTTAAGCAAAGATTAAAAGATGAACATGGATTTTAGAAATGTTTGATATCAGGTCTAGTCGGTTTTGCATCTGCTTGGGGCTCAGTATGTGAACTCTCTCTCTTAGCGGGGATAAAACTGTGCATACATATATTCAATGTTAAAAATATGAATAAAAACATAAAAAGGTTTTTTTTTCACAAGTATATTGGTAATTTCATTATTCTGGGATATATAATGATCCCTCGAATACTCATACTACAGCTTTTATTGCTTTGTTTTTCACATGCTCCATTCACTCCTACTAAAGCATTTGCCCACGGGAAAATGTTCTGACTCTATACGCAAATGTACAGTACATGGTTAAATTTGCCTCTTTCTGTCGGTCGTCACTCTCGAATTTTGTATGTCAAAAAAAAGTGCATGTTATTCAGTGATAAATGTGTGGGCCTGCCACTTTTTTCTGCACCTCAGCTCTACTTGTACGATCATATAAGTTGTCAAATTGCCCATACAAAAATAATTGGTCCTCCTCCATGTACAATGACCCTTGTGTTTTGTGCATGTGCGTGGGCAAGCACACACGTGAATGCATGTATGTGTGCAAATCAAGTTTTCACCCTGACAATCACAGCTTTAATTAAATTAAAGCAAAGGTGTTAAAGCTGTTGATTGTCAGTCTGAGCGGGCGAGGAGCACATAATACAATGCATATCAATGCAGCCATGAGTGACTGCAGTCCCCCAGGTGTCAGCCAAATGAGTGTGAATATTCAGCTTTTTCCCCTCCACTTAACTCTCATTTCACTCTGATGACATTTTATTAGCCTTCCCTTGGCAGTGCTGGCGGGTAAGCGATCCACGCAAAAACAGATTATTTGTACTGTTCATTCTATTCAAATACAAAAAGATGCAAATACAGAACAAAACCAACAAACTTAAAAAAAAAAATTTTAAAAAGGAAAAGAAACTGCTCTGGCTCATTTGGGTTTTCACTTTTTTGTGACAGTTAAAATCACATACAGTAGATGTAGTTGTAAATAACATGGATCTATTCTAATCAGCATAATTGTAGGGCTAAAATGAAGACATCCATGATGTGAGGAGATGAACTCTCCTCCCACCTCCTCCCGTCCATTATTTTTTTCCATGTCCGACCAGATCTGAATTCGCTCCTGATGGCCACTCCCCCCCTCAGTCGAACTATTCTTTCCTCTGAGCTGCATATCGATTCAAATGAAAACAAGTTGCCAATCCAAATAAACACCATGTCAAGGAGTCATCCAAGCAGACAGAAATATCTGCCCAGCATGATACCATAGGGCGGAAAAACCACAGGGGGACTGGTGCTCCTGACCTCACAGGGGGTCCACAGAGGCTTGAGAGGAGTAGCCTATGTGTGCGTGTGTGTGTGGACGTATTCGTACACTCATATGTGCATGGGTGCACATATGAGTGGCTAATCATGTGTGGGCGTGTGACTCTATTCAAGACATTTATCTGGTCAATAAGTGTGACCGCTGCCATTGCAGCCCCTGTATACTGTACTGCAAGCAAATCTGAAAATGCTCTAATAGAAGTAGAAATGACCATCTACCAACATCTATTTATAATATAACCTAATGTGATGATTTCTCTGTTGTTATGACATTGTGTTTAAAGCAGATTTATTAGCATGCACCAGTCAAAAGATCTAGTATTTTAGTATTTCGTTTCGAAAGTACTTAAAATCAACCTCCTAGAAATGACATATAGACAACTGATTTGCTTTGCCATTTACTCTTTTGGCCCAGATTATGTTCAGAGATAAAGTTCTTCTACCTTAGAGCTGTCATATTAATGTATTGTAATGGCATGCTGTTCGGTTTGCACTTTGTTTAGGGATTGGTAAAGGTCACGAGTCATGCCACAAAAGTGTCTTCAACCAAGACAATCTGTTGCCAGTGAACATTTGCTGGTATGTAGCTTTAGTTCAGTTTGTGAATTGGCAGATTTTATATTTGTAACATGCAACAGAGAAGTGTCACACAAGCAGCTTCTCAGAAAACATATTTGCATTCTTTGTTGCAGATCAGTAGCACAGAGTTGTGAGCTTTGGAAACTGCTTGTGTAACAAAATAATCCAAGCTCAAAAGGTCTGCTGAGCTCTCTGGAGCTTTGAGGTGAGATTATTATGTTACATGAGACGACTGTTATTTCTGTTCTACACTGAAGGCAAGGTGTAGGGCAAGATGCAAGCATTCATCGCTAACAAGTCATTTCAGGGACTTTGCAGCAGGCTGAGGGAACCCCCTCGGTGCATTGTAAAATAAAATTCAAAATGTCTTAGCATGCCTCAAAGTGGACCATCCTTGAAGGCAACAATTTGAATCCAACAGCAGCCGCTTCCTGTGCTCCCCACTTCAGTAATGATGATTTGGGGTTAGCGCACAAGGAAGCTCCCTTAAGGAACCTAGGGAACTTGTGACCTCTACTTGTGTCCTGATGTGGTCCCCCCCGGGCCCCGTGGAGCAGAAGGACCACAATAATCGGTTGGACCCCACTGAGTGTGAGCATAGCCACAGTGCACCAGGGTCAGGAAGAAGGACAGGCAGACCTAGCAGTCCACAGGGCAAAGGGGAATGTGCGGGGGGTGAGTGCCAAGGCCCTCATGGTGTTTTTAAGGTCATGCTAATTGCCACGGATGTACAGCATGCCTTCAGTTAGCCCTGACTCTGCTGAGGAGGAGGGGGCGGAGGATCGGGGGTTGAGAAGGTGGTGGTACAGGTGTGGACCTTTAATTAAATACCACTGCAAAGGTTAATGCATAGAACCGGGAACTCCAGCCACCGTTAAGTGGAGGACATTTAAACACAGCCGAGAATATGCCCCACACTGTGAAAGTGTGTGTGTGTGTGTGTGCATGAGGATATGAGTGAAATCAGAGATGGAAGAGAAGGTGAAAATTAAAAAAAAGTTCAAAGTTGAGTCGCTGATATAGCAAAATAATGGAAAAGTCGACAAATTACACGGAAATAGAATTCATTCAATCTATTAGGAGCTGAAGAGAAGATCCGGTGCAGGTGAAATTAATAGGACTGCAGCACGCATGCTCTCAGCAGCATCATCAACTAATTTCATCCCCTGTAAAGTGTGAACTCTGGCATCTGTAAGATTTTCACAAATATATTAGAAGCTATATTAAGAGGTATTGTCGCTCCATTAATATCCTTAAACACTTTGTGCGTGTGTGGGTGCATGCGTGTGTGTGTGTGTGTGACCCTTGATAATTAGTACCATCTGCCATATTGGAACACCTCTGGATAGACAGGTTATCTTCACACAAGCAAGACGGACAATCTGACGCGACTTTTCCTGCTACTGACGAACACAAGAGCGATGAGAATGAGAGGAATAAATGAGAGAGGAGGCGAGGAAGAGGTTGACTTAATTATTTTTCATACCTGCTCTTTGAATTCAAATTCTACGGTGCTTTATTGGCATGACAGTGCGAGATAAAAAAACAGCATTGCCAAAGCAGAAAAATAGAATTTCTAGTTTATTAAATGAAAAAAATGCAACATTAAGCACAAGAACACTGCATATACTCATTAATTACATATTTTGAGTATATTTCAGTGCCTGTGTTGCTCCTCACTGTCCCACAAGTTTCATCATTAGCTAGAAATTTGAGAATATAGAACTTGTGTTTCATTGAATGATTTATATTGTGGGAGAGAGTGCATCTGTCTCAGTCACCTGTGTTGAACAGTGCCCACATCTTTCGTTTGGTTTACCACGATTTTTTGTGATTTTGTGATTTTGCAGTTTGTGGTCACCGAGCCTCCAGGATCTGACTCGAGCTGGGTTTTCTGCAGAAGGGTTTACACTGCAGTTTTGCTCAGGATAGAGGCAATTTTTGGTCTGTGCATGTTTCCATTGAATCATGTGTAATGAATAAAACTGGGATTCTTATTTTTCCCCGCACAATATTGTTCCAATTAAACGTGCTAACAGATTTCTATCAGTCTGGAACTAGCTCCCTGGGGTACGATAGGACAGGTGGCGCAACTTGGATGCGAAAAAAGTGTTTCCATTTCCCGCTTTTTGCGCAATATTACTTCTCTTGCAAGCATATAGTTCTGACTGCTTTCAAATTTCTACTTGTTTTTAGGTTCAAATTGCACATTAACCAGGTTAATGGAAACACGTCTTCTGACAGTTCAGAGATATTCTGCCAATTCTTCGTCTCTGTTTAGAGGTAGATAACATCCTAATCTATTTCCTGGGCTTTTAGTTTCTTCTCTCCAGTGTTTACGTTGTGCTGTAATGTGGTTAACTCTGATTTGTGTTTGGACAGCAGTGTTGTTGTGAGACTGATCAGTGTGTTAGTCTCATCACCACCTGGCATAGGGGACTTTTCCTGGGTTGAGCTCTTTGGGTTTGATGGGCTGTGGAATGGAGGTTTTCTGGGGGATTTAAGGTGAGGGGAAAAAAGTGAGCGCTCTCTTGAATGTTACTTGTTTTCTCCATTTTCTCCTAAAGCATGTTGTCATTACATGCATGGCAAAGACGCACGCAAATACACACTCTGTAAGAGGTTCACAGCTGTGTGTGGTGCCCACCGAAATTAAAATTAGTCAAAAAAAGAAAAAGAATGTCAGACCCCCATTACAATTTTGGCTCCAAATCAGCAGCAGAATTAAGAAGAGTCGCTCGTACACAAACGCAGCCACACACATAACTTGCTCCTCAGAGTCGCCACCAGGAAACTGCAGACTGGAAAAAAAGAGCTTAGGGACCGTTGCAGCGAAGCAAAGATATACACAAAGCCAAAGAATACACACAGCCCAAATCCACCAATTCAAATATGTCCTCCTCAGAGAGAGAGAGAGAGAGAGAGAGAGAGCACTCTTTTTGATCTCACATCTCAAATTAGACAAAACACACACATCTTATTGTCTTGATATAACGGCTTTGCATGAAAAAGCCCAAACAAAAAACACTGTCCTTGCAAGAATTCCACGTGCAGCACTCGTCGCGGTTTGCGGAGCAGTGTCGAATCTCTGCAGTGCATAAGCCACAGTGCATGATGAACTGTGATGAGGCCGTGGAGAGCGGCCAACCGGTGGTTTTGGTTACTCCAAACTACCCAAACATGCCATTAGGCTTTCACTCAAAGCACTAATTGGGTATTCATGTGGCGTTTTGTTTGTTTATCACCATGTTACCACTGCAAGTCTTGGTTCAACACATCTCATTTTCATCCTCGACATGAAAGCCAGAGACAGTGGAATTTTTGCACTGTATTTCAGCCACGGAGCATAATCTCAGTTAACACAAGCCGGTCTCAGTTCGTTTTTTTTTTTTTTTTGCTTTGAATTACCACCCGCAGTGGTTTTGTTGTCCCCCCACTCCCTCCCCTCCTCTCCAACACCATCCCCCCTCTATGTTTTGTTAAATAATTTATTCTGCCTTTAAAATTCACTCAGAATATATACCTTTTTGCATGCAGAGGAGAGAGAGGGTGGGTGGGAAGGAGATGGCGAATGTGTGCTGGTGTGGTGAGAAGGTGGCAGTGGTGATGTGGTCACAGGATTGCAGCAGGGTTTTTAAAAAAATGAATGGAGAGACATGGATTACAATCTGCGTAGATTCTCTTGAGTCATCACTGTTGATAGCTCATTTTAAACCACAGTCATATTGTATCTTCCCTTTACACTGCCATGATGTCGGTCGCTCTCTCTCTCTCTCTCTCTATTACCTTCTATCCACTCTCAAGAAAAACCTTGCCCACTTTTCTTCCAACAGGAGAGTGCAGCTATATCACCGTGACCACTGATCGCGGATCAAGACTTTTTTTTTTTGAAAGCTTCCTTATTCTCGGTTTCAGTGTTGACAGTCCATATCCCATATTGCACATCTCCTTCCCCTTCACTTCTATCAGTCTCCTTCTCTCTCCCCACTGTTCCCTTTCTGCCACAGCCATGTTTCTTGACTGTTTCCAGGGTTTTGAGTTTGGGGTATGTCTAAGCCGCTGCCCGGCTGAGAGCTGAATCTGGCCTCTTTCAGACTCACAGCTTGTGCTCGCCTCTATACTCCTCCTCCACCTCCTCCTTCGCCTCCTCCTCCTCCCGTCGCCTCCTACTCCTCCTCAGCTTCCATGTTGTGGCAGCCACAAGAGGCTTTTGGGAGCGGGCCAATCCGAGCAACCATTGCCGCCATTTTCCCCTCCAACTACTGAACATAATGTCCATCGCACACCATGCACTTCTCAAATAAGGACTTCCAATGCTATTTTAAAAATTGATAGCTCTTGTTTTGAGCTTTGAGGGCTAAACCTGCAGCTGTTGCAAACATGAGACGGCACAGGGTAAAATAAAAGCTCTACTGTTATGATGACAAGTGCTTTTTTTCCCATGTATTTCAGTGAGTCTGTATTATTTTTGCTTTAACAGATATCAGTCTGTTATCAATGTAACAGAAATGTTATTCTATCTGTGTTATCTTCAAGAGACCCACAGGAAAGTTAATCTCATCTCTGCTTGAGTGATATTCTGGTAATAGATCTTTTCCTTGGAGAGGATGAACCAGTATTCTATTGATCCCTGCCAAAAAAGCTTGTTGACAATACGCAGACAAGCCCCTCTCAGACATTTGTGGTAATCTGATCAGTTTAGCAAGTGTTTATCTGACATGAATGCCGTCAGACAAACATAACTTATTGTCATTTAGTACTTGTGCTCTGTCAGCTGTTCTGTCTCTGAGAAGTCGTGTTTCTATACAACAAAACAGCGACAGAGAAAATATCTTGCTGGAGAAATAACCGTTGGCTTGGGTGGAGGGTGGATGTACAGAGTGCACGACCAGAGAACAGGGCTCTGGTCGTGGTTAGACAATAAATTATTTTGGTTAGGTTGGTTTGGAAAATACTGTGGTTTGGGTTAAAGCAACATGTTGTGGCTGACGCTCTGTCCACACTATTACATTTTCATTTGATTCACACCTAAAAATGCATACATTCATGAGCAATCATATACACTGGGTATGCATAAGCCAGTGGAGAGGAAGCAGACTGTCTACTCTGCAGTTGATCAGTTGTAAAAAATTATATAAACAAAGAAAAGCAAAGACAGCTGCAGTGTTAAAATACATTATTTAACTGCACAAAACAACAAGCTCCACCAACTTATGTAGCAAACTTATGTAGCAAGGAGTCACTGTGAATTCCCTATATTTATAAAAGAGCATAATATACCTTTTCCTAAGTGCCGAGTGCCTAAACATGACCACAAAACAGCATTTTGTCACCATAAATGGACATCATGCCACAAGTTTTGATCATTGGTGCAAACTGAACTGATGCAGTCTCATTTCTTAAACAACCAGGTCGGAAGACACATCCTATAGTCATGGAAAAGATGTTAAACTGTTTCAGAAGGGTCAAATTATTGGCATGCATCAAGCAAATTAAACATCTATGACTCTATAAGACAAAAATTATTTAGTAAAGTAGATCCAAATAATGAATTTGTGTGGTTGGACGATGCTGAGAAGCTAAAACTTCTTTTTTATTTGAATATTTTTGCATTTTCTTTATTTCTTGAAAAGGCTTGGGCAATGAGACGAAGAGCGATATATTGTTGAGTACTGAAAGTTATCTTAAATTGTTTATTTATGTCACACCTGTGTGACAGGTAACACCAACAGGAAGGACTGTCTAGTTTTTGTTTTTTTGTATTTGTTATTGTGTCTTGTAATCCCATATGGGATGGGCCACAGTGGTGGCATGACACGAAAATAAAACATTCATTCATTCATTCATTCATTCATTCATTCATTCATTCATTCTAAGGAGATTGCTGAGACTATGAAACCGCCCAACGCATTATTAAAAACTGGAGGGATAGTCGGGAACCATCATCTCCAAGGAAGAAATGTGGTCCAATGTGACCACAGAGTCCAGACCTTAACCCCATTGAGAATCTTTGAAAAATGAATGCAACTCTGGACGGAAATAAATGTTGTGACATTGCAGAAGCTTATCGAAGCAATGCCACAGTGAATACGTGCCGTAATCAAAGCTAAAGGCGGTCCAACGAAATATTAGAGTGTGTGACTTTTTTTTTGGATGGGCAGTGTATTTGTGACTTTGGCCAAATTAGTAAATTAACATTTTCTTATTATGCAAACAGATCACATAATCCAGTCTGAGTGAGAATTTGTGCAGAATTAAATTATTGCTGCAGTGTAGTCGTCTAGAATGTGCAGCGTTTCAGGAGACTGGTTTGCCGTCAGATATTAGAAAACATGCGGCAGAACTCATCCTCTAATGAGAATGATGAAATTGATGCAAAGGTATATGATCAGATTCACAATGAGGAGAGGGGGCGAACCTCCTTAAACCTCACAACGGCCACAAATTAGGTCTTTGACGACAAAAAGAAGTTAGAAAAATAAACTTGTAAAAGCAGAGAACAGTCTTCCTCCTTGCCATCATAACATTTTTAACCCCCTGCTGTTCCCTCTCTCTGCTCCCTGCTTCCTCTCGTGCACGAGGTGCCAAAACTTGCTCAAGCACACAGCTCTCTCCATAAATGTGCTGTCATGTCTGAATGAAGCCAAAGGAACGTTAATGTAGAAGTCACCTGTGTCGGAATGACAAAAGGCCTTCACTTCAACAGATGGATGCCAGCAATGTGAGAGTGTGAGGAGGACTCAGCTGACATTTGATGCGCTACTTGGCAGGAAGTAGGAAGTTTCACTCGCAGCTCAAGATCTGAGCTCCTGAACAGAAAAAGAACAGCTTTTTGAGTGAAAACCAAAAGATCTCTTGAATTCACTCATTTTCACTTCATTTAGCCACCCTTGCCTCACATTCTGGTTGCTGCTAGCTATTTGAAAAAATGAGTTTCCAGATTTATGTTGGATTTACAAGGGGAAAAAAATCATTCTGGAATTTAATTTGGTTTAAGCACATGCACGTGTGAAGTGAATTGAACAGCGGGACCACACAGATGTGCAACACAGTCAAGAGAGGGAAGAGGGGGAGGACGATGACTGTATGATCTCACATATGTCACAAAAGATGCTAACGTGAAAAAAAAATCTCGTCTCTGATAAGTGTGAAAGCAATGTGTTTTTTACTACATCTAGAAA
Organism: Trachurus trachurus; assembly: GCF_905171665.1. Lineage (NCBI taxonomy): Eukaryota > Metazoa > Chordata > Actinopteri > Carangiformes > Carangidae > Trachurus > Trachurus trachurus. The sequence continues at coordinate 20,706,786 of NC_139899.1, forward strand.
GAACTAGGGGAGCCTTTTAATGGTTACACACTCATCTCCTCTCCACACTTATCTCAACTGCTGTTTCCTCCCAATTAACAGAGTTTGTGGAGCAGAGGAGGCCTCTTGCCATTTACACCACACATGGATCAGCTCCGACAAACTCAGCTGCCTCTCCTTGTAGTCACACAAAGTTCCCCCAGCAAGTATACATATCCAGTGCACCAGAGTGTGTCCATTGGTCATCTTAGCTCCTCCTGGCTGCTGATATTGTTTATACATGCAGATTGAAGAAGCAACATTCAGATGCTGCTCTGTGCTGGCACCCTGGGCAGATTCGTATAATTAAATGAATTGACTCAAAGGGATGTGATGAATATCCCAACACAGTGTCAGGTCAGGCTTGCTCACAAATTAAAGCCAGGGGCCAAAGAAGGTAAACATGAATTTATCTGAAGTAGAAAAGCAGAGGAATGCATTCAGGACCCAGTCTACGTTTCATTAATGATATTTATTCTTGCATGCTATGGAATAACTTGACTCGGTTTGTCTCTGTCAGAAAACAACTTGCCTCCCGTGTCTTTGTTCCAATTTCAGCTCTGAAATATGCATCTGTTATGTTTCACAGTGTTGTTTTTTTTACGGAAAATATCATTTTCAGAGTCATTTACACCTGAATTTATTTATTGTTTTTTTTTTTTTTTTCAACCCCAATATGTATGAAACATGTAACCGTGATCCTACGTGCCTTTCGCACATGGTGAGAAAACATATAGGCTGCGCGAACAAACATAAACACTGCAGTTGTAATTCACAAAACAAGCAGCACCTGCATGCATCCTCTCTGCCGCATATGCACACAAACACAAACAAATATACCTGAGGAGCATGTGGTGGTAAAACTGGTAGCTAATTAAGTGACAGACAACAACACACGGGGGAGGCATATTCTGGGAATCCTAGCATCAACTCCATCAGAGCAGCAGCAGCAGCATGGAGTGTAGATAGGAGCCTCATAAGCCACTTGTTGTAATGTCGAGTTGTCTTGTGCTACAGCAGCTTCCCCTTAAACTCCAATAACAAAGTTATTTCTCACCATGAAGTCTCAACAGCTCTGTCTCCTATAAATCGTGTTTATATACTTATTAATTTGCAAAGGCAAGGCAGAAGAGTTTCACCTTGATTACATTTAACTTTAATGGAACTAATGGTTTATATTCACCAAGTATAATTATAGGTAGCCTATCAGTAGCATGGTCAGACCGTTTCTTCCAGCAGATAGGCTACATTGCCACCATAAAGTAACTGGGGCAACAGTTTTGTTGTGTGAATGTATTTTGTAGGAGGCAGAGTTGGACCGAGCATCGTCCGCCGTCCAGGCTCACTGAGGATTTTCTCTGGCACAGTAGCATGTTGTGCTAAATGCTAAAATTAGCATACTTGCAACGCTATTGCTACCATGCTGAGGTTTAGTGGGCATCTTACTTGTTTTTTTTGTTTTTGTTTTTTTTCAAAATCATGCTAGCATGCGAAATAATTATCACTCGTCACAAAGTAGAGCTAGGACTGATAAGGAGAGGAAACTTTGACAAATCGAGAGAGGACATAAACATGTGTCAGGTAGATACAGATGGTTCACTAAATTAACCAAACATTTGGGTTCATCTTCTGGAGAGCATGATTGTTAAACAAGAGAGCCTTTTACTTTGGACAACAGTAGGCTATTGGACAGAGCTATCTACGGACTAATACCACCATATGATATTTAGGCGTACATCTAATTGCTATTATACAACTCTACAGTGCCTGCAAGCATAATGCATTACTGACCAAACAATACAAAACAAACTCCTCACTGACTCTCATTAATTGAACACAGAAAAGTAGGCTACAGTTAAGTGGGATGAAAAAAGAAACAAAAAGCTAAGTCCAATGTGACGTATCACAAACTAGTTTGCTTACTTCTTCTCTTCCCTTCTGAATAAGTTCCCAGATTCAATTCAGTATAATTAATTCACTACATTAAATCAAATGTGGTCAAGTCGATACAAAGGGGTTTGCATGAGAAATGTGATTAGCTTGCAGATGACACCTCGATTCCTGACACCATGCCAACTACACACTTGAGCCTCACAGTAGCCGTGGTTGAATAAAATGACCCGACGCTGCAGTGTGTTCTGGAGTCTGATTGATAATGACCCCTTCTGTGAGGGTAAACTGCTGCTCCATCTGTGGCTGGGAACAAAAGCCGAGCAGCCCACCACCATCCTCTAAAACTTTGTGCTCTACCACAAAAATAAATTTGCATTGTGGGCTCAATGATTGGCCGTGTATTGTCATGTAAATACTCTTTTACATACACATGAATCCAAATCCAACAACAGGTAAATTGTCCAATTCCACTGCTCCTCCAGTTTTGCATAGCTTGTTATTTAGAAAGCATCTACATTAGAAATGCTTTGACGTGTTCAGGTTACGAACCACTTGAAGTACTTCTAGGTTACTGTCTATTGTTCAAGCCATGCGATTCCCTATATTCAGCCTGGCCCTGTAGTTCAGTGGAGAGGTGTAGAAATGCAACTAGCGATTGCGCATCTCCATCCTAGACTTGTGAACCCCCATACTGTAAGTGTCCCATTAACAGTTCCTCTAGGAGATGGGCGAGATTGACTCTCAAAAGCTTTTCCTTTTGTGTTTCTAATGTGTGCCGCTATTGTTAACTTAGCTAGAAGGTAGCAAGGCAATCAAAACAATCAGCCATTCACATGAAATTAGGAAGTGGAGGGGGAAAAAAGCCTCGATAAAGGAAGCAAATGCATCATGCTCGTCACAATAACAAAAAAAAAAGAGGGAAAAAAACCCCAGAAAAATTCAATCAGGCATGGTATGAAAAATAATGAAACCGTTTTAAGCATGCACAGGTCTGACCAGAAGGTTGTTGTTTATAACGTTAAACTGAAGAGGCTTGGAACAACTCTATTGTGCGTTAGGCATGCCTCTTATTGGTGAACAGAATCCCTGCATGTCAAGCAGAGGTGGGGCACTGTCCCTAGAGTCCACTATCACAGCAGGTTAACCTGGCACTGCTTTTCTAAGGACTGATTGCCAGGCCCCCCGCAGCTCGAGGTAAACCGACAATTTTCCATCAGCAGGGAACGTGGCTTTATTAGTAAAAGTGGAGGGGGGTTGTGGGAGGTAAGAGAAAAAAAAAGTGAAATCAAGTTTACAGTGTATTTGCAGTTGTTACGTAGGAGGGCAATAAAGTATGGTAGCAGACCTCAATCCTGAAATTGATTTTTATATCATGATGTGTGGTTAACTAATTTCAGATTACAACCGACGAAGATTGAATTTTATGCAACCTTTAAATAAGAGAATGAAGCATAAATAACAATATGGCTCCCAACCCAAAAACTAAAACACAGATTTCATGGAGACATTTTTAACAAATCTGAGCTCTGGGGCCTCATCCACAGGAGGGAAACAGTCTGTATCTAAGGACTTAGTTTAATGTGACGCAGCATCTCATCATGCACAGACTTTCTGACAGGGAGGAAAACATTCACCTGGATAAAAAAGAAAAAAAAAACTGCAGCCCTTATCAGAGATGAGACAGACTCTGTGAACAGCAAATCAATACCATCCCCAGGCTGTGAATTTAAGAAGGGCCAAAACTCCACCGAAGATATTATATTTCTAAACAAAACTCTAGTAAATCTACAAACAAACACAGATTGTGCTGCTATCTGGGTAAGGAGGGGGGGGAAAGGAACAACTTAGAGGGCAAACAAGCAGAGCCTTATGGTTTTCAAGGTCTCCATTTGTTTTTCCATGTTCTACTGTCAGGTGCGGAGAGAGGAGAGAGCAGTGGAGAGAATGGCGAGCCATAGAGGGTTAAAAGGCCGTGGCTGGGATTATAGCACAAGTAAGGACCCCATACTGTGGCTTGACATGCCTACCAGCTTACAGTGCATTTTTCTCTGACAATGCAGGGTCACACACGGTCAGAAAGCATGAAATGTTTTCACACACATGTTGAAAGACAAGTGAAATGCTCAATGTTAAAGAGCCTCCTTCCCCAAAGGTTATATCTGATAGTAATATGCCTCTTTTTTTGAATAACAAAGTCATGTTACAAAGTCAAAATCAAAATTGTGGTAAAGGCATTTTTTATTCCTTCCACGCTTGTGACGTCTGACCCGAAAGGACACTGCAACATGCTCATCTATTAGCTGGGAAGTTATGAGTTCAGCGTGCATGACATACAAGACAAGTGTGAAAGAGTCCCACTAACCCACTCCTCAGTGCCTTTAAAATGATTCTACAAGAAAAACTATATGTACAAAGACCATGACTGTCTCTTCCCTGCTAATGAGAGGCCACTGTGCGTGAGGACATAGTGAGGGCCGGGTGGTAGTTACTGATCAGCATGGGAGCTAGCTAATCCTGCCACTGATGAACTCATCTGTCTGTCTGTCCACTCCACCCTCAGACATGTGCTAACATGCCATAATCGTCATAATTCTACTCCTGCCCTGGGCTCTGCCACCTCAGTCACCTGATTAGGGCCTAAGTCCCAAAGGTATCAGTGGTGGAGCTTTAATAGTAATTCCACTCTTAGCTTCACACCACCTCTGTCTATATAGCTTTTCCATTAAGTATGTCATATCTTAGGCTGTGCGTACGGCACGGGGATGGGGAGAGGGGCTGTTATTGTGACAGATACTCTTTGTGCATCTGACAAAAACAAGGATGCTTCTCCATGTGTCATCTGCAGCGCTCCCTGATGCAGCATACGACTGTCTTTTATCAACAGCCAGCAATGACACTTTCCAAATATTTAACACTTGGGGGAATTTCTCATTCAGTGTGAGTGTATTTAAACAGCAATCTGTTTACCCTAAAGAAAAAAAAAAGACCCATCCTCCAAAATCTCGTTGTTGTTGTTTTTTTTTTTTCCACCAGCCGTGAAAATATCAGTCATGAATACCACTCTTTTCATGTAATTCCCCATCTTCCTGCTTCACTGTACGCTGCTGTCAACAGTGTGTCTGATTTATGTCTCAAGTGTTGGTGGGACAGGGGCTCCCGCACGGCACTCCTGGACCAGGAAGAGGGGGAGTTCCAGTGGGGCAGGCGAAGCCTCACTTCCCCCCCCCTCTCCGGCTCTGGAGATGCGAGGTGGGGAGTAAACCTAACCAACACTACAGAAACAGGGGCGCTGCACACCCATCAACGCCTCCTTTGCAGGTGAGTGGAGAAAAACAGGAGATGGGAGGGGATGTCAGTCCGCAGCAGAGCAACCGCAAAGAGCCGCGCGTGAGGCACTTTTTGGAGTCATGTTTATATTCATGTTCTGCAAGACAAATATGGATCCTTCAAAAATATATGCACCAACCTGACACTGAGAAGAGTAGAAGCACACTGACAAACGCGTGGCACCCTGACACTCTTTACACTTCTTATCACTCGTGCACACACATGCAGACAAACACAACACACACCACAATCCATCATTATGATGCCACTCGTGTTTTTTGGCCTATACTCTCTGGCCTTTCTCCTACAACAAATTACTAACTTAGAAAACTAAACTGAAGAGAACTTCTACGATGAATCAAACTGAAGTTACTTGTTTACACCTGCCTCCTAACAACTAAAGAAGCATTTTCTTGAGGAAAATGTAAGAACCTGACAACTTTTATCAACATATATATAGTGACTTTGTTTTTCCCTGGGGCCCAAAGGAGGTTAGGTTTTACATTTCAGAGCCAAATGGCAGGGATTACATGTGTGGGCTGGGGGTGTAAGAAAAGCAACAGCTTTGCATAAGAATATGCAATCAGCTGCAGGAGAAGAGAAATGCAACAAAGCAAAACACTAGGATTCACATTTGAAATGCAACCTGCTGCACTTTTTTTGTGAATTGCATATAACTAAATGAAAGAACAATAACCCCCCTCCTACAAACTACAACCTTTAATGCAGTGTGGAGCATTAGACAGTGGAAAACACTGCCACAATCTGTTATATTGCCTGCGAATGAATCAATGGCATCAATGAGAAATACACAAAAAAACACCCCGAATCTAACAGGACTGGAGTGGACCGAGCATTGACATGTCAAGTGCTAACTGACTGCCTGTCAATACACTCACTGACCAGAAAGGTCTCTTACTGTCAAGGGACTGCAAGGAATAAGGCAGAGATGGGAGAGGGAAAAAAATGGAGGTGAAAGTCAATCAAATTAGCTCCTTCCAGCCCACTAAACTCAAGAAGTGGAGGTAAGCAACCAGAGCCTCTTCTGAGAGAACTGACAATGTCTGTGGGGTGCAATCTGAGCAGCACCCCCGCAGAGAGAGGCCAGCACTGATAAACCTCCGAGAAAAGCCTGAAAATATCAAAAGAAAAAAGTGGAAATACAATCAATAGCCCATATTCAGTACAGTGACCAAATGCTGGTTTTGATTGAAATGCTGGAAGAAAAAACTAAAATAAAGTGCGGATTTGCATGTGACAAAGCCAACACCAGTGTGTTATTTGTTTGTCTCCTCTGGTGAATGGAACCCTCTGGAGAGAAGCAGACAGTGAAAATGCTGTTAAGATCAGAGTGATAATGACTTACTGAATAAGAGTCTGCATCACGGGGACTGCAACTGGTTTGATCCCTGTCCTCTTTCATTTCTGTCTCATTAGATAAACCTGTGGAAGTCAGACAGCCTTTTACCACCGATGTGTTTTAAGACATTAAACATGCAACACAGTCATGTCACAACACATCAGAAATTAAATCATCTCAAAGTGGAGGGGAATTTACTGGAGGGAAAAAAAAACTCTCTATCTTCCTTTAGATTAAGCCGGTGTCAAGGGTTGTCTTGTAAGATTTGAAAAAAAAAAAAATTAAATACATTTTTCTTTTTTAGAAAAGTAACTGAAAAGAAGAGCAGGTGACAGATGGGAGGCTAGTGCGTATGTGTTAGTGTGTGTGTGTGTGTGTGTGTGTGGGGGGGGGGGGGGGGGTGTATGCAGAGGGCATATTCAGCTCATTCCCGTGTCATGTCAGATAAATCTGTTTGAATATGAGCTGTGACTTTTGTTTTCTGATCACTCCTGAATTGACTGTGAGTGACAGCAGAAGAGAGGGGGGAGAGGAGGGGAGGGGGATGGGGAGGGAGGAGGGAGGGGGAGGAGGGGGCATGAACACTCGGTTAACTGGCATCAATTGTTTTCCAAAAAAGAAAAAAAAGAAAAAATTACAGTCATTCAAAAACTTTTCTGATCTGTCACCACGCATGTTCAGACAGAGATCAAGCTCGGAGCTCAGAGATGATTGGTAACGACTTCCTGATTACGTTTCCACGTCTTTATACCTTCTTTTTTAGCAGTGACCTTTTCAGTTTGTTGTCATTGTCGGTGGGAAGTGAATCAAATGAGCTGTGCAACTCGGATAATCACAAAAATCACAAATGTCCTCATTTGATGTGGCTACCTGTCTGTTTTGATAAAGACTTTCAGAGTAACATCTCACAGATGATGTGGTTTGGTTTTTCACTGTGATCAGTGCAGTTTCACACAGCACAGAACAAACCAGTTTTGGTGTCACATTCATGTCTCTTACATTTATTTTTGTCTTTTCTTGCTTTTAAACCTAAAGTTAAAAAAATATATTAATGAAAGTTCCATGTCTATTTTTCTGATGGTGGTATTTCTAATTGTCCTGGAGCAATGGATTTGTAATTCAGTTTTCAGTTATTTCCAATATAAACTATATTAGTTTGGTCCATGTTGTTGAACTTGACTATGAGCTGGACCTGACATTGACTTTGTTTCAGCCTCATCTGAGGTGATCTTAATGACGGAGAACGTGCCACAGAGTTTTCCATCATGAGCGTAAAATATGAAAAGCAAAATGGCCACAAGGTATGTTCCATTACTTGCCAGCATTCCCATAAAACAGAAAACACACACTCACTCACTCTCTCTCTCTCTCTCTCTCACACACACCACCCAGTCACCTTTCTACACAGTGTCCCCCAGGGCACAGCTCTGGTCTGTTTGAAGATCAAAGGAGCTGCGGTAAAACAGCATGTTTACAGGTGTTGGGAAATTGAAAATTTCCTTGGCTGAGTGTGGTTTTGAATGGAAAAGGAAGTGTATGATGGTGTGTGTGTGTGTGTGTGTGTGTGTGTGTGTGTGTGTGTGTGTGTGTGTGTGTGTGTGTGTGTGTGTGTGTGTGTGTGTGTGTGTGTGTGTGTGTGTGTGTGTGTGTGTGTGTGTGTGAGGGGGGAGTTACGACAGTATACACATTCCACATACAGTATGCATAAACCAAAAGAAAGTATTATAATTACAATAAGAAGGGGAAATATACACATATATAAGGGGGGTGAAGGGGGGTGGATGGATGAGTGATATTAGCCGGTGTGTGCCTGGTTGGTTTTGTATAGAAAATTGGCCTTTGATGGTACAGATGCTCCTGTCTTGAAGAGCTTTGGCTGCAGCAGAAAAAAGTTACCTGAAAAATGCTTCCTATTAACTGCACATTACCCATTGTGGCAAATAAACAGAATTGGCAAGGTGTTGTGTAGGAGCCATATTGAGAACCTCCCTGCAAAAGCAACAGCAGGGGAGGATGCTGAGTTTGTGAGGGATTAGTTGAATTCTAACACTTTTTGGAGGGAGACCACAACAATAAGAACACCTCAGTCAAGCTCAAGTATGTCATTTACTCTGCACCTCTCCACTTTGTGTTTCTCTGTGTGCATGAGAGGACCAGTCATGCCAAGCTTTCTGCATGAAAGGGAGAGTGTTTAGCTTTTGAGGCTATTTGTGCTTCTGACTCTGTAGTGTTTGTGTCCGATGGGAGGTGCCTGCGCCAGCTTCCTTAAAGGAGAAGGGGGTTTTGTTTGTTTCTCCGCCGTGCCAGGAGAAGTGACAGCCATTCCGGCTCTTTCACAGAAACACATTCATCTGTGTGAGAAAAGGCGGCCGCTGAACTCAGATGAAAGGGCCATGGGGGCTGCGTTGCACAGGAAAAGGCAGACTGTACATCTACTTCAGTACAAACACAACATAAGCCATGTCACAGACAGACAGACCGACAGACAGACGGACAGAGGGGGGGTGATTCTGAGAAAGATGAAGACAAAAAGAAATAAAGACAGAAAGAAAGAAGAAAGAAATAAAGACAGATATAAAGAAGAAAGAAAGAAAGAAAGAAAGAAAGAAAGAAAGAAAGAAGGAAAGAAAGAAAGAAAGAAAGAAAGAAAGAAAGAAAGAAAGAAAGAAAGAAAGAAAGAAAGAAATTCATATAAAGATATAAATGAAACATTTTCATTAGTTAATAATGTGTTGATATACAGTATGTTAAAGTTAGCATCAATATGGGCCACAGTGATCTCTGTACTGGACTCACAGTCAAGGGCCTGTCCCAAAAGCCTCCATGAATATTACAACACCATAATAAACAACTGACATAATCATTATATTCAAATCTGTTTGTCGATCAAGTTTCATTCACATCAGGCCTCAAAAACCTACATGTCCTTTAAGATCTGTGCAACTTGAATATATTAAATTGCATTTAGCCTGTTATGGTTTAATTATTTGTTTTTGTTCCATTTTGAATATTGAATCAATAATTTAATGAAATGTTTGGAGAGATCTGGTGGTGGGGTGAGGAGGGGGCGAGGTGGGTGTGGGTGGGTGTAGTTTGGGGGGTGAGACAGGCCCCGCTGTTTGAAGTGGTGACACCAGCCTGACTATAAATAACACAGGGCCGGCGAGCGGACACGTTCATTTCATTAGAGCAGTTGAAATTCAATTAGAGGATATTGCGTTTGTTTTAAAAGTTTTCTCTCCAAACAGTCCCGCCGATAAACTCTGAGTGCAGTCTGTGTTATTTCTACTGAGGAGGAGGCCGGAGTGGGGAGTCTCGCGTGGACAAACGAAACTGTTTTTTTTTTGTTTTTTTTAAGAAGAAAAAAAAGACACGAAATTACACGGAACTGTGGGTGTGGACTCTCTAAACCCTAAATAAAAATAAAAGATATTGATACTTATTTTATTATGAAATACACAGGCCTACAAACAGCTGTGATGCAATATATAACATCTATAACACGAGACATAAGCTATTTTACATTAAAACAACAAATAAGCGTATTTAGAAGAAAAAGGCAAGAGTTTATGAACATTGTTTTACAAAATATTTATTCCATACTTATTTATTTTAGTTAATAAGTTTAAATTTAGTAAAGAAAAAAAATTGTTTAGACTTTTACAAACTTGTGCTTTTACTTATAAAGACGGGGGATAATGCTCATAACCACAGGGAGTTACAGTTGTGATGCATTAGAAATAGTTATTTATTGATTGATTGGTTTATTGATTCAAAATTAATTATTCAAGTGAGTAGCAGCAAGTTATTCATTTATTTACAGTAGTCTTGTTTCAGGCGCTCTAACTTCAAATGCCGGAAATCATTATAATGTGCCTTATGACGCTTGAAATCTTTAGTGGAGTCAGTTGTCTGAGTAATCAGAAAAGTTCAAACGAGGCTTTCGTAGCAAATGTTTCTCAATTAACCTTAACTTTAATACATATGGAGGGAAAAAACAATTATGTTATTTAATATGATGGATTCTAAATGAGTCAGAGCAGTAATGGAGGCTCCACAGCTGCTGCTGCTGCTTTGTTTATAGTTTTATTTGTGCAGCGCTTGAGGCAGAGAGAGGGATATTTATTTATGCAAAAATACACAATTTATTTCAATAACACACTAATATAGATTTTTCTTTCTTTTCTTTTTTTTTCTTCTTGGTTACGAGGAGAAAGAAACCAGAAGTTAACTGTGCACAATTTGTGTGCGTGTGTGTGTGTGTGTGTATGTATGTAGCCTGTGTGTGTGTGTGTGTGTGTGTGTGTGTGTGTGTGTGTGTATGTGAGAGAGAGAGAGAGAGAGAGAGAGAGAGAGAGAGAGAGAGAGAGAGAGAGAGAGAGAGAGAGAGAGAGAGAGAGAGAGATGAAGCAGCAGCAGATGAGTCCACCTGAATTGATTGACAGCTCTAATGTGTTGTCGTGGTTTCGCATCAACAAGTGGAGCCGAGGACCCGCAAAAAAAAAAGAAAAGAAAAAAAGAAAGAGAAAAAAAAGCCACCTAGGCGCGCGCGCTGTAGGGCATCACTTGAACGCACCGACTTGATTTCACTCCCTGGAGGCCTCAACTATTACCGCGTCCTCGCTGCAGCCCTGTCTCCCGCACTCTCACTGCAGCTTCCAGCTTCACCCCAATTAACACAGAGACCATTAGAGCTCGCACGGTGAGGCGCAGACTGCAGCGAGGCACCCTTTACACTATGTTGTCCCAAATATCGACGCGCTGCCCCTGTCAACTGCTGTTGGTCATAAATGTGTCCCCAAATACGGCCTATGGCAGACCACCCTCATCTGTCTCTCTCTCTCACTGTATCTCTGTGTGTGTCTCTCTCTCACACACACTCACACAAACGGGGGCGTAACATTAATCATCCTATAGTAGTAAATAACGTTTCTGACACAAAGTGGGTGATTCAATAAGTAAATATTTGTCACTGGTGTAATTTGCTCCCACTCCGCTACATGAACACACACACCACGTCTTATAATAATAACAATAAAAATATGTTTTGAGAGGAATCCCTGTACGCAGTGAATCCAGGTTTTAAAAAATCTTTCATTTTAATGTAAAAGAAAAAAAAAGCGGAAAAAAGCGACATATTCCCTGATGGTTTCCACTTTGAAAGTGAATTGAATCCAGCGGCTGAGAGGAAGAGGTGTCAGATAAGGAGAGACAACGGCCTGGCTGTTCAGAGACGAGGTTTTAACTCCATATGCACCAATCGTGCGTTGTTGTGTTGTTCATTATGCATCCAGTTATTAATGTTGTTGTTATTACTATTATCATTATCATTCAAATAAAATGTGGATATGCAGCTTTTACGCATGGGTCGCTCTGATTGCGCAAAGTTCCTCCTGAACTTTCTAGTTCAACTAGAAAAATCTCACACACAAAAAAAACAGCAGAGCAGGTGGAGCTGTGTTTTCTTACAGTGGAGTTGTATCTGTACAGTGTAGTCAACAATAGTACAAGGAGGAGGAGAAGAAGAGGAAGGGGGAAAAACGCTTCCTCCTCCGCGGATCAATATCAGCGCAGCAGGAGTCGAACAGGAACCGGCATCGACACACTGTGCGGAGTTGACCTTTCCCACTCCCCACAGGTCATACCTTCCTCCGCCGGAGAGGTCACCGGGCCAGGCCGCTGAAGGGGCCGTAAGGAGGTGATTTCAAGTGCTAAATAAGCTGCATATAAACCAATAATTCTCCCATGGTCCTCTGGCACAGAGATACCCCGGCTTCAGTTAATGCACTTTTCTCTTTTGCCTAAAAAAAAAAAAGAGTTTACCCTTTTTTGATTGTCTGATAATGAAGTGTACCATGGGAAACTAAAACATACTTATCCCAGGTATTTATCAAGGAAGAAAACATCATTTTTAGTAGGTTCTAAGTGATTTTAATTGATCCCACTGCCTGCTTGTAATCAGCATCACTTCCCCGGAGATCCCAGCACCTTCTCTTTTATTTACTACACCAGTGTGTGAGCAGCTCGTATAACAGGAGACAGCAGCAGCTCAGACACGCAAACAGACACGCCAACAGACAGACTGACTGACAGAAGAGTGCCACTTGCTGCTGCTGCAGCTGCAGCGGAGAGCCGGCCTGCAGCGATATCCACCATCACTAACAAGTCCCACTACGTGTTGTGCTGTTTCTCAACATCCATGAAGCATGACTCATATAACAATAATGACAGCAAGTTATTCACACAGAAGCACGCGCTCTTAGCAGAGACCAGAGGCTCCCCAAAAAACAACAGCACACAAGCAGCTGATAAACACTTTACTTCTTTTTTTTCCTCCACCCCTTTGTCTTATTTAATACATCTTAAAGGCTATAGCGTTAATTCAGGCCACACTCGGACTGTGGTGTTTCTTCTTCAAAGAGCCTCAGATCTGTATAAGGCGCTATAAAAGTTCACTAACAGTCATGTGTGCATTATCTCCAGTCAGAGCACTGCAATAACGGCAAATTAAAAACAAACACATCCGAAGAAACGTTTCTTCGTCGTTTTCTCCCAGTTCCAAACCATAAACAGACCAAATGAATCAACAGGACCCACGGGAAACAAACGGCCACCTCCTATACGAACAGGTCAGGCCTCCAACTATAGAGCACGGACAAGAGAGACAGAGAGAGAGAGAGGGGGGGGTCTGAGCACAAGTCAAGTTCAAGTTCACCACGGCTGCATTCACTCCTGTGCAGTAAAGTGTGCAGCCGGAGTGGAGGAGGAGAGGGTAGAGTGGAGGGTGGTAGTGGTGGTGGGGGAGGGTTGAATTTACGGGCTGTTTTCAAATAAACTCAGTAACTCAGCTGGGAAATTATAAAGTGACCAGATAAGATTTATGGAAGAGAAGAGCCATGGCAGCACGGGCAGAGTGCTGAGTGTGAAAGAATGAAAATAAAGCCTATACTCTCAAGGAGTTTTATTCATTTAAATTCAAATAACAAAAGTAATAAATGAATAAAACTCAAAAGCAGATCACGCCTAATTATTATGAAGTCAATTCCTCCTCCTGCTTGAGTTTCAATAAACTTCTAAATGCCCACACACACATACACTCTAACACACTCCAACACACACATACACACACAGCTCAAATAAATTCCCAAATCTCTTGTTTATTTGCAGCACTACAGCAGCCACACTGTGGAGGGGCCTGGAAGCATGCTCTGCAAAGCCTGGGCTAAATAAAAAAACACCACAATGTTCTCAAAGCCTAAATATAATAATTAAGCGCTTAAAGATTTAACCACGAGGAGTTAGAAAGTTTTTTGGTTTCTTCCTAAGAATGTGAGATTAATTTTACAACAGGCTACACCTCCCAAAACAAATCTCAACTCACTAAACTGCAGGGGCGGGCAACACAATTATATATTTTTTTTCCTTTTCAAAAAAAATAAGGGATGAAAAAGCAAAGAAATACTTAGCACTTGCAACACCTTTTATTATATTTGTATGCAGTAAAATTCTTATCACAATAAGGAAGAAAACACCTCTTAAAACTTTGAACAAAAGCACATAACGAAACAACTGCCCATGTTAAGCTCGTAATTGTACATATTTATAGTAAAGAAACATTCTTTATAAATACTGTTTCATCTGTAGCAAGTAAATACCATAATTTAATTACAAATGGATAAATATGGCAGTTGATATTTACAAAAAAAAGGATGGGGAGGGGAGGGAGGGGAGGGGGGTTGTAGTTACAGAAAAAATCGAACGGCACAACGTTTATTTTCCTCACAATCTTTCCAGATAGTATTTCACAATTCAAAACTTGCAAAGCACAAAACATCACAAGTTAAGCCCAGCAAACTAAAATATACATTCACAAGCATAATATTGTGGTCTGTTTGGAGTTAAATGTTAACTTTGGCACTCTTTCCAGTTTATAGGTGTTTAGTATAGTACAATCAATTTGCCTTAAGATCACAATATTCAACATTATAGTACAATTTTATCGTAATATGTGCACTAAAAGTCCAGTTAGAGAAATAGCTACCATTGAAGGAACATCTATACACCAAAGACTGACAAGCTATCACAACCAATGGGAAAGTGGGCTTTTAGTAATTATTTACAATATGAAATACACCTCGACTATGATACATATTTTCCTCTGTTGGTAATCCTCATCTTCCCTGGTGAACCAAAAAATAACAAAATAGAAAATAAACAAATGTTTGTGTGCCTCTCGTGTGCACGTGTCCCACAAAAAAAAGGAGAAAAAAAAGGAAAGGAAAATCTCCTGCTGGATGTTGTTCCAGTGCTGTGAAGTGAGTGTGTGTTGCTTCATTTTTCGTCTTAAGTCCTACACATACCATTCACTGAAATTGGAGGATAGGCCACTGTGGCTGGTGGTGTTGTGGACGGCTGAGGCTGGGGACATAGTGGTGTTGCTTTGGGTCTCGGTGGTGGGAGACACCAGGCCTGGAGGTGTGGAAGATTCATACCCAGAGCTGGCTGCTGGTGATGAGTCTGATGCTGGTGGGGACGCTTCGTGGACCTGGGGTTGGGAGAAATTCACAAAACAAAAAAATTAGGTATTTAAAATCTGACACACACTGCATAAACAGGCATAAATAAAACGTTTGTGTGAAATTAAACATTTAAAAACCACACAACAAGTCTACTAACATGTGTGTTTCATATATGCAGGCCTGGTTTAGACATAGAGCATTCAGCACACATTTCCTGGCTGGAGGTATTTACCTTCATGTGTTTTCTTAGGGAGCTGGGATGTGTGTAGGACTTGTCACACATTTTGCAGAGATAAGGCTTGTCCGACGTGTGAACGTGCATGTGTTTCTTTCGGTCGCTGCTGTTTGCAAACCTTCTGTCGCAGCCTTCAAACTCACACTGGAAGGGCTTCTCTCCTACAGGAAATAAAAAATAAAAACAACAGGAAGAAAACAGTCAGGTATTTGACTAGGAGACGCCTCGGGCAGAATGTGTTAACAACAAGGAGCTGAAAGGCTAAAAAAAAAAATACGAATAGCAAAAGTTGAGTGTAGGAAGAAAAAAAATAAATCACAGCAATTACAATTTTACTACAACTTTCTAAAACTGTAGCTGTTGTGAAAGTTGGAGCGCATTTCTTTTCTTTTCTTTTTTTTTAAATGCATGGAGGGAATTCCTACATCTTATTTAGCCTAAATAATGCGCATAGTGATTTGGAGAGGGGGGTGGGTGGGAGAGAATAGGGGAGGGGGGGTGGGTGTGATGGTGGTGGACAAGGCCGTCCTCGGTAGGCCCTATACAGAAGGCGTACCATTTGCTGGGAGACAATAAAAATCTAATTAGCACCTGACCAATTCCGTGGCGCGGCACCATCATGTATCCCCCAAGAATATAGGTCCAAATGTGAAAGGCTGGTAATGGCCCTGTCTAGCACCTTATAGCTGCTGTCACAGGGACGCAGCACTAAACAAAAGGCGCATAAACACTACTACTATCACTACTACTATTACTACTACTATAGCTTCTGCTGCTGCTGCTGGGAGCTGTGCTGGATACACACACACACACACACACGGGCTATAATACAGAAAGAAATCCACACACACTTATATTACCATCTCGTGCCAAAGTCATTAAAAAATCTATGTGATGTGTCAGCTATCCCGAAGCAAGCGACATTAAAACCAACTGAGGCTGATTTACTACCATTGCAGCTCCACGGTGCATGCACGCAACGCGCTCTCACACTCCCCTTTGACCCATTTTAAAGTTTGCCCCCCACCACCCCCCACCTCTCCCCAACAATAAAACATCTTACACACGTTGTTAATGCGTTTGGAGGAAGAAAAAAAAAGAAAGATAATGTTTTACATGAGAAGAGCTGTTAAAAAAAATCTGAGCTGCCGTGCAGCCGTCTAAGTGCAGAAGATGAACCGTTCCACTATCCCAAACTAATTTACTCTCCTCTGGATGTGCTCCTAAATCTACTCAATCTGTTTTGACTTTCTTACTATCTACTTTAGCTGCCTAAAATAGCCGCTTGATAATCAGATCTCCGTTTGTGTTTGTCCAGGCAGGAGAGGCACAAATAAAAAATGCACATGCACGCTACAGTAAAAGCAATAACAGTGTCCTTGCTATTTGTATTGAATAAATAATAATAAAGACAATAAAAAAATAAAGCTTTCACAGCGTTGTGATAATTACCTGTATGTGTTCTCTTGTGTATCTTCAAGTTTTCCGACCGTGCGAAGACCTTTCCACAGCCGGGGAACGGGCATGGAAAAGGCTTCTCCCCGGTGTGAACCCGAATGTGGTTAACCAGTTTGTATTTCGCCTTGAACGGTTTGCTCTCCCGGGCGCAGTCCTCCCAGAAGCAGACGTGGTTGGTCTGCTCTGGTCCACCGACATGCTCCACCGAGACGTGCGTGACCAACTCGTGCATGGTGCTAAAAGTTTTGTTGCAAGACTTCTTTGGGTTGCTGAGCTGCTCGGGGTCGATCCACTTGCAGATGAGCTCCTGCTTGATGCACTGCTGCCTCATGTAGCGGAAAAAGGCACCGGGGTGGTGATGGGCTGCCATGTTCATCCCCATGTTCATATTCATGGAGCCGTACTGGTTGTGGAGCTGCGCCGCCGAGTAGGGGTCGGTCCTCGGGCTGGAAACCTGGTGGTACTGGTCGGAGCGTCCGAAAACTTCTCCCGGTAGTCCGAGCCTCATTTGCCCGTTCAGGACATTCGGGGATCCGTGGGACCCATGCTGGTCGTGGATCCCGGGGAATAAAATGTGGCCTTGTGTGTCTGAGTGGGAGTGATGAAGGGATCCCGCCGTGGGGCCAAAAATAGTATGTTGGCTGCTCGCCGGAGAGGATTCTCCGAAGCCACGACTACGAAAGAGAAAGTCCCTGGTGGAGTTGAAAGGAGAGCTTGCATACGACGTGACATGAGCGGCGTGAGCCCCCAGAGCCGCAGCGGGGTAGCCCGGCGCCTGGGTGGTGAAGGCAGAGCTCTGTCCCGGGGAGAGATCATGGTTCAGCTTAAACGCACCCATGTGTGCGGAGTCTACAAAGCTATTTTGTGCCAAACTCAAGTCTCTCTCCTGCATCTCGCTCGCTGAGTGATGCCTGGCAAATGAGCCCACTCCCAGTCCGGGGAACTGGTGACCGGCATCCAGTAACATTATTACAGAAAGCAAAAAATCTTTTCGTTGAAATCAGCGCAGGGCTCGTATAGGCTACAGCGAATAAGTTAAAGAAAGAAAGAAAAAAAATCAAATGTTGATGCTGATGCGCAACGATTCAACTTCCAACCTTGGAAACACCATATCAGGTGTGGTTCAAAAACGCTGCTCCGATCATGAGGAAGGAAAAAAAAATCAGCTTGGCTTAGCGAAGACTGGGTTTTTACTTCTAGTTAAGTTGTGACTGAAAAATCCAAATGTAACGAAGTGAAGAGTTTCCTCGTGTCCTCTCCTCTGGACCGCGACTGGTTGCGTTAAAAAATTGCACTCGAAGAATTAAATAATTATCTTACTAGGTGTCCTCTGCGCACACAGAGCGAGAGTAGTCGGAGCATCTCAAAAAATCGCTGTTCCGATTGGGTATGTATTTATTTCTGTGGGCTCGCCTGTGTTTATCGCGGAGGGTCCCTGTTTCTCCGTGGACTGGCTCTACCTCCTCTTCCGCCCCCTTTAACTGGAGCCCGTTCATTCATTCCTCGCAGCCTCATTGGCCACTGCGCCTCATCAATCCCAGGTGCCCCTCCAATGGCAGGTAGCGCTTTGGCGACTTAATAGCGCAACGCCATTTTCCACAAATAATTACCGCCTACTTTTAGGAGAACATTTGGAGGAGGAGGAGGAGGAGGAGGTGGTGGAGGAAGAGGAGGGGAGGGTGTGCAGGCGAAAAGGAGCACGACAAGAGAGAGGAGCGAACATGTTTCTGTTGTTTATGTTCTGCTGATGCCAAGTTGTGGCACGAAGAGAGGAAAGAAATATGACATTTGATGATATATAATAATAAAGTAGGAATATTTACGCAAGTAGGGAAATTGTGTTTGTAGCTTAAGGAACTGTTGTGTTATACACTTGATTTAAATATAACACAACAGCTTCAGGTATTTTACACTTGTAAACCAAAAGTTGCATCATGTTTTTACTATATTATAACCTGTAGCCGTGATAATAAATATAATAGTTAGTAACAACGAGCTATCAGCTATAATGACACTGCACTAACGCAAAATGTTTAGTGCGCATGTCAGCATAACTGCATAACCGCAGGAGATATGTCAAATTATATAAAGGCGTCTGTTTTCTCTTATTGAGTCCAATACACGACCAGGATGTTCAGTTATTTTATCTACTTTCAGAGTGTAACCACTGAGGGCGACGTGAAGCACTGTGGGTAAAAGCGTAGAGGAATAGTTTTCAGTTTTAATGTAATAATCCTAAATAGTGTTGTTCTTTTATTTATCATTTGTTTTTGAATAATGAGCTGAAACGTCTATGTTAAATTTGAGCATAAATTGTAATAAATTGCTCCATTAGTAGATCTCAAGTGACGACAGACCATAATAGTCTATGTCTGAATGAAGATGTAGTCAAATCTGACAAAACTCTTGAGCCACTTCATTATTCACAACTAAAAAAAAAAAAAAAAGCACGTGTCTCTCTCTCTCTATGTGTGTGTGTGTGTGTGTGTGTGTGTGTGTGTGTGTGTGTGTGTGTGTGTGTGTGTGTGTGTGTGTGTGTGTGTCTCCATATGGAGTCCAGTGGTTTCTCACTGGCTGTAGAACCACAACTGGGCCTTTAGCGGCGAGGCTCGCTCCAGTGGCTCACACTGGCAGCCACCAGTGGTTGTTGGTTCTCTTTAATGGTTCCATATGTTGCTGGTTCTGCTTCCTCGGTGGTTCTCACATCCACCGCACCAATTAAATGACATGTTATGGCGGTGAACTGCCGCTCAGATCCGAGTAAATCATTAGTGACCCGTAAGGTCGAGCCTCCACTGAACTCCCAATAATAAAGTTTGAGCAATAAAAGTCATGTCTTCAGTCAGATATTGAGTTAGAGCGGTATGCTGCTCTATATGCTTTGTTACTATCCCCCAGAGGAAACAATAGGTTGCGCCCATATAATCTTATAACATTTTCTTCATGGGATTTCCTCTTTGGTTCCCACACAGGCACAAACAAATAAGAGGGAAGTCATTTTCTTTTTAAAAAACACACGGATTCGCTTCATTTTCTGGCAACTTTCCATCACAAGCAGGCACTGAATCTGCGTTCAAATGGAAGGGGGGACTATTTATACATTGAGGCCATATAAACCACAGCTGCTCATTCAAGTACAAGTCAAAGGAAGTTTACTTACATTTTCACCAAATGGAGATCCCAGCAGCTCTCCCCGCTCTGCGCCTCTGCCAGCTCTCCGCTGCTCCGGACTGTAAACGACACATACCGTTGAAGGCGCAGGGAAACGTTTTAAAAACTTTTTTTCTTCTTCTTCCTTTTTTTAATAGTGTGTCTCTTAGCTCGGATTGGGACAGGCTGAGCGTTGTGTGCCATTCTTCCAAGTCTATTTCGACCCGCACCACAGGAAACGCAGGAGCTGATCCAAGTTCAAAGTCACGTCTGCCGACCCCTATAAGAAGTTCTTTATTTCTCTCTGGAAAAAAAACACAAAACCTTCCCCAGATAGGGAAAAAAGCGATAGAGAATTAAAAAGGAAAAAAAAAATCAATCGGGTAGAGGCACATGGCTGCGGGTTTCCCCTCTGTGTGCTGAAGAAAAGGGGGTCTAGCCTATTGAAAATCCCCCAAAGATCAGTATTTCAACAGGTTTTAGGAGCAGCAGACATGGCTTATAAACATGTAAAATATAAATCATATAAAATATTACTCAGGGTGTGATCTCTGTGTGTGGGGGGGCCTGACAGGTTGATTTACGCAGCACAGATTATCAATAAAGTCAATGGTGTTGATCACATAAAGGCGCCTGCATGGCCTGTCACTGTGTGTTCCTATGGGGGCCACGGGCATATTTCTCCACTCTGTTATCTGTCAATATCAATATGTTGACACACTGGAAGGTTTACTTGTGTGGCTGCCGTGACCTTGTGTTTCATGGGTGTTTGACATCTGACCCGTTAAGACCACATATGTTGCCCCCTTGACTCCTTTTGGTAAAATAACCCTGTTTATGACAAAGCGTCTTTGTTTTAGAGAGGGAGAGAGGGAGAAAGAGAGAGAGAGAGGAAAAGAGAGAAAGAGGGAGAGGTAGGAGTAAGACGTCCCCCTCTTTCGTCTGAGGCATCATCAGCTTTAGGTTATTTGGAAACCTATAAGTCAGTAGTTGGAGTTTCTGTTTATTGCATTATTTGTAATATTTTTTTTAAAGGGTTTTAGGTTATAAGGTTTGTGACATTAAAAACTAGTGGGGGAAAAAGTTATTATTAGATATATTAATTTGTGTTAATTCTGTGGGTGTTTTGATCAGGTCACTTTTCATTCAGTGTGAATGAAATCAGAGGTCCTTCAATAAATTATAAACAATTCACCCACTGCTCCTCTGAGGTTTGGGGAGTTTCCAGAAGCTGCTCTGCACCAGCGCATATTTTATTTTGAAAAATAAAAAATAAAAAAATCACAGACACAACAGGATACTCATTGGATTATGAGTCTTTTGTAATGACTTTAATTTCAAATTCAGTTAAAAACACAAATGTCACATAAATGTGCCATTTGAGCAAAAAAAGTTGTTAATAACCCATAAACTGAGAAATAATCTCAACACTTGTAAAGAAAGAATTGAAACAATGGGGTTTGGATGGAAATTGACATTTTTTCTTTTGATTTTTTTTTTTTTAACAATGGGAATATGATTTGAAAAGTTTTGACATAAAACGTCTTTGCCTCAGTTTCTTCTCAGCAAGTTCATAAATCACTTTAACTACGTGCAACAGGCACAGGACATGTAACCACTCCAGATAAGATGGACTTCAAATATTACTGTTTCTACTGTGTTGTACACTTTTTGTGTTGTCTTATATTTGAAGTTTAATTATTTTCTTTACTCCAGCTCCTTCAGGTTAGAAAATCTTCGCACGTGAAGATGAGGTGTTGGTTTGCAGTTTGAGCTCAGCTATCACAGATCGATAGGAAAGGTGTCTCTGAATGAAGACATATCAATGACAGATCCACGTCCTGCTGTCAACAGGGACCATTCAAACGGCGTGACCCCGTCATATGACGTGGGCTTAAATGGAGTTTAACAAGTGTGTGTATGTGTGTGTGCCAGCCTCACTGCACAGATCATAGAAAATGATTATTAATGTTTAGTGAATTTCCTGGGGAAAAAATATCATAAATCCACGACACCTTAAGAGGAGCTGCTAAGAAATCCACTTAAATAAAATACACATGACGCTGTAATACTGTTGTCTTGGTTCACTGTTGAGCGTTTATGGCTCTAGCAATGGTTTGTCTTGTGTTGTAATGTGTGTGAGCCAAGGCTTCAATTATTTTAATGGGAATTTTTTATTGAGGAATTATGAAAAATGTCTAAACAAATAAAAATTTAAGACACGTTTTATTGGTTTTCCCATCTTGAGCATTATGATTCGGAATGACAGCCTACAATACCCCAAAACCCCACTGAGAGCTTCTTTAACTGCAGTGGTGATATGAGCATATTTAAACCAGCATATGGAGAGTATGGATCATATGATAACCGCTCTGGGGAGAATTTGTTTAAATGAAAAACATCTGAAAAACTGAAAAGAAGATGCAAAATTTGTCCTTGAGTGTTTTTATTCAATTCTTCTTATGCGTTTTTTTCTGTATTTCTTTTTTTTTCTTCAGGAAAACACTATGTTTAATTTAGTAATACACTGCTTCACAGGTGCGCACTTGTTATTTTACATTTTCCTGTCAGATCATGTTGTGTCTCGTGTTGTCCACATGCGTCCACGCGTTAACTACAAAATGTCCAAAATAGCAAATAAATTAACTTTTGAGTCGACGTCTTTCCCCCACGTCCACACATGGCCCACATGTTTTACACACATCCGTGCACCTACGCCGCGCTTCATTCTCTGTCCCTCTCCTTCCTCTCCCTCCTCTCTTTCTCTCTCTTTTTTTCCCCCTTTGGTGGCGTCAAATCAACACTGAGACACTTGGACAAAGCAGAAGCAGAGATGACCGAGCGTGCGCCCGTCTGATAGAGCTGACATTTCGGTCATCCACACGCACCAGCAGCGGTAAACAGAAAGCCGCACAAACAGAACTGCCGGTAACTCTGTGAGTACAACTTTTTGGAGTCAACAGCGATAAAGAGAGTGAGGGGGCGGAACCCTGCTGAGCCCCTGCGCTGAACGACAGCCAATCGCTTCGTTCTCCTAACTGCCAGTCACCGAAATCCGTCCAATACCCGCAGTGCCATTTCTAAACTGTATTCCCCACTGTGTCCTCCAACTGTTGTATGTTCTGCCAATCGCTTGAGGACAGAGTGGGAAAAGGAGCAAGCAGAGTTAGAAGCCGGACAAAAGAACTTATAGACCCCTTATATACATATTTTCCTAATGTTTTAGAGAGCGTGGTGTGGTGAAAAACAATTGCGGTGAGTGCGGATGGACTTGTCAGTGTAGTTATGGAACCCCCTTTAAGCAAGAGGAATCCAGCGATAAGATTAGCGGATTTGGCAGCGACTCAACCCCTTCCTCATCAGAATATGACAGGCTTCCCGGGGCTAGGGGGGCATCACCCTCTCTCCCACCATGCCCACCTCCACCCTGGGGAGCTGGGCAACGACCCCGGAGTGGCACTCACTCCATTTGGACCAGAGCACATGGCACAGACAAATGCTCTCAAACTTAGCCCATCTCAGCACATTCAGAGCCATCCCGAAGCCCAGACCGCGGCATCTTTCACTTCTGCTCAGACCACAGTTGGTTTCCCCGTGGCTCACCCCCACTCAGGCTACTCAAGCAGCAGGGACTTCATCCTCAGGAGAGAACTCTCAGCCTCTGCTATGCATGCACTTGGCGACCAGCATAGTTCCGCCTCCTCCCCTCATCACCATGGCATGTTCATCTCCCCAACAGGTGCTTATGGGCACACGGAAAGTGGGGCCCATTCACTTTTTACTGGACTTCACGACCAGGCGTCCCCAGGTGCCCACCACCACCATGCCCTCAACGGGCAGATGCGCCTGGGTATACCGGGGGACATCTACGGCAGGCCAGAGCACTTCGGGCACAGGCCAGAGCACTATGGACCCTCTTCTCTCCACAGCTACAACTCCATGAACCTCAATGTGAACATCGCTTCTGCTCCTCATGGAGCGGCGGGGGCGTTTTTAAGATACATGCGGCAGCCCATAAAGCAAGAGCTAATCTGCAAATGGATTGACCAGGAGCAAAGTCAGAAGAAGCCCTGCTCTAAAACTTACAGCACCATGCACGAACTGGTCAACCACGTCACGGTGGAGCATGTCGGGGGACCGGAGCAGAGCTCCCACGTCTGTTATTGGGAAGAATGTCCACGGGAAGGAAAGGCTTTCAAAGCGAAGTACAAACTGATCAATCACATCCGAGTTCATACGGGAGAAAAGCCCTTCCCGTGTCCTTTCCCAGGTTGTGGAAAAGTGTTCGCTCGATCGGAGAATTTAAAGATTCACAAGAGGACTCACACAGGTCAGTGCTTGTATAATTGTGTAAAACTTGCATTCTGAGAGAAAGAAAATGTTACTTGATCGCAGGGCATTACAGTCGATCCGAGGCGACCTCGTTTTACCACTCACGTCCTTAAAAAAGGATGGACAGTGGTGCGATCGTGCGTAATTGTGCGCAAAAGCGAGCAAAACGCTGTTTTATTCGGTGACGCATTGGCACAGCGAGTAAAACGTGTTTCATTTCCTTTCTTAAAAATAAACTTTTTTTCTTACTCGCCGAGACGCCTGCAGTAGGCGTGAGAGGATTAGGGCATATGATTTGTAAAACGTGCTTACGTACATGCAGGGCAGCGCTAGAACACGCGTAAATGTAATTATCTGCAGGCGTATAGGACGTCCACGCAAAATCTCGCTTTATTCATCGAGATGTCCGCGCACATGGCTCGTCAGATCTTTACATACGTCGGGTTTAGTGCGTCTGGGCACTGGTTTACTAAGAGCGTGGGCTACAGGCTGCAACCCCCCCGTGCACTATCAGAGGAGACTTGTAATCCATCCGGGTATAGCGTGCAACCAAAACAACTGCGTCCTGGTCAAATGTTGGACAGAGTTGCAGAGTATAGTGAGTCAGACAGTGAGAAGACTAACTTAACAATAGGTTAAAATTCCCCAGATGGGTTTACCCTGAGAGAGGTTTTTTGTTGTTATCATCCTGACTGATGGTCCTGTTTTGGCTAAATAAATAAAAAAAATTGACCAGTTCTGGACTTGTGCCACCAGTGTAGACAGACAGGTAGATGCAGTAGATGGATGGATGGATAGATAGAAAGGCCTCTACACCTCAGTGAATGACGTGAAATCCCGAGGGAAATCAATAAGTCATCTACCAAAAACACAAGTCATCAGAAAAGCACTTATTGTTTATGATTTTTTGAAAACGTGCACACTCCAGTTCAATCCAACATTTTATATGCGTGAGCCATATGCAGGCTATAAATCTGAGAAAAACATGTTTTTCAATGAACTGTGTGTGTGTGTGTGTGTGTGTGTGTGTGTGTGTGTGTGTGTGTGTGTGTGTGTGTGTGTGTGTGTGTGTGTGTTAAGTTATAGCAAGAGTCCACCACAGTACATAAACGGCTCCTGGTGGTCTCTCCTGAGTACCCCCCTCCCTTGCCTCTCCCTCTCTCTCTTCTCTGTCTGTCTCTCCCCCTCTCTCTCTCCACACACACACAAACATACATGTAACCAGAAGGCCTAGAGGCATGTTACACGTGTTCACGCAGGAAAATGCTTTGGACAAGTGGGTGTGGAGCACTGGGCTCTGCTCTGTGGCAGCTACATGTTTAGTGAATAAGCTGAGGAAGGTGCACAGAGCAGCTAATGAGGAACCGGCCTCATGTTGTATTGTACTGAAGGTTGGTATGAGCTGTGGGTCAGGAAGTTACATGAGGTGACTGCAAGGAGGCAGATGGGGAGAATTGATTCTTGTTTCTGATCACGTGATGTATGTGTGTGTATGTGTGTTATAGTTTCTTTAATGCAGTGACATCACCGCAAGTGACACTGACTGACTCCATCTCTTCCTCTCTTGTCTTTTACAACAACAGGAGAAAAACCCTTCAAGTGCGAGTTCGACGGCTGCGACAGAAAATTCGCCAACAGCAGCGACCGGAAGAAGCACTCCCACGTCCACACCAGCGACAAGCCTTACTACTGCAAAGTCCGCGGCTGTGACAAATCCTACACGCACCCGAGCTCGCTGCGGAAGCACATGAAAGTGCACTGCAAGTCCCCGCCGCCCCCTTCCACCACCAACGTCACCTACATATCCCCCACAAACCCTCTCGGAGACCCCCTCTCGCCCGGCTCCGAGGCGGCGCACAGGAACCGCTCCGCCGCGAACCTCTCCCCTCAGGTCACCAACCTCAACGAGTGGTACGTGTGCCAGGGGAGCGGCGGACCCAACCACCTCCACACCCCCTCCAGCGACGTGCCAACGTCTGAGTCGGACGATGAGGACTCTTTCAGAAATTCAGACCCGAGGACAATGCTCTGATGCCCCCCTCTCCTCTCCTCCTCCACCAACCACATACCCCCCCCCATATACTACACTCCGTTTACGACCACGTGACTGTCACAAACTTGTCATCTCCAGTTGACCCATTAAAAAAAGTGTGTAGATCCATGCCGGCCCGTGCGCCAGGGATATTGATCAGTATAGTTCCACTGTAGTGTTATCAAACGACTGTGCTAAACGCAGCTAATACGCATTTACTGTGGATGCAACGGAGGCCAAATTACACGAGGGAGAAATGCCTCTGATGTGACCCCTGACCTATGTGGAGAAATCTTAACTCATAAACATTTAAAGTGACATTAGAACTGAAATTAAGAGGTTCAAAAAAAAATCCAATTTGAAAAGACATGTTTTTCCAAAAAGTGAGCCCATTTCTAATTGTATTGTTATTATTTTGTACAAAAAGCAATATGCAAGGGTTTAATCTGCTGCATGTCTAAAGACTCAACTGGTGTTCTGAGGTGACATCTTTCATGTGACCTCCCATCATTCCCTTGCAGTT
Organism: Trachurus trachurus; assembly: GCF_905171665.1. NCBI lineage: Eukaryota > Metazoa > Chordata > Actinopteri > Carangiformes > Carangidae > Trachurus > Trachurus trachurus. Next base: position 20,733,633 of record NC_139899.1, read on the forward strand.
TAATAACTGGGCTGCTATCAATCACTGTCAAATTCCCAGACATTTAAGGAAAAATGAATGGTACTGCTTTTAACACCACAAATCAAATGGCAATACAGTTAATGGACAGAATCTAGTGGCTCCAGCTGAGGCTTTATTCCCCCTCCTTTTTTTTTTTTTTTTTTTTTAATTAATTTCATATCATGTAATTGCTCTAAGATGTGGTACAAACTTTGCTCAGCCATTAAGGAAAAGAAGAAAAAAAAAAAACGGAGGCAAACATCTGGGTGTCCTAAGGGTTCTCATTTACCTTTTCAGATTTATACAATACATGTGTTTGGATGGAATTTTGTAATATTTAAGAACTATTTAAGACTATATTTTATGAACAATACACAAGTGTTATGCTCGTTAAAGAGTACGAGTAAGTCCCATGAGACCCTAAATGTCTACACTGACAGGCTTTGACCCTGTAGGATTTGTATATATGTAACTGTACTGATGCTTGTGAATGTTGTGTAGTTTTAATTACGAAAAAAAAAATGTCGTTTTGTACATTGTAATTTATTTGCTGGTATCAATGTTGTACTGGAATTACAGAAACACCAAAGAATAATAATATCAGTTTTGGTGATGCGTAGGACCCTGCTGATGTTTTTCTTTTTGTTTATTTGTTTCCAAACTTTTTGTTTTGTTTTTTAAATTTCAGAATATTTTTTTTAATTGTGTTCTGTAAAAGACGAAAACATTTACTTGAATAGGCTGTGTATTGTGAAAAGTCCCTTTCTTGCATGCCTTTTGTAGTGATCTGTCTTTTCTCTTTGAGGTGCATGGTGCCGTTGGACATGATGGATAAAAAATAAGAAAAGAAAATATGAATCAGCAATGATTGTGCAGACCCTTGATGTTCAAAATTAAATTTACAATATAATTTTATTTTTTATTACTATGTTTTTGCTAAAACTTACCAGGACATAACAAGTGTCAGTTTGTTATAATGTATGAGTGAATTTGATTAATAAGGGTTTTTGGACAACAGGAAATTTACAATATAAGGGTGGACTGTTCATAGAGGCCTATATTAATTCAGCTGGTGACTTTTTGAGATTACTACTTTTTTGTAAACTGTAAATCTTAGGAAGCTGTACCTTTCTTGTCAAATGACAATTTTTTTTAATGTGAACTGTAAATAAGAGTCAACAAAACATCAATGTCAGTGTCACTTCAAATGAAATAAGAAAAAAAAAGTAGAAGCAGCTCTGTTCACTTCTTATCCCTGACATTTTATAGAAAAAAAAATAGCCAGTGTTATCTCAGAGACGGACCTGACGGGCCAAGGATAGAAGCTTGGTATAAACTAATCACTGAGCTAATGGGAAAACTTATAGCCCCCTGATGGCGCTACCACTGAAAGGCGCGACAGCACAAAGCAGCCGAGGCATGAATCATTCATGGGAAAAATAAAAGATAAAAAGATATCACACAATAAGCAAAGCCTTGTATAGAGTGTATAAAACAAGTTCCCCCTCTTATTTCCACCATTAAAACGCACAAGCTCACTTTCAAAGACTTGCCTGTCCGGTCTATAGAATTAAAATTGACCAACGCGAGTCCTACACCACTTCAAAGGCTGCAGGCTCCTGCGAGGAAGGCTGGCCGCTTTGACACTCTTCATGGTGCGTTAGGATTTCTATGGCAATTGGGCAGTGAGACGCTCACATCTGAATATGTCTACTTGGGAAAAACACACACACAGAGAGACACATAAGCTACACACACTAAACAGCCACTTACATGTGTTATAATAAAGGCACAGGATGCACCCTCTCCAGAAAAAACCTGTGTTACCACAAAAGCATCGCTTGGCAGGTAGATGACACACGAGCTCCAGAGGAGAGCCCGGCTACATTTGGCTGGTGCAAGAAAAACAAACAACAAACAAAACAAAACACATTATTATTCTGAGCTTCCACGCTGCATCTATTAGGACCCACTTGACTCAGGTCAAACTGGAGGAAGCTGGGACCGTGGCCATGGAAAAAAAAAGAAAGAAAAAAAAGTGCACACATACACACTCCTCAGAAGTGGAGTGCGAACAATCTCAAATATGAGGCTGATTTTCACAAGAAGCACTTTGCAGCAGCGCGAAGAGGCTTCAATGAAAGACAACAAATACAGGGGCCTTCATCAATTTTACAGCTGCCCTCTGAGGATGTCTTACAGCAAAAAAGAAACACTCAATCTGCTGCTTCATTCAAAGTCCGTGGGCCTCCCCTCGTTTTGTGCGTGGACTTTTATATAGGCAGCGAGGGCCTGAAGAGGAGCCTGCTCTTGTGTTGTGTAAAAGCTCCCTGTTTGGAAACAAGTGCTCAATGAATGTTGCAAAATAAACACGACGAAAAATAACCAGAGACAGTTCCTTCGACATTAAAGAGGAGGGGGACTTAATAAAAAGGAGTGAAGCAGTCACCCTTCAGTGAGAAACGCTTTGAAGTAGAACTTATTATCTGAGAAATAGTTTTTGGTTGTCCTAACGACGCTGCTGAATGGGAAAGGCACTCCTTTGTCAGCGATTTGTTCTCCTTTAGTGGGATGCCCGTGGAAATCACTTACATGGGCCACCTTAACATACTGCCTGCAAATCAGTAACTGGCAGAGTCAGACATGCAGACGCCACTTTGGAGAGGACAAAGCAAAAAGTCGCAGTGAAAACGCCGCAGCCTCTCAATTGCGGCCTTTAAAGGGGTTGAATGATAATTTCTCAGACGAGCGTAGAGCCAAAACAAATGCTGTCTTGTCAGACTTTACAAGCATTATCCATCTCCTGAATGCTGCTGGCACAATGCGCACGAAAAGTGGGCTTGTGAAGTGATCATCTTTTTTTTTTTGGTAACAAAAGTTAAAGAGTCTCTGTGTTTAAAAAAAAAAAAGAGGAGGAAGAAGAAAAGAAAAAGGAAAACGCACGTCATTTGATCCAAGCACCTGCGCATGGACACGGCAGTGCGCTTGGCTCACCTTGACAGCAACAGAAAAGTGGTCAATTATTGGAAAGGGGGAAAGGGGGGGAAATAAGATGGGAGGATGAGGAGGAGTGTGGGGTGTTTATTGATTTTTTTTTATTATTATTATTATTTATTTATTTTTTTACATATGATTTAACTAAAGTTTGAATAATTGTGAACGACAAAACAGGTGTGGAGAAGGGACACAAGTCTGGACATCAAATATAGCAGAACAGCAGCACCTTGTGACAGCTTTACACTCCTAAATCTTACAAATCAAACTTCTCCTGATCGTAAATGTGACAAGTGAAGAGAAGGAGTTGACTCAGAGACTGAAGGGAATACTGCTGGAGTGTGACTAAATTCACCTTTGGCATATTTAATCTAATTTACTCAAGTTACATCACAATATGAGTCCAGAGGAGGCCTTTCTTTAAAAGGGAGAACATTTCCCTTACAGCTTATAGTGTTGCCTTTACACGTCATCAGGAAATTCCAGTTAAGATTTTACTGCTGCTTTTTACTTTACCCCTTTTATAAAAAGAAGTTAAAAGTTAAGAAAACAAGAGTTTAATGATAGTATAGGTGTCAAAGTTTTCTATGAAGCCAAACAGTGACGAAGTGTGACGTTTCTACATAATCAAGTCATAGATTTATATATTTAATGCCCAATCTCTTAAATCAAAGTTCGTCTTTGCCACAGACTCAAACACCTGTTTGTCTACTACAAAGCCTACACTTTTTCCCTCCAGTGTTCAGACTATTTTTCTTTCAAACACACCGCCACGTATTTGCCGTCCAGGCACTCTGCCAGCTCTTTCTAACCTGGCTACAATCTAAAGTTTCATGATCAAGTCAGAAAACAACACGGTTCCTGTTGCTGTTGCACCTCTCCCGGTTAACTCGACACTCTCTGCCTTCAGAGCAGTTTTTTTCCCTTCTCTTTTCCACCCCTCTTTCTTCCAGTGGGAGCAAAGCGCACACACTCAGCCCTGCTCTCTGCTCTGCTCCGCGAACAGCCAGTATAGACTGTAAAGTACATGTACTCCAGCCTGCAGGGGACAATTCAGCACTAAAAGTTAAAAAGGAGCGACTCTAAACTTGTGTATTTTTTCCCAGGAGGTGAAGACTCCCTCCTCCTCCCCTCCCCCTGGTTCGTGGACTGTGGAAGCTGAAAGGAGGGGAACTGGAAATTCTTTGTCCGGTTTTACTACTCGGGCTGTCGGACGTGTGCAGGGGGAACATCGCTCCTCTCCAGCCCAACTTCAGCAGCTGTGGTTTCACCTATTAGCCCCGGTGTCTTTCCCAGAGGAGTGCGGGAGTTAAACATCTGACAATGCGCGCGCCGGGGGGTCACTCGACTGACCTGTACTTGGTTTTAGTTTCATAGGAGCTTCATTAAATCAATTACCCAGTGAGCACATCAGGATTTTTGTATTTTTTCTTTTTTAATAACTCAAATGTGTGTGTTTTTTGTCCTCCTTCTCTCGCGCGTTCTTGCAACATTTACTGGAAGTGGTGTCTTGCAGGTTCAGGCGCTTCTGCAATTAAATGTAATCATAACCTGCATAGCTCTGCAGTGTGTTGTGGAGTGGAGGAATATGCTTTATTCTAGCTCTGAAATATCTCTGAACTTTCCAGTCCCAGCAGCTATGTAGCAGTTTCTCCTTGTCCCCTTGTTAGAAATTCCTAAAAGTGTTGCTTTCATTTAATTGATAAAGTTTAATGACAAAAAAATGATATGTGTGTTGCACAGGAGTTAAGGCATGACTAAAATATTGTTAAAAAATATACAAAAAACACAGCTGCGGATTGGCCTCTAAATTTGTGTTTTTAATGTAAAATGTAAATGAACAGAAAAGAGCTTCATGAAAAACATGGAACATGGCAATAACAGGTGTTAACATGTAGGCAAAGTGTGTACAGAACAGCTCTAGAATATTTAATATAGAATATATAATAAAATCTGATACTTTTTCAATCAAATGTAATCTGTTATTCTGACTTAGTTTTTTAATAGAAATGGATTTCTTTTGGTTCTCTCTCTGAAAATAAGCACTTTATCTTGTCCTATAATGAGCTGATAATCTGTGACAGTGTTTGGATTGAACTGTAAAGTGTTTCGAGAACGTGTTTATGGCGACTTTGCACTTTTGCACAATAAATTGAATTGGCATGACAGGTTAGCAAGTCATAATTATAAAATAAAAACATACCATTCTGGGGATCGGGTTACTTCACGTGTATCGCAGCTACTTTACAGTCATGCACTGCTACTCAGAAGAGGCATGATACATCACTCAGAAACTGACATAATATCTGGTGGCTCAGTAACATCTGTGGGGGTAGAGACTTGGTGCCGGTCCAAAGCCCCATCCCAGGACTGGGAGCCACTCCAAGGCAGTAGGTGAGGAGAGCAAGGTCGTCCACGGACAACCGCATGAGCCAGGCCCTGCTACCTGGCCCTTATATAGCCCACCAGCCAGAAAGTAGAAACTAAAGTGCAGATAAGCGTGAGCACGCTGCCCCAGTAGTCTCTTACTGAATGACAGGGCTTTCCTAAAAGCCTCTAAATGCAGGATGTAGGCTTCAGCGTACTTGGAAACTAGGGGCAGAGCGGGTGGAGGGAAATGGTGAACTATATACTCCATCAAAGAGAACCAGATGGACTTTGTAGTGTAGGATATTTTGATTTGTGCCCAGGGATGCTACTGCTCACAAGGTACTTTCGACTGAATCAAAGAAACAGTTTCATCTCTGGCACATGAAGAACGTCCTGTTTGACTCTAAATGTTTCAGTTAGTTTAGAAGAGGCTTTTTTTTTTTTTTTTTTTTTTTTTACAGCTGTGGGAAGAGATCCAAAATCTGAGCTGTATTTGTGCCATAGCAAGCAGACATATCAGCTCCATGATATAGTCTACTTTTCATGTTATTATTGCAAATATATTGATACTTATATCTAAAGAAATCAACACTGATCTGATATTGTTGTCCCACTTTAGTTTATATTATAACTTTCACCAATATAATCCCAGGTGATTCAATTTAAATCCCATGTATGCACTTCCTTCTCAACCCAACATATCTTAAGAACCTATCTATGATTGATCACAAATGATTTCAAAAGCATAGTGCCAGTCCACCGTTTTTAATCCACCCCCACTCTGCGTCTCCTTTCTCACAATAACTCTCTCCATTGTGGCCAAGAGATTGGAATCAGTGCCAGATTTTGTGCAGAACTATCGCGTCCACAACATCAGAGGGCTGACCCCGAACGCATCTGGTTTTATTGTGGAAAAGGTCAGTATTTAGTGAGTGGGGGGAAATCATTCTATCACAGCTGGGGAGAGAGGATGGGGTGGCGTTTTTGGGAAAGAAAGGGTTATGTCCAGGTAAAGAGAGAGGGAAGATGGGCGGAGTGGACTCGAGAATCAGTCTTGGTCATAAAAGACGAGACAAGAGGCCATCTGTGCCAACAGCAGATAAGACTCCTGCTCCTTCTCCGCCAACACCTGAATGTCTTGACATAGTGGAGCCACTGTACGTTCATCACGGGCAAACTGGTGAAGTTGGTTACCAATCATCCCCAGCTTTCAGTCTCCCTGTAGGAGCTCTAATCCAATGTGATAAACCAGTGCACCAGCAGTAAAGCATCCACTGTGGAGGCACCACTGCCTCCTCAACCATGCAGAGCCAAGACCTCCCTCTGACTTCATGGAGGTGCCTGCGTGGATCCTGGACATCACAGGCCTCTCACACCCATTCTCTTTAACAGACTTGGGTTTGGCCACGACAGATATGGTGCTGAACGAGCAGAAGAAAATGTGGTGTCTTGATGCTTCCAACTGACCCGGGATAAGCCAGAAAGGAAATATGGCTGGATAGGCAATGAGATTGAGATATGGGGTCTCCATCTGACCGGTGGCTTCAAAGAGATGTGGTTTTGGTCTGCTGAGGCCCCAAGATGAGGCTTAAGACATAAATGATTGAATACCAAGATGACCTATGGTATTAATGGTGTCCAGGACGCACCTCTCCATCCACTTTTCCATTTCTTACTTTGCTTCGTGCGGCAGCGGAGTCATTTGGCCTCGAGTGGTGTTGATAAAACAATGTTCAAGAAACAGAAATGTTGATGCAAAACATGTTGAATCGAAGAAATCACAATCTGAGCTGCAGAATGATCAAAGCCAGGCTCTGTTTTTTTTTTTTTTTTCCTAACTTGCTGTGAAGATACTGATGACAGCCATAATGTGTCTGCTTGTCCCTCAGGACACTTAGCTCTGGACTGTCCCAATCACAAGACTAATTGTATAATTAGGCCAGCTCCGTTGGGGACGGGCACCTTTTAGCCCTTTGCAGACATTTGCCATGGTAAATGACAGTATATCTCACAAACCATCAAAGCTTATCCATCTTAGTGACACTAAACCTTGAGAGATGGCGATATTTTATTAACATGACTGATAGTTCAGCAGAAATGCAAAATACAGGCTACGGCTCTCAAGAGAGGGGTATTTATCACATAATGTGTGGTAATTACAAATGTCCAGCGTTTTACATAAGCTGCTCCGCTTGGTTTCAACAGCGTTACTTATTTTGGGTTAGGTGTGGGAGTCTGTAATTTTACATTTTTATAGCAGGTGGTTTGGAATATAAACTCTTTTCCATCTGGCTGGCGAGAGGACCAGGCAGCAGATTAAGTATTCATCACTTCAGTGGGAGGCTGCAGCAGTTGTGGTGCCTTTCTATCAGAAGTGAATTGGTCCTGAGGAGAACTGCGAGGGCCCAACCTCCGGAACAGACATGGAGACTGCTTATTTCCCTACCACAGCCCCCTCCTTAGATTTTCAGCATCGCCATGCACATCATTATCGTTGTCAAAAAAGTTGTGCGCGCATTATGAACTGTTGGTTGATGGGGGTGGTGGTGGTGTTGATGCAGGGGGGTATGGCAAGCGCTGCCCCGAGGCAGGGGGAGAGAGAGTTGAGGGGGTTAGCAGCGAGAGAGAGAGAGAGAGAGAGAGAGAGAGAGAGAGAGAGAGAGAGAGAGAGAGAGAGAGAGAGAGAGAGAGAGATGGGGGGCTGGGGGGACGCGCAGGTGTCTGTGCCTCAATTTTGACCGGCCGTGGCGAGGTTAGGACACTTCTCCATCCAGGAGGGCCCCCATAGGTGCCCTCATTACGCAGGCCCCTGTAGCACCGAGCCGCGCGCGCATGGAGAGGAGAGGTGCGACTCCTCGCGCTCAAAGTGAACCTCTCCCACCTGGCCTCTGTCTGTCTGTCACAGCTCCTATAGGGAAGACTCCTAAATATGAATTATAATAAGCATAATAATAACAACCCCGTGGTTAGTGGAATACTGAGTGGGTGTCGGTAATGGCGCATTATTATTAGAGCCAGTTAAGGCGAGTATACACGTGACAGGTCACAGGAACTGAGTCATCACTTTAAAAGTAATACATTAAGTTTGTTTTGTTTTTTTCTTGTCTCAATAGTCACAGAATCAGCTCCAATGAGAGTTTAAAAACCGCCACATTTCGCTCTCCATAATCCTCTCACATCACCTCTCTCCGCGGTGGTTATGATGCACGCGCTGCAGCAGAGGAGCCTATGTTAAAGTTTCACCCAAAAACTTCCACGCTGCACACTGTGACCGAGATTCAAAGGGCAAGTGGTGCTTCATTAACCGTATCCCCATTTACCTCAGATCCCCCCTGAGTCTCAGAGAGAGCGGATTAATGTCAATTACCTGTCATTTCGCAACACCTACAATATGTTACGTCGGCTCGGCATTAAAGGAACACGTGGCAATTATTTTATTTATTTATTTATGTATCAATCCATAAAGACTTTTAATCGCAACGAGAGTATATTTAAAGAGAATAATGATGTCAATTTAATTCTTTGCCTACTTATTTTGAAGGTTGTTAATTTTTTTTAGATGTTTCTGCTCTAATGACAGTTTGACGTCACAAAAATGAAAGGGACTGACAGTGTTTATGTACCGAATGTGTAGTAGGGGGTGGGGGGTTAGGGAGGATGGGGAAAACTGAGCACCGGATGTTATCTGTCATTATTTATAAAAGGCGCAGGCCCTAATCTGCTTACACCATTGAAACAAACGACTAATTAGCCACACTTTGAAGCTCCAAAATTTGTGTATAATTGTTTCCCCAAATCCCATTTAGCAAGCTGCTTGGATTACAACATAGTCTGAACTATTCAACACACAGAAAAAAAAAATAATGAACAGACCCCTGGATGTCATTTGTTTATGTTGACTTCCTTCTGACACCAAATAATAACTGTCGGCAGCTCAGTTAAGGTGATTCCTCTTTAAAAAGACCTTAAATGAATGGGCTTTGATACACATGATGACCGCACTAAGAAAAAAAAAAGCCACAGCAACCGGACAAAGAAAACAGCATCCAGCTCGAGGACCAATGAGGGGTTTCTTTCACTTTTCAATCACTTTTAGTCGTGCCCGGGATTAAGAGAGGGCTCTTGACTCTCTCTTTCACACAAAACCAAGAGTGCTTGTCAGCAACTTGAAGGAAAAAAGAGGAGAATAATACGTGAGTCCAGGGTTATCGTGTTTAATTGGATTAGATGGTGTCATGTTGGAAGTCCGGACAAACAAGAGATAGACGGCGGGGATAAATGCGCCCTGATCCAACTCCAAATATCTCAGAAAACTAATAAATGTAAAGATTTTAAAAGTGTTTTATAAAGCTTTTTAACCCTCCCTTTTCTCCCACCTATCTGAATCATAGAAACAGGATAGTTCATATGTCCCTAACATGAAAATAAATAAATAAATAAAATACTGAAGTGAATCTGAGGTTGAACTCTGTGTCTCTTTAGAGGTTTGTATTGTTGGGCTTGTGTTGTTGGCTGTGCGCTGCGCTCATCTGTGCGTCAAGCAGCGGCAGCAATAACAAGGTGCGCGCAGCTGTGTGTGCAGGTGCGCGGCCTCCACCTGCTCAACGGCACAGAGAGAAGGAGAGGGAGAGGGAGGGGGAGAGAAAGAGAGAGAGGGGGAAGGAGGGGAGGCCGGGGCCAGATCAAAAGCTTTAGTTTTCGATTGTGCGGTGAATGAAATGGGGAAATTATCGCCGAAGTCACATCGGTGTGTGGTTCACATTCATCAGCCTCACTGTGAGTGGAACAAAAAAAAAAAGAAAGAAAGAAAAAGCAGAAGCGGGTTGACACCAACTTTTAGACATGTTCAGGACCAAAACGGATGCAGGTGTAAAGTTGAAGAGGAACCACGTGCAGTTTTAATAGTATTTAGATTTAAGTTTTATTTCTTTTTGCACTGTGACGCACTCTGTTCACGCGCTATTAAAAAAAATAAAAAAGTTGGGAAACGCTCCAACAGAGTTATCTGGTGTTTGACACGATTCAAAAGTGTCTACAAGGTGCAAATACAAAGGAAGAATAAATATTAAATGCAGCAGGACAAACATTTTCTAATATTTACAACCTTCCTCAGTCGAACATTTGTTCACCTGCATTAAATTTTGTTTGCAGCATCTTCATTTGGGTTTGGATTTAGATTTCACCGTCCAATCAGCTGCTTGCCCGGAGGCAGGTGTGAGATTTGTGCATCGCCTGCTTGGCCCTAAGACCTGTTCACTTTACGAGGTGCTGCTCCTTCTCGTTTCTGCCTCAAACTGTCTGTGAGAGCCGCGTAAACTTTCTACCCGCCCGTCGTCTCGTCTGGTGCGTTCAGGGACAACGACGGGACAGATGAACAAACAAGACTGGAGCCTCTCGGTCTCTCATATAGGTTCAACTCCGGCGTTTCAATTGAAATGGGACGACACCGAATATGTGAGTTCATTAAGTCCAGGAAATAAAATAATAAACTTCGGCTGCAGTGAAGCTGAAAAGCAGAAAAAGGAGGAACTTTTTTCTTTCTTTTTTTTCTTCTTTTTTTTAAGAAAAGAGTCAAGTCTGACGACAGATGGACACTTGAGGTACAAGAAAGAAAGAAAAAAAGTTGCACAGACTTTTTGTCGCTGTGTAACGAGTCTCATTACCATGCCACCACCACCACCCCCTCCACCTCCTCCCACCTTCTTCTCGACACCCTTTCCTCACTCCTGCCAACAGCAGACAAAGCGGGCGGGTTTTTTTTTCTTCTTTTTTTTTTAGTGGTCTCCGTCGGGGCCGGTGAGCCTTTGATCTGGGCCCCGTTAAGGAGAAGGGAGTCTGGGGGGAGAGAGAGTCAGGCCGAGAGGAGGGCTGTGGAGGAAGGTAAAGTCACCTCAAAATATTCTAGCTACTTTTACCCCCAGACAGACAACATGCGGTACAAGTTCTTAGTTTGCAAACAGGACAACGACCCAACACCTTCACAAGGCGACACGTTGCAAGACTTAAAAAAGAAGATGTCTATTTTATCATCAGGCTGCATCATGCTCCCTTCATCCACAGTAGATCCGCCAGGTAAACACACCCAGACAGTCTGGACCTCCAAGAGCTGAACTCTGCAAGAGAGCTTTCAAACACACAGGCTTCAACATCCTCGGCACAGGGACGGAGGAGGAGGGGAGGTTCAAAAATGAAAACCCAAGGTATAGGCGCCCCCCACCCCTCGCCCGCCCATCACCCTTCAGGACAGGCAGGCCTGTGGCAGGTGGGCTGCTGCTGCTGCCACAGCACCATCATATCTGTATGATAGGTCCAGAATGAAATATTGTGCAAATCTTCAGCAGGAGGGGGAGAAAAATGTAGGAAATATATTTTGGTCAGAAAAAAATGTTATTATTCAGCTCTACATCATGATCACAGGCCGACATAGGTGCGTTTGGACGTGCTGCATCAAAAAGACTCGTGAATAAAAGTGAGGAAAGGGGTAATAAAAAAATAAAAAATAAAAAAGTTGTGGGTTTAACATCTCTGATCCTGATCCACTCCATGCAGCTCTGTCCCCTCGGACTGACGGAGACACTCAGACAAAAGGTCTCCTCAAATGAAGTTAGTAATGGTCCACATGTGCCAGATCACTCATGCAGCACAGACAGGCCGCGGTGAATTTTATATCATGCAAACGACGTGAATTAGAAAAAAAAAGAAAGAAAGAAAAAGAAAAAAGGAGGGAGGCTGGACACGCGGCTGTCATCAGTGGATGAATACAAAGGTTTCCAGAGGGGAAAATATCAAACACATATTCCTCTGACATGCAGGATAAAATAGCTGGTAGGTAATAACTGGGAACGCTAGCCTGTCAACGCACAAGAGAAATAAAAGTAAAAAGGTAAAAAAAAAAAAAAATTCCTGTGTATTTTTCCTTTATTAATTTCACAGTGAATTCCTCATTCATGTCCCAGCCACAATATGGCTCATTTTACTCTCAAATTACATTAAAAAAAGGAAAAAGAAGAAGAAGGTGCAATCATTTTTTCTCCCCTCTATCTGAATTATTTTACATTTATTTTAAAAATCTGAACCGACAGGCTGCTTATCTAGGAAGAAAGCAAAAGATCCCTTTTCTTTATCTTTTTAAAGTGTTTTTTCTTCTTCATATTATTATTATTATTACGGTTGCAATAACTGATGAAGAAGAAAACATTTTTGTTTTGTGCCTGAGGGCCATGACATGCTGAAATTTAACAACTGATTATTATGGTTCTGTCACCATTTTCTCAGCAGATGGAAACCACTCTGAAAATGTTCTGATTTATTTAAAACATCGTTCCTAAATATTGAAACAGAGTTAATTAGTGTAAACTAAATGTTTTATGTTGATCAGCTCTGCACACACATTTGTGTTTCAAGACTTTTTTTTTTGCTAATGGCTCTGCACTTCTCAAACTGTGCTGCAGCTCCAATAACGAGGTATATTATTGCTTTAGAATAATCTTTTGCTGCAATTAGTTTGTCATATATTGTCATTAGAAGTCTATTAAAACATCAAGTCATTATTTGGGAATCCCCGGGCAGGGAATTAGAATAAAACCATCTTTGCCACACGGGTCCCATTTAGATTAATGGAAAAATATGTAAAACATTTCGTTTTAATTTTCCTCTGACAGTGTTTTGCATACATGCATTTTCTCCGCCTGCCGCTGTCCCTCATAATTTATGAAAGCAATCTCGACCAGCACATTACCGGGCTATGAAGTACTGCTCGCAGCCTAATTGATTCCCGTCACAATTTTGTGAGGTTATAATCGTGTTAATTGTAATTTACTCTCTGAGGGAATACCGGAGAGATGTGTTTAAATAAAACCGCCGCGCGGACTCTTGAAGATTGTATCAGTTCCACACATAATAGAAATGTCATGTAGAATTACACAGCGGTGGCAGACAGGGATGCATTCCCCTAATCTACACAGATGTCACTGGAATCATGTACTTTATTATCATTATCACAGTTATTATTATAACTATTGTTATTGTTATCATTATGATTGTTATTATTCCCCAATTGTTTTCTGAATTGCAGATGTGTCAAGGTGCAACGAACGAAGAGTAAAATGAGCTCTGAAGACCAGAGGACAGAGTTGGCTTCACCTTTATCCAGAGAGGGGGAGGGGTTAAAAAGGCGTGGATGGAGGTGGAAATCAAATAAGTGCAAGATTATTGGGTGGAACGAGAGAGAGAGAAAAAAAGATGTTAGCAGCGTATGTGGCATATAAACACTGAGAGGATGTAGTGTTTTGTTCAAAACGTGGACAGGCCAAATTATTTTTTTTCTCCTAATCATAAGAAGAGTTTTTTTTTTTCATATGCATGATGCCCCGAGCTGCTCCCTCTGCTTTGAGATCTCCCTGTGTGTGGGTGTGTGTCTGTTTGTGGTGGTGGGGGCACCTGTTGGTGCAGAGCAGCTTAGGAAAGCCAGTCCCATCAGACTGGCCTCCTACAGTCACCTGCTATGGACGTTCACAACCACGTGAATGTCAATGAGTCTCTGCAGCCTCTCTTCACTGAGCTCTGACTCTTTATTATGTCATTTATATTTGAGGGGTTAGAACTTTAAAATCTAAAAAATGACTCCTTATTGTTATTAGTATTAGTATTGGTATCAGCATTAGTTATGGTATTAGTATTAAATATTGACATTCTTTAAAAAATTAAAAGACAGGAGCAGTTTTGCTTTAATTTGAAATGATTTCCCATTATAAACAGCTCAAATCCACATTTAATTATTTGATTGACAGAACGTGTTGTTCATGAAAGAATTACAGTTGCAAAAACAAATTATTTAAATTTCAAAAAGTCACAGTAAAGTTCAACCTGCACAGTTTCCTTTAATGGTAAAGCAAACCAAAACAGCATATATTATGATTTCAGTAATCAGCACGCACAACTCACAGTCTACAAATTTTTATAACCGGCAAGCAGTCGAGGCAATTCTTTTAAATATTTTACCACTGAAGTCATCCGAGTTCATGATACGGCATCGACCCTGCAGACCGTCAGAGAGCGGCTCTGCCCAGATAACCGTCTGTGGTTTCATTTAATTAAAGTCATCCATGACAGCAGTTTTATCCACTGACCTCGGGGTGTAATAGTAGTTTTGGGTGGAAAAACAAACAAACAAGCCAAATTTAAATTCACAACAGAAAGAGAAAAAAAAACAGTGAGCCAGGGGTGAGAGGAACATGTGGCCAAATGCCAAAGAGACGGCTTACTGTTCGAGTCTTTGGCCCGGCGCAGGAGTGGTTTTCGATCTTTTTGTCTGGCCTGGCCTGGCACAGACCACAGTCCTGCCCCAGACACAATAGATCATACAGTAGGTGAGAGAGGGAAAGAGGGAGCGAGAGAGAGAGAGAGAGAGAGGGAGAGAGATGAGTGGATGAGGTGGGTAGGGGAGAGGTATGGTGCCTTTCATTACCATGGTCACCAATGGCACTATTAACCATTCAACACCCCCCCAATTATCCCCCCATCCACAGTCAGAGAGACAAAGGCTCGGTCCTGGTCTGCTGGAGCAACATGGCCTCTAATCTGTCTCACTCCGACATCACACCCACTTCACTGTCTCTGGAAGTCAGATGTGCACAGGCGCTCCACAGAGCCCCATTGTTAACTTTCATTTGTGACAGTACAACAAACTACTTTACTGAACCCGCTCGGGAGGTCGTTTCCTATGAATGCTGCCGTTTATCAATGCTGATAAAATGAAGCCAGAGACAAGTAGAAACAACAGCTTGAAAACCAGAGTTAAAGTGGTCGCTGTAAATGAGAGATCAGGTGGTAAATCCTGCTGCAGCACATGTACGTGTGTGTGTGTGTGTGTGTGTGTGTGTGTGTGTGTGTGTGTGTGTGTGTGTGTGTGTGTGTGTGTGTGTGTATGCTGTGTTTATTTTACGTACAGGTCATGGTGCGTCCAGCGCCACACGCCTTCTCCATCAAGACCACAGGCTCACAGCAGAGTGAGATGCATGTCTTTACTAAGGAGACGGACACAAAAAAACGCTAAATTGTGAGTTTACGCACTTCCATCTGTGGGTTTTTGTTTTTTTTGTGTGTGTTTTTTTCTCCACTGAGAGGGACTTTGATGTTTGTGAGTCAGGCCCTGGGCAGGGGGCTGAGGCCTGACTGGAAGACTGGGGGCTGCAGTGAATGGAGCCACAACAGTGGCTTGTTGTGTTTGTTTACCCTTTCGCCCAGCTGCCTGGACCGTGGAGATGCAAGAGCATTCATCACCACCTAGGAGAGATGGGAGGCATGGGCTAACACACACACACACACACACACACACACACACACTCAGTCACACACACATACAGGAGGAGTGACATGATGGCGCACACACACTGCAGAGATTGCCAAGAAAGTGTCCACCCAGGGCAATAATCCTCCACACACTCGGTTTCCGAAGGTTTGCTGTTGTTCCTCACTATGTGCAGAGTTTGTTTTGTTGAACGCATCCTGGGGCACAGTGACAGTAAAACCTCACTGCCACTGCCAGGACATATTCATTTAATGAACGGATTTCGACAACGATTAAAAACTTAAATTAAAAACCAAACATTTCCACTGTTCTCTCGCGTCTGGACACAATTCCTTAAATTCTACTCTGTGTCATGAGAACCTGCAGGATTTCTGTTTTTCCCCTTTTGTCCCCCGTAGTTCCTCCTGTTTTCCTCTCCGGATTCTTCCTCATTTCTCTGGCACAGCGGACGAGAGCGTGATGATGTTCTGCGCCTGCTTCAGCGAGGGCATGTCAATCATGCTGCCGCGGAAGGTGAATGCACCCTGAACAGAGAGAGAGAGAGAGAGAGAGGAACATTAGACCAGACGTTCACACTAAAGGCACTTTGACTTTTTTGCAGATACAGTTTGTTAATTACTGTGTGACAACCATAACATACCACCTCATTAGGGAATCCATAGCACATGGGATGTAGCATAAAATGTGTTAATTTCTGACTTTTAATGTTGCTTTTTAATCAGTCACACTATATGAAGCCAATCTGTTACTGACAGCAGACAGGATACTGTAGAAGTAAAAGATACTAAATAGAGAACATGTTTGAATTATAACATCTTGTGGAATAAAACACCACCTTGAGATGCCAGGTAAAGAGTTGTTTAACAGTGCTACAACTCTATTTCTTTTGAAAAAAATAAAAATAAAAATCACCAAAACGTCAAGTCAAAAATATTGTCAGTGTCTGGAGGTGAGAATTATGAAAAGCAAACACCTGTCGTGTTTTAAGACAAAGAGACTGACCCTGTATACTGTTCAAACCATTACACATACACAAACATAGAAAGACACACACACACACGCACACACACACCATGGCAGAGGGATGGGTAGGATATGAATCCCTCGGGCGATGCTTAGTCGGAGCAGCCCTGGCAGGGAGAGAGGTGTGGGCAGATTGTGTATTACCTCAGCAGATAGCCCACAGAGCTCAACACACAGGATCCAACCATGCACTAAATTAGGAACAATAATATTGTACACTTAATTTGCCCAACCCCCCAACCCACCCCCCCATCCCAAACACACACACACACACACACACACACACTCACGTCCTATGATGTCTCTGAGAGTCACCCAGGGGTGTACAGTATGTATTCTTTGGAACTACAGAGGTGTGTGAGAGGATACACAAAGGAACAGTCTGAGTCTCAGAGCGGAGAAAGACCGCTGTCATCTCCACACACACACACACTCACACACACACACACAGTTCTGCATACAAAATAAATCCAGTGGACTATTCAGGCTCTCCCCCTCCTGAAATTTGTGACAAAAGAGAAATATTTTGTGAAGTCAACAACGTGAGTCTAACAGACTTCAATGAATGAATGTCACATTAAAAAAAAGATGTTGGAGCCTCAGTAAAATGACAAGAAACCTCCAGTAAGTAACTGCTAAAAGACATTTTGATCTTTGCATACAAAATTAAATTTAAGCCAAATAATAAAATCCCCTTTAAAGTTATACAGTTATATCCTTTTTTGTCTTGTGGTATGTTCAGGAATTCTCTCAACAACAAGAAAATTTGGTTATTTCAGAACAAAATTTTATTGTGAGTGAGAAACTAAAATCCATTTTTAAATTGTAAAATAATTTTACTTTTGGTAGAAAAGTATTAGTTAGTTATTACCTTGCCCTCCTTCTGGTGTTGGTCAAAAGCAGCAATCAGCTCTTTGGCCCACTGGACCCTCTCCTGACTGGGGGAGAACTCCTCCTGCACAGCCTGAATCTGCCCTGGATGGATCACCTGTTTACCTACACACACACACACACACACACACACACACATTTAAATTTACAAAATTTAAATTTTTACTCGTTGACAGAGTTATTTATTGACCTTCCTTATTAAAACTGTTCTGCACAGAACTGGATGGAAAAAAATAAAAAGTCTGAGCTTTGCAAGACAGACTGCTGCTGCTGCTGCTGCTGCTGCTGTGAGAGAGACGATGACAACAACACACAGAGAAATGAAACAGGAGTAACAGGAAATGCACCATGTGTGTGTTGTATATACATGTGTCAGTATGTTCAGAGCCACTGACGTGAGTCACAGGAACATTGTGACATCATGAAGGAGATCGAGTGTCTCCTCTCTCCTTGCAGCGCTGCTGTCACTGAGGGCTCTGAGACGCTTAGTTACACTTCTATGTGTGACAGAAGTGTACACACACACCCACACCCACACACACACACAAGCTGCCAAGTGTATCACTTTTAAATTGGCAAGGGGAACACACAAAGCTAGACACCAGTAATTCAAGTAATATTGATAAATACACAATGAACAATCTGAACATATTACATTCAAATATCATCACCTTTTTTCTATAAACACATTTCTATATTGGTGCTGTATGTATATAGTACACAGGTGTATTTATGCAGTTGCACACCTTTCGTCAGACAGTTTCAGACATGACATCTTGTATCCAATTGAAACAGAAGCCCAACATGGACTTAAGGCTCTGGTACAATCCCCCCCAACCCCAACCCCCCCAATCCCTCTCAGTTAAATGTGGGCGAACGCCACAGACATAATCCCGTGTACATTTGCAGATCAAACTTGTAGTGATAAGTTAAGGTTATGAAACGTCTGGTGAGAACGACGGCTCAGCAGCAGCCAGCAGGAACTCGACACTTTAGGGCTTAGCTCTGTCGCCGACAACAAATCCTTCAAGGTGGCTGAGCAGGCGGGCTGCACGGGCAAAAAGAAGAAGAAGGGGGAAAAAAATTGGAGGAGAGGAGGAGAGGCAAGGAGGGGAGAGGAGGAGAAGAGGAGAGGAGGCGAGACAGGAAGGAAAGGGAGGAGGAGGAGAGAATCCACTCCCTTCATCCAGCTACGCTCACCCCAGTTAACCTCCGAAAAACACACACCACAGTTACACAATCAACACACTGTAGTTAAGTGCTCCAGCAATTACTGTCAAGAGAACATAATTCATAAACGGCAATTTATAATAAATAGATACCTTTAAGGGATGCGAGCACACTACGAAATATGTTCAAGAGCCGGTGTGTGTCTACGTGTGTGTGTGTCTGTCATTACGAATGCATGATTGCTGATGCGCGTTTGTTTGTGTGAAGCAGACGGACTGCAACTGCACATTTTCTGTTGGACAAACAGCCTGAGGACTCCCCAGGGCCACACTGAAGATGAGTGTGAGAGTGTGTGTATGCATGCATGTGTACAGTCTTGGACAAATGTGTATGTTTTGTGTATGTGTTGCTTCTGTATTTAAATTCCAAAAGGATTTTGTTATTCCTACTTTTTACGAATTCTGTTTCAACGCAACAACCTCAGTGTGTGTTTGTGCATTTCTAGTGTATGTGTATCTGTGAATACTGAGGCAAGAGGAGTGTGTATTCCCTCCTCTGCCACCTGTTTTACTTCTGGGCTAAAGACAGGAGCATGTTTCTACACTGACACTAGCAGGCTTAAATATACTGTAAGGGGGTCTCTTTGTGTGTGTGTGTGTGTGTGTGTGTGTGTGTCAGTGTAGGACAACAGGAGAATGACAGAGCGAAGAAACAAACAGGGTGATTCAGGTGCCCTCCAGTTACAACCCATTGGTTCCCTTAAAATGCATCATTCATGCCCTCCAGCCAATCCCGGCCTGCCATGTGGTGCTGGCATCTCATTGGAGGATTGCTATTTAGCAAAGTGCTCTCAGGCGAATGATGGGCAGGGTCCCGGGGATGGAAGTGAAACACGGTCCCTGAAAGCAGAGAATTTTGTGGAACCGTTTTGATATTTTTGGTGGGAGGCAAACAAATCTACTGGGATCGTTAGGTCAAACACACACACACACACACACAGTCGACAGTTGACAAAACGAGCTGCCTATGAAGTGAAGATGCTGCTCTATTAAATCCCTTAATTAATTACAGTGCCCCTCAACAGATCTGATGTCAGTGTTTTGCAGGATTTTGCCTTCACACCGTCCCGTTGGCCAGGTGCTTGTGTTTCACCAGTGCGTTCTGCGCTCGGTGCTAATGGGTGCTGTATGCGGCTTAGGTAGTGCCAAGGTCAATTACTGCACAGGTAGAAGCTTTTGGCTGCACCTTATTATTGCTTAAGCACACTCGGGCCAGTAATAGCTCCTAAGATTATACTGCACAGAGTGCCCATGGCTTGTAAGCCACTAATCCAGTGATTTGAATGGTGCTTTCCATATCAAATCTAACCCATTTATTTCATCAAACGGCTGCTTCCCTTCATTAGCTTTTACCACATGTAAACATCGCTGTGTGCTCTCTTTGATCAACTTCTATTTGCACAAGTACGAGCAAAACAAAACACTGCATTTAAAATATTTGCATACATTTTTTTTTTAGAAACCCCCCCTGTGCCGAACATATCAAGCAAACTTGCCACGCTTTTATTTGGTTAAAAAAAAAATACCGTTATAGAACTGCAAAAGGACAAACATAGAGCTGAGTAAATACTGACGTAAACACACACACACAAGCCTGCAACACCAGAGAATAGAGGTGGCAAATGGGGTCATCTGGAAAATCAGAGAGAGTCACCTACAAGATGTTTGGATGATGTGAAGTGCAGGTAACACGTGTGTCTGGGCCGCTGCAGCATGGAGAGTGTGCTCAGGGATTTTAGGCTTTTGAGCCAAGTGTTTGTTTTCTCCATTTCTTTCTGTTGTGAGAGCTGACGAACGCCTGACGCTGTTGTGTTCTCCATTGATAAAAAAAAAAAGAAAAAGAAAAAAAAGCATCTTATTTTGAAATTATCAATTGTCAATGGGTGAAAATACGCAGAGCAAATGCACTGCCTCTTCTCCAATGGAGGACTGAGTCAAATGTCCACTTTGGGAAAGGCTGTCCTGCCTTCTGTGGTCTGTTCATGCAGCTGGTGGGGCGCGCGCACACACACACACACACATTCTGAAAGCGTTGCCTGGCTACAGACACACACAGCGCGCTGTTAAAGTAGATGCTACCACACTTTGCTAATAACTCCCTTTAATCATACTTGCACACGCTTACGCATTTGCATATGAGCAGGTATGAACACACACCAGAGTGCAGACATACAGACACAAAACCGCTCATGGCAGGCACAGCAGAAATGTCAGACAAGCATTTAAGCACTGCTGTGTTCACAATTCACTTCAGCAGCACTGAAAGTGCTCAAAAAAAAAAAAAAAAAAAAAAGAAGACAAAGACAAGCAGCCACAGGCACAATGGTCATTTTAAAGTCAGCTCGTCAATACAATAGGCAGTAAAAGTGCATAAATTTCAAATTAAAAGCCAGGATATGTTCCACACTCGACCAGTTTTTCGAAGCAACATTTTAAAATTTGTCAGCCAGCTCATTTTCTATTCTCATCTGAAGCAAACTGACACAGTGTCACAGAGGGGAACGAGGAGTGAAAAGTGTCAGATTGTGGGAAAGAAAGTTGAGGGAAGGAGTCACTGTGCCGCATTTACAACACAGACTGACAGACTGGAAAACAAATAAGGCAACAGCAAAGGAGAGTGATGTGGAGCAGCAGCTGCAGAAATCAGAGGACAGACATGTTCAGATCAGGCACGTTCCAGGTGCAGACAGTGAGGAAATTCACCTGTGAAGCCCATGAGAGCTCCCTCTCTGGCCTGCCGCCTCAGCCCCTCCACGTCTTTGTAGTCGATGTAGACCAGGTCGATAGCCTGCAGCCCGAACGCTTTGGTGGTCACGACCACCTTCTGCCTGGCGTAAAGAAGCTCCCTGGCATCCTTAGTCCGCGTGGCACCTGAGGAGAAAAAAAAAAGAAAAAAAGATGCCGTTACACACAGCATGTACGCGATGTTGCACATCAGTCATGACCTCGCCTGATGTTCAAAGAAGTAAGGTGAGGAATTACACTGACGTACATTACATCAGCCTCTCTTGTTCTCACGATAAAGTCAGTTTTGACATTTGGATATCTCCTTCTTACATCAGAGACTTTGTAAACCTTTTCTATGTCATTGCCAGGGAAAACACCTGATGGTTGCCTCTGATATGTGCTGATAAAGAAAGAAGAAAAGGAAGTGGTTCTTCAAGTCCATCTTATCTATTATGTCTGTATGAACAGCACGCCTACCGTAATTTTGCATTATGTCTCACATATATCTACAAATAAAAATACTTAATTTGTAACCACTTTACCTGCAGTCCTATAATCTTTTGGCTATGAACTGTTTGGATTTTACTAGTCAGTATAAACTGTTGGTCTAGGCCAAAGAGAGGACGTTAAACAGAAGGTGGAACAGGTACCTATGCTGGCACAGAAGTCATCAGAGCCAAACACCACACCGTCATGGTGAAGACCGGCCTTGGGAGCGAGTCGACGGATTTCCTCGCATACCGCCTGGAGAGAAGAGACGTACATTAGCATAATACAGACTGACGAAAGTGACACGGACGCAAAGAGGGAGAGAAATGTTGGGACATCTTGGCACACGTACTGCTGAGTAAATCTAATTATACTATGGTGGTTCAAACAAACCTGGGCTTCCTTTGTAGGCAGAAAAAGCATCGTGAACAGACGTGATCACACTAAATTCTCTCTAACAAACATGCCAATAAATCCACGTCCATCACACACTAACCTCACTCCAGCTTCATTTACATGAAGAGTCATATGAATGTACCAGACCGCTGAAGCTACCACCAGCAGGCAGATAGATACATGATGGACACATGAAAGCAAAGTAAAACACCCAAGACACGTTGTTATGAAGGGCTGGTATCGAACCTCCGTAATTTTTGAATAACACAGCAGTAAAGTTTTTACCTGTCAAGTGCAGGAAGCTGCTTAAGTCATACTTATAGCTTTGTTTGCTCATTTGACAATCACATATCACCTGATTTAAATGTTATTTTGGCCCATATGAGATGTGTTGTTATTATTATTACAGACTGTAAACAGAATTAAATTACACATCATTTTGCTGTGATCATTTTGTTCATGGTTTTAAAAAGAGACATCGATATCGTGCATGTAGAGAAAAATGCCAAACGACAACAAGCCCTTCTGCTGAGGTAAGCTACTAGTCCCAATTACTATCCAGTCAGGAATGCAAAAAAAAAAAAAAAAAATTAAATTAAATAAAAATAATAAATCTGGAATGTGATTGTCTGTGGTGAAGAGTGTGAGACAATAAGAACACGTCTCCTGCTTTTGTTGGCCTCCAAATTAATTTCACCACTAGCTGTGCCAGAGCGATTTTTTTTTTTCATGCTTGTAACCTGGGGTTCAGTCTGGGCAAAGATACAGTGTGTTCTCAAGAAAAGCACACAGAGGCAGCCCCCTGTCATCAAAACACACAGGCACAAACACACACACACACACGCACATACACGCGTGCGCACTCAACGACCACAAACACAGACGCAGAATTAGAGTGGGGGAACTAAAAGACGAATCAAAAGAAGGAAGGACAGCTTGTTTCTCCCCAAATGCCCAAAACCATGCCCTTTTCCCCATGTAGCTGAAGGTCGTGCTGCACTATAACAGCAACTGCTTTGATGCTTGCCAAAATATCATTAAGAACTTTTCCACTATGATGATATTAAAACAGTTCTAATTAAAAAATGTCAGCGTGTCTGGAAAGGGATAGAGAGAGAGGCACACACACACACACACACACACACACACACACACAGAGACACAGACAGACAGACACAGAGAAAAAGGAAACAAAAAAAATAAAAGAGGCTCAAAAGGCTCATTTTGAGAGACTGTCCGAAGGCTTTGAATCCCTTTCATTTTGGACACGTGGAGTGCTCGGCTTCGCTGATGGAGTCTTTAATCTAAAGTGAACAATGGAGAAAACAGCAAAATGTCTTACGCAGGCAGTTTTTTGGGGGGTTTGTTTGTAATTTACCTTAAAATTGAGCAGGCCCACAGCGGTTTCCACAAAGGTGACCAGGCGAATGGGTTCTGTCAGTGCCCGTCCTTTCAAGTTGTGCTGAAACCTGTCAACAAACTTAACACACAAGGACAATCTCGCGCGCAGCTCATTAACAACACCCACTGATTCTGTGAATAGGAAACAATAAAAGCCCCAAAATAACCACAATGAATTAATTTGTTCTTACTACTTTGTGCAATCACAGTTCATTAGATGTCTGTGCGTTGCTGGGGCACATATATTCTCTGTGGCGTTTGGCTGTATAATAAAAACAGCTTTTCCGGCTTAGGATCAGCTTGAATCCCGTTTGATAATGGTCTTGAAGAAAACACAGTGATTTGGAGGATTGTATTTCTGTACAAGTTCCTGCATTTCTTTTTGTGCTAAAGTGTCAGTGCTGCCCTCGGTGGCTTAAATCAACATTATTATAGTTATATGAAGGAGAAAAAAGGGGAAACTCACACTGAGATACTGAGCTATTTTGTCAAAGTGAATTTAAAAACTTGAGGGAAAAAAATGTTGAGCAGTAATGATGGTAAACGATATGACACGTTTTTCAAAATCCACTGTGGGGTAGGGACAGACCGAGGAGGAGGGGGGGCAAAAAAAGGATCTTATTGTTCAAAAAAACTCACTTTTGATATGAATCTTGACACCTTTATTACCTACACTGTTCCCACTGCACTCCTTATTCAGAGACACAGCTATGAGGGTTCAAATAGCAGGAAAAGCGAGCACAGGAGAGCAGCAACAAAAGCCGGTGAAATGAAATATTTTACATTATCACCAGGGTTCCCCCACCATCGTCTGAAGTCTTCTGCTCTACCTTCCGTCTGAGGCTCTGCGCAGCTACAGCGAGAGCTCCCCCGAGAGAGAGCGCACACATGTAAATGCACGAGCACATGCATACACACACACACACACACACACGGCAAACCGAAGAAGAAACAAAAAACGCAAAAAAAAAAAGGAAGAAGAAACAAGATTTGGGATGTCTGTGAGAGTGTTTTACTCCAACATTATTCTGTTTTGTGCGCGCGCCCCCCCACTCCTCCCCTCTTCCTCCATGGTAGGGAACAAGGAGACTGGAGCAACAATCAGAGTGTGATGTGACACTTTGCTGAGGCCTTTATTCTGCATGACTCCTGCTAATATGCAAGCTCACCTAAGTAGGGCTTTAAAACCAAGTTTAATTCTTTGAAGACCAAAGCATTCCAATTTTTTCCAACAGACCAGTTCACAGCTAGCCCTGGACTGCCAGTGGGGTAGCCCAAATTCCTAAATCTATCATCTGGAAACACACAAAAGCCCCCTTCGTTAGATATTTCCTTTCAAAGCCAGTCCAAAAAAAAAAAAAAAAAAAAAAACAAGAAAGAAAAAAAAGAGGAGTTAAAAAAAGCTCAGAGTAGAAATGTCTAACTCCATGTCCCCCCTTCCTCTCCTTTCTCTCACTCCCTCTTTGACACACCAGGAAAAAGACAGATATAAATAACCTCAGGTACAGCACTGCTATTTTTCTAAATGAAGAGCAAAATAACCCCTGTGCTCGCACTCACCACTCTTGTTCTCGAAACTGAAAGAGTGGGCCTCCATTGAAGGATTTCAAAAAATAGGGGCAATTTTAATCATCTCTCCATTCAATCTCAGTTGGATAAATCATATCTGAGAGATTTGCATAAATACAAACCATCAAAGACTTTTCATCTTCAAAGAGGTTTTCAAGACCCAATAGGCTTTGTACTGTAATCATCTGAGGTCACAACCCTGTGGGAGCAAGGCTGCTATGGCAACATAAAAACTAACGCTGGGGGCTTAGCATAATACTACCCCCCCCCCCCCCCCCCCCCTTTTCTCCCCTCCTTCGCAAACACAGGAAAGGGTGGTGTGGTGTGGTGTGGTGTGGTGGTGGTGGGGTGTCCGAGAAGGAGTGTGAAAAGAGGGTGAAGATAAACCTATTTCTGTGACAGAGGAAACTAGGTGTATATGGGACGTTGCGGGGGGAAACCTAGCTGATGTTACACACAGAGATTACCACCACTACACTGAGCCACGCAAACCCTAACAGGGCCGCGGCGAGCCCAGCCGACTGTTTAGATTCCGCTGAAGGAAAACAAACGACGGCTCAATGCAGCACCACCGGCTAAAAAGCCTCCGAGGCTCTTTGATTACATGTTTCTGTCCTTCTGCTGTATTCTCCTCTTCGGCTATTATACACTTTGAGGGCCTGATTTACACTGCATAAGAGCTGCTATAGTCCTCGGCCATTGTTCTTCTGGCGCATACAGCACCCATTAGCTGTCAATGGCTCCCAAAACTAGGACCCTTTAAAGATGTTATTCACTACTGAATTGAAAAAGAGAAAAGGAAAAGAAAAAAGAAGAAATAACACCTCTTCTTGCCATTCAGAGCCACGCTACAAACAAGCCCTCTGTCAATTTCACCACCCAATCATGAAAAGAGAAGGAGGGAGAGATGGAGCTGGAGAAAGGAGGCTATAGTGGGACAAGTTTCAATTAATTTTCTTCAAAAGGGGGCCAGATTAAATGTTTCCGGCCTGCTGAAGTGTTCATTTCACAGAGGGGAAGCGGAGAAAGGGATGAGGGGAGGGGACAGGAGGAGGAGTAGAGGAGGAGGAGCAGGACAGGGTGCGATTCTTTTGGTCCCAGTGCACACCAAATAGTGTGGTGGGCAAAGAATGCACATGGCTCCGAATCTGTGTGAGAATTGTCCTCAGACAAAGGAGGGAGTTACGCCTGTTATAGCCCAATAAGGCCTGTCAGTCACACAAGGGCTGGGGGAGAAGGGAAAGGCAGAGCTAAAGATTTCCACACAAAGGGAAACAAGCAAGTCCATCTTTTAGCAACAAATCAGTCTGGAGGCTCCTGTGCTAATATCAATAAAAAAAAAAAAAGAGTAGAAAAATAAACAAGTGAGGGATTTACTGCGCGGCCTTACAAGAGCGGAAAAAAATCAAACACATGCTTACAACACTGGCAACATGAATATAAACACACAGAACACAAAGATGCAATTAAACGGGCAAACACGAAAGAATCAAGGTCCGGACGTCCAGAAACTTGACTTTGTTTCAGGAGCACGCATGCACCTGCTGAAGTAGAAACACACACACACACTTCCAAAAAACATGCTGTAAACCCAACGCCAAAACAGTTTTACAGCGCACTTAAGAGGGGAAACATGCCAACTGGAAGGTTTGACTTGAAGAAACTTAACATTTTAAGTGTTTCTTTGCCACAAGGCGCTGGCACTAGAGGACGGGGTTGGGGGGTGGGGGTCCAGCTAAGCAATTATCCTCATTTTCAAGCTCTCAACATGTTCACTGTGACGTCCAGCATAGTAATAACAATAATCATAATTATATAAGTGTGATATTTAAAAAAATTAATAAAAAACAAAAACAAATTAATAATGCAGATCTTAAGTGCCATGTTTTAAGTGAGGGGAAAGCAGCACAAGGAGAAAAGGCTGAGCCCAAGGAGAGAATTAGTGAACACCTGTCAGCAATTACACAAGGAAGAAAGAAAGGGCAGCAGGAAATAGACGTGTTCTAATTAAAACCACTAGTTAAAAACTTCCTGCTCCTGCCCAGGACCATGTCTGAGTGGATATTATGTGGATATATTTTATGATACGCACATAAATGTATGTACATGTGGGAGACTGTATGTGTCCTCATGTGGACAAGACACCCCTCCATCACCACCGATTGCCTCTGTCTTTCTCTGTGACCTCTAAAAAAAAAAAAAAAAAAAAATCTTAATTTCTACTCTCCCTTAATCAGCAACAACTGTATTCACGCACACTCAATAGTAAAGCAGGCTGACAGCAACCTGGTTCCTCGCGGTGAGCGAACCATATGGAGCTGATCGGAAAGGAGCGCATTAATGATGTCACTGTCTCCTGACCTTTCGGGACCTGACATCCGTACAGCGCCCCTTTATAGAAAGCCAGAGGGATGGCCAAGCCCAGACAAACACCTCTTAACTAGGGGAGCAGGCGCAAGTTACTATGGACAAATTGCAAATGGTAGTTTATAAGAAAACAAAAGGGGAGGAATATTAGACACGCAGCAAGAGTGCTAAATCAGTTTGTGTCGTGATACGTCTGTGTGGTCTTTCTCTTACACATGACCTCTTGATCTTGTAAAACAAGCGGACAGTTGAAAAACATCTTTAGAATAATGAAGAATGGATTTTTATTAATTAAATTCGCCTGTCTGGGCTGAGTACTTTTAACAGTGATTCAATTAATTCATAGCCACAACATGACACTGTTCAAGACAGTCTCCAGTAAGTTCAGCAGTGGCAAAAGGCACCTTTGTGTTGTTACAGAAAGCTATCGGGCTTCTGAAGCTAATCCGAAGAAATGTCATCCGCTTCTTGAGCCGCAGCCAAGAAAAACACTCGGTCTGTCCCTGAGTCCTGCCTCGGGGATCGATTCCCACTTTTACTGGGAAATGTATGGAAAAGTTTGTTATGATTGCTTTGAAGATTTCCGTGGGTTTCCCATTACTGTATAAGAGCAGCACTGTGTTTTCTTAAAAGACACCCAGAAGCGAAAGAGAGAAAAGTCTTGCTGTGTATTTTTAGTCTAATGTAGTTATTTTCATGTATGTTTTTTTAAATGTTTTGTGTTATTTTTTCTCATTCTGCGTACCAAGAATTGTACCTTACCCACTGCACCTCCTCCGTGTCTTCCACTTTGGGTAACATCATGGCAGGAGGGAGAACCTCAGCCTGCAGGATGACCTGCAGGTCAGCTTCAGCTAAGCCACTGGACACCGAGTTCACCCTCACACACTTCTCTGTCCTGCCCAGATCCAGTTCTGCAAGCATCCTGGGAATGGTCTCTCTGGCTTCACTCTGCAGCACAGAAACATCACATAGACAGAAATGATTATTGAATGCAACAAATTCAGTCTGAAATAACTAATAAGTGCAGTTTTGTTCAGTGTAAGGCCATGTAACAACTGCAGGAATAATAAACCACAAAAATGTATTAATAATGACAAAAACTCAATCTCAACTCAATCAAGAGAGATTGTGTGCATTTACAAAAAATACATGAATACAAATCAATACCACCAAACAATAATAATTCAAGAAGAATGCAATTTCCGTCAAGGAATTGTCCCTACATTAGTAATATTGTCCATTAAGCATGATCATAAAAATAAACACATCATTACAGACACAAACTCTACATAATAAATGTGGGAAATTGACAAAACATACATCAATCTGGAATAAATTACATCAGGATGTAACACGAGCTTATTAAAAAAAAAAGGCACAGTAATCACACGTCTGCACTTTCCCTTGACAGGCAGCTCATCTATACACAGTATATCACAAATCAACCAAACAGAGGCTGCACCCTCAACCTTGTTCTCTCAACGAAGGCATTGTATGAGGCGAGCATGAAGAGAGATGAGGAGGATGAAAAAAAAAAGAGGAGAAAAAAAAAATCAAAGAGAAGCCCACAGTCCCAACTTCTATCAGTAACACAGTAGCACACGCCGCTTTATTCAAACCAGATGCTGGGCTACAGGAATGGAAAGAAAGAGGGATAGAATGGGAAGAGAAGTCTAGCTAGTGAGAGGAGAGAGGCTCTCTGGAAGAAATGTGGTCCGAGTTAAGCAGCATGAGGAAATGGTAGCTTAGGAGTTGTCAGGTCAGATCAGAGGCTGGAGCCTTTGAGTGCTTGTATGTGTGTTCGGAGATGCTCAGATTGAGATGTTTTTCCCTCCTGATGCCATTTATGTTACTGAAAAAATCCCCTTATAAATATGAATACTCCTACAATAATGGCAGATGAGGTTTTCTAGATGTGTATTCACAAATTAAAATGTAGTTATTTAAAATATGGCACCAGTGAATTGTGTCAAATGTGAGCATCATGCTTGATGAGAAATTACAAATACACTGCATTTGCTACCAAACTAACTGATCACTGTAGTAGTGCTTGTGTGTGGGAAACAGAAACCCACAGACAGATACAACATGTAGAGCCCATAGATCACAATCTCTTGTAAAAACTCAAAGTGGACTACAGTCGACCTAGGTTCAGTTCTATTAGATCTTATGGGGACCCCTCAAGGGTCACGGGACAGCTTCTGAGACAAAACAGCCCCTGCTCTGATCTCCTGGAATGCAGAACTGTACTTGATATTATGAACACCCCTTCAGTATCAATAAAATATGGTATCAAAGTACATATCAAAGATTTGCTCGGATTTAATAGGGGTCACGGGCGGGCTGGGCTGCTGTGTGTCATCTGCGTCTCCCCCGTTCCCTCATTGAATGCGACGCGAGGGATTGTCGCACCGTATGATGAGTGCACTGTGATCCTTGACTCTTACTCAGGTTTTGCTGGAACCTCTCTCTTACCGTGGCTCTCATAAGCCCAGATAGACCCGTAACTGTATCGTGGTAACTTGAAACGGATGGAGCGATTTACGCAGCCATAATTCACTATTCATAAACCTGCTACTTGGTGGATAAAATTCGGGCCCCCGTCAACTCTGCAGTTCATGGTTACTGGAGAAAATTGATATGTGAGGAGCCGCTGGCTGCTTCATGTGCCAGGGAGTCACACTGATCCCTGACCAAACTAAATAAATAGTGATCCAAGTGATCAAAAAGCATGGTTTATAACATTTGCAGATCAAATAGACTGGAGAGAGTCGAGTCTCCAGCTCAAGCATCTGCCTGACATATAGGCGAGCCTGCATGTATAAAATTCTTTTAATGTGACCACAAACCGCTCATTGCAAGGATTGTCTCCTTTTGCGACAGCGTTTCTGAAAACATGACACCAGGTACGGCTGAGGAGAGATAGCCAGGTCACTGTGCACTATCCTTTCTTTTATCTCTCCTTCTCTCTAAAGTGAGAGAGAGATTATTCTGCCAGACACCTTGACCCCTATGGGCTCCGCTACTCCAAGCTTGAATAAAGCCCTTTGAAAAGGAGATATTTTACATTAATGGACAGCCATCCAACAAGTTGCTTCAAAGCTCCCTCCCCAATCACCTGGTGTCCCACGGAGAGCGTGCCCTAACGTCAGCTCCATCTCCTCTTTGATTCCCTCCATCATCCTCATCATTAGAGGCTGACACACGGGCGGGCGGGCGGGCGAGCAGTCGGCCGAGTGGGCAGGGCCCGTCGAACGCATATATGCACACATGAAGCTTTTCAAGTGCAGAAAGCCTGACCTTCCAGGAGAGCGAGGGCAGCTCCTTAACACACAGCCTGAGTCTTGACGCTCAGGATCCTACCGAGTGCTGTGTATATGTGACCCAGCATGGCTGCTGCCTTGTAGACACCACATCAGACCGGAGCATCCAAACTGATGTGTGTACAGGCCACAGCGGGACCACCTTCCTCTCCAGCATCAGATCATGGACGTCCAGCTTGGCCGCCACGCCGCTTTAAACAAGCAACGTCAAACATCGCCTCTGGACAGACTGTGGGTGTAGACTCGCACTCCATGTCCCTTCATTCAATTTGAATTAGATCTCAGTACAGTGGTAGTTGTTATGTACTGTATATGCAGGGTAGAAATTGGGGTACAAAACAAAAAAAAAACCATGCATGACATAGCATTTTTAGGGAGACCATAAAACAACCTGGGTTGTTTGTTTTTTTCTAGTAAAATAATGATTGTACATAAATCAATAGTCTAGGAACTGGAAGCATAAATTAAGATAATTTACAAGATTAATAAGTCATTGTCATTCAGTATTTCTGCTGCTGACAGCTGTGGGTCTAGATTCTCAAAAAACAACTTGTATGTAGCGTACATCACGTATTCCATCGCTGACATACAGCCTCCAACCCGTGGTATGCTGTACCTTTTATTCTGAATATGTATAGATGTATACATGTGTGTGTGCGGTTTACAGGAAAAAGAGTGGGAGATCATGAGTCACAATGAACACACTTGTTTTCCCCCTCATTTTTTTTTTTTTTTTTACCTTTTGAGAGCTGGCGTTTTGCACCCTGCTGTGCGACTTGCGATGCCATTTAAAATGAGCTGCAGACTATTGCAGGTGATGGCTGCCTGCCTGAAGTGCGACTGTGTATGCATTTGTTCATCTGCCTTTGTCAGTATGTGTGTGTGTCGGTGTGTGTGTGTGTGTGTCTGTGTGGTAGCAAGCTTCAAGTTATCGTGGATGGGTTTTGACAAGTGACGTGCTGCACTCCAGAAAGCTGGAGTGAGATGACTGACTAATTCAGGCTAGGTTGATAACTGAGATGTAGCAGAAAGAGATTCAGGCGTTCGCTCTGTCAGCTGGAAACACACTGTGTTATCTGCTATCCTGTCAGGGCAGACAACAAGATATAACTAGCAGGACAGAGAAGCAGGGATTTGTAAATCATTGAAACCTGCTTGTCATAGTTGGTCAAAACTGACAGACTGAGCTGGAAAAACAGCTAGTTATTACACAGTACTTATACACTTTAATTAGCCATGAAAAGATCTCATTAGAGCGGTTTAGTTACACTTCATCATCACAAGCTGCATGGCAATGTTTTCAGGGAATAAATTCCCAAGGCTTTGTATCCATTTTGGAGAGAAAATGGAAGCGCTAAGTCTTACTGTTCCCGTCTGGACTCACTAAAGGAAGACTAACTACAATTATTTTTGTGTTTCTGCATTGGTTTTGTTACTTTTGTTAATTTTTTAGCTAAAATTTAAGCATGTTCTTTTATTATTAAGCTATGTATGTAAGTGACTTACATTAGGTTTTGAAGACTGTTGCTGGTAGTGAGAGGTGATGCAGTCCTAGCTTTGGTTGAAATTAATGTTCATCTGAGTTTATATGCATTAGATGAGAAAAAAAACTTCTGTGTCTTTACATTTAAATGTAATTGTACACAACATGCATGATCATATCATTGAAATACCATTCAACAGATTTGAGAGCAGTAATGTGGCTAGGCCAACCATATGGCAGAGGCGGCTGATGCATCATAAAACTGTTTGTATTTCGAAAATGTTAATGCAGCACAAACAACCATTTAAAATGTGCTAAGACATAAGACGCAGTCTCATGTAACCTAATAATCTGTTACATTGCTCTGGAGGCAGAGCAAATGAAAGTAAAGCCGTAATGTGGGAATAAAAAAAAAAGTCTGGGCAGATGCTTGTGAGGATGGATATCTTTCCCAGTTGCCTGGAACTGACTCATCCTGGAGTCACAATCGGTTCATGCGGCCAAGGTGCTAATAAGGTGAAGAAAGTGTGAAAACAAAATAAACAAAAGTCGCACCATTTCACAAAGGCCTGTGCAATGAATGTTGTTGAGGACTTTAAAACTGTTTTATTGCCTTTCTTCTTCTTTTTTTTTAACTTGATCTTAATGTTTTGATATGATTAACAAAACCAGACTTAATTTTTCTCTTCTCCTCCATATATTGTGTTAGTAACAGAAATGAATTTGAAAGTGGTTTCAGATAGCTGGTTGGGGTTTGGTGACCTTAATTTTCTGTCTATCTATGCATACATTTCTTGCTAAGTAAGAGATATAGTGTTGCCCCCATACAACCACATCTGCTCCATTCCTCTCCTCCTCCTCCTCCCTTTCTTTCATGTTTTCCTCTCCTCGTCACCTTCTCCATCATCACTCCTCCTACTAGGGTTACTCTCCAAGTGTTGGGTGTGTTGCGCAGCCCACGTAGCAGCACGGAGCGGTGCGGACTGTGGCCCTGCCAGTGAAAACACAAGGGTGTAACAGGATAATGAGAGAGGGAGAGAGAGGACCTTTCTGTTCTCTATGTCTCAGCACTTTCTGATCCCTCGCTCGGCCTCAATCCTCACCCCTCGCCCACAGTATCTGGGGCTGCTGCAGGAGTGCACGTTTCAAAAGACAATCGAAAGACCTGAGAAAGACGAAATATAATCTGCGAAATCTACGACCTGTATTGACAAAAAGACACACATGAGAAACCTTTTTTTTTTTTTTTTAAACTCACAGTCCTTTAAATGCCTCCTGTCTTTAAAAACCAGACAAGACCTCCTCCCTGCTTAAGCAATGAATGCTAATCACTGCACTGTCAACACTCTCCTCTGCACCCTGACCTCACGTTCGCCTCCAGCACCCTCCCCAAAGGACTCAAATGATACCCGACACATGACACTTAAAGCAACATTATGCAACTATTTCACCTTAAAATCACAGCTTCAAAATCATTTGGATGGTACACCGACTTCCCACGGCGTGTCCTAAATCCCTGTTCTTTTGCACTTAACTTGGGTTGAGCAGATAATATCTCCCGTGAGAATTGTGTAACTCTTTGCAGCACAATGTCACACTCCACCAACTCAAGTGTGGGACTTCAACCAGCTATAAAAAGACAAATGTGAAAGAGACTGGCACTCACAAAAATCTAGATGCTAGGAGCTAATGTTTTCATTCAGATTAGCTTGATGCTGATTTAAAAAGGGGAACTATGCAAGTCCGGTCGCTTTTAGCCCTCCTCCCTCCCCCACCTGGCCATGTGCATTTGTTTTCAACGAAGGCAGCGAGAAGGCAATCCATGGAGCAGTGGTTATATAACATATATACGTTTTACATTGAGTATATTTGTGTAGTCTTATCTGTCATAAACAAGAGATTACAGATTATGGGGCGTGCTTGTGTTGTGGTGGCACCGAGACGAGAGCTGGGACAACAGGTTGGAGGCGCTGATCTTGCAAGGTTGGTTTTCGGCCAAGAGACGCTAATGGAGAGGCAGAGAGCCTCCATTCTCCCCATAGCAAGTCAACCATCACAATTACTCCGAAGATCTTTAATACATTAATATTTTAAATTTAATAAAAAGGTAAAAAATCTTGCATATTTCCTTTTTTACATGAACGCATGGTGTGATGGCGGGTTTTGTGCCGAGATTATGATTTTTCAGTTGTTGTCCTTGCAATCAATACGCTTTTATTTTCTGTACATGTTAGCTTCTGGAGGTATTCTACTTCCAGTATCGGATTCAGCTTAACAAGAGCCAGCGACCTCTATTTTCCACCTGTGGCTGCAGTGGCCATTGCTGCCACTGCTAAGAAAAAAAAGTTTACACAGCTTTGCTTTAACGCACACACACACACACACACACACACTCACATCTACTGTGACAGACAGTAGAGTTTGGAATGGAAGGTCTTTCTGATCTGGCTGGAACGGGGTCTATTTTCTGGCTGAGCAGCTCACATCCCACTTGTGAGTCTTGGCAGCCTGACTGGGAGTTTCTCTCAGGTCTCCTGGGTCCTCTGAGGTGTTGAGCACAAAAGTAAATGGAATACACACACATACACACACGTACGCACACCCAGTCACTTGTATATGCAGCGATGTAAATACACACACACACGCACTCATACGGACACACACTACATATGAATGTTCAGTATTCATAATTCAAGTGGCTAACATTATTTCCCAGGAGTTCATTCTGTCAAGAGTTTAGTCATTTGAATCCACTTAAATGGAGATCAGCTCTTTTCAGTGTCCTCTGGCATAACACAGTGAGCACTGAACTGAGGTCATGTATCAGTTGACAGTTGGCTGCATAATTTATGTTAAGTTGAAAATCTCTGGTGTCAGACACAGTTCATGCATAGACCATGGCCCACGTATTGACTGTGCTACATCTGAATAAAAGGAAATGGACTGTAATAATGTCATCCACTCTGGTTGCATTGAAGAGCAGCTGAGTGAAGAACAGAGGGGTGAATCTCTGGACCAGTGGTTGATGGTGTTACTGAGGGAGGGACAAAACAAAGAGCGTAGAAGAGAATAAAATAAGAAAAAAAGGAAGAAAAATATCAATGAACAAAACAAAAAAACAACAACAAAAAAAACACCCGGATGCCTTTTTGGGAGAAGAACTAAAAAAAAAGTTTTCTATAGTGAGATGAGATCAGCTAAAATGGACAGATGTGAATTTTATGCATCATCAGCATTTCTTGTATTAGTTACAGTTACTGTAAAACAACAAGAGATGCTACCAATACCTTCCATCCCAGTGCAAAATACCTGTTAGACATATACTACTACTACTACTACTACTACTACTACTACATGATTTCTGTGAGTTTTATCTAAAGTCTGTCTGTCAGCTTCCTTTGCTGCATTTTTCAGGCTGAAGTTTATGTTACCAGATTTGACATGTAAGATGTTGATAGTTATCGGTGCTTTTGGAGTCTAATATGTTCATTAGCGTCTGTGACACACACTACTTGTGTTGCAGGTACCAGCTGTATTTGTATTTATTTGTTTATTTAGATGGGACAGTGCACATTGATGAACATACAAGTATGTAAATATGCCGGATTGTAGCAAAAATGCTAAATTCCATCCGTAGTCCCATTTACATAAAGACAGTTTAAAACAACACAACAATACATATAATAGAAAAGAAAGAAAGAACAAACAGTGGGGAAGAGGAAGAAGAACACTAGAGTAGAGTATAACTATTAATTACTGTTAATTATTGCAGCACATAAAAATGAGTGAAATCTCTTCAGACCTTATTTCTATGACTTTTCTAAAACAAATTTGAATGAGTTCTAAAAAGAATATCAAATTTGTGCAGTAATGACTGTTTTGTTATGTTGATCAATATCAACAGTCAACAGAGGTTATTTGTGTTGGTTTACATTGTTTATAACTCGTGAATTCATTTATATTGTGCTACCAAATGGCCCTGGTTGTGTAACGTGACGACCCAGGATGCTGGTGTGTCATACTTGAGTGATGTACAGTTTGCGGTCAACTGTGACACGTTGTGTATGTGCTTGCATGCTTGTGTGTGTGTATATATGTGTGTGTGTGAGCCTGTGTGTGTACGTGTGCAGACTTAAAAAGTGTGTGCGTGTGTGTGTATGTGCAAGTTTGTGTTCTGCATGTCTTGTGTGCTTGTGTGCATTTGCAGGCGCGTGCTGGTGTGCGAGAGGTGCTCCCCGTCGTGTCGGCCGCGCCACCATGCCATCTGGAGAGGAAATCGAGTGTGAAGTACAGTATAGTTTGGGACCAAGCTCCGTGGCAGTGGCTCAGCAGTTAGTTCATTAGTTCCAAACTTCCAGGGATTAGGAGAGAATCTCTACGGCAGGGAGGCGGGGGGGAGTCAGGGAGGATGGAGGGACCCATGTGGGGAAGAGAGAGGGAGAGACAGAAACACCAGGAGGAATACTGGACCATAGGGCACTAAGAGGCAGGGAGAGAACATGAGAGAGAGAGATAAACAATCTTAACCCCGAGGACCCTGGAGAGGGGAGACGAGAGAGGGAGAGAGGGACAATGAAAGAACAAGACGGTAAGGGAGAGAGGAGGAGAGAGGACAGGTGTAGCCGTCAGTTCCGCTCCGGGGTTTCAACCTGCCCTCCCTCTTCCTCCACCCCACTGATCATACAGATATGATGATATGTGTAAGAGTGTTAGAGCAGTCAGCCTTGTCTTCCCTCCCCTCTCTCCTCCTCATTCTCTCCCCTCTGGGTCCGTGGTGACAGTTAGCAAGCTCTGGGAGGCTTCTACCCTTTACTCCCTTTCTCATCTCCCTGTCTCTTAAGCAGCCAGCATCACTGCCAAGATGGAGCGCAGACATTTTTTTGGAGTCAAAGCGGCAGGCAATTAAAGCGGGCACTCCCGGATTTCAATTTCCAAGAGGAGGGGGTGGACTGACCTTCGTCGCGTACCTTTTTTGTCATGAATATCCTTCCCTGTTTTAAGGTGAAGGTGAAAAATAATGAAAAGAATACATTAATGAACGCATAACAGGAGGGTGGTTTTGGGCAGTGGCCCTATTTAAGGCCCATCCATGCGTACCCACTAACTAAGCTCATGTATTCACCTAACCTATTGTTGCCTTCGCCACAACAGTAGCGGAGGATGGCATTTAAAGAGAGCTCAGTCTCTGCTCTGCTCCCGTTCTCTCACCAAAGAAAGCACCAGACATGCATTAAGACTCCATTGTTGAAGGTCTGGCATCCCTTGGCAAACACACGGTGCCGACTGTGCGGTTGTCATGGTGAATATAATCACAGCTACAGTACACACTGTAGAAAATGTTACGATTTAA
Source organism: Trachurus trachurus (assembly GCF_905171665.1). NCBI lineage: Eukaryota > Metazoa > Chordata > Actinopteri > Carangiformes > Carangidae > Trachurus > Trachurus trachurus. The sequence goes on from NC_139899.1 coordinate 20,771,557, forward strand.
CATTGTGGTGTTTTGCTCAACGAGTTTCATACCTCCCTTAAAAATGTCTTCATTTGGCCCATTTAATAATATTTTTGCTTGAATTAACATAGAAATAAAATTGGATTTGCTGTTAAGACATGTTGTTGACATGATGTTCCGAATCTGGCATAATAGAGGGTAAGTTAGTTGTAATGTAATTTAAAGCTTAAAAATCGTGAAAGTGGGGGCACCGTTTAGCTCAGTGGGTGCCCCATATGCAGAGGCTATGGTCCTCGCTGCAGCCGGCTCCGGATCGAAACCCCACTTGGGTGACCCTTTGCTGCATGTCATGCCCCCTCTCTCTGTCTCCCCATTTCCCATCACTCTTGACTATACTATAAAACTAAAAGAGGCAAAAAGTCCCCCCTCCAAAAAATTTTTAAAAAATTTTAAAATAGCGTGAAACATAAGAAATTTCACCGCATTTGTCAACAGCTCTATTAATTAAAATAGAAGTTTCGTCAGGCTTGGGTGAGATTGACAACACAAATATAGAGCTGTTATATTTCTAGATGAGCCTTTACACCTCGTTCATCAGGATATTAAATGTCAGATGTGTATTTCCTCAACAATGATAAATCATGTGCAGCAGCTATTAATACACATTTCAATTCCTGCACCTCATATTTTGTATCTCCAACAGGAACACAATAAAACACACATTGCAAAATTCTCAATATTCTGCCAATACAGCTTTCAAGTAAATAATGCCAAATGCAATTTGGCTGTAGTGCCTGAGGGAGGGGGGGGGGGGGGGTCACAAATCCTTAGTAAATATCCCTTGTGTATCTAATGAATAAGAAACAAAATGAATAATGCAACAATTATTGTGCCAAATTGATTTCAAAACTTGGCAATTAGTATCCAAAACAAATGTCTTAGTGGTACAAGCAACCTACACACACACACACACACACACACACATACACACACATTGAGGCACACACCAGAAACACTGTTTTACCAACAGGAAAAAAAATAATCTTAAGGGAAGGTATAACTACACAACAACCCCCATGGATTTCCAATTGCCACATGGAGGAAGAAGCTGAGAGTGTGGGAAGCGAAGAAAGGATGCCAGTAGGAAAGGTGCATTTTGTTATTGAGTAAATAACTAATTTCTATATTACACAGTATGACCTAGCAAACACATAATGGGTTACAGGATTTTTTTTTCTCACTCTGTCAGACTCTATGGTGGCAATGAATGGCTGAAATCAGTTCTGTTGTCATGTTTTATACAATGTAGTACAAATGTAGCTGGCTCAGTCAAGAAGGAATTATTAATTATTATAATTATTTTAACGCAGGAAACTGAGCCATTTCCTCATATTTAGTGGCGGTATTACAGCGGTTCACTCAGAATGCTACAGTGCTAGCATGGAGAGAAGTAGCAAACCAGCTGAGAGAAACTGGGCTTCCCTGTAACTAATGTAATTTTACCCCTTTATCTTTAATAGCACATGGCTGGATACTATGCTCTACAGGAACAACCTGCCAGTGCTAATGAAGAAAAGAAATCATACTGTATTCAAAATTCTTTTTCTTTTTTCCCAAACTCAAAGTTGAAAATAATTTTTTGACTTCGGTGTGAAATGAGTGGGCTGGTGAATGAAATAAGTGGATTGAAGCAGGAAACTTTAGTTGAAATGAGACAGAGACATAAACCTGTCACATGCTGAGAGCTCAAGAGTCCGACGTCTGAATTCTCCTCAAGCCTGAATGGCTGCTTCAGTGCTGCATTCCTCTCCACATTTCCCCCTCTCTCTCTCTTAAAAAAAAAAACTAATAAAGACAAGAAGCTCCGACATCCACCAGTCTCCATCGCGGGGTCACAGTTTTTTAGCCTGTCAGTCACACAGGGCATCATCTTATTGTCTTTGTCTGCTACAGGAACGGCCTCCAGCCATATCAATCATCTTTATTATCATGACTTAAAAACCTTTGTTAGTTAACTTTTTACCCAGGCCCCTTCTTTATCCCATTCTCCAATCACAATTTCATGGGCAGTTCAGGAGGGCCAATGGGGAGGTCGAGTGGGCGGGAGGAGAATGCTTTTAACCTGCTGCATCTGGTGCTTTCCCGCTGCTCACCCAGTGGGACGTGGTCACCTTGTTTTAAAGGACTCTGATAGGGGGGGAACCACTGCCTTTATACCACCATAATGGGGTGAAATGTGCTTGTTTTAAACATGTCACTTAGGTAGTTTCCTTTCAGTGATTAAGACCTAGCACCTGTCTGGAGGAGGAGGGAGCTGGAATTAAAATCATTCTGGATCAAACAGCTGTGCGTGTGTGTGTTCTTCCTTCCTGGCACTCTGTTTCATTCATGTGTGTCAGTGTGTGTGTGTCTCTGTACCTTTTTGCTGAGGGCTACGCCGTCCTCGCAGTCCAAGACGGCGCAGTCGACATCCAGCGAGGCCAGTTTCCTCAATTTTCGCTCATCATTGCCAGGGCAATAGAGAACCGCCCTGCGGGGGACGTAGCGCAGCGAGGAGCCTGCGGAGTGGTGGTGAGGACGCCATGCTTCAGCGTGTAACCGCCAGGCTGTGGGCAGGAGCCAGCCGCTCTCCCTTTCAACACAAACATATACATACATAAGCACACACACAGACATGTATTCATGTACACAACACTCAGGCAAGGGGGCACAATGAATGCACAAGCATATGTCTCTGGTGCATATGACACATGAACAGTATCAACAGTAAGGGCAAAGAATAATTAAAGGTTGTTGCTGCATTTATCTTAAAAAATAATATATACAGTGTTTATATATCACGCATGAAGATCCAGGAGGAGGAGGCCACATCCTCCAGACTATAGTGAAAGTCTGGAAACGTTTCATTTTGAGAGTTCTGTTTGCCCTTCAGCTGCTCATTGAAGTGGATGAGAGACGCTGACCTGTGCTTTGGCGCTCTTTGGTGAGAACAAACTCACCCAAACACTGAGCCACTCATATGCTAATGCTGCCACACTGCTGAATATCCAGGCAGGACAGAGAGTGAATGAGTAGGAGTAGCAGCAGTGGTTGGAGCTGAGTCATGGAAAATTTTAAGTTTGGAGAAAGAAAACAACAACAACAACAGTCTTTTCCAAAGCTCATAGTCCGTACTTTAGTCCTTGCTATGAAAACTATTGATGAAATCTGACTAAATTGAAGGGTTCTGCTCTTTTAGTCAAATAAATAACCACATGGAAAAACATGCATGATAAATGCAGAAACTTTAAGATGTAATTGTGATTTAAAATGTTATTCACAAAATGCACAATTGTAAAATGAATGAAGATGACTAAAATGGTAATACAATTATCTAAGACTGCCATCAGATTCTGAAATAAAATGAATGCTGGAATATTTCACTAAAAAGGGAAAATTATGGCTTCATCTACTAAGGCCTTCACTTTTTTGCATTTAAAAGTGTGTTAAAACAATTCTTACCCAGTAAAACCCCCCACACTATAACTTAAGAGAAAGTACATTATGTATTTCTCCATTGTTGTGTACGTCTTCTCTTTTCTCTAGATGATGCTCCAGCATTGCAAATACCACACCACAAATCTGGTTCTGGTGGCGTTTCTTTTTTCACATTTACTTGTTATCACACTACGAAGTATTTCACTGACTAATACTTGCTCATCATCACATCCAAAGGTCATAAGACACGCAGCAGTCTCGGCCTGTGTACCGCCCAGTACATGCGGCATGCGCATACACCCACTCGACTGTGTGCACCACCAATAATCACAATCACTGCACGCACATCTTAATTGTTTGCCTCAGTCAATCTGGCTTCTGAAACAATTGGTCCAAATGAATAGCTACTGTAAATGTTTAGGATCAGATATGTGAAATTACAGTGGGAAACAGCATCTCCCACCGCTAACTCTCGCTGGGCATCAGAAGCCCTCGGAGGGACCGTACTGCAAAGAGAAAGAGAGGAAGAGGGGGGTATTCCTCCTATTAAAGAAGGGGGGTGATTAGCTCCTTTTTACAGAGAAAAAGACAAGAAAAGAGAATAAAGTCACTTCAATAGCCACTTAATCCTGTCAACTACGCTTCCACATGCCCTCAAGTGCCAATAAGGCCTAATCTAAACTGAGGTGTAGTGGTTGGAGCAGGCAGTTCAAACTAATTCAAGTTGTTTCCAGCTTCCAGGTACCCAGAGCCTATTAGAGATGGGGGGACAGTCATCACAAAAGGCTTGTGGAGACAACATGGTAATGGTCGGAGGAAGGACTATGGCACACCACCATGCTACCAGCAAATACGTAGATTTTAGGAGCAAAAAGCTACAGGAGATGGAAAAATGGTAAACAGAAAAAGAGGAAAATAGTGGGTAAGGGGACGGAAGTCAGTGCCGAGTGGTAGGGGGGGCAAGAGGGGGGGGGGGGTTGTTGAGAATCTAAATGAAAATCAGTCTATTCTGTGCATATACGGCTCAGGGGGGGAAATGTTACAAGGCCACTTTAAGTGCCCACTTAAAAGACAAATAAAGCATAATATAACCGAAGTACAAAAAGATGGAGGCTGTAATTTAAGAGTAGCTTCCATTATAAAAGGAGAAAGGGTGGAGAGGAAGTGAAGATGCCTCGATGATGGTTGGAGACGGTACATGAGAAGCAGAGGTCAGAAACAGAGGCCAACATCAGCATCTCTATCCCTCCCATCTTAAACACAACAAGACTGCCGAGATAAAACTGAGCCTCTCAATTCTACTGACTGTAACATCAATCATGATGTATCAGAGAGCAGGATTTGTCACTACATGGACGGCTACTGGTAAATCTTGATTCAATCAAGGCGATGTTGGACTAATCTACATAATGGAAAAGATGACACACCACCTAAGACTACAGGAAGCTCAGCTCGAAAGAAAAACGGATGAAATGGACAAAATTCAAGACCACAGGAAAGACTTGACTGAGTAGAAGAAAACAGGATAATGGACAGGTTGTTAAGAATGTAACTCCCACATGTTTGTATTTGTTCTTGTATTTATTTGTCTAAATGTTGGTTTTATATACTTTTATGAAGGAAAAACTCTCAATAAAAACTAAAGCAACAAAAAAGATGATGTTGAGCTGAAGAACCAGAATTTTGGCTGGAACTTAACAGCTGTTTTCATTATCATAATCTCACAGTTATTACACTGCTGATTATCCTCTCAATTAAATCAATCATTGTTTGGCCAATGGGGGAAACTAGTGAAACCCCCCTGCATACTAGTTTCCTCACAATAAAAAGGTGACACTGTTTGAAATGTATGGATATTCTGTTCACAGCACTTTGACACTACACACACTGACGAAGACTGATTGTCGAAACTGGTCTGTGGTAGTTGCCTGTACCAGTGAGGCAATAAAGACATCAGAAAGACACTGAGTGTTGCTGGCTTTTTGTTCTTTTTAAACTGTTTACTAGCCGAGCACCTCCTGACTGCTTCTTTTTCTTTTTGAGTGTGCGCTCTCTTCCTTTTTTGGATATTCTGTTCACTCTGATAAAAAAAAGCATTAGCTTTATCTCTTGAGAAATGACTTTAAAGGGACAATGAGGAGTTTTGGAAAGCGAAGTGTTTTCATACATTCCTCAAGAATGAAAGTCAGAGGTTCGAAGACGATCAGATACCGTCGTAGTTCCGACCATAAACGGCGATTCGGCGGCGTTATTCTCATGACCCGCCAAGCAGCGTCCGCGAAACACAAAGTAAGGAAACGCTGGTCGGCTCGTCCAGCATTTCCACCATTAATTAAAATAACAAAATAACGATAGAGACAAAACAATATATTTATTGAAAATGGAGCCATTAACAAGTGTGGGTAGCGTAGATTCATCCACATTAACGTGCAACTTTTTTATAACCAAATAGAAACTCCTCGTTGTCCCTTTAATGATTAACCAGTTATCAATACAGATGCAGAATATGTCGTTCGGTGAGGCAATTATTCGGCTTATCGTTTCACTTTTGCTTCACGTAAAAGTGTGTTATGTTACACTTGCCACACCAGTAGACATTTTACATTCACTTTTGCAATGTCTTCGGTAATATGCTGCTGCTTACATTACTAGGTTGCAAAAAGCTAAAAAAAAACAAAAACGTAAAAACATTCAATATTTCACCACCGTGAGTTCTTTGTGATTATTGGAAAGAACTAAAGAAGTCATTTTAACAGTGGAAAGTCGCATTTAGTTTATTTTCAACTGTGTTTGGTTAATGGATCAAGAGACATTTTTCTTGTACCTCATTCAAAATCATAATCTGCTAAAACAATTTTTTATATTCATTTACTTTTCATTGGATTAATCTGGCTCTGGTTTTAGTCTAACAAATTATACATAAAAAAGGCAGACCTGGTGGCTATATAAAAAATATAATTAATTTTCCCATAAAACCCCCAAAGGAGCTGCTCGTACGGTCAAGTAACCATTAACATCACAATCCAGTGGGGATCTATAGGGATCGTCGTCACATACACACATCACTTCCATGCACTCCATCCAATCTGGAAATTTTTATTTACACCATTCGACATCTGGTTGACATTTTCCCATTATTAAATCACTATATACGCTTGTGTTCTATACGTTTAACAGTCCGCAAAGCGCCATATGCACCTATGTTACCAATTTCTTTTCCTCTTCTCTCTCCTTATTTCTTTCTTTTCTGTTTTTTACATGAAAGGTTATGATAACACGGGGTTGTGTGGCTATATTAGCAGCTGTAAAGTGGTGGGTGCTGGCCACAGTGACAACATTTACTGGTCTGAGATCAGAGGTAAGTGTGTGTTAGTGGGTTTATATGGTGCTGGATGGGACTGGTTCTCATTAGCTGGGAGGCAGCAGCAGCAGACCCAGGCCTAGTGGCACTGAGGAGGGGGGTGGGGGTGATGAGGGAGGCTGGAATGTGGTGAGAGGGTGGTGAGCTCCGTGTTACACTAGACATGGGCCTTACTGAGTCATGCATATTCAGTTTTCCAGACCCAACAGTACAGTGTGTGTCATATCTGGACCTGCTGTCCAACGAGTAATTAATGTGAACATCCAAAAAGAACATTGTTCTGCAGCAGCAGCAGCCGTCGCTCCACGCTGGCCGAGCAGAGTTTCTTTACATGCAGATTTGCATCCGTCTCTTCCCCGACACCAGAGAGCGTCTTGGACAAAGCAGTTCACAGGTATAGAAGTATCAACTGATCTTCAATTCAGCAGAATAGCCCTGTGATGATCTGACACCCACCGTCAGAGTCTCTGTAGTGCCTAACTACAATAAATCTGCCTTGAACCGCGTATCCTTGAACTCCACATCTTATCTTCGCCACTCTCAGACAACTATGTGACTGATGTACACTTTTGCCACGTTCAGCTCCTGTTTCCGCTAAGTTTCATCTCCTTATCTGTGAAATCCCCCTTCATGCAATTCAGACAGGGTCACCGATATTTCTCGAGTTAACAGGTCGCTGAGAAATGACGGATTACGGGAGGAACAGACGCACACCAAACTTTGGTGCTGCTTCAGATTACGCTTCTTTTGTGAGCTTTTTTCCTAGAAAACAGCAAGTAGCTCCATGATAAATTTGCACATGTATGAATGAGATCATCCAGATTTGTCATTAAAATGTTCCTGCGGCTGAATGACCATATTAAAAATGTAGTTTTATGCTCTTGCCTGACAAATGCTTCACTACTGCATCTGTAGTTTTGGCATCATGTACGGTCACTAGTGTCCCTGCGGGCTGGACACTTGTATGTGAATGACTCCATAATTAAACTAGCTAACAAACTAACTAAAATGCCAAACACTAGACGTCATGGCTGCGGCATAAAACATATTAAACCGTGGTCCATATTTCACTTGACATGAGGTGACCGATTGTGGCCTGGCACAAGATACTGTATTACAAACAGCCGTAGTAATTGCTTCATTATCATGACGTGATGATTACCATTTCCTGTAACTCTGCTGGCCTCCACCTGGCAGCATAATAGCCTAATTCAGGTGGTAATATTCATCCTACCACATGAATTACAGCAGATAACAAGTGGCCCACTTGAAAACAGGCCCCGACGATAGCCTCCCTCTAAATATGTAGATTTCCACAATTATCTCCAGTGTGGCGGCGCCGGCAGAAGCTGTGTCTAAAATGCACAAAATTAAAGATCTGTGTTTCTACCCCATGATAATCAGCGACTTCTTAATATGCAAACTACATTCTGAGGTCTGCGGTGCTTAAGATTCCTGATTAAATTTGGTGGAAATAAAGATGAATAAAGAGTAGGGAGGAAATCGATATTGCTGAAGCGCTGACGGGCCCTTTGTGTGGAGAAAGCTGTCTGCAGGTGGGAAATAAAATGGTCAAAAAGTCATCAATATTTACCTAGCCTCATGTCCACCTGCCTGTCTGACAGTTTTTTTTTTTGGTTTGTTTTTGAGAATGAAAAAGAGAGCTGAAGCATTCTCCGCACGCAGTCTTCCTCACAGCGTGATGCTGTATCTGTATGTTTTTTTTTCACACTGCCTCAGGTCTGAGGACACAATTGGACGGCATAGAAATGCTGAAAAATTAAGCAGAGACACCCAAGACAGGGAAAGGAAGGAATCAAACACTTTTCCTCGACTTCTTCTCTTTCTCCTGCCCCCCTGCTTTCCCTGCTTGCCCTCCAGCAAATTGAAGCCTGGGATGAGCAATCCACTCCTCTCCAGATTAGATCGAGGGGGGGCTGCAGAGTTAACGGTGGGTTGGCCTCTCTTTGACTAGGAGGAGCAGGACAAACAATAGCACACTGGACCTGTTAACATTTTGTTGATGATAACTGTACTAACTGTAAAAAAACAAAAAACAACTGAGAATGAAGACCAGACTCAAATTTGCCCCTGAGCAGTTAACAAAGCAGCAGCAGCCCGTCACCATTAGAGGCAACATGTGCTGTTCACGTGTCCCTTTGTCATCATAAAGGTGTAACACACCGCCCCTACATGCAGAGGAGATCATAATTTATCCCTCTAAGTCTCCACCCATTTAACTAAAGTTCAGCATTTCACGTTTGGCACGGAGGTTGGAGCATGAATGTTTTTTACTTCCTCAGATTATTTCGCCCACTGGCCTCATGTCTTCCTTTTCCTGGCTATAAAAAGCTAATTCCAGGGACAGTGTTTCTCACCATCAACAAAACCCCTTACTCATCCATCCCATCCACGCCTTCTCCCCCTTTCCTGTCTCATTAGTTTGGGTTTTATGCCTTAATCTACACAATGAGGATGAAGTCATGGCGGTTATCTTCAGCAGCCAATGTCTGTCTACCTGTAATCCTCCTCAAAGTCCCCGGCTTTCTCCCAGCTCACAAATCGGCACACAATGCCTTTATGCAAGGCCTTTGCCGTAATGCCCAGAGACGACTGCAGACCGACCGACCCCCCCTCCTTTCCTCCCCCCCTCCATCCCTCATCCCTCCACATAAAACTAGTTAAATCCCACTCCTCCTTAGAAGGACCGAGATGTCTTCATCTAGGTCTCAGGACAGGGAAATGTCAAAGTGTAAAAGACATAAGGGCTTTTTTTTCCTGCAGGCGTCACTAGCAGGTCTTGATGACTGACAGTTGTCACTCCCTCTCTCTCTGTCTGTCTGTCTGTCACGGAAGAAAACCTGATAAATCCCTAAGTCAGTTGTGACCACTGAGTAGCTGGTACAGAAACGAAAAAAATAATCTGAAATAAATACATTTAATATAAATGCAGTTCCAATTACCGGTAGATGTTTGCAGATAATAAACTTTACATGACAGTTCAAAGGGGAGAAAAAAATCAATGAATTTATCTTTAAAAGTTAATTGAGAGGGGAACTTAAAAAGGTCAAACAAGTCACTCCATTGGAGGAGGGCATAAGGGGGTTAGCTTTTAACTTAGCATTTTTATTGACTCTGGCAAAACAAAATGAGCGGGCTCTGTAGGATTGTGCACTCTGCATTGGCCATTCAGGCCTTCAGAGCCCCATTGTAGTACTTTGAAGAGAATGAAAGGAAACCCCACTGGTGGAAATGCAGTGGAACAGCCCCACAACAGGCCACAACTGTTCCCTTATGCATGAAAGGCAGGGACATAAAAGACAAGATGGACTTCTGAGGTAGGGCCAAAAACAAAGGCAACAAAAGTGCTGATCACGAGGGGATGACACGACTCGTCTCGGCAGAAGGAGCAGGGAGAAAAGGGCCAGGGGACAATAGCACTCCCGGCCAAATGACATGTTGAAGAATTGAAAAATCCACACAAGAAGTGTCTTCTCAATTCACTAAACCCACAAGAGCTGGGTGACTGTCGGCTGGACCCTGGTCAGCGCGAGGGGGGCGGACAATAACAGCCCACAGCTTTTCTCCCTCTAACTTTCTTTCCCAAATCTTTTCCCTGTTTTGGCAAACAACTTGGCAAAGGGCAGAGACGGACTGGGGTGACGGCTTTAGTCTGCACACACCAAACCGAAACCAAACCAAACCTAATCAAAGCATGGTGGGTTCCGCTCCCGCAGCTTCCGTTTTGATCTGTTGGCTGTCTGTGTGTCTGATCTGTTTCTGTTTGTGCCCTACACACAATTATGCTACTGCATAACCTCCATGGAAACAGTCGGACGAACAAAAACATGTTTGCTCTCATTCAAAAAGCATCCTTCCTTTTTAGCCGCACAGCGTAATGGCTGCTGATATTTCAGCCAGTGTCTCAGAAGTCACACTAAATAGCACTGCGTTAATAAGAACGCTTCCTGCCGCTTTCTCTCCCCGTTGGCTTCTGGGCTGAGAGCAACTGTGTGCTTCTGATTTCCCGTTGTGGGGAAATAAGTATGACGAAGCGCATACACCGCATGTTTCTGTACGCAATACCTTAAATCGATGGTTAGTCTTAATATAAAATCTATTCATAGATGTTCCATGCACTCTGGAGAGGAATCTGTGTGAAACGACGGCAATTTAAGGAACCAGCTATATTTTGCTTACATTAATAAATCGCTTTTCACACAAATCTCATGCACTGTATGGAGAAAGATTTTTTTTTTTGTGAATGATGAACCTACAGACACCTTTAATGTAAGAGCTGGGAGTCATTGTTCACCCACATGCTGAACTGTGGCGCTCCACAGGTAAAGGTCCTCCTCCTCCGATAGCCTGAGGCCTATATCCCACAATTCTTCACACATACCCACGGGCCCTTTCACTGGCCATCACCCTGTCTGATTAATGGATCGATGTGGTAATTGATTAGTGAAGAGGAGGTGGGAATAAGAACATAGGTCAAACGTCAATAATGTCCCCCTGACAAAAGGTGGAAGACGTAAAATGTACCAGTGATAGCCTGCAGCCAGACCTCTACCCATCAAAGCCCTGGCAGGACTAACATAAAGGCCCCGGCCCATTCTCCGGTCTGCCCTGCCCTCCCTCCCCAGCGCTCCTTTTCTCTTGGTAATGCTGTCTGTTAAAGTGACAGGAACCATTCTGGGGGCTGCTTGTCAGCTCACCTTCATAAAACAAGCCGTAAAGCAGCAAATAACAGGCTTATATGGCTTCATTATACCAGCTATGCAGGATCACAGCCCTGGGCTGAGGGGTGAGTTGGAGGGAGAGAGGGGCAGGGGGGCCGTGCTGGTAGCGGAGAGGCGGGGAGAAAGTTGGCAGGACGGCCTGGTTCTCGTGGAGGTTTGTTGTCCCAGCGGCTGTCACCATGTCCATGTTTGCTCAGGATAGAGGACCACTTGACCTCCTTCAACCCTGTATTCCCCCGAAATCCCAAACAGGACAAAACAAAGAGGTTGGACTCACTTTTGGAGACACTGTGACAGTTCAGTCTAATGAGGAATTTCTTAACCATTTAACTGACCTCACACTCGTTTGTGATGATTTTGAATCTGTGCCCTGCTACACTTAAAATACAACGCCAGAGTTAAAAGATTCATTTTGAGCTTTCTGACAAATATCATCCATAACCAAGAACAAAAACCATGATGGTGTATCCGAGCAGTTAAAAAATGAGGAGAGCAGGGCCAGATGGGGCATGCATCTGCGACAGTAAACCTTTGGCCGTGGCAGGGCCGGACGTGAGAAAGATTCTCATTTATTTCATGCAAATATCTTTGGGTCGTTTCACAACCTGACAGTGGGGTTGCAAGGTGGTCATTATCTCAGGTTGTGTCTCCCAAACATTTCCCCACGCTGTTTTTCCAGAGTCAGCCGCGGGAGCCTGGCAAAGGAGTCGGCACTCGGAGAAGCAACAGAAACAGAAGCAGCAGCAGCAACAGAAGCGAATGTGAGCACTTGTGTGCTTACTGGTCCGTGGCACAAATAAGGCAAAGCCCCGGCCGTACAACACAACTTGTGGCATTTCCCTGCACACACACACACACACACACACACACACTTCCTCGCTTCAAATGGAAATTTAGCCCTTTCCCGGGGTTAACACATCTTCAAAAGTTGTTTTAAAAGAGCAACATGTACCATAGAGAATCATCTGGTGTGCTGCATATATGATGCATACTTATTATCCTACATATGAAATGACAAGGGCTCCCATTAAGGTTCAAAGCCTCAACAGGAACTATAAATAGGCTGTTGATATTAGCAAGTCAAATACGCAGCATAAAGCTTCCACAACATCTGGTAGCCAAGCTTACACTATGTGCACCAAAGTAACTGTCCCTTTATGTGCTTATCTGTTATGTGCCCGGTCCCAGTCGTGTTGAGATCAGTCACTTATCTCTTTAGCAAGGCTGCGAGGCAGCGGTACAAGCGCCATCACTGTGATCATTGTATAGTTAATTGTCACCTCCATCAACATTAGCACTCTCTAACATGCTTAACAGAGGGGGCAAAGAAAGGGGGAGCTGACTGCACGCTCTATTCTGAGACTGACACTTGTTCTCTGAGGGGCGGTTTTCGGTGTCAGGATTACAGTGCATGGGAGAAAGGAGGCGGAGGAGAGGAGGGGAGCCTTCTCCACAACTCATGTCACCGGGGTCTGTCTGTCTGTAACGGCAGCAGAGGGAGGAAGAGAGGAGGAGAGACAGGGAGCCGGGGAGGATTGATGGGTGTTTACTTTTGAGCAGTCTCTCAACCAATGACAGAGCAAAGAGACCAGCATGGACTGGGACTATCTTCCCTTGACAGTCTGTCATGGGATAACTAATTAACCCCCCACCTATTACGGCTGGTGATACAAACTCTGACCATATAGCCCCATGCCTTATATATAGGCCTTGTGGGATATAAACACCACATCAAAAACACACAGGAGGTTGGGAAGGACTCAGCGTACAGACAGTAACACACACACACACAGCTTGCGCGTGCACACGCTTGGCAGAAGGCCAGATGGATTCAAATGTGTCACCATCGAACCATATGGATACACACATCCGAGCCTAATCTGACAAACACTGCAGCACACACATGCATATTCTGGCCTGCACACGGACACACATATCCGGACTGTAAAAACAGCATTGCCATCTTGAGCCCCCTGGATCACTGGGGCCATCTGACACTGTGGAGCGCTGAATGCATTAAGACTGGCAAGGTGGCTGCACTTTCCATCTCAGCTAGCACAGTTACATAACCCTCCATGATATGAATGCATTAACAGTATTAGTTCTGCAGGTGAGAACACTCCTCTCTGCTGACGAACGATAACCGCCACACATTTACATACATGCGGGGAATCATGTTGCTGGCTGCAAGATGTCAAACCTACTTCCATTAAGTTAATTATCTGAGGTAAAACAACTGCTGATGCACCTGCAAAGATGACTGTAAACAAACAATTAACACTTCCACTCAATTTGGAGTCCAAGCGGAGGAGATGATGTCGAGTTGATTCCACAAGTGTCAAGGAATCTCTCATGGGAATAAAAAGGAGAATGGAAAGAGGACAATAATAAAAGAGGGAGCCGAGATAGGATAAAACATTAGTTAAGTTTGAGGTGGAAAAAGCAAACACAAACAAGAACTGGAAAGGCGTGGTTGTACGGGCACTGGGCACAAAATGCAGAAAAAAAGTGTCATAACATCCACTACATGGGACAATCTGTGCCTGGACACGGATATGACTGGAACAGTACATCAGTCAGTAGATCAGATTATTAGGATATTTGGCCTACGATGTGATATGTACTACGTCTGGTCTCTCGCCCCCACCGACCCCACCCACGCGGGCCCAAACACAAACACGCCCCCGTACCCCTCCTCGGACGGCAGGGGAAAAAAAAAAAAAAAGTCTGACAGATGGGTGTACTGGAAAGATCCACTCAGGAGACCAAAACATACTAAGGCACTGTCTGTCCAACATTTGGATTTGGAGGAAAAACTACAACAAGAGGAAAACAGGACAGAGAAAAAAGGGACATCTGTGGCATTTGTCTTATTTCCTCTCTTGTGGGACATGATGTGTCATGAGTGAGCACAGAGTCTTTTGGATCATATTCCTTTTAATTAATGGACTTCCCCACCCCCTTACCCCAACACACACCCACAAATACACACACACACACACACACACCATTCACACCCCTGCTCACAGGTCTTCATCCCTTCCCTGCAAGTTGCCTGTGCCCCCAAGTGGCCAAACATGATAACTGCATCTATTTTACAAATGAATCTGTTTAAAACTTGTGAAACAGCCCAGGCTGCTTCAGGAGGCAGAGCCACTGAGAATTCAAATTTCTGAAAAATTTACTTTCAAGCTTAAGCCTCTAACACCCCTGTAGCATTATTATATTTAGCAAGCGCTGACAACAAAAAAAGATCCTCCTGTGACCCGTTCACATTCACAAAACAAACTTAACTATACTTTTTTTTAAATGACTGCAAGTAGGGCTGAATGGAGATTTCTCTCAAAAGAAGTGAGGATTACTCTTCTTTCATGGTCGAGTGCTCCAGATCAACGCGGCCTCTTCACAATGTGAGTGAATAGAGGTGCTCCTGAATGCGTAAAAATCAACTCTGTCAATTTTAGTGAGTTACAATATGGCAGAATTATATATAGGACATTCCCCTCGATATAAAATCTGAAATTTTCCTCTTTTTTGTCAATTCTCGGTGGCAAATAAATGCCACATAAACAAATCATGATTACTACCACAGTCCGATTTCGATTGGGGTATAACAAGACGTATAGAGAAATCACCATTCATGTACGTCATCACTGAACAGTAAGAGTTATTAAGGAGGAATTTTAAATAATAAAGCTGATGCTCCCTATAGGGTTTAAATGACAGACGCTTCATTCTCCTAACCAACGGGGATGCCTTTTGCCCTCGACTTCTGCCCAGCCCCAAGCCTTTAATTAAGACTGGCTTAGACCCGATTGATCCTGACGCACCAGGAAGTTTCTTGAATATGTGACCATGGAAGTATTATATAGGCCACAACCCCCCCACCCCCCCACAGCAGCCTACAGCGCCTACCCACACCCCACATGAAAAGGACTGTAAGCTGAAAGCCCTTAGTTGGTTACCAGACTGAGGTATGCCTACACATTCTCCATTAACCCTTCACTACTATAATCTCATCTACAGTCAATCAGATTTTTTTCTTAATTATTACACACATAGTGGCAAAGACGCAATTCCTGCACTGTGTGTTTGGACTTGCCACCGAATAGCCTGACAGTTTATCCATTATCAAGTCATTCTAAAATCGTATCTGTATCTAAGTTTCAGACCTCATCAAACTTGGCTATGGCTCTGTTATGTCGATTATGATGGGGGGGGGGGGATACAGCAAGTCGTCTCCACAACAACACACCACATCATTAAAGCAACAACACATTTCCTGTAGCAAAAAGCAGTGATGCAAATAGGAAGCTGGGACTGTCAGATTGTTGGAGCTCTGTGTGCTGCGGGTGTTGTGCACCACATGGAGAGAATTCTTGTACTGGCTTTCACCACAACACAGCCACTGATGAGTCAGTGAGCCCCATGAAAGTGCAAGAGCTTCACAAACACCGTCCTCGCATCACTGTGTCCAGGACTCCCTTGGACCAGAACTGTTTGATATTGTTCATACAATGTTACAAATACAGGACAGAAAGAAAAAAATATGTGGGACTTATTTGTTTAGTAGCTGGGGGGGGGGGGGGGGGGGGAGTTGGGATAACACCTTATTGTAAGGTGGAAAAAAACAAAAAACGATTTGTCTGTTTACCAGCACCTGACTCTTTGTCAACAACTTATTTTATTAAACTGCCAAAATGCCAAGTGAATGCAAATTCTGGACAAGCCAGCCTGTCTCCTCACAGTATGACAGAGGTTCCACATGACAACCTGAGGGGGCTTGGCAGGTCCGAGGGGAGGGGTGAGGTGATGCACTTGAGAGGAGAGGGGTTTACAGTTAAAGATCTGCTGCAACCAGCCAAGCTGTTATACCTTTAGGTTTGGAGTCTGGACACAATAAAAAGCCTACACTTGTCCAATCTAATGCAAGCAAATACAACAGCTTTTCAGTAATTACTCCATTGGGAGAATATCAAATATTTGGAAATCTACCAAAACCACACAGTGTTGTGGTAGAAACAGACCTGGATCAGCTAATGTGTCCCGACCCATTCACATCAATAGAGAACATGCTTCCTGGGAAAAATAACATTGATGTCAATGGGTCTGTGACCCCTTCTCCAAATCTGGGCCCACTGAAGCTCTGAGTTACTTCAGTCAATGGTACAAACCATAAAATTACTGTAATAACACTATTACAATGTGACATTAGCTTTAAAATTGTTCTTTTTATCCCAACATTATTGGATTGTATTGAAATTATGGCACCAGTGACCACGAGGGTTGAATTCCTGTTCGACAGCTCCAAAAAAGAGCTGACAAATGTTGGTCTAATGGTGAAATCCCTAAGCTCCAACGGCTGATAGCAAACCCTAATGATGGCGTGTTAGTAGATGAAACATCCAGAAACATAAACACGGCCGCATGGTGGAAAGTGACAGGCAAAGAGCAGGACCCTCACCTTGGCCTGTATTGGGTGTGGTGGAGGTGGTGGTGGGCAATAAACAGTGCCCCTTCCTTCCCTTTCTGGGAGGATCATGGAAACTAAGCTCAGCGTCACATTTTCTACTTGCCTGGCACCGACTCATTTCAGAACAAGCTTGAAATAATGTATTTAAAAAACATTGATCAACATCTACTCGGCTGTCAATCAAGAGGGTTAAAGAAACAACTAACTACAACATATTACTTAGTTGTGCTACAGCAGATGTGCACCAGTCAAGTTTCACTTAAAACCAGATTGATGGGCTCAGGGTGAACCTGTAGAGTAATTGCCAACTAATTTTTGTATTCCAATCTGACCTCTTTGTGAATTTGACCGTAATCTGTGGCTGAAAGCGCTGAGACTAACTGCTGGTGCTCACCAGTATGTTGTTATTGTAACCTTGTAAGTACCACATCTTACCATCCTATTTACCCTTTTAAGCCACAGCAGCACCTTTCACTTTGTGAAGGATGTAAAGCGTGAAAGCCACAATATAATTGTGGCTTTCCATCTGTGCCCTGGTAAAACATATTATCAATTGAAAATATCATATATGTTATTTTATTTCCACACTCCACTCAGATCTGTGAAAAACCTGAATGTGGTTCTGCACAGTCTACAGGATTATTGGGCTAATGTAGAATTACTTGGAAAAAACGTGGTAGGAGCGCACACCAGAATTGAAGAGGAGCTGACAGCCGGACCAAAAACAGTGAAAGGAGAAAAAAGCAGTCGCTCGACTCTAATGTAGAATTACAACATCTAGTTACCATAAACATACGGCAAGTTATTAAAAGCTATTTTCATCCCTTTAAGCCATACAAACAAGGATTTAAGTGTAAATCTTGAGCTAATGCACTTTTAATAATGTGCCTGAGATAAAGAAAAAAAATAAGCACCAGATCATCCACCAAAGCATTAGCTAACTCTACAATATAAAAGAAACATTGCAAAATCCTGGTGTTTTTCAGACTCATTTTCACAACTGTGGCCTTTTGAGTCTAATAGATCAGTTTCACATTTTTGACCTCGGTTGTTGAGATTCGGGAAACGCGACTCAGGCGAAACATCACATATCAAGATAGAACACCACTTGTCTTCTAGAATGTTCAATATACAGATATTGCGTCAAATGCATGTTTCTGAGATCAGCCCCCGTAACTAACTGCATGTGTACTTCCTGGAAAACCACCAAGCTAGTTGTTTAGTTATTATTCCTTAATTATGGTAAAACATACAAAAACCTTAACTAGTGAGTATAAGGACCACAGGATGAATGTGCAAAAATAGTGATAACTGCGACAAAAGATGAGGCTGAGGGGCCCCAAGTATGTATGCTGACTCAAATGTGAGTTGAAAGGGGGGTTCACTCAACAATCATAGGCAAAGGGCATTGAGCTGACAACAACACTGGCACTGACATTATTCTGAGTGGCCATGAAACGCAACAAAAACGCAACATCAAGGTCAAAAAATCCAGAGTACAGTCACACTGACCCGTTTCTGAAATGCAGATAGCGACAGCAGGCATCGGGTGCAGGAAGTCATTAAGATGATTCCATTTGGAGTTAGTAAAAAGGTTTCCTGAGCAGAATGCAGAATGGGTGTTGGCATATTGTTAGTGGAAACGCCTGCTGATTGACACAGGGCATTGACGGTTGACATGCTGCAGACTGTTTTGACTGGAGTGCAGCCTAATGACCAAAGTGTTTTTGAAATGTTATGATATGGAAATGTTTATTAATCCACACCAAAAAAAAAAAAAAGCTGTCGTTTTAGAAATACTAATGCCTCAGACACCAAATGAGGAGGAGATTCTGAGTCATGTGGTAAAGATACCCACAAATGTTTTGAGTTGAAATGTGGATCTCTTACATCTCAAAAACTTGGAGCTCAGAGAAGTAAAAGAAATCCGGCCGAGTTTTCCCTTCACTTTAGCACCTGGCTGCTGGCTTTGTCCCTCTGTAGAGGGCCTGTAGTAAAGCTGGACTTCAAAAGAGCCTTATCGCCGTCACGTTTTCTCAGAAGAGAACACAGTAATGGAGACCGGATGCACAGGCTTACACTAGGTTAGGCTAACACAAGCAGAGGAGTGAAGAAATGCTTTGAATGCAGCCTTGTAAAGGGAAGAGCTCCCGTTTAGGCCTCCTGACCTTCCCACTCCACTTCCTTCCCGAGAACTAAAGGAATGCTGCGTCAGGTTTTATAAATTAGTAGGGACGTGCATTTTAGCTTTCCTCTCTACAGTGAGATTTTCAGGAGTCTTTTTTTTATTGTTTTTTCCCCAGTGATGTGAACACATGCAAACAAGTCAGAATCAAATGAATGGAATTAAGAGAAGCCACAGCTGTAATCTCTGACATAGTATGTTTAACTCAATGCTAATTTTGTTATTTCTGCTTTTTCTACATTGAATTCTACATTGAATTCTAACGCTCTCTAGAGCTGCAGCAATTAGTCAATTGACAAAAAGTTGAATCTGCAACCGCTCATATGTATTTTATAGTTCAATAAAAGTGTTGTAAACTACAGTATGATGGTGACGTCTTCTGAAATGTGAGACTTTGACTTTTTTGTATAGTAACTTGAATATTTCAGCTTTCAACTTATATTTTCAAATGCGATAGTCGGTACAGAGCAAGGAGATGATGCTCTGGAGACTTGTTATGTTCTTAGAAACGGTCACATAAATAAACCTGAACTTGAAACTAGAGTGTTCTCTGAGGTAACACTGCCAAGCAAAGCATTAAAAGTGCAGTGTGGCCACTTATGACTGATGATTTTGTTCATGTTAAGACCTTTTGTCTTGTTTGCAAATAATCACAAGTATCACAAGGCAGCCAGGTACACATTGTGCTCTGAACTCTGTTTACATCTTACACATTATGGAATAAAAACACAAAGAGAAAACATAAAATTAAAATGTATTCATGTATTTTATTCCTTCCTCTACATGTCTTGTACAGCTCTCATCCCTCCTTTGCTATGGCTAACTCAGCCTAACACAAGGTCCCAACTTTGACTGTGGCTTCATCCTGTATTTTCCAATTATCACCTTTTAAAGGCCAGCTGGGTGCATTCCAAACCATCAGGGGGCAATTCCATTTGCATTGCTCTGAGACAAAGTCATGCCCAAGTACTTTCATGCTAAAGTTCATAGCAGACAAGTCTAAAAGGACACTATAGCTTTAGCTAAAAAGTCACAACCGTAGAGTACATTCAGCTAGATGAAAAACACCAAACTAAGGGTTAGGGTCTTTTCCTCCCCTTTGTAAATCGAATGATTTAAATTCCTTGTAGAAACAGAAAAAGAACTTGAAAATTAGAGATTTGAGAAAAGTTGTTGCAGAACTTTTCCCCCGGCTTTAAGGTAACAAGTTTGCTTAACAGGACACGGCGAGCAGTTTGTGCCAGACTTTCTCATTTAAGACTGATCGATGTGACGATCCTTTGAGTGCTCGGCTCTGTTTACAGTTTCAGCTAATTAATGCTGATTTTATTCTTCTTCTTTTTCATTAACTTGGTTTTTAAGCAGCTCCAGGAATATTTTACATCTAGTTTATTTAGGTCAATTTCGTTTGCCCATTGAAATTCCACACAATCAAAGGGCACTGAAATGACCATTGCGTGTGTATGTGTGTGTTGTTTGGAGGGACGGGAGGAGGGAGGGAGGGGGGGGGAGTAACTGTTCCATTTACTTTGCACATTAATGAGCGCTGCCTTCTCTGCCTGCCTTTAGGCTCTCTTTCTTAATGCTGGAGCTGTTCACTAGTGTAAACCTGTGTTTGATTTCTCCTCTCCTCTCCCTCTCGGACTGCATATAGCAGCATTTAGCTGTGAATTAATTTTCATGTTTGGATATACCCTGCTGAGGTGTGATGCCGGTGGTGCATAATCAAAATCTGCAACACTACATATGGGTAGATAGGCCTTGTGGGTATTTTCACAGTGCAGATCTGTAGCTGGGTGGGGGGAAATTAAAAGCAGAGAGAGAGAGAGAGAGAGAAAGAGGGGTCAACGGCCAACAGAGGAAACAGAAGTCAGTGACAGGACAAAGGGGCATTTACCACAAAAGAATAAATCTGTTGTCTTATCGAGGAGTATGGAGAAGAGGATACCTTTTTATGCAGCGTGTTGTGCAGTGTGTGAGATAATGTGCATGTCTGTGGCTATGGGACAAGACACGCACCCACAGCCACAGCTCAAACACCAGCAGCCCTTAACATGGTGTGTCTAATGCTCCTATTTAGTGTTTGGGGTGCAACGGCGCGTGGCCTGAGGTTTTTGGGAGGGGAGCGTGGATAGCACCTAGCCTGACAGCTGTGCCCCAAACCGGAGACAAAAGCCTGAGGAAGTACCGCATCATCGAAGACGGGACTAAAAGGCACGGCAGTTTTGCTTGTGGTCTGGCCTCTACTGCTCTCCGATTCAATGCACGGTTCTACTTTTCATGGTTAATGTGGCCCAATAGCAAACGCCGCCTTGAAAAAAGAAAGGAAAAAAAGCAAAGAAACGTGAGCTTAAACTGGGAAGAACATCTTTAAACAAATTCTACTATAAAAAGGTCCGAGGCATCACGTGGCGCATTCGGATCAAACGCAGAAACATAAACTACTAATTCATAACAGTCTTTATTTCAAACAAACACAAACAGAGAGAACATAGGCCACCTTTTGTGCAGCAGCCTTTTCAATGGAGTTTATTTGTAATCCTTTGATAGGTGGGAGTCTCTTTGTCAATCGGTGTACATCAAAGATAAGCTAACTTACCACGCTGCTTGTGCTTGTGTTTTTGTGTGTGAGGGAGTGTGTGTGCCTGTGTGTGTGCATAAGTGTGTCTGTGTGTGTCTGTGTGTATTCTTGGCTTTAACAGCACAGCAAGACATGTTTTTAATCTATTGATTTAATAAGCTTAGGTAGCATGCTGTTGGCTAAACAAACGTACGAGTTGTGGGCATATAGGTGACACATCTTCAGTCTAAAAACCTGATGTGTTTGATGAATAGCTAATGGAATTTACATGACAGAGGGAAGCCTACCTTTCTGCTAAGAACACAGATTGTACTACAGCTGATGCATTTTCATGAACACAGATTCTTTGACTAATAATTTCCTTAATAATTTCTTAGTTGTTTAATCAGTGCATGGACACACACTGGGACAAACATCTGGTGCATACAGGAATGAGAATACACAGCAAGTGACCAAAAAAAAATCTTAAGTCGGGAAGGAACAAGTTAAAATTCAAATTAAATCCAGCAAGTATTTAGCACCCAGGGTCAATTTTCATCTTTATTACCATATGCCGAATTGCCTCCATTCATAGACGCAAAAGAGATAATAATTACTTGTTTGTTGCCACATCAGCCATTAGGTGATAATTAGGCCAAGGTGAGAATTTTAACTGTTTTAAATGGATTCTTTGATCTCAACGCATATTCCCAGTGAGATTAAAAGCCAAACAAACCACTGTAAAACTGGATGTCATTTTTTTTAATATGTAGTTCTTCCCCTGATGGTTGAGTCTTAGACAGAGCAATGGTGAATTGTAAGAGGTGATAAATGTCCTTTTATGTTTCATGACTGTGCTGGTTTTAGTGTGAATAGATACTGACTGTGTGTGCTTTACTTGGAGCTGCGCACAGCTGATGAAACATAAGTAAATGTGAACTGCTGATCAAGAGGTGCTCACAAAAGGGTGGTGCAGCCATTCCTGGCATCCATATCAATGACTAGCCTTGTTATAAAATGGAAAACCAAATATTTAGAATTACATTTGACAGCAAAATAGGAAAACTATCCATCCCTCGCATAATGGAACTTCCCTTATTACACCCCTGTGTCCTCACATTCACACAGGCACAGACGTCAGGGGATTGAAGTGGCTCAAAAATATCCACTGGTTTAAATTAGACCTGTGTGTGTATGTGTGTGTGTGTGTGTAGTGCTTGGATGGTGGGTTGGACAGGAGGACTGGGCAGGTTTCTGACCTCCCATGGGCGCAGCAGACAGAGTGCAGCAGTGTCAGCTCACTAAAACAACAGCAATGTGCGTAACAGTGGGTATTTCACAAAAGAGAACCACAAACAAGCTTTTCTTTTTTTTAAATACAACCTGCTAACACTAACATGAACTAAACCCAACCATGTTGATTATAAGTATTAATTTGGGTGTAAAATTTGAATTTCTAGGTCAGCAACCAGACTTAACTTTATCCACAATTCTGAAACCCACTGAGAGCAGAAAAAAATCCTGCAAGGAGCGGTTTCAGTGTGGGCGTGTTCACTTTGAGTGACAGGACAGGTCCATTAGTCTGAAGGCTGAGAAGATGCCAACAATGAGCTTCATCCTATCAGACTATAATTGGTTGTTTGTTCCTACATGTGTTAAGACTCGCAGGATACGGCAACTTTACCAGACCCTTTGTCATCATGGTTACAATAATAAAACATGCTTTGTGTACCGGAAATACATTGTCATGGCTACAATAATAAACACATTGTTAAGCATTTGGTTCAGTTAGGTTTAAAGGGATAGTTCAAAATTTTGGCAAATTGGCCCATTGCCATAATCCCTATATTTTTGATGAGTTTGATGAGGGAAACCATGAAATCCCATGTAGCCCTGAGCCTTCCGGCTCGGCTCTGCCGTTCTAAAAATAGCTTGCATCGACAATTAAAGGAAACAAACCTCCTAAAACTATAGGGATTATTTCAATTTGTCAATTTGCTAAAATGTTGAACTATCCCTTTAAGGAAAGATGTTCCCTATTTGCACATCAGAAACGCCGAATATACACACTGTGTCACCTAACTTCCATCGCTTTCTCTCATGAGTACATAATTTTGCCACAAGAGGTCGCCAATAACCATTGTGTAAGTCTTATCGCAATAAGCCGTTAACATACAACCTTAGTGGCGTTAGCAGAAAGTTATGACTAACAGCTATAATGGTTATTATGTAACTGTCTGTTGACCTCAAAACTTCAAATTCACAGCTGCTTTGTCAACAAAACCAAATTCCCTGGAATAAATCAAACGTTTGAGAAGGAGGAGCTGAATATTCAGTTGTGACTTGAGCACAATGTAAAAACGTAGATAGGGATGGTCTTGCACAGGGACAAGTGATATAACCACCACCTGCCTGGTTAAAGCTTGTTCTCAGCAATTACATGGCACCAGTGAAAAGGTGAGGGGGGAAAAAAAGTCGGGTAGAAGTTTTCATAGACTGCTGAAGAGAAGATATGCATCATGCAGCGAGGCTCTCTAAGGGACTGTGTAACATTAAAAATCCAAGCGCACTATTATCTGAACGAAACGTAAGAAAATCTAAATATTTTATCAGATCCGTTCACAGGCAACAAGAGGTATCTCTCCTGTATCTTTCTCACCGCTTCCCTTTGCCTCTCCCTCAGCAACAGGAGGAGGATGAGAGCTGTGTAAATAAAGTTTGTTGTTGGTGTTAAATGACAGTGCTCATTTACATTACATTAGGAAAAATAAACAACAAATGACTGCTGACACCTAACACAGCTGACACATTGTAAACCCGGTCTTCATTCCATTCCCCGTTTTGATCCAGGACGCTGGTACATACAGTCGTTACAAAGAGTCTTGGCATGTTGAAAAAGAGCAGACTCTCCTATAGTGAGAGTGGCCGGGTCCTTAGAGGGCATTAGTACAGGCTTTATCTTGTTGTGCCAGACAGTTCAGTAGTAAACACCCTGGCAAAGGGCCTCGTAGTAAACTCTGATGGAGCTGCACTACAGAGCCCGAGTGTTGTAGCCATCCTGGCATGGAGATATGGGTCATTCTGGGCTGTCCTCTCGCTCACCCCGGCACCAGAGCCCAAACCCTGATGAGATTAGCTGGCCAGCCAGGCGCTCAGTGGTGGTAAAACACAAACACCACTGATTACGTGAACATTAAAGTCAGATCCCCTCACACTTCAGCTCGGATCCCCTTGTGCAGGGTCACGATCGGGTTAGTGTAATGACTGCGTCGCCGTCCCCCGCCACCCCCCGCACTATATACGGCAGGACTACCTCCGTCTTGGCACACGGCGTGGACCCTGACAGATAGTAAACAAACACATAATTATCCTGCGATTAGAGCTGACGTCACCCGAGACGCGTGCTCAGACTTTCAGTGCGTTAAGAAGGCGACGGCGACAGAGGTGGCTCCCTGAGAATCCTCCAAACTGCTTTAAACTGAGAAACTGTGTTTGCGTGGGACCTTCTTCTGTTCATACTGCAATGGAAATATGACAGGAAACGGGCTGATCCTTCCAGTGACTGTAGCTTTTGGGTGGTAGGTCAGTGAATTCAGAGCCTTGGCCACTGCTATTCTGTGTTAAATCGCTGCTAGAAATGGGATTAGGCAGGTTGGAATGCCAGGGTAATCACTCATTCAGCAGCAGCCAGAAGAAAAGGCCTCCTTAAGGAGAAGGGGTGGGTTTTATATAGCTATGAGCTTTGATTACTGCTCCGTCTTAAAACCGCATCCGATGAGTAAAGACATGCACTGGTCCTCCCCCACATTTACTGGGTGAGTCGCCCTCCTGGGTTCCTGTAAATAAGTGATGTCACAGCGCTTAATGATGCCCAGACTAGACTCAGCGAGGTCCTGAAAACAACATAGTACCAGCTTCATCACCACTGCGAGCACGCTGCCTAACCGTCATGTCAACAAAGAATTAGTTTTGCGCATTTCATCCCATTTCTCTGTGGGATTGCCAATGATGCAGTTGAAGTACAGAGTGGCGAACAAGATCAAGGGTGTTCTCTCTTATTCTATGAAGCCAGTAAAGTTCACCCTTGGGGGGGAAAAGAAAACAATGTCCTTATCAGTGGATCGACTGCTCTGTCGCTAATGAAGATGTTCAGATGGAGAGCACAAAGATAGAGCAAAAGACACTTTCCCTGGGCTTACTCCTGTTCCCCTCTGACGCAGACTGGTAGTGACAGTTGTTTCCAGTTGCTACATATAAAGGGCCCATCATAAAGCCTGGCTAGAGGAAACAGGATAAGCGCTTGAGCCAAGGCAGTAAAAAGCTCTCTGGGAACTTGAAAGCCACACAAATGAAGTCTGCATCTGCCATCTGGAAACAATAAACAAACAAAACCCAGCAGCCAAACAAACACCACGAAAGGCAGAAGGGGGGAGAGACAGAGAGAGAGAGCGAGAGAGAAAGACAGAGAGGCCGACAGACAGACAGACAGAGAGAAAGAGAGAGAGAGATGGAAACAGTGATTGAGAGTGTGAGTGAGTGATAGGGAGAGGAGGGTGTCAATGTTACAAACGTGTGCAGCATGCATCATTAGCAGACACTGATGGGAAGACAGACACAGAGACAACCCTTTGTATAAAATCTCCTTTGATGCTGGGGAGATGGCCCTGCTGTTTGAATGTGTGTGGTACCACTGAAACCTGGTTCTAATGAAGTGTAGTGCTAACAGGAGGCCGCCTGTCTGCAACTTGTGCCAGTGATGTGATGAGAAGTTATAAGCCACTTCCAAATATGGCAAGATACCAAACGCAACCAGCCAACTCTTCCCTGCAAGCCAAGATAAATCGGAAAATTTGATTTGTCTTTATTTTTAGAATTTCAGAGAGAAGTCGCATCACAGTTGTCCTGTTTTTTCGGCGGAGCGCTCGGTGCGTTACTAATCATCGAGCTGTCCAATATGGACCGGCCGGTGAGAAGTTTTCGTACTGTGCAGAGGCTGCAAAATACTGGAGATCAGAGGAGGAATATAAAGACAAGATCAATTACACTACAGAAACTACTGAAGGGCTGAACACATGCACACAGTAAGGATCCTCCGGCTCCTTTACATCACTGCCACCATCATATTTGCATTGCAAGAGCCCAGTTGCTTTTTTTGTTTTACACTGATTTCTACAGCAGACAGGAGTGTACAGGAGTGTACATATCATTGTAAGTAAACTTGTTATGCTGACATGACCCTTAAATGCTTATACTACTACTTAGAATAGCACTATATATACACACACACACTAACTTTTTAAAGACAAGATGTCTCTCTAAGCAGTATCACTTTATTATGCAATCTCATTTGATATTGTGAACTGGCTTCTCTGCAGAGTGACTCCGCGACAGTGTGCAACTATTTAAAAAAAGAGAGAGAGAGGGGAAAAAAGAGAAAAAGACTAAGCTTCAGCTGGTACAAGAACAAGCATCCCAAGTTACTCTCAGAGCAAAGGCCTCATCTCCAGGTGCATTATCAACACTGACCCCGAGGGGTTAAACCAAGAACTGCAGCCACGTGGCCACAACATTGACTCATGGGACAGTCCCACCTATAGGTTTTTTATATGGTTAAGGAGCAAGAACTCAGAAACTCTGTCACACTCCCACTCCCTGACAAAATGTACCTCACTCACCCCTAACCATAGACTTAACCATCACAACTAAAGGCCTAACCCGACCCCAACTCTAACCAGAAACCTTAAAAACCTGAGTCTGAACCCTTAAACAATCCTTTTCTTTAGTGAGAACTGTCCCCTCTTGCCCAAAATGTTGTATATCCATAACTCCGACTGGTCCTCACAAAGATAGAAGTGAGCATGCGCAAAACACACACACAGACGCACACAAACACACACGCACACACCCCTGCTGCGCCTGGTTAACAAACACTCCGCTATAAAAGCAGGCCTCTTACTCATTAGGATGCTGTGTATCAGACAGGAAATGCTGGGTAAATTACACCTCATCGCCCTGAAACTAGCTGACCATCACCATGGCAATGAGCCAACCTCAGTGCCGTGAGAAGACCGAAAGCACCAACGTGGCAGAGGGAAAGCAACCGGGACAACGCGCAGTTTCCCCCCCTAATAACTGATGAAAATGTAATCCTACAGGTTCCGGGGGGGGGTAAAGTGAACTTAAATCTTTATCTAGTTAAACAGCCAAAAAGAAGTTCCTTCTGGCTTTTTGACAGAAGTGGGGACTACAAACCTGGAAGCAATATCCTGCCCACACACGCAACTCTCGACTGCTACCTCATTAATACTACATGCTGCAGACCAACACACTATTTATTAGGAATTGTTTCTTATACCTACAGTAAGTGCTCCAATATAGTTCAATAAATGGATCAACAAAGGTTTTAACCTGTCAAGACAACCAATAGAGTATTGGGTGGTCCCTCTGGGGAGGTCCCAGCGTAATATTTTAAAACTATTTGAATTGCTGGCAAAACAGATCATGATCATCTTATGTAAAAAAAAAAAAAAGATGCTTTGGCAACCACGCTGCACAAACCAATGATGACCATGATAAGAGTGATTTACACGCTTTGTGTAAAAAGAAGTGTAACCAAACACTTGTATTTCAAATTTTTTGGACACCGAGCATCGGTCTTAAAAAGGATCATTTCATCACAACACTTGTATTGGCTTAGATCGGTTTAAAAAAAAAAAAAAAAGAGGTAACACAAGTTCCCGATTTGTGTTATCATTACAAACAGAGGATATTTCCCCAGCTTCTCATTCAATCCGACCACCACGCTCAAGCTCTAAACCACATAAACCACCCGTTAGCCAAGTCCACCCCACGTTTCTAGAACAAAATTCTTTTGTTGCATTGTTCACACATTCCTCCCGGGCCGTGTTTATACAGATGCGATTCCATGTGCGCGCTGGGGTTTAAGAAGTCCTGCTCCCCAATCCCGAAGATGTGCTGTTGATCAAAGGCTTCAGTGCTGGAGCAGGGGACACTTGTTTTGGTTGTTTTTTTTCCCCTTCCTCTTCTATGGGGATACAGAGTAACAGATCCATCTGTTGGCCGTATGGATCCACCTTGGTCAGCGCTGGGACAAGTGTAGGCCTCTCTTCCCTGCCACCACACACACACACACACACACACTCCCCCCACCGACCACGTTTACTCAGCTGGCCTCCACGCCAGTTACCAGAGTTTTGTTTTCACACAGCAACATGTGTTAACTTAATGCTCTGTAACAGATTTCAAAGGCAAGATTAGCTGGGTCAACAACAGGTAATAGAGCGATTTATTGATTCATTGGCTCAAAAGAGGCAACATGCAGAAAAAAAGAAATAAAAAACATTAAAAAGTACCTCAGTAGGTAGTGGAAAACAGATCCACAGACAATCATGGATGTCGCGGTGTAGCTTACGTGAATCCCATCATGTATAGTATTTCACATTCAGCTTGACCCTGATCCTCCTTTTAAAATGTGAGACGAGATATTTCACACAGTATAGGCCTAAACAAAAACCTTCGTGCCGTGAGGTCATGGCCGAGACCGTCTTCAGTAAAACATTAGATAAATCATTAAATGCTTAGCCATAAAGCTCAGGGTGTGGGGTTACTTGACCAACCTGCTCACCCTCCTGTAGCCACAGAATTTGGTTACACAGTCCCCATGGTTGTTTTCTTGCTTGATTGGATTATGGCCACACACCTAAAGCTCGGCTTCCACCAACCAATCAATGAGGAAATGAGGTGTCAGCACATTGGTGTTTATTCAACACTCATTTATTTTTCTTCCAGAAGCCAAACCCGGCTCGACCGCAGAAGACACCAGATGAGTGAAGGGATTTTCTTTAAAAGAGACTGCTAATTTCTAATAGCATTACTGAAAGGAAGTGTGTGTCATACAAGAGCTAATTATGTTTTGACAAATAATCTGCTCAGTTTTATTTCATTTCCTCCAATCGCATTACAACTGGTATTATAGGAGAGTTTTCAATTCCAAATTTACTTATAAAAAGACCAATGCTTTCAACATTTCACTTTACAACAAATCATTTATAATATTATAACCATGCATTAACATCCAGTCTTGTCTTGGCTCTGATCTCTTTTACAACTGAGAAGACGGAGCTTTTAAACTTCAGGCTGTGCATCCATATGACCAAGCTAAAAGGAACTAGTAATGGGAAGACACCAGGAAGTCAGTAATGCTTCCAGTCAGCATGAAGTGCCATCAAAATAAAATCTGCACAGTAGCTGCTGCTTTAAAACAACTGGAGCAATTGAAAATTCCCCTGGCAATTTATGCCAAATGCCACTTTATAAACATTTTAGCTTGACTGCCAAGTGTCTGCACTGCTTTATGCCCCTTCTCTTAATTGAAAACGTTATAGGGGTGCATTACACTTGGGGGTTTTATAAGCTGTGCTATAAAGCCCTAGCAGGCCCTGAGAGAGGAAACTGCCCATTAACTTATAAGGTCCAGGCCTTGGCTCTCTTAATTGACAACCTCTAGGCTACTTTCATCACTTGTCGACTTCATAGCAGCAGTCAATGCTTCCTCCAGGATGCTGTTGCATCTTTGACACGAGGGTGTTTGTGACAAAGAGCAGTCTGCCGCCAATGCCAGGGCGAGGGCTCTAGGCTGTCCATAAAACAAGCACACACATTCCTCCCCTAGTTCCAGCCATCTGAGAAGGCTGCATTTAACCATGTAGGTACTGCTGCTCAGTGAGACCAGCCCAAATTAAATATGAACATTATTGTAATTGGAGATTTTTTTTTTTTTTTTTTTTTAATATGCCAAAGCTGCAAACCAGTCTCTGCATCATAAATTGTAACCATTTGTAAAACCCAAAATATTGGAGCTTTTATTTTGTTAAAAATTTTTTTTTTTTTTTTAAAAACACTGCAAAATATTGCTAGAAAAGAAGGCAAATGAAAAGACGGGTTGCTGAAAATTAGAAAAATATCTTACTTCCAATCAATTCAGGCCGTCACCACGAGCACAGACACACACTCACACACTAGCGTGACAGTCACTTCACACTCTAATTTGGCAGGATCGTCAGCTTCATGCCTCTGGAAATTCATGGACCTCGAATTAGAGCCACATGTCACATTGTTGTTGACCAGTTCAGACACATTACTCGAACACTCAACTCAGTTACATTCTTTGTAACTAAAACTTTGTCCCACACACAAAAAAACAAAATTCCCGACCAGCCACTGTCAGTCCAACAATCACTGACTGACATTATACTGTAATTGCATAGGTCAGTGTGCTGCATGCACAGGGCACAAGGGAGTCCCAACATCCCATATGCCATTTTCAACAGATTCAATCATGGAAGAGCTACTGTAGATGTGGGTAAAGAAACCAAAATTTGCTTTTTTAAGTGGACACAAACAGCAAGCCAACAGGCCCTAAATGAAGCAATCTGCTGTCTTTACATACGGCCAGTCCCAAACAGCAAAAATTCTAGTGTTACCAATTTCCAGTAGTGTTTGTAAATGCACCATCCTGCTCAGAGTGCCACACTGTCTCAGAGAGCAGTGCCAAACCTCCAATAGCTGACACATCCACCCAATCATCCAATGCTATTTTGGACTGTATGAAGTTTCCAATTGTACTTCTTGTCGTACCAAAATGTATAAAGGTAGAGCAAAATGAAACAGTTAAGCATTTGTCACTAACTTTCATGACCTAAATTTCCAGAAATGTTATGTTTATTTATTTGATATGGACATCACAAATACATTAAGACTGTTCCAGTGGACAGACCAGATGCTTTGCTTGAGTGTGTTAGCACAAGTGCTAATTTTCAACACCAGTCCATAGGCACACCAGTCCATAAGCTGCCCATAAGATTATTATGCGTGTACGTTTTTATATCTCGGTATTCCTAAAAGGGGAACTCCAGTGATTCATTGGTTCAATTAGATGAAGTTGAAGGACTTGAAACAGATTTAAAAACGAATAGTCAAAATCAAAGCATCAAAGGCTATATCCTGACATTTAGTCCTTCATATGAGTCAATCTTCTCCGACCGATTAAGTACACTGCTGACCTTTGCTTCTAGTTACAGGCATGACTCATGTCACGGACCTGTGTTTGTTTCAGTAGTTGAGTCACTTTAATGCTACCATTAGTTCAAATCTCACATGTAAGCAATACATTTAACCTTCATCATAATAATCATTCAAACAAGGGTTTGATCAACTGTTAGATAAACAAAAAGTCAGCTGGGGCCTGAAGTTATATAAACATTAGATACTGTTGAAAATAAGAAGAAAAAAAATGAGAGCACAATGTTCCAACTTTTAAATGGTTGAAAATGTGTGGGTGTGAAGAGGTGATCTCTGGTGGAACAACAAAAGCAAGAAAACTTGTAGCTGCACTGAATGGTCACCATGACAGACTGCCACACTCCTGAAATATAAATATATCAAAATGAAAACAATAAATATCACATGAATGTGTATATCTGGAACAAACTCCCAGAAACCTGCAGGTCTGCCAGAACCCTCAGTGCCTTTAAATCAACATTGAAGACTTTCATGTTTGCCGACGCCTTTCATTAACTGCACTGTAACATTATTCTGTCATTTTATATCTTTTTTACTATGTTTTAGTTGTTCTGTCTCCCTTTCTGTTTTACTTCTTTTTATATCTGTTTTAATTCTTTCTCTTGTCTGATTTTAAATACTAATGTTTGCTTTTTACGTTCTTATTATGCTAATATGTAAAGCCTTGAGTTGTCTTGTTGCGGAAATGTGCTATACAAATTGCCTTGCCTTGCCTTGCCTTGCCTTGCCTTGCCTTGCCTTGCCTTGCCTTGCCTTGCCTTGCCTTGCCTTGCCTTGCCTTGCCTATAGAACATGTTAATCTGAGGATACCAGTCAATATAGGAGACTGAGGCCTTTGGAGTTAAAATAAACCCAATAGACTACAACATCAAAAACCTCAAACCCCAAAGTGACCAAGAAGCGCCTCTCTCAATCACTTAAAAACTGAAAATTATAACTTAAACAAGTGCAAGAGTCACAACAAAGAACAAAATCCAGACACTCAAAACTGATGACATTGCTTGTAATAAGTGAAATGTTACCATAAGGTGTCGCCAGCATCTTCAGTAACATCTCAATCATACAGTCAGAACAGAAAGTTGTGCCTTCCTGGACTTCTGGCTTAACAGTGCAAGTTGCCAGGCAACCGAAAGAGGTTGGTACAGCTGCTGATGCTCTGCACAAGTACCGAGCGGATGGAGAGGAAACCACAAACTGCCATTAGGCTTGGGCGTAACCTCCTTTTTCATGACCTCTTTCAAGTAACTGTCACACCTATGACACTTTGGTGAACTAATAGGTCTAATGCCTACTACCTGGAATAGATAGGCCTATAGGCTGAATACTGAGAATGCAGCTAATGCAAAATAAAAATAAAAAGGAGGTATTAACCTGTGCAATCCAGTCAAAGGGTAAAGGTTTCTCCTATAGCCTATAACATATAGATGCAGCAGATGTAATCATCCAGGCTTTCTGTCAAGAAGACAGGAAGCCTATATTTGCTTACTCAGGCTTTACTTGGCAGTGTTTTGGGAGAGCTAATCTCCACTGTGCTGATTATTCAATCAGATGTTGCACATGAAGCACAGATGTAAAGGCAATTTGTGAGCCACCAAAGACAAGCACTTCAGCCAGCATGTTTTTGTCTTAAACTGACGTGACTGTTTCTATTTTGTGCATTCAGCATTTTGCAACAACAAAAAAAA
The DNA here is from genome assembly GCF_905171665.1 of Trachurus trachurus. Lineage (NCBI taxonomy): Eukaryota > Metazoa > Chordata > Actinopteri > Carangiformes > Carangidae > Trachurus > Trachurus trachurus. The sequence continues at coordinate 20,805,102 of NC_139899.1, forward strand.
CACAGTACACACATTAAACAAATATACATATGCATATTAATGTAAAACATTTGTTTCTGGCATTTATAAAGGTGATATATTTCTCATCTGTCTGGTGTGGTGTTTCAGACTTAAAGCAGAAGTGAGTGATCCGGTCGTTTTCGCTAATGCTGCGTTCCAGGCAGGCTTTTGAAATCGTAAATTACAGCTTCAAGTCACAACTTACGACTTTGTAGCGTTCCAGGCAACCCACTCGTGTTTTTCCGACCTGTTTTACCGGTGAAAGTCACTATAACGGCCACTCGTAACTTCTGACCCGTGAACTCGTACTAGATCGAACTGGTACCACTTCACGGTCGGAAAAATACGAGTTTCCTTGAACGCACCATAACAGTCCTCGTCGCTACGTCACCACATTCACGGCGTTCCTTGGCTGCACACCATAGACTGTAAAAAGAATGGACGTAGCGTCCGTGACGTCACCCATTGGTTTTGGGGAGTCTGTTTTGTGCCGCTACTACGGGGGTTAGAACCGCGCCATGTTGGATTCTACTTGCCATATTTGGAGCGGTGCGGCCGTTGGCCGGCCGAGAGCCCGCCCACTGGCCTCGTAGCAGCGGTCGCCGGACCTGTCACTCAACGGTTCTGCGCCCTGATTGGCCAGAACTTTAACCCTAATAATAGTAAAACGGTAGAGTTTTAAAAAAATTCACCCCCCTCAGAGTGTGTGCGGGGGTAGAAACTATCGATTGAGACCAAAAAAATAAAATGTACCAGGCTGTAAATATGTTTTTTTAAGCTGTAAAATCGGCTATTTTAACATGGGGCTCGATTGGAGTTGCTCCCTTCTGGAGCCAGCCCCCAGCGACAGCCGAGGGGATTGCAGCTTTTTGAATGCGGAAGTGAGCTTCACTTCTCAGACCGACAACTGCCCCCTTGCTGCACACACAGCCCTGCATGCCGTTCTCTCTCCTCATTGGATAAAAACTGTAGGATAGGCTACGATAAATGTTTTCTCTTCGGCTCAGAGCAGAGCAGAGGGACTGAGAGACCCGTGTTTCAGTCCAAACACTCTATGTAAGTGATTGCTGTCGGAAGATATAACTATTTAAGACTTATATTAACACAAATATATCACTCACTTCTGCTTTAACTAGGTAGAGCAGGGTGATTTGAGTTTATCTATGAGCGCCTCCTCTGAGGGTTTAGGTTTCTGATTGACACACAATCAGACCTACCACAGGTGTGTAGTCTAGGTTTTGTAGCTAGGTAAAAGTCATAAAAGTGATAAAAGTGAGCACTGAAATGGAATGAACAAATGGTCAAATTCAGACTATGAAGTTTGGGTATTTCAGGAGAAGCAAACTTAAACAGCCACTAACACCACAATCCTTAGAAAGACAGTGCAATAACATATTGGCTGACTGACATCCAGCCCCGTTTTTCTAGTGTGTAGTTTGCTAGCTTAGCAGTGTAAATGATAGCTCTTCGTTGTGTTGCTAATAAAGTTGAATAAAATAAAATAAAAACTGATGGACTGTGCTGGAGCAGAGCCATAGAGTTATAGGAATCGCTCTGTGCTGGAGGCATGGCTGAGGGGGGTAACTGTGTAGTAACTGGGTCAATACAAAATCACATAATTCCTAAGGGCTAATTTAAAGACACAGTTTCTGAATACAGGTGTGTGTGTGTTTCTCAGTGGAAGGTAGGCTATATAAATCTCATTTCAGAGGTGTATAGTAACGAAGTAGATGTACTTCGTTACACTACTTAAGTAGTTTTTTTGAGGATTTGTACTTTACTGGAGTTCTTTTTTTAATCAGGACTTTTACTTTTACTTCACTACATTTAAAAGTTAAAAAATATACTTTTACTCCGTTACATTTACGTTCGCCACCTCGTTACTCGTTACAAATTAAAATATAAATATTATTACCTATAGGCTATATGACAAAATAATCGCCTGCGTGCAAATATGCGCCTGTGCTCTAAAAGCCGTCGGGGGTCCGACCTCATTCAGTAAACGCCTGTTCAATTAAATGCCCGGGCGATTACTAGGCTAGTATTTGAATCTGCGATAGTGAAGCATTCACACAGTCTCTGTCACTACGACCCGCAGCAGCTGCTGCTGCTGCTGCGGAGAGCTGTGGCCGCAGACGGCTCCAAAGATCCTATATGCGTAACAGGATCGATCACTCTCATGCACCGATTGATAAGTTTCGTTTTTACCGCGCACCACTGCGTGCCTGTTGCAAATACAGGCCTGGTTCTTATAAACACCGGGCTCCAAGGTGATTGAGCATATTAAAACGCCCGGGCCACTAATGATCATATACGGTACAGACACAGACAGACGCTTGCTTTATAGTTTTGTTCTCAGGCAGTCACCAGACCCTTGATTCACTCACTCTACATGTTTGCTCAGGTGTTTTTTGGTTTTATCATTCCACATCTATTCACCTGAAAGTGAAATAAAACAACACACGAGCAAAATAAGTGGTTGTTTTGCTTCTTTTTATGCAAAATACTTTGTACTTGTACTTGTACTTTTGATACTTGAGTATATTTTTTCACAAGATACTTTTGATACTTAAGTACATTTAATGTGAGCTACTTTAAGACTTTTACTCAAGTAATTTTCTTATGGGTGACTTTTACTTTTACCAAAGTCGTTTTTTGTTATGGTAATTCTACTTTTACTTAGTTATTTTTTTCTAGTACTTTATACACCTCTGTCTCATTTTCTATAATATGAAACCTTAAGCTACTACAAGTGGCTCAGTATGGAGGTGGAAATTGTCTGTTTTGTCTTACAAACTGAAATTCAATTCAACTCGAAATTTATTTCCAAAAAGCACCATCGTGTATCTTAAATGTAGGGGATGTATTATGATGTAGAAAGCAGAATTAAAGTCAAACCTTGTTCAGAGACACTACAGTTCTCTGTGTGTGTTTATCCCCACAACATTTACAGGGTTGCTAAACTCCCTCAACAACAACTAGCAAACAAGTAGCGTGAATCCCTTCACGTTTCACGAACAAGTCGCATTTGACCGACAGCTGCGAGTGATACACGAGGAGAAATTTCCCCAGCCGAGTTTCCCCCCAACAACAGTCAGACCACATTTCGAGAAGGAGACATATTAAAAACAAAACAAAGTGACTCACTGTGGGAGAAGTCGTTTCACCGCTCTGGTTATGTGCGCCGCCATGTTTCCTTCGATGACGCGCCGAAAAGAGCGAGCGGTGATTGGCTGTGTAAATGGGTTCCTGTTGCAGTCCGAGTGCTGTGATTGGCCACAGCGCAGACGGGGGGCGGGTTCTGCGAGGCCTGCGCGCACATGGGAAGGTAAACAGAGAAGAGGCAGTGGGGCGGTGCTGTTGTGAGGAGAGGAGAGGAGAGGAGGGGCAGCAGAGGGAGAAGGCGACTGTGAGGAAGAAATTACCCACATATTCATGATACAGTTTGTCGTAAATGATTATGTCAAAGAAGTAAAATAAATTACTTAATAGAAATGAATACAATTGGTAAACAATGATTAATCAGGATTATTATGTGTGATATATTATTGATTGTCACAGATGGCCTCGGCCTACAATGACTCTGGTGTCCTTCTGCTCTACCAGACAGAAGGAGCAGAGACAGGCTGAGGCTTGCAAGGGAGAAAAACGGCAGGAATAAAAGGAAAGAGAGAAGAGAGATCTGAGCACAAGGCACGTCACCCCGGGAGTTCTCTCTCACAGCAGTGGTGAATTACTACCACTACCATCAGCCAGGTCCAAGTGTGGTGCACAAATGACACGCAATATTTGCCATGATTAAGTCAGCAGGGGATTTGCTCCAAATGTCAGAACTCAGAACAGCCATTGGCCTGTGGGTGTATTTAAATGTTGAATGTGCTGCTGGACTTACTGTATTCTGTCGTGGTTGCGGAGCCAAATGAATTAGGTGGCAGACCTTGAGTAAAAGAAGAAAAAAAGAAAAGAGGAAAAGTGTTAAATCCATGATGACCATTTCTTGGTCTTGCTTTATTGAGAAGTTTTCTGCCCTGACATCACTTTTCATATCAAAGAAAAACTGTAATTTCCCCCATTTCTGCATAGGCCATAAAGTGTGCATTCATGGCTGAGTGAATTCAATTAAATAATACGGTGTTTCCCTCCCAAAGGCTCACAGGATAGATTTACGGGATCGTAATATCTTTGACAAAATAGTAGGGGAAAACATGGTTCTTGTACACAAATTACTGCTATTAAAATTTGATATTTGTCTGGTGTTTGTGGTTATTTTAAATTACTGCTAAATGGGCCCTAAAAATGATTGATTTTAAGCTCTCCACGTAGGAAACATCAGTCTATGGTTGAACTGCCCACAGTTCATAGACATATGCTACCTAACAACGGGTCATGTGTGGACAATGCTTCATTTTTAAGGGTCACAGACCAAAGATGTTGCACCACTAATATGATTATTTGCTATTATTTACTATCCAGTTATTTTTTTCTTTATATTCCCAACAGATACTATTCACTCCTCCCAAATGTTTAAAACATATTTCATCACAAATAACAGTGACTTGTGATCCTCCTTGCTCACAACATCTGAAATGACCTATGCAGATAGGTCACTCTTATTTCTTTTAGACAATAAATCACAAATACATCTCATTATGCTCCTCTGGTGATCTCTCTATCTCTCTGATCAGGTAAGAAATCTTGGACTTTTTCCAATATAGATTTTCCTCCTAAACAAAGAGGGCTTATGTGCACATCCATTTCTACATGGGATAAAAAAAAAATGCAATGGAGTTGGAAAATTCCATCCATGGGTTACTTGGAAACTACTTCTTTCCCTCCCCCTTCCGTTCATCGAACACAATTGTTGTCTACTAATCCAGTTTTGATAGCATTTGGCACACTTTCTTTGGATCACAGCAAGATGCTCAACTTCCATTCTGGTCTCCCCTAGGAACCTCTGAGCCCAAGAAAGCAGCCGACACCAGGTCGCGCCAGAGCAGGGGGGTTCTCTGTGTCCTCATAAAGCACAGAAAATTATTTTTTGATTCAAGTCGCCCCTCGCCCCTTGCCACATGCACACACACACAAACATACACACACACACACACACACACACACACACACACACACACACACACACACACACACAAGATCATCAGTCTGGCAGCTAATTCCAGATATATGCTGAATATGTGTTTATTCTTGTCAATCTGTTATGTTGTTAAATATTGCAGTCACCTAATGACCCCCCTGTAAGGCAATAGAATATAAAATATTATGTCAAAGGCAAAAAGCTTTTGCCTTTGTCCCCCCTCTGTACACCCTGATCCAAATGGACAATGCATCACTAGGCCTTGATGCCTCAGAAGTCTGGGTTCATTAAAATCTTGAACGAGTGCCAAAGCTGTAGTCATAGATAAAAGGAATATGAAAGGATAACGAAATTTATGGATGGCAAGTCACCACCTCACCCTGGCATTTATAATAAACAAATGGTTTCTGTTTCCAATTTAAATTTCTCATTATACTGTGACTTTTGGAAAATGTGTTTTGATTTACCAACATTTTATCTGAAAAACTGTATAATTGATTAGATTTACATGGCTCTGATTTTAATGCTGATCGCCTGCCTTCCTCAACAGCCCCCACTACCCCCAGCCCAACACTCACCAAAAAAGAATGATCTGAACAGCTCCTGAGGCACATTAACATCATATAAAACAAACCTACATATCAAACAGTTTTTTTCTGATAAAATAATTGGCTTTAACCAGCATAGAATCCAATTCATCCCTTTGAAAGAAACTTCTGTGAGGGCACCAAAAAAAAAAAAAAAAAAGAGAGAGAGAATGGTGAGATAGACTTCACAGCCCGAGTGAGATGGACATCAATGCAGTGTGCCGGCAATGGCTATATTAACCCATGGCTAAATCCCATCACACAAATGTCAGTGTATCCGTTATGAAACCATGACATTTAGATCCAAGGTCTCCATTGTGGTTTTAGAGGGAGCTGATGTTTGTCCATTCTTTGCATCCCTCAGACCTGCTCACACAGCCAACTGTACTCTCAGCACTAAAAGGTTAAAGAGCAGAAGAGTTTATCTATCTAATTTTATTGCATAACGCATTATGTGGTGTATATAAATATATATATTAATGAAAGCACATTTTTAATTTTCCTTCTTGAATATTGTTACATAATATTTGAAAAAAATAAAAATGACTTCTATAATCCATATAAAATATGGCAAAAGCATGTCCACAAATAATAAAGACTTGTTAAGACTGGTTAATACCAATAACACGATTTGGCAAAAAGCAATGGGTATTCTGAAATCTTTATTTAATAATTTGGGATTAATTATTTAAATCTTTTTTTTTTTGTTAAAATAGTTAAAGATTATGTATGTATGAATACACATATCTTAAAAAATATTACATACAGCTGTTGATATATAGCTATTATTTTGTTAAAGTCGTTAAAAGCCTCCCACCCATTTTATAACAGTATGTGCTCGGCAGCTGCTATTACCTCCAGTGTGATGATGTTGAGACCTGACAACATTTGACTAACTCCTTACCCTGTATTTCCTCCCCTAACATCATCACTATCACCACAACACACCAGGACAGGCCCAATCTGACACATCACGACCACTCTCGAGTCATGTGTAATGAAGAGCAAAAGCCACATTCAAGAACAGGACAATGTGTCATAAAGCCCTCATGTTAAGAGCGCAACACCTATAAGTCACTTGGCTGAGGATCACGAGATGTTTAATTATTGCCTCCTTACATTAGCTTGGATCCCCCCCCTCCCTCGGGCACCAGTTTGGGGGTATACGGTTGTGGGGTGGTGGGGAAGAGAGGGGGGCGAGACTGGTGGAGATGTGGTGAAGAGGAATGAAAAAACCCTTCATTACCAGATCTCTCTCTCTCTCTCTCTTTCTCTCTATCGCTCTTTCTCCTACCAATGGCAGTCCAGATCAGGAATTACAAATGATATCATGACAATTTTTCACGCTCTTCAAACCAGTGATGTTTTACCGACTCATTTGCTATGATACCTTGTTACGGATCCAGCTGTGAATCAGGGACGTGTCATGGGGCTAGAAGCCCACCTCCTGCTGAGCTTGGCCAATGACCTGGAAGGCAATAGGGGATGCCAGTGCCTGCAGCATGTGCTGCACTGACAAAGCAGCAGGGCACCGTCAAAAACCCTCTCATACAAACTTTGCAGATCACTCCGTTTTTAACAGATGAGTAAGCACTGGTGCTGACTTTTTTTTTCTCTGCCCTTACACAAGGTTTATGGATTTCTCTTCGCGAGTCTGTGGCTCTGGTTGACGCGTAGCAAAAACCCTTGCCCACAAGGGGAATAGTGCAGTGGTGGATGTGGGGTAGAAGGATGTAGATCGCATGTGGCAGGGTCACTGCGCAGGTTAAGCAACAATTCAGTTGAGTGCCTGTAAAGGAAGTGGAGTATGGTTGGAAAAGACCAGCACACCAGCTAGAGAGGCCACACAATCCAGATTAAACTTTGGCCTTGGAACAGAAATTACAACATCCCCTCAACCGGCTCTGCCGTGTCTGTTTACAGACTTTAATATGGGCACTTTTTAAGAAAACACTCCTTAGAGATATTTCCTCAAAAACACACCAGTCCCAGACAATAAGGTGTAATCCACTGAGACAAAGTAGCAACTTAATCCATTCATTAATTTTTGCATTCTTCAACAGGAATTCAATGAGGTTAAGGTTGTTTGGGTTTCCAGATGAGAGCCCTCACGCAATCCCAGGCCCCGATGACTTCTGCATTACTAGAATGATGCGGCCGGGACTGATGGAGCTGAGAGTGTCAGGAGACATTAGCCTTTACAGGCCAAAGCTGGTGGACAAAAAATGACTGTGCCCCCTGACCCAACCCACCGTCAAGTTACTGACCCAGCAATCATGAGAGAAACAGAGAGAGAGGGAGAGAGAAAGAGAGAGGGAGAGGGAGAGAGGAGGGAGGACAGGGGCGATACTTACAAAATAAGGTATTATGTAAAAAAAAAATTGAAAATTAAAGATGAATATGTATTTACAGTGTGAGGGAACAAGACAAATATTGAGCCTCTGACTTTTCTGCATGTTACCCAAATCACAGGAAATGGTTTTAAGGGCTTTTTTTTCCCGTTCGGTTCACTCTGATTCCCCCTTTCTCACTTCATTTAACTGAATTAATGAGCAGGTCCAGCCAGACTTCAGAATATTAACATCTTGGGCATCTGTTATTTTGTTGAGTGATTGAGCCTCTGTCATTTAGTCATTGTGAATGGATGCCTTTTTTCTTTTCTTTTCTTTTCTTTTTATAACAAATAATTTGTTTATTTGGGTTGCATTTAAATGGAGACAAAACATGAGCTGCAGGAAAGTTGCAGGACGCAAAAGTGCAAAGACTCCAGCATGGGGTGTTTTGTCGGATGCAACTTTATGAATGAATGTCCCCCCATAGTACTCGCAGCACACTGACGCGGAACAAACTCAGTGGGGATGGTGGCCTCGTAACGCGACACTGGCAGATCGAGAAACACCTACATCAGAGAGGACCTAAAGCTGTGTACACACGGTTCACCTCAGGACAGATCTGCTTACAGCACAATGTCAATGTTGGACTCCCTCTGTGCACTCTGTTGAATGCACCTCTGTGATGGTACAGTAAACAGTGTTCTCATGGCTTGCTGTGGGCTATATCATACAGGATACAGTATTGTGGTAGTAAATCCAGCGTTTTCATTTAACGCCGAAACTCAGCGGCGAGAGTAGCATAGCTACGCCGGCTTATTTCCATATGCTGTACATCCCATCTGATTTATGAAATGATATGAATTCATTCATTATTCATATTGGTTGCGAGGTTATTACCATTTTCCCATCAGGCTTGCCACTGACACTATAAACATTATGAAATCACAGTTCGCCCAAGGCATTGCTGCCGCTGTGAAAAGTGGTCACAATTGACTAGTTAGCACGGGCACGCAGTACACTGGAGACAAGCACTAAATGCCATACAAGTGACCCGTGAATTTTTAATACAAGCAAAGTGGTGACAATAAGACAAGTGACGAGGGGGAAAAAAAACGACCGTAGAACTGAATATTACCGAGGCATGCCCTGTTTTAAAACTTGAGGTTATCACTCAGCTTTAAGCGGCACAGGAGCTGCAGCGATTTCCCGCCACGTCCCTCAGTCTCAACGCCGTCCAAGTCCAAAGCGCGCTGTTGTCCCACCAGGACCCAACGTGCAATCAGCAGGGCCCCATTTGTCGATGTCCCACTTTGATTATAAAGCTAAATTCTTTTTGCAGTGAATAAGAATTTCACACCACAGCAGACTTAGTTGTAAGCTAATTTGTCACAGGCTTATCAAGGCCTATTCATCACTGATCTAGTAATTACCAGAATGAGCTACAGGATAACCCCCCTTTGTCGCCCTCTTTCTCCCCCCAGCGATGGTCAGCCTGTAAAACCAGGATGTGTTGGCACCTTTATGATATAAATACTCACACACCCTGGGCATAAGAAAGCTGTCAACAGAACATTTGTTTTCCATTTTTCACCACCCAAAGCACTTCAAGCTGAGGAGGAAAAAAGGAGACAAGGCGTTAAAAATGTTCCGCAACACTAACTATTTTGCCCCTTGGTGAATTTTGGTGCTTAAACAGATGGGGCTTGAATCAGTTCCCTTTTATTTAGTGCGAGAGGAACGTCCGTACTTCCGTTCAACGAGCGTTCACGTCCACACATGCTTGGTTGCGGTTGGCACACGCAGATTTAAAAGGAACAAACAGTGCATTCACATACGCTTGATTGTGGATGCGTGCTGACACATCTATCTACACACACACACACACACGAAGCAGCTGCTATCACTGCTCTCTCTTAATGCCCATTCATCACTATACTTGAACAACACAAGTGCATGTCAAGTGAACTGAAAGACAAGGGATGTCAGAGGTGCGTGATTTGACCCACGCATGGAAGTAAGCTGTTATGAGCCCCCCGTCCACCGTACCGTAAATAGATCAAAGCACATCTGTTTCTGTGTCCAGCAGCCACACATCTATAATTGCAAACTGGCCTTAATGGCTTAGAGCGACCCATCAGATGCTAAACTGTTTGGACACAGGAGATGCTAAAGCATATGAACGGAGTGCTACCATCAATAATCACTGGACAGGGAATTCTCTGGAGCCACAGTGGCGGCTGTCTGGTCTCTAGTGGACTGAAATAGATATCACAACTTCAGCCCAGGGAGGGAGGTCCTGAGGGGCCAGAGCTGACCACACAGCTGGGATTGAGGAGCAAGGGGTTGACCAGTGGTCAGAGGCAAGGGATACCACTGGGGGTCGAAGATAGGTGTGTGTGGGGGAGTTGGTTAAGTATCCAGTGGGATGTTATGGCTGAAGATTGTGCAAAAAAAAAAAGTGTTTATCAGTGTAGCAGAGTGCCGAACTAAAGGAACTTGTTTTTAGGAAACAGAGAGAAGCCCAGGACAGTTAATAGTTTCAAATGAGGTCTGGGAGAGTCCGAGCTGGTCTTGGCTGAATGGAGTAAGCACTGAGTGACGAGAGAAGCCTCAAGTTGGCCAGTTGTCACAGTGTGACACTGATTCGGCCTAATGAGCGTAGTGCTGTCACCACACATCTGCCTCTCATTCACTTGTAGAATCTGGCAGACTCAGAACCTGCTGGAGTCACTGCTAGATGCTGGAACTGGAGACGCTGCCACCTCACTGCAGCAGCCCTGGCTGCCAGAGTACGAGGGACCCAGCAAAACTAACTTATTCATCAAAGCGTAGAGACAAACGGAACAACAAAGACACACACACATGTCTTGTCACGCACCTATGATAAAGAGTGAAAACGATGCTGAGGGAAAAAAAAGTTTGAATTACTTTTTTTTTTTTTATCATATCTTAACTTGGTAACAACATTTCTATAACATTTTGCTTGTATTTACCTGCATTTGTTTGTAACTGCAAATATATCACATTATTTCTTCCACACAATACATATTTCTTGTAATTTCGTTATCTTTTCAACTCAGTCATTAAACCTAATTTGCTGATGAGTGGGACTGCTGCATGTCACAGTTACATGATGTGTAAGTTCTAACTCAAATGACAGCTCTTGCATTGGTTTATAATAACAAATGCCACATTGTTTTTGACTCACTCGATGTAATTCAATAGATGAAATGTTACAGTAATGACACTGGAGTGTATGTGGTGGATATTAGCCTTGCCGCTGATCAGAAGAGACAAGAAGACATTGAGAAAGACTGTATGTCCTTTAAGGTGATAATGATGATTAGGTCGTGGTGTCTCTGATCTGCAGAGGACAGCAGTCCTCCCATCTGTCCTGACTCTGAGGGCGTCTCTGCAGACGGAGCAGCTACACATAAATTCCTCATGGGCACCCTCCTGGAAAATAGCACAAAGGTTTACTAAACATCAATGTGGCGGTGGCACCAATTATTGTTAATATACATCAAATAGCCTCAGCCGAGTCCAAGAAACAGACTGATCACTCCAATGACGGCAACTGTCAGTCTACTCCCCAATGAAGAGAGCTGTTGAAATAATTAGTCCATGCCCTGTGAATAAAACAATAATGCAACAGCAGAGATGACATTCAAAATATGCACATCGCCTCAGATGACCTGAAAACCTGCCACGCCGTCGACCGTGGACACATCTTCAAACGCAGCCCAAGCCACTGGCCACAGATGAATACCGGCTTTGTTTAAGTATAGTATGTACATATTGGGGGTATAACATCAGTGGAGAGGAACAGTGACCAAACACAGCAGTTTGCTAGGATGTCTTTTGTTTAACCTTATGTTCACGAGTTCTGATCTTTACGCACCGTGGTCACGAAGCAACGTGTTAGGGATCTGCTGCTGTTTCAGCTTCAGAGGATTTGAAAACAGAGTGAAACACCTGCCTTATTTATTTTCTTTAAAGCTTAACACGCACTGCCGCGGACAGAATACAGTTTACTGTATGTACAGTGAAGGAATAACATCAGAAAAAAAGATATAGATGATAAAAAAAGAAGAAGAAATAAAAGCCACTGCTGGACTAAGACATAACAGAGGTCAAAGGTCAGAGCTCAGAGCTTTTTTTGTTTTTGTGGATTCTGAAAATGAGAGCTGAAAAGACAGGGGAAAAAAAGAAACACACAAAACCACACTACAAAAGGACAGTTGTCTGAGCGTACTATTCATTCATTTTAAAGTTCCTGAACAAGTCACACTAACAGCCCCAGGGGTGCTGTACTGACCTCTGACCTCTGATTCACCTACAGAGGGGGTTGGAGTTAGGCTGACAGGAGGATCAATAATTTGTCACTTTATCTTTTTTTTCAATAACAAAGCAATCTGGAGCTGATGCGAGCGAGTCATCTGCATGTGTCTGCTGTGTGTGTGTTTTGCTCTGGCTGCGATCACGACTATCAGGGGTTTGTTTGTGCTGAGCACAGTTTCAGCCCCCTTTTCATTATTCAGTATTTAACCGCTCAAAAAGCAGCGCTGAATATGCACGGCTTCATATTGGTTCATTTGTTCAGTAAATGAGCTGCATGCATGTAGGATCATGAGTGTTTTGTTTTGCAATATGAAGAATCTAAGCTGCTGTATCTCTGTGGATGTTAATCAGACAATAAATGTGCAAAGTCAATGTGTGTGCATCGTATACATGCAATGTATGTATACATACAATGGTAGTGTTGTAGAGAGAGTGTATATATAGAGTGCACTGTCTGTAATTGTTCTAGTCAAGTCTGATATTTTTCGAATATTAGCTTTAAAAAATGTCTGATTTAAAAGTTACACTCATTAGTTGTTGACTTAAAGCAAAGCCATGAATTAATCATTTTCCATTTTGCACATTTTCAATATACACCCACTCATAATTCCTTCAGAAGCAAAAGCCAATTCATTTTTTTATTTACACACAGAGTGACATGATTTGTAAAAACAGCACTAAAGACTTCAGGAAATAACTTTTCAAAACCGATTGTTCTTTAAAGCTATTTTAATCATCAGATGACAGCAACACTGTGTTTTGCTTTTTGCTAGGGGTGTATAAGCTTAAATGCTTTCCAATAAGAATTGGTGTGTTCATTGTCAAAGTTGCAACAAAGCTTTTTTTTCAGTCCCGAAGTGTTTGATATAATGCCCCCCCAAAAAACCCTGGAGCAACGTCTGAGGCAGCCTATTAAAAATGATGCCTCTGGCACCGACGATCAGACCACTAAAAGTCACTGAACTCAATCACTTTTCAAGTTGCAGCAGTGGAGAAAAGCACTGAATCCCTCACTGGTCACAGGCCAATGAGAGCGCGCACGTGTGTGTGTGTGTGCTCTGGTGAGGAGGTGTGTATGTGTGTGTGGCGAGCCCATTACACCAATGAGTTTATGTACCATGAGAGTTTCGAAGAGAAGGATGGCATTCACAACATGGTGATGGGTGTGAAGTCACAGACAGTTCAAAGGGACACCAGGCCCAGAGAGCTGGTGTGTGTTTTTCACAACCAGCGACACTACACATGGCAGATTAGGAAAGATGCAATATGAAAGGAGTGGGAGCGTAGATGCCATCCACAAACACCTGTGACAGCATATAGAGACAGTTCCTGTGACAGCCTCAGTCAGTCAGTCAGTGACTTCCCCTCTTCATCTCATTGCCCTCTTTTGATACTTTCACATATATCAAATGAGGCGTGCAGGGAGGAGCAACGCACTTGCCTTGGTGGAGCGACGGGTTTAAAGGTGTTAGTTGCAAAACAACAAGTAGCTCATCAGTAGTAAAGGTGACAAGCGTGAAGCAAAGTGTGAACGGAGAGTCTTCACGCGAGCGTGGTGGAGCGAGGGACAGGCCCTGAGCAGGGCAGGGCAGCGGCTGATGCATGGTGGGAGATGGTGATGATGAGAACAGACACGAGCCACATGAGGCCCCCTGACAATGCAGGAGTCCCCTGCGGTATGTCCAGCAGTATACTTATGCACAAACACACACACACACACACAGATGCACAAATGCACACGTGCACACAAGCACGCAATTTTAACACTACTAGACTTACTTTGTAAAAAAAAAAAAAAAAAAAAAAGGAAAATGCCAAAAGTATACCACAGAAATGTAAAAATTGAAAGAAAAAAATGATTAAATCCTGAAACAATTTTGAATTTTGCTCTCTGCTTTAAACAGTGCCAGATTATTTTCTCTGATTTGTAATGATTGCACACCCTCTAGTGGTGACATGTTTAATAGCTGGTAACTCCATAAAGGATGTACAGTATGAACTGTATGAATGGATGGATGCCACTGCAACTATATACATATGTACTTTGTATTTTGTTTGGGTTTGTTTGATTTGTCTTTTTTTGGTCTTTCTATGTGTATAAATATCAGTATTACTAAAAAGGCCTCTTCCATCTGTGCACACCACCATCAGCGCTCATATTTAGCTGCTGAACGGATCGACAGCAACACGACAAAGCTGGCTTGAAAAACGAGACTTAAATTTAAACTGTGTGGGGGAAGTTTCATACGCAATTCATTTTGGCAGCGAAAAACATCCCAAATTTGGTTAGGCACCATTTGTGGAACCATGCTGGCTATTCCACACATGTAGACACCAGAAGTCGTTCCCAGTTTGCCTCACCAACACACCACTGGTCCCCCTCCACCATGAGGGTGCCTTTAAAACGATATGCCTTCTGGGGTGTTCTTTTATGGGCTGTAGTTTCACCATTGACGATTGTATAATTCTCTTCAAATCAGTTTGTTCACCCCCTCCTCCACCCCCTTCCTACCCTCCCTTCTTTTTTTCAGCCCACCCCTGACTTAACAACCAGAAAAAGGTCACATTTCTGAGAAGTGACTTCCATGCATGTTCCATGCTGGGTCGTCACTTTCAATTTCCTAAGACCTTTCATGTCACACACCCATCAACCCAGAAAACTACAAACACACTACTACACACTACCACGTGCGCCGCTCTAACTTTTTCATGGCACTGGTGTGGTATAAGAATTAGCATGCTGTAAAAAATTAATAATAGAATTTTTAGCAACTGATTTGAATTTGATTAAGACAGAAGGCACAGAATCATACAGATCCAAAATAAAGCCGATGTTTTATTTTTGAGGTCAACAGGAAGGTGAGAGTCAATGATGTAGCTGTTTCATAAATTCTGATATTCACTGTTAAAGTCACTTACATATGTGTGGACACTGCTAAAGCAGATTTAGGGGAGTAAGCGGAGGTCATGCATGAGCAGAAGTGATCATCTCCTTCTTTCCATGTCCTCTCGTGCTCCTGCAGTACTTAACACCGAGAGACCCTCAGGGCACCCCGGCGAGCGCTCAACAAACGACTGTCTTTTCCTTTCCCAGCGCAGCGTTCAGATGGTACGAGATGTTTAACTCTGTGCGCAGAATTAATGGAGCATGAAATGTAGGCCTGAAGTGCAGCAGGCTCCGAACCTGCAGGTGACATTGTCTACATGAAGCCCTTATTGTGACCTAAGCGAGCTGTATTATAACCGCATTTGACTGGTGACAATTAGTGACCTTTTGCCTATCCAGCAGCCATCCATTTCAATTACACCAACCTGGAAGCCTTTGGTGGGCAATCAAGATGAGATACTGTAGCCACTGTGCTTCTACTGTACTTCTACTGTCGGCCTGGTAACAAAGCTGAACCGCTTATCTTGTATTAATTTCATGTGATTCTGCATAGCACTGGAAGATGTGTTGTATAAAATTCATATTTTGATAAGATTTTATTTGATCATTTTATGTATTGTCTTTTTCTTTGTCCATAGCTGGTAACAGATCAGTTGTGAGAATGGCAATGCTTTAGATTATAGATCAAACAACGTATTAGCACAGTACTCAATGGGTATACCGAGGTAAATTGTGGACAAAAATGAGGGTTAACTGTGGATTTAACGATACATTATACTGCAAATATTTAATGATCTACTTAGGAACCTCATGGAGTGTAGTTATTATTAAAGGGAAACAAGGTAGGAAACTTTGAGAAAAGCCAACAGCTAATTTGATATGGCACTGAAATTAGTTTAAAAACATGGAGTACTTCACTATAGTGTTGTTTCTGGGGAACTCACAAACCTTTAGCTTATACAGAGAGGAAGTATGTGGTTGTAATTCTAGCTTTAGAATAGGTGCATGTTTAAAATGAGAATAAAACAATGGGTGACAGTTGTGCAGTTCTGGGATCAAATGTCAGATTGATTTGATGATGTCACCAAGGGGAACCAGTATGGGATGGGATGGTATCTTACCAAAAACGAATCTGCTTTTTTAAACATTATTATTTTAGTTTAGTTTTTTGTTTTTTGTGACAGACGTCACACTGCAAATAAGATGTAGCTGTTCAAGGTTTTCAGAGCTGGAGTGCGTACTAATGTATATCAGTGTGTTGTTGAGTGACAGTTCCCTTATGATGAGTTACATATTATGAAAGCGTCTGGTCAGCATGTGCATGTCATTAAACATGTTCTGGGTAAGGAAGTCTCCCCAAAGCATCTTTGTCATTGCTTTTCTGTTCTTGATCTGACCACTCAGTGTCCAGTTTGTACTTTATTGTCACCGTGGGATTTTATTCGCAGAGATCTTCAGGTTGTAATCTGATGCATTTTGCAACATGCAAACCAAATGGAGTGTGTTTTGTTTGCTGCTGCACGCGTTGCTTGGAGCAGAGGTATATGTCGCCACATTGTTACCACCGTGACTATTCTCAGAATCTAACACCATGTGCCTTTTTCAGTTGAGATTGTACATGTTTTTTAATCTTTTTCAGTGGTTGAGTTATATGTAGATGTGACATTCTTCAAACTGTTAGTGATTCATCCACACATCACAGCATTTTGACAGTTTTTTTTCACAGGCACCAGAAATGTTTCAGCTTCCTCCTATATCTTCCATCAGCTCCACCTCAGGTCTGCCTGCTTTCACCTCAGCTATACAGAGCACAAGCTTGAGAAACCTCAGACACAGGAACATAATATAAAGCCTCACAGTCTATCACTTTATCTAACCTTTATAAAAAAAAAAAGCATGCTGCACGCACTGCAAGCACTGGTGCAAATAACCTGAATAACCTGTACACACATCTACTGTGTTATTAACCTGAAGCCACTGTAATAACATGTTACAGACATGTAATGTCACATGCACGTCATGCATTTAACATCTATAGGTAGACAGTTGTTGGACATAATCATGAATCTGTGTGTGGAGGTCAGAAAACACACTTGAATGGATGCAGAAAAGAAACACACACAGACAAAAGAGACACAAAGAGGTCAGAAGCTCTATTCAGAGGGAAGATGTGGTGTATAATTGTCCAGCGTAAGAAAAAAAAGACATTGTAATGGGTGTGTACATGTGAGCCACTTGTGCTTATAATATATCATCACATCACATGTGACAGTGGTCCAAATGGAACAGTAAAAATCTGTAATAACATAAGGCACAAAGGCCTCTATACACTGTTGGATTTTAGATATTAGAGACACTTTTGTCCATCAACTTCACGTACACATGCATTTAACATGAATGGGTAGACATCAGATCAGCAGATTATCTTGGATCTGTGTGTGGAAGACAGAAAACACACTGGAATTGATAAAGAAAAGAAACATTAACACAAGGCGCACACACAAACACAGAGAAAGAGGTCAGAAGGTCTGTTCATTTATCAAGATGGGGTTTCTGCTAAAAGCTGTGGGTATAATTGTCTAGTGTACTCAAAAGACACTTGTGCTTATTATATGTTGTCAACAACAGCATCACATTTGATAGTACAGTTGTTCAAATGGAAAATTAAATATCTGCACCATGCACCTATTATTAAAAAAATCACATTAATAATCAGTTTGTATGGGTTTGTTGTAGTGGATATTTTAATATGATTTATAGGAGCTTCATACTAGTGATTGTCAGGCTTTTTATAAGGATTAAATGCATGAACAAAATGCAGATGTGAAAGAATAGATGGGGGGGGGGGGGGGGGGGGGGCTGTGCATCTCACGTGTTTTAACGCTGCCAGTCAACAAGACCTTCTGGGGCCCTGGGGTTTAAGTGTGCCAAACATGATGTCAAGAGGGAGAGGTGGGATTTGAACACTTCCTTCAACTTTTTCATTGTGATTTCAACAAAACGCAGCTCAGTTTACAACCACAGTCAGGAGACTCAGCATCACTACTAGTGAATTAACTTGGCTTTTGTGTCTCATTGTGTAAGTACTCTATACTCTTCATGGTGATCTTTATTTATGACTCACAGGAAGGGATTGTCCCCCCGCTTGTGCACACTTCTATGCTGCATGTGAATGATTTATAATTCACAGTGTGACCTTTTTTTTTCTTTTTTTCTTTCCATCAGAATGACAGGTGGGATGGCTGGTGATAACATCACCGTGGACTCATCTGAAAACTCTCCAAACCAGAGCAGCTGCGACGTGTTTGTGTACCAGAGAGCTGCAGTGGTCCTTTTCCCTATTTTCTACTCTGTGGTTTTCATAATCAGTGCGTGCGGCAACAGCTTGGTTCTCTATGTGATCTGCCAGAGGAAGCAGAAGTTCAACTCCACCTCCATCTATCTGGTCAACCTCGCGCTCTCCGACACCCTCTTCACACTGACTTTGCCGGGAAGAATTATCTACTACATCCGTCACTTTGATTGGCCGTTTGGTGACCTTCTCTGCAGACTGACCACGCTGCTCTTCTTTGCAAACACATACGCAGGTAACACCACTGTTTCTGTTGCCAACACGTCACCATATATCTTAGTGTGACTCACTCTTTGGCTACCCACTTTTATTTTTCCACTTTGAGCGATGCATGTGATAGGTGTCCATATTTGCATAGGTCAAGATAAGAGAGTGGGGGTATGGGATGGTGGATACATCTTCTGCCTGCATTTATTTTGGTAATCTGTTCTGTATGGCCTATGCATAAACTGTGTAACTGCATGTTTCCACCAGGTATTGGGTTCATGACCTGCATCAGCCTGGACAGATATCTGGCCATGGTGCATCCCCACCAGCTGCAGTGTTTACGGAGCGTCAGGGTTGTTCGTCGGGTCTGCTGCCTGGTCTGGGCTCTGGTATCCGTGCAGATAGCGCCCCTGCTGTTCCGCAGCATGCTGCACGAGCGGCAGGACAGACGAACCTGCATGGAGTACTTCAACTTCGAGGGCTCCCTCTTCACCCCGTATCTCCTCCTCCTGGCTTGTGTCATCTCCTTCTGCGGCCCGCTCATCGTCATCGTGGGCTGCTACGCCAAGATCAACCTGAAGCTGCGAGCCACCGCCAAGCAGAACTCTGTGACGGGCCGGTCCAGGAGGAACCACCGGGCCAACACCATCATCCTCCTCATCCTCCTCACCTTTATCGTATGCTTCAGCCCTTACCACCTCAACGTCATGCAGTTCATGTCCAGAAAGATAAACCACCAGCCCGCCTGTGAGGAACTGAGGTCATTCAAGATGTCTTTACAGGTAGGAGATGTTTCAGTTAGTCTTTAAATGTAATTTTAAACTTTCCACATCAGTTTCCCTCTTCACACTTCACACACCCACTCTCTCTATAGATTACAGTTTCACTAATGAACTTCAACTGCTGCTTGGACCCAGTCATCTACTTCTTTGCCATCAAGACCTACAAGAAGCGGGTGATGAGCCTCTTTAAGGACTATCTCTACACTTCCGGTGCCTCCTCCAAAGTGACAGCTGAGAACAGCAGCAGCAACACCTGAGACAAACCACAGCTGAGTTTACAAGAGATATGTTACCAACCATTGTCACAGAATAGTTTGCTCTGGAAAAAACGTCCAAAAAGAGCCCGTTTCAGTTTCTTATTTCAATGTTTTCTTAAGAAATGACTGGCAGGTCTTTCATTACCACAGTTGTGTATGTACATATGTAGGAGAAATTCAAATTTGTGCTCCTCCAGTTCTCAAAAGTACCATCTGCTTGTTTAAGTCTTGTTTGTATAATACATATTGCTCCTTACTTTGTTTTTCTTTCAACATGATGATGCTTCTTTTTTAATATTATTCTTGTTTCCTTTCTTGTTAATATCCGAGTGCCAGGGTTGTTTGTGCAGTAACAGAGGTGTTACAGTATATAGCAGAGTCAGACATTATTGTTTTTCAGTATTTAAATGGACTTGCACTTCTATAGCGCTTTCCTTGTCTCTTGTCTTGGACCACCATACAGCGCTAGGCACAGCGCAGGGACTAACCATTCGAACACATTCATACACCCAATGGACGCATTGGGGGGCAAGTGGGGTTCAGTGTCTTGACATGTTGACTTGAGGAGCCTGTCTATCACCGCCTGTCTTTGTTGCCTTGCCTGTATGCCTGTATGTCTGAATAGCTGTATGTTAACCCTGCCTGTCTCTGTTTCTGTCCTGCTATATGTCTGTATAGCTGTGCTTATATGCTATCATCCCTTTAACCAGCCCTCTTTCTTTCACAGCCCCCTTCCCCTCTCCTTCAAGACGCTTGTGCTTTTTGTCAGGCCATCACTGTAAATAAGAACTTGTAAATGATCTGCCTGGTTAAATAAAGGTAAAATAAAAATCGAACCACCGACCTTCTGGTTAGTGGATGACCTGATGACCTCCTGAGCCACAGCCGCCCCTATTTGTGTGACAGGAGTGTGTTTGTTTAGTTGCATGTTTGAGTGTGCGTGTGTGCGAAAGGTTAAAGGAAGTGTCTTAGCCATAAGCTAAGCTTGTTTGTTTTTTTCTCACTCTCTGTGTGAAAATGTTGTGGTTATTAATGCAGTGGCAACAACAGCAACTTTCACTTCCTTCAAGTAGAATAACACATGTGTATCAAGTCCTGAGGCAAAAAATTTGAGTCTAGCAAAATTGTGTATAAATGTAATTGATTTGTTACTGGAAACATGAACTATTATTATAAAAATCTGCTGTGCCCTCCTGCTGTCAAATACATTATTCCTCTGAACGCAGGAGGATTTCATATTTTTGATTTTGCAAGAACTATGGGTATGCCAGTACGAGGACGTGCCACGCATCGCTCCCTCTCATACCCACATCTGTCTTGTGTGTGGGAGTACAGAGATAAAGTACCAGCACCACTTCCTCACCCACCTTTCCTGCTCCCCCTCACAGGCCTCATTCCTCCTGGGTCCTACATCTTGTGGTGGAGCTGCTGTATGTGTGTGTGCGTGCGAGTGAGTGTGTGTGTGTGTCTCACTCGAGCAGGTGCAGGTTGTCTGTTTATAGTGCAGAGTCCCATATTTAAATTTAACCTTTATCATTTCCTGGGTTTTTGGAAAAGCTGCCCTGTGATCTGACATCGAAAGAAATAAGCAAAAATAGCATTATAAAGAAGTATTAAACTGATTTGAATATTCACTGGTGTGTGGTGATATTCATTCACTTGTCAGGACTCAGAATGCGCACAAACACAAATAAATACAATAAATTACATGAATTATTAATTTAGGGGCCTTGGGAGTCAGTAAATAATATTGGATGTAATTCACCTAGTAGTCCTGTCACTAATATTACATAATCGCCTGATTGCAATTATTTGAGCTGACTGCAATCATTTTGGGTAAACGTTTCCATTTGTTTGTATAAAAACAGCTGCAAGAAACTAACAGAAATGTCATATTTTTACTGTGTCCTCGTCTTTTTCCACCGTTTGAGGTTTGACTAGTCCTCTAAATCAGTGTTTCTCAACCTTTGGGTCAGGACCCCATGTGGGGTCACCTGGAATTCAAATGGGGTCCCCTGAAATGTCCAGTAGCTAATTGATAAAAACAATAAATTACTGATAAAAATATTGTTTTAATTTATTATTATTCTTTTTAAAATTATGATTAAAAACACTATACACAATCTTAAACAACTGTTTTCTATAGTTTAACTTTCTTGAATATAAATCGATCATCTTGATTGATGGCCGCGATCACATGGGGTCGCCAAAAATTTGTGATGTCCAAATGGGGTCACGAGCCAGAAAAGGTTAGGAACCACTGCTCTAAATGACATCACCCGTCCCCCTCTTCGTCTGCTATGGTTTAATGACACTTGAGTGGAGCACCACAAACTGTTTATCTGGAGGCGTTTTATTTCTAACATTTGAGCATTTTGTCTATTGACATAGCATCATGGATTTAGTTGCAAAGCCAACAAATGGCTCTTCCTCTTCTTCCTCATAAGGTGTGTGTGTATTATTAAACTATGTTTAGGCTTATACTACAGTCAATAATGGCATAAAATAATCAGAAAAAGACTATTAAATCGTTAATCGCAAATATTTGTATGGCAATTGTATGGCAATTAATTTAAAAAAAAATTAATCATCAACTAAAAGTTCATGATTGTGACAGCCCTATCACCTACTACTACTAAAATCTGCCTGAGCTGTGAAGGTGGTGGTGTGGTATAAGGGTTAATATTAAGTGCTCTATAAGGACGCTGCAGTGATCTCATCTGGATGACAGAAATGCAGTAATGGGGGTGTCAACATCTGGCAGAGGGGAAAATGCCAATGTGTAGGCTAAATGTCTCTTTAATTTGGGTATTTCCATTAAATGCTTGATTATACTGTACTTCCACTATTTTCTACTCATTTGTTTGACTGACATTTGTCTGATCACTGGTTCCTGAAAATGCAAGTTGCACTTTTAGAAGATGAACAATGTGACTGCATGGTATTAGCTGTGTGGGTGAAGCTCAATGAGCCTTAAAAACACTGACACACACTCACCTGGCAGTTTATTACAGAGGTATTACAGTACCTAGTTGATACTGATACACTATTAAAACAGTCGTGCAACAAAAGGCTCAATTGTTTGAGGGAGGAACTGATTCAACTGTATGATCATTTTGTGATGTTATTGAACTGTGGCAGTGTACGCTGTATTTTTTACATATCTAATGACTAACATGTGAACAGGCAGCAATTGCTTTACACATCAAACCTCAGGCTCTTTAGCTGCTGAGATTTTCCACTATATTCACCTCTAACCTAGTGTGTTGTTTTCAGCAGGTTGGGGAGCATACAGGGCTTTTTCCTTTGTGAAAACAGCTGAATTGTGGCTGAAAACAACACTGGTGACAGTAGTGAGAGTGAGTCAACACAGTACCATCGTACACAGGCTTACTGTAAAACTGAAAGAAGTGAACAAGAAGCTAAAAAAGGCCAGAGTAATGATTCTCTGTGGATTGGTCACTATGAACAAAGTAAAATGAATATAAAAAGACTGAATGGAGCAGAACGCTACAATGGTACAGTGGTTATCAAGAAAGTTTCTTAAGATCAGGTTGATTGGTAGCTCTGAATAAACGTTCATGTGATGATCATGTCTTAGACCTGCAGCTAAATTTTACTACTATAAAAGTAAAAAAAAAAAAAAAAAAGACATATTATGAACGCAGCCCTAGATGTGATCTTGTTTAGTGTTGTGGACTGTAGGAGTTATAAACACAGCTGATGCTTAGTGGTCTTTGAAAATAATGTGAGCATGTTTGGTTTATTATAATGTCACTATCACATTGATACAGACATTAAAGCAGAAGTAAGCGATCCGGTCGTTTTGGCCAACTTCCTGTCAGCCGATGGAGTTAGCAGTCCCCACCCTTGTCCCTACGTCACCACATTCACGCGCATCCCTTGGCTGCACACACGGAGAGGACCGCCCCTTTATGCCATTCTCTCTCCTCATTGGATAAAGGTTGTAGGATACAAGGAAAGTTTTCTCCTCGGCTTACAGCAGAGCAGAGTGACTGACAGACCCGTGTTTCAGACCAAACACTCTATATAAGTGATTGCTGTCGGAAGATATAACTATTTAAGACAATATTAACACAAACATTCCGCTTACTTCTGCCTTAATGTTAGCTTAGCCTTAGTCTTTAGCTGGGTCCGTCACTTTTTTGTGTCCCCAGAAACATTTGATGTGTTATCAAAATGAATCTGAATTAGCATCTTTGCACATGTTTTCTCTTAAGTTGAAGTATGTTGTGCCCTCAGGTCCACCGTACTGAACACTTTCAATACCTGAACAAAATTTGCCATGACTGTGATTTTTGCAGAGTCGCCAACATCCTGCATTAGAAAGGTTAGATACTGAAAAATGATATGTTGAAAGTTAATCTCATCTATGTGGGAAATTGCACTTTCCATTTCACATTGAAAACGGTGCAAAAACAATGCTGATCTCAAGCGCAATTGGTTTAATCAATCCATGTTCAATCAAAGAGACACCCACAAACCATTGAAACCAATCAAGTTTCCTTTAAATCGAACATATCAAAGTTCTCGCGAAAAACAAGATAACACTGTGTACAGAGTCTGTTGTCTGTGCTCAGTGCCCTTTCGATAGGAGTTGACTTTTTTTAATCGATGACGCACAATCACAAGATTTTGTTTGGACTGCCACATTTCCACTTCCTCCTCACCATCAATAAATAACAGTGTCATCATTTCACACCTTCTCCTTCTGTCACCCACTAAGCCCCTTTTTCACGCTGACACATTACATGGCAAACCCCAGTTCTGCTTTTTTTTCCTGTGCTGCCCCTCATGTCATTAATGTTTACCTTCATAATCGTCCTAATTACGTACGTAGCAATGTAAATGAGAGGTACCTTTTAAAAGCAAAACAAACTTAAATTGTCAGATCAACCTCCAGTCAGGCCCTGAATGTTGCCTGTGCTTTACACTTTAAAATGTAAATCTGATTTAAGTTTATTCTACATAGGTGTTGTTGTTGTTTTATTTTTTTGTATTTTTCAGTGCATTTACATCAAAACATCTACACATGTAAATTTGCCATCAGGATATCGTATTATCGAAATATTCTGAGTAGCGTCAGATTTATTCAGTTACGACTGTCAACACTTTTAACGCGGTGTCAACAATTTTTGTGAAATTACTGATAAACTTCAGTGCTTACACAAGCAATAAGGACACATGTGGTTGTAGCTAATCACCTAAAACATGACATGCTTCAACTATGTGGTTATAATGCACACTGATAACATTTATCTGGTTGTTTGCCATTTTAATTCTCAACAGGAAACAGGATGTTTGCCCACAGAATTATCCCCACAGAATTACTGATTGACAGCAACAATTACATATCTGTCAGGAGATGTTTCTGTTTGCTCTGTTCAGGAGAAGTTGTTCAGATGGTGTAATATCATCACATCAGTAGGTTTCCAATCTGGGTTAATAAGCTTCATCAGATTCAAACTTCTTCTTCTTTTAAGAAATATATATACTTATGTAACATTTATGTTGACTTGTGGGGAAAAAAATTCACCCCAATTTATGTTTTTCGTGCTACTTCCTCTTGTTTAAACCTTTTGTAAACCTCAACCTCACCTGCTGGTTGATGGGACAGGAAACTCAACCTCAGCATCACAATCAAACATGCTACAGGATGAGGCTGCATGGTGCTAGACTCTGTTTTCCCTATTGTCAACAGTTCTTGTCAGCACTACATTGGTTCACTTATTTAACAGTATAAGCTGAAAAATGTAAGAGCAGAGAGATGTCCAGCTTTAAATCCAGGAAAGGGTTTCCTGCTGCAGGTTTGGAGGAATTATGTAAAAAAAAAAAAAAAAAAAAAAAGATTATTACAATGACAGCCTCTAAGAATAAAACTGTAGATAATGTAGTACTGCATATCTTTTTAGGTGGGGTGGTTCATAGTAAGATGTAGCATAATTGCAGATTGGGATGTTTATATTCAAATAAAAGACCATATTTGTTTGGTTATCTTCTTTGTGTTCTTTGTACTTTCCGTTGCCATTGGATTCGGACTAGTTTCTAAAGACAGAACCATTGGAAATGCATGTATTGCAAGATGGTATGAATTGACAGATGTACAAATGTAGTTTCTGTTTGTGGCTTTTGGTTTGGTTTTGGTATACTGTATACTAGTACTTTCAGTTAACCAAACTAACCAATGCGCTGTGTCAGGTTAACTACTGTGTGCAGTTTTAAGCACACAACTAAAACCGCTACATACAACGAACTGCTTTCTTTTTCATGTGGTCTAACAATTATAATCTTTTAAATACTGTAGATTTTAGATGATGAACATGGACTATCAAGCTACAGCATCTGTTTCAGGGCTGCAGTCATAATGTAGTTGGGCAACAGGGACAAAACCTCTTTTCAGACTTTGCTGTCGTCTGCAGCCATGTTGAATTTACTCAGAGGAGAATTTGCCTCTGAAAAAGTAGTTAAGACATTGTTGCCATCCTGTGACTTCCTGGGTTACAACATAGCACAACACTGTGTACTGTAAACAAGTTCTAAATGCAAATCTTTGACCTATTTTTTCTGCTTTACTCCGCAGTGAGATACTGTATCTGAACCTCAGCAGCTGCAGTACTCTGCTCTCACCAGGAGAGAGAACTGTTCCTCTGAGAAGAAGCGCTCCTCAATGCTCTGCACACAGGAAAATAATCAGAATTGTCCCAGTGTGATATTTTAAATGCTGTCCAATGTCCATATCTGCCTCCAAATTGTTGTAGGGGCTTGTTATTTGAAATTCTAATATAATTTTGATGACCAAATTCAGTTTTGAACACATTTTTTAAAAGTGTGTTTCAGCAGCAATGAGTGGAATAATGACAACAACATTCATTACAACACATCCTCTGTTGTAATTGGAGCCCATTTCCACTGATCCACAGTAAAAAAGAACAAAAAGGTCAAATTGCATAAACTCTGAGATATCAACAGTGCAGCTGCAAAGTTGGATTGTGATAGTTTTACTTTGTTCAGAGCACATCGACTAAGTGGACCCTCATACTGACTAACCCTAACCCTCTACTACTGTAACAACAGCCCACAGCACATGGTCTAAAGAACGTGGCACACATGTCTCAAGACAGCAACGTGCCAACAATGTGCCTTACCACACCTCATTCTAAGACCAGTATGCTCATGGGCGCTAAGATGAGCACAAGTGTATGTACTATTTAAAAACGTGGGCTGTGGGGACGATGGTAAAATAGCAAATGCATTATTGGTCTGGCGCAGTACCAGTGCTTAAATGTGAATGCACTATGTGAGAACCACTATTGTATAAAGTGTTTGTTTTGTTTTTACTGTACTCGAATCATTTGCTGAAATATAACACCCACATGTTTACACATCAGCAGCAGTGTCTCTGATTCTCCGCTGACAGAAGTGTCACACGGTAACACCCTTGCAACTTTGACAAATCTCAATGTTGACATTAACTTTACTTTTTTTCTTTTTTTTTATGTTCTAGAGTGCAGAGCCAGCACATCATGTGTCATTGTCTACAGTATGCTTTTATTGGACTGTATGTTACAAAACGCAACTTTTGCCCTATGCTTCTGCTTTTGAGACTGACAGTGAAAATTGGAGTAAAATACAAACAGAAAATATCATAAAACAGTTATTTTACATAATTTTATGGCTGTAAAAATCTAGAAGCACTCTAGTCACTGTATTAAAGAAGCAATGATAAACATTTGTGCGACAGAAGAAAAAAATGTTGCACTCCAGAAAACACAAAATGAGTCTGTTGTCTTCTGAGTCATATTACTATTCTACACTCAAATGTTATCAATACAGTCAAGTGTTTTAAAATTCCACAGTCAGATGTAATTTTTGTTACTCAACCTATCTTTTTTTTCTAAAGAAGCAGAACAACCACAGAAGTTTCCTGTACCACTGTTGCAATCTTATCTCGACTGTGTACCGAAAAACAGTGATGACACCTGCTATCACACTATTAGACGCACCCGCACGTAGACAGCACTATTTTGTACCATTTTTGGGCAAGCGGAAAAAAAAACAAAAAAAAAAAACGTTTTCGATTTCTTTCTTTTTTTACTTGAAAAGGTCAAATTATATTTATATCCCACATTTACACATTGGTACCTCAAAGCAAAGATTCACTGCATGCAACCCCCACACAGTGTTCAGACTGAAAGTCCTGACAACAGCTGAGAAACCATATCAGAGAGACTTGGAAATGCACAGATGGAAAAAAAACACCAAACTAAACAAAAACAGAATACACAAGCAAAGCAACACATCTCTTCAACTCTTCATCCACCTCTTGTATAAACCCCCTGGCCAGCAGCATGATGATGAGAGCATCAGTTACAGGCTACACCAGTGCCATAAGATACGTCAACGGGCAACAGCTAAAGAGGATTTCCTCTTGAAGTTTCTTTTTGTCGATGTCCTTATGCACAGGATGTATATGAACCACTGATGAGTATCAAATTCTCTGCAGCAGTGCTCCTATCTCACAGTCCAAATCCACAGTCGTAAGTTCATGTTAAAGTTTTATATTTATCATTATTATTATGTTATTATTGTTTGACATCTCTGTTTGAAAATATCCAAATATCAGGAGGAGGAGAGTGTGAGGACATTACAAGTTTCATTTTCTTTGGTATTCAGCTCCATTGTCCTCTATGAATAGCCATGGCAGAATACCATGCCTGTTGTCTGTCAGCGATGGGTGTGATCTGGTCGTCTGAAGCCCAGTGAGTCAGACCCACAAGGCCAGGCCATGAGGAAGTTACTCTGCTTCCTCTGCTTGTTTTGAACAAAGGAAGGTGGTGGTCAATACTGTTTAACACTTGTGAGTACATTTTATTTGTTATTTGCAACATTGAACATATGGGCGCATGCTTTACATTCCTCACAGTCCGATGTCTCTTGCACCTGTTGCATTGTCTTGATTTCAGCCTGGGAGTCAATATTGAGCATGTTCATTCATCAAGATAAATGTACAGGTGCTTGACCGCCATGTGCCACGATGCAATTTTTTTTCACAGTGCATATTCAGAGGGCTGAAGATGTTTTTTTAAATGCAGAGCGGTAACCATGTACCCAAAAAAGGGCGGGAGTGATTAGAACGTGTGAAACCCACAGGAAAACAGTCAGTGTACATAACTACTGTGTGTGTGTGTGTGTGTAGACATGTGTGAGGCAATACTGTGAAAAAATGTTGCTGACTTTTGGCTGCACTATTATCTTTTTTGCGTTTCTCTGAATCGATATGATAACGAGAGGGTGACATGTTTGTTTTTTTTGCGATCGTATTCTCTCTGGTTTCTTTTTTCTTGACCACATTTTACATCTCCACTCGTCTCTGATCTCACCTCCAAAGCATCATTTATGTTTTTACCCTGTGCCTCTGCTCTTACTCAAAAAAACGTTCGCGTGCCGAGGGCTTTTAACTACGAGACCCTCTCACCACAGAAAGTAACTGTGGATTTTTGGGGCAGGAAAGTTATATGACAGATACCTACAATCACCTCTCTGATACATGAGTGGGATGCATGACGCTTCAAAGCACCTGATCACAGGAGAAATCTTTGTTTGGATCGAAATTATTCAGAACTGTAGCTCTAGGTTTTTTTTTTTTTTTTTTATAAAAGTCATTCTGTGCCATACACAGCAAAACAAAAGGTGCTTCTTCACAGTGGAGGGGAGTTCCTCATTTTGCTGTCAATCATCTGATTCTTCTCAAAGGGAGATTTCAGAGACGGGAAAATCATGAAAATTTTGAAGTCGGGATCATTTGAGAGAATTGTGACACTATTTTTAAGCAGAGAAAAAAAAGAAAAGAAAAAAAAAGAAGTATTGGTAAAACTGGTTAGCTACTAGTCAAAGGTATCGGCTGCAGCCACATCCTCTCATGAGCACATGGCACAGCGTGCTGTATGAAACTTAGATTTTCTTTTCCTGAGATATGTCACAGATGTCTCAACCCTCCCCCCTCCTCCAGATGTTGATCAATCACTAAACCCAAACGAACTATTACATACATCACACACACATCAGTTTGGCGTCACATGACGTCTTTGCTTCTTTCTTTTTTTTTCCTCTCTGTCTCGTCCACTTTTTTGGCTGCAATCAGTTGAGTGTTTCAAAACTGTGTGCGGGGAGGCGAGAGTTTGAAAAGGTTTAGCAAAAAAGTAAGAGAGGCAGAGAGACACAAACACATGCTGAGAGTGTGTGTGTGTCAAAGAGAGAGAGAGAGAGAGAGCGAGAGAGAGAGAGACAACTACAACAGGATATTTTGTCACCATGGTTACTGGCAGTCGATACTGATCTTGAGTTCTGTATGTCATGCTGTTCTCTCTCAGCCCAGCGTGGTTGTAGTGCTGTCAGGACAGCTCCTGTAACTGAGATAAACTTTGCACAAGAAGTTTCATCTGCTCTGGATTAATGTGGCTTCAGTAAATCTAAGAAGAAACATATTCCACCTGTGAGGTAAGACCTTCAAGTATAGTAGGCTATACACTGTATACTGGATAATACATACGGTAGACTCAGGCGTGGATGTGTGTTTTGCATTTTAACATGTACTGAATTTGCGATATAGAAAAATGTGCTTTATTTTTGAGTGACAGACTAAAAATTGTATAATTATTTTTAATCTTTTGAATGGCAAATCCTTTACAGTAGTTTAAAGATGGTGATAACTGGATTACATAATGATGTTGGCAGATTATTGGGGAAGATTCTCAGCTACCAATAGCCTATACAAATATATCAAAATATTAAGAAAGCAATCATAGTTTTGGAAAATCACTTTGATACCTGTTTGTGTCCCATTGGAAAAGTATGTTTTAGATTAATAAGAAAGGGCGTTTTGGAAAGTAGTGTTGTTGTTGCGCATGTATGTGACCCAAATACCCCCTCACTTGTGCCAATCGGGCCAGGAAATGTGTTTCTCCACTGCACAAGGAGATGGCCACAGCGGGACCACGCGTATAATTTCAGCTCAAACAATATGACTTTCCTACTGTTAAGGCAGTGGACCCTGGGGAGGCAGACTTCCTCATTACAAGGCTGTGTGTCTCAACACCACGTTGTTTTGCAGTCTAAGTGTGAGAGTGTTGCAGCTGTGCTCAGAATCACGGTAAAGCTGGTATTGTTCACATACTTCCTTCATGTCACTTTTAGGTACAAACATAATTTAAGAAAAAAAACTTCCATGTCCTGTGAGTCAGATACTGTATGTACACCAGTGGGTGAGGGCTCTTAATACTGTAGTAAATTTATCTTTATCACCATCTTAGTCAAGTTGGAAATTTGCACTCACAATGATCACTTTTATGAGTTACGTCTCCATGGTGTTGTGTCTTTGTGTGTCAAAGTCCAGAGCAAAACAAGAAGTAAATTTGCGTTGCCCAATGGTGAGTAGTAGAAAAGTTTAGGTGCTTTACAGCTTCAGATGCTTTTCACTTTCACATTTTGTTTTGTTTGCGGTAGCCTAGTGGTGGTGGAGATGGAGGTGGTGGTGGGGTGGTTAGCCCTGTATGAAGGCTCTAGGATCCTCAGGTCTGTCTTTGTGGTCTCTGTGTGTGGAGTTTGTTTGTTCTCCATGTGCCAGCGTGGGTTGTCTCTGAGTTCTCCAACTTCCTCCCACAGTCCAAAGACACGGACACTAGGTTGATTGGTAGCTCTATACATAGGTCACATAGATGTGAATGTGACACCTGTTGTGTCTACACATACAGGTCCTGGTTGGTGAAAGCGCAAACATGTGGACTTTCAGCCCTGCTGTGCTCATGAACAACCACACGGGGGCACCAAACACCACAAAAACAACTTTGGGCTGTGTCACACTACTTGTCTGAGAAAGTCCACTTAAAGATACCATGAGGAGTTTGCTTTTGGTTATAAAATTGTCTCATATTAATGTGGATGAATCTACATTACCCCCACTTGTTAATGGGTCCATTTTTGAGAAATATATTGTTTTGTCTTTATAGTTACTTGATATTATTATTCAGTGGTCGACTCGCTTAACATTTCCTAGTTTCCCTAACGCTGCCCGGCGGGTCATGGGAATAACGCCACTGGGCAGCGACTTTCGTTCTTGACTAATGAAACCATTCTTGGTAAATGCTCTCACTTTCCAAGAATTTCACCGTGCGCACGGAGGCTCATGGGAAATGTAGTGTGAAAACACTTCCGCTTTCCACAAGTCCTCATAGTCACTTTAACATTAGTTAGGTTTGGTGGCACAAATAAAATTAAAGTAACATCATCCTTTGACTTTGTTGAGATAATTTAATAGCAAAGGCATTACAAAAAAAAGAACAACCTCCTCTAACAATATAAGTGTTTCCCACAGGATTTTAGGAGACCATGGCGGCAGCGGTGGGGGTGGGGTAGGTGTTTGCAATAATTTGAATGCGATTTAGCGCATTTAGCATTTATTAGCGGTCCAGCACGACCTGTCCAGGGGCCCATGTTTGTGTGTACACGCATATGTGTGTGTGTGTGTGTGCGCCCGCAGACGAGAGATAGAGCAGGAGGAGGGGCTGACTGACAGAGATGAGAGATGGTGAAACACTGTTAAAACCCCACAATATATATATATATATATATTTTGTGAGAGACTATGGCAGACCCAAATGAGACTGTGGTGGGCCACCATACTCTTAATGGGTAACACAATTACTGACAAGATATTTTCTCTTCCTAATAGAACTGCTATTGTCTGGAAAGGAGTAATGAGAAATGCTGTAACTTATTTTACTTCCTTATTGAAAGTCATGACTTGAGCATTGTGTATTGTACCAGAGTTGTACTTGACTAGTTTCATTTCAACACAGACAAAGACATTTGATTGCTTTTTTCATATTTTTTTTCACACATCTGATTGGGTTTCCTGTTTATGTGAAGTCCACAGAAAACCAAACCAAAAAAAAAAGAAAAAGAGTTGTACATCCCCCACACTGACGGGTTTTATTTTCTTTTTTTGCAGTTGCTGGTTCCTTAGTTATCAAGATGGGTTCTACCACTGTCCCTGTGACCTTGACCACCTCAACCAACAGCAGTGGCCCTACCTGTGACACCCTGTACGCCCACCGGGATTATGCCAGGGTCCTCATGCCCATATTCTACTGCGCCGTATTCATTGTGGGACTGTTGGGTAACTGCCTCGCTCTCCACGTCATCCGTCCCAATCTGAAGAAGATGAACTCCACCACCTTGTATTCTCTCAACCTGGTCATCTCCGACATCCTTTTCACGCTGTCCCTGCCTCTGAGGATTTTCTACTACGCTTTGGGCTTCCACTGGCCTCTGGGTGAGCTGCTGTGCAAGTTCTCGGGTCTCATCTTCTACATCAACACCTACGCGGGGGTCAATTTCATGACCTGCCTCAGCGTAGATCGGTTCATCGCCGTGGTCTTGCCTCTGCGCTTTGGTCGCTTCAGGAAGGTCAGCAACGTCCGCTACATTTGCGTTGGTGTGTGGGTGCTGGTCCTGGTGCAGACCCTACCCCTCGTTGGCATGCCTATGACCAACGAGGAAAAGGATGGCTATATAACCTGTATGGAATACCCCAACTTTGAGAATGTCCCCCATATTGCCACTATACTGATTGGCGCGGTCATGCTGGGTTATGTCATCCCTCTGTTGACAATCCTGGTGTGCTATTCCGTCCTGTGCTCCAAACTCCACTTCTCAGCCAAGAAAAACCATTTGACAGACAAGTCCGGTCGCAGCCGCAAAGCCATCGGTGTGATCTGCTGTGTGTCCCTGGTGTTTATAATCTGTTACAGCCCCTATCACATTGACCTCTTGCAGTACATGATACGCAAGCTGGTGTCGGACCCTGACTGTGCTCAGCTGACGGCCTTTCAGGTGTCGCTGCACATCACAGTGTGTCTGATGAACCTCAACTCCTCACTGGATCCATTCATCTACTTCTTCGCTTGCAAGGGCTACAAGAGGAAACTCAAGAGGATGCTGAGACTACCAGTCAGCGTCTCCTTCTCCAGCGCAGTGAGGACTTCACCTGAAGGCTCCTCTAAAGATATGCTTGATGGCAACAGGATCCAACTCAATAGTACAACTCTAGGTTCAACTGGTGGAAGACACTCAGATAAGAAATTAAAGGAGAATGGTCACACAGGAGACTCGCAGTAGATGTGAGACACTTTTTTATGTTCTCAATGGGCCTACTTCCGTATTGTCTCAGATGAGTTACAGTAATATGAATGTTGAAATGAACTTATGTCATGTCATCATGGACTCCAAGCAGCCACTCAGTGTTGGGACCATTGGAAACCAGCTCTATTGGACCAGATTAATTTACACAAGAGAAGAACATGAACAAAATTTTAACAAGGAAAATGAAGCATCTTTTCTGTTTGTGTTTGCTCAACAAAATTGGTCAATTGCACAGGAACTCCAAAGTTATTGAAGCTAAAGACAAGAATGATAAAGCATGTTCATGTCTTGCCAGTAAACTGGTGAGCTAGAGCACAGCGAACAGTCAATGGATGAAGAGCTGAAAGAAACGCTGGTGAACATCTACACATGTGGTCAGACAACGACCTTACAACTGAGTACGTCCACACACACACACAATGTTACTTTTAGGAAGTGAGACATTTAAGTGGGAAGTAGAGACTCACAATCAGACTCACAATCAGACTCACATTCGCAAGTTTCAGTTCTGCACGTAGTCATTAAACTGATAAACTGCGCATTCATTACAGCAGCTACTTCAGCATTCATTGCGTTATGCTACAACTGGACATGAATAATTATGTAATTGTGTTCAAATGCTTGTGGATTCAGCTGCTTTTGGAGACCTTAAGAAGTTGTCAGTTTGAATGTTGTTTCCTTTGCCCAGAATTCTCTTGACACATTGAAAAGTTGCAGTTTGTATAAAATGTGGGATTCTGTCTTTATTTTGGGATTAGGTTTTTTTTGTGCTGTAATTCCACTCGTGTTATCCACTGATCAACAGGTGTGAAAAGTCACATATGACAATAATTCTATATGAATGTGCAAGTATGTAGTAATCCTAAAATAAAGATGGTAATGTAACCTACAGTATACCACAAATTTCATGAAGCTCAGTGTTGCATGCAAAGTTGCATTGAAACTGCCTGAACAGGATATACTGCAGTTTCACAGGCTTCCTTTTCATTCTGTTGATATGTGGAGAGGTGGGGTGAGGATCTGAGATTCAACCCAAATTCTAAAAAAAACAAAACAAACTTTTAAGTGTTAGCTTTGAGGTTATGAAGTTTTAGAGTTGACCTTACTACAGGTTAGACCAACATTATTATTTACATTACCACAACAATTTTTTACTTTTGTTTATGTAGTTATAGAGTTAAGAAAAGAAAATCTGTATGTATTAACTTATTTGTTTGGAGGCATCTTATTTTAACAATACCTTTTTACTTGAATAATATATTGGTATGCATTGTTTTTTATTTCAAATCAGAGATAAGACCATGACTCAGAGAGACGTATAAAAATATGCATAATCCTCATGCTGGGAAACATATAGATTAATATGATAAACAGATTTCTTAGAACTGTAATTCCGCCAACCACACGAATAAAAACAGATTGTATGCATAGATACAAAACAATTAGACATCGTTAGGGTAAATGGTTAAGGTTACCAGATCACACTTGGTTTGGGGTTAGTTGGACTGTGGCAGGGTGATGACTCTCTGATGAGAGATTCATTTAATTACTTTCATAACCCGGTTATTTCCAAAACTTTTGAAAGTGACTGGAGAGCAAAATAGAAAACAATATTCATCTCAACGGCTCTTCACACATCATTTCATTCATACATCCGGCAGAATGCTACCAGACACCAGCTCAGCAGCATTGATTTCATTATGTCACAGCAAAGTGCAGCAGCAAAGCCACTTCCAAGGCATGAGCAAAACCACGGGGCCAACATGTGCCTTCAGTTAACACAACGGAGAAAGCACTCAAACAATTTACAACAGAAGTTATTTCTCCCCATGGTTACTGTCCTTTTTTGTTACACAATGATTTTAAAATGTGATGAAGGTAATTTAAGTCCTCAGTTGTGGGAAGTTTGTTTGACGTCCCAGCTCAGCACAAACAAAAGAGTCTGAGGAGCAGTGGCCAGAAATTAATTATCAGCTCTTTGATAATACAAATAATACTGAGATATATTATTTGGCAACCAATCATAAGCTATTTGAACTTACTTTTTTCTTTCAAAGGGCTGGACACAACAATGTATCCACACATCTGAAATCTGTATCAGAGGCATCAATACTCAATATTTTAATCGTCTGATTGTGTCCCAAAAAAACCCCCATAGTTCTACTTCTCTTTTTGTCAGATGACTTTAAGTCCTCCTTCACTCATGTGTTTTCCTTTTTGTTATTTGACTTGAACTTTCAGTGAATGACGCACGGGATGTTGATGTGAATTTGACATTGAGGTTGTTTTTATTCTTCTGATGAAGCAGGAGAGTTTCTCAGTGCTTTCCTTCAAGTATAAACTTCATCATGCTTATGTATGAACACAGTTTTGGGGTTTATGATGGTCTAAAATGTAACGTACACAGACGTGAACCCAGTGCAGACACTGTACACTGACAACAGACTTTTCATCTTGTGTCCAGTTGTGAACTTATGAAAAACTTTGAATAGAACAATATTTGCATATTCATATATTATGTATTTTTCAATAAGGAAAGAATATATGTAATTTTAGGATTTTTAAACAGAGAATGCACCATCTCAAACACAGTTTATTATTCGCATATCATATTTACTAGGGATGCACTATAACTGTTGTTTTCCACCTATCCCGATAACTTCCTGCTTTTCATTACTGATGCCGATGCCAATTACCGATAACATTTGTTACTGTAATACTTTATGTACACACCTTAGGTTAAGAAAGGCTAAGATGTAGTGAGTAAAGATGAATCATCTCTGCCTCTGACTTAACAAAATAATATGACCAACCTCACTGTTGCGTCAAAAACAAGAACAGTTATGACTATTCAAAAATCAACATTTATTATTGTTTCAAATCACCTTAGGGGGCAAACGGCAATGTTGGCTAAATATAATTGGCTCTAGTAAAAAAGTTAGTCATTGTGCATCCCTAATATCTATTATCTTTAAACATATTTGGAGGTGATCATAACATGGTTCAATGCTCGTCTGTACTATAAATACATAAGTTTTCAGTCGAAAACGATTTCACAAATAACACAACAGCTGCTACATAAAACGTTATCCAATAAATCCATGTGTTTCGAAAGTCCTGGTATTATTGCAATGAGTAAAAATCTGATTGTTTCAAAGACACAAATGGCTGTTGGGCAGACTCAGTGTTGTAGTGTTGATTTGGAGCCACTAGAGGGCAGTGTAAAACAGGGTAAAGTGGTGATGGTGAAGGAGGTGAAATAGGCTTGTCACAGACATTTTACACTTTTTACTTTCAATATTGACAGGCAAGACAAAAGAGGGTCAATTAATCATTTTATTAACACTGTTCTTTTGATTGTTTGTTTTGTAACCGTGGACGAGTACAAAAGAGTGTAAACTTTTATTCTAGGGAACAACAAAATGCAGCGTTGTGTACATCTGTGGGTAAAACTATACCTACACTATTTATAGGATATAGTTTAAAATGGATTTATTACTGAGTGGGGAACTTACTGAGGCAACCACATGACAAGTATCAAGGAGAGGAAAACATCACACAGACTGTTGTCATAACAACATATTGCAATGAACACAAAGTACCATCTGGTAGGAGATTTTTAAGACACATCGAGAGGACAAGCCAATAGATAATTATTTCACAGGAATAAGAATTCGACTGAACGAGCAGCTGAAAATTCCTGGGGTAAAAATACCGTGGCCGCTGTGGAGAAAAAAAAGGGTTCAGGATCACATCGGAGCTGACCAAATGGCAAATCTGATTCATCACAACAACGTGTGACAAAGAGACAGAACCGTTCGTGTGAGAAGTCAGATGTCACAAAGAAGAAATGATAGAAGTCGTGGGAAAGTAGGGTTTTCTTCCTGTTTCTCAAGATCTGTTAAGGGAGTGAAAAACCACCACGATAAGCTATCAAGGGGGAAGAAGTTTTGATTACACAATGTTCTTTGAGCCAAATGTCCTAATTCATAGTTGTTACCGGCTCACACTCGCATTAATCATCACACACATTCATCTGTATTCAATCCAGGTCCAGACTGACCTTGAGCGTTTCACCTGAGGTATGCGCTTTGCATCCATTAAGTCGACGTGGTGTAAAACCATCTCACAGCATCAGCGTGAAGTGTCTATTACCACCATCTTATTTCCTGTTTATATGGCAACTGCCTCAACATCCTGTTTTTAATTACTTCTCTCCAGCAGCAGATGCTTCTCACAGCAACCTGCTGTGGATTACTCCCCTGAGAACTAATGTGCTGTGACAGACCCCACTTTTCCAATCAATAACTCGCCCTAAATCTGCCATCTCTCTGCCTGCCAAACACACTCCCACTTCTAATGGCACATCATTTTCTTTAAGGGGGTGTAATTGCAGACAGTGGAAAGCTGTAGCCCTTTGTGTTCCAACTACGTAGATACTGTAAAGGAATCTAAAGAAGAGAAACTACAGCCCACGGGCCGACACAGGAAGTGATGGGGGCGCCGAGGCTCGCCACCATTTCAATCACATTGCCCTTTGACAGAGAGAACCCACTTCCCTGTTTTGGCTGCTCGAGCAAAGTGCTCAGATAAATCGCTGTGCCGCTTCATAAACCTGTTGGTGCAAGCCTGACAAGATGTTTGTTTGATTTCTGTGGTAAGTGCAGTGTTTTATTGTCTGGGCGAGGCTACCTGATCACTTTGACCTTTAAGATGAAGGGGAAAAAAGTCATTTTGGTTGCCTTGTTTTATAGCTTACCTGCTGTAGTTAATGTATTGGGGCTGTGTTTTTTGGCCAAACTGATTTAAAATCACTCTGTTTGTTTCACTGTTTTTACTGTTAATGATCACTCACATTTCACAATATATACGTACACACAAGAGGTTGCACAAAAAATACCAGCGAGGGGGAAAAAAGTTTCTTGTTCTTAATTGTGAAACACAGAAGTCACATGATTTCTTATCAGGAGACGACATCAGAGTGTCTCGGATTACAATCTGCACTTCCACTTCTATAACCTCATTACACAAACTGTTTCTTTGTTGTTGTGACATTCTGTCTCTACTTTTTTTTAAAACCCTGCTAAATAACATTTATGTAATATTTAATAATTGAATGACACGTCTGGCTTGATGAATTCTATTTGTCTTCATCTCTATTTCACTGTGCAGCTGTGCCGTTTAAAAATAAATATTCAAATTATCAGGCAGCAGCTTCTGCAAAACTGTTAAACAGCAGACATGTCCACATTTAGAAGCTGCCTCTGGCTATTTCAGCTCCAGCGTTGCTTCTGGAAACCTAGTTGTTCTTTAACACAAGACTCTGCTCATGTTTTAATTTTGCTTAAAATGATAATTACAGTTTAAGAGATTTGTTTTGTTTTTTTTGTTTCATGTTTTTTTTTTTTTTCAAAGATTTCATTTGGACCAGCGAGGGATTAACTCCACATAATGTTCAGAAGTAAGTCGCATCACCTGCTTAGCTCCTCAGCTCATTTGTGATTTCAATCTAACAAACTATCTCAGTCAAACATTTAATTAAAGAAGACATCTGTAACTTTTCCGTACTATTTTTGAACCTGATAGTTACAGTTACTTAGATTTGATTAAGTGTCCTCCAAAGAGAAGCTTTAAAACCATCAAAATGCCGTCCTAGATGCTCCTGACCTTTCAAAATAAGTGACTTCAACTTCATGAACATAAATGATCTATACCTGTACAATACAAAAATGGTTTAATGGAAACAAACAGCAGTTTCTTGCAGTGCAATAACTCACTAAATGATGTGTTTTTCTCCTGCTGAATTCATTAAGTTTCAGTATGAACTTGGATCTGAATATCTCCAACATGTCTGTGGAGTTGGATGCTGAGAAGCCAGAGCAGGGACCTGTGGGGTACCGCATGGCAGCCCTGGTCTTCTACTGTTTCGTCTTCATCATCGGAGTCATAGTCAATGTCATTGCTCTGTGGGTGTTTGCTCTCACCACCAAGAAGAGGAACTCCGTCACTGTCTACATGATAAACGTGGCGGTGGTAGACCTCACCTTCATTATGCTGCTCCCCTTCAGGATGGTCTACCACCAACAGGACCACTGGCCCTTTGGAGATCTATTCTGCCGGATCTCAGGTGCCCTCACCATTTTCTACCCCTGCATGGCTCTGTGGCTGTTCGCTCTGATCAGCGCTGACCGCTACATGGCCATCGTCCAGCCAAAGCATGGCAAAGAGCTGAGGAATATCCCCAAGGCCGTGGTGGCCAGCTGCGGGGTGTGGTTCATGACTCTGGGCAGCACCATACCTCTGCTTTTCACTGGCGATGACCCTGATATCGGCTCTAACTTCACCACCTGCATCAAGATGCAAGACATCATCCACATGCGTCGCGACAACTCTGTCAACTTCGTGCGACTCATCTTCTTCTTCCTGCTTCCCATATGCATCATGATCGGCTGCTACTTCGTCATAGTGGACAATCTGATCCACGGCCGCACCTCCAAACTCAAACCTAAAGTGAAGCAGAAGTCTATCAGGATTATCATCACACTCATTATCCAGGTGTTGGTGTGTTTCGTGCCTTTCCACGTGTGTTTGGTGCTCCGTTTGCTGGATGACGGCATAGACGGGGGGTTTAGGACATGGGCAGTCTTCACCACGTTCCTGATGAACATGAGCACAGTGTTGGACATCATCCTGTACTACATCGTCTCCAAACAGTTCCAGGACAGGGTGATCAGCGTGATTCTGTACAGGAACTATCTGCGAAGCGTAAGACGCAAGAGCAGACACACGCACACCGGCAGCGTCCGATCGATGAGCAACCTGACCAGCGCCATGATATGAAGCGCCCGGCAAAACTTACATTGTCACACGGACGGCGCGTCTTACGAACACTGTGCACAAAGTAACGCCGGATGCATCACTGTTGTGCATGCTTCATTATCAAAAGGATCAAAACTTGCAATTAATTTCAGAGGTGTAATTTACACTCACAGTATGGGAGTGCTGCTGTTGTGGCAAAAACATCTGTGTTCAGAGCTGATTGACTCACCCATGAGACTTGAGATGTTTCCTGTGCCTCTTTGCTCTGGCAGACACAGCACGTGTGTCTGTGGCTCAGGTGTAACACATGCAGGCGAAAAATAAAGTGGGGTAGTCATTTAAAACGCAGCCCACAGTATCTCTGTTTGGTTTGTTATTATGTATAATATTGAAACTATTCCAAGCCCTCTCTCTCACTGCACGGCCCCAAAGCCATAGCGTGCATGAGAACCTTTGCAGAGGAGGTGGTGGAGGAGGAGGGGGGCTGACAGGAAACAATAGTGGGTTTAGAAAAGGTTGCTTGCTTTCGTTTGGTTTGTACTTTCACCTCACTGCTGCATCATGATGAAGAAAATGTGACATATAAAATCTATACTTATAACACACCACTTTACCAATGTCCTGAAAGTTGCTGAAAATTTATTGACCAGGTGATGGCAGCATGGCACAGCTAGATCGCATCCACCTGCCTGAGCAATACAAAGCAGAAGCTTCTTTACTTTCCAAGTGTATCGTGTTGGATGTTTGCATCACTCCTGTAGAGTTCCTTATATACTGTCCATATATGTACACATACGCTTCTCTATATTATTTCATTTCCCCTGCCTTATGAAAGCAAAAAAAAAAAAACTTCCGTTTTTAATTCTGTGAAATAACCATTGCTCCTCTTCACAGAGAAGTTGTTAACAGCAGTCATAACAGCATCCTCAACCAGGAATCAGACTGAAGTGTGTTTATGGTGCAGTGCGAATCATATTGATTAGATGTTAAATGATTCAGTCACTTAAAGTGCATTTACAGTAACATCCTCAAGAGATGTCAGGGAGGCTATTTACTAGATTTAAAGCAACCTTAACCTTAAAAAGAGAGAAGCTTCTCTGCTCGGGGATACTTTAATGTCAGGCCTGCACTGCCAGTGTAAGCACCGCTTTTCAAGATCCTGCAATTTATCTGCAATTTATTCCTCAAATGACAGACAAGTGATGAGTTAGAAGGTGCTGAATGTGACAGTTCTATCTCTGTGAAGGGACTGTTTAATTTAAATGAAGGTGGGAAAAAGATAACACTCATCTTTAAATGTGACTGATTTTGATAGGTGTCCTGCACAAACATCACCCCGAAGAGGAAGTGACTCGGTGTTGCCAATCGCTAAAATAATCAAGTTAGTGTGTCTGTCACAGCAACACCGTCTTAACTGGATTAGACAGTCAGTCAGTGTAGGCGAGTAACTATCTAGTGCCTCATACAATTAGACAGGCAATGCACCCTGTGGTGTAACCACATCCACCATAACAGTGCTCGGAACGGTAATCGTATGGGGGATCAATTGCAAACACAACTAAACAAACAGCATCATACTGTGCTAGCTGTGCTTAAAAGAGACTCTGGTTTTATTCAAGTTGTCTCACATCTTCACAAGCACGCCCAGTTAAGTTCCCACTGAGATGAGTTATTGTACCACAGTGGTAACAGGATAAACTTACATCCAGAGTCCATATGGTTCTTGGTCGGTCTGTGTAGCGTTCAGGGCTGGAGGAACGGCCGGCCAGACGTACAGAAGAGTAGATTTACACTGTGTGTAACAAGAGAAGGCGGACTACAAGATTTTCATCTCTCATGGAATTCTGGGAACTGCAGTTCATCACATGATGATAGCTTTATTGGTTGCTGGACTACAAGTGGATTTATAACCAAGAGGTCAAAGGTCAAATGAAACATCAGAGGGTCATCTATCTGTCCCACCTGTTAGACATCAAAGAAAAACCAGCCATGCTGCTCACAGCAACTGGCATTTAAAACAATTAAGTTTCCTGTCAAGTCCCTGTGATGAATTATCCGGAAGCTTTACCGGCTGTAATTCTAAATCTTCCCAACAAGTGCCTTTGTTGTAGAGAAATTAATGAAAACAAGATTGTCTTTCATAGGAGCTGATCTAACAGCGCGACAGCCAGCTGCTCTTCTTTGGGAATAAAAACAGTCAGCATTAAACACAGCTCACACAAAATAGTTTTTTTTTTTTTTCCCCTACCACTCGTGTGGAAAACAAATCAGGCGACGAGCGCAGTGGCCATCTGTTTTGTTATTTGATATGTGTGAATACATGTTGTAATGACTTTGTTTGTGAATCACTCTGCGCGGCAGAACACACGAGAGCTCTCGAAGTGCTGGAGTGTTCAAAGCTAATCATATAATTGGACACAATAGTCGATGACAAATGGAGACGCTTGGAGCCAGCCAGCTGGGGAAGTGAATATGTAATCATTGTAAAATCATATCATTTTTGCATATTTG
Organism: Trachurus trachurus; assembly: GCF_905171665.1. Classification (NCBI taxonomy): domain Eukaryota; kingdom Metazoa; phylum Chordata; class Actinopteri; order Carangiformes; family Carangidae; genus Trachurus; species Trachurus trachurus. Next base: position 20,848,487 of record NC_139899.1, read on the forward strand.
AAGACAGCTTAATAGAGTTTGCATGTCAGCGCAGTATCAAGTGATGATCAGAGACAGTGTTACTGTATTTGTTTTTCTAAATTGTGTTCTGCCGGACTATTTATCTTTATCATGATTAAAAGTGTTTCTCGAGAGTTTGTTTCTTATGTGTTCATTTATGTTTCTTGCTATTATGAATGTTGAAACAAATTTGGGACAAATGACCCTTCTGAATGTGGGAAAAAAAGAAGGAATATGGTACAGCAGTAAACAGCCTTTAGCTATGATTGCCAATTCGTACCCCAGGGGTATTTCTGCAGTTGCCAGGAGGTACGTGATGACTACTCCATGTTGTGGTGACTGTTCAGAGAGGGAGAGAGAGAGAGACAGAGACACAGACACACAGAGAGAGAGGACTAATTGGCTATAAGAATTGATAAATGGTGGAAACTGATCACTGCCAGTAGTGGATAGCAGTTCAAATAGTAAAAGCGACTATGTAGACCATTTATTCAGTGTTAAATTTATAGGCTAAATGGTAAAAAGGCTTCAAGTTGTGGATTAATGGTTGAAATAAATGGCCAAAGTAATGGCCAAATGGTGAAAAGGCTAAAAATAGTAGATAAATGATTGTTATCTTATGAATTCAGTTGAAGTATTGAACGCTTATAGGTCCAGCTTTCACTGCTCCAACTTGACTAAACCAACTAAACACAAGACAGATAAAATTGTATTGAACATCATTGTGACATTACACTTTTCTAAAATTTAAAAAAATCAAATGTCATCGAGTTTAAAAACAGTTCATATTGATATTAATATATCTGGAGCGTGATTGGTGGAGTATGGAGGAAGTGAGGCACTGGTCTACAGTCTACAACACTGCCAAAGGAAAACTACGTATACGACCGAATTTGCACACACATTTATACTTGGGTGTTAAAAAAGCACACTGAAGCAAGTTTTTTTTCCACCCGAATGTGTTGTTGTGTTTGAAAGAATGGTCGGAGACACACTTCCAGAAGCACAGTTTCCTAGACTTTTACTATACCATTAGTCTTCATATTGTTCCCATTAGAGCGCATGAGGACATGAAAGGGAGCCTATAATGTTATATAGATACTGTACACATCCAGCCTCGTCTGGGCCTCCTCGTCTACTGTACGGCATTAGCAACAAGCAGCTGCCTGCATTTACATCGTTTAGCGTTTCTCTCTGGGCACTTTTAATACACCGAACCTCTCCCCTGGTAAACTTTACAATAGGATGTTGAAGGATACTCCTGGACTGCCATAGGAAATGAGAGGCACATGTGTGTGGATGTAGCAGCGGGTCCCCCCCCAACCAACCCACCCACCCACCCCCCCTGTGATGCTGAGCTTTAGGGCTGCACAATGAGACTAATGGATTCCTTTTGTGGACAAAACTGGGTTAAGCACATGAGCTATTGTTCTTATCTGTGGTAGATGTACAATGATATCTTATGTACAGTAGGAACGGTGTGAGGTATTCCCTTTGTACACATATTTAGCCAGGATAGCTGTGCAGAGGTAATCTTTTCCTTTGGCAATGGCAATCTACTCCCGCATTGTCTTTCGTCTCCATTAAAAGGAGATAATCTACTGCAAGGGTTTCGAATGCTACTAAACTGACTCCAATTGACCCTGCAGTTAGCTGAGAACAGTGGAGGGAGAGGAAATGTATGGCCTTGATTACAGCTGTGTGTCTATTTTAGCAGATTGTTCTGTTGCTGATTCACACACACAGCCAGCCACCATTAGCACGTATAAATAATGTAAGACCCTCATCTCTCTGTGTTTTTTCTTTTTTTTTTTTTTCCAACTCCCTACTCAGCTAAGTGGCTGCATGGAAACCTTGGCCTCCTCCTTGTCAGGTTCTCCATAGATTAGTATAAGATTTATTTTAAGTCTGTAAAGCGGTACGTTCTCGACAAGTGTTCCGCTCAATGCATGTGGGAATGTTTTTAATTGTATCATGTGAGGTGGAATAGGAGCTCCAGTGGGGACTGTGTCAGGTTGTGTTAATATTTAATCCGGTCTCACTTCAGTTTCTCATGATCCAAGGTATCGTAAGAGCAGAATAAGTACGCGACATTACAAGACAGACAAAGAGACACGAGTAAAGACATCGTAGCTCCGGGGCTGCCGTCTCGCTCAGGATGTACTGCCGTGAAAAGCTTGTGAAGACACTATTACGAGATTCCACGTGTGTCTCACTTCTCTGTGCCAAGGCCTGGGCCATGGTGTAGCAGTGCAGTCGGTGCACCCTGAGCAGTCGGGGTTTATTATGGCAGCCAATGCTAATGCACTCATTTCAGCTGATGTGCATCTTAAGAGAGCTGACTGACAAATTTAATGTAAAAGCAGGTGGAGGAGAGAGGATGAGAGGAAGAGTTGTGCGTTTGATGGGGGGAAAAAAAGATGAAGCAGGACACAGCGTTAGCCTGTCTGTGCAAGGAGGGACGGGGAGGGAGGGAGGGAGGAAAGAAAGAAGGAGGGATGGAGCAGAGAGAGAGAGAGAGAGTGAGAGAGCGGCCTTTCACTTCCTCTGTGTGCACATCACGTCTCCTCTCCCTGAGCTCAATTACAGGATTGATACTCAGAGAGGAAACTTCATCATGTCGTACAGATGTCTTCACTGGGAGAAAGAGGGAGACGATGCATCTTGTCATTTAACGTGACATGGTCTGCGTTCATTCAAAACAAACAGAAACAGTCGGACTATAGATTTCATTATAGGCTAATAATAAATACGGAGCACCCAGTAAAGAGAGGGAACTCCTCGCTGACGGAGGACTAAACCGGAGCTGGCCATGCCCGCTGGATAGAGAATTTAACAATTCTGCTGAGTGAATTAATCTAAAACAATAACCTGTAAATAATAATACTCTTTCAGTGAGCCATTCAGCTCCATCACAGTAAACATTTTTTATAACCCAGACAGCTCTATAAAGTGCTTTAGGCATCATTGGGCACAACTGTCATTAGTCAGTGCCTGTGTGTAAATCTGAATAAAACCACTAGTGTTGGTGATGCTGCGCAGACACAAGCCCATATCTACTTTACAGTGTTTCATTTCAAACGTGACACAGGCAGAGAACACACTCCACAACAATGGCCGTGTTTTGCTTTAATTTGATTAGGTTTTGTCTCAGCAAATGCCAAGTCCTGTTTTGCCTCAAGAACATATCTCTTAATCACGTTCCATCCAGGCTGTGTCTTTCATCTAAATCTCACAGCCGTGGCTCACACCCAACTTTATTTCGCTGAAAGGTAGGAAAAAAAAAAAAAAGGAGAAGAAGCACACACCCGTATAGACACACGCACACACACAGACACACATACTCCAGCACACACACATCCAACAAGGGGGAATACAATGACAAAAGCCTAGCTCTCATCTCTGTCACATAAAGTGATGTTTTGTGTTTAGCTGTGTGCAACTGAGGTGTGTGTGTGTGTGTGTGTGTGTGGGTGTGCGTGCATGTGTGTGTGTGTGTGTCTGTCTGCAGGGCTCAGATCCATGTTGTTTGGTTTGCTTCTCCATTAAGAGAGCTGTAAAGGAGAGGGAACAGATGGCTGCTGGCCCGCTCTGTCCTGCATCCTCTCACAACTGCCACACTTCCTGTGCGTCCATTAATCTTCTCTCACTACTCCTGCAGCACAACTTTATTAAAACAACTCAGGAGAGAGCGAACAACAAGCCCGTGCAGCTGTCAGGAGCAAAAGACAGAACCATTCGTCCACAGAAGAACGGCCTCGAATTTCTAGACGCATCTGTAAAACAGCCTGAGTAGAATCCGGATGGCTTTGAAGCGGGCTCTGCAAAGCACTCGCTGCAGTGGAGAGATGCAATAAATGCTCATTAGAACGCAGCTGGAACTGCTGTTGTTGCAGAGTTCATAGCTACAGTTTGTCAAACTTAAACATGTGAGGGCTCGAGCTCCCTCCCTGGGACAGACTACTGTTTCCTCCCGCTCCAAGAACATGTGGGGAATGAATGCTGTGTTTAATAGTAAAAAAAAATTGGCCTGAGTGATGGCTTTGAGTGCAGAGAACCTCATAAACACTAAATCTACAAGCAGTCTGTCTGTTAAACAGACTGCAAAGATTACACATCTGAACTTTGCGATTAGACTTGGTTATAAATAAAAATTCACTCGGCTTGTTCTTAATGTGACAGAACATGTAGGTTTGTGTCGGTTTGTCTTTAAAAATAAATAAAACGGTTCCTTTGGCTAATTAGTAAGGACCTATTAGGGGAAGATCAGTAACACTACATAAAGTGAGAGATAAATACCTGAGGCTACTGCATGTATAAACACAGGGACTGGATTTGTTGTCCTGCCTGATTGTTCTTCTCACAGGATGAAATGTATAACTATTTAGGTGGCCTCTGCAAATTTACATGTAGCGCGCTGTCATGACAAATATTCTAGGAACGTAGCTCTATTTGGCCCTGTGCTCTGTGTCCGTAGCAGTCAGCGGGTACATTGAAAAATCAATTCCAATTTAAATTATTGGAATAAAGAACTCCAGGAGCCAGAGATAAAAAAAAAAAAAAGAAAGAAGAAGAAGAAAAAAAAGCCCTTCTTCTTCTAGATCCCCTTTAATTGGAAAGTCATTTCTTCAGGGTATTCTAATGGTTCTGAGGGAAGATTGCAAAATAAAGTTGATGAGCTGGGGGGAGGGGGGGGTTAATAGCGCTCACTTGTGTTTGTGTGTGTTCGCCTGACCCTGTGTGTTTTCTTTGCTCTGCCACACAGTGCTCAGTCTTCGCCTCCCTTATGACAGAGGCACCAAATGAAGACTAATCCAGTGGGCTCACACACACTCAGACACACACTCCCTCACGCCTGTGGTCACTCGTCTCATCCATCTGCTATCTGGGGGAGTGTCTGGGGCTCTTGGGTCAAACTAAATTAACCATCCCTCGCTCACAATTGTAAAAATGTAATTGACTTAATATAACCAACCCTGGTGATTTGGATACTCTGGCTGTGAGTAATTTTGCGAGAGCTTACAGAAGCAACTTCAAAGTATAATATTGTTCTGATGTATCATGACATAAAGTGGCTGATTAAATATTCTGGAGTAAACTTTGTGATTGCGGCTCATTTGGAGAAAAAAAATGACAGGAGAATTCTTCTAAGAGCACTCTCAGTAATTGATTTGGAAACAGTGATTTTTGTTGGGATTTGTTCTGTGAATTCACCCCCTTTTCTGATGTTTACTGTGATAACAGATGAATGCTATAGTTTCACACAATGAATACTTCAAAATCACCTTTATCTGTGGTATTGATAGAAATAACTACAGCTTTAATCACCTATAATCAACTAACAATACGTCTTATGATTGGCTACTGCACTGCAACTACCAGCTTGTAATGAACCCACAAAGAGCCACTGTCTGACTTCACTTCAACTAAGAAGGATGACAACATAGGCTATATCATTATTATTTGTCATTTCTTGCACAGCAGACCACTGTACAGTTGCTGCTGAAGATAGTGAATCATTGAGCGGCATAAGAGTCAAATTGGAGTTGGTAGAGACCAAACATTAGAGCAAAAGACACAATATGGACCAGAAACAAACCTGCAAATGAATGCTAATGTTGCTCTATTCAGCAGCTTGCTACACATTTGCCCCATCAACCCATGGATCAACCTCACAGGTGATGATGTGTTGGTTTTGCTGCCCCCACGTGGCCAAAATAAAGATTTAGCAGAATATTGTCAATGCAACAAGATGCTGCACCAGTAGCCATTAGCATCTCAGACCAAAACAAACTTCATGTTCTCAGTTAGCAGGGTGCAGGAGCAGGAGGTATGAAGCCCGGTGAAAGCGGCAAGTCAACAAACAACAAAAAGCACACCTAAATAAAGTCCCTGTCGCACACGAGAGCCGACAAAAAAAAAACAACAACATACAAACGAACAAAAAACAATCTGTTCACAAACACTCGCTAACATCACGACGTCACAGTAATGCTAGAAACAAGCTACACAGAGCAGCTCTGAAGCTACCGAACGCCGGGAACCGTCGAATTACTCACATACTCTCAAAAAGACTCAAAAAGAAGATTACTCACTCATGATGAAGGAGAAGAGTCGAGCTGGAGCTCTTTAGCAGCTTGTAAGAGTCTCCATCCTTGTAAAGTTTGACCAGTATTAGCTCCAATGTCGGACAGAGGGAGAAATTCAGCCTCTGCCTCACAGATCCCGGTAAGAACTCAATAAAAAAAAAAAAAAACGTATATCTGTTAAACCTTTCTTTGAATCAACCCTCTTCCTGGGTTCAATCCCATTTAGCCTACAGAAGCATACACTTCCAAAAAAACACTCTATCATTAGTGCGTCATATGTACCTACACTGCGCCACCCCTGGGCGACCATTTAAGTGACAAGGGCGCCATTTTTTTCTCCTTAAAGGGATAGTTCAACATTTTGGCAAATTGGCCCATTGCCATAATCGCTATAGTCATAGCAGTAGGTTCGTTACCTTTATTTGTCGGTGTAAGCTATTTTTAGAACGGAGGAGCGGAGCGGCAGGCTGTTCAGAGCTACACTATGGAGGCTAATGGAATTTCTTGGTTTCCCTCATCAAACTCATCAAATACAAAATCCCAAAACTCCAAAACGCTTTCGTGGACAAGTTGTGACCTGCACAATCACCACGCTATGAGATAATAATGGAACGTTACGAAACGGAGCCGTTTTCGAGGTAAATACAGAGACTGCTTGCTGAAAAACTGTCCCTGAACGCAACGCGCATCAGCGGTTTTGCATGAATTTACCTCTAAAACAACTCTGTCTCGTAACGTTCTATTATTATCTCATAGCGTGGTGATTGTGCAGCTCACAACTTGTCCACGAAAGCGTTTTGGAGTTTTGGGATTTTGTATTTGATGAGTTTGATGAGGGAAACCAAGAAATTCCATTAGCCTCCATAGTGTAGCTCTGAACAGCCTGCCGCTCCGCTCCTCCGTTCTAAAAATAGCTTACACCGACAAATAAAGGTAACGAACCTACTGCTATGACTATAGGGATTATGGCAATGGGCCAATTTGCCAAAATGTTGAACTATCCCTTTAAACCAGCTTCCTCGCGCATTTTCTATAATACGTCCATGGTTTTAACCTAACCGCTGTGTTCTTCATCTAAGTTTGTATTAAATGAAATAGTGGAAAATTAGAAAAGGCCAGTATATCACCATATCTTATGAATAGAGATAATAAACCTAACATACATTCAATCATGTAGCCAGTGTAATTAAATTCCAGCTGAATTTCAAGCTGATTATAATGAGGGAAAATAAGTTTAAAAATATACATATAAATATTGTTTTTTATTGTTGTTGTTTTTTATGGGTAAGCCATTTAATACTGTACTGAATTTAGTCACATACAGTAGCCTACACAGGTGACTTTAAAGGGATATTCCGGTGTAAATTTAATCCATGGTCTAACACCGTGACATCGCGTAAGACCCCCCTCGAGAGATCAAGTCTGCCGACCGCAAACTTCTTTAGTTGTAGCAACTTCAGCAAAGACGGCATGATCGCAAAGCACTGCAGTCTGTATCTCCACGAGCAAACTGCGATCAAAAAAGCCACTCATAGTCACAAATAGCCTAATGCTCAGAACAGCACCAAACTTCAGCAACAGTACAAATAGGGGCCCAGCCCATAATACGAGGCATCAAACACCAGCTAGGTTTGCCTGAAAAGAGACAAAAACAAAACTCACCCACTCTCCTCCAGCCGCTTGCTAGTTGTGGAAAAGCCCTGACGAGTCAAATAGCCTACCGAATTCAGCACTCCTATCTGTCTTCCCTCTCTGTTTCAATAACTTGCAAGTGTTAACAGGGAAATGAACGGAGTTGAGTTGCTCAAACTATCACAGTCAGTAAGGCGTGTGTTAATTTTTGGAACTAAGCGTTACTGGACTCCTGACTTTTCTACTGCATTCGGTAATCGACTCGTCCGGGCTTCCCCACAACTAGCAAGCGGCTGGAGGAGAGTGGGTGAGTTTTGTTTTCGTCTCTTTCTAATATAACCAGGCAAACCTAGCGGGTGTTTGATGCCCTGTATTATTTGTACTGTTACTGAAGTTTGGTGCTGTTCTGGTCATTATTTATGGCTGTGAGAGGTTTTTTGATCACGGTTTGCTCGTGGGGCTACAGACTGCAGTGTTTCGCTATTGTGCGGTCTTTGCAATTGGCTACAACTGGAGAAGTTTGTGGTCGGCAGACTTTATCTCTCGAGAGGGGGTCTTACGCGGTGTCACGGTGTGTTAGACCATGGATTAAATTTATGCCGGAATATCCCTTTAAGGCCAGTCCACCTGTGTGCTCTTGTATTTCAAGAGTCTTTATAAGACTGATAGTCTTAAAGTTTAGTCTGGTCACTTTCACCTGGTGCCATATCACCTGGATGTAGGATTTAAGGATTTATAGGCTTAGGATTTAGGAATTTATAAAAGTGGTTGAATAGGGGGCACACACATAGACTATCGTGCACATAAAATGCACACACTGTCAGACCGGATACCAAAGCAAATAAGAGAGAAGCTGAGATTGCAACACATAGGCCTGCAGAGGGGATGTGACTTTGCTTTCGGTTCAGAAGACTGCAGCTCTGCTACTATATCTTTGTGTAGACAATAGATGTTTGCAGCTATATCACATAAACTCTCATTTACACTGCTTGTTGCCTTATGTAATTATCCAGCATGATGGGGTGACATGTATTCAGAAAAAAAAAAGCAGAAGTGTTGTATCGTGACTTCCCTCATATGAAGGCCTCTGGAAGTTGAACAAGCTGCTCCAGTGTGTTGGTTTACCCGAAAAATAAAAATAATTTTGATGAGGTAGCTAAACTGTGGCATGAATTGCAATATTTAGGACGTTAAAAATAACACAAAATGTCCAGCGTGCATGCATATGCATAGTGGTCCGCAAGTCTGAGAAGACTCATGAAAGTGGTGGAAAAAGTCTTGTAAAAGACCCTTATCACCTAAATCATTCCTGCTGTTAAACCATTATCACCTCAGAGCATGTGTAAGCCTTGAACTGGCATGTTGCCCCCCACAGGGATGAACATTACGGCATATGCTTAAATTAGAATTAAAAAAGTAAACACTTAAAACTTTGGGGTTTTTTTTGTTTGTTTTGTTTTTGTATCATGAGGGTATTATGGTTCATAGAATCTGTGGTAAATCAATCGGCCTTTCTTTTGGCTCCTCTCATGCCAACCTGGTCTGAGACCTTTCTGCGCTGCCTTGTTGACATTAAGGAAGCACTGTGCTGAGACATTTCCATTCAAGAAACTTGTTGACATAGTTATCAGACATCAAAGAGCCTTGTGTCATTTTGAAAAGGCCTTACACGAGTAATGGAGATGTTAAAGGGCGTGTTGGCCCCAAATATCACAAAAGGATGAGAGGATATGAACACGCTTTGACTGAGATACTGAAAGCAGAGAGAGCGTGATTAAAAAAAAAAAAACAGAGATACATTCTCTAGAGAGAGAGAGGGAGAGAGAGACAGAGAGAGGGGGAAGCGCTCGACTCCATTTCCGCCTAAGAAGCGCAGAGTTAAAAGGTGGCCCCTGTACAAATGAAACTCAATTTCACGCCACATTATCCCTCCCTGTTCTCTTTCCTGGCTTTCATTTTCATTAAGACCAGAGACAATCATAAATTAATAATTACTGCCGAATGTCTAAGCGCAGGCCGCAGTCCTATAGCCCTCCCCTCGCCTCTGTGGTCTTCCATGTTCACGCTTGCAAAATGTTAATTTAGGTAATGTGGCCTGGCCCTTGTCAGATAAAACTGTTTTGTAGTTTCGCTAATACATAATGGTCTATCTGATTAGGTGACATTAGTCCTATCTTTCAGACGATCAGCCTGCACCTTCCCTAATGTCTCTCTACAGACTCAGGGCACCACTGAGTTATCAAGAGACATGCAGAATTACTGCTTTCACTAAATGGCCATCTCCTGGTCTCGATGATGGGCAAAGAATTAGCGCAGTCGGGGTTAACACCGCAGTTCACACTATATGCAGAAATACAACTTCATCTTTCTTCTCTTGTGAAACTTTTTTTTTTTTCTCATCCTTGACGTGCGAGGATAAACACTTTGCTTTGGCTGGTCAAGCAAGAACAGAACAACAACAAATTGTGCAATGTGACATTAGGCAAACAGTGACAGAGGAGACGGGATCATGCGGAATAATCACGTCTGGATGATGTCTTCATGAGCACATCTCCAAGTCAAGCCAAGTAAATAAAGCACACAGCCTCACACGCCTTTTTCCAACGCTTTGAATATGCAATCAGCACTGCGCTTTCCACACTGCAGTGAAGTGAAATGCAAGAACACAGCTATAATGCACATTTGGTATTTAAAGTCTTTGTGCCTCATGGTCATATTTGTACTGAATTGAATTTATTACAAAATGTGCAGTGATATGAAACATGTAGCTGCAGGGCCTCTTCTCTCTGATGCCGGTGCAGAAAAAGGCATCAGATAGAGAAATAAACAGAATATCTGAGTAATAGCAGCGAGCAGCCCACGTCTCACAAGCTCATTGGAGGCGAGTGGAGTGAATCTTTCACTGCAGTTAAGGGGAAAAAAAAAAAAAAAGACGAACGATTGAGTCATTAGATGGATAAAGTGGATGTGATGTCACAGTTTCTTTCACTCCAGAGCGAGCACAAGTTTCGGAGAAGAAGGGGCTGCGACGGTCTGAACCCGGCGAGTGGCTTGGTTTCATGATTGATTGCCCATTGTGTGTCATATTGTTCTTTCAAGGTTGATAGAAACTTTAACCTCATTTTTAATAAAAAGAGGAAAAGCTTGAAATATTTCAGGCCTTGAATTTTTACAATGCAGCATTGAATTATGCAGCAATCAGTCAATTATTCATCTCTGTGGCTGTGTTATGGCCATGCTTTAAAAAGCATGCAAAATGGGAATGGGCCAAGCATGCTGTGTCAACACATTTCACTCAGAATTGCTTACTGAAGAAATTTCTCTCTCAATGTCAATTTTGTGTGTTTTTTTTGTTGTTGTTGTTGTGTTTTAAGAGCTGTACCTGTTACAGTTGTTCAGAAATTATCCTTGCGCACAACTATGAAATAAATAATGCCACTCAAGAACAGCCAGTGCGAATAATCAGGGAGAAATCTGTGTGAAGTGTGGCAATAAGAGTCGTCGCATTTGAAAATAATGATCATTTGAGAAAAAAAAAGAAGATAAATAAAGCAGCGTTTTCAACTCCCTCTAGGCCTGAGTGCTATTTAAAGTTAATATTATGATGCATGACCCCGCAGCATGTACAGCTGGTTAACTTGTAAGTGTTGTTTATTTTATGGTGATATATTATGAATTAGCGTCATACACGTGAAAGTACACATGAAATAATTTATTTACAGTGAGCTTGGTCACACCCTCATTTACACGCACTAATTTTTTTCTCGAATTAACCTATGAATATAAAAGAAAAAAGAAAAAGCACGCTCACATGCAAGTGAAAGGGTTCACGCACGCAAAGTCGCACATGCATCCGCAGTGCACTCAAGTGAAGAGAAAAGGAAGAACTTACACAAGACATTCTCACCATTTGATTACGCACATTTTTTTCTCTTTTTACTGCAATATAAAGGAAATAACAATATGTTCATTTGTTTTTCTACAGCACCGGAACCTGCAATGTTTTAGGCCGTACATAATGTATACAGAAATGAGTTGAAAGACTGAAGGCAAAAACAAATACACTGAAAACACGACAGTGATTTGCAAAAAGGATAGAAGCACCCCCCCCCACCCAAAAAAAGAGTAAAAACTTCCCCACGTTTGTATCAGACCATCTTGAGCTGTTATGTTGGGGCTGTCTCAGTGGGCGACCATCTCTGTGTTTGTGTGTTAAATCAGTGTCGTGTGGCGACGGGGATGTCAACACAGAGAATTGCATTTTCAAGACCTCAGGAGACATAGTTAACTCACAGTTTTATCATCAACATGTTAACTTTATTTTGAATTTGAAATACAATGAAGAGATGATTCGAGAAGCTATATAAGTTATCAGTGACAACAGACCTAGACACTCCATTGAGAACAAAAGAACAAACACATTGTGAACATGGGACACTCCTCCTCCTCTTCCTCCTCCTCACTGTAACACATAAGGTCTAAACCATTTTCAGTTAAAGGACTGACATCAGCTCATGTCTAGAGAATATACACAGGTGTTTCAGCACCGAAATTCAGAAGTCTTTAGGGAAAGTAAGAGGAAAATCATAACTTATTATGAGTTTCTTTTTTCTCATCAGGATTATCATGAAACACTCTTTAAGAAAAAAAAAACAACAACAGAAAAAGGAGAGTGTTTGTGGAGGCTGGACAGGGATTTGAGCGATGTAATTCGATGGCGTTCAGATTGGAGACGTTGTGTCATGACTGATTGTTTCTCAAGCTGACACGTGATCATTTTTTAAAATTTTCTTTTTTAAAAAAAGGTACTGAGAGGTGCTGATTTTCTTGAGTGTGTCTCATGACAAATGTACAGTAAATTCCAAGAAATATTACCTCTGTTACAAAGATTACAGTACTATTGACAGCAAAAATCTTCATTTTTGAAAGTGAAATGTCTGATAATTATGTTTTTCAAAATCATCATCTGGGCTTGAGTGAGTCAACCCTAGTATTTGTTCAGCACAATATAGGATTTATTAAATATCATAATTCCAGGACAAACATTTACATGCCTGCATGCTTTCTCACCAAAATGGCAGCTATAGGAAAGAATGATGGCTCAGAAATAGAACAAAACAAAACTGTAGGTTTATATAAATGGTGGTATTGTTTGCCTAATAGCTCTACTGCATACACAATACCTCTTAACGTTATATACACATACCTTATCAATCCACTCGGGTTCGATAGAGTGAGTTTTTCTATCATTATCATCAGATCTTGTATATACAACAATGGTAAAAAGGAAACTTGATTGTATTGTCATCTAATTTAGAAAACATTAAAATCAAACATCAGTCTTCTTTTGATGAACACATGGATAGATTCACATTTATTTTTTGTTTCTTTTTGTTTTTTTTCTTCTTCACAAGGTTCATCACCACGTGTCATTTTTAGCTTCTCAAAATTCAATTTGAAATACAAAACAAAACTTCAGTCGAATTTCGTTTTCGAAGCTTTCTCGCTGGCTGAGATACAGTATAAAAATCTTCAGTGCTGTGAATTTATGAGTTATTACCAACAGTGTACCATGGGTACATTTTTACTGTGCTCAATATATATGTTTATCCTTCACATTGGCCAACCCGTTAATGTGAAAACCTGCTTTATCAAACTATTTCATGTTGGCCTCTGCGATGAAAAAAAGACTTCTTATTCTACATTCAGACACCACCTCCTCCAGCATTTGGGTGAACACAGCATTTCCATTGAACTCTTTACAAGCAGCTTGACTTCTTTCCACTACTAAATCAGCCTGGATAAGGGCTCTTGAGAATCTTCATGGGTTTTCTTTCTTTTCTTTTCTTTCTTTCTCTCTTTCAATCTTTTTTTTTTATTATTTTCCTTTTTTTTCTCTGAAATTTTTATTTCCTCCAGGTCCTCGCGGCCTTATCAGTACATCACTGTGGTTTTCAGGAACAGTCTTCCATCTGCAACAGAGGACACACAGGAGCCAAGGATTAGCCAACAGCTAACATCCTGCTGACGCAAATGTACTATTCAGGATGTGAGTGTTGATGAAACGTTAACTTTGAAATGTTGCCCTCTAGTCTTTCAATTTCAGCAGCGTTAACTATGGATTCATAAACCGATTTAAGGATAAGATAAAGTTAGCAGCCGTGACAAATATGATTAAATATCACATACAGTAAAATTCTCTCTTATAAGAAATAATCATGTATGAACTACCTCATTGAATATGTTAATTCAAGGTGGTTTTAGCTCTGTTTTTAAGATCACACAGTGCATCAATCAGGACATACAAATATAATTACACTCTTACATGCATATTTTATTACCAACAAAGCACACACTGTTAAAGCAGCTATGATAACCACACTCAAGGCATCGGATCTGTGTGCTGCATGTGTTTAAGACATCCCTACTGATACGCTTGTTTGAACATATTACTGCACTGATGATGTAAAGCGCTCTCAAAGTGACATTTTCCTGCATGGAAATAGTGTTTATTGAAAACAGCAGACATTCCTCTGCTGCGTTATCTCCAGACACCTCCAACCTAACGAGCTTTGTCCATTTCCAGCGAACGCTCTTGTCTGAGTGTTCGCCTGAGCGAGCAAGCGCTGCACCGACGCTGAGCTGGTAAAAGCATCTGTTAGGCACAGCTCAGGAGCATGTTTGACGTTTATTACCTCCACATTTCCTCTGCCGGAGGAACGCCACGGTAATGCCTTTAAGAAGCACACATCTCTGTGGCAGGGCGCCTAAATAATTTAATGTTAAAGAGAAACGCACACAAAGACATTTAGCGGCACAAGTTGTCGGACATGACACAAGCCGCGCAGGACATCAGAGAAGACGCTCGAGTCCTGTTCTTCAGAGACATGGAGGATTCACCTGTTACAGTCTGAGAGCACCTCTGCTCTCTAACACACCGAAGCATCAGGTTATACTCTGTAATTAAAATACACTTTCCCCTGATTTCTTCTTAATTTAACCTTGTTTTTACTCATTACATTATCAATATTTTATCAATTAGTCCTTTTCTCTCTGTGTTTTTTGCGTGGAGAGAGTGAATGAGACAACAAAGGCTTGTTATGCATGTGTGTGTACAATACTGTGTGTGGGTGTGTGTGTGTTGGGGAGGTGGGGGTGTACAAACACACAGGCTAATTACCCAGCACTGCCGTAGGTCTCAAAGGCATTGCACTCTGGCTGCCTCTATTCAAGCAACAACTACTGAGTTCTGTGTAAAAGTCATTACGGCATGAATGCAGCGCTATAAGAGAAGAGAAAGCAAAGGACAGAGAGAGAGAGAGAGAGAGAGAGAGAGAGGGAGGGAGGGAGAGGGAGAAGAGGGGGGAGGAGGAAGAGGGAGGGCTGGTGGCTGGAGAGCAGGTAAGAGTGCGGGCTGGGATACACAACTTGATACACGTGTGTGTGTGTGTGCGTGTGTATGTATGTGTGCGCGTCTTTCATAACAAGAGCAGATGAAACATCACACGCTCGCAGCAGCCGGAGCAGTTTATAGGGGTGTTAATGAAAAACCAAGACGATCTGATTGTTTGACGGATGGCGACACTTCATACATTGTCAAGAGGATGTTAGAAGTCGCAGTATTTTTACTTCTAATAGATACAATTATCATGAAAGACAGGGAGTGAGTGAGCGGAGGCTTGATTGAGCTCGATCTCGCCGCTTCAAATCCATTTCCATTTCAGCGCAAATGTTGAAACATCTGCTTTAAACACACCAATAGAATAACTGGTGACGTCTTGACACGCGGTTTTATGAAAGACTGTCTCATTAAAATATGTTAAAACTTTAGTATTTTTATATTCAAATCAAGATGAAAAGTTCATTAAAGAGAATAAATATTTCATTAGATGCTAAATAAAACAAAGGGAATTTTTGGCTTCTCTCAGCATAAAATTCCTTTGAAAGATTAATTAATACATGTAAATTATGCAAATTATGCCCATGCAAATATTTTATGAAGACAATTAAGGGATCCATTAATTACAGTCTTTTTTGCTTCAGTGACATTCATTCATTTAATTTTAATTTCACTTTAACTGTTTTGATGTTTAATCTTGCAACAAAGAACTTTATCTCTGTGCACAGGGTCGTGTAAACTTGCCGAACACATCGAGTGGGAAGCGGCAGGGAACCAGAGGAGATACTGGGGGAAGATATTCGCATGTGCACCGTTGCCAGGCAGTACTGGCGAGGTACAGTCCCAGTAGCTCGCCTGCCTGTGAAAAGAGCCACGTTCCCTCTTGGACCCGATTCAAAACACTGTAAAAGCAATTAATAAACACAGACTGTGTTAATATCGCAGAATTAGAGAAGTGTGACAAAAGACAAATAGAAATAATTAGTTCTCTAAAATTATGCCCTCATTATTTTTTCCCCCCTCTCTCTCACTCTCTCTCTCCATTCGCCTCCCTGAGTTTGGAGTTGAGAATATACCCACACATTTCTCTCGGCTTTCATGCGAGTGATAGGCTTGTTTTTTCCCCCTTCTGCTTGTGTAATTTATCAACATCATTTTTTGCCATTTGAGGTTAATTATACAGCTAGGCTTGCAGAGTAGAGCAGAGGAGACATGGGTGGCAGACAAATGCTTCTCTAATTGAACAAAAACACAAAGTGCAGCCTGTTATTCAGTTTCCTACTTCATTCTGCTCTTCAAGGCGACGATCAGAGTGACTGAGACGCCTCAAAAATGATTCCAAGACGGGATCAGATTGGGAAAGAAATGAATAAAAAAAATTGTTTCTGCGCTGTTTCAATCTAAGCTAGTATAGTATACATGTAAGCGGGTCAGTGGCTGCTGTCATTGTAAGCGTAAAAGCTGTAATACGTTTAATTTGATACGAGTACACTACAAAAGAGCCTGATCGTCATATAAAGTGTAAAATATTAGAAATTGAAGTGGCTAAATATACTAATCTGGTATGAAATAGGAGGCTATAATTATGCCTTATCTGGGAGTTATCTTTGTATTTAAATGATGACATATGGATTTCCTTTTTTTGGACATCAAACTGTTTCAGATCCCCGCAGTGACTGAATGACATTTAATTAAGGAGGAGTCATCATTTCACTTAGTACATTTTCTTTCTTTTTTGCCCTTTCACAAAATATCAGTTCAAGTAGACTAATCAAACATTAAAGAATTAAAAGGGACCCAACTTATTCTTGCATACAAAGATGAATATTTCCCCACTTTTCACAGCAAATTACATGGAGCATTTTCCCAGATAAATTGGGACCTCTCCCACTGATAAGGGCGGTTCTGAGCAGACGCAGCTGAGGCGTATTAAAGGAAGACGTTTCGAGTAATAATGAGGATATTCAACCTCTGCAAGGTGTCTTGTATCTGGGTAAACACAGATAGCAGACAGTCTACAGAGGTTATCACGAGAGCGCCCTTCCCCAAACACATACTGCACCCCCAAGGCTAACAAACAAACAAACCATTAAAAATGTACAAGGCTTATTCATAAAATGGATTGATTTGCCCCGTTTATTACTATCAAAGGGGGGATTCCACTGCTTTTTGTGGTTTTATGACTCATTAATGCTTCCTGAGCTGTAAACAAACCACTTCTTTTATTCTTTCTTTATATCCTTATAGCTTAGTTGTTGTACTCTTTTACTCACTGCATTTTTTTGTTTTTCCATTTAAAAAATATCTGTTTCCTAAAGGGATCACTGCCACTAAAAGTCAAGTAAAAGAACAATATTATTTCTACAGAAAACCAATGATCTTGACCCAGTGCTGTGGCCCAGATGGTGAGCTGTATGCCTGAACAGCAGGCACAGAAACACTAATGTTCATAAACTGGAGCTGAGAGTGTGTGTGTGCGTGTGTGTGTGAGGGAGAGCGAGAAGGGGGTGAGGAAGGGAGGGAGGAGGGTGAGCACAGAGAAAGAGAGCAAGAGTGAGAGCCAGAGAAAGAGAGAGAGATTTATTGTCTCATCTGAGCCCCTGTACCTTGTATTGTCCTTTCAGCATCTGTTCTTCCACTGCTGCGGTCACTCTCCATCTCAGGGGTCAGAGAGTCTGAGAGAAGAGAGGGATCACCGCCGTTAAACATCCCTGACACCCACCTATCACAATGCCACTTTCACAGCATCGTTCATTCAAAACAAGAGGCTTAGCCTTCGAGCTATGTCTCCTCCGCATGTGTATGTTAACAGGAACTGTGCGATTATGATCAGTGGTGAATAACAAGATCCTTCAATCCTTTTGTGTTACTCTTTGGAATAAGTGTCTGTTAAAAAGCCTTGCATTCAATTGTTTGCTGAAGTATAAGTACAAATGTGCTAATGGCAAAAAGTGTCAAAGGTAAAAACAGAACAGGTTTTTGAATATTCATAGTATTTTGATTCTGTATCTGGTCCAGTGACTCTAAACAGCTCTGTAAACAGCTTATGAGAGACTTCAACAATCAGATGATTGTTTTCTATGGAAATCCTGAGCTTTGCAAACAAGTAACTTCAAAAACAATATTTACCATAGTTTCAGAGCTTCTTTCTTAGTTATTTTGTACCTTAACCTTTATTTCAATGCCCTGCAAATACATTAACTGTACTCTGCACATGACGTTCTGATGTTTTGCAAGGAACACTACACACTCTGCACATTAGATCTGAAACAATCATGCAATGAATCAATTAGTAGATTAGAATTCATATTAATTAAATGCCAACAATTTTGATGACTACTGAATTGTTTTCATAAAAATATGCCAATCATCTTTCATCATCATTCAAATATGAAGTTCTCAAATTTGCAGCTTTTCTTCACAGTATTTTCTTCAGGTTTTGGCCTGTTGGTGTGAAAAATTAGCTTTTTTCTTTTTAATCTACTAGTTATAGACATTGCATAGACTAAATGATCATTGAAACAAACAACCACATAAATGGATGATGAAGCGATACGAATACAGAGTAATTGTAAGTTGTAGCCTTTGAGCACAGGGTGAGAAAATTCACAGGACATAATGAGAACAGAAAGCAAATGCATATTTCAGCAGGGGGGGAAAGTTCAAATGAGATATACATCACTCATTGCTGCTGTAAATGTAAATGATTTGAGCTCTTTCATCAGCACTTTTTATAGATTAATTCTGTCTCTGGGGGTAAACTCATCTGAGCTCTTTCAATATTTCCTTCAGGTAAAATTTCCCTCCTAGAAATAAAAACTGTTGACTCTGTTTTGCCTCGGTTTTCCTCACTTGTCCCACTAAAACTCACCCCGTGTCTGAAAGGCTTTAAAGGGAAATGTAATAGCGTCTCACTGTGCAGCATCTGACCGTTGAGTGAACGCATGCTGTCAGAGGGCGAGGGCTGCTTCAGAGTCTGCTCGGCCTGCTCTCTCCTCTTGGATTCGTACTCCAGGGCTTCTTGGAGTTTCCTCTTGGCCTTCTTCTCCTTCTTGAGACGCTTCTGAATGATCGCTGAGAAGGGGAAAGACCACAGTTAACAATGTATGAGCTCTGGGGCGAATTAGCCGTGACTTATTTTTGACTGGAATCTGATTATTGTAGACATCACACTCTGGCAGGAAAGGATGATAATCACCTCATTTAAAAAAAATAGCATACTGTTACAAACCAATTAAAGCTAAATATTTTATAATATATAAAGATCTTCCCTATAAAAGAAAATCTTATTGCGGCTGAGCAAACTGCTAGGGGGAATTAAAACAAATTGAAAAATTTATTGGGATATTTTTCATGAATTTCTCTCATTAAACATAAACGGCACAGTTAGCGTATGAAGCTGATGCATTTAACATGAGACGGAGAGTGAATTTCTCTAAGTTAATATGTATTTCCAATTATGATAACTGACTATTAGCAGGAGAACGGGTGCTAAGCAGATTACTGCGAGTGTGTAAGCAAAGGAATACACAGCGACTTGTGTCTGTGTTTTCAATCGGGAACATCCAAACATGCAGAAACATGCACGTGTGTGCGTGCATTCAGGAACGATCGAGTTTGAAATGCTGCGAAAATACACATATTTACAACATGCCTCCACTGAGTCTTACACACACACACACACACACAGAGACACACACACACGGCTGGCAGGGAGGATTCGGTGCCAGGTAGTCATCAGGCAGTACCTCTGTTCTTCTGCTCCATGGCGAGCTGCTTCTCCAGAGTCTCCCTGAGCTCCCTCTCTCTGAACAGCTCCATCTTCAGCTCCGTCTTCTCCAGCTGCACCTGCTTCTCCTGAGCCCGTGCGTTGTCAATTGCCACTTTGAGCAGGCCCTGCGCACACACATACACACACACACACACGCACGTATGAATATATAGACGAAGAGATATAGAGGAAAATGTGGGCGTGGGGAGCAGAGAAAGGGAGAGTGATGTGGGCTATTTAAGGGGCCTCGAGAAGAAGTGACAGCAAACCACAGTGAAAGTATGTCACAGCACTTCTTTGTACTGCCCACAGTAGTGAAGCAGAGCAGGAGGCTAAAAGCTGACGGCTGCTACTTGGCTCTTTTCAGGTGTACAACCACCTTCGCCGGTCCTTTTATCAGTGAAGATGTCATTACGTGTTAGCCGCTCCGCAGCTCGCACAACTTCAAGTGACATGAAAAAAGATCAACCAGAGTGTTTGTAACAATCTTTAAAAAAAAAAATATATATATATATAATGAATAGTAATGATAGTTAATAAAGAGAGAGAGAGAGAGAGAGTGATAGAGAGAGAGAGAGCTGGATATGTCTGACCCCTTTTGGTCAAAGCTGTGAAATACAAGTGGAGATGGGATGAACGTGCTGTCGCTGTGGGAACTGAACCTACAATAAGTTTGATAGAAACAGGAAACAAAATCAGCTCCTTCAAATTAAAACCAGAGATGAAGTAGCTTGTGAACAGGCAGAGCTCCTAAAAAGGTAACGAGTTTTAAAAAAAAAAGAAAAAAGAAAAAAGGTTTATACAGTATGGGTTCTTCACACTCCTCCCTTTTATCCCTTCGTGTTGTTATATTCTTTTCACACTGCTCTCTGTCAACTCCACAGCTGACAACTGTAACTGGATTGGTATAAAAACACAATATCAGTCTCTGTGGCACATTTTCGAGCTCCTCGCAGCGCACAGCAGGAATGAATAATATGAATGACAAGTATCTCATCATGTATCAATTACATTACTGCCATTCCAAATACACTCCTGACAGCTCTAAACTGAGAGACGCGGCGTTCTCGCGTGTGAGCTGTACAGTGCTGTGGCCATTTTCATCACAATTATTCCCCATCCACACGCAATTATATCAAATGCACTGGGCTATATCTTACTAATTGTTGATTCTTCTGACCCCAATTTATTCTAAGTTGCTTTATCTTAATTTTCTGCTTGGTTTCATTTTGTTGATTTGTATATAAATATTCAACAAGAAGATCATTATCAAAAATGACTTAGTGGAGTGGTGGGAGCCTGCGACGGGGTTTACTTGTGGCTTTTCTAATTACCACGCCGAGCCAAAGGAGAAGCAGGACTCTGATGCCAACGGTACAAGTGCAATGAGAAGGGCAGCAGTGTACACACATCATTACACTGGGACAGAAGGCGAATACATTCATCTTTCTGACTGAGGGTGTTTGGGATGAAGCCTTAATGGCAGGCTGAGTAGATGGCTATTGTTAAGGTATGCAGATTTACAAAGTGAGTGTATCTGTTTAGTGTCTCATAAGGAGGATGTGGATGGTGGCCACTTTTCTAGCTAAGGTTAAAGCAACAT
The DNA here is from genome assembly GCF_905171665.1 of Trachurus trachurus. NCBI lineage: Eukaryota > Metazoa > Chordata > Actinopteri > Carangiformes > Carangidae > Trachurus > Trachurus trachurus. The sequence continues at coordinate 20,869,981 of NC_139899.1, forward strand.
GAGAAAAAAAATCAATACATCTAGAATAGAGGAAATATAATGATTTCTTTTCAAATCATGAATCCCTCACTCAACCAGCTGTAAATACACATTTTTCCCCCTCTTTGGCGACATATAGGTTCTCTCCAGGGTTTTTTTTGTACTGATTCAATAACGATAGTAGACAATGGTGTGGTTAAGTTTATACAACTGAAACTAGTGGCCCAAGCTTGATAGGATTATTAAGGTAAGATTGCTAACTATTACCAGAGCTTTCAACCAATTGTCACAGTCTATTTGCAGTGGATGGAGGTTGAACAGCGGTTGAACACTCTGGGAAAAGCTAAGTGGTCCTTGAGTGAACATATCTTCTAAAAGTACCTTCGTAATGAACTTGCATGGTCTATTTTGGGAATGTTTGATCACCCAAGTGATTATCCAATTAATTACATTACATTTACACAATTATATGTAAATGTCTTACTGTTAAATAGCACATTTACATGAGGTTGAAACTACAGTGTAAAGACAAGCCAGGTGCCCCCATCCACAACTCCTGCCTGCACCGATGCATCAAAAGGCAGGCACAAACTTTTATTTACAAAAATAAACAGCCGTTTTTGTTCCTATTCTCTTTGTTTGTACATCATTTTGATAATCCAATTGGGTGTGTTATTGGGATTTTTACATTTTTATAAGAAACAAATATAATTTTGATAACCTCACAACCTCAGAACAGATTAAGCTCTGTGGACCGCCTGAGATCACTGGCACCCCTCTACAGCGGGGCCCGAACCCCAGGTTGCGAACCAACGGTCCATAGGGTGATGAAGTTACTGCTCCTCTCTGTGTGATTTGAGAAAAGTTGTGTCAAAATGTGTTCACTTTGGCTCACTGGATTCAGGACAAGTCTCAGGACTGTGGACAATACCTGTATGTTGGTGAGGAGAGTCTCTATTGACGACAAGCCGTCTGGGAAGAGAAATGGTGAGGGGAAGCCAGGGGGTAGAGCCTGTCCGGCCAGCGACAACCTCTCGTAGCTGTCTCTTGCTGTCGGGGTGCACATTAGGTTGTCGTCTGCAAAAAAACAAACAAACCAAGAGGTAGCATTGACAATTGAATATGCATTCATAAAAACTACTATTTGTGCAACGGGGAAAGAGACTAAGTAGCAAAATATGAGAGCAGGTGTTGGCCTTCCTGACACATATTATTGACCCCTACTGGAATTGACAGAGCAACAAACAACTGGGTGTGTATTGATCTCCAGCAGCCAATCCCAGCTCTCCCCTCTTCCTCTTAGAAATATAGTAGACCAGCTCTTTGGAGATTCCTTTGTATTGCCTTTTCTCTAGGCCTAAGTGTGGGGTTAAACAATATCAACCAGGACATAAATCCAGCTTCCCCCATTTAAGAGATGTCATGTGGGCTCCGAAAATCAGAAGCAGGCCTGCAGTTCGACCCCAGAGGCTCGGGCTTCCTTTGTGTACGCACGCACGGGTGCCTGTCAAACCTAAGATGACATCATACTCCATTCATCACCGGCAGAGGGGTAGGGCCCTGCCATCTGCTGTCCAGCCTCTTCACCAGGCCTCGGAGGAGGAAAGAAGAGCAGGAGAGGGAGGGAGAGAAAGCAGGAGGCAGACCGGCAGACACAGATACAGCCTGGTCAAACTAAAACAGTATGTCCGACACTGCCGTTTGTTGCCCCATCACATCTGACACATGTTTTTGTCCGGTGAGCTTTAATCGCGCCAACAATTTGTAAGTGCTACCATCTTGCAGGGAGACAGTTTATTAAACACATCCAGTCTAAAAAGGTCGCCACAGGAAGGCTGCACCATCAGCTGTTTAATTGTTAATTTAATGAAAAGGGGGAAAAGTTTTATTTGTAATGTGGAACCCTGGCTGTGTTGTGCACAGCACCTCTCTGCTCTCATCCAGTATTCATATCTGTTTATGTGGCAGGCTGAATCTTGTACAAACAGCGAGTGGAGCTGAACAGCCCTGCCTCTCCCTCCCATCAATATTCACCAACGCCAGCCAAGTGCTGGGAACAGCTGGTCTTACATTAATTAGTTTAAAGTATTTATTTCACCCATCCTCAGAGCAGATTGAGCAAAAACATTGGAGATTATTTCAAGCATCTGCAAATGCCCTGGAAACATCTCTGCGCCAAAAGTCGAGTGTTAGGATTCACAGTTTAGGTTTGTAATTTGGAGAACGTGTTTTTTTTTTCTCTCTCTCTCTCTGAGCGGGAAGATGGTGAAATATGCACCGCTGGTCCGTGGAGAGAGTAAACAACCTTTCTCCTTTTTCAGATGGAGTTCACTCCTGTTGATTAATTAGAATGGATGGTTGCCTAATGGATTAAAATTTGTTTATAATTTGACTTCATAAAAATAATGAATTGCCTACTTTTAAGAAGCCACTCCTGTGGTAATTTGTTTTGTTTGGTGCAGTCCTGTCTGCATTTTGAGGTGGGCGTCTGGGTGGAGATATAAAACGCACTCTCCTTATACAGTGGCATAACATGAAAGTCCCATTTTATCTCAATAAAATAACTAATCAAAGATCAAAAGCATTACAGTTGGCTCCAGCTCAGTTTGATATAGATGTATTGCATGCATTATATGCATGCATCACCCACCTCCAATAAAATCACCATAACAACTAGAGACGTTAGTAGACCTCGGGGAAAGGTCTGCTGTTGTAGCTTTGTAATTGATTTGTACTGTAGGCACTTTGTCCCTTATTTAGTGTTGGCATTAATCATAAATCATTGCTTTAACAAACTGCGGCTTCCCACTCAGCAGGCCTTCCCTCCAACACAATGTTGGATCACACAGAATATTTGATGGCTTTGTTGCAGGGGAAACAACCTGTCATGCTCTGGGAAAAGCAAACAGCGTGTTTTGTTCGACAGACTCCAACTACCGTACAACACCTCTTGTCAGATAACATTTCCACCAGGAGGTATGCATAAGTAGCGGCATTTTCAAAAAAAAAAAAAAAAAAAAAAAGGAAAGGGAAAAGAGAAAAAAACGAACGAAACGGAAGCTAATAAGTGACTAATTCAATCAATATAATCAAAACTGGCTTAATGAAACTCAAATGTAAATCCAAGCAAGCATAATCAAGATCTGTAGTTTCTGTGCTTCTAATGTTATCACCCCGCCAAACTCCCCCTCCCCTTCCTCCCCCTCTTTTTCCCGGTGCCTGGCTGCAAATGCTGGCATGTGTTTGCATGTTTATTTCTCACCATCGCTCCAGAATCATTGACTTCAACTTAATTACAGCGACAGGCGTTGGAGTGATGGGGGCCGGTGGAATGAAGTACTCTGTTTCCAGGTGATATTTCTCCACTAGCAAGGCTGCCAACAGCAGCTGTGACAGCCTCTTGTGCTTACCGTACGGTAAAGGTACAGTTAAGGCCCCGGCTATGAAATACTGTGTGGAAAAACACTCGCAGGTCACCCCTGTCACAAATAACATTTCATGCACAACTGTTTCGGCGGATAATAGGAGCCACAAATAAAAATGGGACGCTGTAAATACAATGCATTCTGAATGAAATGCCATAATTTAAAACAACGCCCCCCTCCTCTCTCCGTCCTCCTCCTCCACCTTGCTCTCAATAGCTGCAGAGGGAGTCCTTGACAGTGTGCTAGCAATGATGAATCACCTATCCAGTTAATTTTCTCACTCCTCATGTGTTGTGCTGCTAAAACAGGGGCCCAGGAATTGACTTGACAAACTATGAATGTAAAAAATATCACTTGGAGGGATCTGGGCTTATCTCCAATTTACATGTTATTAGATTTGTGTTGCAAGCGGCACTTGGACCTAGCAAAGCTGAGGCAAAAAAAAAGATGGGGCACATGATAACCGGAGATAAAACATGTCTAAAACCCACTTGAAAGCCTTTGAAATATTTGATGGAAAGTTGCAGGGAGTGGGGAGAAGCAGAGAGGAAACTGGCCTGATTTAAAATGTGACAGACACACATTGCAATCTGTGGTAAATCTAGAAGAAACCTTGGGAAATTTAGCTGCAATCTCTGGATAAATAGCTGTAATTGACCTTGGGAGTTGAAAATGTGCCATATGTTTCTGGTTCCTGTGTTTGAAACTGGGTCCCTCAGGACATTTCAGCAGAGTCCTCACATGAAGGCAGCATGCGAGCAGGAGCAGACGAAGATACAGAAAGACACACAAAAAAGAGAGGGGGAGAGAGAGAAAGAAAGAGAAGGAGGATGAGAAGGATGCCAGGTTTGAGAGATAGATGGTTGAGGACAGAAGATGGATGGACAGATAGGTGAGGCAGAGTTGGAGGAAGAGGAGGCTGGAATAGAATGGGTGTGTAGAGAATGAAAGACTGACAGAGAGGAAAAGAGATAGGAGAGAGAGAGGGGGGGGGGGGGGGGGGAGAGAGAGAGAGGCAGTGCAGAGGTACATTTGGCCGGCCAGTCAGTGTGATATATTGACAGGTGAAGCCTTTGTCCTTGCAAACTGGTGTTCCTCCCAGCAGGAGAACTGAATGCTAAACCTGGAGGTTGTCAGCACAGCCAACACAAAGCAAGGCACTGCTTTTCACTGCACAATTACATTTGATTTGACCTGCCAGGGCTGCGGAGAAACCAGCCTCCTTCAAATGGAGTACTTATGACCTCTCGGACAGCCATTAGCAGCCAACACAGCATTATTCCACCTGCACTTAAAGCGCTGGATTTGGAAAATCTTGTCAAGGGAAATATCTGTCTTCTGGTACAAATGCAGCGATGCAGAGCTGGGCAAAAAAAAAAGTAGTTGCATGCAATTTGAGCACTTTAAAAAAACATGAGCCCGGCTTATCTTGCAAATGATGTCTGCACTCTGAGGGGTCTTTCGGGCAAAATAAATTCAGCTTTAACTGCCTGATAGTTTTAAACAGGTACTACAGTGAACAGGTACTGTAGGCTATAATGTTGTTTTTTTAAAATGTGATCCCAGCACAGTTTTGAAAGCATTTTCACATGTTAACAAAGAGATGAGAGAGATGACAGATGGAGAAATTGTACATGTTGGTATGTAATTTAAAAACTGACTTTGCAGGCATTGCGCACAGTTTCCTTTAAGGGAAAAAGCTGCAGGACACACTGTGAGAATGTGTGTGATGATCCATACAAGACAAATTCCTTAAGAGTGACTATCACTTGCATATGTTGCACATATGTGTGTGTGTAATGTACTGTATACACTGCGAAGCAAGGGAAAACACCCGCACGCACGCATGCAGACATATGCAAACAAAAAAAGAAAAGAAAAAGAAAAGAAACCCTTCAAACGCAAACACACCCATTACACACATGCATGGCACACACACTAATGTGCCCTCATCACATTTAAGCTAATTTCCTTTTCATCACGGAGAGAGGAAAATGAGTGTTTGCCCCATCCCTGCTGGGGGACAAAGTCAAGAGCCCCGGTTGGTTTGGGCTAGATTAACAGGTAACATTTGGCTCCCACTCTCTTATCACAGCATGAAAATCAAACCGCGTGTTTTCCTCTATCGCTCTCTCTTTCTCCCCTCCCTAATGTTCCCTTCACTTAGAGATGAAATCGCTTGCTGCACAAACCCATTTGGAGAGAGGAGAGAAGGTGAGCGGGATAATCAGGCTGGCCACTGGGCCGTGTTTCCTAAATGCTCTCCAAAACATTACTGTGCACAGGCATAAAATTAGCGCCGGGACCTTAAAATGTTGACATTTAGCATGACTTTTTGGAGAGTGACACCCTCATATTTTCTTGTAGGATATCATTAAATTTCAACTGCCCTATGGCTGTGCCTTTCCATTAATAACCAATTCAGTGTGTCACTTCCCTCTCTCTCTCTCACCCTCTCTCTCTCTTGCCACCTTTTTAAAGTAATGAGTCCATTGCTTTGCCTTAATAAATTGAATCGTATTCTCAAGGCCATATGAAGATAGAGCCACAGATGGACAGGCTGCATGGAGGAAATAACCATAAATCCTTTACTGTCAGAGAGGCGGTCTGAGGTGACAAAAGAAGACAATTGCGATGCTCAATTGGGATCACACTGAGATTACAAAAGACACAGTGAAAGGTTGATTCTCTCTGTTAAAACTGTCTTTTCCTGGCAGGGATAAAGAATTCTTTTTATTGCTTTCATTGCTGAGGAAATGCCTGCTAATGATTAAATGTAAGAAGTTAATCATGCATGAAGATTAAAATCCTGACAAGATGATTGTCCATAATATTCTGCAATGGACATTATGTATAACACTTGCAACAGCAGAGGAAATTATGAACTACAAATTGTGCTTTTGGAGCATAGATTACAATGTTATGGGTGCAAACAGTTAAAATAGATTTCATCATTTGTTGAGCTGTTAGCTGGGGAAAATGGAGAAAGAACAGACAGAGAGAGAGGGAGAGAGAGAGAGAAAGAGAAATGGAAACAGAGAGAGCAAGAGGCAGGGGAGTAGAATCCGTGTTGACTTCCATTCAGGAGGAAGATATCTTGTCTTTTTATGCGGCCCATGTCATATTTATTGCATAAAGGTCAGAGTGTTCATTTGTTCAAAGTCAGCGTTTTCCCTCTCTCCTCTCCTCCATGTAATAAATGCAGGGGCTATGTCATTATCGGACCTCTGAGGATTACAGGCTTGGCTGACTGTGATGACTGCATAAAAGCACACAGGACTTTTGTTTCTGCCAGCGCACACCTTCAAATGAGCTCTTAAAGCGAACAGTGGTGGAGACAAAATGGCATTTTGTAGAGAGACGATCACAGTGAGAGTGGTCGAAAACTAGAGCACAGCCAGGTTTCTTTTTAGAGGTGACAGATCACAGGGCTAAATCCATGACCGTAGTTTTTTTTAGATAAACCAGGAGGTTAAAGCTCAGGTTAGAGGGTTAAATAGTAAATAAATAAAAAAAACAAGAAACTTGTGGCTCTCTAGAGGAAACGACAGCCAGGCAGACATGAATGGGTTTCTGTAATTCACCTATTGACTATGAGCCTGAACTGTCAAGAAGATAACACTTGGAGAAGGACATTACAGCCAGGCACTTTGAAGGTGTTTAGTTTGTCTTTGCATATTGACTTCCGTTGACCAGGTCCATCTATTGACAGAAGAATCCCAGAGATTAAATTGGTCTCAAGTATTGATTGAGTATTTTGCCTGAATCATTCCCATTTCAGAAGGGGATCATTTGTACTGTATACCCCACTAATCTCTCTGACCCACTAATCATCAAGCCATTTATTTCTCACTCTTTGTTTAGTTCTCCTTTGTTTAGCATTTATTAATTCATTAGAGAAACTTCTCATGCAGCTTAACTTAGACAGTGACTGGGGAGTCCTGTTTCTACCCGATAGCAATGTGCATTCCAGTAAAATATGCCACCGAATATGCACCCAACATCACAATACACACGCCAATTACATATTGATAATTAAGCATTCAAACAAACAAACAGAGAGGAAATCCCCCCGTAATCACCAGGTTTTAATGGAACAAGTATTAGCTTGGTGTGGTTGGCCAGATAGCCTGCTGTTAGATCAGAGCGTCGCTGGGTTTGAGAGAGAAGGGGTTGGGGGGGGGGGGGCGGGAGGGGGTGGAGGTGGGGGTACGGGGAGACACATTGGTGTCATTGCCTGGCATTGCAATCCTACAGGGAGAGGCTCCGCTGTTCTGTTACTGCTGAACGAGCGTCGACGATGGCTGGCGCTAATCCAGGCTGGATATACTGAGCTGCTTTTAAACGAAGATGAAAGAACAAAAGAGGAAATGGGAAATGTAAACTTTAAAAGGCCTGGCTTAGGAGCACTTGCTCCATGGCTGCCTGGTGTAGAAGCTCAAAAAATGGATGCAAATCCATTAGCAGTCCTGGTTTCACAGTTATAAAAATACTTAAGGGGTTTTAATAGGAGCGACGTGTAAAACGTGTGGAAATCTGTTTTGATAACATTATTCATAACACTGGCTTTGCGCTGTGTGAATTAATAACACTTCATTTACAGACGGAAGAAAGCTGGCATGGTATTTCCAGTTAAAGAGATTAATTTTTAAACACCTAATTGACAAGCTGGGGTTAGGCAGGATAAGCAACAGACTATAAGGCTGCAGCTGCAAAGTCAAGGTGACTGGAATACTCAGAGAAAGGCTTTCAAAAAGCAGAATAGAGAGCAGAGAGGGAGGGAGTGAAGAGAATTAGTCCTCAAGCACTTTTCCCTCCGCCCCCTATTCTTCCTCTCTTTATTAGGAATGATTTACTTTCTCAGTGAAAGGATATAAAAGCTCAAGTATAGCAGCGTAATTATCGCAGAGTGAAAATTTAAAGGTTTGACTCACAATGTCCTCAAGTCAGCGAGCAGACTGCCAGACGATAAGAGTGACTGTGTTCAACACTCGGCATCCAATTGGTTGTGTTTTATGGGCTTTGCCAAGGAAGAGCACACAAACAACACTCGGCTCTGCAAGTCTGTAAACATGATGGACTGTGGCAAACTACCAGGGCTGGTGTTTACCTTGGCAGAGTCTGGCCCTGGCATGTCGGTAGCATCACTTAATTACTGTTTACATGTAAATATTAAATTATACAAACAACCGCACAGAATGTCTCCAAAAGTACAGAAATACGCACTCAGGGTCAACCTTATCTGTCTGCAACAGTTGCCACTGCGAAGATACGAATTGTTTTGAATCGCAAATTTTCTGCATTGTACATAATCTTCATAATTGTTTAATGCTGTTGTCCAAGGGCATTCGGGTAAATATGCTCCCGTAATCTGCATAATAGCAGATGCTCAGATATGTAAAGCACACCTTGTGTTCTCAGGGAGAGAAAACAAGAAAGAGGGGAAAAAAAAGAAGGTTATTGTTCAAAACAGTTTTATCAGGAGTAAGGACTGTGATCATTAATGTCTCCAGTCAAGACCAATAGATGATTGCTTTGATTACAGACCTGTTTCCTGACAGTCCAGAGCAGCATATATAGTCGAGCACTGGTGCCTACTGTGCATCTCTGGTATGGCTGAGTAAAGCACTTGTTCATTTGCAGTGAAGGGTAACATGAAACAGGCCTCAGCCTTCTGATGGACAGGGAGATTTCACCTTCGCCAGTGAATGATAATGCATTATTAAATTTGCCTCTCTGCTCACTAGATACACTTAGCTGACCACAGCATATTTATCTCCCCATCCGAGGCTCACGTCTTGGCAGGAGAAAGCATTCTGTCACTTTTGAGGCATTTCAAAGATTAAAAAGAACCTCTCTCTTTTCAACGTCCCTAAAAGCATCCCCCCTTTTCAGTGAAATGTGATTAGCAGGAGATGGTGTCACGCAATGGAACATTCATGAGGGGGAGAACAAATATCCAAATGAACTCCCATGTCCTCGAGGAATAGCCCCTCTCTGCACCATCAGCAATCTCGCTCACATGGGCTGGGGGAAATTTGATTGATCCTCTATTGAATTATTTTTTTGCACTCTTTCATTTCAACAGGACGCACTGACAAGTTGTTTGATCATAAAGCATTATTGTCTGCCAAGTCACATTTCAGGGTTGTGATGGCTAATGATCTTGCCTCCTGACTTAGGGAAAGTCAGGTAGTCAGCATGTGTTTGAAGCTCGCAACGCCAAGGACATCGAGAGAGGACTGAACAAAACACTATGCATTAAAGTCAGAAAGATGAAGAGAAGGAGCTTACACGGAACATATCGAACTTTTAATGATACTGTACGCAGATACCATCAATGTCAGTGAAATATTTACGGCGCAAAAAGAAAAGAAAAAAAAAAGAGCACAGAACTGACGCAGGAAACTTTTACCTGACCCAAAGTCCCTCAACTTCCTTTTTATCATTGCAAATGCTTATGCACAGAAGGAACAGAACAAAGACAACAAAGGCTAAAAATCACTTTTTTGTCTTTTTCATCTTTTTTTCAAACTGTATCCCCCCCTCTCTCTCCTCTCTACATGAGCCCAACAGTGTCCACAGGCCCTCGCCCCAAAGCAGCTGCATGGTAATCGACTATGACACCGGTATACCTGCTCAGCCTCCTCATTCGGTTTGCAAACTGGTACTGCAGACGATGCACAGTGCACCACCAGCCCCCCAAGCCGTCAGCCCCATCAGCTGGACATCTGAGCAGCATCCTGACAAAGAAAAGGCGTGGCAAGGCGGCGGCTTTTGTCCATTGTGGTCACACCGGTGCTCTGCGCATCTGCGATTGCTCGCTTGATAGCAGGTATGAAAGGAAGCACCTCTAGGTGACATAATACACCGCAAGCTTCCATTTGTGCTTGGGAGGACATTATGAGTGCATCTCCTGTTGTGTCAACAAGGATATATAACGTTTACCAGGGAAGTGCCAATATCGTATTACCAGTGATTCACCCCGCTTTTAAAATATGGTTTACAGAATCAGTTTACATTCTGTACTGTAGCTGCCCCTGACTGCACTGACAGGCATTTTAAGCTCAGTGCAAAAGAGATGTGGCATGTTTAACTGCAGTGGGAAGGCTGAGGTAAAGTGGTGAAAATTTGTTGTTGGCAAAACGTTTGCAAACTGCCACATGGTATTTAAAGAAACTCTTACACACTTCAACATACATGCATATGGCTTGCGTTTCAAACACCTTTTCCCCACGGAAATAAAATGATGTCAAAGTGTTTGATGTCCAAAGTGAGTTTACAGCCAAAGGCTTCCGTACCTTTCAAATTTCCCCTTGTTTGTCAGCTACCTGCTGTTTCACGAGACAGAGGCTTGTCGGAAGCTATCGCCACAGACTTTCTGTTTGAAGCAATTCAATTAGTCACATGTGAGATAACACTTAGCTTTCTACCAGCCTTTTTTCCCCTCACACATCATCTAATCTTTCCTTTTTTCACAGGCAAAATTTGGACAAAAAATAATCAAGTTCAAACAACACCCCCCCGCCCCAAAAAAACCCCCACACCAAAATAAAAAATAAAAAAAAGACTACCATCTGGTTACTCTGCACTGGGTGACACAACTTTGGAAACGGTCGTTTTTAGATGACAACAAACAGCCTTTTGTCCTTCATCACCAGAGATGACATGAAAAAGATGAGACATGTTCATAGGATATGAGTGATGTGACATTATAGTGGCTGTCTCTGAGGTGTCTGGCTATTTAAATAGCCTCCATATGAGCCGGGGCACTGCATCCTTTCTCTGCGCCTACTATGTGCTCTCTTCTAAGAGTGCATTGCAAGAGATTAATTTAATGCTCTGCCAGGATCATAAAGATCAAACAAGTGGAGAGATATCATTAAACCATTGGAATGTTATCTCATTTATCTAAACAAACTGATGCGATGAACAAGCCTAATTAAAAAGCTCACCATAAACAAAGCTTCGGATGGTGAGGCCCCCTCCACCCCTCCACCCCCTCCCCCTTTTAACAATGGAACACATTTATTTTATTAATCTAATGCATCATGTATCATATCATTACAGTTCAATATATCTATCATTAATTTTATTCCCTTCACTTAAAGCTTTTATTGGAATTACTTTGGTTATTAGTTGGTTCTAATGTATTGGTTACCTCTGAATCTGGCTGCTACAATCTCTCTTATCTCGCTGCATAAACCTGTGCATGTTATTCAAATTGCCTCATTTATTATGATAGCTTCCTCATGTAAATTGTGCTGACTGCTCGCCCTTGCACAGTCCTCATTAGACTAATGAAAACCTTCAAACGAAAAAACTAAACAACCTGCCAAATAAAGGTCTGGGGTTATTATGAAAATTACAACTGTGGGAGCCGGGAGAAGCTCTCTTCATTAATTCATGCTCAGCAAATTGGTAACTAATTTAGTTGCACTCCTCTGCATTAATGGGTTATTTTATAAAAATGTTTTCCACAGCCTGAGACCTCTGGTGCACACACTGGAGAGCTCGGAATCCTAATCAAGTCCAGTGACATATTAGGAATTGACAATCTCAGAAGATAATACAGTGTGTGTTTGCGAGTTAGATGTGTTGTGGGTCATCTATCCAGAATTGGTGTGGATTGGCTGGTCATTTGCTTTCTCCTCTAATCCTGCGAAGAAATTACAGTCCATTTGTGTTGATTATCCGAGTATGGAGGAGGCACTTCAGTGAAGATGTAAGATCTCTGCTACTGAGGAAACATTCAGTTGATTTACTATGTGGATACTAGGCTGAGCCTTCTTCTTCCTCTCTGTTTGTGCTGCTGTTTGTTTGGCTAAATCTTTTTTTTTTCTCCCCCTTCACACAAATGCGCTTACACACACACACACACACACACACACACACACACACACACACACACACACACACACACACACACACACACACACACACACACACACACAAATACTCACACATGTGCATAGACAGTTAGACAGTTTGTGACCCACAAATTCAGCTCATGATCCTGCTAATTATTATTATTCACTGCTTCACACCCTGTGAGTGAAGGTCTAACACTGATCTTCACGTCAGCCTTGCCAACAGGGAACATACAGCCCAATGATTTCCATAGTGGGTTTAATATCATTATCAGCCTCACCCCACCCTGCATCACCCAGTACAGCACATCCCAGCTCTGCTAAAACCAACAGAGAATACTAAAATCTATTATTTGCTTCATTTTGTATTTAATCCGCCACGCTTAGCAGATTTCTATCTGATTCTTTCATTCTCATTTTCCCTTTTCTCTTTTTTTCAAATGACTGGCAAAACTATAATTAAATAAGCCCGGCAATTAATAATAATAAAAAAAAACATTTGCTTTGGACAATGTGACTGAGGTTAACATTTTGTTAACATCTCTTCCCTCCAGAACAGAATAGTGGGGATAGATACATGCTCATTATAAAATATAACAATACAAGCATTAATTAGGTATAAATGTATATTTGAAAAAACAACTATGATGCAATGCAAAATCTGTGTCAAAATCAGACTATATTAAAACTTAAAATCAGGAGCAGCACTGTCCGATGTTTTGGTAATTACTCTGGAGAACTTTGGAGCAGCATAATCAGCAGCTCTACTTTTTACTGTCCCTTTTCTCCCTTTTCTGTTAATGTGAGAATATTCTGGGACGTTTGCATTTGTTGACTGTAATTGCAGTGAACAGTGTCCTGTTGCAGCAGGGGGCATGGGTGCACAGGAACATAACAATCTGACTACAACAAACTGCTGAAAGTGATGAAAGAGTTTCAAGAAATACAGGTATGACATGTAGACAATTGTTAAAAAAATAGTGTATTTTATCTGTAGTTGTTAACAGAGGGTGTCAAAGTGTCAAATTAAATGTCATCACATGAAAGACATCTACGGAAGGTACACACACACCTTGAGTCGACTCACCCAAACATTTATACACATTCACACCACACAACACAAGTTGGTTTTTAAAACTCAGAAGCTTTGTCTTCTAATACACTTTAGTGTATTGTTACAGCCATACAATACAATATATATAACTGATATAAATTAGAAGCAAGAGGAATAAAGGGGAGAACTGATAATCCTGTATGTCTCAAATTGTATTATCAATAGTCATTCAAAAGATTTTCAAAAATGTTTCTTTCGGAGAAAAATTACACTGGGCATTCAGACTGCTTTCTGATCAATCACTGACTGCTGAAATTAGAGTTATTAGACTTATCTTCTGTTGTTGTTCCTCTATGACTCTATCATTGTGTGTGTATGTGTTTTTTTTAATGAAACTGGACTCACCTTTGTCAACATGCATCCTCTTTGCTTCATGGCTCATGTCGTGGGCCAGGTCTCCCTCTTTAGGTCCAGGGGGCATGTTGGGGGACAGGCCTAGCAGGGCATGGTTCATGGACAGGCCATTGTGGTGTGCGGCTGGAGAGAGGATAACAAAACAGGAGAGACGTTACTTTCTTTACTGTTTTTCAGAAGACAAAACAACAACAGTTTGTGGTGAGGTAATGCAGAGACGTACGTATCCTGTCTGAGGAGCTTTCTGTGTGGGCTGGGGAGCTGGATACACTGCTGCTGCGGTGGGACGATGGGTGACTGCCTGGCCTCCTGTTGTCTTCTAAGGAGGGGGCAGGGGAGGGACTGTCTGGCACCCGTTCCTGTAGCCCCAACAGCCACAAAACCCACACACGCACAATAAATATCCGGCCGCAGACTGAAACATTTCACCCACACAGGAGCAGAAGCAATGGTTCCATTTCATCTGTCTTTGCTTTCTTTAAAATTTACCTTTATAACAGAGGTGACCATTCTGGAGGGCAGGCTCTGGCCCTGTGCTGCGGCGGCCATGTTTGCGATGGTGCTGAGGTGGTTCATCTGGCTCATCGCCATGGTGACGGAGGCTGGGGGCAGGCTGACTGGGATCAGGGGGTGTGGCATCATCATGAAGGGGAGTTCCAGGCCTGAAACACATGAAGAGGTCGTTGGTTACTCAACGATGCGTATTATGAGTGAGAGATATTCACCAGGGGGAAACTTCTGAGGCTCCGTCTGAAAACTCAGAAAAGCTGCTGCTGTTCAGTCAGTGATCAGTCATTTCCATCAGTGAGATGAGCCTTTAAAACTGGTGTCCAATAACACTAAAGCTTTACACTTCAATCTATCAGGAAAAGAAAATGGAACAATTCAAATTAATTGCTTCTTGGGTATCCTTCCATGTTAACATAATACACATAAATGTTTTACAATATATGTTAATAATAGATTCTTCTGCAATAATAATAAAGAAAGCGGGGATGATAACTATATACACAGTCATTCAAAGACCAAAGTTTACACAGCAGTAAAGTTGCATCAATTATTCTATGATGAATAAAAAGGGCACATTATGGAAATTGTCTTAATATTTACATATAAAAAATATCACTGTACTGTAAAAACAAAGGCAATCTTGAAAAGCCATTATCCAAATGACTAGTTAAACGTGCTAATGACAAACAACTACTGTTAGACCACAGTACGGCAGTGACTTTAGGCTAATTATATAGCAGCCCATATACCAGACCATGAGGAAGAGAGTGACGAAGAGAGCGAGACCAAAAAAGAGTCACTTTCAGCTCTGCACAATAATGGGATTTTCATTTCTCTCTCCTTTATATGCACACAAATTATTCCATTACAACATCAGAGATATCTTACAAATGTTTTAAATTATTCAATTGCTGTCTGGCAATAGACGCCTAATTGGGGAAAACTGAAGACATTAGTAGTCTGAAAATGTAAAGAATGTCTAATAAAGATACCATAGGGGGTTCGTAGTTAGTCAAAATGTGGCCCTGCCCTGTGCTTCTGAATGGCTTAATGAAAACAAGCCAACTTTCAAAGGACATGAGCGCAGACAGAAGGTCAAAGCTAGGTGTCTGTACCCAACAAACCAAGCCCCCCCCCAACTCCCCTCCCCTCTTCCTCCCCCCCCCTCTCTCTCTGCTCTATGGGGACTTTGAACTGGCAGGATCAAAAGTGACTGGGAACAGTTTGGTCTCATTCCTCCGCCACTCAGATGCTTTTCCTCAAATGCTTTAAAGAAAACCTCATAGACACTATTGGATCTGATTGAGCCTCTCTGTTGATTTTTCACTCCTTTTTTTCTCCCTCTTTCTTGGCAGCCCGGTTCAAGGTAAAAAAGCTGCGTGAAAGAAAAAGAGAGAGAGAGGGAGAAAAAAAGATACTGCACTACAGAAAGCTGATCCACAAAACAACTCCACTCTTCTTTTCTGACAAAACATCAGTAGCCAAAGGGCAAGGAGATCTGCATGGCGGAGCCTCTAAAGAGAAGGACACTGGTTGAAAATGAAAGGACATGAGAAGTACTCCTCTCTGTCATTCCCCTCCTTCCAAAAGAAGCATTGATTTCCATAAGAAAGATGGCATGCAGTTTCTCAGTGGCGAGTATTCCCAAACAATATAAAGCAGGGGAGATTAAAGAAAGGCGGAAGCCAAGCAGCACCTTGTATCAGCGCCTCTGCTGTAGCTCAGACTGAATCAATTACTACTCAGCAGGCTAAGCTCAATTAAAAAACACCACAGAGGCCTGATTGCGGAGGTACTTACTGTAGGACAACATGAAGAGGTCTCGGCTACCTATCAGCCTTTCAAGGCCACTCAAGGGCCAGAGTGAAGAGACTTATTCTACCTTTGAGGTGGATACATTACACCAATTCAATCAAAAACAGCCACATGCATAAAGACACATGGACTTAATTGGCCAAATTTCCACCCAATAAATAAAGTATGGGGGGAAAAAAGGTGGCGAATCACCTTGATAAAACACAAGTAAACTCTGTGTAAATGACATTCCTCTACTTGCTGGTTTCATTGTATTTACTTGTACTTGATGGTATATGAATCTCAGCGATGTGTCTCCACCTGAAAGACAGCCTGATGGGGAAACACTGGAGCTCTGTTCCCTCCAGTGGGTATTAGTCTCGCTTTCAGTGCCTGTCCAGCCCCTTTCATGTCACCCCATCCTAAAGCGGTGTTTCTCCCATAAAGGCCCATTCAGGCCACTGTAGGGGAATGTGCCACAGACCAACGAGGGTCCACCAAATCCCTTTATTTGGAGCTGAAAGGAGCCAGGTGAGGAGGATATTGGTTTATTCATCGAATCTGGTGGTTTTTTTGTTTTTGCAAGACAAGTTAAGTGTTTTCGTTTTATTCATATGCAAGTTCTTCCCACTGGCTGGATTTACTCTTGTTAAATGAAAGGATTAAATATAATTTATATGCCGTGAATTTCTATATTTCTTTAAAAAGAATAAACAGAGTCAACAAACATCACTCAGACTCATTAATCACTTGGATATTGTGTAGATACTCCAGTGGGGAAAACCGTCAGAAAGATATTTGTCAGTTTCTGTTTATCTCTGATACAGAAGTTCAGACCTGATGAGAGGTGAATTCCCACAAGCCCCCACCCCCCTCCTCTAGCTCCTGAAGGGCATAAACAATACATTTGGAGTAATTTACCTGAAGGAAGCCTGAGGGACCTGCAAAGGTGAACTCCTATTTACCATCATTAAAACTACAAATCACTTAATACCAATATAAACAGCTCAGCTATTATGTTGTGCAGTGCTTGGGAGTTCACGCATGGATAAGCAAAGATCTGAATCGCGGAGGATGAATTGAATGAATTAAAACAGCCCTTGGTAACAACATGATTAAAAAGCTGTTACATCAGAACCAAACTGCACGGCTGACGCTAAGTCCAACACTTAAAAGAATCACGCCGAAAAAAGATTGAATGTTGAATGTTTTAAAATGATTAAAAAGAGAGCAGTAATTCATTTTGATGACAGAAATGATAACCTACGGTGATTTGCGCTGCACTTAATCTTCATCTAAACAGGACTTCAGCCTTTGCGGCCATCTAACCCTACAGAGGAAAATAAGAAAAAAAGAAAAAAAAAAGCGGAACTAAGCCATTGTCATTTAAAACGGTACGAAGGTAGCAGCCAACCCCTTACCCTTAACTCTGTTGTGGACAGATTTCCCCTGACAAAAATTAAACTAGCTCCTACTTGGCACTTTATTATCTCTTCAACTGAATGATTTATTGTTTGTGGAGCGAAAGAACCAAAGAGAGGGGGAAGATTACATTTCCAGCCAAAGCTCAGGCCTGATCTCGTTTTTTACTCCCTCTGTCCAGGAAAAAAGCTCCCGACAAACAATAATGTCAGCTGTAATTGATCGGAGGTCGCCGGCTGGGCCTGCAGTAAAAGCACACTATTTAAGCGACAATCGGCCCCGCGCTCTTCAGACGCTGGCTAATGAAGCTGTCTGTCTGGGCTATTTACCTTCTCTTAAATGGAAGGGGAGAGATGTACTGTAAGAGACAGGGCTGGAGAGGATCTGCCTCTCGCTCCCGTGAAATAGGACCTGCACATGCCTCAGGAATGTATAATTGGTTGGCGGAGCCAAAGCTGTGGATCCGGTGCTAATTAAATGACTTGTTTAAAGCCTATCTGTCTTTGTTTGGGAGGCTCTGGGCTTCAGAACAATGCATTGTAAATGCTGTTGTCAAACAAACATTCCTGGTTATCCTTTGATTTGAATTGAACAAGACAAAAGGCTGATTTGCTCAGTGCTAAGCCTTTTGGTTTTTCATGGTGTCGAGATATTTTTTTTCCCCCTCCTCTGATCTGTCAAACAGAACAGGACCATTCCAGTCAAGCAGCTAAATGGACTGACTCACTGCACAATGCGTACGCAGTCTGCCGCTGCACAACAATCTGAGTTTTCCTCCTAATTGCGCTTGTAAAATGCCCCCATGTCGTGTATGTATTTCTCCAACAAAGGTGAGACGGTGGCGCAACACACATGGAGTCTTTGTTGTGGTCATATCAAGGGTTTGCACACCAGTCCCAAAAGGAAATGAATGGCTCATGAAAAAGTGTCTGTCATGCAGCAAGACATTTAGAGGTCTCTCCATAGCACTAATCAGCTATTCATCTTTACTATAACTGTTAATCTCCCAAATCAGAAGCCCTGGCATGTGAGCTGGGGGGAGCCTTATAGCCATTAGATCAAACATAAGACACGGGCTCTATAAATATGCTGTCTGGCATGGTGGTGCCACTTTATACAGCAGAAGTGCATGCTTACATATACACAGAAACACAACTGCTCTCACTCGCACACACACACATACGCACACACGCATACACAAACAAGAAAAAACAGACACACACACAGATGGCAGGTTCAGTCAAGGCTGGTGAGTCCTGTTTCTCATTAAAATGGGGGGGGTGGGGGGTGGGGGGGGAGGAAGGTATTGAGCTTTGATGTAGCCACCCACAGCCCCTCAGTGTCATTGAATGAAACTTTGAAGCCTTTTGTGTTTACGCAGTTAATGTTGATAATAAAGCAAACATCTTGTCTTTGTTAAATACCTGCCGCACAACTCATGTATATGCACACACACACACAGACACATGTGCGCGCGCACGCACACACACACACACACACACGTACGCATGCATGCGCAAACAGTCACATAAAAAGAATACATCTCGCCGTAACAAGGAGAGGTAAACATGAAAACATATGGGTACACACTCAGACTGTGATGCAGTGGAGATAATTGTGTATAGGTGCTGGTGCGTACACACACACACACACACACACATACACACACATGGAGCCGGCCAGACATAAAAACACATGCAAACAATATGCTTTACATTCCAAGAGCAATGATGACTGGATACATTTCAATCCCGTTCTCATCAACAGACAAGATGTGTTTAGTATGTCAGGATAAAGAGATAGACTTTCCAGTGATTCAGGTGGGCAGAGATTCGCTGCCAAGATGCCTAATGTAACATAATGTAAGAGAAACCATGATAAGAAAACATTTCTGGTTTGATGAGGTAACATAATTGCTTTCCTACCCAAACCACTGGAGTGTAACATGTGGTAGAAATTATGGAGGAGACAGACAGAGGTGTTTGTCCTTTAAGTGTATAAAATCTAAGGCAGGCAACTTTTATAGGATAATTTAAATCCTCAGCTCTAATGGCACGCATTCCTTATGAAATTGAAAGATCAATCATCTCTGTGACAGATCTGTTGTGAAAAAACTTCTTCCTATCTTTGAAGAGAAAATGCTAAACACGTTTCGCCGTCCCCCCCCTCTCCGCTGTCGCCCCCACCCACCCACCCGCGCTGGCCCCCCGTTTTAGCTGTCTATTCGTCTCTTTGCTGAAAATGTTAACGAACAGGGCAATAATCAAGCCATATGCTTGCATGTGGCAAACCTCATTACAGTAAATGACCTTTACCAACCAATGCCAACATCCTTGTGCTTGATAACACTGAGCGTATAGAGCGAGGGAGACAATGGTGGGGTTTAGTTAACGCAATCATGCATATGGCTGGGGGTGGCCGGTACAGCCAGGCCTTCAGGACACATTAACCAACAGCATTCTGGCTTCTGTAATTTGGGTCAGAACCAGGCTCACTTTACATTTGTCACACATCACTCTTGATAAATACACAACATCGGCGCGAGAGCGGCAACATCCGATCACTGACAATAAGCCGGGGCAGGGAGAGTGCTGTGAGCAGAAGAGGAGAGCAGAAGGAGAGGAGAGATATTACTAGCAGCTGTTACTACTGCGGGTGCAATATATTCAAGCCCAATCAATAAAGCTCCTACAGACAGTGACACCCAAGCAGACAGAGGAATCATTTTCATCTGATACTTAGCAAAGGCTCCCCTTTTAAAAAGATTGCTTTCAGTCAATGACAACCAGTTGTCATTTGACTAAGGCTCCTGAAATGAAATATATTGACGAGCGTTATCAATCACGGCCCACTCTGTCGTCATATCACTTTGTTGGAAGAAAGGATGGCAGGCGGAGTTGGTGTCGGGGGGGTGAGTGGGTGGGTTGGTGTACAGTTGTATGGTATGGTGTGGTGTGGTGGGGGGGGATCAGTTTGCATGTGGTCATCAGATCATCCGTTTTAATTACAAAATTAGCATCACTACCTCCTGTGCTCTCACTTCCTCCATTACAATCACCTCGTGAGAGAAAATCAGTAATGCAGTGTATAGTTTATAGTTGCAGTGCTAATGAGTTCAAGGTGAACCGTGTGATGTATCTGACTCTAATGTGAATTTTATATCAGTCCAGGAAAATGCAGTTAGTTTGGATTTAATTACATTTATGTACACAGATCAAATAAAACATAACACTGCGTTGAGGTTATTTCAATTATTTTGTTGGTGTGATGCTTTGTGCGGGATTCTAAACACAATTTATCCCGAAATGCCTTCCTCTGTTTGTTCACACTGTGAAGGACATGCTGAGATTGTGAAATTCCTTAACATTGTTTGAACTTGCTTGCTCTCTCCCTCTTTATCTTGGTCCCAGAGGAGCGGCTGTGTGATGGCGAAGATGTCTGGGCTCAGTATGGCTGATAGCTCTATTTGGATGAAGGTTCCCATATCATAATTGAGAAGAAACACCTTCCGTTTCGGGCAACCGAGAGAGTGTTTTTGTGGAACAGAACCAACTATTTCTATCACCACGAAACGCTCTTTGATTCCGCCCCTGATTGCCGCACAGTCGAGCATTGGAGCATTTTTACGCAATAATCACAGTAAAAGAGATCGTCATTTTCTTGTCGTCGCTGTATCGCCATTACTGTTATTGTGTACACTGTAATATTATTACTCTATGCTAATGTGTCCTCTTAGATGGTAATCATAGTGAAATGAGAGCACATGATATCCAGGCTTTAATGCTGCAACATTGTAGTTGTGTGTGTGTACTGTATGTGTGTGTGTGTGTGTGTGTGTGTGTGTGTGTGTGTGTGTGTGTGTGTGTGTGTGTGTGTATGTGTGTGAAAACTGCTCCACAATCTATGCAATTACACGCTGTGTATATTTCACATTACTCCAACCTGCGAAAGCTCATCATCACTGAAAGGTTGAATGTCATTTATTACACGTATCACATTTACACCAAGTGACATTGTCTTTTCAAATTGTGTTGTCTCTTCACTTTCAAAGGTCAGCCCCTTCCCTGGCTAAATTCAACCTGACAGAGAATAGTGAGGAGGGGACAGCCGAACGCATGCATCACCCCCACATCAAAGCGCTCCAAATTAATCTATCCAATTAATGAAGAATGAGGCCTAATGTTGATGAGGGATGACAACTCGACTGGTCAGTTGTTTTTTATAGCTCTGCTCCTGCTATTGTGAACTAACCGCAAGAGACAATCAAACAAATATTTCCGTGACATGAGGTTTGTGCAGCGTGTTGTCTCTCCCTCCTCGCGTCTCCTCCTCTCTGTAACGCCGCAACTCCGCTGCCACTCAAAGATGATAGAACTTGATATGGATCATTACGGAAATAATGTTTAATCAATTCCCCCAGTTATTGTAATCTATTTCTGCAGTTGTCTGCGTTCGTGTATTTTGTAGCTACATCAGTGTGCCTCACAATTTCCCAATCATGCATATTCAAGTGTTACGCTGATGCTTAACAGCCGACGCAACTGGAATTAGAACGAGGACATTAGACTTCATTAAAAAGAGAAATCATTATCAGGTTTATCTTTTGAAATGTCTATTAAAATGTGTGTGTCGTTCTTCACTTATCTGTCACCTGGTTCCCATGAGCCTGGCAGACTAATAGAGAGATGGTGAGGGCTAAAGCCCAAGAGAGAGACAGAGACCCATCAAGCTCTTCACTCAGGCTGGAAGGCTGTCTGTCTGCTCTGCTACTCTCTGTCTAGCTCGGTGTGTCTGACTCAGTTACCCCCCACCCTCCCCAATCCCCAACACTGGCAGCTCAAATGGACCCTATTTTGTCCAGTTCAGCCGTGATACCTCAGGAAAAGGGAAAATCAAAACAAGCCACATTGTAATGGCATAAATCACGCAAGACAATAATGTGTTACAGTGAAAGAGGTGTTGTATGTTCGCGAAATGAATTCTATTCAGCCTATGGCTACAATCTAGTCTCTCTCAAGAGCTTCGACTGACAAAGGCTCCCACAAGAGAGCTAGAGAGGAAGATGGATGAAGTTGCCCCTAGACACTCATATCAGGTCAGTATGTGCTTTATCCCCTAATGGTTAAGGTTAGGATTGAGTAGGGGGTGATACTAGATCTGAGCCTGAGGGCCAATGTTCTGTCTAGAGGAGCAGGAAGTAGCCACCATCCTCCATCATGGCCCACATTTAGCTGCGCTGGGCCACCAGCACTAGAGCAGCTAGCAGGTTGGAGAGAGCACAGCTAGCTAGTTGGATGTGTCCTTCCACCCAGAGAGCTTTATTATTAGAAAGGACATAAACAGACTAATTAAATCGCCGCAGTGGAGCTGGGCTGACAGCTGGCGCAGAGAGTGTGACCAAACAGATCCCTATCAAAGTACAGAAGCAGTGTCTCTATATGTGTCCTGCTTTTGTGTGCATGACTGTCTCTCTGACATGCATGCCTCTATGTTCTGTTAGTGTATTGTACATGTATGCACGGCTGTAAATTTTTTACCCATTTTAGACGTGCATTTGTTCTATAATTGACGACTATCGTTTTTTTTCCCACTGCAATCTCATTCATACACACTGTCATCTTAATGTCTTATTTATCGGTCTAGCGCAAAGCACATTTACTCACGGATATGATCCAAAATGGTACAAATGCTATCCAGCAGAGCAGTAAACACTCCAGTAATTAGTGCATGGTCTCCAGGCTGACTCCACTCAGCTCTGCAGCATGGCCAAGCGCGGACCCCATATAGAGAGGAGCCTAGTTATGCATTGATCTCAGAAAATTAAGGCTAACTGTCCCAGATTGCGGCGTCTTGATGTACCTTCTGGATGGGCAATGTACTATACATGTATTGTTTGTAGAGTAAACAAGATGATTTGGGCTCGCTGTGCTTTAAAATGAATACATCTTGAATAATTAATGTGGCCCCTTAAAGCGTTGTTATGTGTGTGTGTGTGTGTGTGTGTGTGTGTGTGTGTGTGTGTGTGTGTGTGTGTGTGTGTGTGTGTGTGTGTGTGTGTGTGTGTGTGTGTGTGTGTGTGTGTGTGTGTGTGTGTGTGTGTGTATGTGTGTGACCGCGAACGCAAAACCACTGATGATGAGAAAATATGGTTTTAACAAGTCAATAATGGTGAGTGCAACAAGACTGGCCTAATCAATGAGGCTGCAACGTTTGCAAACAAGGACTTGAATTATAACGCCAATAATTGATCTCTTCCATTTTTTCCTCTCTCCTTTGTGTGATGTCATTGTTCATTGATTGTTTCCTGTCAGAGAGGGATGATGGGAAGTTTCAGTTTGTTTTTGCTGTGACTTTTGCCCCCCCCCCTTTCCCTTCCCTTCCCCTCCACCTTTCCCTCTGTTTCTCTCCCCCCTCCCTCTCCCCTTCCTCCATTTGAAATTTGCAAGCTGTAGCACCAGCTTAACCAAAAAGGATTAAGTCCCATACCCAACTGAGAACACAGATAATGCTCAGTAATTGGTAAAAAATGAAGATGAATGGGACAGCTAGATAAGGACCAATTAGCTGCTGGGAGTGTACAGCTGTGGTCTCCTCACAGAGCGCTCTCAGGGGCCAAGGCCCCCTCATTCTCTCTCGCGCGAGCACGCACGCATACACACACACACACACACACGCCGAACGCACACGCGCACGCATGCAAACATGCAAGCATGAGGGTGGGGCTCGCAGAAATTAGCCTGATGACCCTGGGAAGAGAGAATGATGCTTCCTCATCATCTCACCCAGAACCTCTTCCTCTCAACTCTCAGTCAGGCAACACTCCAGGTACCTGTCACCACCCGTCCAGTCTCAGCCTCGCATGTGGCTCAGCCGCTCCCCGTAGGGCGCAGACAGCCTGGACTACAGCCACACATGTGAGACAAAGGGCTTTCAGGTTTTTTCCAAGTTAACGCTGCAGAATGTAACTCATCACGCAGCTTACTGTACTGTAGTTATTAGGGCAAAACTAAAAAAAAAAAAGTCTGATTGTTAGTGTACGACGTGTGTGCGCTTTCTCTTCCTGCGGTGCCGTCTGTTGGCGAGTTGTTGGGTTGGCATGTCGTGGCATCATCTGGCTGATGACAATGGAATTCCCATATCTAATTACAAACAAGATTTCAGCTCCATTAGAGTTGTGTGGTGAGGAGTCAGATGAGTGGCAGGGCAGCACCCAGTGGCCAAAGAGAGACAGAGGGTGAAACACAGGGAAGTAAGTGAGACAGAGCAGAAACAAGACGGAGAAAAGAGGGACAGGGGGGTGAATGTTGTCTTATCCTTTCTTCCCACTCTTTTTCTAAAGGGTCTCTGAAACACTTTATTTTCCTTCTGCAGCTGAAAAAAGCAATTCCTTTCTCTTGAAATTGGCAGGTGTTTGTTAGTGGGCAGCTGACAATATTTTCTCTCCCAGTAATGAAGGTTGTGGCTGGGGTCAGTGCACTGGGAGGGAATGGCGGGCTGTTTATCCCCCTCAAGGCCCCGCGCCACACGTGTTTTGCTTGGTTTGTGATCTGTAATTGTGGCATTTCCTGAGAGGCGCAGGAACAATCCACATTGTGCTTTGAGAGGGCCCTGTCTGTCCAACTAAGGAGCGTAAGAAAAAAAGAAAGGAGGAAAAAAAAAAAATCAAAGACAGACGCCCACACACCTCTCATTCTGTCTATATACATTTTTATGTCACCATATGTCCACGTTACATCTGTTTCATCTGTCTCTCTCATCTACTCTGCAAAAAAAATACCTGTTTCCTCTCTCTCCTCTCACTCAGGATGTTTGGTTATTTTGGCTGAGAGTTGAACTGGCTGTTTTTTCCCCTTATAATTAATAACATTGATGCAAACAGGAAGGTCTAATTGTGATGAATATTTAATGCGAGGCAGAAACATTAGCCTGTTCAGTTTACATCAACACAAAGACAGCGACGGGCAATCCAACTCTACAAACAGAACAGAGTGTCCTTCACTGGCTGTCTCTGCGGTGCTTTGCTTTAAGTACTTCACAATACAAGATATGCTTCTGACAAACACCGAGATGAGGCACCTGTATTTTAACCTGAGAAGGGTGTTGTTTTTTTGTTTTTTCAATGGGTTTATGTAGTAGCTCTTTCTGATTAAATGGATCCGTGTCCTTAGTGGTATTATGAGAGGCACGCTCATTATCATATCAATTCACTATCATGGTAGGTAACATCATTTGTAGTAAGTAAACACGTCCGCTTGTGCGAGTCTTAGTTTAAGCTGGATGATTATAAAAACTACAGTCCATTTCCTGAGAGCAGCTGTGGTCTGAGTCAGTCAGAAAACAGCATGAAGTCATACCCCAGTCGGTGCTGTGAAGCACAACCAGTCCAGTCCCAACAAAGCAACAGCCAAATACAGTCCTCCCTCTGCCCACTCCGCACTATATCAGTCAAGTGATTTATAAGTTTAGATTGCGATTGGATAATAGGCTTGAGAGCTGGACATATTAGGCATTCACAGTCCAAAATAGTTCATGAAAACATACAAGAGTGACACACGTTAGGAATGTTAAGTAACCTCGTAATCATGCTTTGTTTTAAGTCAGTTCGTATCCTTTTTTTTCAAAATTACAAAATGCTTCCATTTAAAATAAACACGCGAGCGGAAGCCTGGGGCTAGATGAAGAAGACGGCGTACTGCTCGCTGTGTTTCATAGCCCTGCAGTGCAGAGAAGGCCATATTTCTCCAGCGTATTATCAGGATGACTCCTGGTGGCCACCCTGTCACAGGAGAGTGCTTGATATAAACAAGAGATTGCTGCGACACCCAGTAATCAATATTAGGATGGTTTCAGTACCAAACATCATTTGTCTCTGCAACCATTCCTTTGACCAAACGAAGCATTAATTCAAATCATAAATCTGAGCTGATTTAAATCCGAGGAGAGTGAGGGAGAGAGAGAGGCCCCTGTCTGACTGCCTGCCCCTAATGATTTATTTTCTACATTTCTGCGAGCGAGAGATTTGTCCATACTCACTGACAGGTCACCTTCAAACGCCAGTGGCAGACTGTTCATCACCATGCAGACGAGCATCTCATCGCTGCGAGTAAATATTAAAGGAAAAGAATCCAATTGATTGTGGATGGGGCCGAGAGGCGTCACTGCCATATATTTCACTCAGAGAGCTAATGCTGTGGCCCATGCACCCACACCTAGAGCTGCTACCCCTTGCCAGAATTATGATTCTAGCGGGAGCCTGTGTGGCTGGCTGTGGGCTCAAGGTTACAATTTAAATTGTAAAAAGATAAAACAGTTTCTTATTAGCTCCATTGCCATAGCCTTGCAGTTGGTACTCACATTTATCTTTATTTCCGTGACCTCGTATGCTCGTATTCTCTTTTTTACACACTCCATTCTCTCAGAGTGATGACCTCACACTTTATGCATTTTGCATTGTTAAATCTGCTTAGAAACACATCCTGTTTTCATCCCGCACGCCATAAGCTCCGTGGTGTCAAGTATTACTGTTGAAATGTATTCAGGAGTCGAGCCATTTATTACTGTAAATGAATCAAAACCTCCATTTAGCAACCAAAGCTACAGGGATTACATTTGGTCTATAATTTGGAATGGGCTCATGAATCCGCACTAACATACATTATCTTTCTCTTTAATACACTAAGTGGTTCTGTGTGATATTACGAAAATCCTTCTGCATTTTAGGGCTAATAATTAATTGAAATGGCACATAGTGGAAAAAAAACAGTGCTCTCACAGCAATTCAATTAGACCTTGTTAAAAGCTGATAGCTTTGGGAAACAGTTCACAGTTTCACTTAGCTATTAAGAATGTTTTTTTTTCCTATCCTTTAACACAAAAGTGTAACACTTCAAAGTACAACACGACTTACCTGAACAGAGTTAACATTCACACCGTACCCAAAATGAATAAAAGTGATATTAACCAAAAAGCAGCATAGAAGAGATTTCAGACTAGCTGTGTGTATAGGAGCAGCTGTCTCCTCTGGCAAAAACAAGATTTTAGTCTTTGGTTATAGAGGTGAAAGCTGCACACATTCATCCTCAGTAAACCTGCAGCATGTGATGTTGTTCTACCTCTGGGTCAAGATACAGAAACATGAAAGACTCAGTCATAACTCAGTGGTCCTACATCTGAATCAATGGAAATTCTACAAATCCTTCGATTTAAGAAAGGTTTATAGATTTCTTCATAAATCTGCACCATTTTCAATCTTTTGTGAATTTTGATGCAGATATGAGCCAGGATACAAAAAGAGAAGAAAGAAAAAAATTGAGTTGATGGGTGCGCATACAGTACTCACTGCTAGCTTTAACTTGATGGTGCTCTGCCCATAGGCGGTGCAGATGAAACTTTGTAGTTTTAAATGGTCATTACTGAGTGATGAGACAGTTGAAATTAATTCTTCTACAAAGTAATTTAAATAAAGATTTGGATGTTTTCTTTTTTTTTTAAATCATGACAGTAAATCATCAAATCTTCATTAGTCCCAATCAGCATTCAGTATTATATCATTATTATTATTATTTTGTTGCAGATGCATAGCGAGATTCAAATTATAGTTAATTTTTTAACATTTTTCTGTATCTTTTATCAAAAGGATGGAAGAGGTGTGAGGTCTCTCATTGTTTCAAGTATGTAAGTCTTTGTCTGCACAGCCACAAATAACAGTTTGCAGCAAGCGTTGTGAGAGTACGGGCATGTTTATGTTTGTGACACTATGTGTGTGTGTGTGAAGGGCATCCTCACCGACGCTGGAGCTGAGGTCTCCATTCTCTCCGTCGGCCCCATGGTGGTTTGCGTTGCCGTGGTAGCTGCTCATCGCCTCCAGCTTGATCTTCTTGACCTTCATGGCCTCTGCGATGGCTGCGTTGGCAGCTGCTGCCGCCGCTGCTGTCAGGCCTGGAGAGAGCAGGCAGAGGAGACAGAGCTCTTACAGACCGCTACATGTCTGCTGGGGCTGAGCCACTGCACCTGCAAAACCTTTTCAAAAACCTGCCCTCGCAGAAAAAAACAAAAACAAAAAAAAAAACAACGAAGGAGGAATTTTGAAACAATAAAACAATGAATAATTTTATACACTATGCGGAATAAGCGCCTATGAGATCAAGGCTTGGTTTTTCATCTTCTGACAGGGGATATCTTCACAGCAGGTTATCATGATGATGGGATGGATCCCTGTGTGTGTGGCAGCATATGATTTTTATGAATGTTTCACCAACCCTGGCATTCCTCCCCACTTTATTGATGTATTTCTACCTTGATGGGAATAGATGCAGTCAAGATAATAGTGCATGATGTAAGCATTTTGTGTGTACTACTCATAACGCACAACGTTCGTGTACATATAATGGAGGCACGGTGATACGGTGTGACACGCCGGAGAGAAAGTGAAACAGGAAGTGAGACAGGTGCAGCATGTGAACGAGCATGGAGCGAGGACTGCGTCTTAAAAGACCTCTTAGTGAGGCTATTTGTAATGTATTCATCAGATCCAAATCACCCAGAATAATGCCCCGACATTGGTATTCAAATTCTTCACAGCTATATACTGTAGTGCTTCATAATAAGAGGGCTCTTCTCAGAGTCAAGGCCAGTAATCACGCAGAATGGAAAACTATAAACAGTGTACCATGGGTTCAAGTATTTTATTCTTTAATACTTGAAAATGGCTTTGAGTTTATTCAGCACTTAAGAGGGCCATGTATGAAAATTAACTGAGGGACATGATCTGTTAAAGAAAAAGAGAAAAAGGAGGCAATGTATTCAATTCAAAACCTTCCCTTTACATTCTCACAACACATATAAAGGACTTTTGAAATGGGAAAAATAATGAGGCGACTTGCAACAGGAGCTGCAAACTTTTGTAAAGTGTGGTACATACGGTAGACTGGGCATAAAAAATAAATTCATGAATTAGACAATCTGAGAAAATTAAGCATTGTTTGTGACATATTTTGTTTTATTTATGTTTGTTTGCACAACATTATTTAGCCCTTAACTGCCCATAAAATCAAAGAAATCTTGTCTTGTCTTTGCCTGTGACTGTCATCAACCCACACAAGTGTTTGTGTTGCGCTGCTTTATACAATGCAAAAATAATAATACATTCTCTAATATGGATATTGCTCTCTCATTTTCTATCAATGTCTGACAACATGTCAGATATTTTTTGAGAATTTGAATGGATTCTTCTGAGGCTCAACGCTGCTGTTTTCTTGAGCAGCCTAAATGACTATTGACACCACATTTTAAATGATCATTCACATCTCCACCGCCACCTCTGAATATATACTGTAGCAGCGATATTTTACATGCTCGTCCACCTCGATCAAAACGGACTTTATATGATTGATATAGTAAGTCTGAGATTATAGACATACATATGCTTAGCACACTGCAGAGATCATAAAGCACTGGTTTGTCATTGTGGTACTTCCAGGGTTCTGGTGTATCGAACGTGACTGAAATCTTTATTCATGAGGCTGGTCTCAAACAGCAGGGACAGATAGTGGTAAAGCTCCTCTAGGCCTGGCGTGTCTCTGGAGAGTCCCACGACTCTTCTTGCCAACCCTAGCAACAAAAAAATCAGAGCCGCATGGCAGGAAAAAGATGTGTACCTATTAGTGGAATCACTCATATCCACAATACAGTATATCACCTGCCCTTTTTTTTTTTACAGAGGCTGCTTACACTTGATATGCAGGTTTGCCTTACGTTTGATGCAGAACAAGGCAACGTCTGCGTTTATCATCACTAAGCTGTCACGTCTTCATGATGGGACTCAAGAGAAGCTATTAGCCATTCAGTTGAGGGGAGACACAAGTACAAGGAGAGGTAGAAATCAAACATGTGGCTTTAATAGATACACACAAGCATGCGCACACCACACTGAGGCATGGGCGCACACTGACAAACACATACACAAGAACAAACCAGCCCAGCCCGGGCACCCTCTCTCTCTGCACTCATCCCCCAGCTGATAGGCAGATGGCGAGAGTCACTCTGAGCCACTGACATGGAGGTGCATATAATTTAAAGCCTTGTTTGCATCTTAAAATACATCAGTACCATATTGACGTACAGTATACATCATGTCAACGAGGGCCCTCTCGTTTGCAATGGGCCCTGGCTGCTGTTCCATATGCATAGGCAAGAGCAGGAGTAGGGGGAGTGGGGTGGGGGGAGTGGGCATTGCTT